>NC_050069.1:202763343-204008343 GCF_009764565.3 Dermochelys coriacea
ATTTGAAGGGATAATTTGAACAACTCATACATTATAATGGATTCTAAATTTCTTTATCAACTTAGGAAAATGACTTGAGTATCACTGTGGACAGCTCATTGAAGACCTGTGCTCCATGTTCAGCAGTGGTCAAGAAAGCAAACAAATTCTAGGATGCCTAAGGAATGGGATGGAGAATAATATAGAAAATATTATGATGCAATTATAAAAATTAATGGTACATCCTCATCTGGAATACTGTGTTCAATTTTCCATAGTTCTTAAAAATATTTTTGCCCCTTTGGAACACAATAGGCTAGAGATAGGGCATCCATAATACATGTCCCTTGACACTGGCAATTTGTGTTCCCCATTTGTGCACCTTATCCTGAATCTATTAACTTTCAGAGCATGTAATGCTCATCTCTTTTTTTTTAGGAGTTTTTGGAGGTTCTAGATAGAGTTGTGAGAGTCTAGCTCAGGAATATACAAACCTTTTCATGGCATGGACCACATGTAAATAAGGAGAGCATCTTGAGGGACAGCTGTCTTCCCATTTGCAATTAGATGGGTCAAACAGAGTTGTGGGTACTCAGCAACGCTGAAAATCAGGCTCTCGGAGTCTCAAGTTGAGCATACATCAGAAGAGGCCCCCAAAATTAGAATCCATTTTTGAAAAATTTAGCTTACTGTAAATGTGTAACTCAAAAGGAGTTTATTTATTTTGTAGGAGTTGGTGATCTTCTTCACAATAAGGTTCCGAGTGAGTTCCTCCGTGGTAAAGACAGAGAGAGAGCTGTCTTCACTGCAATTCGACAGAATTTGAAGAAAGCTAACTACCACAATTTTGGCACATTACTAGAAGCATTCAGGCATTATGACAAGGTCAGTGTTCTGAGAGAATACAAATTTACATACACATAATTTGTGTGCATAATATGTGTGTGTGATATATATTAACTTTCCAAGGTTATGAATATATCCATGAGTGTATATAGAATAGTAATGAAAATTAAATACAAGTTGAAAATATGATAGGACAACATGAAAGACAAACCTTTCACCTATGCACTCTATACACAAGGGTGTGGCGTGATATGTAGGTTTATTGCAGAAGTGTTGGTTGCAACTCTAAAGTTCAGGTTGCATTCTGAAACGGGATTAAAATAGAGCATACATTTCTGTTTTTCTGTACTTGTAGGTGATCTTTCTGGGTGAAGCTTTCATATTAGTTTTATGCCCTTTGAATTTTCTGTGTAATTTTTATTTTGTTTCTTTTCAGACATTTTTAATAGAATCCGTTTGAAATAGGCTCTGGCTGTAATTTATCTGGGGAAATCTCACTTTTTTGGTTATGTATCTTTAAAATAATATTATATAGCACACAAACATACTATAAAGCTGAATTTTCAGTACATCTTATACAATGGGTAGTTAAAATAATTTTTGAGGATCAACAATTTTTGTCATTATTCATCATAAAGAAAAACTTCAGGCAGCTGACATAAAATCTTATGCTTTGGCAAAATGGTCTCTATTTTTAACATAATATCTTCTGCATAGGACACATCTCTGGCAACAGCTACACTTTTCTGGCAGATTTTATTCTACAATAGAGAAGGTTTTATATGCAGCTGCTGACATAATATTTCACATGTAGCTGAGGACATAAAGATTTTATATACAGAAAATCTAAAAAGGATGATGATAATAATTCCTATATCACTTTTTGTCAGTAGATTTCAAAGCACTTTACAAATGAGGTAAGGATCATTATTCCTATTTCAGAGTTGGAGAAACAGAGGCACAGAGCAGCAAAGCGATTTGCCAGGGTGTTGCAGCAGGCCAGTGGTAGCGCCAGGAATAAAACCTAGGTCTCCTACTTTTCAGTCCAGTGCTGTATTCACTGGGAAACATTGCCTCCACTTCACCAGCATCAGCTATGCTTCTACCAACACCCAGTGTCCCTCACTCCCAAGCAAAGTACCTAACCTACCCCTACTTTCGATTTTGAAAAAAAAAAAAAAACAGAGAAAATGAATACACACAAACTTAATTAATTAAAGTTGCTGCACATATAACATACCTTACACAAAACCATAAGAGTTAGGACATGGAAAGTTAAGCCACCTAACAGTACCTACTCTCTGCTCCGGCACCCACAGGTCCACACCTTACTACTAATAAAACTACCATACACCACGAATCACACACTACAACCATAACTCTGTGTGACCAGGGTCCCGGGGCGGGAGGCCGGGGGGTGGGCAGCTAAGATCACTCAATTAGGGTGAACTGCAAAGAATGGGGCAGACAATCCCCAAAAAGCTGGTGGATATTACAATACTTAGATTTACGAAGCCAGCATAAAACAGCTTCTTTATTATCTCACTTGTTACTCAGAAGTCCAGACAACACAGTTCCCTTAAAGTGATCCAGCCTCAGGCCTCCATCCAGGTACCTAAATCAAATAAGATGAAGATTCCTGAAAATCTTATTTCATCATATAAAAGAAAAGGTTCTACCAATCCCAAAGGATCAGACATTACCTCCCAGGTTACTGAATAGTTCAGATCATACCCAAATACACGCTACAGCCAATTCTTATTAACTAAACTAATATTTATTAAAAAACAAAAGAGAGAGAGAATATGGTTGAAAGATCATTATACATGTGTTCAATTCATTGAGGTTCAGATTCATAGCAGAGATGATGAGTTTTGTAGTTGCAAAGAGTTCTTTCAGAAATAATTCATAGGCTATTGTCTAATGTCGAAATATCATATTCAGGGAGTACCAGCATAGCTGGGACCTCAATCTTGCAACTCAAACTTCCCCCAATGAAGCTTAAGCAGATCTGAGATGACAAAATCAGGACCCAAGGGATCTTTTATACAATAAAAAGAAAAGGAGGATTGTGGCACCTTAGAGACTAACAAATTTATTTGAGCATAAGCTTTCGTGAGCTACAGCTCACTTCATTCTGATGAATGAATTTGTTAGTCTCTAAGGTGCCACAAGTCCTCCTTTCTTTTTGCGGATACAGACTAACATGGCTGCTACTCTAAAACTTTTTATACAATGTTATGTTCTCTTTGACAAGTTGGAGTTCCTCAGGGAACAAAAGGTAATTAGGATGACTTTGAAGGAGGTCCATCACTGGTACTTAGCTTACGAATTAACATAAGGCAATTTGCTTGTTCCTTCACCATTCACAGTACATTTCAAAGAGAGATGAATACAGAGAGATCCCGTTTTTAAAATTCATTTAAATTCTAGGATGTTCTTTTGATCTCTGAACTATCAGAATATATCATAGACAGGGACTATTGGTTACATTGTTGACCCTACTGGTATATATGTAAGTACACAAAAACACAAACATTATCTCCCCACATAAAGTCTTTTGATTTTGAAGGTTATTTATTTTGCAGGATGTTTAACCCTTTCTAGCCGTGTGTCACATTCTGTCTCAGCTAAGGATACAAGCCTTCCAGCAACCACTTTCCCAAACTACCATCTGCCAGCATACCTAACTGCTGCAACAACCATTCACAACTAACAGTGTTGGGAGGGGCAGAGTAGTTTGGTGAATGGTTGTTTGCTGAAGGAGAGCTGTAGAATTGAACAAAATGTGTAGAGTGGTGCAGGCGGCAGAACTAGGGTGGGGCAGGAGGGGTTAGCTCCCCTGCAATGGAAATATTATGGTGGCTCTGCTGCGGTGTAAACTTGTGCATGCCTGGGGGTGGGGAGCGGAGGTAAGAGCAGGACTGGTGGGCCTGGGTTTGGGCCGAAGAGTAAAGAGCAGGATCCGGAGGGGATGGAACAGGCCCTGGAGAAAGTAGGAATCCCCAGGACCCCCCTTCCCAGCCTGGAGCTGGCTGCCCCCGCACTAAGTCTCAGTACCTCCCCTCTCTCCCCCTCCTGTCCTTCCATCTTCTGCACCCCAATTGCAGTTTGCTTTTACCATCACTGGAGTAACTCTAAAATCAGAGGATCTATGATATTTTGTGAAGCTATGATTTTCTCCACTTCCTGATGTTAAGGCTCTTTGCTGAGAGGAATTGCTATGCATATTTCACTGACACAACTGCAGTTCCCCTGTGTCCAAATTATCACAACAACCTGAGAACAGCTCCACTCCTTGCCTGGGCCACTAGGCTGTTTGTAACTGGAAGGTTTTACTGGAAACTGCGACATGTCTTAGCAGATGCCCATGGACATATTCAGAAGCAATTTCTCAACCACATAAATATTTTAATATATTTGTTTTTAAGCTTAGCTAAGTGACTGTTCTTCATGAAGGACTAGCTACATGCCAGATTTGAAATTTTGTTGTTCCATTGTTTTTAAGATATCAGCAAGCAAAGGAAATCAGTGAGCAGAAGTAATCTTAACTTTTTTTAAACTATAAAAGTATATTTCTGTCAGTCTTTCATAATTCAAAAGCATTTGAACGATTTTCCTCAGACTTTTCTCCAAATTATACTACTTCAGAGACCAAGCTTGAAAAATTTCAGGTCCAAGAGAAAAAACATGGGAATTATATTGGAATTCCCTGTGGAACCTTAACTATAGTATTCATTCCGGACTGACACCTTATTTGAAAATAAATCTTATCTTTGCCTTAGCATTTATTATTAGACTGTCATCTTGTCACAGTACACTGTTACATTGATATTAGCTCTTAATTTCAAGTTACCTTATCATCTAAGTAAAAAGTTATTTCATTGATGCATGTGAATTCAGGTTGTGAATTACCAAACTGCTCTGGATTTTTGGATTCTGTCTTTGGGAATGATGTGGATAAATAGGAGAGAATTGAGAGGAAAAGAACAAAAATGATAAAAGGCTTAGGAAGCCTGACCTATAAAGACAGGTTAAAAAAACTTGGCATGTTTAGTCTGAGGAAAAGAAGATGGAGAGGGGACCTGATGACAGTCTTCAAATATGTTAAGGGCTGTTATAAAGAGGACAGTGATTGATTGTTTTCCAAGTCCACTGAAGGTAGGACAAGAAGTAATGGGCTTAATCTGCAGCAAGGTAGATTTAAGTTAGATATTAGGAAAAGCTAACTTTGAGGGTAGTTAAGTTCTGGTATAGGTTTCCAAGAGGGGTTGTGGAATCGCCATCACTGGAGGTTTATAAGAACACTTGTGTTGGGTGGTCTAGGTTTTTATCAGTCCTACCTCAGCACAGGGGGTTCAACTTGATCACCTCTTGTGGTCCCTCCCCAATCATACATGTCTATGATTTCAAGATTCAATTTGAATATTCTTAAATTATATGATTGGCTACATATTTATGACCTATTATCTGTTTCTGGACCATCGGCCATAGTTTGAACACCCCTTATGCAGTGTGTGAGATTATAACTGTTGTGTGTTATTTGTCACAGAAAGGAGATGGGAGGATAGACAAAGAAGAACTGAGGAAGTCTTGTTTTCAGCTAAATATCGATCTAGATGAGGAACTCCTGGATGCTTTATTTGATTACTGTGATTTGGATAAAGATGGTCTGATTGATTATCTGGAGTTTGTAAACTTTCTTAACTGGAAAGACAAAATGTCTGTTGAAGAATTTGAAAAAAACATAATTACAAAAGGTATGTGATTTAGTACTAGAAAGCACTTAGGGGATACTCCTGTCTGTTCCTCAGCCACTGGAAAAGGCCCTGGCTGAAGCTGAACACATACTGCACAGGAGGTGTAGAATTTGGAAGCCCACGCAGTGCTACCAGGCCCCCAGTACATTGTGGAGCATGGCTACAAAGAGGCTCCTCTGATCTGTGTTCTGGATGAATGGATTCCCCACTGGGAATTACCAGGCCCATTTGCTAGAGTTTGGAAAGGGGGTTAAAGTGGAAAACAAAAAAGAAATGGCTAAAGAAAAATGTTAA
This sequence comes from Dermochelys coriacea, assembly GCF_009764565.3. NCBI lineage: Eukaryota > Metazoa > Chordata > Testudines > Dermochelyidae > Dermochelys > Dermochelys coriacea. The sequence goes on from NC_050069.1 coordinate 202,769,223, forward strand.
AAGTTTACATTTGCTAGCAAAAACCTTTTAAAAAAAATTCATCTATAATGTTTCCATTTGAACATTGAGCTCTTGCTGCAATTTCATGCTTTGAAATTATGATAGCTGGCAATGTGTCCTTTAGATATTGGATTCTCTGGTCCATTCAGCTCCCTTTATATTACCCGAGCAGACTAAAAAGAGCACAAACTACCCACAAGCAGGGCCAGATTAACCGTTTATGAGCCCCCATGGAGGAAATGGAGCATGGCTCAGGGAGGTCAGTCCCCAGAGCGAGGGACCAGCCAGGGACCTGGCATGACAGGGGAGGCCCCACTCCATCCAGCCCAGTGCAAGGGCACTATTTACAAACCGGCAGTTGTCAGATGCACAGTGGCCCACCCTGCCCTGTGCTGCCAGCTTGCCCCTTCCCCACGGGGGCAGCCCCCCTCCAACATGAACACCCCTGCAACTCCCTATGGCCAGAGCCCCACAGACCCACTATGCTCAGCACCTTTCCAGACCTCTTCCACAAATGCACAGCATCCCCCTGCACACAGCCCCACCACAACTGCCCGGCGCCCCACACAGACCGCCCCACTCCCTAGTGCTCCAATACACACATCTTCCCTGCCCCCTCACAGCCCAGCATCCCTCCACCTAGGCTCCGCCAGAGACCCACTGCCCCACGCCCTGCCTCCTGGCCACACTCACCTGCCTACTGGGAGGCGACTGTGTCTGTCGGGCTGAGCTGGCAACACAGCAAGGGCTGATCCCAGGGCGGGGAAATCGCTCCAGTCCCTCAGGAGTAGCACGATCAGCCCTGCCAGCGCCTGCCCTGGCTGGGCTCCCTCAGGACCCGCTTGCCTGGAGGGGCCCAGCCAAGCCCCCCCTGCCACTGTTCCCCTTCACCCCAAACCGACAAAGACTGGCCAGGCTTCTGCACCAGCCCCAGGCAGCTCAGCTCTGGGGAGACAGGTGGGGCCCCACAGGGGGTGGAAAGCAGACTGCCCAGAGCCAGAGATGCACTGGGGTCCGGCCAGGGTGTGGAGAGGAGTCCTCGGCTGGCCGGCAGGCCAAGAGGAGCAAGTGGTGGGCAGGGTCGGGGGGAGCCAGCGGGCTGGTGGGGTCTCAGGGCACAGTGCAAGCAGAGCAGAACAGGACCCCTTCTGAGCATGGGCCTGGCTCCATGGCGCCACTGGCTCCATTGTAAACCTGGGACTGCCCACAAGCGCCTACTTAGGAGTTCCCCAGTTGGCATAGTACCGTGTAGATGGCTCATCATCTTCCACTTCGATGTCTCTGGTCAACACAGGGACAGAAAGAGAGTGGTGGCGTGGAAGCAGTCAGAGTGTCCTATACAATGCACGTCAGCTGCGCTCATATGGCATGTGTTCTGTACAGCCCTCAGATTGCTCTAAGCCTGTGGCTCTCAACCTTTCCAGACTACTGTACCCTTTTCAGGAGTCTGATTTGTCTTGTGTACCCCCAAGTTTCACCTCACTTAAAAACTACTTGTTTATAAAATCAGACATAAAAATACAACAGTGTCACAGCCACACTATAACTGAAAAATTGCTCATTTTCTCATTTTTACTATATAGTTATAAAATAAATCAATGGGAATATAAATATTATACTTACATTTCAGTGTATAGTATATAGAGCAGTATAAACAAGTCATTGTCTGTATGAAATTTTAGTTTGTACTGACTTTGCTAGTGCTTTTTATGTAGCCTGTTGTAAAACAAATATCTGGATGAGTTGATGTACCCCCCCAAAGACCTCTGTGTACCCCCATGTGTACACATACCCCTGGTTGAGAACCACTGTTCTAAGCTGTGCTGGAGCAAAGAATCAGGGAGCCATACGCAGCATGAGAGAACAAATAATATGTGACAAATGTGTAGTCATGTTGCTTAATGCTCTATTGGATGGTGCTCAGAAACTATGATGATGAACACAGTATAAGAACCTCTATAGAAGAGAATAGTTCCATGACCACCACTGCCTCATTGTGCTATGTCAAGGTAAATTACAATAACTTAATTTTAATCTGTCAGACATGAGAAGTAACAGTTGTTGTTTTTTCCTTTTTCATATATGTGCACTTTATTATTTAAGCAGGTTGCACCAAAGATTATATTTTTATCTCTCTCTCTCTCCCCCCCCCCCCACCTGGAGAAAACCTTGGAGAAAGTTTTGTTTTTATTTTTCCTTGAAGTGATACACTGGAGATTGTAAAAGTGCAGGGATTTTGATTTTATCAGAAGGACTTTTTAAAGCTGGGTTAATGTTAGAGCCTATCAGGTGCAAATCTCAGTCAGAACTGTAGGGCTTTTTATTTTTTTGAAGAGTTTATTTTGCTATGCAAATGTATCCCGTAAAGCAGGAGAGATTAAAAATCTCTCAGAACCATTTGAAAATGTGTAATCTATATATTAAATATTTTCTACTCAATAATAATGTAGATTTAAGTCACTGTTTTTACTACTTAAAATATTTACTATGTTGTGTGCATCTAATAATTTTGGCTATTTTATAACCTTCACATTTTATAGGGAAAAAGCCAGATGTTTCTGAGCCTTTCCTACCTGAAGATGCAGAAATAAAAACAAATGATGGATCACTGTTGAAAGATGAAGATCTTGTATCAAAGGAACCTGGAACCTCAGAAAAGACACCAAAAACTCTTACAAGACCAACAGATCGGGTATTTGCTGATTATCGCACAACTTCTTCTCAGTACAATGCAACTGTAGGAGGTCTCCCTGCAACTTGTAAGTACAGTGAATGCTAGTGAAGACAAAATCAGAAGCAATCTTAGAAAGTATTGGCAAATGTGCTAATTACATAGAATAGTCCACTACCTAAATCTAATTTATCCAACAGTATTCAACCAAATTTGATTCATATGCTTCAGATTAAGGTTTGGAGGTTCATTTTGGATAAGCATCTAAAAGTTTGGATGTTAATCAAAACTCTTTGGTCTAGAAATTATACTGGAAGTCTCAGGAGAAACAGTTTTTTTATGATATTTCTAATAAAAGCCGCTTGGTTGGAAATAAAGCAACAATAATCTTCTTTACAGTATTTAAATACTTATGTTTCTGGTTACAGCTGAAACTATGAAGTGTAGAAACATGTAAAAACTAGGTTGGAGGAAAATTAAATCTCTTTTTAAAAACCCCATAATAAAAGATTTGACTTGAGTTTCAGGCAGAATTTCAGGTCAGTTCTTATTTTATCCAAAGTAGTTCATCCTTCCCTAGTTTGTGGGAATACTATATGACACAGCTGCTATTTCTGTGTGAGCTACTGCTGCAAACATAGTTCTTTCATTTCTTTATGTTGTGTATTGATTTTTTTCCCCACAGGTTACCCATTATGCGGCGTTCCAACCATTCGTTCAGACATTCCTGCCCCTCGTATTCGCCGCATCAGTGACAGAACTAATTATGGTGATGAAGCCAATGCTTATGCATTATTATGTCCATCTGTCTTCAGCGAGAAAGGCGTATATGAGAGAGATTTTTTTAAGACAAGACCAAAGGCAGAGGTACTGTACATTGCTTCTGAAGATTCTCTCTAGATACCTCTGGTATACCTGCAGAATGGGTCTGGGAGGTTATGTGGTCAAGCAGATAGGGCACCACACCGAAAGTCAAAAGACCTGGGTTAAATTCCCAGATTTATGATTGACTCATTGTGTAATTTGGCAAGTCATGTAACCTTTCTGTACCTCAGTTTCCCTATCTGTAAAATGGTTAAAAAAGTTTTGTAAAGCACTGAGATCTGTGGATGAAATATTTGGCATTTTACAAGTGCCCAATATTAATATTCGCAGACAGAATATTAGGATTAAATTGATACGGTTTTTAACAGTACATACCAATAATTTAAAGATGAAAAAATTATAAGAATGTTTTAATTATGACAGAAACAAGCATTATGAACCCAGGAAATTCAGAAGTTAAAGTTAATTTTAAGAGATCCAAACATTTTAAGGCAAAGAAATACACTGCTAAGGCACTCATACAGCATTTCAGGCCAGAAGGGTCAATTTTGATCATCTAGTCTGATGCCAGGTGTAACACGGGCCCCAGAATTTCCTGAAAATTATTCCTAGAGCATGTCTTTTAGAAAAACATCCAGTCTTGATTTTAAGAATTTCTGTGTTGGAGAATCCACCATGATCCTTGGGAAAGTGTTCCAAGGATTAATTACTTTCACTGTTAAAAATTTACACCTTATTTCCAGTCTGAATTTGTCTAACTTCAACTTCCAGCCATTGGATCATGTTATGCCTTTCTCTGCTAGGCTGAAGAGCCCATTATTAAACACTTGTTCCCCATGTAGGTATTTGTAGATTACAATCAAGTCACCCCTTAACCTTCTCTTTGTTAAGCTAAATAGAACTCCTTGAGTCTGTCGTTGTAATACAGGCTTTTTAATCCTTTAATCGTTCCCATGCCTTTTTTCTGAACCCTTTCCAATTTATCAACATCCTTGGATTGTGGGCACCAGAACAGGACACAGTATTCCAGCAGTGGTCATACCAGTGCCAAATATAGAGATAAAATAACCTTAACTCTGTGCCTTGATGATCCATCTGGAAAAAAATATGAATGACATAATTTTTCTTTTCATATCAGTTTAAACTAATCTGGGACCACATACACTAAAATCCCTTAATCGTATCGTTCTTGAAGAAATGCCAACTTCCTTTACAGCCATACACTGTCCAATGAAAAATATGTACTTTTCACATTTCTTATTAGATCAATAGCATAACGAAGGTAATTATTCAACATTCTTCACTAAGGCTCCAGTTCAACAAAGCACATAAGCAGGTATATAAATCTGTTGCTAGTCATCAAAGCACTTAAAATGTGCTTAAGTGCTTTGTTGAACAGAGATGGTTTGTTGAACTGGAGCTTAAGTTTCTATGATCCACTAATTTTTCAAGTATTAATTAATACAAATATATGGCAAAATTTTCAAAAGTGCCTAAGTGATTTAAGCTCCTAAGAGCCACCTAAAGTCATGTGACTTAGCCTCCTAAATGATATAGTGTCCTAAATCATGTAGGTGATTTTGAAAATTTTAACCACAGTGTCTTTACATATACGAAACCTTCTAGGCTCAGATAATGACAATATAGCACTTACATGAAATAAATTATGTCAGATATACTGTACAACAGGGGTCGGCAACCTTTTAGAAGTGGTGTGCTGAATCTTCATTTATTCACTTTAAGTTTTTGCGTGCCAATAATACATTTTAACATTTTTAGAAGTTCTCTCTCTATAAGTCTATATATTATATAACTAAACTATTGTCATATGTAAACAAGGTTTTCAAAATGTTTAAGAAGCTTCATTTACAATTAAATTAAGATGCTGATCTTACACCGCCAGCCCGCTTCTGGCTTAGGTTTCCGTTCCCCTAGGCCAGCAGCGGGCTAAGTGGGGCCTGCAGCCGGGACCTCAGACCGGCAAGGGGCCTGCAGCTGGGACCCCAGACCAGCACGGGGGTGAGCGGCTCAGCCCGCTGCCGGTCTGGGGTTCCATCCTCCAGCTCCTGCCAGCCAGGGTCCCGGCTGCCGGCCCCACTCAGCCCGCTGCCGGTCTGGGGTCCTGGCCCTGTCCACATAGACTAAGTACCTACCTTCTCCCTGTTTCTAGCCATTCTCTTCCTCTCTCTGCACTGAGATGAGGATGGGAGTGCGCTGAGAACAGGGCTGGGGGTGAAGGAGCAGGCTGGGGGTTGGGGTGCAGGGTCTGGCCAGGAGCTAGAATGAGGGAGGGGGCTAGGGTTGGGGCAGGAGGTTTGGGTGTGGCGCGCTTACCTGGGCAGCTCCCATTTGGTGCGAGGGGTGCAGGTGGGAATGTGGTGTGTGTGTGTGTATGGGAACTCCCGTTTGGTGCTCAGGGTGGGGGTGGGGATCTGGGGGGTGCAAGAGTCAGAGCATGGGGTCTGGAGTCAGGGCGGGGGGGCTGGGTATGTGGGGGGGTGCTGAAGTCAGGGCTGGGGTTGTGGGGGGTGGAGGGGTCAGGGCAGGAGGCTGGGGTTGTGGCAGTGGTCAGGGCACGGGGCTGAGGGTGTGTGTGAGGAGGGGTCAGGGCAGAGGGCTGGGGGGTGTAGGGGTCAGGGCAGTGGGCTGGAGGTGTGGGCTGGGGTCGTGGGGGTCCTCCCAGTCCCCTGCCCTGAGCGGCTTACTGCAGGGGGCTGGAGGGGTTATATCGATTGCACCCCCTTCCCCAAGGTCCCCGGAACAGAGAGCGCGCTGCAGCTCCACTTTTTCCTCTTCCGCTCCATAGCAAGGGCCGTCAGCTGATCGGCCGCAGGGAGGGAGAGAAGGAGGGGCAGGAGCCCAGCATGCTGGGGGAAGAGGCGGGGGGAGGGGGGAAGCTTGCCTGCCCTGCACGGAGAGAGTGGTGGGCGGGGGGTCAAGAAGAGCAGGCCTGGCCAGGCAGGATTTTTAATGGCATGCCATTAAAAATTGGCTCTCGTGCCATCTTTGGCACACGTGCCATAGGTTGCCAACCCCTGCTGTATCAGATGTACAAATATAAGTGTTATACCAATAAAATAAAAACCAGCAGGATCTTATCACCACATTTATTGTGAATACAGAAAGAATCCATAGTAAGCAGTTATCAGAGTAGCAGCCGTGTTAGTCTGTATTTGCAAAAAGAAAAGGAGTACTTGTGGCACCTTAGAGACTAACACATTTATTAGAGCATAAGCTTTCCTGAGCTACAGCTCACTTCATCGGATGCATTTGGTGGAAAAAACAGAGGAGAGATTTATATACAAACACACACACACACACACACACAGAACATGAAACAATGGGTTTATCATACACACTGTAAGGAGAGTGATCACTTAAGATAAGCCATCACCAGCAGCAGGGGTGGGGAAAAGGAGGAAAACCTTTCATGGTGATAAGCAAGGTAGGCTAATTCCAGCAGTTAACAAGAATATCAGAGGAACAGTGGGGGGTGGGGTGGGAGGGAGAAATACCATGGGGAAATAGTTTTACTTTGTGTAATGACTCATCCATTCCCAGTCTCTATTCAAGCCTAAGTTAATTGTATCCAGTTTGCAAATTAATTCCAATTCAGCAGTCTCTCGTTGGAGTCTGTTTTTGAAGCTTTTTTGTTGAAGTATAGCCACTCTTAGGTCTGTGATCGAGTGACCAGAGAGATTGAAGTGTTCTCCAACTGGTTTTTGAATGTTATAATTCTTGACGTCTGATTTGTGTCCATTCATTCTTTTACGTAGAGACTGTCCAGTTTGGCCAATGTACATGGCAGAGGGGCATTGCTGGCACATGATGGCATATATCACATTGGTAGATGCGCAGGTGAACGAGCCTCTGATAGCGTGGCTGATGTGATTAGGTCCTATGATGGTATCCCCTGAATAGATATGTGGACAGAGTTGGCAACGGGCTTTGTTGCAAGGATAGGTTCCTGGGTTAGTGGTTCTGTTGTGTGGTGTGTGGTTGCTGGTGAGTATTTGCTTCAGATTGGGGGGCTGTCTGTAAGCAAGGACTGGTCTGTCTCCCAAGATCTGAGAGAGCGATGGCTCGTCCTTCAGGATAGGTTGTAGATCCTTGATGATGCGTTGGAGGGGTTTTAGTTGGGGGCTGAAGGTGATGGCTAGTGGCGTTCTGTTGTTTTCTTTGTTGGGCCTGTCCTGTAGTAGGTGACTTCTGGGTACTCTTCTGGCTCTGTCAATCTGTTTCTTCACTTCAGCAGGTGGGTACTGTAGTTGTAGGAATGCATGATAGAGATCTTGTAGGTGTTTGTCTCTGTCTGAGGGGTTGGAGCAAATGCGGTTATATCGTAGCGCTTGGCTGTAGACAATGGATCGAGTGGTATGATCTGGATGAAAGCTAGAGGCATGTAGGTAGGAATAGCGATCAGTAGGTTTCCGATATAGGGTGGTGTTTATGTGACCATCTCTTATTAGCACCGTAGTGTCCAGGAAGTGGATCTCTTGTGTGGACTGGTCCAGGCTGAGGTTGATGGTGGGATGGAAATTGTTGAAATCATGGTGGAATTCCTCAAGAGCTTCTTTTCCATGGGTCCAGATGATGAAGATGTCATCAATGTAGCGCAAGTAGAGTAGGGGCATTAGGGGACGAGAGCTGAGGAAGCGTTGTTCTAAGTCAGCCATAAAAATGTTGGCATACTGTGGGGCCATGCGGGTACCCATCGCAGTGCCGCTGATTTGAAGGTATACATTGTCACCAAATGTGAAATAGTTATGGGTCAGGACAAAGTCACAAAGTTCTGCCACCAGGTTAGCCGTGACAGTATCGGGGATACTGTTCCTGACGGCTTGTAGTCCATCTTTGTGTGGAATGTTGGTGTAGAGGGCTTCTACATCCATAGTGGCTAGAATGGTGTTTTTAGGAAGATCACCAATGGACTGTAGTTTCCCTGACAGCAGGATTGTCTGGCTATGTAGACTCCCTCCTCAGGCCCTTCGTTACCAGCACTCCCAGCTATCTTCGAGACACCACCGATTTCCTGAGGAAACTACAGTCCATTGGTGATCTTCCTAAAAACACCATCCTAGCCACTATGGATGTAGAAGCCCTCTACACCAACATTCCACACAAAGATGGACTACAAGCCGTCAGGAACAGTATCCCCGATACTGTCACGGCTAACCTGGTGGCAGAACTTTGTGACTTTGTCCTGACCCATAACTATTTCACATTTGGTGACAATGTATACCTTCAAATCAGCGGCACTGCGATGGGTACCCGCATGGCCCCACAGTATGCCAACATTTTTATGGCTGACTTAGAACAACGCTTCCTCAGCTCTCGTCCCCTAATGCCCCTACTCTACTTGCGCTACATTGATGACATCTTCATCATCTGGACCCATGGAAAAGAAGCTCTTGAGGAATTCCACCATGATTTCAACAATTTCCATCCCACCATCAACCTCAGCCTGGACCAGTCCACACAAGAGATCCACTTCCTGGACACTACGGTGCTAATAAGCGATGGTCACATAAACACCACCCTATATCGGAAACCTACTGATCGCTATTCCTACCTACATGCCTCTAGCTTTCATCCAGATCATACCACTCGATCCATTGTCTACAGCCAAGTGCTACGATATAACCGCATTTGCTCCAACCCCTCAGACAGAGACAAACACCTACAAGATCTCTATCATGCATTCCTACAACTACAGTACCCACCTGCTGAAGTGAAGAAACAGATTGACAGAGCCAGAAGAGTACCCAGAAGTCACCTACTACAGGACAGGCCCAACAAAGAAAACAACAGAACGTCACTAGCCATCACCTTCAGCCCCCAACTAAAACCCCTCCAACGCATCATCAAGGATCTACAACCTATCCTGAAGGACGAGCCATCGCTCTCTCAGATCTTGGGAGACAGACCAGTCCTTGCTTACAGACAGCCCCCCAATCTGAAGCAAATACTCACCAGCAACCACACACCACACAACAGAACCACTAACCCAGGAACCTATCCTTGCAACAAAGCCCGTTGCCAACTCTGTCCACATATCTATTCAGGGGATACCATCATAGGACCTAATCACATCAGCCACGCTATCAGAGGCTCGTTCACCTGCGCATCTACCAATGTGATATATGCCATCATGTGCCAGCAATGCCCCTCTGCCATGTACATTGGCCAAACTGGACAGTCTCTACGTAAAAGAATGAATGGACACAAATCAGACGTCAAGAATTATAACATTCAAAAACCAGTTGGAGAACACTTCAATCTCTCTGGTCACTCGATCACAGACCTAAGAGTGGCTATACTTCATCAAAAAAGCTTCAAAAACAGACTCCAACGAGAGACTGCTGAATTGGAATTAATTTGCAAACTGGATACAATTAACTTAGGCTTGAATAGAGACTGGGAATGGATGAGTCATTACACAAAGTAAAACTATTTCCCCATGGTATTTCTTCCTCCCACCCCACCCCCCACTGTTCCTCTGATATTCTTTACTTGGAACTGCTTTAGAAGATCTTTTGCTAATCGCTGCAGCTTTGCTTTGTATGGTGTTCTTGTTAACTGCTGGAATTAGCCTACCTGCTTGTCACCATGAAAGGTTTTCCTCCTTCCCCCCCCCTGCTGTTGGTGATGGCTTATCTTAAGTGATCACTCTCCTTACAGTGTGTATGATAAACCCATTGTTTCATGTTCTCTGTGTGTGTGTATATAAATCTCTCCTCTGTTTTTTCCACCAAATGCATCCGATGAAGTGAGCTGTAGCTCACGAAAGCTTATGCTCTAATAAATTTGTTAGTCTCTAAGGTGCCACAATGGACTGTAGTTTCCTCAGGAAGTCAGTGGTGTCTCAAAGATAGCTGGGAGTGCTGGTAACGAAGGGCCTGAGGAGGGAGTCTACATAGCCAGACAATCCTGCTGTCAGGGTGCCAATGCCTGAGATGATGGGGCGTCCAGGATTTCCAGGTTTATGGATCTTGGGTAGCAGATAGAATACCCCAGGTTAATTTAGGCTTGAATAGAGACTGGGAATGGATGAGTCATTACACAAAGTAAAACTATTTCCCCATGGTATTTCTCCCTCCCACCCCACCCCCCACTGTTCCTCTGATATTCTTGTTAACTGCTGGAATTAGCCTACCTTGCTTGTCACCATGAAAGGTTTTCCTCCTTCCCCCTCCCTGCTGCTGGTGATGGCTTATCTTAAGTGATCACTCTCCTTACAGTGTGTATGATAAACCCATTGTTTCATGTTCTCTGTGTGTGTATATAAATCTCTCCTCTGTTTTTTCCACCAAATGCATCCGATGAAGTGAGCTGTAGCTCACGAAAGCTTATGCTCTACTAAATGTGTTAGTCTCTAAGGTGCCACAAGTACTCCTTTTCTTTTTTCAGTAAGCAGTTAGTTATAGCTATAACATTCCATTCAATCTCCTATTTATTCACACATTCATTCATACACATACACATGTTCTGCAAGGTTGTTATCATAGTTACCAGCCTTAGAGTTGCTCATGCCAAGCCACTAGCCCGGTGGCCTGGACATGAGGAGGGAGCAGGGGCCTTGTCAGATGCACATCAGATGCTCCTGGAAGTTGGTTTGCTGAATCAGACCCCAAAGTTCTCACTTTCTAGAGTCCATTTTTATAGAAATTTCTTCCTATGCCAGTCTATGGGAATTGCTTCATCATGCTGTTGCTGAATCAGTCAGCAGATAGCACATTCCTGATGGCTCTGTGCTACCAGATGTTATCTTGTTCTTTGGTTCTCCCATTCTTGAGGCTGTTGGGTGGATTCCAATCTGCCCTCCGGAGGTCATCTGGTTATTTCCACTTGACACCTTCTTCAGCCGATGGACACTGGATTCTTAGGCTGGCACTTCCCTGATCATTCAGTTATTATCCACACCAAGCATCCATCCCCATACATCCTCTATCTCTATTTTAATCACAATTGTTAACAAAGTGAGATGAATACAACAAAAGGGCGGGAAGTCTCTGGGTGCTGTTTCTGTTGTTACAGAGTATTGCTTTGAGTCTCTCTGTGTGAGTAGCTATTGTTACACAGAATTGCTTTGAGAACAGACTCTGTCTTAGAATGTACTAACACAATTAGCAGCTTGCAAGTTTCACACATAGAGGGAGAGAAACAGTATCAAAAACCAAGAAACCTTTTAATTAGTAATACCCTGGAATTTAAACTATGGGGAATCCAAACTCATTTGTGATTTTAATACAGAACTTCTTTAATATGATCCAACATAAATCCATTGCTTAATTTATGCTAGCGCTCACAAGGACTGAGTCCCTGCACCTCTAATCTTGGCAGTTCATAGTCCCGGCACCTCTGGGCTTGCTGCATCAGTTATGAAAGTAAAAAAAAATTGGTTATGCCCTGGCACCTAATTTCTGGAGCCCCGACACCTCTTTTGTTACAAATTAAGTACTGTATAGGTCCCAATTCAGCAAACCACTTAAATACTTAAGTGCTTTTCTGAATCAGGGCCATCGTGTCTTCAAAAAATTTCTGATTTCTTCTGTCATGGAATGCAGACTTCTAAAAAAAAAACATTTTGAAAAAAAGATTAATAAAAAGATTACAAAGAGAGGACGAGGGGAGAGAATACAGACAAAGATGTAGTTGAGAACTTCTTAAAGCCATAAGAAGGTCCTTGCTCCTAAATAACCCATATCACACTGAAGAAGGCAAAGCATCCGTCACAAGCATTTGTGTAAGATTTAGAAAAGTTTAAAAAGAAAGGAAAAGTAGAGACTGGTGGTACAGAGAAGAATTAAAGCTGTGGGTGCTTTAATTGTACATGTCCATTGTTTACCTTTAAGTTTAACCTTAACTCTGAATTGCCTAGGTTTGTAATGCTTATTTTACCAAATAAAAAAAAAGAAAAGAAAAAAAAAGAAAGCGAAAAAATTTTTTTTGCCTTAAATTACAGATACAGGGCCAGATCCTCAGCTTGTGTAAATCATCATAGCACCAGTGAAGTCACTTCTGGGGTAGAACACAATGGAGCTACACTTTTATACCAGCTGAAGATCCGGTTCATGTACTCTCACCTTTGTTTGTAGTTTATCTTAATGATTTGTTAATAATCTTGACTGCAATTCTGAAATCCTGAAGAAGCATTTCAGATATATATGCACTTTTCACTTGGCTGTTGGACTTTTTAGATAAGCAAAAATAGTGCTTTCTGCATTGTTTTTTAAATGATAGGGCATCTTGTTTAAAAACAGCTGTTGACTTTTTAATACAAGTCTACATGGAATAGTAATACTAAAAGAAATTTGAAACTGTAATTATAAAGTCCTTATAGTTGCATTCTAGAAAAATTCTCATTGACTGCCAATGATAAGATTGGGCTCTTCATAATTTTTTTAAAAAAATTTATCTTAAATATTCAAACAGCACAATCTTGCTACAGGTTTCACTCTAAGGGCATGTCTTCACTAGCAACGTTAAAGCGCTGACCACAGCAGTGTTTTAAGATGGCTGTTTAGTTGCAGCATAGAGAGCTCTCCCAGCACTATAAAAAAAAAAAAAAAAACCACCTCCATGAGGGGAATAGCCACCAGCGCTGGGAGCACTGTCTACACTGGCACTTTACAGCGCTGAAACTTGCAGTGTTCAAGGGGCTATTGTTTCACACCCCGAGTGGAAAAAGTTGCAGCACTGTAAAGTGCCAGTGTAGACAATCCCTAAGTATTAGAGTAAGGACACCCAAGACAGATGGGGAAAAAGATAATTACAGTAATCAATAAGTAGAATAAATGATACTTGTCTGACTCTGACTGAAGATTGAACAATTGGTGTTTGGAATGATCAGATTTACAATAAGCCAAAATATGGCAAAAACTGATTTAATCAGGCTAAAGCTGAACAGCCTGTGTATCCAAAACAACCTAGTCTTGTGATTGCCAGATAAGGAAGAGAAGGCTTGAAAAGAGGCTTAGGGCTAGAATTTTTAAAGGTATTCAGGCACCTAGCGGGATTTTCAAAAGCACCTAGTTGCCTCACACCTATTGAAATAAAAGAGCAGCTCCGAGCATGGCACCCATCTCCCAGAGGCCTTCCTGAGAAGTGCAATGCCCTTTTGCAGTGTTTCCCTGAAGGTGCTTGGGCTTGGTGGGTCTGCCTTTACCTGTGCATTCTGCCATGGGGACAGGCACTACACTGTAAATAATAATAAGGATAAATAAGAGTAATTCTTGGCCTTCTACCATAAATAAGCTATGTTCTCACTTGCTACTTGGTAATACACCTCTCAGTGGCAGACTTACTGACAGGAACATTGGCATCAGCAACAGATATAGAGGCACTTTGCACAAGGAGGTGGCTGTCAAGCCATCTGGAGTAACTCAAGAGTGGGCGCATCAACCTCAGGGCAGACTGTTAAGAAGCAGAGCATATAGTCCAAATTGGTTGTGAGTTCTATGCTTAGATTTCACCAACCATTTATCAAGTGTGAACTCCAGAAGCACTGTAACAGCCTTAACATGGAGTTACAGATAGTCCCGTTGGGTACCCCGATCTATCCTGCCACCAATATAAGCTTGCCTTTGTGACAGATGATCCGTTATACTAAAAATCACAATACTCAGGTTACTCCCAGTCCAAAAGGACCAGTCACTTACCCCAAGTCAAATGCATTTAGATCTTACAACAAAGACAGTGCTTGTATCCTATAATAAATTAACTAAAGATTTATTAACTAAAGAAAAAGAAATGAGAATTATTTACAAGGTTAAAATAGGTAAACATACACACACGAATTACAGTCTTAGGTTCCAAAAGGTAATAGAAGCTGCTGTAATATGCAAGCTCTGTATCTCCTCTATGGCTAACCCAGCTAAGCAATTGGGGATCCCTTGCTTATGCTTAAAGTATTTGCCCCTCAGCAGCAGCATAAAGATCCAGTTTCTTTTTGTTGGGGATTTTTATTCCCTTCCTCCAAGAGTTTGAGCTGATGGATGAGTTCTTCGTGGTAGGGCAAGAAGGAGAAATTCAATTAACAAAGTCTTTGTTCTTTGTCGCTTCACAATAGCTCATTTGGCTTCAGTGGGCCTTCTTGGTGGGCAGAACCTAAGCCCTTTTGTAGGAAGCCAGCATTTTACATTTCATGTTTGGTGAGTTACACAGTTACAGAGGTTTACAATGCAAACCACTCAGTTTAACCTTATAACATGGGATACAGGTGTTATAAGTGAGATTACTATATGCAGCATCCTACAAGCATTTCATAAAGTCTAAACACTAAACATTCTTATAAACTTAACCTCTATTTTAACAATATTAACACATAGGTGAGCCAGACATGTATTGGCCAATATTCTGTTGAGGCCGAGGGAGCTTTGCATGAGCTGGCACCTGGTCTGCCAGTGTCACACTGGCCATGGAGGAAAATGACTCAGATTGTCCAGTCAACTCTTCAGATTCACCCTGCAGCTGGATAAAGGTGTAAACTCTTCTGCTACCAAACATGGTGCTTCTATCTGCCGCTGTCAGAACAAAAAATCTAGGTGAAAGAGGGTAGTAGGGGAAAAAGGGAGAAGAGAAAACAGAGGTGGCAGATTCACTTGGGTTCCACTGAATAAGTAAGTAAGTTCAGCTGTGTTTTGGGTCTCTTGCACCTGCAGAGGAATGGGGCAGGAACTTGTTGTGATAGGATATGTTGTATGTGTTTTATAAAACCAAGTGATTGGAATAGGCTAGTTATTTTTGAAAATATATTAATATGTTTCAGCATTTTTAATGAATTCCTCACATTTAATGCAAAGGGTATGAAGGAACTCAGACATTTTTTATTTACATATTTGTCCTGGCAATGAGAAATGAGAGAAAATAATTAATTCTGGTAGGACTCCCATCCCTCTCTCACCCACACTTTAACATCTCAGTGTGTATATCTAATTTATCAATGACTTGTGTATCTTCTATTATTTCTTCTATAATATCTGGTGCTGTTTTATTACTGAATACTTCTTTTCTTGTATTTTCTAATGCCAGCAATGTTAAAAATTAAGAGCTGATTTTATTACTTTAAACAGATGCCTATTAAAGTTCTAAGGTAATACTAATTCAAAACATAAAATTCAAATCTAAAGTGAAAAAAGGGGACTTGACAACCTCCTTCCCTCCCTTGGTCATTTTATTATAACTGTACCGGATTTACCATGGCGTCAATGGCTCAATAGCGCCGGGCCCAAGCTCAGAAAGGGCCTCATAACACTCGCTTCCTCTCCTCTCGCAGCGCTGCAGAAGCAGAGCCTCGGAGCTGCAGGGATCCAGCGTGGGAGCTGAGAACTCAAGGGGCCCAGGGAGCTATAGTTCCTTGGCCAGCTCCCTGCCTAGAGAGCCAGCCCTGGAGCAGGGAAGGAACTACATTTTCCAGCATTCCCTTAGCAGCTATCAACAGGAAAGGGAGGGGGGAAGCTGAGACTCCATGCGCCGCAGCTTGCTGTGAATGGAGAGCTGGCTGCTAGAAGGGGATGGCCCAGATATCACCCTCAGAAGACTTCCCCAGCCTGGATTAGGGGTGTGTGGTGTGACTTTGCCTGGCAGCCCCCAGAGAAGGAACTGGGTGGAATGAATGGACAGTGCACCTCTCTATCTGAAGCCTAGCTCAGGAGGTATGTGGATCCCACCAGGAGAAGTTAAAATGAAAAGTACTTGAGGGGAGGCTCTACTAGAGGACCTGGGCAGCTTTAGGTACAGTACCAGGCACTCAGGAAGATTTCCACTTCTGAGCCATGGAAGCAGAAATTGACTTTTCCTTTCCAGATTTATCCAATGTTCAGAAAGGGAATCTAGCACATGCCTTCCAGATTTGAATACCCTCAAAATTCAGGAGTACTCAAGCTCAATTTGGGCAGCTATTACTTCATTTCTCCCAAATCAGATATACTGATCCACTGTAATTTGCTCTAGAAAAAGTAGGATAAAATTGAGCAACAAATGCTAGGGTCTTCCCAGTGCTAACTAGGACTGGAATTTCTATTTTCAACAGCCATTGCCATTTTTTTTTTTTTAGTTTTGTTTGTTTAAAAAGAAGACAGTGATATTGCATTGGCAAATTCCCCACAGAAATGAAGAGTGGAAGAAAAGAATAACAAAGGCACCTCAACTTTTCCTCATTTATATAGGACAGTCTTACAATATGGATCAGATATCCTCCAATTACACAAGCTGAAAATTGTTCCACTTGATTGCAGTTCTGTAACCACATGGGAACCAGTCCTGTCTGTGTTCTCTGTACATTCAAAATTCCTGCTGAATTCAGAAGTGCCTGGCTTTTGTAACCATACTACCTGATATTTTTAGGTTTACATTTAGTAATTGGACAGGAGGCCTCTTAGAAAAAATTAGGTGCTGTAGGAGGTGTTGCTTATTCATTAGGTAATGTGAGACCTTCCTGTTACACTAGTAAACCAGTGCAGTATAGAATGGGGGTCCTTTGCTTCTATACGCAGCCCATTAAAGACAATGAAAAGACTCCCACTTACTTCAAAAAGCTTTGGACAGAACTGGTTATATACAGGATAACTCCACTGTCTTCATAGGGTCCTGGTCCCACAGCGGAGGGGGGCCATCTGAGTTTATTGCAGAGCTGCTGCTCATGTATGGGAACCTCCTGGCACCCTAGCCTCCAGAATCATTCAGGCTGCACTTTCTGCATGATTATGTGCAAGCTGAGGAGTGTGTGGGAATTGGTGGTCTCTGCTGCAGGTGATGGGCATCTCAGGTACTTAAAGCCATGGTCTAGACTAGAGGAGGGAAGCGCCTAACTCCAGAGTCTGCAGCTGCCTAGGGCCAGCGTTGAGGATTTAGAACCCCTAGTGCCGCCATTGCAAGGTTCAAGCATGCTCAGCCTTGGAATTGCCACCCCTCCCTTGCTAGCAGCTGCAGCTATCCAAGGCTGACCTCTGGCAATTGGCCCCATGGCTGTAGCCAGAGAAGCTGCAGGTGGCTCTGTGACTACTGGGGGCCATTAAGCTAGGAGCGGATAAAGAAATTGGAGTTAACCTCAAAGAACAGAGGTCACCTGTAGGAAAGGAATGTCAAGGGGAGTAGGGAAAGAGGAAGCAGATCAGGCTTGCAGGGGGAGAATAGCCCCATCTGGCTAGAGAGCATGTCCAAAGTAGAAGGGAAACAAGCATGGGGAGAGGTGGTGGTGACCAGGTAGTAGACTAGCATGTAGAAGGGAGCAGACGGAGAAAGGCTGGTGACTTCCAGTTCCCAGGGGCTAAGTCCTCACTTTGGGGAAATGGTCTTTGCAAGTGGCTTGCTCAAATGGCAGGATGGGCGCTGAGGGAGGGATTTGTCAGAATTGATCAGGTATCTGCTGGCTGTGAAACTTTATTGAGCTGAGACCAGAACCACATACAGTGAGTGGTGACATAGGGTAGTACTGGAGACATGAAGCACTTAGAGGTGAGGAAAGTGATCAGGAACAGTCAGCATGGATTCACCAAGGGCAAGTCGTGTCTGATTAATCTAATTGCCTTCTATGACGAGATAACTGGCTCTGTGGATGAGGGGAAAGCAGTGGACATGTTGTTCCTTGACTTTAGCAAAGCTTTTGACATAGTCTCCCACAGTATTCTGGCCAGCAAGTTAAAGAAGTATGGCTGGATGAATGGACTATAAGGTTGATAGAAAGCTAGCTAGATTGTCAGGCTCAACGGGTAGTGATCAATGGCTCCATGTCTAGTTGGCAGCCGGTATCAAGCGGAGTGCCCTAAAGGTCGGTCCTGGGGCTGGTTTTGTTCAATATCTTCATTAATGATCTGGAGGATGATGTGGATTGCACCCTCAGCAAGTTTGCAGATGACACTAAACTGGGAGGAGAGGTAGATATGCTGGAGGGTAGGGATAGGGTACAGAAGAACCTAGACAAATTAGAGGATTGGGCCAAAAGAAATCTGATTAGGTTCAACAAGGACAGGTGCAGAGTCCTGCACTTAGGACGGAAGACTCCCATGCACCTCTACAGACTAAGGACTGAATGGCTAGGCAGCAGTTCTGCAGAAAAGGACCTGGGGGTTACAGTGGACGAGAAGCTGGATATGAGTCGTCAATGTGCTGTTGTTGCCAAGAAGGCCAATGGCATTTTGGGATGTATAAGTAGGGGCATTGCCAGCAGATCGAGGGACGTGATCGTTCCCCTCTATTCGACATTGGTGAGGCCTCATCTGGAGTACTGTGTCCAGTTTTGGGCCCCACACTACAAAAAGGATGTGGAAAAATTGGAAAATGTCCAGTGGAGGGCAACAAAAATGATTAGGGGACTGGAACACATGATTTATGAGGAGAGGCTGAGGGAACTGGGATTGTTTAGTCTGCGGAAGAGAAGAATGAGGGGGGATTTGATAGCTGCTTTCAACTACCTGAAAGGGGGTTCCAAAGAGGATGGATCTAGACTGTTCTCAGTGGTAGCAGATGACAGAACAAGAAGCAATGGTCTCAAGTTGCGGTGGGGGAGGTCTAGGTTGGATAGTAGGAAAAACTATTTCACTAGGAGGATAGTGAAGCACTGGAATGGGTTATCTAGGGAGGTGGTGGAATCTCCATCCTTAGAGGTTTTTAAGGCCCGGCTTGACAAAGCCCTGGCTGGGATGATTTAGTTGGGGATTGGGGCTGCTTTGAGCAGGGGGTTGGACTAGATGACCTCCTGAGGTCCCTTCCAACCCTGATATTCTATGATTCATGGCTATAGAAGGTCTGAATGAGGAAGGAGATTAGGAATCTGTGGGGGAGTTTCCCCTGATCACTGTGAAATTACTGCTCACTGTGGACACTGATAAACCCACAAGGATATACAGCTTAATGAGAAAAACTGGGATCTGAGGGATCTGTGTATGGCAATGAATATAGTCATGCAGAGGTGTGTGATCAAAATAAAAAATGTCTCTGAGATTCAGGACCAGGTATACTATGGCACTATACTATGTGCACTGCCACACCAGGCCCACACTTGGAGCCCACAACAACTACATGGGGCCCACAAATATGTTTGGTGCCAGGGCCCACAAAAGGTTAACCCAGCCCTGGTTATATAAAGTATTCAGTCATGCTTGAAAGTGCACTTGGAGCGTGGTTAGGTATTTTACAGTAAGGTATACTGCTAATTAGAGGCCTCAGATATAAAAGATGACTTGTCAGAATTCCTCAGAATTACATGCGCATGAGCATATTAACATTTTATAATCTGTCTGAAGCAGGAAATCCATGTACACAGAATATAGGTAACAGCAAATAGAATTTATGCTTCATTGATAAGCCCATTATACTTAGCATGCATTAGACAAAACTGTTCTCTGAAGTTATAATGTAGTCTGAAATGTCAATCTTCATTATAGACTATCCAGTTTATGCAGAACATAGTAGACAGCAATAGAGCATTAAATATCCTGAACTCATGCAGTGCATTGCATATTTCAGTAATTCTGTTTAATTTTTAATTTATTTTGATATTGAAAATTATTTTTTCTCAAACACGTAATGCCTAATGAAATTATAATTTAAAAATCTGGGACTGTATCATTCCATCTGTTTTTGAGCAAAAAGCCCTATTGAAATCAATGAGGAGTTACACAGTATGATCCACAATTCTAGCCTTCATTACAAGAAATCAAAGTGGATCCAGGATTACTAACCAATAAAATAGTATAGATTAAGATCATACTGAAAAATTGTTCTCACTACGCCCCAATTGAAAAAAGGATTCCTATTCAGGAAAGCTCGTAAGCACGTGTTTAACTTTATTGAACACATTGGGACTTAAGCATGTGCTTTAGTGCTTTCCTGGATCAGAGCCTGTTCCAGTGCCCTTTGGAGTCAATGAGAGTTTTCATTGGGCTACAGATCAGGCCCTTAGAGTGAATGAGTTTATTTTGATTGGCAAATAAGATGTCATTCACTTATTCAATATCAATATGACCATTACAGTAAAGGGTAGGTGAGCAGATTTTGTGCCTGGGATGGTTTTCAAGATGGGAAGATGTCAAAGGGTGACACTGGCTCTTTAAGAGTAAGCAGGGCCAATGCACCTGTGACCGTTGGTTCAGCTGACCCCTGTTGAGCTTTAAAAGAGGGCACCTGGGCTTAGAGAGACCTGGTGAGGGAGTAGCTGGGTGAGACAGGCTGACTGCCAATCAGGAAAGGGGCAGAGAGAGTAGCATGGGGCTGTCACTGCCTGTTCCCTGGGAATATGAATCCCTGGAGAGTTAGAGTTGCCAATCTACTGGGTGGGGAGGCAGGGAAACAGGAGCAGGAAGACTGCCAGAGTCCCCTGAGAGGAGAGGCAGAAGGAACCTGAGAACTAAAAGGGGGGAAATGACTGGGAGCTGTAGCCCAGGTTAGTTGAGGAATTGTTTTTTCATTGATTTGACTTAAGTTTTGTCAATTAAACCGCGTAAGAGAGACTATTGGCATGGTAGTGACTCCTTCACGTGCTGTGGAAAAGCCCTGCCTTGTTACACATGGTGGAGAATTCGGGCAATTTGAATGGGCACTGATACAAGGGGAGAGTGAGGCCGGTCCTGAATGGGTGGT
Source organism: Dermochelys coriacea (assembly GCF_009764565.3). Taxonomy (NCBI): domain Eukaryota; kingdom Metazoa; phylum Chordata; order Testudines; family Dermochelyidae; genus Dermochelys; species Dermochelys coriacea. The sequence goes on from NC_050069.1 coordinate 202,790,299, forward strand.
TTTTGTTTGTTTGTTTTTTAAAGGAAGAGGGACAAGAGGGAGCCAAAAGGCCATGAGGTCCTCTTCAGCCCTGGAATGTTTACCCTCTTTAACTGGTGTATGGAATAGCAGCAACTGCCAGGCTTCCTGCTTCAGTTCTGGGAAGTGGCAAATCAAAGGCAACAAACCTAACTAGTCCTCCTGCAGAGTCTGGTGAACCAAAAGAGACATCAAGAGATGTCGCTGGACATGCAGAGATGGGCGGAGACAGTAGAGAAGCAACAGCAGTACATGATGGGAGATTCTGCAAAGGGAAACTCTTAATAGTGGCAGGTACCAGGAAAGAAAAGATGTTTATGGGCCAGGAGGCTTGAGTCCCAGTTGAGAGCAAGCTATGCGTGTGGGTGGGAAGGCCACATTGAGAGGTCCTGCTCCTACAGAAACAATGATGGCAAGGGTGACTCTGTGCAGCAGATGCAAAAGATACTGTAGGGACTCTGGCTGATATTCTGCCTCATGCTAAAGCAAGGACAGGGCTGGTAGGCTGTGCCTATGGGACAGCAGGACATTTAAAAGGCACTGCCCTCATAGGGGAAAAAGTTGCAGCCAGAGAAAAGAAGGGGACTCCAAAATTGGATAAACCCAGAATAGTCTGCTGTGGTAGTAAAATGTGCAAGGAGCTAAAAAGGGAGTGGGTGTCCCACAGCACCAATACAGAGGCTGTTGGGAAACTGGATATGGCAATAATGGTGGGGAGGGAGGGCCTACAATTACTCATCTGACCCAGGCAGTAGAGGGTGTGAGAAAACTGGAGGAGCAGAATATGATCAGAGACAAGCTGGGGCAAGGTTGAGATGAATATGGAGGTTAAATGATCTCCTGAGGGGGGATGCAGACTTTGCCTCCAGTGATAATGTGGGATGGGAGGATGACTGTTAACCCCCTTCAGCTTATAAAGGTTCAGGGAAGACACCAGGCAAAGAATCCTCTATGACGCTGGCAGCTAGGAGAAAGAAGAGGGCAGTGATTGAGGATGACATGGAGGAACTCTGGTGGGCCTCTGGGAGGAAGGCTACTAGGATGTAAGAGCAAAAAGAAAAGGAGTACTTGTGGCACCTTAGAGACTAACAAATTTTCCCTGAGGAGCAGTGGAATAATTTTGGAGGGAAACCTAAAAGCAGCTTGAAGTAAGGCGGAATTTTGGATAAAGGCGGAGGGTATGGACTGTAAGGCTGGCCACACTACAGAGGACCCGGAGTGGCATGGAGCTAGAGACATGTTCCTGCAGGGACTGTTTTAAGGACTTGTGGCGGGGGGAGAGGGGAGGGATATGTAGGACTTTATCTGGAGTGTTGTATGTAAAATAGGTTTTGTTTTGGTATGGTGGTGTTTGGGGTCTACTTTGGGGTGGGGGTCCTGGAGGAAGGTTGGGTTTTTAAGGTTTTCCTTAGGAGTGGGCAAGGCCTTAATGGGGGGCGTGTGGGGGGTGAAGTGTCACAGGGTGATACTTCAAGCTTTAAAAGGGGGCACCTGATCTTAAAGAGAGAGTGAGACTTGGTGAGAGGGAGCCTTGATGAGAGCTAGTCAGGAAAGAGCCAGAGAGGGCTTGCTCTGCCTGCTCCTTGGGAATAGGGAGCCTGCCTGGGAGAACTAGGCCTACTAGAGTCCCAAGGACAGGAGGCAGAAGTCCCTGAGAAGTAAAGAAGGAAAATCTCTTGTGAGCTATATCCCAGAGTGAGTTGAGGAACTGTGGTTTTTGTTGATTTGACCTAAGTTTGGACAATAAACATGCATAAAAGAGAGACTGTGAATGTGGCAGATGAGTCAGATAAACTGATCCTTGATGATTTGTGAATTTGTCAAGTGAGCATTTTATATCTGTTGGTATATTTTTTCACATTTAATTTTTATAAATTTTTATACTATGACTTTTGAAAATGAAGCTCTCAGGCTACATAATGACCCATTATAGAGGTACATGCAGTGATGAGCTGCCAAAATCTTAACAACCGGTTCCCTCCTCACCCCACGAGGGGATCGTGGCCCGCTCCCGGGACTTCTGCCCCATCCAACCCCCCACGTTCCTTGATGGCAGGCCCCCCCCAGGACTCCTTCCCCATCCACCCTTGTCCCCTGACTGCCCCAGGAACTAGGCAGGAAGGTCTGGTGGGCCACCGTAGCGGGTGCCCGCCCCTAAGAGCCAGGGGGACTTACCTAGGGCGGCTCCTGGGAAGCATCCAGCAGGTCCCTCTGGCTCCTAGGGGCAGGGTAGTGTAGCTGTGGGGGGGAGCGCCACTCCCCCCACTGATCACATCAAAAGTGGCACCTTAGGCGCTGACTCCGTCGGTGCTCTGGGGCTGGAGCACCCACGGGGAGAATTTGGTGGGTGCAGAGCCCCCATCAGCAGCTCCCCGCCCCAGGCCTGGCCCCAGCTCACCTCCACTCCGCCTCTGCCTCCTCCCCTGAACGTGCTGCCCCACTCTGCTTCTCAGCCCCCCCCCCCCCGGTTTCCCGCGAATCAGCTGTTCGCGCGGGAAGCCGGGGGGGGGGGAGCTGAGAAGCAAGCGGCGGCTTTGCGCTGAGGCCCGCGGAGGCAGAGTGGAGGTGAGCTGGGGTGGGGGGGCGAGAGGAGGGCTGCCCACGCCGCAGCAGATAATCCGGGGGGCAAGCAGGGGAACCGCTACCCGCCCCAGCTTACCTCCACCTCCCTGGGCCTGAGCGCGAAGCCACCGCTTGCTTCTCAGCCCCCCTGCTGGCTCCCCCCCCCGGCTTCCTGCACGAACAGCTGATTCATGGGGAAACTGGGGGGGGAGGGCTGAGAAGCAGAGTGGGGCAGTGCGTTCAGGGGAGGAGGCGGAGCAGAGGTGAGTTGAGCTGGGGCCTGGCGGAGAGCAGACCACCCCAGCCCCAGAGCACCCATGGAGTCGACGCCTAAAGTGTCACTTTTGGCCAGTTGTTAAATTTAGAAGCCCTTTATGAACCAGTTGTCTTGCGACGGACAACCAGTTCTAAAAGGGCTTCTAAATTTAACAACCGGTTTCAGTGAACCGGTGTGAACCTGCTCCAGCTCACCACTGGGTACATGTAGTAGTTTTAAACTGGGCTAATGGGACTCGTAATGTTTTATAATCCCTATGGGGCTGTTGATAAAGGTATCCTGGAACAGTATACTTAAATGACATTGTAGTATTTTTTTTAGTGTAGGAAGCTATGACTGTTAAAGATTAAGGATTTATCTTGTTCATCTTTAGCCCATGAGTCATCCCATTGACTTCAATGAGATTGTAAGAAAAATAAGATTTAGTCTGTTTTTATCAATAAGGGGTGCAATTAAAAGTATAAATGTTGTGGACATACAATTAATGAATGATTTAATATTCATTTAGGATTATGTACAAACTATGAGCTGGATTTTTAGCTAGTATAAATTGGAATTGAACCGTTAGTGTTGATGGAGCTACAAAGGTTTACTTTGCTCAGTATCTGGTGCTATGTATTTATAACACCCCTTCATTTGTAAGTGACCCAGTGGATTGGAGGAGGTGGCAATGCTGATCCATTTGTGTTTTAGAGGTTAATTTGGCAGATTAATGTGAATTAATAATATTGCATCTCTCTATTGAGAGAGACAATGGTATAAGCACCGAAGTAGTTGAGTTACTATGTGCCATGCTGCAGCATCATGACTGGCTAAAAAGTCCAATTCTTGAGTGACAGACCTTGGCACAAATAGTGCTGGCATAAGGCGCAGGGCTAGAGGATGAACCCAGCATATGACTAGCATTTGAGGTCTGTTGTGCTTTCCTCTTCACTTTCCTGTGTCTCAGTCACCTCTCTGCAGCCATTTTGACTGCCTGGTGCAGCGCAGCCCTCCAATGTAGCCTGTTGCTAGCTGCATCTTCTTAGCTTGCAGCATCCATGTTGAGAATTTAAGTCCCTCTTGTAAGTGTCCTTGAAACTGAGCGAAGGTTGGCCCAATGGCCTTGGAGGATCCACAAGTTCTCCATACAGGAGATCATTGGAATGCATCTATCATTCATCCAGTGCAGATGACCGAACCGACGTAGACATCTATGTTTGAGAGTCGTCATTAGACTCGGGGAATTTTGCTTTCTCAAGGAGGTTGGTGTCAGAAACTTGATTTCCCACTTGATATTTAGAAAATGGCAAAGACAGCAGGTATCGAAGGTATTTAGCCTTATTTTATGCCTGTTCTAGGTGATGTCCAAGTCTCACCACCATACAGCAGCGTGCTCAGAATGCATGTCTGGTGGACCTGAATCTTGGCATTCGGTGTCGGTTTCCTGTTATCTGACACACGCTTGGTTAGTTGACCTAATGTGGTGGCTGCCTTTTTTTATGCAAAAATTAAGCTTCTTATCTAGAGATAAGAAATCTGATAGAGTTGATTCTAGATAGCAGAACTTGTGCATGGCTTCTAGCACAGTATTAGCTATTGAAACTTGAGGTACAGTCAACAAACCTTGTGCCATAAATCATTCTTTGTTAGTCCAAATTCATCACAAGCTAGTACAAAGGCTGGGTGGTTGGCAACTAAACTGGAAACTCCACCACTCACTAAGTGGTAGAGGGTATACCAAAAAGCCACTGGAATGAAAAACAATATCCATAAAGGAGTAACTCTGTCTCGTGCAGCTGCCTTGCAGCCAGTTCTTGGCTGAACAAAGGTTAGGGGAGAAATCCCAGAATAATAGTAAAGATCAGAAAAAATCATGTGAAAGAAAGAAACATGCACAAAATAAAATATACTAAAATAAAGACAAGCAGTGAAAAATAACAAATGTATATGGAATGGCAATATTCCACCGACACTCTGCTCTACCTGTTAGGCAAGTACTACAGCGCCACAGCTTGATGTAATCTGTTACGCAGAGTAAATATGTATATGAGAAACTAACAAAAAACTAAGGGACTTGATCCTCTGATTTTACACCAGTGTAATGGAATAATCTTAGTTGTATATAAGTAGGGCTAGATTCTAAGATGGCGTAAATTGGGGTAGCTTCATTGAAATCAGCCTTGCTATGCTGATGTACACCACCTGAGGATCTGGCCCATAGCATTTTCAAGACATGTTTTCCTTGTTAAATGTAGATTTTAATATAATATTTATGTTGATAAATGTAAAGAATAAAAGATAATGGATTAGTAGCATGGTTTTATTAGGATTCTTGGAAACCTTAACGTATAAATTTCCTGAACTCTGTGTGCTTGCTTTCTGAACCTTTAAACTGCATTAACCTAATTTATACCTTTAGGGCCAAATCTTGCAGTCCTAAGTCCTTCCTTAGGTAAAACTCGTATTAACTTTAATGGGAGTTGGCTTGGTTAAGCACTCCAGGATTTGGCCTGTAGTCTTCATTAATGGCAAAATTCATTCTTAGACAAATTAAAATTCCTCATGTGAATAATGGATGCAAGATCAGTCCCTATATTAATTAAAGCAAATGCTGACCAAAATTAATTCCATCACATATTACTTTACAGATCGCACAAATTCTCCATAACATCGGAGTGAGCATTTCAGATCAAAACTTAGAAGAAGTATGGAAGCAGGCCTGCATGAAACATCACAGAGAAGAGGTCTGTGTAGAATCCATCAGAAATATACTGGATGAGATACAAGCATCACACACAAAATGCAGTTGAGGTTTTCTATTCTTTGTGGTATTTTATTTAAAATAAAATCTGCCATAACTTTGATATTGACTAGAACAAATGTTTAAATATATTGTGTTTACAGAATTAGAATCCAATCTATAGTCCTTCTGTAAGGACTGTGGGAGACGGCATATATATATATATATATATATATATGAATCTGTTCTTATCCCCCATTTAAAGTATTGGAATTGGGCCACTGATATCAGTGGGAACAGGACTAGGTATGTTATTTGCTTATAAATTGAATTCAGTTGTTTCTCTGTATATTATTATATGACTTAATGTGTCTAAGTGTTTAAAATTTACATATTGAGCCTGAACACTTTTCCATCTTGTCTTCGTTTACAAAAACAGAAACCATTGAATAAATATTTGAAATGTTTTTACATACTGAGAATAATTAAATAACATGAATTTGTCTGATTTAAGATTTTTTTTTTTTTTAAAGCCAGTATTTCTGTGTAAAGGAAAATCGTTCCTCTGCTCTTCTAGAATTCCTTGTTGGTGTCAACAAAACGGTGGCTAAAGATGAGCTAGTTACCATAACTTATTTGGATTTACAAAAAATCTTTGAGGCCCCTCACAGAGGATACTAAGGAAATAAAATAATAATGGATTGAGATATAAAGTATTGACTGAGACAGCAAACAAAGCGGGGGGGAAAAATAGCCAATTTTCAACATGGCAAAAGGTGAACAGCCTGATACACCCAAGGTTATGATACTAGAAACCAGTATTTAATATATGTGATCTGGAAAAATGGATGAACATTCAGATGCAAAATTTATAGATCACACAAAATTATAGAGGTTAGAAAAGGCTAGAGAAGATCATGAGGAATTTCAAAGGGGCCTAACCCTCAGTTCATCAATAGCAAATACCTTTCATTTGTCAACAATTAATTTTAATACACATTGGAAAGAATGATCTGAACTGTGGAGATGCTCCTCTGGATTTTAAATCTAATTGTAACCACACAAGAAAAAGATCTGAGTGTGGACATCTGTGACAGGGAGCTATCAACAGCACCCTGATCACTGACATTGCTGCAGCTTAGAGAAGCCTGCAGGCCTAGTTGAGGGCAATTACATACTTTCTGGTGGGGGATTATGAGCACATGGATGACAATCACTGGGATAACAAGGTAACTGGGGAGAATATAAGAGGAGGAAACAGGGATCAAGGGGCAGCTCAAAATTGCTCAGGAGGAAGCTCAGAGTGTGAGCCAGGCCAGGCAGGGCTGCAGGGAAGCCAGTCCTTGCTATAAGTCTGTGTTGTATAGTATTGTTATGTAATAAATAGCCTGGTGTGCGTTTGTGGCCAGGCAGCAAGGTTCACTGGGTAATGATGGAGGTGCCCTGTGACAACAGTTTAATGAAAATCTCTGCTCACTTTGCAAATAAAATGTTAGGATGAATAAAAAAAATGAGATTGAAAATAATAATCTTTTCTAAATCAATATTATGCCCCAGTCCTAGAATATTATGTTCAGTTCTGTTCACTTTATTTCAAAAAGGTTTTAGAAACAATAGAGATATGAAAAGACTTCAATTTAAAAACTAAAGATGAAAAGATTAGGATTATTTAGTTGAGAGAGAGGAAGAATAGGAAGGGACTCCTGTTTACCCTTTCTCAGAATACATACACAAAGCTATTCAAAAACAAATTTATAATTGATTAAATGAAATACTTTCTTATGCAATGAAAGAGTAGCTTGTAGAACTCACTGCTATAGATATTGAGTCCAAGATCTTACTAAAGTTAACATAATAGATGTAGAGGCCCAGACAAAAATGTCACTTGAAACCGTGGTCTACACTACGAGTTTAAGTCGAATTTAGCAGCGTTAGGTTGATTTAACCCTGCACCTGTCCACACAACCAAGCCTATTTTGTCGACTTAAAGGGCTCTTAAAATAGATTTCTGTACTCCTCCCCGGCAAGGGGCTTAGCGCTAAAATCGACCTCGCTGGGTCGAATTTGGGGTAGCGTGGATGCAATTCGACGGTATTGGCCTCCGGGAGCTATCCCAAAGTGCTCCATTGTGACCGCTCTGGACACCATTCTCAACTCAGATGCACTAGCCAGGTAGACGGGAAAAAGCCCCAGGAACTTTTGAATTTCATTTCCTATTTGGCCAGCATAATGAGCTGATCAGCACAGGTGACCATGCAGAGCTCATCAGCACAGGTGACCATGGAGTCCCAGAATCATAAAAGAGCTCTAGCGTGGACTGAACGGGAGGTACTGGATCTGATCGCTGTATGGGGAGAAGAATCCATGTAGGCAGAACTCCGTTCCAAAAGATGAAATGCCTATATATTTGCCAAAATCTCCAAGGCTACAACAAGGACACACAGCAGTGCTGCGTGAAAGTTAAGGACCTGAAGCAAGCCTACCAAAAAGCAAAGGATTCAAACAGTCACTCTGGGTCAGAGCCCCATACATGCCGCTTCGATGATGAGCTGCATACAATTCTAGGGGGGGCCCGTACCACTACCCCACCACTGTCCGTGGACACCTGCAAGGGGGGAGTCTCACACAACAGGGATGAGGATTTTGTGGAGGAGGAGGAGATTGAAGATAGCGCTCAGCAGGCAAATGGAGAATCCCTTCTCCCCGGCAGCCAGGAACTGTTCATCACCCTGGAGCCAATACCCTCCCAAGGCGGGCTCCCAGACCATGAAGTTGGAGAAGGCACCTCTGGTGAGTGTATCTTTGTAAATATAATACAGGGTTTAAAAGCAAGCGTGTTTGACAATTAATTTGCCCTGAAGACTTAGGATGCATTTGTGGCCAGTATAGCTACTGGAAAAGTCTGTTAACGTGTCTGGAGATGGAGCAGAAATCCTCCAGGGACATCTCTATGCAGCTCTCCTGGATATACTCTAAGCCTTTGCCACATGGTGGGGGGAGGCCCATTCATGCTGAGCTGTTCACGTTTGGCTGAGAGGGATCTTCCCTGATACTAGCCACACGGTGGCGGCAAGGGCGGGAGTGAAGCACATGTGCTATGTAATGTGAATCGCTTGATTCAGTGTGAAATAGTCTTCCCTTTGTTCTCTAAAATGTATCTGTTTAAATACTATTCTCCCTTTTTTTTCCTCCCGCAGCTGCAGATGTCTCTGTGCTCCCCTATCATCTCCGTCCCAGAGGCTAGCGAGATTAGAATGTGAAAAAAACGCACTTGTGATGACATGTTCTCAGAGCTCATGCAGTCCTCCCGCACTGAAAGAGCTCACCAGAATGCATGGGGGCAAACAATGGCAGAGTCCAGGAATGCGATGAGAGGAGGGAGGAGCAGGCTGAGAGGAGGCAGGATGCAATGCTGAGGCTAATGGGGGAGCAAACTGAGATGCTCAGGCGTCTGGTGGAGCTGCAGGAAAGGCAGCAGGAGCACAGACCGCCGCTGCAGCCCCTGTATAACCACCTGTCCTCCTCCCCAGGTTCCATATCCTCCGCAGCCAGACGCCCAAGAACACGGGGGCGAGGCTACGGGCACCCAGCCACTCCACACCATAGGATTGCCCAAGCAACAGAACGCTGGCATTCAATAAGTTTTGAACTGTATTGTGGCCTTGTCCTTCCCTCCTCCCCTCATCCACCACCCACTCGGTGCTTCCCTCCTCACCCACTCCTCCCGGGCTACCTTGTGATTTTTCTCCCTATTTGTGTGATGAATTAATAAAGAATACGTGATTTTGAAACAATAATGACTTTATTGCATCTGAAAGTGGTGATTGAAGGGGGGAGGTCAGTTGGCTTACAGGGAAGTAGAGTCAACCAAGGGGGCGGGTTTTCATCAAGGAGAAACAATCAGAACTGTCACACCGTAGCCTGGCCAGTCATGAAACTGGTTTTCAAAGCTTCTCTGATGTGCAGGGCACCCAGCTGTGCTCTTCTAATCGCCCTGGTATCTGGCGGTGCGTAATCGGCCTCCTGGCGATTTGCCTCAACCTCCCACCCCGCCATAAGCGTCTCCCCCTTACTTTCACAGATATTGTGGAGCACACGGCAAGCGGCAATAACAATGGGAATATTGGTTTCGCTGAGGTCTAACCTAGTCAGTAAACTGCGCCAGCAAGCTTTTAAATGTCCAAATGCACATTCTACCACCATTCTGTACTTGCTCAGTCTATAGTTGAACTGCTCTTTATTACTATCCAGGGTCCCTGTGTATAGCTTCATGAGCCATGGCATTAAGGGGTAGGCTGGGACCCCAAGGATAACTATAGGCATTTCAACATCCCCAATGGTAATTTTCTGGTCTGGGAACTAAGTTCCTTCCTGCAGCTGTTCAAACAGACCAGAGTTCCTGAAGATGCAAGCGTCATGCACCTTTCCTGGCCATCCTATGTTGATGTCGGTGAAACATCCCTTGTGATCCACCAGTGCAGCACCATTGAAAAGTACCACTTGCGGTTTACGTACTGGCTGCCAAAGTGGTCCAGTCCCAAAATAGGGACATGCATTCCGTCTATCGCCCCACCACATTTAGGAAACCCCATTGCAGCAAAGCCATCCACTATGACCTGCACGTTTCCCAGAGTCACTACCCTTGATAGCAGCAGATCAGTGATTGCGTTGGCTACTTGGTTCACAGCACCCCCACAGTAGATTTACCCACTCCAAATTGATTCCCAACTGACTAGTAGCTATCTGGTGTTGTAAGCTTCCAGAGGGCTATCGCCACTCGCTTCTCACCTGTGAGGGCTGCTCTGATCTTGGTATTCTTGCACTTCGGGGCAGGGGAAAGCAAGTCACAAAGTTCCATGAAAGTGCCCTTATGCATGTGAAAGTTTTGCAGCCACTGTGAATCGTCCCAGATCTGCAACACTATGTGGTCCCACCAGTCTGTGCTTGTTTCCCAGGCCCAGAATCAACGTTCCATGGTAAGAACCTGCCCCATTACCACCATGATGTCCAAATTGCCAGGGCCCATGCTTTGAGAGAAGTCTGTGTCCATGTCCTCATCACTATTGTGATCGCGCTGTCGTCACCGCCTCGCCAGCTTTTGCAAGTTCTGTACATACTGCAGGATAATGCGCAAGGTGTTTACAATGCTCACAACAGCAACGGTGAGCTGAGCGGGCTGCATGTTGGACATAGTATGTAGTCTTCAGGAGAGCAGAGCAGAGTTGCAGCGGAAGCAGTGGATGATGATGGATGCCACAAGAATAGATATTTATACAGAACGACGAGAGGACCTGCGAGGTGGATTCTTAGCACCAGGAGAACAGAGTTTCAGAAGAAGCAGTGGATGACGACGATGGTTGGCAGTCCTACTGCACGGTCTTCTGATAGCAGTATGGCGTCTACACAGAAAAAAAGGTATGAAACGATTGTCTGCCGTTGTTTTCACGGAGGGAGGGGCTACTGACCACATGTACCCAAAACCACCTGCGACAATCTTTTTGCCCCATCAGGCATTGGGAGCTCAATCCAGAATTCCAGTGGCCAGCGGAGACTGGGAATTGTGGGATAGCTACCCACAGTGCAATGCTCCGAAAGTTGATACTAGCCACGGTACTGTGGATGCACTCCGCCGATTTAATGTGGGAACACACACAATCGACTGTCTATAATTGCTTCCTAAAAATCGACTTCTATAAATTTGACCTAATTTCGTACTGTAGACATACCCTTAGATGGAATTAAGATATAGAATTGAGAGACAAATCAATAATCTCTGTAATGTCTCTTACCCTGAATTATATTATTTATTCCAAAACAAAGTGCCATCAACCCAAGAATTTCAGAGTTAAGGTATGGAAGTACACAGTCCAGAGTGTTAGAGGTTCTCAGTGGCCTCTTCCTTTTAGTGAAAATATGCCATAATCATACATTTTATGAAAAAGGCATTTTAATGTTTGTATTCCCAGATTAAATTTAAAAAATAATTAAATAGATTAAAATACATGATTTTTTTTAAAATGACACATTAGGTATTTCTTGCCCTCTCTTTAGGTTGTTGGTTTTAGGATCCTTACAACATCTCTGTGATGTGTTTGATCCTAAATTATTGACATGTACTCTCAGCCTTAATTCCATTTTAATACAGTTTTGTTTGGGAACATCCTTGTTGTTTTGTTTGTTTATTTTTTAACTAGTGTTTATGAATGAAATTTTTAAACAAGTCACTCACCAAAAATGTTACCAAGTGATATCTTCAAATCATTAGAAATATCCTATCAAGTCTTATAACTTTTAAAAATTATCTTGTATGGTGAGATTAATCTGGCTGCTTTGTGCCATTCTGAAGCAACACAAAGCATCCAGAGCATACAGGCTAGTTAAACTGGGATTACAGATGTGGTTTGGTTTTGTTTTGTTTTTTTACCAGAACAGTGCAATGCAGCCAAAGTATACACATCCATTTCCCTCAATCTCTTGTCTTCCAAATTCGCCTTGGCTTTTGAACCACCCTTCATTCCCTTGCGTGCACAGACAGAGCCTCTAGTTTCCTCCCACCTCCTGCAACCCCCAGATTTCACTGCACGCATGTGCACGTATATGTGTGTGTGCTCATGTCCCCAAGTTTCCCCTCCCTCCTGCCTCTCTGGGGAGCAGACCTGGTGTAATGGGTCGTTTTTGAAAAGAAATAGGGTATTCGCTTCTTTTGTGGTTATTTTTTCATAACTGAAAGTTTGTTAGCAGAGGCTGGCACATAAAATTCTTCTTCAGAGAGACATTCACAGAATTGCTCTCTTTCTAAATGGCTGTCATCCCCCATTGTTCTTAGTGACTGTGACTACACTGCAGCTGGGAGGTGTAGTAATAGTATTTTGAAGGCTAAATCGTGCCTGTTAGGAAAAATTATGCATTGGAGGTGGTGTGGAACCACTTCATTCCAGGGAGATCATCAGGAAGAATTTTGTCATGTGGATGCCTCCTGGAGATCCCAAGCAAGCAGGAAGTGCATATTTGCTGCTGTTATACCAATAAATTAAAAACTAGCAGGATCTTATTAAAGGGAATAAGGCAAAATGCCACATTTATTGTGAATACCGAAAGAATCATAGTAAGCAGTTAGTTATAGCTATAACATTCCATTCAATTTCATATTTATTCACACATTCATTCATATACACACACACAGGTTCTGCAAGGTTGTTATCATAGTTACCAGCCTTAGAGTTGCTCGTGCCAAGTCACTGGCCAGGTGGCCTGGATATGAGGAGGGAGCAGGGCCTTGTCAGATGCACATCTGACGCTCCTGGAAGTTGGTTTGCAGAATCAGACCCCAAAGTTCTCAGTTTCTGGAGTCCATTTTTATAGGAATTTCTTCCTATGCCAGTCTATGGGAATTGCTTCATCATGCTGTTGCTGAATCAATCAGCTGATGGCACATTCCTGATGGCTCCATGCTGCCTGATGTTATCTTGTTCTTCGGTTCTCCCATCCTTGAGGCTGTTGGGTGGATTCCAGTCTGCCCTCCGGGGGTCCTCTGGTTGTTTCCACTTGACGCCTTCTTTGGCAAATTGACACTGGATTCTTAGGCTGGCACCTCTCTGATCATTCAGTTATTATCCACCCCAAGCATCTATCCACATACATCCTCTATCTCTATTTTAATCACAATTGTTAACAAAGCGAGATAAGAAAAGGAGGACTTGTGTCACCTTAGACACTAACAAATTTATTTGAGCATAAGCTTTCGTGAGCTACAGCTCACTTCATCGGAAAATATAGTGGGGAGATTTTATATACACAGAGAACATGAAACAATGGGTGTTACCATACAGACTGTAAGAAGAGTGATCAGGTAAGGGGAGCTATTACCGGCAGGAGAGCGGGGGGCGTGGGGGGACCTATTGTAATGACAGTCAAGGTGGGCCATTTCCAGCAGTTGGCAAGAACATGTAAGGAACAAAAGGTCTGTGCCCCCCCCCCCCGCTCTCCTACTGGTAATAGCTCACCTTACCTGATCACTCTTCTTACAGTCTGGATGGTAACACCCATTGTTTCATGTTCTCTGTGTATATAAAATCTCGGCACTGTATTTTCCACTGCATGCATCCGATGAAGTGAACTGTAGCCCACGAAAGCTTATGCTCAAATAAATTTGTTAGTATCTAAGGTGCCACAAGTCCTCTTTTTCTTTTTGCAGATACAGACTAACACGGCTGCTCCTCTGAAAGCAACATAAATACAACAAAAGGGCGGGAAGCCTCTGTGTGCTGTTTGTTGTTATAAAGTATCGCTTTGAGTCTCTCTCTCTCTGTGAGTAGTTGTTGTTACAAAGTATTGCTTTGAGAACAGATTCTGTTTTAGGATGTACTAACACAATTAGCAGCTTGCAAGTTTCACACAGAGAGGGAGAGAAACAGTAAAAACAAGAGACCAAAAACCAAGAGACTTTTTAATTATTAATACCCTGGAATTTAAACTACGGGAAATCAATCTCATTTGTGATTTTAATACAGAACATCTTTAATATGATCCACCATAACACTGCTACCTCCTTTTATGGGGGGCAGTTTGCTCCTCTGTGTGAACTAGTTCCATTCTGCGGGTTAGTGGGAAGTGGGTGGCAGTGTCATGGCCCTGCTCTCCCCATCCACTTCGGGATATCCTCGGAGAAACAGGGAGGGAGCAATCCCTGAACATCCTGGTGAAATCCTGACCTTATTGAAGTCAATGGTAGTTTTGCCATTGACTTCAGTGGGGCCAGGATTACACCATTTGAGTGAAATTATGCCTGATCCTTATGCTGTTGACACGAGCTGGGATGGGGGTGGGAAAGAGTCCTTGTGTCCTCTCTGTGGCTCCACAAGTGCCAACCAGAATCTGGTCATAAAGAGAGTGGGTTTTTTTTTTGTTTTTTGGGGGGTTTTTTTGGTGGTGGTTGTTTGTTTTGTTTCCAATGGAAATTTCGAGATGAAAGAAAGATTTAGTGACTTTTTTTCTTCTAGGACCAAGTTACCGGATGCATATTTTCATAGAAGATATTCATTGTGTTGGTGCAGCAACTGAAATAGCACAAAGAAAAGGAGTACTTAGAGGCACCTTAGAGACTAACAAATTTATTTGAGCATAAGCTTTCATGAGCTACAGCTCACTTCAAATAGCACAGACACTTTCATATTTTTTCTTTCAAAAACATAATCTTAATTTTTTCCCCCTGCCAGTGGAATGGAATGAAACATTACTCTTGGACTGTCTGCTAAATAAGCACAAAATAAAAAAGTCTTATAAATCCTGTTTTAATCTTTTGCCAATATAATCTTAACCACAAACTAAAGGTTTTCTTTTGAGGTGGGATTTGCAATGAACTTGAAGCAATGTTCACCTAACCTATTCATGTCTTCCAAAGCTTTAAAGGATTAGTCACTGAACAGGCCTGTAAATTCCACTTTCATTTACTTGCTTTGCATCAGAATATACACACAGACTTTTTAATAATGTAATCACTAGTCACATAGCAGCCAATGAATTTTGGAGAGTTTCACAATCCTTTCATTTTTCTCTTTTTGTGAAAAGGTCTATAGAATACCTATAAAATCCTTGTGCAAAAATCTTTCTGTTCTTATTTGGTAGTCAGCCCAACATTTATGGAGTCAGTGATATAGTTTTAGACTTCAGAACTTTATATTGTATTCAGTGAT
The DNA here is from genome assembly GCF_009764565.3 of Dermochelys coriacea. Classification (NCBI taxonomy): domain Eukaryota; kingdom Metazoa; phylum Chordata; order Testudines; family Dermochelyidae; genus Dermochelys; species Dermochelys coriacea. The sequence continues at coordinate 202,805,570 of NC_050069.1, forward strand.
TTTAAAGTTCTCTTGACTTATACCCAACTGTTAGAAATGACATTTTCCCCCTCTTTTCTCTATTATAGTATGAATGCCTTTGTCCAGACTTCAGAATTGGTTCAACCAGAAAAGGAGGCTGCTTTGAAGTAAAATGTGTTATATATCCAACACCTAAATTGTCAAAAGGGATCAACTAAAAAACTTTCAGCAGCACTCAGATACTGCTTGTACTGTAAACAATCAAACTTATCCAGTGAGTGAATGGGCTATAACAAAAATATAAGTGCCTTTCCATATAACATTTAATAGTTACAATAACTGGTAAAATGAATGAATTTTCTTAATCTATGCTAGGTACTTACAAAGTATCAATGCAGAGAATATTCAATATTCAGACTTCATAGATCAGACTACTGCAGCGGTTCTCAAACTGGGGGTTGGGACCTCAAAGTGGGTTCCAACCCCATTTTAATGGGGTCGCCAGGGCTGATTTGACTTGCTGGGGCCAGGGTCTGAAGGCAAAGCCCGAGTCCCACTGTCTGGGACTGAAGCCTGAGGGCTTCAGCCTTGGGCAGTGGGGCTCAGATTACAGGCTCCTGCCTGGGGCTGAAGCCCTTGGGCTTTGGCTGCCCCTCGCCCTCTGGGGCAGTGGGACTTTGGCTTTGACACCCCTCACCAGGGTGGCAGGGCTTGGATGGGCTCAGGCTTCAGTCCCCGCTCCTGGGGTCATGTAGCAATTTTTATTGTCAGAAAGGGGTCGTGGTACAATGAAGTTTGAGAATTCCTGGACTACTATTCAAAATACCTAGAAATGTGAATATTTTGTCAAAATTGAAGGGTTCAAAACTTGTCGAGCCAAATTCATTCTGGTGTAACTCCATGGGAAATCATTTGGTCCATTGTTACTTCACAGTGTTTTCTTGGAAAGGGGTATTAGCTGAAATACAAAGCACACATATAGCTGCAATGTCTCTTTTTCTCCCTGCACTCATTTTTATGTCTCGCCACAAAATACTCTGAAGAATAGCTTATTTAATAATTTATCTATTTTAATTGGCTCTGTCAAGTAACTTGCTCTCCTTTTAAATGTTAAGACAGATTAAATGGTCTGAACTTACAGCGTGGGAGGTAAAACAACTTGCGTACTCTTTCTGTTGAAAAAAAGATATACAAAGAGTATTAGCCTCTTACTCTCCAGCGTTTTAAACTCTGAAAAATTGGTGCTGTAAATGAGAATTTTGAAAAACGAAAAATAGTGAGGTGAAGTGTCTTAGTTACAAAAGTATTTTATATACTTATTCTGGCTCAGTTAATATCACAGTGTCCCAAACTTGTGGACATATGTAGTAGGCCTATAGATTGTGGACCAAATTTGGCAGTAATTTACATCCTGTGCAAACCCATTGGACATGATTCTCCTCTCACACCAGTTTTATGGTAGTAAAATGCCACTGGAATAAAAGCAGTAACTCCTGATTTCAGAGATTCATAGAGTTTAGGGCCAGTTGAAACACTATATAAGAATTTAAACACTAATAAGACTGGAGAATCAGGCCCCTTTAAGAAGGGCCATACTGGGACAGACCAAAGGTCCATCTAGCCCAGTATCCTGTCTTCTAACAGTGGCCAATGCCAGGTGCCCCAGAGAGAATGAACAGAATAGGTAATCATCAAGTGATCCATCCCCTGTTACCCATTCCCAACTTCTGACAAAGCTTCTAGTGACCCATTCCTGCCCATCCTGGCTAACAGCCATTGATGGACCTATCCTCCATGAATTTATCTAGTTCTTTTTTTAACCCTGTTATAGTCTTGGCCTTCACATCCTCTGGCAAGGAGTTCCACAGATTGACTATGCGTTGTATGAAAAAATACTTCCTTTTGTTTGTTTTAAACCTGCTGCCTATTAATTTTATTTGGTGACCCCTAGTTCTTGTGTTAAGAGAAGAAGTCAATAACACTTCCTTTTTTACTTTCTCCACACCAGTCATGATTTTATAGACCTCTATCATATCTCCCCTTAGTCAAATCTTTTCCAAGATGAAAAGTCCCAGTCTTATTAATCTCTCCTCATATGGAAGCTGTTCCATACCCGTAATCATTTTTGTTGCCCTTTTGTGAATCTTTTCCAATTCTAATATATCTTTTTTGAGATGGGGCAACCAGATCTGCACACAGTATTCAAGATGTGAGTGTACCATTGATTTATATAGAGGCAATATGATATCTTCTGTCTTATTATCTATCCCTTTCTTAATGATTCCCAACATTCTGTTCGCTTTTTTGACTGCCGCTGCACATTCAGTGGATGTTTTCAGAGAACTATCCACAATGACTCCAAGATTCATAGATTCATAGATACTAAGGTCAGAAGGGACCATTCTGATCATCTAGTCCGACCTCCTGCACAGCGCAGGCCACAGAATCTCACCCACCCACTCCTATGAAAAATCTCACCTATGTCTGAGCTATTGAAGTCCTTAAATCATGGTTTAAAGACTTCAAGGAGCAGAGAAGCCTCCCTCAAGTCAACCATGCCCCATGCTACAGAGGAAGGCGAAAAACCTCCAGGGCCTCTCCAATCTGCCCTGGAGGAAAATTCCTTCCCAACCCCAAATATGGCAATCAGCTAAACCCTGAGCATATGGGCAAGATTCACCAGCCAGATACTACAGAAAATTCTTTCCTGGGTAACTCAGATCCCATCCATCTAATATCCCATCTCAGGGGATTAGTCCTATTTACCCTGAATATTTAAAGATCAATTACTTACCAAAATCCCATTATCCCATCATACCATCTCCTCCATAAACTTATCAAGTAGAATCTTAAAACCAGATAGATCTTTTGCCCCCACTGCTTCCCTTGGAAGGCTATTCCAAAACTTCACTCCTCTGACGGTTAGAAACCTTCATCTAATTTCAAATCTAAACTTCCTGGTGGCCAGTTTATACCCATTTGTTCTTGTGTCCACATTGGTGCTGAGCTTAAATAATTCCTCTCCCTCTCCTGTATTTATCCCTCTGGTATATTTATAGAGAGCAATCATATCTCCCCTCAACCTTCTTTTAGTTAAGATAAACAAGCCAAGCTCCTTAAGTCTCCTTTCATAAGACAAGTTTTCCATTCCTCGGATCATCCTAGTAGCCCTTCTCTGTACCTGCTCCAGTTTGAATTCATCCTTTTTGAACAAGGGAGACCAGAACTGCACACAGTATTCTAGGTGAGGTCTCACCAGTGCCTTGTATAATGGTACTAAAACCTCCTTATCCCTACTGGAAATGCCTCTCCTGATGCATCCCAAAACCGTATTAGCTTTTTTGAAAGCCATATCACATTGGCAGCTCATAGTCATCCTATGATCAACCAATACTCCAAGGTCCTTCTCCTCTTCTGTTACTTCTAATTGATGCGTCCCCAACTTATAACTAAAATTCTTGTTATTAATCCCTAAACGCATAACCTTACACTTCTCACTATTAAATTTCATCCTATTACTATTACTCCAGTTTACAAGGTCATCCAGATCCTCCTGTATAATATCCCGATCCTTCTCCGAATTGGCAATACCTCCCAGCTTTGTATCATCTGCAAACTTTATTAGCACATTCCCACTTTTTGTGCCAAGGTCAGTAATAAAAAGATTAAATAAGATTGGTCCCAAAACCGATCCCTGAGGAACTCCACTGGTAACCTCCCTCAAGCCTGACAGTTCGCCTTTCAGTAGGACCCGTTGCAGTCTCCCCTTTAACTAATTCCTTATCCACCTTTTGATGTTCATATTGATCCCCATCTTCTCCAATTTAACTAATAATTCCCCATGTGGCACGGTATCAAATGCCTTACTGAAATCTAGGTAAATTAGATCCACTGCATTTCCTTTATCTAAAAAATCTGTTACTTTTTCAAAAAAGGAGATTAGGTTGGTTTGGCATGATCTACCTTTTGTAAAACCATGTTGTATTTTGTCCCATTTACCATTAACTTCAATGTCCTTAACTAATTTCTCCTTCAAAATTTTTTCCAGGACCTTGCATACTACAGATGTCAAACTAACTGGCCTGTAGTTACCCGGATCAATTTTTTTTTCCTTTCTTAAAAATAGGAACTATATTAGCAATTCTTCAATCATTCGGAAGTACTCCTGAGTTTACAGATTCATTAAAAATTCTTGCTAATGGGCTTGCAATTTCAGGTGCCAATTCCTTTAATATTCTTGGATGAAGATTATCTGGGCCCCCCGATTTAGTCCCATTAAGCTGTTTCAGTTTCGCATCTACCTCAGATATGGTAATATCTACCTCCATATCCTCATTCCCATTTGTCATGCTACCATTATCCCTAAGATCCTCTTTAGCCTTATTAAAGACTGAGGCAAAGTATTTGTTTAGATATTGGGCCATGCCTAGATTATCTTTAACCTCCACTCCATCCTCAGTGTTAAGCGGCCCCACTTCTTCTTTCTTAGTTTTCTTCTTATTTATATGGCTATAGAACCTTTTACTATTGGTTTTAATTCCCTTTGCAAGGTCCAACTCTACTCGACTTTTAGCCTGTCTCACTTTATCCCTACATGTTCTGACCTCAATTAGGTAGCTTTCCTTGCTGATCCCTCCCATCTTCCACTCCCTGTATGCTTTCTGCTTCTTCTTAATCACCTCTCTAAGATGCTTGCTCATCCAGCTTTGTCTACAACTCCTTCCTATGAATTTTTTCCCCTTTCTTGGGAAACAGGCTTCCGATAGCTTCTGCAGCTTTGATTTAAAGTAATCCCAGGCCTCCTCTACCTTTAGATCCATAAAGTCTTCAGTCCAATCCACTTCCCTAACTAATTTCCTTAATTTTTGAAAGTCAGCCCTTTTGAAATCAAAAACCCTAGTTGCAGATTTATTTTTGTTAATCCTTCCATTTAGTTTGAACTGAATTAGCTCATGATCACTTGAGCCAAGATTGTCCCCTACAACCATTTCTTCTATGAGGTCCTCGCTACTCACCAAAATTAAATCTAAAATGGCATCCCCTCTAGTCGGTTCAGCAACTACTTGATGAAGGAATCCATCAGCTATCGCATCTAGGAAAATCTGAGCCCTATTATTATTACTAGCACTGGTCCTCCAGTCTATATCTGGGAAGTTAAAGTCTCCCATGATCATGCAGTTTCCATTAGTATTTACTTTATTAAAGACATTAAAAAGGGCTCTATCCATATCCAAATTAGATCCCAGAGGTCTATAGCACACCCCAAGCACTATCATAGGAGAGGCTTTACTAGTTTTCTTCCCCAATGTAATTTTTGCCCAGACAGACTCTGTCTTATCCATTGCATCGCTTCTTATTTCTTTACATTCTACTTCATCATTGATATACAATGCTACTCCACCCCCTTTACCTTTGTTTCTGTCTTTCCTAAAGAGCACATACCCTTCAATACCTGTAGTCCAGTCATGACTACTATTCCACCATGTTTCTGTTATCCCTATAATATCTGGTTTCATTTCCTGCACCAGTAGCTCTAGTTCCTCCATTTTGTTACCTAGGCTCCTCGCATTGGTGTATAAACATCTTAATTTTTGCTGTTTGGCCTTGATCACATTTTGTACCCTATTATTGTACCCAGTCATTCTACAGCCAGTATAACCTATTAGACTAGTATCCACACCGCCCTCGCTCCTTATATACATTCTCCTACCCACGGCTGTATCCTTTCTTACTTCGTCTTCTTCCCTCTCAATGCTAAAATCTGGCATGGAGATTTCCTGGACATCTCCCAACCATCTCCCCCTAATTCCTAGTTTAAAGCTCTCTTTATCAGTTGTGCCAGCCTTGGTCCTAGAAGTCTATTTCCTTCCCTACTCAGATGAAGTCCATCCCGAGAGAACTGTCCTCTGTCGGTGAGTGCCTCTCAGTGGCCATACATCCCAAAGCCCTCCTTATAGCACCACTGCCTAAGCCATCTGTTGACAGTCATAATCTTGTCACACCTTTGTTGCTCTTCTCTAGGAACAGGAAGGATCCCGCTAAAGATCACCTGAGACTCAATTTCCTTAAGCGTCTTCCCCAGCCTAGCATAGCCTCCCTTAATACTTTCCAGCGAGATCTCCTTCTTGACTGGTAACAGCTAATTTAGACCCCATAATTTTATATATATAGTTGGGATTATGTTTTCCAATGTGCATTACTTTGCATTTATCAACATTGAATTTCGTATGCCATTCTGTTGCCCAGTCACCCAGTTTTGTGAGATCCTTTAGTAGCTCTTCACAGTCTGCTTGGGACTTAACTATCTTGAGTAGTTTTGTATCATCTGCAAATTTTGCCACCTCACCTTTTATCCCTTTTTCCAGATCATTTATAGAATATGTTGAATAGAACTGGTCCCAGTACAGATCCCTGGGGGACACCAATATTTACCCCCTCCATCCTGAAAACTGACCATTTATTCCTAGCTTTTGTTTCCTATCTTTTAACCCAGGGATTGGCAACCTTTGTCCCGCGGCCCGTCAGGGAGCTGGGCTGGTTTGTTTACCTGCCGCATCCACAGGTTCAGCTGATTGCAGCTCCCACTGGCCACGGTTTGCTGCTCCAGGCAAATAGGGGATGGGGGAAGCAGCGCGGGCCGAGGGATGTGCTGGCCGCCGCTTCCTGCAGCCCCCATTGGCCTGGTGCAGCGAACCGCGGCCAGTGGGAGCTGCAATTGGCCGAACCTGCAGACGTGGTAGGTAAACAAACCAGCCTGGCCCGCCAGGAGGCTTACCCTGGCAGGCTGTGGGCCAAAGGTTGCCGATCCCTGTTTTAACCAGTTACCAATCCATGAGAGGACCTTCCGTCTTATCCCATGACAGCTTACTTTGCTTAAGAGCCTTTGGTGAGGAACCTTGTCAAAGACTTTCTGAATATCTAAGTACAGTGTATCCTCTGGATCACCCTTATCTACATGCTTGTTGACCCCCTCAAAGAATTCTAGTAGATTGGTGAGGCATGATTTCCCTTTATAAAAACCATGTTGACTCTTCCCCAACAAATTATGTTCATCTATGTGTCTGACCATTTTGTTGTTTACTATAGTTTCAACCAGTTTATCCAGTACTGAAGTCATAGAAGAAGATTAGGGTTAGAAGAGACCTCAGGAGGTCATGTAGTCTATCCCCCTGCTCAAAGCAGGACCAACTCCAACTAAATTATCCCAGCCAGGGCTTTGTCAAGCCAGGCCTTAAAAACCTCTAAGGATGGAGATTCCACCACCTCCCTAGATAACCCATTCCAGTGCTTCACTATCCTCCTAGTGAAATAGTTTTTCCTACTATCCAACCTAGACCTCCCCCACCGCAACTTGAGACCATTGCTTCTTGTTCTGTCATCTGCCACCGCTGAGAACAGTCTAGCTCCATTCTCTTTGGAATCCCCCTTCAGGTAGTTGAAGGCTGCTGTCAAATCCCCCCTCACTCTTCTCTTCTGTAATTGCTGGGATAACCTCTGGAGTCCTTTTTAAAAATTGGCATCACGTTAGCTATCCTCCAGTCATTTGGTACAGAAGATGATTTAAATGATAGATTACAGACTACAGTTAGTAGTTCTGAAATTTCATGTTTGAGTTCCTTCAGAACTCTTGGGTGAATACCATCTGGTCCTGGTAACTTATTACTGTTTAGTTTATCAATTTGTTCCAAAACCTCCTCTAATGACACCTCAATCTGGTACAGTTCCTCAGATTTGTCACCTAGAAAGAATGGCTCAGGTTTGGGAATCTCCCTCACATCCTCAGCTGTGAAGACCGATGCAAAGAATTCATTTAGTTTCACTGCAATGGCTTTATTGTTCTTGAGTGCTCCTTTAGCATCTTGATCGTCCAGTGGCCCCACTGGTTGTTTAGCAGGCTTCCTGCTTCTGATGTACTTAAAAAAAAATTGCTATTACTTTTTGAGCCTTTGGCTAGTTGTTCTTCAAATTATCTTTTGGCCTTCCTAATCATATTCATTTGTCAGAGTTTATGCGCCTTTCTATTTAACTTCCACTTTTTAAAGGATGCCTTTTTGCCTCTAACTGCTTCTGTTTAGCCACGGTGGCACGTTTTTTAATTTTCTTATTATGTTTTTTTATTTGAGGTATACATTAAGTTGAGCCTCTATTATGGTGTCTTTAAAAAGTTTCTGTGCAGCTTGCAGAGATTTCCCTTTTGGCACTGTACCTTTAATTTCTGTTTAACTTCCTCATTTTTGTTCTAGTCCCTCTTTCTGAAATTAAATGCTATCATGTTGGGCTGCTGTGGTATTTTCCCTGGCACAGGGATGTTAAATTTAATTATATTATGGTCACTATTACCAAGCTGTCCAGCTATAATCACTTCTTGGACCAGATCCTGTGCTCCACTTAGGACTAAATCAAGAATTGCCTCTCCTCTTGTGGGTTCCAGAACTAGCTGCTCCAAGAAGCAGTCATTTAAGGTGTCAAGAAACTTTATCTCTGCATCCCATCCTGAGGTGACATGTACCCAGTCAATAAGGGGATAGTTGAAATCCCCCATTATTATTGAGTTTTTTATTTTTATAGCCTCTCTAATCTCCCTGAGCATTTCAGAGTCCCATCCTGGTCAGGTGGTCAATAATATAGCCCTATTGCTATATTCTCATTATTGGAGCATGGAATTACTATGCATAGAGATTCTATGGTACAGTTTGGCTCATTTAAGATTTGTCCTTCATTTGATTCTACACTTTCTTTCACATATAGTGCCACTCCCTCTCCCCCCTCCCCCACCGCACAACCTGTTCTGTCCTTGCGATATATTTTATATCCTGGTATTACTGTGTCCCATTGACTCTCCTCATTCCATCCTTTGTTTAACAGGAATGTATGTATTATAAGTCAGTGTAAAATTTGGCCCTGTATTACTATTGCATTGTGTCAGTCTATAATGCCATCAATGTCTTTTATTTTTCTAAAAAATTTTACTTAGAGTTTTTTCAACAAAAGTGTACAAGACAAGACAGGGTGCACACATGCATATACCATTGTGATTCTCCAGTCCTGCCCTCTTAAGAGAATTATTTCCCAACCTGCCTTTCAGAGGTTGATCCTTAACATTTTGTAGAGACAAGCCCTAAACTTGCCATTTAACAACAAGCTTCTCCTAAATTTTGTAGCTGGTAACTCCAGTCATATTATCCCCTAGTTTTCCTGTTCTGATTCCTGACCAGCTGTTGCATTCTCACCAAAACACAAACAAGGTATACTGCTCAGTGAAGATGTCAGAAAAACCATACAATGAATATCAAGGAAAAAGAGATGAGAGAGCAAGAACAACAGAAAAAAAGAAACTTCTAATAAGTTTCGCTGCTTTTTTTACAAGGGTATGGATTCGGCCCACAGTTGCTTGATGAAAGTACTGGGGGGAAGAGAGAGCTTCTGAGTCTCTTGTTCCCCAGCTTTACAGGGAAATACATAAGATTGGTCTGTTTCATTGCTGTTTAACAAACTACATGCCTCAGCTATGACACTGACTGGAGTCAGGTAAATTTCACAGAGGTTAGTACTCTCCATTCACCACTGGTGAAGAGCCAAGTTCATTTGTCAGCCGCTGTGTATAATTATTTGGGTGCAATTCTCAGAATGCTAGTAGCCCTTTATGAGAGATGAAATACATGAAATGGATGCATGTCTGGGTACAGTGCACCAGAAATAGGATTTAATCTGTTTGTTTTGACCACAGACATGAACAGGCAAGATGCTTTTGTGATTAATCATGTGGCCCTAATTTGGTGGTGTTTGTCACTAGGAGGAATCTGTTCAGGAAGCTTCCACTTGCATTAAACAGACTATATTTTTATTGATGGTTGTCACCATCTGCTCAAATGGCATATCACCTTATCGAGTGGGCACAATGCTTTTCTACCAGATGGGCATGCCAGAGAACCACTATGTCCAGTATGTGTCATTATTAGGGTAGGGTTCCAGTCCACAGGGTTGAAACCACAGTTGGCGTATAACTTTTGTGCTTAACTTTAAGCTCATATTTCATTATTTCTTCTTATATTTTGAAAATGCCATAATAGATTACAAAGCTATGAATGGAAAGATTTTGGCTGTTGTGAGTCAGGATTAATGTTCATGGGAGACTATTACAATAAAGTCTCCACACTTTTTTGATTTGCTGTGGGAAACATTTGTTGATCTTTGCTGAAGTAATATGCGTGGCCCATTTGAGCAGCTTGGTGCATAGCTCAGTTGGATGTACACATCAGGTCTGCATCTTTTGCTAGATTTCACATAGCTCTGTATCGTTTCCACTAAAACATGCACTTTATGTAGTTCAAAAGTATCTATATTTTTGGTATTGAAAATACATGTAGGGTTATTGGTGGTAAATTCTGCTAATAACTAAATATTAGCTCTCTTGGGTTACTCCTAGGTGCTCAGTATGTCTTAAAACTTTCAGTGCCTAAACATATAGGTAGGTGGCAAAAAAAAGAGAAGAGGGACCTAAATTCTGAAAATGTTGACTCAAATGAATATCAATGTGAGATTTTTTTTTCATGCTGTATTCACAAAGTAGATGTCTCTTCTGTTGTTTTTTAGCAACAGGGGGTTGCCTTTTCTTCATTTTAGAAAGAATAACCTTTCTTGTGCTATGTACTTATTAGATCAGATTTTATCACACAATTTAGAGTCAAAGCCAGGTCAGCCTAAATAGCTAAAGTATACTTATTTCTAAAAATACATTTTCTTTAAGCCTTGAAATCTTCTGCAAAGTCTAGGTTTTGTGAAAGATCCTGTTTCTGATTGGATTTTAGGTAGAAGAAAGAGTTGAAATCAGAGTGCAAAGGCTTTTAAATGACATGGATTAGTCCTTGGGTGACCTTGTTTTGCAGTTATAAAAGAGTTTGCAGGAGTGGAGACAAAACATTAATTAAATCTCACAATAAATATATGCAACAACAACAAAAGTATTCCTGCAAAGAATGATGAGATTGAAAATATAACAAAATTGAGGACTAAATTCTGCTAATAAGCATTAACGTAAAGCATGATAGTATTAATCTTTTATATTTTAATGTGGACTCCAGGGTGAACATTGCATCAATTCAGGGTGGGTAGTATGGACACAATTAATGGTGTTTCAGTTAGTCCAATGCAACCTATAGAAGAATGATCAGCTGAGTGCTCTGATGTGGACAAAGCCTCAGATTCTGATCTGTTATACTAGTGTAATCTGGAGTAGGACCATTTAATCAAATGAAGCTACTCCAGATTTACATTTGTATGAGATCAGAATCTACCTTAATGTATACAGCTGCATAATCTGTTTTATTTTGTAAAGTACTTTGATTTTTGTTGGATGGAAGGGACAATGTAAGTACAAAATATTATTATTTTAATATATATTCAGGTTACTGCTGCATCTGCAGATTGTTTTACTTCCACAATTTTATCTCATCTGTGTTGCACATATATGACTAGTAGTTAAACTTCTACTAAGAAGGGACCTTTGTTTTACTGGAGGACCCATGGGCAAAGAGCTAGCACAAGGCCTATGTTCCACATCAGTCCTCAAAATAGGCCTTAAGTGGCTTAAGGCTTAAGTAATGCATAGAACCATAAGTCCAACTATATATGTTTTTGTTTCACTTTAAATAAGTAGCAGATCTCAGAAACCTCTAAGAGTTGTGGATAACTTGCCTATATGTAATAATGTGATGATTTTAAGTTCTGTTGTCTTGTGGCTTCTAGTCCTAAAAGCAATAGTTGAATCCCATTGTCACAGCTGGGAATCTTCGTTTTAAAATAGAAAGCTCTCACTCCTAGTCCAGAAGGTTCAGGAATATCTAGACCTTCAATTTATCACTGGAGCAACAATGGATATTGTCTGTCCTGTTCTTTGACACAGTGAACCATGTGAGGGGGAGAGGGAGAAAGGGGAAAGAGGTACTTTCTATAGAATTCTATTTAATTTCTACTGATGACATAAATCATTTTCCACTATTAAATTCTATAAGATTTTTCCATAAGGGATGATCTCTGTTATTCACCAAAGTGGTTATTTGTTAAAAAAGTATCTAAGGGAGCCTTTTCCTTGTGGGCAAGTGAGGCAGTAACTATGTTTCTCTGCCCTCATGTGTCTCATATATTTTTCTGATAGGCAGATGGCACACTGTCTCAGGACCCACAGTCCTTCTGATATATCACTCTCATTATGAGCTAAAAAGATCAAAATAAAGAATTAGCTGAATAGACCAGCTATGGAAGTATGCATATAAATCACTGTTCTGCCTTCCACTGCTAGGCAGAAAGTAGAAATACGGTATTAAATTAATCTCTTTAGTTCCACTGGCAATTGTAGGTTTATGCATAATTTTCACTTTGTTTGGTGACTGATGGTAGGGTTATATATAAAATATAACTCTTTAAATGTTCTATAGTGATATATGCAGGTGGGAGAACATATTGTATTATTTCAGCTTCATTTTCCTGCTGTCGCTGGGAGTTGGAGCTGCTCTCAGCACCTTTGAAAATCAGACTATTTATTTAGATGCCTTGATATGGATTTAGATGCCTAATTTCAGGCCCCTAAATTTGAAAACTTTGGTCTAAAATTCTAACTGCTTTGATTGTTTTCAGTCCTTAGTGTATATAATGTATATAGTGTATATAAAATATGTCACAAGTTTTGTGACAGAAATCCTGATATACAGCAGCCCTTGCTGTTTTAAGTCACATAACCAATTTTTCTATGATGCACATTTGGTATGTGCACATTACAATTATCTATATAATATTACACACACAAAAGTTTAACACGATTAAGGTTGCAAACTCAAGCATGCAAAATTTAGGAAAATCAAGACTTAAGGTTGTCTATTCTATCTTAATTCAACCTCCTTATGCGTATGTATTACCATCTTTAATTACATGACGACATACTATTTTTAACACAGGATCCTTGTTGCATTCAGTGCACAGAATGGATGATGCTGTTTATGTGCAGCTGTTCAACATTTTGTTTGAATATTGAGGAGATATGGGTGGCCTGTGCCATATTTACTGCACACCATTCAAACCCTGCTCTGAAGAGAGAGTTATTAATTTCCTTATGGGCTTTTCCATGGCACTCAAAACTGTAGTACCTGAGCACTTCACAAATATGAATTTATTTTCACAACACCCTTATGAGGTGACTGGGGTGGGATTATCTCCGTTTAAAAAATGGGGAACTGAGGCACACAGAGTGGTCAAAATATCCACTAATTTTGCACGCTCAATTTGAAATACCCTAGGGCCATGTACAAACCACAGCTCCCATTGACTTGAGTGCCCCCTGACATTAGCCCTCCACTTCCCTCCTCCCCCGCACAGCAAGCAGGAGGCTCCCAGGAGCAGCTCCAAGGCAGAGGGCAGGAGCAGCACATGGCAGTGGGAGGAGGGACAGCTGAACTGCCGACAAGGCTGCTGCACAGGGAACGTAGAGGAGCAGGGAGCTGATAGGGAGGTTGCTGGTCCACCCTGGTTCCAAGGCCCCACCAGCTAGCTCCAACGGGCTGCTCTTCCTGCAAGCAGTGGACAAAGCAGGCGGCTGCCAAACTATGTTATAAGGGAGCATTGCACAACTTTAAATGAGCATGTTCCTTAATTGATCAGCAACGTAACAACGAAACAACATTAACTGGGATGACTTTAAGTGAGGAGTTACCAACCGCAACAGCTGTGGTTATGAGAAGAACATCATGGTTGCAGGCTTTGGGAATTCCAAAAGAACTACAGCTAAAAGTGGAGGACCTCCCCTTTGATAGAGATAAATTATTTTCGTCTCAAACAGACAACGTCCTCCATACCATGAAGGACGCCCAAGCAACGCTGCGTACACTAGGCAAGTACCCACCACCTGAAAAATCCCTTGCTTTACACCAGACCCGAGGTCACAAGAATTCTTGTTTAACATCAACAACCATGGTACTTCACTCAGAACACACCCAAACAACAGGCTCAGAGACGACGAGCTCCACAGAACCAGGCCTCGTCCACCCATCCATCTACTTCTAAGTCACAATTTTGAAGTCTTGGTGGAGGGTACGCACAACTTCCCCACGCCTCTAGTGCCAACAGATACTCTGTCCCACAATTTGGTCACTGCCTACACCCATTTTACCATGCCTGGGCTGTGATAACCACAGATCAATGGGTTTTGGAGATCATACAATCTGGCTACACCATTCCTTTCACAGCCATCCCTCCTATCATCCCCCCTTCCCTGTCCCTTTTCAGGGACCCCTCTCACGAGCAACTTCTGCAACAGGAAGTAGACCACCTCCTACTGCTGGGTGCTGTAGAGCCAGCACCACATCAATACCGAGGGAGGGGTTTTTATTCCAAACATTTCCTGACAGAGAAGAAAGGACAGGGATGGAGACCAATCTTAGATCTCCGAAAACTCAACAGGTTCATATGCAACCACAGGTTCAAAATGGTCACTCTGGCCACAGTAATCCCAGTGCTAGATGGGGGGACTAACCCTGGACCTCCAAGTTGCTTACTTCTATATTACAATACATCCTGCCCACAGATGGTTCCTGCGGTTCACAATAGGACCCAACCATTACCAATACAGGGTCCTTCCCTTCGGACTGTCCACTGCTCCCCGCGTATTCTCAAAAATGCTCGCGGCAGCACATTTACAAAGCAAAGGAGTCATAATCTTCCCCTATTTGGACGATTGCTTTCTCAAGGGTACCAACTGACAAGAAATGGCAGGCATGCTGAAGACCACAATAGACCTGTTTCACCAGCTAGATCTACAGATAAATAAAAAGAAATCCATCCTGGAACCAACCCAGTGATTGGAGTTTATCAGAGCCGACCTAGACTCCATACAAGCCAAGGCAATATTGCCAAACCATAGATTCACTACATTGACCAATTTTATTTCCATGGTGACCATCAGCCCACAAACTTCAGTGAGGACATGCCTTCAGATTCTGGGACATATGGCAGCTACGACTTTCATAGTAAAGTATGCCAAACTCCATATGCACTGTCTGCAGCACTGGTTGAACACGGTCTATGCACCTCGCAAACACTCTCTCAACAGACATGTGACACGACCACCAAGGGTCATCCTCTCCCTACAATGGTGGATGCAGCCAAGGAATGTATGCTCCAGAATTCCCTTTCAACAAGACTCCCCATCAATGACTATTACAACAAATGTCTCCCTGGTAAGTTGGGACACCCACTTGAGTCATCACAATGTACAAGGCAAGTGGTCTGCGACGGAAACTCGACTACATATCAATCTCCTGGGACTCCGCGAAGTACACAATGCATGCCGACACTTCCTCCCACTCATACGAGAAACCTCAATCTCAATTGTCACCGACAATGTGGTGTGTTTTACGTCAATCACCAAGGAGGAGCCTGGTCTCACTTACTATGCATAGAAGCCATGAATTTATGGAACTTCTGCATCCGCAACAATATAAACATCACAGCATCATACCTACCAAGTTGCCAAAACACTACAGCTGACAACCTCAGCAGGCACTTCTCACAAGAACACGAGTGGGAAATCCACGACAGTTTTCAGCATGATATTCCAAAAATGGGGTTACCCAGTAATCGACCTTTTCGCCTCAGCGACAAATCACAAATGACCACTCTTTTGCTGCAGGGCAGGCCTGGCACTGGGATCATTATTCTCATCCCGTGGAACGCATCACCCATGTACACCTTCCTGCCGATACCACTGATCCCACGGGTCATCCGCAAGATACGACTTGACAGAACATACATTCTCATTGTCCCCACATGGCCCAGACAGACTTGGTTTCCGTACCTCTCACATCTAGCAGTCTGTGCCCCACAACTGCTGCCTTTCCGAACGGACCTCCTGTCCCAGAACAAGGGCCTGATGCTCCATTCAGACCCAGCGAAACTCAATCTCAAATCATGACTCCTCTCTGGTTCCAACATGGGGAATTGAACTGTTTGGAGAAAGTAAAACAGGTATTATTAAATAGCTGTTACCTCACCACTAGAAATACTTGCCACCACAAGTGGAGAAGATTCTCCCTTTGGTGTCAGCAAAAACAGCTGGACATAACCAAGGCATCTCTATCTATGATCCCGGACTACCTACTAGAACCGAAGGAAATGGGGTTAGCCATAAGTTCTATTAAAGTACACCTGGCTGCCATCATGGCCCTCCACAAACAGATAGAAGAGGCTTCAAAATTCGGTCACCCGATTACACAACATTTTCTAGCAGGTGTACAGAACATGTACCCAGAAGTACACCAACCTGCACTACCATGGGATCTCAATCTTGTGATCAAATGTCTCCCAAAACCACCCTTTGAACCTCTAGCAACCTGATCGCTCCTACATATGTAAATGAAGGTTGCATTCCTAGTGGCAATCATGTCTGCAAGATGTGTCAGCGAAATAGGAGCATTGATGGCTGAACACTATATTTACCAAAGACAAAATCATGTTACATCCTCACCCAAAATGGCTACAAATTTTCATATTAACCAAACCATACACTTACCTGCCTTCTATCCCAAGCCACATAAGGACTCTTGAGAAGCAACGTTGCACATGCTAGATGTCAGATGGTCTGTACTTGGACAGAACTAAATCATTCCGCAAGTCATGGAGACTATTCGTTTCCACAGCAGAGCACTCTAAGGGCTCTACAATATCGAACCAGAGACTCTCCAAATGGGTCTCTACCTGTATTCAAACTTGCTACCACCTGCATCACAAAGAACCTCCTGTGGACATCAGATCTTACTCAATGCAAGCCATGGCAAGATCGATTGCATTCTTGAACAATGTCCCCTTAATAGATATTTGTAGAGCTGCAACCTGGACATCAGAGCACACTTTTGCAAAGCATTACGCTATCACCCAAGGCCTCGTCTCAGACTCTATCATTAGCCTCACAGTGCTCTCATCACACACTTATACATAACTCCGAACCCGTACCACCCCTGGTGGGGTGCTGCTCTACAAGCACCTAGAGTGGAGCAACCACAGGGACACCACTCGAAGAGGAAGAAATTACTCACCTTGTGCAGTAATGATGGTTCTTCAAGATGTGTGTCCCTGTGGGTGCTGCACTACCCACCCTCTTCCTCCCCTCTACTTTGGAGTTCACACAGCTGAGTTCTGTGGTAGAGAAGGAACAGAGGGGACAGTCGGTGGTGTGCGTGCTACAGGAGATGCCAACGGCTGCACGAGACAACTCCTGTGAGCACCCTTCCCCCGACTGAATACTGCTGTGAGAAATCTCTGATCTCTGGCGCAGGGACACACCGACACCTAGAGTGCAGCACTCACAGGGACACACATCTCGAAGAACCATCGTTACTGCACAAGGTGAGTAACTTCTTCTTTTCAGAGGCTTATTACTCAGCCAAATTTGGGCTGATTTTCATGGAGGTGGCAAAAGGCACATCTCTGATGCAAAGGCCACCTTCTGCCAAATTTCAAGTCCCTGCACCAAAGCACGGGAGCTCTAGAGCTGTTCAAAAGAGAGGGAGAAAGGGTACTAGAATGTTTTACTATGGGCAAAACGTATTTTTCTTAGCTTTGTTTTCAGAAACCATTTAATCATTTTGGCTGGGGAGGAAGTGGGGGGAAGGGGAAGAAACAGCCTGGGTCAGACCACTAGCATGGAAAATTACAGCCCAAATGGTTAGTGTTTGGCAAAGTTTTAAGCAACTGAAAACAGTGTCTTGTATTTGGAAGCATTAAGCACCCTTCCTAATAAGTGGTGCTACCTGCTGTCCTATAATTAGCTTTTCAGAACAAAGTTTTGCAGATGAAATGATGAACAGTTGAGGATAGCTGTTGTGACTGCCCAGAACTGATAAGCAACAGTGCTCGCTATATGGAATATTTGCAAGCTTTGTAAATGGCATTATGTATCTATGTTATGAAGTTCTGCAGTTAGCAGAGTCCTAAGATCTCAGCCCTCTCATTTCTGCCTCTTTCTAGTTTCTTTTCTTTATAAAAAGAATGAGAAAATCACAAAAATTATGTCGCTGGAATGTTAGGATAGAGATTTAAACTCACAAAAGCCAAGGAATATTGTGCTTAATTTGACTCTTCCTATTCCCATCCCAATCTACCCTCATGTTTAGCTCCCTTGTACATATTCATTATGTGTATTAGGACAGTTTGACATGGAATTGCTCCAGTGTCCATATACTTGCAGAATCTGATATTTTACTGCCACCAGTGATGGGATATTTGTACCTTGGCCCTAGTGAAAGCATATATACAAATAAATGTTTGTGTAATATTATGTCTCAGTGCTCTGTGTTATGGTAAATAATGAAAGACACTACTTACAATGTCTGTATTCTATTGCATAGAGATAAGGGCTGGCATTAGAAGGAAGGGGAAGAGCGTGAGTAATTCTCTGACTACAGATTTCAATTTCAGCCTTAATATTCCATCTGTGTGGCTTTTTGGACTGACCCATAGCTTCAGTTAAAATACGGTTATTTTTCAGCAGCATTGTCCCTTTGTATTTTGCTTTCTGAATTTAGCACTACTGATAACAGCTACTAAAAGTTTTATTTTTATTTCAACAATAGGGGGCATCCTAGCATTTCCACACTAGGAGAGAAATATAAAACTCTAACAGTAAAACCATATATGACAGTCTGCACAGCAGTAACATCCATTACAGCAAGATATCAAAACAGAAATAGTAGCTGTTAACTGAAGGAGGGAGTTTGCTTAACACTGCACTTTCCAAAATGAAGAGCATCAGGTGATATATGCATATTTAAGTCATAATACAGAGTGGAAAAAATTCTGTTGGGGAGTCATAGTTCAAAGGGAAAGGAACCATACAATATTATTGTTTTTACAATATTTTTGGATGTGTTTCATACAGAAAAATACTGATCCCTTAACTGTTTAAGGAGGTCATTATTTTCTGGTCAAATTAAACAAACATTTGGCCCTGTTCCTGCAAATGCTTATACACATGCTCAATTTTATGCAGGTGACACAGTGTGTACTACCTTTACTTGTGTATAAAGGTAAGCACATGCCTCCATTTTTGTGTGGCCAACTTGAGACTCCATAAAGGGGCCTAATTTTCAGGGGGTGGGCAATCAACGCATCCCGACAATCAAGCCCTTTGTTATCACACTGGGTAACCAAAAATGGAGGCACACTAAATCACTAGTCATCTATGAAAATGTGAGGCCATCATGTGAGTTTACTAGAGACTGCAGCATTTATACTTCTACAGCATGAGAGAGAAACAGGAGTGCATGCTCTGGCCTTGGTGCGGAGGCCTCAAACTAGTTGCTTGTGTTTGTAGGAAGTGAGGAGGAAGTTAGTCTAAAGTTAGTTTTAACAGCAAAGAAAGAGTAGGTCCATTGTCCCCATTCTCTTCACTATGAAAGCGCCACTTAAAAATGTGTCATTGAATATAATAGTGAAGTTTTGGTTCTAAGCATTGGTACCAGGACTGTTCTGGTTTGTTTGGGACTCAGTATGCAGTTTTCTAAAAGGTCTGTGCAAATTCTAAAATTTCACGTTAAAGAGCAACAACCACCACCAGGGTATTTTGGCATAGTCTGTGTGTACTCTTGGGGCTTGAGCAGGAGTCAGACTACTTCAAACAGTGTATCCTCTCTTTGAAAGCAATCTGCACTGCTGCAGAAAGTGATGGTAGTGATAGAGATGATGCTGACAGAGTGACACTGCACATCAGTCTGTGAGAAACTGGCTCATGCAGCCATAGCATTGTGCAAAGCGACCCAAGTATGTTCCCTACTTCTCTGCAATGGGTGGGCAGGTGTATACATGGAATTACCCACTGTCAGTGCTTGCTCACTTTTCTGTTTTTGTTATGTTAGTTTGATTAAAAATGTTTCAGCCCATCCAAGGATTATTAATTAGTAATTTAAGTGACAGTTACTTTATTGGCACTAGCATATATTCTTCTCTTTGTCCATTACAGTCTCTCCTGGTGAACTCTCCAATTCCCAGGGGTTTCACAATCCATCTGAAGGATGATGATGCCCAATTCTGCCTTTTCCTCTGAACTTCTTTGTTTCTGCCCTTCCCTGCAGACTCTCATCTCTGACATCTGTCCTGCTGCCATCTCATGGTGAAAATGGGGTGGATTAAATCTTCCTTCCCAACCTTCCCTCTTCCTTTTCCTTCTTAGACAGCCCCACTTTCCTTTCTCCTCAGTGCTCACAACCTGGGTGTCCTGTTGAACTCAGTCCTCCCCATAAACCTGACTGACAAGATTTGGTGAAAAATCTTCATCTGAAAATATTCTAAAACCTTTCCTCTTTCTCTTCATAAACTCTTGTCTCCATTCCTTGTCATCAAGTGAGTCAACTACTTTAAACATAAGTTGACCAGACAGCAAGTGTGAAAAATTGGAACAGAGTGTGGGGGTTAATAGACGCCTATATAAGACGGATCCCCAATTATTGGGACTGTCCCTATAAAATCGGGACATCTGGTCACCCTATTTAAACTTCTCATCTTTGTTCTCTCCACATCCCAACTTACCCCCTATTTAACTATATACTATTTAACCTCCTGCTGATAAAATCATCTTCCCATCCCATTGCTCTATATCACTCATATCTTTGAATCCTTTCAGTGGTTTCATCTTACTTTCTCCATGAAGTTCACATTTTTCATCCTTCAAGACTATACACAACTCCAGTCCTGAATTTATCTTTTCTCTCATTTTTCCCCCATTCCAGTCTCTCCTATGCTCCCTCTAAGCCTCCTCCCAACTGTCCCTGTTCTATTTTGCTCCCATTCTCATCTTTATGCCTCTTCCCACAATGCCCCTAAGTTTGCAGTTCTCTCTCCATGCATCAAATGATTTCCTGCTCTGCATTCAAATCTCCTCTTAAAACACACTTCTTCCATCAGTCCTGGCACAGATTTACTGGCCCTTTAAAAGGGAGGGGGGTCCAGTGCACCTGTGACTCATCAGCTGGTTCCCAAGAAGGCACTGGAGCCCTATAAAGGAGAGAATGTATGGGGAGGTGGCTGCTTCCTAAAACCAGACTGATGGAATCAGGAAGGCCAGGAAGTGAAAACTGACTGAGAACAAGGAGAGACAGAAGGAGCAACAGGGGCAAACCCAGGGAATTTGCCATAGGGTGGCCTCCAGAAAATATTGGCATTGCTTCAAGATTGGCCTGTCATTCCATGGATCGTGTCTGAACTGGATTGTTTGTGTCTGATGAAGGGCATCCCTACACTTCAAGCTGGGGGATGTAATTTCCAGCTCGAGGAGAGGTTCCTGCTCTAGCTCTCATCAAGTTAGTACACTGAAAATAGAGCATAGCCATGCTGGTGCGAGCAATGTAAGGGTCTAGCCTCCCCAAGTAAATCTCCATCTGAGACCATAGGCACATACTCAGGGCAGCTAACCCCTCACACTGCTGTGGCTATTTTTAGCCCACTAGCTCCATCTGAAAAAGTAGGAATAATGCTTCATAATGCTCAGCTTATTGCCAGTGTTCACATTACTACTGTGAGGGGTATGGTATAAGAATGGATATAGAACAGAAATGTTAAAAATAAGGCTACATTGGATATGCTCAGGTAACGATAAAGAGCAGAACCCTGTGTTAAAAGCTACAGGGATCATTGCATATTTATCTGGAAATTCTTCTGAATTCAACACCATTTCCTCCTGACGGCTCAGGACAGTGAGCTCTCAGGGTATGGCTGCACTACAGCTAGGAGAGAGTCTCCTAACCTGGGTAGACAGATTCATGCTAGCAGGGCTCGAAAATAACCGTGTGGGCATTGTGACTCCCGGGGAGACTCAAGTTAGCCAACTGAGCTCAGACCCAGTGGGGTCAGGTTGATGTGAGAGCCTGAGCTACCATCTGAGTTGCAACATCCCCACTGCTATTTCTCGCATGCTAGCTTGAGCCCTGCTAGCGTAAGTCTGTCTACTCAGGCTGGGCAGCTCATTCCCAGCTGCAGTATATGCCTATCCTTAGGGACAGACTTTTTAAACTTTTCTTTTTACACTCTCTGGCCCTGTGTAATCATTATTTCTGTTACCTGCTGCTTCCAGCAATTTCAGCCTTTGAATTCAAAGCAGGGCTGATCCAGAAAAGATACTTTCATTGCCCACAAACTCCCTCATTGGGGTAATTCAGAATCAAAGCCTTCCTGTCAGAAGGAGAGCAAAGATAGTTTGTTTTATGTAGTACAGGGGCCCCTCTTCCTGGGCTACTTAACCAGTATTTTGCAGTGATCATCTGAAAAAGTTTTTGTAAAGCACAAGTCCCCTTTCCCCCCACCACGCACTTTTCAGCCTTAATGGAATAGTTCAGAGACAGGAGCAAACTGTGCCTCTTACAAACTCTCAGGTCCTCTCGCATCTGACTGCTAAGGCATCTATGCTAGCTGGCTAAGGACATTTTATATGGAAAACCTGTAGAAACGGATCCTATGGGCAGTGGCAGTTTTGGTGCTGAGGCACTGCCCTGCTGAGAAGTGAGACCTGTCACATTCATGTAAATCAGGAGGCAATGGAGGCACAGTGGTATGCATCTGGCATAAATGAAAGGAGAACCAGGCCCCCTATACAAAGCTTCATCAAGGACAAGGGAAAATTATCAGATCACTGGCCTTCTTCTGATGTGTTCAAACCAAGATAAGCAACCCCAACTTTCTATCTTGCACTAAACTGTCTGGCCATAAATGCGATATGTTCAGCTCCTTTTTTATAAACTATAGTGCAGATCATTTTAATAATGATGTGACACTGAGCTTGGTGCTGCTGAAAATTGCTGTGTGACTCAACATGATGAGCAGCTCTGAAAAAGGAAATCGCTCCTGGGAAGTCTTTCACTTAACCATCTTAAAAGGTTCTTGTTTATTAAACATCAACAACATTACTTTTTAATAGTTCCTAGACTCAGGAGAGTTTTGTTACCTTTAGAACAGAGGTGGACAAACTACAGCCCACCAGACCGTCCTGCCCGGCCCTTGAGCTCCCCGCCAGGGAGGCTAGCCCGCAGTCCCTCCCTTGCTGTCTCCCCTCCCCTGCAGCCATTGCATTGCATGGGCAGCACTCTGGGCAGCAGGGCTGTGCACTCCTGCAGGGCAGAGGAGCAGCATGTCTGGCTCTGGCCAGGCGACGTGGCTGCCAGGCATGCTGCTCTGAGCAGCATGGTAAGGGGGCCAGGGCCAGACGGCAGTCAGGGGACAGGGGGCGGTTAGATAGGTGTGGGACCTGGGGGGCCTGTCAGGGGGCAGTTGGATGGGGTGGAGGTTGGGGGGGGCAGTCAGGGGACTGGGAACGGGGGTTCGATAGGTGTGGGAGTCCCGCGGTGTCTGTGAGGGGGCAGTTGGATGGGGTGGAGGTTCGGGGGGGCTGTCAGGGGATGGGGAATGGGGGGGTTGGATAGGCATGGGAGTTCCGGAGGACCTGTCAGAGGGTGGGGGTGTGGATAGGGGGCGGGGCAGTCATGGGACAAGGAGTAGGGGGGGTTGGATGGGTTGGGGATTCTGAGGGCGGCAGTCGGGGGTGGGAAGTGGAGGGGTCAGATAGGGGGTGGGGCCAGGCTGTTTGAGGAGGCACAACCTTCCCTACCCAGCCCTCCATACAGTTTTGCAACCCCAATGTGGCCCTTGGGCCAAAAAGTTTGCCCACCCCTGCTTTAGAAGAAAGTGCTTAAAATGTTAATCTGCTTCCATATAGTAAGTTTAACCAGAGAGAGGCAATCTAGCCTATGGGAAAAGCAGGAAACACTTTAGCTATTCAGGTCTAGGTTAGTTTACAGTCGCAGTTGGTTTAGGGCCCAGTCTAGGGGAGCTTAGGGCCCTGGCCTAGTGTTAGGCTTGGGGCCAATTCATTGACTAAGGTGAGTGTAAGTGTTAGAACCAATTAGTGCTTGGAACCATTAGCAATTTTCTTTGAGAACCCATGGAGGACTGGTGAGGACTGGAAAAGGGCAAACATAGTATCTGTATTTTAAAAAAGGAGGAAAGGAGGACCTGTGGAATTATAGACCCATGAGCCTAACTTCAATACCTGGAAAGATACTGGATCAAACTATTAATCAATTTGTTCAAACCTGGAGGATAATAGGGTTGTAAGTAATAGCCAACATGGATTTATCAAGAACTAATTATGCCAAATCAATCTCATTTTCTTCTTTGTCAGGGTTAGTGACCTAGTGGGTGAAGCAGTAGATATGATATATCTTGACTTTTTAGTAAGGCTATTGACACAGTTCCACATGGCATTCTCACAATCAAATAGGGAAATGATGGTCTAGCTTAAACTACTATAATGTTTTGCTGTCAAACTGGTGGTGGTGGGGAGATTTAGTGGAGTCCTGAAGAGGTCTGTCCTGGCTCCGGTACTATTCAACATTTTCATTAATGAGCTGAATAATGGAGTAGAGAGTATGCTTATGAAATTTGTTGATTACACCAAATTGAGATGGCACCAAGTTGCAAGGACGTTGGAGTACAGGATTAGAATTCAAAATGATCTTGACAAATTGGAGAATTGGTCTGAAGTCAAGAAGAAATTCAGTGAAGACAAGTACTACACTTAGGAAGGAAAAATCAAATGCCCAACTACAAAATGGAGACTGACTGGCTAGGCAGTAATACTGCAGAAAAGGATCTGGGAGTTGTTTGACTATGAGCCAACCAAGTAATTCAGCTGTAAAAAGGACTAATATCATTATAAAGGATATTAACAGGAGTATCCGCAAAAAGAAAAGGAGTACTTGTGGCACCTTAGAGACTAACAAATTTATTTGAGCATAAGCTTTCGTGAGCTACAGCTCACTTCATCGGAAAATATAGTGGGGAGATTTTATATACACAGAGAACATGAAACAATGGGTGTTACCATACAGACTGTAAGAAGAGTGATCAGGTAAGGGGAGCTATTACCGGCAGGAGAGCGGGGGGCGTGGGGGGACCTATTGTAATGACAGTCAAGGTGGGCCATTTCCAGCAGTTGGCAAGAACATGTAAGGAACAAAAGGTCTGTGCCCCCCCCCCCGCTCTCCTACTGGTAATAGCTCACCTTACCTGATCACTCTTCTTACAGTCTGGATGGTAACACCCATTGTTTCATGTTCTCTGTGTATATAAAATCTCGGCACTGTATTTTCCACTGCATGCATCCGATGAAGTGAACTGTAGCCCACGAAAGCTTATGCTCAAATAAATTTGTTAGTATCTAAGGTGCCACAAGTCCTCTTTTTCTTTTTGCAGATACAGACTAACACGGCTGCTCCTCTGAAAGCAACATAAATACAACAAAAGGGCGGGAAGCCTCTGTGTGCTGTTTGTTGTTATAAAGTATCGCTTTGAGTCTCTCTCTCTCTGTGAGTAGTTGTTGTTACAAAGTATTGCTTTGAGAACAGATTCTGTTTTAGGATGTACTAACACAATTAGCAGCTTGCAAGTTTCACACAGAGAGGGAGAGAAACAGTAAAAACAAGAGACCAAAACCAAGAGACTTTTTAATTATTAATACCCTGGAATTTAAACTACGGGAAATCAATCTCATTTGTGATTTTAATACAGAACATCTTTAATATGATCCACCATAACACTGCTACCTCCTTTTATGGGGGGCAGTTTGCTCCTCTGTGTGAACTAGTTCCATTCTGCGGGTTAGTGGGAAGTGGGTGGCAGTGTCATGGCCCTGCTCTCCCCATCCACTTCGGGATATCCTCGGAGAAACAGGGAGGGAGCAATCCCTGAACATCCTGGTGAAATCCTGACCTTATTGAAGTCAATGGTAGTTTTGCCATTGACTTCAGTGGGGCCAGGATTACACCATTTGAGTGAAATTATGCCTGATCCTTATGCTGTTGACACGAGCTGGGATGGGGGTGGGAAAGAGTCCTTGTGTCCTCTCTGTGGCTCCACAAGTGCCAACCAGAATCTGGTCATAAAGAGAGTGGGTTTTTTTTTTGTTTTTTGGGGGGTTTTTTTGGTGGTGGTTGTTTGTTTTGTTTCCAATGGAAATTTCGAGATGAAAGAAAGATTTAGTGACTTTTTTTCTTCTAGGACCAAGTTACCGGATGCATATTTTCATAGAAGATATTCATTGTGTTGGTGCAGCAACTGAAATAGCACAAAGAAAAGGAGTACTTAGAGGCACCTTAGAGACTAACAAATTTATTTGAGCATAAGCTTTCATGAGCTACAGCTCACTTCAAATAGCACAGACACTTTCATATTTTTTCTTTCAAAAACATAATCTTAATTTTTTCCCCCTGCCAGTGGAATGGAATGAAACATTACTCTTGGACTGTCTGCTAAATAAGCACAAAATAAAAAGTCTTATAAATCCTGTTTTAATCTTTTGCCAATATAATCTTAACCACAAACTAAAGGTTTTCTTTTGAGGTGGGATTTGCAATGAACTTGAAGCAATGTTCACCTAACCTATTCATGTCTTCCAAAGCTTTAAAGGATTAGTCACTGAACAGGCCTGTAAATTCCACTTTCATTTACTTGCTTTGCATCAGAATATACACACAGACTTTTTAATAATGTAATCACTAGTCACATAGCAGCCAATGAATTTTGGAGAGTTTCACAATCCTTTCATTTTTCTCTTTTTGTGAAAAGGTCTATAGAATACCTATAAAATCCTTGTGCAAAAATCTTTCTGTTCTTATTTGGTAGTCAGCCCAACATTTATGGAGTCAGTGATATAGTTTTAGACTTCAGAACTTTATATTGTATTCAGTGATTTTAAAGTTCTCTTGACTTATACCCAACTGTTAGAAATGACATTTTCCCCCTCTTTCTCTATTATAGTATGAATGCCTTTGTCCAGACTTCAGAATTGGTTCAACCAGAAAAGGAGGCTGCTTTGAAGTAAAATGTGTTATATATCCAACACCTAAATTGTCAAAAGGGATCAACTAAAAAACTTTCAGCAGCACTCAGATACTGCTTGTACTGTAAACAATCAAACTTATCCAGTGAGTGAATGGGCTATAACAAAAATATAAGTGCCTTTCCATATAACATTTAATAGTTACAATAACTGGTAAAATGAATGAATTTTCTTAATCTATGCTAGGTACTTACAAAGTATCAATGCAGAGAATATTCAATATTCAGACTTCATAGATCAGACTACTGCAGCGGTTCTCAAACTGGGGGTTGGGACCTCAAAGTGGGTTCCAACCCCATTTTAATGGGGTCGCCAGGGCTGATTTGACTTGCTGGGGCCAGGGTCTGAAGGCAAAGCCCGAGTCCCACTGTCTGGGACTGAAGCCTGAGGGCTTCAGCCTTGGGCAGTGGGGCTCAGATTACAGGCTCCTGCCTGGGGCTGAAGCCCTTGGGCTTTGGCTGCCCCTCGCCCTCTGGGGCAGTGGGACTTTGGCTTTGACACCCCTCACCAGGGTGGCAGGGCTTGGATGGGCTCAGGCTTCAGTCCCCGCTCCTGGGGTCATGTAGCAATTTTTATTGTCAGAAAGGGGTCGTGGTACAATGAAGTTTGAGAATTCCTGGACTACTATTCAAAATACCTAGAAATGTGAATATTTTGTCAAAATTGAAGGGTTCAAAACTTGTCGAGCCAAATTCATTCTGGTGTAACTCCATGGGAAATCATTTGGTCCATTGTTACTTCACAGTGTTTTCTTGGAAAGGGGTATTAGCTGAAATACAAAGCACACATATAGCTGCAATGTCTCTTTTTCTCCCTGCACTCATTTTTATGTCTCGCCACAAAATACTCTGAAGAATAGCTTATTTAATAATTTATCTATTTTAATTGGCTCTGTCAAGTAACTTGCTCTCCTTTTAAATGTTAAGACAGATTAAATGGTCTGAACTTACAGCGTGGGAGGTAAAACAACTTGCGTACTCTTTCTGTTGAAAAAAAGATATACAAAGAGTATTAGCCTCTTACTCTCCAGCGTTTTAAACTCTGAAAAATTGGTGCTGTAAATGAGAATTTTGAAAAACGAAAAATAGTGAGGTGAAGTGTCTTAGTTACAAAAGTATTTTATATACTTATTCTGGCTCAGTTAATATCACAGTGTCCCAAACTTGTGGACATATGTAGTAGGCCTATAGATTGTGGACCAAATTTGGCAGTAATTTACATCCTGTGCAAACCCATTGGACATGATTCTCCTCTCACACCAGTTTTATGGTAGTAAAATGCCACTGGAATAAAAGCAGTAACTCCTGATTTCAGAGATTCATAGAGTTTAGGGCCAGTTGAAACACTATATAAGAATTTAAACACTAATAAGACTGGAGAATCAGGCCCCTTTAAGAAGGGCCATACTGGGACAGACCAAAGGTCCATCTAGCCCAGTATCCTGTCTTCTAACAGTGGCCAATGCCAGGTGCCCCAGAGAGAATGAACAGAATAGGTAATCATCAAGTGATCCATCCCCTGTTACCCATTCCCAACTTCTGACAAAGCTTCTAGTGACCCATTCCTGCCCATCCTGGCTAACAGCCATTGATGGACCTATCCTCCATGAATTTATCTAGTTCTTTTTTTAACCCTGTTATAGTCTTGGCCTTCACATCCTCTGGCAAGGAGTTCCACAGATTGACTATGCGTTGTATGAAAAAATACTTCCTTTTGTTTGTTTTAAACCTGCTGCCTATTAATTTTATTTGGTGACCCCTAGTTCTTGTGTTAAGAGAAGAAGTCAATAACACTTCCTTTTTTACTTTCTCCACACCAGTCATGATTTTATAGACCTCTATCATATCTCCCCTTAGTCAAATCTTTTCCAAGATGAAAAGTCCCAGTCTTATTAATCTCTCCTCATATGGAAGCTGTTCCATACCCGTAATCATTTTGTTGCCCTTTTGTGAATCTTTTCCAATTCTAATATATCTTTTTTGAGATGGGGCAACCAGATCTGCACACAGTATTCAAGATGTGAGTGTACCATTGATTTATATAGAGGCAATATGATATCTTCTGTCTTATTATCTATCCCTTTCTTAATGATTCCCAACATTCTGTTCGCTTTTTTGACTGCCGCTGCACATTCAGTGGATGTTTTCAGAGAACTATCCACAATGACTCCAAGATTCATAGATTCATAGATACTAAGGTCAGAAGGGACCATTCTGATCATCTAGTCCGACCTCCTGCACAGCGCAGGCCACAGAATCTCACCCACCCACTCCTATGAAAAATCTCACCTATGTCTGAGCTATTGAAGTCCTTAAATCATGGTTTAAAGACTTCAAGGAGCAGAGAAGCCTCCCTCAAGTCAACCATGCCCCATGCTACAGAGGAAGGCGAAAAACCTCCAGGGCCTCTCCAATCTGCCCTGGAGGAAAATTCCTTCCCAACCCCAAATATGGCAATCAGCTAAACCCTGAGCATATGGGCAAGATTCACCAGCCAGATACTACAGAAAATTCTTTCCTGGGTAACTCAGATCCCATCCATCTAATATCCCATCTCAGGGGATTAGTCCTATTTACCCTGAATATTTAAAGATCAATTACTTACCAAAATCCCATTATCCCATCATACCATCTCCTCCATAAACTTATCAAGTAGAATCTTAAAACCAGATAGATCTTTTGCCCCCACTGCTTCCCTTGGAAGGCTATTCCAAAACTTCACTCCTCTGACGGTTAGAAACCTTCATCTAATTTCAAATCTAAACTTCCTGGTGGCCAGTTTATACCCATTTGTTCTTGTGTCCACATTGGTGCTGAGCTTAAATAATTCCTCTCCCTCTCCTGTATTTATCCCTCTGGTATATTTATAGAGAGCAATCATATCTCCCCTCAACCTTCTTTTAGTTAAGATAAACAAGCCAAGCTCCTTAAGTCTCCTTTCATAAGACAAGTTTTCCATTCCTCGGATCATCCTAGTAGCCCTTCTCTGTACCTGCTCCAGTTTGAATTCATCCTTTTTGAACAAGGGAGACCAGAACTGCACACAGTATTCTAGGTGAGGTCTCACCAGTGCCTTGTATAATGGTACTAAAACCTCCTTATCCCTACTGGAAATGCCTCTCCTGATGCATCCCAAAACCGTATTAGCTTTTTTGAAAGCCATATCACATTGGCAGCTCATAGTCATCCTATGATCAACCAATACTCCAAGGTCCTTCTCCTCTTCTGTTACTTCTAATTGATGCGTCCCCAACTTATAACTAAAATTCTTGTTATTAATCCCTAAACGCATAACCTTACACTTCTCACTATTAAATTTCATCCTATTACTATTACTCCAGTTTACAAGGTCATCCAGATCCTCCTGTATAATATCCCGATCCTTCTCCGAATTGGCAATACCTCCCAGCTTTGTATCATCTGCAAACTTTATTAGCACATTCCCACTTTTTGTGCCAAGGTCAGTAATAAAAAGATTAAATAAGATTGGTCCCAAAACCGATCCCTGAGGAACTCCACTGGTAACCTCCCTCAAGCCTGACAGTTCGCCTTTCAGTAGGACCCGTTGCAGTCTCCCCTTTAACTAATTCCTTATCCACCTTTTGATGTTCATATTGATCCCCATCTTCTCCAATTTAACTAATAATTCCCCATGTGGCACGGTATCAAATGCCTTACTGAAATCTAGGTAAATTAGATCCACTGCATTTCCTTTATCTAAAAAATCTGTTACTTTTTCAAAAAAGGAGATTAGGTTGGTTTGGCATGATCTACCTTTTGTAAAACCATGTTGTATTTTGTCCCATTTACCATTAACTTCAATGTCCTTAACTAATTTCTCCTTCAAAATTTTTTCCAGGACCTTGCATACTACAGATGTCAAACTAACTGGCCTGTAGTTACCCGGATCAATTTTTTTTTCCTTTCTTAAAAATAGGAACTATATTAGCAATTCTTCAATCATTCGGAAGTACTCCTGAGTTTACAGATTCATTAAAAATTCTTGCTAATGGGCTTGCAATTTCAGGTGCCAATTCCTTTAATATTCTTGGATGAAGATTATCTGGGCCCCCCGATTTAGTCCCATTAAGCTGTTTCAGTTTCGCATCTACCTCAGATATGGTAATATCTACCTCCATATCCTCATTCCCATTTGTCATGCTACCATTATCCCTAAGATCCTCTTTAGCCTTATTAAAGACTGAGGCAAAGTATTTGTTTAGATATTGGGCCATGCCTAGATTATCTTTAACCTCCACTCCATCCTCAGTGTTAAGCGGCCCCACTTCTTCTTTCTTAGTTTTCTTCTTATTTATATGGCTATAGAACCTTTTACTATTGGTTTTAATTCCCTTTGCAAGGTCCAACTCTACTCGACTTTTAGCCTGTCTCACTTTATCCCTACATGTTCTGACCTCAATTAGGTAGCTTTCCTTGCTGATCCCTCCCATCTTCCACTCCCTGTATGCTTTCTGCTTCTTCTTAATCACCTCTCTAAGATGCTTGCTCATCCAGCTTTGTCTACAACTCCTTCCTATGAATTTTTTCCCCTTTCTTGGGAAACAGGCTTCCGATAGCTTCTGCAGCTTTGATTTAAAGTAATCCCAGGCCTCCTCTACCTTTAGATCCATAAAGTCTTCAGTCCAATCCACTTCCCTAACTAATTTCCTTAATTTTTGAAAGTCAGCCCTTTTGAAATCAAAAACCCTAGTTGCAGATTTATTTTTGTTAATCCTTCCATTTAGTTTGAACTGAATTAGCTCATGATCACTTGAGCCAAGATTGTCCCCTACAACCATTTCTTCTATGAGGTCCTCGCTACTCACCAAAATTAAATCTAAAATGGCATCCCCTCTAGTCGGTTCAGCAACTACTTGATGAAGGAATCCATCAGCTATCGCATCTAGGAAAATCTGAGCCCTATTATTATTACTAGCACTGGTCCTCCAGTCTATATCTGGGAAGTTAAAGTCTCCCATGATCATGCAGTTTCCATTAGTATTTACTTTATTAAAGACATTAAAAAGGGCTCTATCCATATCCAAATTAGATCCCAGAGGTCTATAGCACACCCCAAGCACTATCATAGGAGAGGCTTTACTAGTTTTCTTCCCCAATGTAATTTTTGCCCAGACAGACTCTGTCTTATCCATTGCATCGCTTCTTATTTCTTTACATTCTACTTCATCATTGATATACAATGCTACTCCACCCCCTTTACCTTTGTTTCTGTCTTTCCTAAAGAGCACATACCCTTCAATACCTGTAGTCCAGTCATGACTACTATTCCACCATGTTTCTGTTATCCCTATAATATCTGGTTTCATTTCCTGCACCAGTAGCTCTAGTTCCTCCATTTTGTTACCTAGGCTCCTCGCATTGGTGTATAAACATCTTAATTTTTGCTGTTTGGCCTTGATCACATTTTGTACCCTATTATTGTACCCAGTCATTCTACAGCCAGTATAACCTATTAGACTAGTATCCACACCGCCCTCGCTCCTTATATACATTCTCCTACCCACGGCTGTATCCTTTCTTACTTCGTCTTCTTCCCTCTCAATGCTAAAATCTGGCATGGAGATTTCCTGGACATCTCCCAACCATCTCCCCCTAATTCCTAGTTTAAAGCTCTCTTTATCAGTTGTGCCAGCCTTGGTCCTAGAAGTCTATTTCCTTCCCTACTCAGATGAAGTCCATCCCGAGAGAACTGTCCTCTGTCGGTGAGTGCCTCTCAGTGGCCATACATCCCAAAGCCCTCCTTATAGCACCACTGCCTAAGCCATCTGTTGACAGTCATAATCTTGTCACACCTTTGTTGCTCTTCTCTAGGAACAGGAAGGATCCCGCTAAAGATCACCTGAGACTCAATTTCCTTAAGCGTCTTCCCCAGCCTAGCATAGCCTCCCTTAATACTTTCCAGCGAGATCTCCTTCTTGACTGGTAACAGCTAATTTAGACCCCATAATTTTATATATATAGTTGGGATTATGTTTTCCAATGTGCATTACTTTGCATTTATCAACATTGAATTTCGTATGCCATTCTGTTGCCCAGTCACCCAGTTTTGTGAGATCCTTTAGTAGCTCTTCACAGTCTGCTTGGGACTTAACTATCTTGAGTAGTTTTGTATCATCTGCAAATTTTGCCACCTCACCTTTTATCCCTTTTTCCAGATCATTTATAGAATATGTTGAATAGAACTGGTCCCAGTACAGATCCCTGGGGGACACCAATATTTACCCCCTCCATCCTGAAAACTGACCATTTATTCCTAGCTTTTGTTTCCTATCTTTTAACCCAGGGATTGGCAACCTTTGTCCCGCGGCCCGTCAGGGAGCTGGGCTGGTTTGTTTACCTGCCGCATCCACAGGTTCAGCTGATTGCAGCTCCCACTGGCCACGGTTTGCTGCTCCAGGCAAATAGGGGATGGGGGAAGCAGCGCGGGCCGAGGGATGTGCTGGCCGCCGCTTCCTGCAGCCCCCATTGGCCTGGTGCAGCGAACCGCGGCCAGTGGGAGCTGCAATTGGCCGAACCTGCAGACGTGGTAGGTAAACAAACCAGCCTGGCCCGCCAGGAGGCTTACCCTGGCAGGCTGTGGGCCAAAGGTTGCCGATCCCTGTTTTAACCAGTTACCAATCCATGAGAGGACCTTCCGTCTTATCCCATGACAGCTTACTTTGCTTAAGAGCCTTTGGTGAGGAACCTTGTCAAAGACTTTCTGAATATCTAAGTACAGTGTATCCTCTGGATCACCCTTATCTACATGCTTGTTGACCCCCTCAAAGAATTCTAGTAGATTGGTGAGGCATGATTTCCCTTTATAAAAACCATGTTGACTCTTCCCCAACAAATTATGTTCATCTATGTGTCTGACCATTTTGTTGTTTACTATAGTTTCAACCAGTTTATCCAGTACTGAAGTCATAGAAGAAGATTAGGGTTAGAAGAGACCTCAGGAGGTCATGTAGTCTATCCCCCTGCTCAAAGCAGGACCAACTCCAACTAAATTATCCCAGCCAGGGCTTTGTCAAGCCAGGCCTTAAAAACCTCTAAGGATGGAGATTCCACCACCTCCCTAGATAACCCATTCCAGTGCTTCACTATCCTCCTAGTGAAATAGTTTTTCCTACTATCCAACCTAGACCTCCCCCACCGCAACTTGAGACCATTGCTTCTTGTTCTGTCATCTGCCACCGCTGAGAACAGTCTAGCTCCATTCTCTTTGGAATCCCCCTTCAGGTAGTTGAAGGCTGCTGTCAAATCCCCCCTCACTCTTCTCTTCTGTAATTGCTGGGATAACCTCTGGAGTCCTTTTTAAAAATTGGCATCACGTTAGCTATCCTCCAGTCATTTGGTACAGAAGATGATTTAAATGATAGATTACAGACTACAGTTAGTAGTTCTGAAATTTCATGTTTGAGTTCCTTCAGAACTCTTGGGTGAATACCATCTGGTCCTGGTAACTTATTACTGTTTAGTTTATCAATTTGTTCCAAAACCTCCTCTAATGACACCTCAATCTGGTACAGTTCCTCAGATTTGTCACCTAGAAAGAATGGCTCAGGTTTGGGAATCTCCCTCACATCCTCAGCTGTGAAGACCGATGCAAAGAATTCATTTAGTTTCACTGCAATGGCTTTATTGTTCTTGAGTGCTCCTTTAGCATCTTGATCGTCCAGTGGCCCCACTGGTTGTTTAGCAGGCTTCCTGCTTCTGATGTACTTAAAAAAAAATTGCTATTACTTTTTGAGCCTTTGGCTAGTTGTTCTTCAAATTATCTTTTGGCCTTCCTAATCATATTCATTTGTCAGAGTTTATGCGCCTTTCTATTTAACTTCCACTTTTTAAAGGATGCCTTTTTGCCTCTAACTGCTTCTGTTTAGCCACGGTGGCACGTTTTTTAATTTTCTTATTATGTTTTTTTATTTGAGGTATACATTAAGTTGAGCCTCTATTATGGTGTCTTTAAAAAGTTTCTGTGCAGCTTGCAGAGATTTCCCTTTTGGCACTGTACCTTTAATTTCTGTTTAACTTCCTCATTTTTGTTCTAGTCCCTCTTTCTGAAATTAAATGCTATCATGTTGGGCTGCTGTGGTATTTTCCCTGGCACAGGGATGTTAAATTTAATTATATTATGGTCACTATTACCAAGCTGTCCAGCTATAATCACTTCTTGGACCAGATCCTGTGCTCCACTTAGGACTAAATCAAGAATTGCCTCTCCTCTTGTGGGTTCCAGAACTAGCTGCTCCAAGAAGCAGTCATTTAAGGTGTCAAGAAACTTTATCTCTGCATCCCATCCTGAGGTGACATGTACCCAGTCAATAAGGGGATAGTTGAAATCCCCCATTATTATTGAGTTTTTTATTTTTATAGCCTCTCTAATCTCCCTGAGCATTTCAGAGTCCCATCCTGGTCAGGTGGTCAATAATATAGCCCTATTGCTATATTCTCATTATTGGAGCATGGAATTACTATGCATAGAGATTCTATGGTACAGTTTGGCTCATTTAAGATTTGTCCTTCATTTGATTCTACACTTTCTTTCACATATAGTGCCACTCCCTCTCCCCCCTCCCCCACCGCACAACCTGTTCTGTCCTTGCGATATATTTTATATCCTGGTATTACTGTGTCCCATTGACTCTCCTCATTCCATCCTTTGTTTAACAGGAATGTATGTATTATAAGTCAGTGTAAAATTTGGCCCTGTATTACTATTGCATTGTGTCAGTCTATAATGCCATCAATGTCTTTTATTTTTCTAAAAAATTTTACTTAGAGTTTTTTCAACAAAAGTGTACAAGACAAGACAGGGTGCACACATGCATATACCATTGTGATTCTCCAGTCCTGCCCTCTTAAGAGAATTATTTCCCAACCTGCCTTTCAGAGGTTGATCCTTAACATTTTGTAGAGACAAGCCCTAAACTTGCCATTTAACAACAAGCTTCTCCTAAATTTTGTAGCTGGTAACTCCAGTCATATTATCCCCTAGTTTTCCTGTTCTGATTCCTGACCAGCTGTTGCATTCTCACCAAAACACAAACAAGGTATACTGCTCAGTGAAGATGTCAGAAAAACCATACAATGAATATCAAGGAAAAAGAGATGAGAGAGCAAGAACAACAGAAAAAAAGAAACTTCTAATAAGTTTCGCTGCTTTTTTTACAAGGGTATGGATTCGGCCCACAGTTGCTTGATGAAAGTACTGGGGGGAAGAGAGAGCTTCTGAGTCTCTTGTTCCCCAGCTTTACAGGGAAATACATAAGATTGGTCTGTTTCATTGCTGTTTAACAAACTACATGCCTCAGCTATGACACTGACTGGAGTCAGGTAAATTTCACAGAGGTTAGTACTCTCCATTCACCACTGGTGAAGAGCCAAGTTCATTTGTCAGCCGCTGTGTATAATTATTGGGTGCAATTCTCAGAATGCTAGTAGCCCTTTATGAGAGATGAAATACATGAAATGGATGCATGTCTGGGTACAGTGCACCAGAAATAGGATTTAATCTGTTTGTTTTGACCACAGACATGAACAGGCAAGATGCTTTTGTGATTAATCATGTGGCCCTAATTTGGTGGTGTTTGTCACTAGGAGGAATCTGTTCAGGAAGCTTCCACTTGCATTAAACAGACTATATTTTTATTGATGGTTGTCACCATCTGCTCAAATGGCATATCACCTTATCGAGTGGGCACAATGCTTTTCTACCAGATGGGCATGCCAGAGAACCACTATGTCCAGTATGTGTCATTATTAGGGTAGGGTTCCAGTCCACAGGGTTGAAACCACAGTTGGCGTATAACTTTTGTGCTTAACTTTAAGCTCATATTTCATTATTTCTTCTTATATTTTGAAAATGCCATAATAGATTACAAAGCTATGAATGGAAAGATTTTGGCTGTTGTGAGTCAGGATTAATGTTCATGGGAGACTATTACAATAAAGTCTCCACACTTTTTGATTTGCTGTGGGAAACATTTGTTGATCTTTGCTGAAGTAATATGCGTGGCCCATTTGAGCAGCTTGGTGCATAGCTCAGTTGGATGTACACATCAGGTCTGCATCTTTTGCTAGATTTCACATAGCTCTGTATCGTTTCCACTAAAACATGCACTTTATGTAGTTCAAAAGTATCTATATTTTTGGTATTGAAAATACATGTAGGGTTATTGGTGGTAAATTCTGCTAATAACTAAATATTAGCTCTCTTGGGTTACTCCTAGGTGCTCAGTATGTCTTAAAACTTTCAGTGCCTAAACATATAGGTAGGTGGCAAAAAAAGAGAAGAGGGACCTAAATTCTGAAAATGTTGACTCAAATGAATATCAATGTGAGATTTTTTTTTCATGCTGTATTCACAAAGTAGATGTCTCTTCTGTTGTTTTTTAGCAACAGGGGGTTGCCTTTTCTTCATTTTAGAAAGAATAACCTTTCTTGTGCTATGTACTTATTAGATCAGATTTTATCACACAATTTAGAGTCAAAGCCAGGTCAGCCTAAATAGCTAAAGTATACTTATTTCTAAAAATACATTTTCTTTAAGCCTTGAAATCTTCTGCAAAGTCTAGGTTTTGTGAAAGATCCTGTTTCTGATTGGATTTTAGGTAGAAGAAAGAGTTGAAATCAGAGTGCAAAGGCTTTTAAATGACATGGATTAGTCCTTGGGTGACCTTGTTTTGCAGTTATAAAAGAGTTTGCAGGAGTGGAGACAAAACATTAATTAAATCTCACAATAAATATATGCAACAACAACAAAAGTATTCCTGCAAAGAATGATGAGATTGAAAATATAACAAAATTGAGGACTAAATTCTGCTAATAAGCATTAACGTAAAGCATGATAGTATTAATCTTTTATATTTTAATGTGGACTCCAGGGTGAACATTGCATCAATTCAGGGTGGGTAGTATGGACACAATTAATGGTGTTTCAGTTAGTCCAATGCAACCTATAGAAGAATGATCAGCTGAGTGCTCTGATGTGGACAAAGCCTCAGATTCTGATCTGTTATACTAGTGTAAATCTGGAGTAGGACCATTTAATCAAATGAAGCTACTCCAGATTTACATTTGTATGAGATCAGAATCTACCTTAATGTATACAGCTGCATAATCTGTTTTATTTTGTAAAGTACTTTGATTTTTGTTGGATGGAAGGGACAATGTAAGTACAAAATATTATTATTTTAATATATATTCAGGTTACTGCTGCATCTGCAGATTGTTTTACTTCCACAATTTTATCTCATCTGTGTTGCACATATATGACTAGTAGTTAAACTTCTACTAAGAAGGGACCTTTGTTTTACTGGAGGACCCATGGGCAAAGAGCTAGCACAAGGCCTATGTTCCACATCAGTCCTCAAAATAGGCCTTAAGTGGCTTAAGGCTTAAGTAATGCATAGAACCATAAGTCCAACTATATATGTTTTTGTTTCACTTTAAATAAGTAGCAGATCTCAGAAACCTCTAAGAGTTGTGGATAACTTGCCTATATGTAATAATGTGATGATTTTAAGTTCTGTTGTCTTGTGGCTTCTAGTCCTAAAAGCAATAGTTGAATCCCATTGTCACAGCTGGGAATCTTCGTTTTAAAATAGAAAGCTCTCACTCCTAGTCCAGAAGGTTCAGGAATATCTAGACCTTCAATTTATCACTGGAGCAACAATGGATATTGTCTGTCCTGTTCTTTGACACAGTGAACCATGTGAGGGGGAGAGGGAGAAAGGGGAAAGAGGTACTTTCTATAGAATTCTATTTAATTTCTACTGATGACATAAATCATTTTCCACTATTAAATTCTATAAGATTTTTCCATAAGGGATGATCTCTGTTATTCACCAAAGTGGTTATTTGTTAAAAAAGTATCTAAGGGAGCCTTTTCCTTGTGGGCAAGTGAGGCAGTAACTATGTTTCTCTGCCCTCATGTGTCTCATATATTTTTCTGATAGGCAGATGGCACACTGTCTCAGGACCCACAGTCCTTCTGATATATCACTCTCATTATGAGCTAAAAAGATCAAAATAAAGAATTAGCTGAATAGACCAGCTATGGAAGTATGCATATAAATCACTGTTCTGCCTTCCACTGCTAGGCAGAAAGTAGAAATACGGTATTAAATTAATCTCTTTAGTTCCACTGGCAATTGTAGGTTTATGCATAATTTTCACTTTGTTTGGTGACTGATGGTAGGGTTATATATAAAATATAACTCTTTAAATGTTCTATAGTGATATATGCAGGTGGGAGAACATATTGTATTATTTCAGCTTCATTTTCCTGCTGTCGCTGGGAGTTGGAGCTGCTCTCAGCACCTTTGAAAATCAGACTATTTATTTAGATGCCTTGATATGGATTTAGATGCCTAATTTCAGGCCCCTAAATTTGAAAACTTTGGTCTAAAATTCTAACTGCTTTGATTGTTTTCAGTCCTTAGTGTATATAATGTATATAGTGTATATAAAATATGTCACAAGTTTTGTGACAGAAATCCTGATATACAGCAGCCCTTGCTGTTTTAAGTCACATAACCAATTTTTTCTATGATGCACATTTGGTATGTGCACATTACAATTATCTATATAATATTACACACACAAAAGTTTAACACGATTAAGGTTGCAAACTCAAGCATGCAAAATTTAGGAAAATCAAGACTTAAGGTTGTCTATTCTATCTTAATTCAACCTCCTTATGCGTATGTATTACCATCTTTAATTACATGACGACATACTATTTTTAACACAGGATCCTTGTTGCATTCAGTGCACAGAATGGATGATGCTGTTTATGTGCAGCTGTTCAACATTTTGTTTGAATATTGAGGAGATATGGGTGGCCTGTGCCATATTTACTGCACACCATTCAAACCCTGCTCTGAAGAGAGAGTTATTAATTTCCTTATGGGCTTTTCCATGGCACTCAAAACTGTAGTACCTGAGCACTTCACAAATATGAATTTATTTTCACAACACCCTTATGAGGTGACTGGGGTGGGATTATCTCCGTTTAAAAAATGGGGAACTGAGGCACACAGAGTGGTCAAAATATCCACTAATTTTGCACGCTCAATTTGAAATACCCTAGGGCCATGTACAAACCACAGCTCCCATTGAC
This sequence comes from Dermochelys coriacea, assembly GCF_009764565.3. Taxonomy (NCBI): domain Eukaryota; kingdom Metazoa; phylum Chordata; order Testudines; family Dermochelyidae; genus Dermochelys; species Dermochelys coriacea. The sequence continues at coordinate 202,845,582 of NC_050069.1, forward strand.
TTGAGTGCCCCCTGACATTAGCCCTCCACTTCCCTCCTCCCCCGCACAGCAAGCAGGAGGCTCCCAGGAGCAGCTCCAAGGCAGAGGGCAGGAGCAGCACATGGCAGTGGGAGGAGGGACAGCTGAACTGCCGACAAGGCTGCTGCACAGGGAACGTAGAGGAGCAGGGAGCTGATAGGGAGGTTGCTGGTCCACCCTGGTTCCAAGGCCCCACCAGCTAGCTCCAACGGGCTGCTCTTCCTGCAAGCAGTGGACAAAGCAGGCGGCTGCCAAACTATGTTATAAGGGAGCATTGCACAACTTTAAATGAGCATGTTCCTTAATTGATCAGCAACGTAACAACGAAACAACATTAACTGGGATGACTTTAAGTGAGGAGTTACCAACCGCAACAGCTGTGGTTATGAGAAGAACATCATGGTTGCAGGCTTTGGGAATTCCAAAAGAACTACAGCTAAAAGTGGAGGACCTCCCCTTTGATAGAGATAAATTATTTTCGTCTCAAACAGACAACGTCCTCCATACCATGAAGGACGCCCAAGCAACGCTGCGTACACTAGGCAAGTACCCACCACCTGAAAAATTCCCTTGCTTTACACCAGACCCGAGGTCACAAGAATTCTTGTTTAACATCAACAACCATGGTACTTCACTCAGAACACACCCAAACAACAGGCTCAGAGACGACGAGCTCCACAGAACCAGGCCTCGTCCACCCATCCATCTACTTCTAAGTCACAATTTTGAAGTCTTGGTGGAGGGTACGCACAACTTCCCCACGCCTCTAGTGCCAACAGATACTCTGTCCCACAATTTTGGTCACTGCCTACACCCATTTTACCATGCCTGGGCTGTGATAACCACAGATCAATGGGTTTTGGAGATCATACAATCTGGCTACACCATTCCTTTCACAGCCATCCCTCCTATCATCCCCCCTTCCCTGTCCCTTTTCAGGGACCCCTCTCACGAGCAACTTCTGCAACAGGAAGTAGACCACCTCCTACTGCTGGGTGCTGTAGAGCCAGCACCACATCAATACCGAGGGAGGGGTTTTTATTCCAAACATTTCCTGACAGAGAAGAAAGGACAGGGATGGAGACCAATCTTAGATCTCCGAAAACTCAACAGGTTCATATGCAACCACAGGTTCAAAATGGTCACTCTGGCCACAGTAATCCCAGTGCTAGATGGGGGGACTAACCCTGGACCTCCAAGTTGCTTACTTCTATATTACAATACATCCTGCCCACAGATGGTTCCTGCGGTTCACAATAGGACCCAACCATTACCAATACAGGGTCCTTCCCTTCGGACTGTCCACTGCTCCCCGCGTATTCTCAAAAATGCTCGCGGCAGCACATTTACAAAGCAAAGGAGTCATAATCTTCCCTATTTGGACGATTGCTTTCTCAAGGGTACCAACTGACAAGAAATGGCAGGCATGCTGAAGACCACAATAGACCTGTTTCACCAGCTAGATCTACAGATAAATAAAAAGAAATCCATCCTGGAACCAACCCAGTGATTGGAGTTTATCAGAGCCGACCTAGACTCCATACAAGCCAAGGCAATATTGCCAAACCATAGATTCACTACATTGACCAATTTTATTTCCATGGTGACCATCAGCCCACAAACTTCAGTGAGGACATGCCTTCAGATTCTGGGACATATGGCAGCTACGACTTTCATAGTAAAGTATGCCAAACTCCATATGCACTGTCTGCAGCACTGGTTGAACACGGTCTATGCACCTCGCAAACACTCTCTCAACAGACATGTGACACGACCACCAAGGGTCATCCTCTCCCTACAATGGTGGATGCAGCCAAGGAATGTATGCTCCAGAATTCCCTTTCAACAAGACTCCCCATCAATGACTATTACAACAAATGTCTCCCTGGTAAGTTGGGACACCCACTTGAGTCATCACAATGTACAAGGCAAGTGGTCTGCGACGGAAACTCGACTACATATCAATCTCCTGGGACTCCGCGAAGTACACAATGCATGCCGACACTTCCTCCCACTCATACGAGAAACCTCAATCTCAATTGTCACCGACAATGTGGTGTGTTTTACGTCAATCACCAAGGAGGAGCCTGGTCTCACTTACTATGCATAGAAGCCATGAATTTATGGAACTTCTGCATCCGCAACAATATAAACATCACAGCATCATACCTACCAAGTTGCCAAAACACTACAGCTGACAACCTCAGCAGGCACTTCTCACAAGAACACGAGTGGGAAATCCACGACAGTTTTCAGCATGATATTCCAAAAATGGGGTTACCCAGTAATCGACCTTTTCGCCTCAGCGACAAATCACAAATGACCACTCTTTTGCTGCAGGGCAGGCCTGGCACTGGGATCATTATTCTCATCCCGTGGAACGCATCACCCATGTACACCTTCCTGCCGATACCACTGATCCCACGGGTCATCCGCAAGATACGACTTGACAGAACATACATTCTCATTGTCCCCACATGGCCCAGACAGACTTGGTTTCCGTACCTCTCACATCTAGCAGTCTGTGCCCCACAACTGCTGCCTTTCCGAACGGACCTCCTGTCCCAGAACAAGGGCCTGATGCTCCATTCAGACCCAGCGAAACTCAATCTCAAATCATGACTCCTCTCTGGTTCCAACATGGGGAATTGAACTGTTTGGAGAAAGTAAAACAGGTATTATTAAATAGCTGTTACCTCACCACTAGAAATACTTGCCACCACAAGTGGAGAAGATTCTCCCTTTGGTGTCAGCAAAAACAGCTGGACATAACCAAGGCATCTCTATCTATGATCCCGGACTACCTACTAGAACCGAAGGAAATGGGGTTAGCCATAAGTTCTATTAAAGTACACCTGGCTGCCATCATGGCCCTCCACAAACAGATAGAAGAGGCTTCAAAATTCGGTCACCCGATTACACAACATTTTCTAGCAGGTGTACAGAACATGTACCCAGAAGTACACCAACCTGCACTACCATGGGATCTCAATCTTGTGATCAAATGTCTCCCAAAACCACCCTTTGAACCTCTAGCAACCTGATCGCTCCTACATATGTAAATGAAGGTTGCATTCCTAGTGGCAATCATGTCTGCAAGATGTGTCAGCGAAATAGGAGCATTGATGGCTGAACACTATATTTACCAAAGACAAAATCATGTTACATCCTCACCCAAAATGGCTACAAATTTTCATATTAACCAAACCATACACTTACCTGCCTTCTATCCCAAGCCACATAAGGACTCTTGAGAAGCAACGTTGCACATGCTAGATGTCAGATGGTCTGTACTTGGACAGAACTAAATCATTCCGCAAGTCATGGAGACTATTCGTTTCCACAGCAGAGCACTCTAAGGGCTCTACAATATCGAACCAGAGACTCTCCAAATGGGTCTCTACCTGTATTCAAACTTGCTACCACCTGCATCACAAAGAACCTCCTGTGGACATCAGATCTTACTCAATGCAAGCCATGGCAAGATCGATTGCATTCTTGAACAATGTCCCCTTAATAGATATTTGTAGAGCTGCAACCTGGACATCAGAGCACACTTTTGCAAAGCATTACGCTATCACCCAAGGCCTCGTCTCAGACTCTATCATTAGCCTCACAGTGCTCTCATCACACACTTATACATAACTCCGAACCCGTACCACCCCTGGTGGGGTGCTGCTCTACAAGCACCTAGAGTGGAGCAACCACAGGGACACCACTCGAAGAGGAAGAAATTACTCACCTTGTGCAGTAATGATGGTTCTTCAAGATGTGTGTCCCTGTGGGTGCTGCACTACCCACCCTCTTCCTCCCCTCTACTTTGGAGTTCACACAGCTGAGTTCTGTGGTAGAGAAGGAACAGAGGGGACAGTCGGTGGTGTGCGTGCTACAGGAGATGCCAACGGCTGCACGAGACAACTCCTGTGAGCACCCTTCCCCCGACTGAATACTGCTGTGAGAAATCTCTGATCTCTGGCGCAGGGACACACCGACACCTAGAGTGCAGCACTCACAGGGACACACATCTCGAAGAACCATCGTTACTGCACAAGGTGAGTAACTTCTTCTTTTCAGAGGCTTATTACTCAGCCAAATTTGGGCTGATTTTCATGGAGGTGGCAAAAGGCACATCTCTGATGCAAAGGCCACCTTCTGCCAAATTTCAAGTCCCTGCACCAAAGCACGGGAGCTCTAGAGCTGTTCAAAAGAGAGGGAGAAAGGGTACTAGAATGTTTTACTATGGGCAAAACGTATTTTTCTTAGCTTTGTTTTCAGAAACCATTTAATCATTTTGGCTGGGGAGGAAGTGGGGGGAAGGGGAAGAAACAGCCTGGGTCAGACCACTAGCATGGAAAATTACAGCCCAAATGGTTAGTGTTTGGCAAAGTTTTAAGCAACTGAAAACAGTGTCTTGTATTTGGAAGCATTAAGCACCCTTCCTAATAAGTGGTGCTACCTGCTGTCCTATAATTAGCTTTTCAGAACAAAGTTTTGCAGATGAAATGATGAACAGTTGAGGATAGCTGTTGTGACTGCCCAGAACTGATAAGCAACAGTGCTCGCTATATGGAATATTTGCAAGCTTTGTAAATGGCATTATGTATCTATGTTATGAAGTTCTGCAGTTAGCAGAGTCCTAAGATCTCAGCCCTCTCATTTCTGCCTCTTTCTAGTTTCTTTTCTTTATAAAAAGAATGAGAAAATCACAAAAATTATGTCGCTGGAATGTTAGGATAGAGATTTAAACTCACAAAAGCCAAGGAATATTGTGCTTAATTTGACTCTTCCTATTCCCATCCCAATCTACCCTCATGTTTAGCTCCCTTGTACATATTCATTATGTGTATTAGGACAGTTTGACATGGAATTGCTCCAGTGTCCATATACTTGCAGAATCTGATATTTTACTGCCACCAGTGATGGGATATTTGTACCTTGGCCCTAGTGAAAGCATATATACAAATAAATGTTTGTGTAATATTATGTCTCAGTGCTCTGTGTTATGGTAAATAATGAAAGACACTACTTACAATGTCTGTATTCTATTGCATAGAGATAAGGGCTGGCATTAGAAGGAAGGGGAAGAGCGTGAGTAATTCTCTGACTACAGATTTCAATTTCAGCCTTAATATTCCATCTGTGTGGCTTTTTGGACTGACCCATAGCTTCAGTTAAAATACGGTTATTTTTCAGCAGCATTGTCCCTTTGTATTTTGCTTTCTGAATTTAGCACTACTGATAACAGCTACTAAAAGTTTTATTTTTATTTCAACAATAGGGGGCATCCTAGCATTTCCACACTAGGAGAGAAATATAAAACTCTAACAGTAAAACCATATATGACAGTCTGCACAGCAGTAACATCCATTACAGCAAGATATCAAAACAGAAATAGTAGCTGTTAACTGAAGGAGGGAGTTTGCTTAACACTGCACTTTCCAAAATGAAGAGCATCAGGTGATATATGCATATTTAAGTCATAATACAGAGTGGAAAAAATTCTGTTGGGGAGTCATAGTTCAAAGGGAAAGGAACCATACAATATTATTGTTTTTACAATATTTTTGGATGTGTTTCATACAGAAAAATACTGATCCCTTAACTGTTTAAGGAGGTCATTATTTTCTGGTCAAATTAAACAAACATTTGGCCCTGTTCCTGCAAATGCTTATACACATGCTCAATTTTATGCAGGTGACACAGTGTGTACTACCTTTACTTGTGTATAAAGGTAAGCACATGCCTCCATTTTTGTGTGGCCAACTTGAGACTCCATAAAGGGGCCTAATTTTCAGGGGGTGGGCAATCAACGCATCCCGACAATCAAGCCCTTTGTTATCACACTGGGTAACCAAAAATGGAGGCACACTAAATCACTAGTCATCTATGAAAATGTGAGGCCATCATGTGAGTTTACTAGAGACTGCAGCATTTATACTTCTACAGCATGAGAGAGAAACAGGAGTGCATGCTCTGGCCTTGGTGCGGAGGCCTCAAACTAGTTGCTTGTGTTTGTAGGAAGTGAGGAGGAAGTTAGTCTAAAGTTAGTTTTAACAGCAAAGAAAGAGTAGGTCCATTGTCCCCATTCTCTTCACTATGAAAGCGCCACTTAAAAATGTGTCATTGAATATAATAGTGAAGTTTTGGTTCTAAGCATTGGTACCAGGACTGTTCTGGTTTGTTTGGGACTCAGTATGCAGTTTTCTAAAAGGTCTGTGCAAATTCTAAAATTTCACGTTAAAGAGCAACAACCACCACCAGGGTATTTTGGCATAGTCTGTGTGTACTCTTGGGGCTTGAGCAGGAGTCAGACTACTTCAAACAGTGTATCCTCTCTTTGAAAGCAATCTGCACTGCTGCAGAAAGTGATGGTAGTGATAGAGATGATGCTGACAGAGTGACACTGCACATCAGTCTGTGAGAAACTGGCTCATGCAGCCATAGCATTGTGCAAAGCGACCCAAGTATGTTCCCTACTTCTCTGCAATGGGTGGGCAGGTGTATACATGGAATTACCCACTGTCAGTGCTTGCTCACTTTTCTGTTTTTGTTATGTTAGTTTGATTAAAATGTTTCAGCCCATCCAAGGATTATTAATTAGTAATTTAAGTGACAGTTACTTTATTGGCACTAGCATATATTCTTCTCTTTGTCCATTACAGTCTCTCCTGGTGAACTCTCCAATTCCCAGGGGTTTCACAATCCATCTGAAGGATGATGATGCCCAATTCTGCCTTTTCCTCTGAACTTCTTTGTTTCTGCCCTTCCCTGCAGACTCTCATCTCTGACATCTGTCCTGCTGCCATCTCATGGTGAAAATGGGGTGGATTAAATCTTCCTTCCCAACCTTCCCTCTTCCTTTTCCTTCTTAGACAGCCCCACTTTCCTTTCTCCTCAGTGCTCACAACCTGGGTGTCCTGTTGAACTCAGTCCTCCCCATAAACCTGACTGACAAGATTTGGTGAAAAATCTTCATCTGAAAATATTCTAAAACCTTTCCTCTTTCTCTTCATAAACTCTTGTCTCCATTCCTTGTCATCAAGTGAGTCAACTACTTTAAACATAAGTTGACCAGACAGCAAGTGTGAAAAATTGGAACAGAATGTGGGGGTTAATAGACGCCTATATAAGACGGATCCCCAATTATTGGGACTGTCCCTATAAAATCGGGACATCTGGTCACCCTATTTAAACTTCTCATCTTTGTTCTCTCCACATCCCAACTTACCCCCTATTTAACTATATACTATTTAACCTCCTGCTGATAAAATCATCTTCCCATCCCATTGCTCTATATCACTCATATCTTTGAATCCTTTCAGTGGTTTCATCTTACTTTCTCCATGAAGTTCACATTTTTCATCCTTCAAGACTATACACAACTCCAGTCCTGAATTTATCTTTTCTCTCATTTTTCCCCCATTCCAGTCTCTCCTATGCTCCCTCTAAGCCTCCTCCCAACTGTCCCTGTTCTATTTTGCTCCCATTCTCATCTTTATGCCTCTTCCCACAATGCCCCTAAGTTTGCAGTTCTCTCTCCATGCATCAAATGATTTCCTGCTCTGCATTCAAATCTCCTCTTAAAACACACTTCTTCCATCAGTCCTGGCACAGATTTACTGGCCCTTTAAAAGGGAGGGGGGTCCAGTGCACCTGTGACTCATCAGCTGGTTCCCAAGAAGGCACTGGAGCCCTATAAAGGAGAGAATGTATGGGGAGGTGGCTGCTTCCTAAAACCAGACTGATGGAATCAGGAAGGCCAGGAAGTGAAAACTGACTGAGAACAAAGGAGAGACAGAAGGAGCAACAGGGGCAAACCCAGGGAATTTGCCATAGGGTGGCCTCCAGAAAATATTGGCATTGCTTCAAGATTGGCCTGTCATTCCATGGATCGTGTCTGAACTGGATTGTTTGTGTCTGATGAAGGGCATCCCTACACTTCAAGCTGGGGGATGTAATTTCCAGCTCGAGGAGAGGTTCCTGCTCTAGCTCTCATCAAGTTAGTACACTGAAAATAGAGCATAGCCATGCTGGTGCGAGCAATGTAAGGGTCTAGCCTCCCCAAGTAAATCTCCATCTGAGACCATAGGCACATACTCAGGGCAGCTAACCCCTCACACTGCTGTGGCTATTTTTAGCCCACTAGCTCCATCTGAAAAAGTAGGAATAATGCTTCATAATGCTCAGCTTATTGCCAGTGTTCACATTACTACTGTGAGGGGTATGGTATAAGAATGGATATAGAACAGAAATGTTAAAAATAAGGCTACATTGGATATGCTCAGGTAACGATAAAGAGCAGAACCCTGTGTTAAAAGCTACAGGGATCATTGCATATTTATCTGGAAATTCTTCTGAATTCAACACCATTTCCTCCTGACGGCTCAGGACAGTGAGCTCTCAGGGTATGGCTGCACTACAGCTAGGAGAGAGTCTCCTAACCTGGGTAGACAGATTCATGCTAGCAGGGCTCGAAAATAACCGTGTGGGCATTGTGACTCCCGGGGAGACTCAAGTTAGCCAACTGAGCTCAGACCCAGTGGGGTCAGGTTGATGTGAGAGCCTGAGCTACCATCTGAGTTGCAACATCCCCACTGCTATTTCTCGCATGCTAGCTTGAGCCCTGCTAGCGTAAGTCTGTCTACTCAGGCTGGGCAGCTCATTCCCAGCTGCAGTATATGCCTATCCTTAGGGACAGACTTTTTAAACTTTTCTTTTTACACTCTCTGGCCCTGTGTAATCATTATTTCTGTTACCTGCTGCTTCCAGCAATTTCAGCCTTTGAATTCAAAGCAGGGCTGATCCAGAAAAGATACTTTCATTGCCCACAAACTCCCTCATTGGGGTAATTCAGAATCAAAGCCTTCCTGTCAGAAGGAGAGCAAAGATAGTTTGTTTTATGTAGTACAGGGGCCCCTCTTCCTGGGCTACTTAACCAGTATTTTGCAGTGATCATCTGAAAAAGTTTTTGTAAAGCACAAGTCCCCTTTCCCCCCACCACGCACTTTTCAGCCTTAATGGAATAGTTCAGAGACAGGAGCAAACTGTGCCTCTTACAAACTCTCAGGTCCTCTCGCATCTGACTGCTAAGGCATCTATGCTAGCTGGCTAAGGACATTTTATATGGAAAACCTGTAGAAACGGATCCTATGGGCAGTGGCAGTTTTGGTGCTGAGGCACTGCCCTGCTGAGAAGTGAGACCTGTCACATTCATGTAAATCAGGAGGCAATGGAGGCACAGTGGTATGCATCTGGCATAAATGAAAGGAGAACCAGGCCCCCTATACAAAGCTTCATCAAGGACAAGGGAAAATTATCAGATCACTGGCCTTCTTCTGATGTGTTCAAACCAAGATAAGCAACCCCAACTTTCTATCTTGCACTAAACTGTCTGGCCATAAATGCGATATGTTCAGCTCCTTTTTTATAAACTATAGTGCAGATCATTTTAATAATGATGTGACACTGAGCTTGGTGCTGCTGAAAATTGCTGTGTGACTCAACATGATGAGCAGCTCTGAAAAAGGAAATCGCTCCTGGGAAGTCTTTCACTTAACCATCTTAAAAGGTTCTTGTTTATTAAACATCAACAACATTACTTTTTAATAGTTCCTAGACTCAGGAGAGTTTTGTTACCTTTAGAACAGAGGTGGACAAACTACAGCCCACCAGACCGTCCTGCCCGGCCCTTGAGCTCCCCGCCAGGGAGGCTAGCCCGCAGTCCCTCCCTTGCTGTCTCCCCTCCCCTGCAGCCATTGCATTGCATGGGCAGCACTCTGGGCAGCAGGGCTGTGCACTCCTGCAGGGCAGAGGAGCAGCATGTCTGGCTCTGGCCAGGCGACGTGGCTGCCAGGCATGCTGCTCTGAGCAGCATGGTAAGGGGGCCAGGGCCAGACGGCAGTCAGGGGACAGGGGGCGGTTAGATAGGTGTGGGACCTGGGGGGCCTGTCAGGGGGCAGTTGGATGGGGTGGAGGTTGGGGGGGGCAGTCAGGGGACTGGGAACGGGGGTTCGATAGGTGTGGGAGTCCCGCGGTGTCTGTGAGGGGGCAGTTGGATGGGGTGGAGGTTCGGGGGGGCTGTCAGGGGATGGGGAATGGGGGGGTTGGATAGGCATGGGAGTTCCGGAGGACCTGTCAGAGGGTGGGGGTGTGGATAGGGGGCGGGGCAGTCATGGGACAAGGAGTAGGGGGGGTTGGATGGGTTGGGGATTCTGAGGGCGGCAGTCGGGGGTGGGAAGTGGAGGGGTCAGATAGGGGGTGGGGCCAGGCTGTTTGAGGAGGCACAACCTTCCCTACCCAGCCCTCCATACAGTTTTGCAACCCCAATGTGGCCCTTGGGCCAAAAAGTTTGCCCACCCCTGCTTTAGAAGAAAGTGCTTAAAATGTTAATCTGCTTCCATATAGTAAGTTTAACCAGAGAGAGGCAATCTAGCCTATGGGAAAAGCAGGAAACACTTTAGCTATTCAGGTCTAGGTTAGTTTACAGTCGCAGTTGGTTTAGGGCCCAGTCTAGGGGAGCTTAGGGCCCTGGCCTAGTGTTAGGCTTGGGGCCAATTCATTGACTAAGGTGAGTGTAAGTGTTAGAACCAATTAGTGCTTGGAACCATTAGCAATTTTCTTTGAGAACCCATGGAGGACTGGTGAGGACTGGAAAAGGGCAAACATAGTATCTGTATTTTAAAAAAGGAGGAAAGGAGGACCTGTGGAATTATAGACCCATGAGCCTAACTTCAATACCTGGAAAGATACTGGATCAAACTATTAATCAATTTGTTCAAACCTGGAGGATAATAGGGTTGTAAGTAATAGCCAACATGGATTTATCAAGAACTAATTATGCCAAATCAATCTCATTTTCTTCTTTGTCAGGGTTAGTGACCTAGTGGGTGAAGCAGTAGATATGATATATCTTGACTTTTTAGTAAGGCTATTGACACAGTTCCACATGGCATTCTCACAATCAAATAGGGAAATGATGGTCTAGCTTAAACTACTATAATGTTTTGCTGTCAAACTGGTGGTGGTGGGGAGATTTAGTGGAGTCCTGAAGAGGTCTGTCCTGGCTCCGGTACTATTCAACATTTTCATTAATGAGCTGAATAATGGAGTAGAGAGTATGCTTATGAAATTTGTTGATTACACCAAATTGAGATGGCACCAAGTTGCAAGGACGTTGGAGTACAGGATTAGAATTCAAAATGATCTTGACAAATTGGAGAATTGGTCTGAAGTCAAGAAGAAATTCAGTGAAGACAAGTACTACACTTAGGAAGGAAAAATCAAATGCCCAACTACAAAATGGAGACTGACTGGCTAGGCAGTAATACTGCAGAAAAGGATCTGGGAGTTGTTTGACTATGAGCCAACCAAGTAATTCAGCTGTAAAAAGGACTAATATCATTATGAAGGATATTAACAGGAGTATCCGCAAAAAGAAAAGGAGTACTTGTGGCACCTTAGAGACTAACAAATTTATTTGAGCATAAGCTTTTGTGAGCTACAGCTCATTTCATCGGATGCATCCGATGATAGTCTCTAAGGTGCCACAAGTACTCCTTTTCTTTTTGCGAATACAGACTAACATGGCTGCTACTCTGAAACCTAACAGGAGTATGTAAAACGTTGGAGGTAATTGTCCTGCTCTACATGACACTACATGACACTCAGATGGAGTATTGTGCACAGAATTGGGTACTCCACTTTAAGAAAGATGTGACCAAATTAGAGAGTTCAAAGGAAAGCAACCAAAACGATGAAAGTTTTAGAAAACCTGACCTATGAAGAAAGGTTAAAAAAACTGGGCATGTTTAGTCTTGAGAATAAGAGGACCTGATAAGTCTTCAAATTTGTTATGGGCTGTTATTATGAGGACAATGATCAGTTGTTCTCCATGTTCACTGATGATAGAACAAACAGTAATCAGCTTAATCTGCAGCAAGGAAGATTTAAATTAGATACTAGGAAAATCTTTCTAACTATAAGGATAGGTAAGTACTTGGGAGGTTAAGTGCCTGTTGGAGATTTTGAAGAACAGGTTAGACAAACACCTGTCAGGGATGATCTAGGTCTCAAACTGGGGATCGGGACCCTTCAGGGGTCGCAAGGTTATTACATGAGGGGTTGCAAGCTGTCAACCTCCACCCCAAACCCCACTTTGCCTCCAGCATTTATAATGGTGTTAAATATATTTAAATGTTTTTAATTTTTAGGAGGGTCGCACTTAGAGACTTGCTATGTGAAAGGGGTCACCAGTAAAAAAGTATGAGAGCCACTTGTCTAGGTTTACTTAATCCTTTATGAACACAGGGAAAATGTATGAGATAACCTTGCGACTCAGGCAAATCAGGTACCAGTTCTTGCCAAGGCTGCAGGCATTAGCTAAGAACTGACAACCTCATAACTGGAGACCAGACCAGTTCACCTGGTTAGTTTTGCTCAAACTAGTTTAGTCTTATAAGAGTATTTAGTGTTTAGACTCTATGAAACGCATGTAAATTGTTTCATGCAATCTCACTTGTAATGTCTGTGTTCCATGCTAAAGAAAAGAAAATATGTAAGTTTTGCTTTATAACTTGGAAAATGTTTGCTCTGAACTTGTGAACCCATGGCATGGAAATTGTCCCCTCTCCCCCGCACATTCAGAAGGACTATCAAAATCAGATGGGCCATCAAGGAATATTGCAATACAAAGGATTGGTTAATGGCCCTGTTGCACGTTGGAAAAGCTACATGCAAAGAAATTCCTCCTGTATACTTGGAAGCTGAATGATGGAAATAAAACAGGTTTCAGAGTAGCAGCCGTTTTAGTCTGTATTCGCAAAAAGAAAAGGAGTACCGGTGGCACCTTAGAGACTAACAAATTTATTAGAGCATAAGCTTTCGTGAGCTACAGCTCATCCGATGAAGTGAGCTGTAGCTCACGAAAGCTTATGCTCTAATAAATTTGTTAGTCTCTAAGGTGCCACCGGTACTCCTTTTCTTTTTGGAAATAAAACAGTCACAGGAAAATTTTCCATCTCTCTTTCTTTGCTTTTTGAACTCTGTCAGGCCCAGAGACTCTAAACTGAGGCAGAAATCCCCAGAAGTTACCCCTGGATCCACCCTGAAAGACGCTTTGAATTTGACAGATCACTTCAACTCAGTCATTCTTAGGATTTAAATAACTCATTTGTGTGCATATATTAGTTAGTGTTAACCTATAAATAACTCACATTTCCTTTTTCCTAGTTAATAAACCTTTAGACAGTTTATTACAGGATTGGCTAAGGGTGTTATCTTTGGTGTAAGATCTAGGGTTGCATTAGATCTGGGGTAAGTGACTGGTCTCTTGGGAGTGGAAGCAGCCTGAACATGGTGTGATTTTTTTTAGTGTCAGTGACCATTTATCACTAAGTCCAGTTTGTCTGGGTGGCAAGATAGACTGGAGAGTCTAAGGAGACTGTTTGTGACTCCATGGAAAGACAGGTATAGAGATTCAGGAGCTCATGTTTGTTACCAGCCTGGTGAAATCTAATTATAGAACACACCACCAGTTTTTGACAGTCTGCCCTGTTTTTGACAGTCTGCCCGCAGGTAGGCACTGACGGTCACGAGCCACTCCAGACAGCTTGACAGATCTCTTGGGGTCCTTTCTAGGTTTACATTTCTATGATTTATATTGTAACGGTGCCTACAGACCAACCAGGTCAGGTACCATGGTGCCGTAAGAGTATATAATATACTTTTTGGGACAGAATGACACAGCCTAAAAAACAATGTAGTAGTCTAAGTGTATACATGTGATCATATGACCCCAAAAATAAATTGATGGTATCCATGCAATGTAAGAATGAATACCATGTCTAGCTGCAGATAAAGCTAACAGCACTTCAGTAAGGCAAAAAGCTTTGAAGAATTTGGGTTAGATTAAACATAGTTTGGTTACAAAATGTATGTGTTAATGAATTACTAAATAACTGTCTCTCTGGGTAACTAATATAGTGCTAAGGAGGCAGTACAATATGTAAGCACGCTTTGAGGAAAATCCATTGAAGTCTTTGCTATTGATGTCATTGGGGCCAGGATTTTACCTCTTGTATTTAGATATTTGTATTTAAAACTTGGCAATTTCTTGGGGGGCTGGGTGCAGTCTTGTCACTGGGCCAAATCCTTCAGGTTGGGTGCCTAAAATTAGGCATTGATTCCATATCAAGATACCTAAATAACTAAGCTGATTTTCAGAAGTGCTGACCACCCACACCACTGCCACTGAAGTCGCATGTATTATGAAACTACCCTGCCACAGGCCTCCATCTTCTCAAGGAAGCTAATGGAGCAGAAGATGCCTCTTTTGACCCGTCCTCATGAAGAATGTAGTTTGCTTTTTCTGATAGACACACTAATGTGTATTTTGCATACATTTTAGCAGGTAATGAATACTGAAAAATCAGCCATCTGTGCACAGGTCATGGAGGGAATAAATGATTATTTTTCAAAGTGATTTGTTGCTAATTTCCCCAAAGAAAAAAAACAATAAAAGCTAACATTTTTTTCAGCTTCATCCCCATTAAAATGCTTTTAAGCAACATCTACTGTTGGGATTCCTGAGTGGCATTTTCTTTAGGCTTTAACCACATAAATACAGCAAAGAAGCATCAACAGATGCAGCGGATATTGGTGAGGAGAGCTGTTGTGCACTAAGATTAGTATTCATCCACAAGGGCAAATACCATTCCTCAGACAACTCCTGGAGCCTATTTTAAATGTGGTCTCTTTCGTGGCCATCCCATTTCATTTGTAATTGCACTGATCTTTCTCTGTACTCCTTCTCTCTAATCAACTTTTCCCTATTTTCCATTGGAAATTCATCATTAAAGAAAATGTGTTCAGAGTCATCATGGCTATCGACAGAGCTCTTCTGCAGGGCGTGACGCTCAGTGTTCACTCTGCCTCGCCGGCTGAATTGTTACTGCACGATATTTCTTACCGCCTCACTTTTGCCTAGCTACAAATTTTTACACATGTACAACATGGTTTTGAAACTCCCGATACACTAAATTGATGGCTGAGGCAAAAAGGTTGGGAATGAGTGTGCACTGCGAGGGGAATTCTTTAAAAACAGCCATTGATTTAAAAAAACTTGCTGGTTTGGCTAAAAATAAAGCCCCATGACTTGCTGTGGATTTTAAGCTGAGGCACCATGTACTAGTCAGTCTCTCTCTCTCTCTCTCTCTCTCTCTGTATGTTCCAAGACAAAAAAACCTGTTAAATCACAGTTAAGGCTGATATTATAGATCAGTAATTAAAGTGTCAGTTACAAGAATGATGTCAGGTTTCAGAGTGGCAGCCCTGTTAGTCTGTATCCGCAAAAAGAACAGAAGGACTGGTGGCACCTTAGAGATTAACTAACTTAGTCTCTAAAGACAGGTTTCAGAGTAGCAGCCGTGTTAGTCTGTATTCGCAATTTTTCCACCAAATGCATCTGATGAAGTGAGCTGTAGCTCATGAAAGCTTATGTTCAAATAAATTTGTTAGTCTCTAAGGTGCCACAAGTACTCCTTTTCTTTTAGTCTCTAAAGTGGCACAAATACTCCTTTTCTTTTTGAAGAATGATGTCATTTTCTGAAACCCAAGTATTATGAACCCAGGAAATTCAGAGTAAAGGTTAAATTTAAAAAAGACATCCCACTTTGCTAAGGCATAGAAATACACAGTTAAGGCACCCAGAAAATCTTAATTCTACCATGTAATCAAAATATGATTTTGACAAAGATATTTTAGGTTTTGTGGTCCCTGCTTTGATCAAACTGATTTTTAAAGAAAAAGTTTTTCCCCCATATTTTTTCCCTTCTTAGTGTCACTATAGACCATGTAAATTCTCCCAGAATCATTCTGCGCTCAGCTATAAGTTTTGGGAGGATACTATGCATTTTTCATATAAAACAAAGAGACTGAATCCCTGCTTTAGGTGCAAAATCAAACAATCTTATTGACGGAGTTGTGATCAGCTGCCTCCATAATATTCTAAAGCATTCTTTCAAAAGTAGTATAATACACTCACTGCATGATCATGACTTAATATACAAAGACACATTAATTATATATTCATACATATATCTATGATGGTGGTATGGAATATTATTACATGACTTTTAGCCTATAATTGAAGCTATAACAGATTAGTATAAACTAGTAAAGCTGGGACTGAAAGAAACAATAGCCAAATCCTCATCTTTACCAGACGTCTCTATTCAGTATAGCTGGGATGGGAGGGAGGGACAAAAGTGGCTTTAAATTACCTTTAAACTGTCCCCTCAGTCCCTGGGATTATTGGGACTGATTCAGCTGCCAGCGTAAGTTGTAACAGTCTCAGCTGGTAATGGGGCTGCCTATTACTCAGGATAGGCTTCTAGGGGCACAAAGCTCTAAAGATATAGAGCAGGTTGCACAGAGGAGCCAAGAGGCCAGTGAAGAAGCTTGGCAACATGTGACCTCCAGAAGAGGTAAGCGGAATGTCCGGGTTCCAGTAACACAGACACAGGTAACTAACCGCTTTCATGTTCTCTCCACAGGTACCATTGCGGAGAGTGGACCAGATGATAGGTCTGGGGGGAGAAAGCAGAAGGAGACTCCGCTGGTTGGGAGGCATGAGATGCGATGTCCTGAGGTTGGGGGTTCCACGACCACCACTCCCAAGAGGAGAAGGCGGGTGGTGGTGGTCGGGGACTCTCTCCTCCGGGGGACTGAGTCATCTATCTGCCGCCCTGACCGGGAAAACCGAGAAGTCTGCTGCTTGCCAGGGGCTAAGATTCGTGATGTGACGGAGAGACTGCCGAGACTCATCAAGCCCTCGGATCGCTACCCCTTCCTGCTTCTCCACGTGGGCACCAATGATACTGCCAAGAATGACCTTGAGCGGATCACTGCGGACTACGTGGCTCTGGGAAGAAGGATAAAGGAGTTGGAGGCGCAAGTGGTGTTCTCGTCCATCCTCCCCGTGGAAGGAAAAGGCTTGGGTAGGGACCGTCGAATCGTGGAGGTCAACGAATGGCTACGCAGGTGGTGTCGGAGAGAAGGCTTTGGATTCTTTGACCATGGGATGGTGTTCCATGAAGGAGGAGTGCTGGGCAGAGACGGGCTCCATCTTACGAAGAGAGGGAAGAACATCTTTGCCAGCAGGCTGGCTAACCTAGTGAGGAGGGCTTTAAACTAGGTTCACCGGGGGAAGGAGACCAAAGCCCTGAGGTAAGTGGGAAAGCGGGATACCGGGAGGAAGCACAGGCAGGAATGTCTGTGAGGGGAGGGCTCCTGCCTCATACTGGGAATGAGGGGCGATCAACAGGTTATCTCAAGTGCTTATATACAAATGCACAAAGCCTTGGAAACAAGCAGGGAGAACTGGAGGTCCTGGTGATGTCAAGGAATTATGATGTGATTGGAATAACAGAGACTTGGTGGGATAACTCACATGACTGGAGTACAGTCATGGATGGTTATAAACTGTTCAGGAAGGACAGGCAGGGCAGAAAAGGTGGGGGAGTAGCACTGTATGTAAGGGAGCAGTATGACTGCTCAGAGCTCCGGTACGAAACTGTGGAAAAACCTGAGTGTCTCTGGATTAAGTTTAGAAGTGTGTGCAACAAGAGTGATGTCATGGTGGGAGTCTGCTATAGACCACCGGACCAGGGGGATGAGGTGGATGAGGCTTTCTTCCGGCAACTCACGGAAGCTACTAGATCGCATGCCCTGATTCTCATGGGTGACTTTAATTTTCCTGATATCTGCTGGGAGAGCAATACAGCGGTGCATAGACAATCCAGGAAGTTTTTGGAAAGCGTAGGGGACAATTTCCTGGTGCAAGTGCTAGGGGAGCCAACTAGGGGGAGCGCTTTTCTTGACCTGCTGCTCACAAACCAGGTAGAATTAGTGGGGGAAGCAAAAGTGGATGGGAATCTGGGAGGCAGTGACCATGAGTTGGTTGAGTTCAGGATCCTGACGCAGGGAAGAAAGGTAAGCAGCAGGATACGGACCCTGGACTTCAGGAAAGCAGACTTTGACTCCCTCAGGGAACAGATGGCCAGGATCCCCTGGGGGACTAACATGAAAGGGAAGGGAGTCCAGGAGAGCTGGCTGTATTTCAAGGAATCCCTGTTGAGGTTACAGGGACAAACCATCCCGATGAGTCGAAAGAATAGTAAATATGGCAGGCGACCAGCTTGGCTTAATGGTGAAATCCTAGCGGATCTTAAACATAAAAAAGAAGCTCACAAGAAGTGGAAGGTTGGACATATGACCAGGGAAGAGTATAAAAATATTGCTCGGGCATGTAGGAAAGATATCAGGAGGGCCAAATCGCACCTGGAGCTGCAGCTAGCAAGAGATGTCAAGAGTAACAAGAAGGGTTTCTTCAGGTATGTTGGCAACAAGAAGAAAGCCAAGGAAAGTGTGGGCCCCTTACTGAATGAGGGAGGCAAGCTAGTGACAGAGGATGTGGAAAAAGCTAACGTACTCAATGCTTTTTTTGCCTCTGTTTTCACTAACAAGGTCAGCTCCAAGACTGCTGTGCTGGGCATCACAAAATGGGGAAGAGATGGCCAGCCCTCTGTAGAGATAGAGGTGGTTAGGGACTATTTAGAAAAGCTGGACGTGCACAAGTCCATGGGGCCGGACGAATTGCATCCGAGAGTGCTGAGGGAATTGGCGGCTGTGATTGCAGAGCCCTTGGCCATTATCTTTGAAAACTCGTGGCGAACGGGGGAAGTCCTGGATGACTGGAAAAAGGCTAATGTAGTGCCCATCTTTAAAAAAGGGAAGAAGGAGGATCCTGGGAACTACAGGCCGGTCAGCCTCACCTCAGTCCCTGGAAAAATCATGGAGCAGGTCCTCAAAGAATCAATCCTGAAGCACTTAGAGGAGAGGAAAGTGATCAGGAACAGTCAGCATGGATTCACCAAGGGAAGGTCATGCCTGACTAATCTAATTGCCTTTTATGATGAGATTACTGGTTCTGTGGATGAAGGGAAAGCAGTGGATGTATTGTTTCTTGACTTTAGCAAAGCTTTTGACACGGTCTCCCACAGCATTCTTGTCAGCAAGTTAAGGAAGTATGGGCTGGATGAATGCACTATAAGGTGGGTAGAAAGCTGGCTAGATTGTCGGGCTCAACGGGTAGTGATCAATGGCTCCATGTCTAGTTGGCAGCCGGTGTCAAGTGGAGTGCCCCAGGGGTCGGTCCTGGGGCCCGTTTTGTTCAATATCTTCATAAATGATCTGGAGGATGGTGTGGATTGCACTCTCAGCAGATTTGCGGATGATACTAAACTGGGAGGAGTGGTAGATACGCTGGAGGGGAGGGATAGGATACAGAAGGACCTAGACAAATTGGAAGATTGGGCCAAAAGAAATCTAATGAGGTTCAATAAGGATAAGTGCAGGGTCCTGCACTTAGGATGGAAGAATCCAATGCACCGCTACAGACTAGGGACCGAATGGCTCGGCAGCAGTTCTGCGGAAAAGGACCTAGGGGTGACAGTGGACGAGAAGCTGGATATGAGTCAGCAGTGTGCCCTTGTTGCCAAGAAGGCCAATGGCATTTTGGGATGTATAAGTAGGGGCATAGCGAGCAGATCGAGGGACGTGATCGTTCCCCTCTATTCGACACTGGTGAGGCCTCATCTGGAGTACTGTGTCCAGTTTTGGGCCCCACACTACAAGAAGGATGTGGATAAATTGGAAAGAGTACAGCGAAGGGCAACAAAAATGATTAGGGGTCTAGAGCACATGACTTATGAGGAGAGGCTGAGGGAGCTGGGATTGTTTAGTCTGCAGAAGAGAAGAATGAGGGGGGATTTGATAGCTGCTTTCAACTACCTGAAAGGGGGTTTCAAAGAGGATGGCTCTAGACTGTTCTCAATGGTAGCAGATGACAGAACGAGGAGTAATGGTCTCAAGTTGCAATGGGGGAGGTTTAGATTGGATATTAGGAAAAACTTTTTCACTAAGAGGGTGGTGAAACACTGGAATGCGTTACCTAGGGAGGTGGTAGAATCTCCTTCCTTAGAGGTTTTTAAGGTCAGGCTTGACAAAGCCCTGGCTAGGATGATTTAACTGGGACTTGGTCCTGCTTTGAGCAGGGGGTTGGACTAGATGACCTTCTGGAGTCCCTTCCAACCCTGATATTCTATGATTCTATGATTCTATGATTATGCCAGCCATGTACCAGGGGAATGCAGCATGTAGTGGCTGTGCCCCTCCTGTTTGCCGGAATGATGTACAGCCAGCTCTATCAGCTGGAAAGTTATTTCTCTTTGCCTTGCCCATGGAATTCCCCACTGACCAAGTAGAGCAACTTGGAGGTTGGTTTGCAGTGCCTCCCAGCATTACTGAAGGCCAGGATCTGGCCCAGTAATTGTTCTTTAACAATTATCATTTGCTGATATCTTCTTGAACCATATCTTGCTGAATTTCTTTTAGCCTATTCCTTGCCAATCTCTTTTCACCTTGCAAGCTTAATGTGTACACTTAAAATCCACTGTGTTGCTGCAGTGGAGCCCCTGTCTCTGGGTTGGCAGTTTAAGAGTTAACATCCTTCACCTGGAAGGGCTACAGCTGCTTGCACAGTTTGCAAAAAAATAATCAGAAGATAGTAGGAACAACTGGAGAAGAGAGGCCAGCGCTTCTTCACTCACACTATATAAAAAGAGTTCAGTGAGAGGGGAAAGAAGGTATGTAATTGGATTTACACTAACTATTGTGTTATGTGGTGTTTTCCTTAAAACCCCAGCACCTGGAGTTAAGTGATTATGTGAGAATTTCAGCTTTCGCTTAAGAAAAAAAAGAAAAGAAAAGTAGGTTTCTAATTTTGTGGTTTCAGAGAAAAGCTTGAAAATGTGACTCAAGTGCATCATGACATACGGGCTCAGAAATAAGCAGGTAAATACTCTACCCAGCCTCCCATCTATTATGGTAAAAAACTCTCCTGACATTTGAAAGTTTGGAGTTAGTAGTACATTGGGAAGAGTCTCCTAGGTCTCTCCAGGGGACTGACCCTCCTGATTTCTCTTAATTCAGAATCCTTTCAACCCTGTGGAGGCCTGTAAGAAAGAAACAGCTTGAGGATTATATTCCTTTCTATTTTCTTTTGAGAGTTTCCTACACAGTTACAACAGCTGGAGACTGGAAAGTAACCAGAAGGACTAGGCCCTTCTCTTTGACATTGGCTAAGGTAAGAACTGAGGTGGTGTCTTTGTTTGTTTGGGGGTTGGCCTTAGGAGAACAAAGAACAGTGTTGTTTTGACCTTTGCTTGCCCTGAAAGGAGGAACTTTCTGTGCTTTAGCTGGAGCACTAAACCTTTTCAAATCCCCAACCAGTTTGTGGGGAATCACCTCTTGTGGAGAAACTGAGGTACAGGCTTGATGAGATTACCTTTCCACAGTGACCTTGAAAATAAAGGCCTGTCACTTTTACTATGTTCCCTTTCTTGTGAATTCCTTTTCTGCAGTTAGAAAAGGAGTACTTGTGGCACCTTAGAGACTAACAAATTTATTAGAGCATAAGCTTTCGTGAAAGCTTATGCTCTAATAAATTTGTTAGTCTCTAAGGTGCCACAAGTACTCCTTTTCTTTTTGTGAATACAGACTAACACGGCTGCTACTCTGAAACCTGTTTTCTGCAGATGTTAGCCTTCATGGACTGAATTCTTTCTGATGTAACAGCATTAGTAAATCTGAGGTACCTACATTGAAGCATGTAAGTGAGATCAAAATCTGATCCTAAGTCTTTCTGAGGACATCCTCTGGTGGGAGTTAATTACATCATGTGCATGTATTGAGTTATCCTCAGTGGAATGCAAGTTATATACTATTGCTTCCAACTTACCAGGGAGAAATATTAAAGTGCACAGAAATAATTCTGGCATTTCTCTCTGGTGTTGTGATAGCAACCAAAGGCACCTATCGGGATCAGAGCACTGGACTTTGCTAGGTAGTGTACAAGCCTATGTAGTGTACAAGCCTACTGTCTCTGGCCTGAAGAGCTTACAATCTACTCTTAGTCAAGATGCAACAAGTGAATATAACAAACCATAGCAGGGGATTGGGGATGGTACACTAAGTCAAATTCTCCTTTTAAATATTTATCATTCCAACACATTTTGTAAAATAAAGGGGGAAATGCCAGAAGGAAAAAGCATGTATGCAGTCAGCAGGTCAAGACTGAGATTCCACTTATCGCTTAGGTAGTTATTTATGCTGTGCGAAATGGACATTACCATTCAGGTTTGGTAGCATTTTCCCCCATTGTGTATAGTTCTCACCATCAGTGTGAACAAGTCTACCAAGTTCAGGGCAGTGTAAAACTGGTCCCTTTATGCCTAAAATGTCAGTTGAGCCCTAAGCTGAAACAGCCAGTAGAAAAAAACTTATGATAACTGTTTCCAGTTAACAAGCAATACCAACAATGATCTCTTGCTAGAGATGAGCCTGAGATGCAGCCTTTCAAACACTCCACAGTCTGGTAGTATGCAAATCTGGAGCATGATTCTATTTACACTGACCAAGTTTTAAAATGGGCATAAATGAGCTTTTGTCAATTGAGCTGAAAATGGTATAAATGAGATTAGAATCAGGCTTCTGGAATTCTGAACTGGATCCATCTATAAAACAAAAGTATAAAAAGGATGAGGTGGAACAGATTTGATCTATAGCAACTCTGTCTTCAGTGGAATTACCCTAGCTATAATGCCCAGTGCTGCAAGGGGCTGGGCACCTTCACCTACCACTGATATGCATTGAAGTTGAAGGTACACAGCAACTAGCAACACCTGCCAAGTGCACCTGAGATCAGAATCTAGACCCTCCTGTGTAGGAGGATTTGAGGCCAGGTCTTCACACTCAGTTTAATTAAAAACAAAACAAACCCAGCTGTAATCCTTGCAAAAATAGGAGCAGACTAATCAAAGTGGCTTTTTAGGAAACTGACAGCCTGTGAGGCAGAAAAGCTATCATGGGTAAATGGATGTGGATCACGAGATGGTCAAAGACTGTTACAGCTGATAAGTAATGACAAGAAAACTGTTCTGCAAGCACTTTCTTTTTAAACTATCTGACGTGTTGAGGCTGGTTGCAAAACCTCAGCTGGCATGTTGTCTAATTGCTTGGTCTCTTTATACTGACCATAGCACCTGCTTGTTACCAAGGAGAGATGTTGTAGCTAATGCTGCAAACCATCTAAAGAGTGAAATCCACACATACTTAGATGGGGAAAATCATGTGGAAGAAACAGGTTTTATTACTATTGACTTCTTTAAACCAGAAAACTCTAACTAAACAGGTCTCTCGCTGGCAAAAAAAAAAAAAAATCTACTCTGAGCAAAAGTAGTGTTTAACCAATCTCTAACAAGCATGTTATGGGTTTTATAAAGGATTTCACAGGATACTAATCCTCATGTTTCAGAGCATAAGTAATGTGGGGGGTTAGAAAGAATTCCCTTTCCCCGTTATCTAGCTTCAGTGAGATTCTGTTTGTTGCTTTTTGTCTGAGGCATCAAGTAAAAACCACTCTGAGGCATGTTGCAGGTGTAAGTGGATCAATGATCTACTTTGACTTGGCAACTGCTATGTTCTTCAGTTTCACAGGATTATAAGATTATGGCCTGTCCCATATGTGCAAAGCTGAGAACCAAGGCAATCTTTGTGCTGATGCATTAGAGCTACTGTTAGCACGAGCTTCTCCAAAGTGGGTGGTGGAGTGGGGCATGCCTCCCCAGGTGTCTGGGCACAAAGGGTAGCAGACACTCTATTCTGTTGGAAGGTGCTACCGTCCTTGGAGCTCCATAAGGCACTATATATAAGCCAGGCACAATGCCTCCTGTAAATCATCCTGGGGCAATGTACCTCTCAGCTATATCTATATGACCCAATCCAACCCTTACTGAAGTGGAATATAATGTGATAATAGGCACCAAAGAAAAAGACCACATATTGTTAGACACTGATAAGAGGAATGATTGCAGAACTGAGATTACCCAAAAAGGGAATGTCATTGTTTGCTTTCTTGAAAGAGATTGTAAAAGGTGTATAAGGAAATGGCTGTAAACACAAAGCAGTCTTGGGATTTGCAACAGAACGGTTACAGCCCAAATTAAAATGCTGCTAAAAAAGCATACTGAACAGATCCTCCACACTGTACTGTGTTACTTTCCTTATCTGATGATGATATACCCTATGGAGACTTTAACTACTATGTGGAGTTTTCAAAATAATTCAGGTAATTAATCAAGTACACTCGAGGCATAGATCTCTCTCTCTCTCTCTTCCCCTCTCCCTTTTCACTCTCTTCATTCTGAAGATCTCTGCATGCATAATGCAGCAACAGAAAAGTAGACAAATGAATAGTATGAATCTGATACAAATGACTGGTTTTTGTGTATTGCAGTTGCCAAAACCCCAGCAAAGAAAAAACCCACAATCCTATAATTAATCCCACATAAACTGTTGTTGCCCTGGAGTATGGAAAGAAAACTACAGATTAGGTAATTATAGTTTACAACTTTGCAAATCAGTGCAGTTAGGGAGCCCAATTTTCAAATTGCCTACAAAAGACATCAAAATCTCATATGTACACTCAGATCAGCTTAGTTTAGTGATTCGTGTGCCTAGATGTTGATTTAAAGTCTAAAATATTGGATTTGGACAGCCTATTTAGGCATTTCTTTAAAGAAAACTGTACCCATTGTAAATACCTGTACTATAATTCAGAATGAGAAGCATTTGAAATTTAATGGTCAGATCTTGAATGTCTCAATTTTGTTTCTACTCTAGATATTGTATTAAATGTTGGGTCTATATCTTTCCCAAATATATTACTTCAAAAATGCTCTGAATGTGTAGTAAGTACAATTACAATCTGAATGGCTGCTCTTTGGATGTTTATTTATATAGCATCCAAAGTGAGTTAGGAACATTAAAGACAACTAAAATGACAAGGTCCTTGCCCTAAGGAGCTTACACTCTAAATAGGCAAGTGTGATGGGAGTTTTCCATCCTACACAAGGCCTGGAGGGATTAAGATGACTAAATTGGCCAATTAACTGCCCAGGCTGCACCTGGAGAAGGAGACAGGGAGCAGGGATTTAAGTAGAACAGGCTCTACCGGATAGAAACCAGGAGGGGGGGCCTGCAGGAGCTTAGAGCAGAAGGGGACTGTAGGGAGGTAGTCTGTAGTCATTCCCTGGGAGAAGAGGTGTATCTGGTCTACTAGAGATAAGAAGCCCACAGTCAATCCCTGGGATGGGGTGTGTGTGGCTTGGCAAGCCCAGAGAGGAGAGAGAGCCAGAGAGGTTGGCAAGGCTCAGGGAAAGGCAGCGAGGCATGGGGTAGATCAAACCTTGACAGCTGATGAGGAGGCTCCTGAGCTGGGACCCAGAGTAGAGGGTCAGCCTGGGTCTCCTTACCAGCTGCTGACAAAGTGACATTGGCATGGCAGTGAGCAGGAAGACTGCCTGAGCCCATTGTCAAGAGGCACTTTGATATCCCAGAAGTGGTGGACATGTATGGTGACCTGTCTGGAGGGCTGAGTCATTAAGAAGAGGCTGTGGCTCTTGGAGTGAGAGGGGTCTGCGGAGTGAGAGGATGATGGGAGAGAGACTGCTGGAGGAGGGTGCAACACCTTGCTAGACCTAATCCCCAGGACGGCTAGGAAGAAGTGCCACCAGCTATGAGTGGGACCACAAGAAACAGACAAGGCATGGGGAAACAACAAAGGTAAGTGATTGTGGAGCTCTGATTGTTAGCAGATGTCCTGTTAGTTCCATTTTTTTCCCATTGTTCTTTTCATTGACGGGCTCCATTTGGGTGGGTCAGGATTAAGAGGCTTTGAGAGATTTAAAAAAAAAAAAGAGTATCTATCTAAGACTAGGGGAATCAAATATAGCCCCAGAGGGTGGAGTATGGGGTGTGAATTGCAGTGTGGATTGAAGTGCTGTGCTGAAACTACCCTGTGTAGTCCTTGCTAGCGTGAACTAAAAGGTACCTCTTTCAAACTGAGAGGGGAAGGGGACAGCAGCAAAATAAGAGTGAACTAGGTACCTTTTAATTCTTCCTTGAGTTTCTGTACATGTGGCTCCCACTTATGGTGTGCAGCAGCAGCCCCTGCACAGGCATTTGGAAGTGCAAATAGCCCTGTCCACTACAGGTGGCACATGCTGCCTACTTGCCCACGTGTGCTACTTTAGTTAGTAGAGTTTGTTGCCGTTGCACCTTATCGGCCTTTAATGTAGTTATTAGACTAGGGAGGTAATGCCAACCTCTGCGTCTCCTGGAAGGCACCTCTCCTCCCTCAGGAGCTTTAAAGATGGTCCTGCTGGAGCAGTCAGATATGGCTTACGGATCATTCAGCCAAACCTGCAATCAGGCTGTAGTTCCCTTCCCTAGTACCAAGAAAGAGAGGCAGAGTGACAGGTACCCAGGGAGCCACTCAAGGCCTTATCAAGGAAGAAGGCAGCACCAGAGGATCCACTTGCCTCAACAGTCCCAAGCTCGAAGAGCTCTAAGACAGATTCTTCATGGGTTTCCTTGGTGCTGCAGCAGCACTCACAGCCCACCATGGCAAGAGCAGAAGCTACAGGATCAGGGTACTAGTATGCTAACTCCTCAATACTGACTCAGTGCCTACAATAGTGTCAGCCTCCGTACCACAGGGGGCTATCTTCTTCAGGCAAGAAGTATCTGTCAGTGATGGTACCAGGCTCCTCCTCCTTTTCATGGTGGTACCAGAGATCCCTTTGACTGTCACTTTCAGAGACACTGATGACATCAGAATAACTCCTGCATTAGGCTCCCCTTTGTTGAAATATTCCCCTTTTTCAGCTGGAATAAAGACTCTACTGGGACAGTCCAGGATAGCTGTCATGAAGATATCGCTGCATTCTGGGAGTCAGTCATGCTTAATTGTTTACTCCTCAAAAATCTAGCAGTGCCTGCAAATGCAGCTCCCTAGTCTGAGGACTCATCATAGGCAATATCTTTCCAAGCACCTAGCAGAGACCATTCACCAGAGCTTCGCTCACCTCATCCGCTCAAGATAAGGGTTATGATGAGAATTTATCTTGAGGACTCTACCTTTAGACCCCCATCACATTAATCCGCTTTCATTCCCAGCGGACAACCTCCTTGGGCCCATATGCCCTTTGTGTATAGATTGCAACCATGGCTTTATTGGTCTTATCACTTATTGGCCACTACATCATTATTCAGCCACCCAGGAACCTCCTTGGGTAATCCATCAAAACCTTATTTCTCTTCCAGTACCTCAACGAATTACAGAATTGCAACTCTCTTTGAGGAAGAGGATGGATATGTTCCGGATACCCCTTCACCTAGACCTCTCTGCTCCTACTCAGGATAAAACCTCAATGACTTCTTGGGGGATGATTTTAAGACTTAAAAACTCTTGGAGAGAATAGCAGATGTCCTAGAACTTCCTTTGGCACTGATTCAGTAGAAGACAAAGTTATTTGTTATCTTACTACCATGCTCAGAACAAAATAGCTCTTCCAATTAATAAAGAAATTCTTGATCCTGCTGAGGAATTATGGGCTATCCTATCGCACAAACTTTGAAAAGGGCTGAATAAAAAGATCAAGTCCCTCCTCAAGGATTTGAATATTTTTTTTTTATTCACACTCACCACTGTCATCACTTGTAGTCACAGCAATAAATGAAAGAGCCAAACAAGTCAACAAATCTGTCAAGTTGTTTGTGTGGTTTTTTTTTTTTTTTAAAAAAAAAACCTTTTTGGTCAGGTTTATTCTCTGTCTGTTCAGAACAGTATAGTGAACTACTAAACTATGTTGGCTAGATATACATTGACACAGTAGGACAAGATCATTCAGAAAATCTTCTAGACTCTTCATAGTAGATGGTAGTTCATTGGTCTATCAATCTCCTCTCAGATTATCCAAATGTATCAAGATTTCTTACATCATGAATAAGTAATAGCTACTTCGCTGAGTGACTGCTCATTCTATTAGGACTCAAGCTATCCCAGCAGCATGTTTCAGTAGAGTTACAGTCATTGAAATTAGGAGAGCAGTGACATGGTCTCAGTACGCACATTTACCAACCATTACTCTGTATTATCAGCATCTAGAGCAGATGCTCAATTTGGAAGAGCAGTTCTGCAGTACATTCTAGAAGAACAGTTGCCATGAGGTGAGTAAATGTTGCTTTGTGCTGTAATAAATGAAGGGTGGGGTAGCCCCCTTTCATGGACACCCAGCCAGGCAGTTAGCTATAAAGTCCCTCTTGGTGGTTGCTTGCTTTACCTGTTAAGAGTTTAAAAAATCCCCCAGGTAAAGAAAAGGGAGTGGGCACCTGTCCAAAAGAGCCAATGGGAACTTTTTAAAATAGGGGGGGAAAAAGCTTTCCCTCTCTCTCTGGGCTGAAGAAACGGGAGCAGCTGGAGCGCTGTGTAAAGTTTGGACTAGGTATAAAAGTTCATCATCCATACCTAGAAGGATTCATTGGGACAGGGAATGTTAGATGCAATTAGGCTTATTTCATTTATTTTCTGTAAGGCTTGTGGACTCCTCTGTGCTAACCCCAGATTCTTTTGTTTGCTTGTAACCTTTAAGCTGAACCCCCAAGAAAGCTATTTGGGGTGCTTAATTTTTGGAATTGCTCTTTTAAAATTGAGCAAAAGCCTAGGTTTCAGATGTATTTTCTTTTTTTGGTTTAATAAAATTTACCTTTAAGTTTTGTCTTAAAAGGTCTGCGCATATGGCTTTTCAATTTAGCTGGTGGCAACAGCTGGGTTTTCCCTTTTGTTTTTCCTCTTTCTCAGCTTCCCCAAGGGAGGAGTGGAAAAGCCGAGGGGCCTCAGGGAAAACTTCCCAAGTGAATTTTTCTAGGATTTCCAAGAGGCAGTTTTTTCACTTGGGTAGTAGCAGCGTTTACCAAACCAAGGTCAGAGAAAAGCTGTAACCTTGGGGGTTTAATACAAGCATGGAGTGGCCAGTATTTATTTATTTATTTTTAAATCCTTGCAGAAGGTGAGGGTACTCGAAGTGCCACAGTGAGGAATCAGCCTTGACACATGCTGACTGAGTCTGCATGGGGGAATTACAGCGCAAGACTTCAGTGATGTGAGTTGCAGCGCACATTAAAGTCCACACTGTGGAGCTGTGTAGACAAGCTCTTTGTTTTGCATATTTTGTGTTCATTTACACCTCTACCACCTGTGTCTAGAGAAACTGACCTGATGCAGCTCTGAATTGCCCTCTATAGACAGAAGTATTCAGAAGTATTGCCTAACTGAAAAATTTCTGGTATTCACACTAATCACTGGAAAAGGTAGGTTTAGTCAAATATTTGTTCCTTATTTGGAAAGAAGCAGGATAATGTATTCATATCTTTCTATTATGAGTAACTAGGGAAGAAGTTAAAGAGCACCCAACACTATATAAATTGGCTGAGGAGCAATCTGAATAATTTACTTGAAACACTGGGGAAGTTCCAGAGGACTGGAAAAAAGCTAATGCTGTATAAATAGCTAAAGGCTGAATGGGATGACCTGGTAAACTAAAGGCAAATTAGCCTGTCGTAGCTTTCTGGTTTAAAAAAAAAAAACAAACATTGAAAAGCTGATATGGGATGCAATTAGTAAATAATTAAGACAGTTTTGTGGAAAATAAGTCTTGTCAAGCAAACTTGTTTTTTGTTGATAAAGAAACTGACATACTTCGACTTCTGTACATAATTTGTTTTAGTCCCCCCCTGATTTTTTTTGATTAGTACTTTTTTTTTAAAGGAATAAAAACTGATTGACAATTGTTTTTAAAGTATTCATAAATCATCCCCCTCTGGAGGAGTTTGTAGCGGGGAGCAGCAGTAACCTGTTCTTGGCCCAATGCTATTTAATATCTTCATCCATGGTCCTGAAGAAAATACAAAATCACTTTTAGTAAAACCTGCTTACATTACAAATTGTGGTAAATGATGATAGGGAAAGGAATCATACAGGGCAACCTGGATCACTTGGTGAGTTAGCTCAGTTGAACAAGTGCTTTAATATGGCCAAATACAAGGTCCTACATCTAGTAACAAAGCATGTAGGCTGTGCTTACAAGATGTATACTGGACTGCAATGACACTGAAAAGGACTAGGGGTCATGTATAACCAGATGAATACAAGCTCCTATTGTGATGCTATAGCTAAGTATCTGAACATGATGCTCAGATTAAACAGGAGACTATCAAGTAGAAGTAGGAAGATGGTCATTGTGTATGCATGTGTCATTAGGGGGACTGTTACTAGAATGTATCTAGTTCTGGTGCCAAACTTTCAAACGGATGTTGAAAAGCTCAGAAAAGACCTACAACAATGATTTTGGGTCTGGGAAAACATGCCCCTATGGTGAGAGGCTTAAGAAGTTCAATCTACTTTATCCAAGAGTAGGTTAAGAGGTAAATTAATCATCTACAAGTGTCTAACTGGGGAATAGGTTTCTGATATTAGATGTCTTAGAATCCATCTGGGACCATGTCTACAATAAATGGTCAGTATAATTGACATTGCTCAGGAGTGTGGATTATTCACACCCCTGAGTGATGTAAATTATATCTACCTAAGCGTCAGTGTAGACAGTGCTTCTCTCACCAACATAAATACTGCCTCTCACTGGGGCAGGAGTTAAGATGACAGGAGAGCTCTCTACATTGGCTTAACATGTCTCTACCACAAGTGCTATAGCATTGCAGCTGCACTGCTGTAAGTGCAGATGTAGCCTTAAGGTTTTATACTGCCCACCCATCACGGTAGTCTCTGGTTGCTTCCTTTTGTGTTTCCAGTATACACACAAAAGTTAGATAAAACAAATACTCATGCTGGAAAGTTGCAATGTAACAGTACTTCATTTTTTTTTTTTAGAATTCAGAATGGTAACCACACACAAGAACCCCAAAACAGAGGGAGACCAAGCAGTTACCTCTTAAAACAGAGGCACAACTCACCCCACCTTATACCAGGTTGCCTTGCTGTAGACTGACAGCTGCTAGGTGCAGATCACAGTTCCCAACAGAGCCCCCTAGAGTGCAAGCTGAACCAGGAAATCCCCCCCCCCCCAAGCATTTAAAATCAGCAAGCTTACAATTGTAATACAGTTCAGTGCACCACAGCTTCCATGTGAATTAGCAGCAATAGAAGTGGAATTTTTTCTCCATTTTTGGACTCAAAACTCTGGGGCAGTGTGTGTTGGGGATTAAAGGGAGGGGACTGGTAGGACAAAAAGGGCATAAGATCAATGATGAAAGCAGAAGCTAGACAAATTTAGACTAGAAATAAAGTACAAATTTTTGTGTGTGTAATTAACCATTTGAACAACTTACCTAGAGTCTTCCATCAATTGAAGTCTTTTAAAATCAAGACTGGATATCTTTCTAAAAAATACAATACAGAAATTATGGGCTGGTTGCAGGGTCTACAGGGATAGCGTTTTTTTTTTTTTTTTGGCCTGTATTTTGCAGGAACACAGACTACATGATCATAAGGGTCCCTTTTGACCTTAAAAAAAAAAATATGAACCACTGTCTAGCCCTGTGGGGACTTCTAGCTACTAATTGAGCTTTTGGGATGTCTGCTCCTATTTCAGAAGCCAGATGCTGTCTTTCATCACCATAGGTGGTGGTAATCTACTGTCACAGTGCAGGACTCAACCTTGCAGTGCCTCCTGCTGGTCTCTCAGGGAATTAGCTCTTCCAGCCTCCAGAGCACTCTCTTCAGGCCAGTATCTCGCTACAGGGCAATTGACAGCCTCCAGCGGGCTCCACTACAATCCATGTTCGACTCAAAAGGTCATCAGGGAGTCGCAGAACTTACAGGCCTGCCGGTAGGCTGGGAGCCCCTGCCTCCCGGTCCCTCTCCCCTCCCCCAAAAGGCCCTTCGCGGCCCGGAGGACACGATGGAAGTCCCCCAGCATTGGAGGCGAGCTGCACCTTGCCCTGTGAGCCACGAATGTCCAGCAGGAAATGGCGCAGCTCTTTCCTCAGTGCAGAGGGGGACGCGGCAGCCAACCCGCTGCCGTCCTCTGGTGAGGCCCCTAAAAGATCTTCGTGGTCTGCGGAGACAGGCAAGCATGGAGCAGAACCCCGGCTCGGTTGCGCCGGGCAGCCTGTCCCCTTTCCCAGCACAGGAGGGGGGAGCGGAGTGAACAGTGCAGCCCCCATGATGCTGGGAAGAGAAGACATGAAAACCGCCCCCTGAGAATTGTCGTTAGACAAAGGAAACGAGACAACCTTGGGGGTGGCAATAACATGGGCAGTGGAGGGGAAAGGGGCGAGCAACTCATTGGGGACGGAAATAGGATCAGGGGTGGGGGTGGGACCAGGGACATGGACAGAAGAAGAGGCAGGATCAGGGAGGAGGGCCAACATTGGGACCGGGGCAGGAAAGGGGCCAGGAACGGGGACACTGACGGATTCATGGTCCCCGACAGCTGGGCTATCGGAGTGCAGCTCCTCTCGGCTGGGATTGGGGGACAAATGAACTGGGGCTAGAGAGGGGCCTTCGCTGATGCCAGGCACGGGAGCTGTGAAAGCAAAGCTCCCTCCCATCTGTGCTTCAAGCCATCCAGTGGAGCGTGGGTCCGCTGCTCTATCATGGCATTTATCTATCTGCCACGCATCCTTCTCCGCCGGAGAACTGGCAGGATTTGGAGGCCACGGTGGGTGAGCGGCTCTGGAGATGGACAGAACTGTTCCAGTGTCTCTCCTTGCAAGGGAGGGCACTGGTGTTGAACCAATTGGTCCTGTCCATGCTCTGGTACCGACTCAACACCCTGAGCCCGGCCCTGAGGATCCTGGCCAGGCTCCAGAGGATGGCTCTGGAGTTCTTCTGACTGGAGCCACACTGGGTCTCTGCAGGGGCTCCGAGTCTTCCCCTGGAGGAGAGAGGACAGAGCCTGGTTTGCTTGCGCAGCCAGGTCCATGTCCTCTGCCTCCAGGCCCTGCAGATGCTCCTTTACAGTGCAGGTAGTCCGGCATGGAGCACGTTGACGCACGCCTTCCTCCGCCACCTCCGAGGGCTTCGATGTGATCGGTAGCTCTTTTTTCTCCATCCAAGAGCCTTCCGCGAGACCTCTCTGAGCTGCCGGTCTTCTACCAGGATCTCCTCCAGACCTGGAAGCTTTTTTCAGCGACCAGGTCATTTGTGGTCACCAAGTGAGCGGACCACCTCGCAGAGCCCCTACTACACAACCTCGATTTCTGTGTGCAAGTGGCAGTCTCCTTCGGTGTGTCGGAGGTTGATCCTGGCAGAAGGCCCACTGGAGACTTTCTGGACTACGATAGGGGGGATTGGGTGGAGCACCACGCGCTCGGACGACGCATGGGGCTTTTCACCCTTCCGACCCCTAGGCACGTACTCCAGGAGGTGAAGGCCGCCTTGTCAGCCGATTCTCTCGCTTTCCTGCGGCAAGCCCTGTGAGAGGGCGTTCCCCGCTCACCCCTGGCCCTCTGGACGTTCTTCTCGGGCCCCTCTTCTGCAAGCCCCCCCGGCCTCCCTGCTCCCACACTCCGAGCCGGCTGCGTACCCTGCAGCCGGTCCACTTTCGAACTGTGCCCAGAAACCATCTGTACATGCTCGTGCTCCATAGATGGCATTTCTTCACCCTCGTGTCCCACCCCGACACCAAATGGCAGGACTATCTTCCACCTAGAGAGGGTGAGGAGCCCCGGTGGGCCAGCCTTTATTCCACCTTGGTCCCACAGCCTGCTGGGGACATTAGTTGGCAGCTCCTTCATGGAGCCATGAGCACAGGTGTGCACCTGGCTCGGTTCACCCCTACATCTGAGACCTGCCCCTTTTGCAGGGTGAGGGAGAACCTGGCGCACGCCTATCTTTAATGCACCAGGTTGCAGCCCCTATTCCAGCTTCTCCAGAACCTCTTATTGAGGTTCTGGCTGCACTTCTCCTCACACTTGTTCCTCTTCTCACACCCTATCCGTGGCCCCACGAAGTCGCGAGACCTCCTCGTCAACCTCCTCCTGGCTCTGGCCAAAATTTCCATCATAATACCAGGAGGAGGATGTTGGACGAGGGGGTGCTCTGTGACTGCGTGGCCTATTTCCGTTCCTCCCTAGTGTCATGTATCCGGGCAGAGTTCCACTAGGCAGCGTCCGCTGGCTCCCTCGACAGCTTTGAGGAGCAGTGAGTGCTGTCTGGGGTTCTCTGCTTGGTGTCCTCATCCGGTATCCTCATTTTGAACCTTTTGATCTTCACTCCACTCCCTGTTTTTTTCATTAGTTGTCCCCCGTAATCAGTTGGTCCCTGGGTCCAGTGGTCCCTTCTGCTAGGCTGGGGGAAGGGCCTTTAGCAGTGAGTGGGCTTGCACCCACCCACTTCCCGGGTTTCCAATATGACCCCACTACACAACACAGGTCTGCAATAACCTGTAGGTTTACAAGGATGATAGCCTCTTGGGAGAAAATCCACATGATGGTATTAGAACCTAGAACTATACTCCTAGTGACTGACTATGTGCTAGTAGTTGATCAGCCTTAGAGAGCCTTATAGTGATACCAGCATATACAGGGTTTAGTTAAAAATGGACAGATGGAAGACCCTCTAGCAGGCCATCATGAGGAAAATTCCATTATTCCAGGTTCTAATGCTACTTCAGGATTGTGTGCAGAAGGAGCTGATAGTGACATGCCACTTTGTCACTGCCATTATGAAGGGCTACTAACACGTCCTCTGAGCTGATTTCAGTGCTATTCAAGTGGCATGCTAACACTTTTTTAGTACATGATCATCAGTTCATTTTGGATGCATCTCCTTACAGTCCTGCCATACCAAGTAGTTGTGAAGGGGTTTTTTTTAAATATTTGGTCAAAGTATCTTAATCCAGACAAAAAAGCCACACAGAGTTGGATTTCAGCATTTTATGATCATTGTATTCTGTGTCCATAAGGTGCTTTCCATTAAACGGTCAATTTAATAATTCTGAGCCTAACTCTGCTGTAGCTGAAATGCAGCTCTGCTGCAGACTTGCTGTCTGATCTTTGGCTAAATCATTTTAGCCCTCTAGGCCTCTGCTTATCCTTCCAATCTTTATCTGTTTTTGTGTCACTTTAAACTAAAAGCTTTTGGGGTCAGGCTCTGTCTCTTGCTATGTTTGAACAGTGCCTAGCACATGGGTCCCTGATTTTGCTGGTAGCCTCTAGACACCACAATAATATAAATAATAATTTAGCAAAACTCCCATAGAGTTCAACGGGTGAGATCTTACAGGGGGTAAACTTGCACTTTTCAATAGGCACACTGCATTACAGAAAGTTAACAGCAATTACTCTAACGCAGGGATTCTCAAACTTCATTGCACTGCAACCCCCTTCTGACAACAAAAATTACTTCACAATCCCAGTAGGGGGGAACCAAAGCCTGAGCCCCACTGACTCGTGAGGGGGCCAAAGTCCGAGCCTCACTGCTCTGGGCAGGGGGGCCAAAGCTGAAGCTCAAAGGTTGCAGGCCCCCTGCCTAGGGCTGAAGCACGAGCCCCATTGCCAAGGGCTGAAGACCTCAGGCTTTGGCTTCAGCCCTAGGCCGTGGGGCTCAGACTTTGGCCCTGGGCCCCAGGAAGTCTAAGCCAGCCCTGGCAATGCCATTCAAAGGGGGTCGCAACCCGCTTTGGGGTCCTGACCCACAGTTTGAAAACTGCTGCTCTAACCCTTACTTTAAATCAAACAATAACACTTTAGTTAATCAAGCACACATTAATCAATGTGAAATGTGCTGCCGTGACATTGCTGGAGATTATTTATCAAAATTACATATTTAAAGGTTATTTCTAACTTGTGCATGGGAAAAAATCACTTGCAAACACTGTCGTTCTCTTCTCATAGTCCATATCAGAGTAACTGCAGTGAGTGGAGTTATACTAGTAAAAAGCTAAAGTACTCAATGCTATTTTTTGCCTCTGTCTTCACGAACAAGGTCAGCTCCCAGACTATTGCACTGGGCAACACAGCCTGGGGAGGACGTGACCAGTCCTCTGTGGAGAAAAAAGTGGTTTGGGACTATTTAGAAAAGCTGGATGAGCACAAGTCCATGGGACCGGATGTGCTGCATCTGAGAGTGCTAAAGGAGTTGGCGGATGTGATTGTAGAGCCATTGGCCATTATCTTTGAAAACTCATGGCGATCGGGGGAAGTCCCAGACAACTGGAAAAAGGCTAATGTAGTGCCCATCTTTAAAAAAGGGAAGAAGGAGGATCCTGGGAACTACAGGCCAGTCAGACTCACCTCAGTCACTGAAAAAATCATGGATCAGGTCCTCAAGGAATCAATTCTGAAGCACTTAGAGGAGAGGAAAGTGATCAGGAACAGTCAGCATGGATTCACCAAGGGCAAGTCATGCCTGATTAATCTAATTGCCTTCTATGATGAGATAACTGGCTCTGTGGATGAGGGGAAAGCAGTGGACATGTTGTTCCTTGACTTTAGCAAAGCTTTTGACATAGTCTCCCACAGTATTTTTGCCAGCAAGTTAAAGAAGTATGGCTGGATGAATGGACTATAAGGTGGATAGAAAGTTGGCTAGATTGTTGGGCTCAGTGGGTAGTGATCAATGGCTCCATGTCTAGTTGGCAGCCGGTATCAAGCGGAGTGCCCCAAGGGTCAGTCCTTGGGCCGGTTTTGTTCAATACCTTCTTAAATGATCTGGAGGATGGTATGAATTGCACCCTCAGCAAGTTTGCAGATGACACTAAACTGGGAGGAGAGGTAGATATGCTGGACGATAGGGATAGAATACAGAGGGACCTAGACAAATTAGAGGATTGGGCCAAAATAAATCTAATGAGGTTCAACAAGGACAAGTGCAGAGTCCTGCACTTAGGACGGAAGAATCCCATTCACCGCTACAGACTAGGGACCGAATGGCTCGGCAGCAGTTCTGCAGAAAAGGACCTAGGGGTTACAGTGGACGAGAAGCTGGATACGAGTCAACAGTGTGCCATTGTTGCCAAGAAGGCCAATGGCATTTTGGGATGTATAAGTAGGGGCATTGCCAGCAGATCGAGGGATTGTGATTGTTTCCCTCTATTCGACATTGGTGAGTCCTCATCTGGAGTACCGTGTCCAGATTTGGGCCCCACATTACAAGAAGGATGTGGAAAAATTGGAAAATGTCCAGCGGAGGGCAACAAAAATGATTAGGGGACTGGAACACATGACTTATGAGGAGAGGCTGAGGGAACTGGGATTGTTTAGTCTGCGGAAGAGAAGAATGAGGGGGGATTTGATAGCTGCTTTCAACTACCTGAAAAGGGGCTCCAAAGAGGATGGATCTAGACTGTTCTCAGTGGTAGCAGATGACAGAACAAGGAATAATAGTCTCAAGTTGCAGTGGGGGAGGTTTAGGTTGGATATTAGGAAAAAATTTTTCACTAGGAGGGTGGTGAAACACAGGAATGCGTTACTTAGGAGGTGGTGGAATCTCCTTCCTTAGAAGTTTTTAAGGTCAGGCTTGACAAAGCCCTGGCTGGGATGATTTAGTTGGGGATTGGTCCTGCTTTGAGCAGGGGGTTGGACTAGATGATCTCCTGAGGTCCCTTCCAACTCTGATATTCTATGATTCTAAAAGCAGTGGCAGTGAGAGAAGAATCAGGCCTTCTCTCTCCTTTCCCTGTGTTTTTTCTCCAGCTCTCTTCTTTCTTCAAAAAATGCCCCTGAAGTTTGGTCAGCAGCAATAGATAGCCACTCTTTAGAGTTGCATTAAATTATTCTTTTACAAGGAATTCCTATTTCAACTTCTTCCCTGTTGAGGTAACTCCCTGTATTGGAGGGATTTTATGACCTGTGGCAGAATGTATTAAAAAAAATCTCCTTACCTGAGTGTTCCCTTAGAGCAACTTTCGGCCAATTATATATTGATTTCTGAAAGAATTCCTTGTACTTCTTAAAGGGTTTTGGGGGCATTTGATCATGGGATCACACAACTCTGACTTGAATGTAAACAAAAAACAATTTTGTAATAAACCTCTACCTAAGGTCAATATAAACTAGTGGAAATCATAGTGGCATTCATATCTATTTATTTATTGCTAGAAACCAACTAATAAAAATGTTCCCAGTGATATCTAGGAGGTTTATTATTTAACCTTTCTGAAGGCAGCAGAAGCAGTGTCTGAAAAATCTCATTTCACAAATAATGTAGAATCAAAACTATTCCACAGAAGCAGAGGTGTTAATTGCTTGCTTCACTTTAACTCTGTGATTTGATAGCTCAGGAGCAATTCCTGAGTATGTCCAAGAAGGAAATAAAACAGTATGTATGTGATAAGGAAATGGACTCAGCAGAAAGTTTTGCTTCTTATGCTGATCGATACAAGCAGTCCCAGACCACCAGAGAGGTGGGGCAAGCCGAAATAAAACGGGTGGAGGGAGGCGACAGGAACAATCCTGGTCGCAGTTGGAGTGGATACCAAAAGGGCCACTCTCAGACCACACCCTACTATTGGAGGCAGCCCAAGGCCCCAACTACACACCAAGGAATACTCCAGACACCTTATTGTCCTGCCCCATCATTCTCCAGCAACTCACCTCGCCCCAATGACCCGTCAGCTGGAAGATGTTTTAAATGTAATGAGCTGGGGCATGTGAAGGCCAACTGCCCCAAGAACCTCAACAGATTACAGAACATTGCACCAGAATCACACCCGAGGTCCTCAGGCCCAGATACCTCCCAGATACCCTGAGAGCGGAGGGAAACTGAGAGTGTGGGCAGGAAGAAGGTCACCACGTGGAGGGACACAGGAGCACAAGTGTCGGCTATCCATGTTTCCTTAGTGTACCCCAATTTAATCAACCCAGAGATCCAAGTGACAATTCAACCCTTCAAGTCCAACTCTTTCAATTTGCCTCCAGCCAAGTTGCCTGTCAGTACAAGGGCTGGTCAGGAACATGGACTTTTGCAGTCTATGATGATTATCCCATCCCCATGCTTTTGGGGGAAGACTTGGCCAATCGTGTGAAGTCAGCCAAGAGGGTGGGAATGGTCCCCTGCAGTCGGACTAAACCAGCCGTCACGCCTAGCGCTCTTCCGGAAACTTCTACCAGGACCCGGTCAGAGGTGATGGACCCGGCCCCCAGGCCAATATCTGCAACAGCAGTAGTGGATCCAGTCCCAGAGACCCAGACAGAGCCAGGCTCAGGACTGGAACCGGCGGAACAACCCACACCAGACCCATTGCCAGCACTGAATCCAGTACTTGCAACTCCAACACCAGAGGGCCCCACCGAACCTGAACCAGCAGCAGCCGATAACCCTACACAAGAGGCTCAGCCAGAACCCCAACACAGTGCACCAGCGGAGAGTGGTTCACAGTCAACGGAAACAGCCCCATCCCTATCCCCTACGTCGCTTCCAGAGGGACCAAGCTTAGGTCCACAATCCAATGAGGAACTGATGTCTCCAGCATCAAGGGAACAGTTCCAGACCAAACAGGAAGCAGATGAATGCTTCCAGAAAGCTTGGACGGCAGCACAGAGCAACCCACTGCCTCTCAGCTCTTCTAATCGATCCAGAGAATTAAAGGTTTGTCAGTTTATAGCCCAGGGAGAAGATGATGCTGAGTGGCCTGAAGATGTCTACTATGAAGGGAAAAGTGTTGGTGGCGTGGAAGACGTGAACCTCTCCATGACCCTTGGGCGTATGCAGCGACAGCAGATCAAGGAGCTGTGCACTCACTAGCTATGAGCCAACATTCTCAGCCACCCCAGGACTGAAAGAATGGGCATACCACTCCATTGACGCAGATAATGCTCACCCAATTAAAGTCCAACCTTACCGAGTGTCTCCTCAAGCTAAAACTGTTATAGAACGGGAGGTCCAGGATATGCTACAGATAGAGGTAATCCGCCCCTCTGGCAGTGCATGGGCATCTCCAGTGGTTTTAGTTCCCAAACTAGATGGGGAGATAAGTTTCTGCATGGACTACCATAAGCTAAATGCTGTAACTCGCCCAGACAACTATCCAATGCCATTCACAGATGAACTATTAGAGAAACTGGGATGGGCCCAGTTCATCTCTATGTTGGACTTAACCAAGGGGTACTGGCAGATACCGCTAGATGAATCCGCCAAGGAAAGGTCAGCCTTCACCACATATGTTGGGCTGTATGAATTTAATGTACTCCCTTTCAGGTTGCAGAATGCACCCGCCACCTTCCAAAGACTTGCAGATGGTCTCCTAGTGGGATTGGGAAAATATGCAGTCGCCTACCTTGATGATGTGGCCATATTTTCGGATTCCTGGGCAGAACACCTGGAACATCTACAAAAAGTCTTCGAGCGCATAAGGGAGGCAGGACTAACTGTTAAGGCTAAGAAGTGTCAAATAGGCCTAAACAGAGTGACTTACCTTGGACACCAGGTGGGTCAAGGAACTATCAACCCCCTACAGGCCAAAGTGGATGCTATCCAAAAGGTTTTGAATCTGATTACCCTGTAAGGTATTTACTATCCTGATTTTACAGAGGTGATTCTTTTTCTTTAATTAAAATTCTTTTTTTAGAACCTGATTGCTTTTTCATTGTTCTTAAGATCCAAGGGTTTGGGTCTGTGTTCACCTATGCAAAGTGGTGAGGATTTTTATCAAGTCTTCCCCAGGAAAGGGGGTGTAGGACTTGGGAGGATTTTGGGGGTAAAGATGTTTCCAAGCGGGCTCTTTCCCGGTTATATTTGTTAGACACTTGGTGGTGGCAGCAATAAAGTCCAGAGACAAAAGGTAAAATAGTTTGTACCTTGGGAAAGTTTTAACCTACACTGGTAAAAATAAGCTTACGGGTTTTTTCATGCAGGTCCCCACATCTGTACCCTAGAGTTCAGAGTGGAGAAGGAACCTTGACACTCTCCTTTAATTCTTGACACAGTATGTGTGAGATATGTCATAGAGGGAGATAAAGGGTGATGGTCACAAGCAGTAGCGCCCCAAATGGAAGTCTTATTAACCAAGCAAATGCTATTTGCTAGTAGCTGCTGTGTAACACAGCAGAGAGGCAACTGGCAGGCAACATACAACAGACTGTACAGTTACCATAGCACATGTCTTCCTTCAAGCTGAGTCTGTCACCCTTTCCAAAAACTTCCAGAGTCACAGGCCAATGTATAACTGCTCACAACACAGCAGTACGGAGAGTGGCAGGACAGCACAAGATTTTTCTTTCCTCTGTTCTTTACGAAAAGAGACTCTGAGTCCCTTAAGCTCAATAACTTTTGCTTCCCTCTCTATTAAAAGGGCTTACTCAGAAGGATAACTGCTTTTGAAACAGATCTAAACATATACAACACCAAGTCACCTGTAAAATATAAACAACATTTTACTGCCTCCCATAAGCCTCATTGATTTGCATCATGCTTCTTAAATAAAAAGTAAATAATAAAAATAAAAAGCAGTCAGTTCATACCTAAATGACCTAGAATCCTATAGAATTACTAAAATAGACACCATTTCTAAAAATGCAAGGACTCCAGCAAGAAAAGGACTAAATTAACACCAGACGCCATACTCACCACAGGAATAAAGAAGACAGTTCCACTGGAATCAGTGAAGTTATTCCCTCTTACACCAGGAGTGAATTTATCCATAAGAGTTTGGGGTTTGTTGTCTCCCCATCCCACCACCCTAATATGAAATATATGGATCATTCTAGGATTGCAGCTGATGAATTTGTGGTGTGGATGTTTTGAACAGTCTGTAGGTTCTGGACTCAGGAAAAAAACTTTACCTTTAAGTGTGTTATTCAGAACTTCTATGACGGTAGTTTCATTTAATCTTCTTTATTACCTAATAGACCACACAGATATTTTCTGTGTGCTGATATTTATTTTTATTAGGATGACTTAAAACATCAATTTTTCCCATGATTTCAAATGACATTTTTTTTTAATTAAGTCATGAAAAGCTATGAAATTTGCCATTTTCTGAGACAGGTAATCTTTAAATCTGTCATTCGTGTTCAGGATTTACTCAGCAATCTGATTGTGAGGGGTGAAGCGTCTGGTGACCTGTAAAGGAAAGGACTTTTGAAAGCTATTTATTCAAATAAAATATAGGAATTTATAAGTACTAATTATCCTCCCATTGCAATTATACATAAGCTTTGAAGTACCTCTTCCAGAACTTTCCTGCTTCTCCCTGACACTAGGGTACTTAGCATATTCAGTACCATCCCACAAAGTAATGCACTGGTGTTTTTAAGTTGCTTTTTTCTTTTAATGACTATGTAACATTTTTGGAGCTAATTCTAGTTAATTAGTTGCTTGATTAGATCAAGCCCATGACTTAGTTATCCAAATGTCTCTGGCCCAATATGAGGAATTTCCTGAAGTTGGACATGACCCAACAATAACAAAAAATAGAGGTCAAAGTTTGAAAAAATAAGATACATGCTTCCAATGTTTTCTTAAGTTTGAGTGAATGAATCTGGCTATTCCCTATCCTTCTAGATAAGTCCAGTGGTGAGCTGGAGCCGGTTCGCACCGGTTCACTAGAACCGGTTGTTAAATTTAGAAGCCTTTTTAGAACCGGTTGTTCCGCGAGGGACAAGCAGTTCTAAAAGGGGCTTCTAAATTTAACCGTCCAAAAGTGGTGCCTTAGGCGTCGACTTCATGGGTGCTCCATGGCTGGGGCATCCACAGGGAAAATTTGGTGGGTGCAAAGCACCTACCGTCAGCTCCCTGCCCCACCCCGGCCCCAGCTCACCTCTGCTCCGCCTCCTCCCCTGAAAGCACTGCCGCGCTCTGCTTCTTTGTCCCCCCACCCCAGGCTTCCCGCGAATCAGCTGTTCACGGGGGAAGCTGAGTCAGGCTGAGAAGCAGGCCGTGGCTTCCCGCTCAGGCCCAGGGAGGCAGAGGTGAGCTGGGCAGGGGTGGTACGAGGAGGGCCACCCGCGCTGCAGCAGGTAACCCGGCGGGGGTGGGGGAGGCGCGCAGGGGAACTGCTCCCCGCCCCAGCTCGCCTCCGCCACCCTTGGCCTGTGCGGGAAGCTGCGGCCTGCTTCTCTGCCCTCCCTGGCTTCCCGCCGAA
Organism: Dermochelys coriacea; assembly: GCF_009764565.3. Taxonomy (NCBI): domain Eukaryota; kingdom Metazoa; phylum Chordata; order Testudines; family Dermochelyidae; genus Dermochelys; species Dermochelys coriacea. Next base: position 202,888,661 of record NC_050069.1, read on the forward strand.
CAGCGTGGGGGGGGCGCGGAGAAGCAGAGCGGGGCAGTGTGTTCAGGGGCAGAGGCGGAGCGGAGATGAGGTGAGCTGGGGCTGGGGCCGGGCATGGGGCGGGGAGCTGCCCGTGGAGGCTCTGCACCCACCAAATTTTCTCCAGCCCTGGAGCACCCAGGGAGTCAGTGCCTAAGGCGCCACTTTTGACGTGATCGGTGGGGGGGTGGCTGCTCCCCCCCCCAGCTACACTACCCCGCCCCTAGGAGCTAGAGGGACCTGCCGGATGCTTCCTGGGAGCTGCCCCAGGTTAGCACCGCCAGGATTCCCCACCTTGCGCCCCCTAGCAGGTGCCTCTGGCTCTTAGGGGTGGGGTGAGCACCCACTACAGTGGCCCACGAGACCCTCCTGCCCAGTTCTGGGGGCAGTCAGGGGACAGGGGAGGGGGTGGATGGGGCAGGGGTCCTGGGGAGGGGCATCAAGGAACGTGGCGGGTTGGATGGGGCAGGAGTCCCAGGGGGCGGGGATGGGCAACGACCCCCTCGTGGGGTGAGGAGGGAACCTGTTGTTAAGATTTTGGCAGCTCATCACTGGATAAGTCCCAAATGACTTTTCAAGAAGCACTCTTTTTTGTCTTTAATTAATTAATGTTTGTAAAACACAATACTGTCCAAGACACATATTCAAAAACAGAAGTTGGGCCTCAAAAAATCATGAGATTGGCTTAAAAATCATGGTGGGTTTTTTTTCTTAATAATAAAACATGAAATTATTACCACTGAATTTTTTTTATTTAAAAAGCAGTCTGACACATGGTTATTTATCCCTGTAAGGGGAGTTCAGTTCCTCTTGTGTCTTGCTACCATGCAGCCATGTTATTAGGATCCTGTGACTTAGAGCCAAACCTGCTGGGAAATATAGGAGGCAGTTTGCGCTCTGTATAGAGAAATGACAAGAATAAGAATGTACTAGGAGGATGGGGATAGTTTCTTACTGAGAGAGAACTGAATGATCTGGGAGGCCTAGCTGCAGAATCCAGGGCTAGGGCAATAAGGCTTGGGGGGAAGCTCACCAGGGGGTGATCTAGGAAAGGAGCCTGTGAGGGGCTCTGCTAGAAAGGTCTGAGGAAGGCCTATTTCATTATTGCCAACTCTATGCATTCAAAAATCATGAGTCAGATCCCCAGAAGTCCTGGTTGGCTTAAAAATCATGACATTTTTCTAAAATAAATGTGTGGGGTTTTTGTTTGTTTTTTTTTTAATCCGCCTTCTGGATTTTGAAGCTTTAGGGGGAAGCTGCCTGCTTGAGTCTTGAAGGCTCAATATCCAGCCTTAAATACACATGAAAAAGTACATTCTTCTCACTGACTGCTCAGAGGGGACTCCAGCAACTCCCTCACCAGCGAGTAATAGGGAGTAAGGGTTCTATCACTTTGTAACATGGGCCCGCCATGCCCCTCTGGGTTGGCCCTTCTCCCTCTCTTCTCAGAGACTCAGGAACACTTCAGGCTGGTGCAACACCCATGCTCTTTATTTGTGATCAAGTCCCCACCGCCAATTTCCAGCTATATACAGGCTTTTTTACAACCACTTAGCCTTCCACAGGCCTAGCCAGCAACAGACTAGGAGACTCCCCCCTCTATTTGAACCTGACCTTCCCATCCTGGTCTTTTCTACTTCCTCCCACCCTTATAGCTCCTGCTAAAGAGGCTGGCGGGTGCGGTCAGTTACCAGGCAAGCATCAGGCTATCTACCCAGCCCCAAGCAGAGGGATTGGATTGGGGTGGGGCTGGACTGGAAGGAGCTGATTAAGGCCTCTCTAGCAGCACCCTGCCACACATTTCTATCCCCCATGCTTTTGCTCTCCTCCTATACCACTTCAGTCTTCTTCCCAGCTCCCTCTTTCTGTCACTTGTTCCTACCATGCTCCTTTTACAAGGTTTCTGTTGCTCCTCACTGACCCTATGCCCTAACAGCATCCTGTCTAGCCCCCTGAACCAGACTGGTAGCTATTTTACTGGTGGGCATGGCTTCAGTTTCACTGAAAACAGTGGGAGGTGGAAGCTGTCTTTCACAGGGGCAACTTCACTTCCAAATGCAGATAGGTTACAGGGAAATGGACAGGGTGGATAAGAGGAAAATTAGTAAGTTGGCTGCTTTTCTTCATGAGATGGGTAAATCCTTTCCCCATGCCCCCAGGTTGCAAGAGTTGTGATAACATCATGCGGGTTGGCAACACTGCTAACTAGAGACAAGCTGTTAGGGAGTAGCCTGCAGAAAAGAAAGGTATGTGTTGTTTTGAGTGAGGGATCCAACTGCTTCATAATTCATGGTCTCCAGGATGGAACCTGGAGTAGAGGGTGGTCACCAAGCTCCTCCATGCCTCAGCTGCATCACCTGGAGGAAACTGTAATTCATTGCCCCTTGCTCCTTCTGGTTGGGGTTACTGAGCCAGAGAGCCTGGAGAGAGTGTTGTGCAGACACTACTGATGCTGGAAGATTGTTTTGTGTAGTTGAACTTCTGTTTTGTCCAGGAGGGGAAGGACTCTTTGCTTTGGCCAGAGACCCACAATTTCCAACTCACCCTATACACCAAGGAAACACTCCATCCAGCAAGAATGAAACTGAGGTATGATGGCTTTGAACTTCAGAGATGTAGGCTATGAACTTATTTACTCTTTGTAAGCTTTTGAACTGCAAAGTGACTTGGACAGAGAAAGGTAGGAGATATCTCACTGTTTTAAAATGTGTAGAGTCTGGGGCTGGGAGTCCTCTGAATAGGTGAATGCAGGCCACCTGGGGGCTTGAGTTTCTGTAAGGAGAACTCAACGAGTTCCTCTTCCCGGACAAATGGAGGCCAAAGGCCTGGATATTTCCCCAAGGTCTTCCACCTTATGTAGTTATTTAGCTGTGCGTAGTGGAGATGAAATGCTATCATTCTGATCTAATACTGTTTGACACTCCCTCTGCACATGTGTAAATGACCACAGAAGAGCAAGGCAGCAGTGATGATTTAGGTTTCACAAGAGTTTGTTATGAACTGAATTTGCCAGCCATTACATTTTGAGATTATGGATATTATCTAAGGAAAGATTGAACACTGAAAATAACAAGCATTTTTTCTATGTAGCCATGTCAGTCCCAGGATATTACAGAGACAAGATGGGTGAGATAATATTTTTTACTGGCCCAACTTCTGTTGGTGAGAGAGACAAACTTTCGAGCTACACAGAGCCCTTTTTTGAGTCTGAAAGTGTCTCTCTCATCAAAAGAAGTTGGTCCAATAAAAGATATTATCTCACTCACCTTGTCTCTCTAAGCTTTTTTTCCCTCTGATTATAGCTAAAGACTCTAGTATCTGTTTCCTCCTGGTGGATGAAAACCAGCATGGGGGTGGAGAAATTTGCAACATGCTATATTCTATAAAAATATTTATGATTCCATAAGAAGTTAGTTCTCTCAGCATTTTCTTAGTAAATATTTTCAAAGGTCTTATAATGTAGCAGTTTTAATGTCCTTTTGTCTAAAATTTTGTTTATATAATCACACCACTATTAATAAACTCTAAAGCCTGTATTTTTATGCAGTCCTTATTTTGCCAAACATCCACTGAAAAATATCAGAATTTGCCTGAGTAAAAAAAAATTAAGGTTTTAGCTCCTAAATCTTAGAGTCTTAGCAAGCTGCTTTTAAACCTACCTGACAAAATTCAGAGGTGAAATAAATGATGGTGGTGACTACCCCTCAGTGAGAGTGGATTTGACTGTAAAGTAGGGTGACGTTACTCCTGTGGGGGACAGAAGAGTGGGTTGTAGAAGGAAAAGCAAAAAGATGGTTGTACTGTATGATGAGTTAAATTTGGAATTGCACACCATAAAGCATTATAGGGCCAGGTTCCCTGATGCAGTTGACCTGCCCAAGACTGGGAAGGGTGAAGGCCAAGTGTCTGACCAGCACCTTTATACTCCTCCAGTGCAGGCTGAGGGCTGCCTTAAATTACATGCAGTGGACTGGTTTCAGAGTAGCAGCCGTGTTAGTCTGTATTCGCAAAAAGAAAAGGAGTACTTGTGTCACCTTAGAGACTAACAAATTTATTAGAGCATAAGCTTTCGTGAGCTACAGCTACAGCTCACTTCATCCGATGAATGAAATAAATGAAATAAAATGCATCTGATGAAGTGAGCTGTAGCTCACGAAAGCTTATGCTCTAATAAATTTGTTAGTCTCTAAGGTGCCACAAGTACTCCTTTTCTTTATGCAGTGGACTGCGGCCTTTTATGGGCCAATCAAGTAACTGGGGTATACTGGGGCATAGGGACACTCTCATCATGCTGACTCTTGCCTGTGCTGAGGGTAATGAGAAGGGTAACATTGGAGTCACTGTGGGGATTCTCCGACATAAGGAGAATCCAAAGATATGCAGCTAAATTGGTTGCTTTGGGTTGCCGCAGCAATACAAAGCAAGTGTGGTGGGAGCCAGAATTTGTCTCATAGTGCCCCCCCCCCATTCCCTCTTTCTTGGTTAGTTCAGTAGCTGAGGTTATTATGCTGTAAATCTCAGTATGCGTGTAAATTTAATCTCTCCTATCATTACAATTTAAGCCTCATCTGGCTCAGTAAAGCGTCAGTCTGTGAAAAGACTGCATCCTGACTGAAGACCAGGATCTTCCAGGGAACAGTATGTTTCCACAATCTATTTCCATTCAAAAGTTTCTCTGCAACAAAGGCTGCTGAGTTTGCTAAATGTGCGGTATGCCTTTTTTTTTTTGCTGTGTGGATGGCAGTTCCTAGCATTAGAGGGTGATACTCCTGTGTGGTTCACACAAGGCCAATCAATGTTGATTTCTGTTCATTCTCCTAACTCATAGTTCAGACTGGAGAGAGAAAAGGTTGATAACTCATCTGTTCAGCTCTATGGTCCCTCTTTTACCCATTCTCTTTACAACTCCTAATACGTTGTAAGGATTTGTTGACACATCTAATACAGCAACAGGACACTGCTTTCCAAAACCAGATTCCTGTAACTGTCCGAATAAGCATTTGTTTTGTCATACCTGCTAGGCGTCAATAACTTATTTGGATTTTACAGCTTCTCAGGTGCACAACTGCATCCTCATTACTTTTGTATAGCATTTCCTGGTTGAACAACCGTCATTTTATTGGTTAAATTATTAACATTGTTTGGGTTAAATGGTAATTAAACACCGAGGACAATTCCATAAGGATAAAATCCAACCAATTTATTTCACTCCATGAGAAAAGAGCACCAGTGTGCTGCTAATGAATGTTCAAATGACTTTTAAATCACATACAATAATAACATTCATTATAACTTAATTGAAAGTTCACCAAAATGAATGCAGTTAAAGACGGTGATTCAAATTCATTCCTAATGTAATTCCATTGAACTCAGTGGACTGATGTTGAAGATGGACTTGGCATGTTTTCTGTGTACATTCTTGGGGCTGTTCTGAGGCATACGTGGGGTTAGAACTGATATGATTTTAAATAATATAGATTGGAGGGCAAGGAGTGGATTTACAGAATTCATAGCAATTTAAAGAATCAACGTATGCACCCTGTTGGGTTGGTTTCCTAAATGAGTGCTTGCATGGAACAAAGTTTCTGCAGAGCAATGGAATAAACATGAATGGTGATGCGGTTGTTTAGAGGCTGCACATACTTTTGGTATTGGTTTTAGAAGGCTTATTCTTTTTACACTAAGAAAGGCACGGTAGAGAAAGTGATATTTTAAAGGCCAAGAAACTATTGTATTTTTAAAAATAGTGAGGCCTGCTATGCATAACCTTTGAAGGAGTAATGACAATTACATGCAAAACATTGTGGGCCTGATTCTCATTTACCCTAAGTGTGTAAATGCCAAAGGGCATTAGTATAAATGAGAGAGAGAGATTGCAGTGCACCATGTATATCTATTCCACTGTGCAACTCACCACTAGCTAGCACAGGGTGTTTTGGGAAGCTTTTCCAATACCTTGGGGCTAAAACGAGTTGTGCAGGCATGACTGGGAGACGGGTTCAACTTCCCAAAATGCAGTGTTCTCCATCCCATAATTTCATCTTCATGCCATATTTTGAGCCTCTTTTCAAAATCCCCTCAAATCCATGCATCCCTCCTTGCTGTTCGCCATCCATGACAGAAGCATGGAGCCTACACAGCTCTGCACTATGGCCGTGAATGTGGTGAGGATGGGCACCTGATCCTGAAGTATTTGCAGAGCCACAGGGAACAAAATTGTTGACAGCTTTCACGGAGCAGCTGGTGATGGTGGAGCGCCAGTTCTGGGCCTGAGAAACAAGCACCGACCGGTGGGATCGCATTGCCATGCAGGTTTGGAATGATGAGCAGTGGCTGCAGAACTTTTGAATGCACAAGGTCACATTCCTCGATCTGTGTGCCGAACTCAGCCCAGCCCTCCTGCACAGGGACACCAAAATGAGTCTCTCACTAACACTTGAGAAGCAAGTGGTGATTGTACTGTGGACACTTCCAGTGCCAGATTGCTACTGGTCAATCAGGAATCAATTTGGAGTTGGGAAATCCACTGCAGGTGCTGTTGTGATGCAAATGTTCATTTCCTGTTAAACAGGACTGTGATTCTGGGCAATGTGAAGAACATAGTGGATAGTTTTTTTTCAGCAGTTGGTTTCCTGAACTGCAGTGGGATGATAGATGGTAGACGTATGCATATTTTAGTGCCAGACCACCTTGCCACAGAGTACATCAACAGAAAAGGTGATTTTTCTATAGTATTACAAGAATTGGTGGATCACCAGGGAAGCTTTACTGACATCAGTGTGGGCTGGTCAGGGAAGGTACATGATGCATGCATCTTTAAGAACACAGGACTGTTTAGAAATCTGCAAGCAGGGACATTCTTTCCCAACCGGCAGATTACCATTGGGAATGTTGAAATGCCAATAGTGATCCTGGGAGACCCAGCCTATCCCCTTGCTCCCATGGCACATGAAGCCATACGCTGGCTACTCAACAGCACCAAGGAGAACTTTTTACTACAGCTTCATCAGGTGAAGAATGACAGTTGAACGTGCCTTTGTTTTGAGGGGTTGGTGGCGTTATTTGCTTATGAGATTACATCTCAGTGGGGGAAAAAATCCCAATAGTTAATAGATGTTTGCTGTGTCCTGCATAATATCTGTGAAGCAAAGAAGAAAAAGTTTCTGCCTTTGTGGAGGGCGGAAGTAGAATGGCTGTCTGCTGAATTTGAACAGCCAGATACCAAGGCTACAAGAAGAGCTCACGATGCAGCTCTATGACTCGGGAAGACTTTGAAAGACTATAGTAGGGCACTCTACCTGGCCTTGCTCTTTTGCAGCCTTGTATGAACCTTGTAGTGAGTATTGTGTGTATGGGAATATAATACTGCCAGTCCACCTATTAATATTGTCAATGATTGACGTTATAGGTTCTGTGATAAAGTGAAGTAACAGGACATGCTCAGCACCAACCAGTATATGAGTGACCTAATAAACATGAATTATGTTCCAGAAATATAATTTTATTCTGTAGCAAGGCAAATAAAAACATTTAGAATTGATAAAACTTAATTTATTAAGGAAAAAGAACTTACAAAGGGGAAAGAGCAGTCATTTCTATTTCAGGTGTGTTTATATATATGCCAATGGTATCTTTCACGGGTCAGTATATGTGAAGCTGTTATTTTCTTTAATGTACCCCCAGGTGGAGTGGCAAGGGTAGTGGACAACTCTGATGCCAAGTGGAATGTGGAGGGGAGGCGTTGGGAGGTCCTGATATAGAGTTCTGTATGGGCTGAAGAGAGAGGCCAGCACAGGATGGTTGAATGTGCAAGTCCATCATAGTCTGCAGAATCTCTGTTTGCTGTGTGTGCAGCAGGAGATGTCTGCGCTTCTCATCTGTCTTCCTTTTCTGTGCCTTTCTCCTCTCCATTTTATCCTTGTCCATGCTGTCTGCAAGGGTGATCATCTACGCCCTGTGATCGTTCTCTGATGCAGCATGGGTTTGCAGGATCTCCTGGAACATGTCATCCCAAGTCCTCTTCTTTCTCCTCCCTATTTGGCTCAAATGTTCCATGGGTGTGGAGGGGAAGACCCTCATGGCCACAATACTAGCAGCTGAAGATACCTTGGTACCACTGTGTGTTGTCAGTGTATTCACAACAGAAATAAAAACTTAGGATACTGAACTCATTCCCCGCAATCCCTACAAGTTGTGAGCACTATATTCTCACATCTCCTTGGGGCTGATACAGCACAGCACTGATACAGTCATAGCACCAGCCATGGTATGTATGGCCTGGTGGGTGGGATTAGCTCACAGGCATGAGTATATGTGTGTAGGGCAATGGAAGTGAAAATGGGCACCATTTTCCATAGGTGGTGGTGATTTTAGCTGGTACCTCACTCCTGAGAGTAACCGAGCCACTGAGAGCACAACTGCTGCTGGTGTCCCAATGCTGCCGCAGCCCGACAGCTAGCCTGTGTTCTGCAATGGTGCCTGCTGAAGTAATCGCTGAGTGGCATGGGAAAGTGTCCTACTGAACCAGAAGAAATAAGGTAGCCTTCTCCAGAAATCTTTGGCAGAGGTTTTGTCAGGAAAGTTACATAAAGATCTCTGTGGAGGATTTACGGGACATCATGGTGCACATAAACAAAGTGTTCTGCATGGCCGACTATGTCCCCCAGACTCCTCCTCCTCCTCGCTGTTCACGGTGTGGGGGCCTGTGACTCTGGTTTCTCTGAAGTATCCACAGTATCCAAAGTGGTGAGGGCTTTGCCAAGGATGCATGCAGCACTTTGCAAAACAGCAGGTCTGCGGCACTGCCGCTGGTCCCTCTTGTAGCCTGTCTCCTCCGTGCCCCAAGCAAGCTTCTTGTAGATGTCAATGTTTCTACAGCTGGAGCGGAGCTGTGCCTATACATCCCCCTCTTCCCACAGACCCAGGTAATCCAGCACCTCCTGTGTAGTCCAGGAAGGAGCACATCTGCAGTGTGTATCTGGCATGCTCAGCTGGGCTATTGCAATCAACAATGGAGAGCTCCTAGGTGTACTCGCCAAGCCAGGCAAATGGCAAAAGGAATTTCAAAACTTCTCAGAGCTTTAAAGGGTGGGGCAGCTTCCTGTCTCCTGGGTAGCGAAGTTCACAATGGTGACCAGAAAGGTCAGGCTGGGGCATTGTGGGACAGCTCCTGGAGGCCAGTAACCGTCAATGTAAGTAACACAGTATCTATGCTGATACTGTGTCTACCTGAGTTAATCAACCATGACTCTACGCCACTCGGGGAGATGGTGTTATTAAGTCAGCATAGCGGGGCAGTTACGTTGGTGAGAGCAAAATTTAAGTGTAGACACATCCACTGCTATGTCCGCATAAACTGCCTTACATCGACCTAATCCTGTAGTGTAGACCACACCTAAGGAAAATCATTCTCTTCCCTTCCCACCAACATGCGCCAGGCAGCTGGCAAAGTGGAGCCTGCAGAAAGAGATGCTCCTATGCTACTCTCAACAGTCTGTCATGTGCCCCAAAAACACCAGAGAGAAACTCCCTTTTTAGAACTCCTTAAAAGAAACCTTTCTCGCTTGGAAGTGTGTTTATCTTATTTTGTAGCATATATCAGACTCATAAATACCTTGTCCCGACTCTCTTCATTCTCTCATCCCCTCTTCTGTTGTCTCTGGAATACCTGCTCCACTTAAAATCACCACTAGTCACAGTGTCTTTATCTCTCATCTCCCTTCAGCTCTTTGCATGACTGAAGTCACTCTCCCATCCTACCGTGCTTCCCCCCCCCGCCCCCCGTATTCTCTGTCAGGCTTTCGACTCCCCTTTCTCTCCATGAAGCTGTTATTTGCTATGCCCTGGATGACCCCATTCACTTTTCTGCTCCAAATCCTGCACCCTATATTTTGGCAAATCTGGTGTGATGGAGCAGCAAAACAGCAGACTACAACTCCCATCAGCCACATCCCCTTCCTCCTGGCTGAGCAAGGACTATGTTTCCCATCAGCCTCCTCCCCTTTGCACTTCCCTTTCTCCTGGTCTGGTAAAAAGAAAGGTCCTGAGCCAGGAAGTGGGTGGGCTCTGTTTGGGGAGTGGAGCCACATGGCAGCAGGGAGCTGAAGAGAATCCCCAAGAACTGTGGATATTGCTGCATGTGCAACAGACTGTGACTACTGGACATCACAGCTGGGTGCAGCTGTGTGTGAGTTTTAAGGGGGAGCAGCAGTGGCTGGACAAGAAGCCAGTGCAAAGGGGCCCCAGTGAGATACACTAACTGAGCCTGGCTTGGAAATGCTTATTTGCTTGGCATAGAGACTGGGCTGGTGAGAGCACCCCAGGCACTAGGCCTGAAGTGCACTGGCTCTCAATTGGACTTCCCCAGGACCCAAACAAGAACTGCTGTTGCTCACTTTAAACTGTAACTGTTAAAACCTCTGCCTTAGGGTATTTGCACCCTTTCCCTCAGCCCTAGTAAAAACCTTTCCCTCAGCCATTTGTCTGAGGTATGTTTACCCAGCCCGCAGCAGCGAGCCTTGAGCCTGGATCAAGATACTCGGGCTTGCAGGGCTCACACTACAGTGTTAAAAATAACCATGTAGACACTGCAGAGCTCAGGCTCTGAACTGCATCCCCCTTCCTAAGCTTCAACTATTTGTAGTGCCATAGTTGAAGCTCAACTTCATCGACCTGGGCTTGGAGGCTCGCTGGCATTGGCTGCGTGGACATACCCTGAGTGGTTATTGAGACACACCAGAGCCAGTGCTTACAAGGCTAGCTGCCATGATGCAGTACACTGGGCATGCTCCTGGCACCCTATGGATTTGGGGTACCAAGTAGCACCAATAATTACACTGGCCTTGACATTGACAGTTCCTTAGGGCTTGGCTACACTTGCAAGTTACAGCGCAATAAAGGAACCTTGGGCGCACTAGCTCACTACCTGTCCACACTGGCAAGGCACGTAGAGTGCTCTGACTCCACGGCTACAGTGCTGCTGGTACTCCACCTCGGCAAGTGGAATAACGTTTGCTGCGCCCTCGCTGGAGTGCCGCAGCGCCAGTGTGAACAAGGTGTTGCTTTACTGCGCTCTGATCAGCCTCCAGAAACTTCCCATAATCCCCTTAAGTCAAGTGGCCACTCTTCTTATTGTTTTTAACTCGCTGTAGGAATGCGGATATGCCCTTTGAAAGCTCCGTTTCTGACAGCTGGCTGCGTATCTGCTCCAAGACAAAGCAACCATTACTGTGAAATGCTGTGTGAGAGAGAGAGGCGGCGGGGGGGGGGGGAGTCTGCTGCTGTCTGAACTTAAAAGACAGCATGCTGACATGCTCTCAGTCCCCCACAAACCCACTCTCTCTCCCCCCACATACACACACACTCCCTGTCACGCTCCACCCCCATCCCCATTTGAAAAGCACGTTGCAGCCACTTGCATGCTGGGATAGCTACCACAGTGCACTGTTCTCTGTGGCCGTTGCAAGAGCTGCTAATGTGGCCATGCCAGTGCACTTGCAGCTGTCAATGTGGACAGATTGCAGCGCTTTACCTACTGTGCTCTCCGAAGGCTGGTTTAACTCAAAGCACTCTACATCTGCAAGTGTAGCCATTCCCTTAGTGTGCTTTTTCACCCTTAGCTTCCACTTGATGTCACATTCATTCTCTGGCCCTTGTCTTTACTAAGCACCGATCTCTCTGGTTTCTCACTCATAGAGTTCTCTTTCCTATCAAAACCTTATTTCCTTCAATATTGCTCATTCTCTCCCTTACACCTGGCCATTCTCTCACTTCTCCAGTCTGTCAATATCTCTGCAGCAATTTGCTTCATTGGGAGCTTTTCAGCAGGATATATTATTGCATTTGAACTGTAGGACGGACGCTATCTAATGAGGAATAATACCCCTACCCTTCTGCCTTTTCTAGTTTGACAGTACACCTACAGTAGTAAACTTGACACACATCCAGTGTTCATATCAGAAATGATCAAAGCCATCATCATCTTTCTTTAATGACAAGGCAGAGTATTTACAAGTTCACCACTGATCTTTATGTAAGTGGCCACACTCTTGACAGTTTTCCTCTCATTAAATAGCTTCTGATAGCTAGCAGTTATCAGAATTAGTAGGACTATTTGCTGGCACCGTTTGTCGAATGTCTTATTTTAGAGCACCAGTACAGCTATTCATAGTACCCTTGGCAGCTGCTTGTGCTGAACTGAAAACTGCACCTTTGGAGTTGAGCGGAGTTAGGGGGAGGGACCTGCTCCTGCAGTTCTGTAACAATTGGAACTGAGCCCAAGATGAGCAATCTTACAACACACTCTCCCATCCCTGGTGGAGATCTCGTGCATGGGTCACAGAGGAGGAGAATGTGTTTGGGAGGGAAATAGGGCATTATGGAGCTAAGCTTAGAGTTCCCCAGACTTTTAATTTACTTATAATCAGTAATAGTGGAGGAAAAGACCTTGTTGATTACAACTTTGCTGAGTTGTTCAACCATCATACAGTGAGATAAGGACTTTTGGTCATGCCTTTGAAGTTGTACCATGTTCAACTATTGTACATATAAACTAACTTTTTCTGTTCAAGAGATTGTTGGCCAATATATAAAAATCACACTTGGAATTACAAAGTAAGACTTCATAGCTCTTGGTTAAGGATCTCAACGGTGGCAGAGAGAACCTGATTCTGATCTTGCACTGATATAAATCAGGCTTAAGTCCATTGAAATCCATAGCATTCTACTGGTGTAAAATCAGTCTGTGGGATCAGAATCTGTCTCTGGAGTAGCAGGTAAGAGACCAAACTTATTTGCTAGTAAGACAGAATTGCTATTGCATTGAGATGAGCTGGATAGTTGGCTAGACTGGAAGACAATGGAGTAAGGATTCATTCTCAAATTGAATGAGGTCCTTGTTTTTTCTTGAATTTTAATGTGTATTGTTGTTCTGTATTATCAGTAAAACAACCATGTCTTTGTAATTCCAATAAATAATGGAAAGTGATTAATGTAGGGCTCTCAAGGGTGAAGGGAAGACATGCTGATATTAATGCTTTACATGGTTTTGAATGTTGCATCCTACGTACCTGACTCTGAACTCACTGACATTTATTTTAAATCTGAAACAACTCCATTGACTTTAGTGTAAAAGCACTGTAAGATTAGGACTGTCCTATTTTTCTGGGTTTCACCTCATATTGCAGATATTTATGAACATTTATAGGTTTTAGGTTACCATCCCCTAAAGCATAATCTTACTGTATAATTATACTACACAAATACAATTATTAACACTGGCTTATTCCATATTATTTTCCAAAATATACAATGTGGAGGAAGGGAAAATGCTATACCTGCAAAAATGAGCAGTAGCTATAATACGGTTTCAGAATTATATAGCCACTCAAGGCTTTTCGAGCATAAGCTAACATCTTAAGTGGTGGGAAGCTTTCACTTTTCAATGCACTTGAAGGAAAGTTTGTTGTTACCTACTGCTTAAGTGTTCTGTCATGTCTCTTGGCTTAATCAAGAGGGAAAACTGCACCACTCCTGCTTCTAATTGTGCACGATGGATTCTTTTGAGATAGAGCTACCTGGCACATAGTACTACAAAAAAGCCATTATCTGACTTTGTCAGCCCAACTGACTTTGTAAAAGCAATAAAAAAAAAAATGAAGTCACGACTTGAAAATTCAGGTTCAATACTGATAAGATAACGGTAATGAATGTTAGAGCAGAGTCTATTTATAGACATTGTATGTCAGGGCCATAAGGCGTTGAACAGTAGAGGAAATCCTTGCACTGTTACCATGCACACAGTGACAGCTCTATATAGTTTAGCCATGTACTAGGTAGTTTTTTTCTTTGCTTTTTAAATTTTTAGTGACTCTAGTGGTTGTGAAAGATGGTAGAATGACAGCTCTGGAGGCAGGCATCCTGTAGTTATCCACCGAATAGGGGAAAGCATATAATGGCAGTGCAAGCTTCCCTCTGCTCCTTTGTCCGTGTATGTCAGTTTCAGCCTGGAGGGGATTACCCGCTTGGTGGAGCTCTGTGAAAATCCCAGAATCCAGAGCCCACCTAAAATTTGGATAGATTTGGGTTCTATTCCTTATTCTAAACTCAGTGCAGGAAAGAGCCCCCAAATAGGTGGCTCTTTCAGATGGCCCTTTACAGTACCTCTGCTGTCTCCTTTTTTCTAAAGCCCAGTGACCCCCAGTGTAACTTAAATGTTTTCAGATATCCCCAATCCTTGTTCTGTTTTTAACAAGACCCTAGTTTTTTTATTCATTCTTTCAGTTGTGTATAGTACATTTATTTGCCTTTCCTGACCTTGATCTTCCTCAGGTAGAATTCCAGTTACTTGCCTTCTGGAATAGAGCTGTCTGCTCAGCCACACTGTGTAGGTCTGAAGGTGACGCAAGCAATCAGCTTTCCCTGCTGGAATTGCTCCTCCAGGATGCTGCTGATCTTGGCATTCTTCCACTCATCATATTTCTTCTGGATCTTCTTTGAATGCTTCTTGTTTAAGATTTCCTCCTCTTCAGGAGTCATTGTAGTGCCTTTCTTGCATCTGAGGAGCAAGGTGTGTGTAGTGGGTTTCAAGCCACTGTCGGTATGGGGTGCTCTCAGCGAGAATGATGCAGTCTACACCAGCTCATTGTTGCAAGCATTGTAGACCACCTCAGTGAATCTGGTCTTGCAGATGCAGCACTTACATCCCCAAGAGAAGTTGCCAAAGTCCAACTGCAAAGCATATTTCTTGTTAAAACCACGAACCCTCCTTGTGTGAATTCGGGCCAATCTTGGCGTTGGCAGGAGGTTGCCTTATCTCATACTTCCTCTTCTTGAGGCAGGGCTTTCTTTTGCACCCGGTGTTGGGATGGTTGTGCCAGATGTCCCTAGTGATACCTGTCCCGAGAAGTTTTCCTGAGTCCAGATGCCTCCCATGCTTTCATGTGGTAACCGGTTCCCTCCCTCTTGCTTCCCTGGGGCCACTGATTATGTTCTTTTTCCACCCCGCTTCCTGTATCCTAACAAGTTAATTGAGGTCTAATAGGCAGTCAAAGCATGAAAACATACTTGTTAACTGTGCCAGCCACAAGCTCTAATGAGCAATTAATTCAGATGTCCCATATTCCTTGTAGTGTAAACTAGGAAACACCCCCCCGAAGTCACACAAGGGTGGGATTATGGGGCTGCTTCTTTCCTTTCATTTCTTCACTGGAGCAGTAGGCATTTCCTAGCTAAACAACTGGTTTTCTGCATATAAAAACCAGGGCTGGCGTTAGGGGGTAGCGAACAGGGAAATTTCCTGGGGCCCCAGGCCACAGGGCTTCCACGAATCTTCATTGCTCAGGCTTTGGTTTCAGCCCCGGGTGGTGGGGCTTAAGGGCTGAGCTTCAGCCCCCTGCAGTTGGGCTTCAGCTTTCTGCCCTGGGCCCCAGCAAATCTAATGCTGGCCCTGCTTGGCGGCCACCCTGAAACCTGCTGGGCTGCCTCACATGGGGCCTCAGGCTCCTGATTGAGAACCACTGTCCTACAAGATAACTTTCCCCAGCATTTTCAAGCAGTTTGGCTGAGACCCCTTCTCATATGATCAAGTCTACTGCCTGCTTTTCCTTGCAGATTGAAAGAACGCCAGGCTGTCTTTCTGCACACCCAAATATACCAGAGCACACCTTTGATGTTCACCTCAAGATAGGGTCCCTTCTCCTTCTGTCTCCCCCTCCCTCACCGTTTACCTTGTTTTGTTAGCTTCCTTCTGAAGTCTCTGCCAGCTGTTCAGTAACATTTGACTTAGAATCCTAATAGACTTCTATTGTATGACATACAATACACAATGGTCCACGATGGAGCTAAGTGTCTCCCACCCCCCTGCTCTGTAATCTGAATCCAAAGAGGATTACAGAGCTTTGAGAAGTTGGTCTCAAGACACAGTTCCTTTGTGTGACTTCTTTTAACTACAACCCTAGAGAACATAATTTGTTGTATCTAGACATAACTCCTCACAGATTTTCTGTACATACATCTCATAGTTACGATGACTAGTGTGACGCAGACTTTCATTAGAGACCTCACACAACATTCTTTTAGTGAACCCAGGAGATCCTTGTACCCCCATGACAGGGGTTCTTGGGTCACAGGCACTAATTAATCTCAATTTTTGTTGGGTATGTGGTGTGGACACATTCACTAGTAACTGGACTCTTTCTAGAGTTGCCTTTTGGGAAGAGAAGCTGATTCAGTTTAACTTTCTTCAGTGGCAAGAACTAGAGTTAGTCCAGTTGGGGACTCTTGGAGGCAGATGCCCAGTTGGTCTAACTTGCCATAGCTCCATTTCTCTTTCCATGATTTTACCCCCTATTGTTTCCAGACCACTTGCATTTTTGTAGATTCTCTTTAGATTAGGAGACAGAGAGAACCTATTTTCTGTTTTTACTCGACAGAGTTAATGCTTGTAACATTTTCTTTTATTATTATGGTGGTGTGAATTACTTTTACAATGTCAGATCTTTTATTGTGCATACTGTGAGAAAATAGGACATGTAACAACAGGTCAGTGTGTCAAATTACATGGAATTCAGTGGTGATCAGGGTTGCCGTTGCTGCAATACAACAGGAATGGTGAAAAGGAGAAAAGCCCCAATTCAGCTCCACAGGAGCTATTTTCCAACTGAAATTGTCAATAAAGTCTGAACAGAACACTGTAGATTAACAATCCCTTTAAGCCATAGGTGATGGGTGGGTCTCCCTCTTTTCTGAGCCAAAACCTCAGATGCAAACACCAGCTAATTGCAGTGAGAGGGAGGAGGTTTCAGCAACTGGAACCATTTATTACACATGTTTCAGCACACTAGATGCAGAATTTTGACCCTTAACGAGCCCCAAATTTTGGGTATTTGGAATCTGGCTCTGAATTCAGATTCAGTAGCTTTAGCCCATACCTCCCTCTGACCAGCCAGGAATCTTTTCTATTGGAACAAGAGCAAGTTGTTCTGAATCAGTGTTTTTTCACATGTTGAGATTACTTAATTGTTTTATCTAGCTAGGTACAGATAACGACCCCAGTTTGCATTTGTAAGTTTATTCCAAGGTGGCCTTGAGTCCAGGAACTACCTAGGAACAAACTTAGGCTTGATCTACACTAAAAAGTTAGGTTGACCCAGCGATGTCGCTCAGAGGTGTGAAAAATCCACACCCCTGAGTGACATAGTTAAGATGACCTAAGTCCCCATGTAGACAGCACTAGGTCGACCTTGCTACTGCCTCTGGTAGAGGTGGATTACCTATGCCGATGGGAGAACCCCTTTTGTCAGTGTGGGTAGTGTCTACACTGATGCAGTCCAGCAGCACAGATGCAGCATTTCAAGCGTAGACAAAACCTTACAAATGCTAACTGGGCTAGCTGTCTGTACCTAACTAGATACAACATTAATTCCTGTAAGATTCACTGGAAGTGTTAGACAGTAGGCTTAATCTCAATTAGCCACTGATGGCTACCTATTTAGGGCATTTGATGGATGGCAAATCCAAAGGTAGTAGAAACAATAAAAGGAAATTGGGCAATTATGTCTCCTGAGGAAGGTTTAATCTTAATGGGCAAATAGATCTTCCTGGTATATCCATTAAGGACGAATGGCTTTTTGGTTCAAAAACTGACATCTCTTTTTCAGTATCAACTGTTTCAGGTCCCTCATGGGAGGAGTGGTAGTGATCTTTTGTATCTGACAGACCTCTGATACTTGTGCAACAACTCCTGTGAAATGAAGGTTATGGTTTCAGTTCAGTTCCCAATGGACAACCGGTCTACATCACAAAGAAGCACGGTTAGCATTATTTGACAGACTCTGAGGAGAGGCCAAGGGCTGAATAGATTGAACTATGCTCCAACCTCTAAAGGTGATCCTTTCAGGTGAGACACTTTGGCAGGGCAGTGTGAAGCTAGCTATCTTTGTTATACCAATAAAATAAAAACCATCAGGATCTTATTAAAGGGAATAAGGCAAAATGCCACATTTATTGTGAATACAGAAGGAATCATAGTAAGCAAGAATCAAGTAAGTTATAGCTATAACATTCTATTCAATTTCATATTTATTCACACATTCATTCATACACACACACACACAGGTTCTACAAGGTTGTTATCATAGTTACCAGCCTTAGAGTTGCTCGTGCCAAGCCACTGGCCAGGTGGCCTGGACACGAGGAGGGAGCAGAGCCTTGTCAGATGCACATCTGACACTCCTGTAAGTTGGTTTGCAGAATCAGACCCCAAAGTTCTCAGTTTCTGGAGTCCATTTTTATAGGAATTTATTCCTATGCCAGTGTATGGGAATTGCTTCATCATGCTGTTGCTGAATCGATCAGCAGATGGCACATTCCTGACGGCTCCGTGCTACCAGATGTTATCTTGTTCTTTGGTTCTCCCATCCTTGAGGCTGTTGGGTGGATTCCAGTCTGCCCTCCGGAGGTCCTCTGGTTGTTTCCACTTGACGCCTTCTTCGGCCGATGGAGACTGTATTCTTAGGCTCACACCTCCCTGATCATTCATATATTATCCACCCCAAGCATCCATCCACATACATCCTCTATCTCTATTTTAATCACAGTTGTTAACAAAGAGAGAGAAATACAACAAAAGGGTGGGGAGTCTGTGTGAGCAGTTGTTGTTACAAAGTATTGCTTTGAGAACAGACTCTGTCTTAGGATGTACTAACACAATTAGCAGCTTGCACGTTTCACACAGAGAGGGAGAGAAACAGTAAAAACAAGAGACCAAAAACCAAAAGACCTCTTAGTTTAAATTCCAGGGTATTACTAATTATGGGGAATCAAACTCATCTGTGATTTTAATATAGAACTTCTTTAATATGATCCAATATCTTTGCCATTGTGTGTGTTCTGTACCTGAGTGGAGGATCTATTTCTTAAAGGCTGTCAGTCCAGCTCCTTTCACAAGAACTGATTCAGACACTGATAATAAATAACACGTTGAATGTTTTAATATAGATTGGGCTGATCCTATGATCTACAATATGTTTAAAGTGGTCTTTGGAGGGGACTTTGTTGCTTGCTTCTTAAAGGTGGTTACAGTACATGTGGAAGGTCTACATCTCTTTCTATAATTTTGTGGAGGAAGTCTGTGATCATAAGAGAACAGCTATCGGGTAACTATGGCCTCTAGCGGAATGATAAACAAACCAAAGAGAGATTTTCAACCAAAATACTGTTGGCTAAAAATTTTTTTAATTGATTATTCAATGCAGTCTGTCTTTTCTGTTATCTTCTAAGTCTGTCCAGGAAGGAGAAAATTGTAAAAGCAGCTAAGAAAAGCACAGCCTCTGTGAAGGCAGAGGCAAAGGTAGAAGTGGCTGAGCAAAGCACGGTTCCAAGTGAATCCGTTCACGATTTCTTTGAGAGATTCAATGCTAGAGGCAGAGCAGCAGTGCCTGCTGTGCTTTATTCAGGCATTCTTACTCCCTTATGCCCAGACGTTTTATTGAGATTAATGGGCTGGTGTTTGAAATTGCAAATGACTGGACTGAACCAATACCTGTTAAAGCAAAGCTAGATTTACAACCAATTCAAAGACCACAAATTGGATTCACAAATTGATTGGCTAAATAGTACTTGCATAGTGAGTATTTTTGTATTGCACTCACAAAGTCCATAGTTAAGAAAAGCAGCAGTGTAAATATTACACACACAAAAAAAATACCTTAATGGAACATTATTAAAGTTGCAAAGTCAAACACTCAAGTTAGGAAATGCCAGATTAAGGCTGCCTGTGCAACTTTAATTTGGATGTCCTGTGCGTATGCATTATGCTACAGTCTTTAATTACATGATCACATACTGATTTTACCACAGGACTCCTGCCTCATCAGTGCACAGGATGGACCTGCTCTGGGGATGGCCTTCTAACTCCCTAGACTTGAGTGCCTGAGTTGCAGTGTCTACACAACTACTTTAGCACACTGCTAGTGCCAGTCTGTGTACCCGAGCTGGGAGGCTCACTCCCAGCTGCGGTGTAGACATACCCAAAGTCTATTACAGCTGCCACTGGAGGGTCTAGGGGCTGATCTAAAGCCCATTAAAGTCAATGGTAGTCTATTTGATTACAATCAGTTTGGGCTCAAACTCATCATCCTTTATATTAAGTGGTAGAGGCTTATGCTTCTAGTGCTGAGGGTTCCCATTTCAAACCCTTATTTTGGCCCAAACGGGTCAATTACACCAGTTCTCCATGGCCCCAACAGTGGTCCACAGGCTACAGTTTGGGCTCCTCTGTTTTAGGCTATGTATTTCTGAAGGAAACTCCTGTGCCCAGTGATTCTCTGCTGTCTACTCACCAACACCTGTCCTCAAGTCAGTGATGATATGCAAAGTCCCCATAAGCCTGTATTTTCAACCTCAAATCTCTCATTTGTTAACATACGGGGAAGTGAGGGAGGGGTTCTCGAATGACTTCATTAAGACATTCTATATCAAGGAGTGAGACAACCACTTTCACTGGGAATGTTGCTTCCTGAATAATACTCACAATTTCCCCCAGTATCTAACTTGTTTGACAAAGGTCTCCAATGGGATCTCTGCTCTAGGACATCTTTCAAAAATACCTGCCATTTGGAGCACTCTGGTGCATTTCAAAGCATGGGGAGAAGTGCTCTTCAGAAATATTTTTATATGCATGATGGGAAAGTAATATCTGGGAGGGAGGACTTAGCAGTGTCCAACATGGGCATGAACACAGAAAGAAGCTGGGAAACTGCCCACTGTAGTACATTGCTGTTTCAAGGTAAGCCCTACATACACATATTAAATGGGGCAATATATATTTTTTCTATCATGCTACTGGATCACGTTTTGTTTTTAAAACAATATGATGCATATGTTGTTATGGAACCTATTGCCTAGCCTGTCACATGTAGGTAATCAGACTCTGTGGGTGGGGAAGTAATTGATGATGTGATGAAATAATGAATCATTAGTGCTGATGAAAAGTGCTAGACTGACAACCTAGAAAATGAAATTATTTATCTGCAGCAAGGGCAGAAGTGCAAAAGACCTGCATTCTGCTGTGTGGATGTGCCTTAGATCTGTTTTATTCCGCAGGGTCTCATTCCATCCTGGGCTTCTCCGCTGAGGGTGCAAGTGTGGTAATAGCTTTTTCTGAAACAAACCTGTCTGCTAGGAAATGGTCTGAGACAACCAACTCCTTTCCTACGGGCTCTGAGAAGCTGAACTCAAGCAATCTGGGGCCATAGACGTATCCTCACAGGAGGGCATCCTTTGGCTCTGTATCACACCATGGCCATATGTTATGGCCTTACACTTCCTTGGGGTGGAAAAAGGAGTCTCCTCTAATGGCATGCTGGGCTTCCCCCCTCACCAGTCCACCACTCATTATCTTTAGATGGGTTGGGTGCTTTCCAGAGGACTCACCCTCATTCATCCATGCACAGGACTCGGGAGCCATGGTGGCAGCAAGGGCCTTTCTTCCCAGAGTTCTCTGCTCAGATGGTGTTGGTGAGAGCCCTTAGAGCAGTGAGTCTGAGTTAACACTCCAGTAAGATGAATGGTGCAGTTACCATTCTCAGAGCTATTGTTTCAGGCTATCTGCAGACTCAGGCAAATATTGCTGCATCAGTTCACATTTTCAAGCTTGTCTTTTCAACCAGGAGGACTAGAAACATACTTTTGTAAAAGGAAGGCTGAAATTCTGATGTAGTCATTATGAGCAGCTAACAGTATGTATTTGTACAGTTTATGCCCTAATCCGGCCCTGGGCTCTGCTAGTTAGTAGAGGAAACCCAAAGGATGGTGCAGCTTGTGCATTCTTCCTGCGCATTGAAGGGCAGGAAGGTGGGATTGTGTGAGTTTACCCTGGGATCATGCAGCTCTGGACCACTCTGTTCAAAGGCGTGGCAATCTAGCCTTACATAGTAGTCAATGAAAAAGCTGGTAAAGTTGGGGGATTTTAAGTGGAGCCTGGGCAGGAAAAGAGATGCAAACACTAACAGTAAGAACAAAAAACAAAACAACATAGAAAGAGGGAGGAGAGGACAAATGAAGATCCAAAACTGTACACAAGCTTCTTGGAACAACAACAACAACCTAAAAAAAAAAAAAAGAGAGAGAGAGAGAGAGGGAAAGAGAAGCAGAAAGAACTACATTTACTTAGTCCATTAAAGAGCCAGATTGGGTTGGGTAAAGCAGTCATTACTGAGTATGGTGAGTTCCTCTCCTAAATCATGACATACTGTGGATGCAGTCATAATGCTAGATATCCAGCCCCAATGAGAGGCTGCAAGGAGAAAATGAGGTGCGCTATCTGAGTACTTAATGACTCTGGTACAGAACCCTCTGGAGAAAACAGTCGTGTTTTATGAGAAAATGCCAAACACCACAGTGCTGCTAATTATTCTTAGCACCTTCTTACTTTCTTGGGAAGGAGGCAATGATATCTGATATTTACAGCTCCTACCACAGGCTTTTTGTATCTCTGACAGGAAAATTTATGAGCCTGCCATATTTCATATGTCTTACAGATTGTAGATTCTGGATCATATGCCGGGGAGAAGGAGGACGCAGCCTTGAGCACCATTGTCAAGCTGGTGGTGAGTAGAACTCCTTGACCACATTACTCTCCCGTGGCTCTGTATAACTTGACAATGTTGTATGTAATGAGTTGCATAAGATACCAAAACCACCCCCTTGGACAAGCAGTGGGAGGATGCTGGAAACTAGAAACACACAAGATAACAAGCTATACTAGAAATGCTATTTTTTCAATGTTATTCTTTGCTGATAATTTAATAAAAAATAACCTGTTCTGTGACTGTTGATACAGGAGTACATCTTACGCAACTGTAACTTTGAAACTAGGTTGCTTTCCCTCTGAATGGGCTCAGTCCTGAAGTCCTCACTCAGGGTCATCCTACAAACCCTTACACACTACTGACTTGTATGTAAGGAGTTAATTGATGCCAGTGGATTTCTGGTGGATTGGGCTCTCAGCTTTCATAATACAAACGCCCACCAAAGTCATTGGAAGTTCATTGGAGTAAGGATGTCAGGATCTGACTCGGTAGAAAGCCTTGACTGTTGTATAATATGGCCAAATTGGAATAGAACCCGTTTTTATAAAAGCCACTGTAGTCACTGCATATTTCTGGGCTTGTGTATATTCAATAATGTGCTGTTTTCAAAAACATGTTTTGATATAGTGTCATCCTGGCTGGGAGCAACCAAAATGCCACTTTTGAATGAGTTTCCATTGAGACTTCTAGTTGCTCAGAAAAAAAGCACTGGATAAAAAAAAATGGTGCTTCTTCTCTGCCCATTCCATTTCATGATTATGTGCAAACAGCACTCATTTTCAGACCATTAAAGGATAATTAGGTAGGAGAATATTTATGCTTGCAACACATAAGGAGCTAACTCAGTTTTGGGAGCAGATTATGGAAGATTTGAATGGAGTAAATTAAGAAGCATATCTGGCTTGATTTAAGTTGAAGGTTTTTCTATCAATTTGCTTTGAATAAGAAAGGGAACAAAAATTAAAAGGAAAGTGTTACAGATGTTTGGAATTAGCACTTCATGTGATCATTTGAAGTGAAAGAACCAGCTCTAAAGTGAGACAAAAAATAAAACACTCTGGTAGCATCAAGTGCAGTTGATCTTGGGATGTAAAATCATTCATTCTGAAGTTGTTGGATTTTTGTATTGTGGTAGTGCCTAGCGGCCCTTATTAAGGATCAGGGCTATAGGTATGTGCAGTGCCTAGCACATGTAATACGATGGTCCCTATCTCAAAGAATTTATAGTCTTGGTTTATGACTTAACAGGTAGGGTAAAACAATTGGAGCACAAGATAACAGCTAGTGATACCAGATGATCGTTTCACAGTGTAACGCTCCCGATTGCAGAGGCAAAATTAGCTGCTTTTTTTAAATCTACCTCATTGCCTAGGGAAGTAGCTGCTGTATATGATCTTTTAGCTGCACATAATTTGACTTTAGTAATGAGTTAAATACTTCACAGCTGAAATTTGCCCTTTGATATCATGGGTTTCCAAGTGTAGCCATGAACTGACCCACTGATGCCACTGAAGCAGCCAAGGGCAGAATGTATTCATCAAAGGGCAGAATTTGGCTCTTAATATCTCTGGCGAGTGACTCTGATGCCTCGTGGAGATTATGAAGGAAGGAAACAGTTATGCCATAAAAACAAGATGGTCTGGAAGTATTATTATTCAGGTCCAGGGAATGGAGTCTACATAATATCCTGATTTAAAATAAATATCTATCTTTATTGCCATAACCATAGTCACATATACTAGCAGTCCCTTAAGAATAAAATTTGACTATAAATTCATTGAATGGCTTCTATAATACTTTTCTTTTACAATATAATTACAAAGGAGATAACAGTCTGAATTGGAACAGGAGCATTATCGTAGAGGGGTCTGATGCACTGGTGGAATTGAAACTTTAAGCAGGTGATCCAAACAGGCAATCTCAATGGGAGATGCATTTTGTTGAAATTCTGTAGCCCTGATATTAAATGTTTTAATCGATTTAGGGTGTCCATTTCAATGTGTGTTACCAGTAGTCAGTGGTGACCCCAGGTTTGAATCAGAAGACATTTTGTGGCATCAGAACACAGGTTTTACTTGGCATGGGGCTGAGCTGGCAAAAGCTCTGTATATAAATCTTTCATAAAGTCATTGAGATTTCGGTGCACGTAGTGGATGGAAATTTGGGACCTGTGTCTGTGAGACACATTCTATGAAATGGCTTACTTCACAGTTGATTGTAAAAAGTTACAATAGACTATAGATTAACAAGACTCTTAACTCATGTTTACTACCAAACTATGGCAGTTGTCCCATTGATTTCAATGCCAGTTTTCAAGTAGCAAGGTACTAAACATGAATGAGGTATGACAGATATGGGAACTTCCTACAATATCCTTGAAAAGCCTTATTGAATTAAATTTAAGTATCTTTGAAGTCCATTGTATTAAATGCAAAGATTATACATGATTGTGGTCTGCGATTGTATGTAACCTGTCAAGGGCGGACATGTGATGCAAACTTTGAGAGGTGTTATGAACTTCAAAGGACTGTATTGAACAATGTACCAGACAAGGATGGCCACTGAATGCATCCAATGAAGTGAGCTGTAGCTCACGAAAGCTTATGCTCAAATAAATTTGTTAGTCTCTAAGGTGCCACAAGTACTCCTTTTCTTTTTGCGAATGCAGACTAACACGGCTGCTACTCTGAAACCTGGAACAAACAGTGTCAAGTGGTTTGCCTGGGGAATCTCTAGGGGGAAATGAATGCAAATTCCCCACTCCCAGTTATACAAAAACCCAGCCTTTTGAAGCTACACCCTGAGAAGCTGTAACCTGTTCCTGGAATCTCAAGATCAAAGGAATAAAGGCCCTATCAAATCAAAGGCCCAATAAAGGAAAGACCAACTATGCAAGTTCTAAGCAAAGGTGGTTATAAATTTGTAACCACAGAAAAACCCTTTAGAGGGGGCTGAAGGATTGACTCTTACCAGATCCCTTGTTGGAGGTGCTCTCTGCTAATCTTATTAGCAAGCATGTAGGTTCTTTTCTTGTCTTCAGTCTGTTTTCTCTGTAATGCTTTCACCTTAAGAATAAATGTGCTCACTTAGAAAGAGCTGTATGGTGACTTGTAACTGCTGGCAATTACAGTTGTTCATAGCCCTCAGGGAGAAAGCAAGGCAATTACTCTTGCCTGTTGAGGCAGTCTGGCTTGCTGAGAATATCACAGTGTAGGCAGGGAACTGTGGAGCCTGGAAAAGGTCAGGTCATGAGGGAGAAGGATGTGATGATGGCTGAGGAGCCAGGAGCGTAGAGTGGGTGCCCTCGAGGGATTGCAGAGGGAGAGTATAGGTGCAATTGCCCTGAACTGTGACATGAGGATTGCAAAGTCTTTCTAGAAATGGTGAGATAAACACAATGTTAAGATTTATGGCTGTATAGTTTAATAGTTTCTCTACCTAATTATTGCTGACTCACATGGGACTAAGACTGGGGAAGACAAGAAGAATTAGCGTGGTGCACGTTTAGTTTGATAGAATTTACTCACATAATGAGAACATCTCAATCAGATTCAAATTCCCCTTTCTGTAAGGAGTGAAATTGTCTTAGTGACTTCTGGATTGCACATAGAAGCCATGAAATGTTGAGGGTAATCAAACTTTCTGATAATAGAATTGTTCCATGACCTGCTCTAGTGCTGCTTTAATAAAATGGAACTGTGCTCATAAATCATGACAGTGACATGAGGGAACTAATACGTTTGTTGCTGCTCAGCCTTGGAAAGATGCAAACCAACCAGAGAGGCTAAAATTCACCCATGTACAGTACTAGAGCAATGTATCATTTGTGTCCTGCTAAATCCCTCAGGCACTTAAGTGGTATATAGGTTTTATATTGGCCCTATGCTTAGCAATGAATCTCACCCAAGGGGATGAAATTCAAGGAAAGAGTTTATAAGAGAACTTGGGGAAAATGTTACAGTATTATTTCTTGTCAGTGTGTGCTTAGCAGGGAACATGATAGAGTAATTAATCTTTTCTTTCCCAACTGTATAACCCCAGGTCTTCTTTTCTTCTGCTTATAACCTTCCAAAGGATTTTCCTTTAGGGTTGAAACTTTGGTTTATCTCAGCCAAAAAGTGACTTTTCTTTTTTTTTTTTTTTTTTTTTTTTTAGGGGAAGGGAATGGGGACCTCCTATTGGCTATTTTTGACACAGACACACAATTCACAAGCAGAAACAACTGCTTATACTCCCTCTCTTCATTGCACCATTTTCTGCTCAGAGTATATATTATGTTGTATCATGATATCTATGGTAATGCAGTGACTGCTATACTTTCTGGGAATGATGAGATAACATACTTGATGAACAATGATAGATTTGCTCTTTTTTCTGTTTTCACTAAAACTTCTCTCTTGCTTGGTATATTGTTGGATTCTTTATGGGATATGCAAAAAGAAAAGGAGTACTTGTGGCACCTTAGAGACTAACAAATTTATTAGAGCATAAGCTTTTGTGAGCTACAGCTCACTTCATCGTATGCTCACGAAAGCTTATGCTCTAATAAATTTGTTAGTCTCTAAGGTGCCACAAGTACTCCTTTTCTTTTTGCGAATACAGACTAACACGGCTGCTACTCTGAAACCTGTCTTTATGGGTTACGGATGTTAGTGCTGCTGTAGTTTACATTTTTTATTAGACTACTGCTGCAGTTGGCTTCATAACTTCGGGATCAATAGGTGGAAACAATTGTTTATCCTTGAAAAATACATTTAAATAAGGGGGTAAAAAGGGAACCAGCCAAAATTAAAATTGCTGGAGTGCTGCAACATGTTCACCCTTATAGATTACCTAATTAAAATATGCCTTGTAATTATATTATGTTGCATTACTTGCTGAATTGTGTCCTTGTCTATTCTTTAATGTATTACCTGCCATTGATACTTAAAGAGGAGCTATCTTTATCAGCAACGTGTAGTGGCTTTAAGAAAATTCATAGTTACAATACCTGGCTATTGCAAATTAACACAGTCTGAAAGTGAGTGTTGTTCATATTAGCAAATTCAGATATAGGCCAAAACTTGTAAAGGTAGATTAATAAAGTTAAGCACCTAAATAACTGGCCTATTTTTCAGAGAATCATATTTCAGTGGTATCACCAATTCTTTAAAGTTCCTGAACTTCGCAGCTTGAAGCTCTCCAGTTATTGGCTCTTGCAGTGCTTCTCGTCCTCGGCAGTGGTTTCACCATACATTTTTTTTAAAGGAGAATAAAAGGTCATTTGGCTAGCAACTAACTAAATAGGGCTATTTAAAGTCCTCATCTCAATTCAGGCTTTGTTCTTTTGACCTAATGAACAGCTACAGAACACATTAGATCACAGCTTCTAGAGCTCTCACAATAACACTGTTACAATGTAATACAATGTCTTTGTTTTATACGTAACCAATTAAATGTCAAGAAGAGACATTTGTGACTTCTTGTACACAGATCCAGGGCTATCTTGTGCTAAACATTTGAAGAACTCCATTGGACTTCAGGGGTAGATCTGTGTTTTAAAACGATGTAATTATATGGCCCTGAGAAGGGCCACGTTGGTATAATTATATACATTTATATTTAATTTTAAAGGAAGTGACTCATTTGGGGTTATAGGAGAAACCAGGCAGGAAGTACAGACAGTTTGCATGTAATTTCACCTGTCAATCTCTTACTGTGTTAGTTAAATAATTCTTTTTAAATTTAGCGTTATCTTTCTAGGTCTAGTTTAATAGTTTATGGTTTATATTTAAAGTCTCTAGTCCCTGAGAGTAATGAGGAATGCTCCATAAACCTTAGTTTTCAATCTTTTAGAGTTCTATGCTTGTCTCAGGTCATCCACCCCAGAACATCAGGTAGTTTACATACAAAGATGGGAACTATTCAGTTCATCACCTGCTGGAGAAGTGGGGTGACAAATATAAATGTTTAATACTTCCAAAGAGGCTGAAAATAAGGCTTTTGCCAAGAGGAAAACTCAATTCTTGTGCAAACTGAACTTTGAGAGGCACTATCAGAAACCTTCATTATTTGGATAATTTAAAAGAACAGATGTCAAGTTTTCATTTTTTTTTAATTAAAAAAGGGTTTATCTTGTTGGGATAGATTTTATTTCTTCCTGTAAGCAACAGCAAAAAAGTTTTGAATGTATCTTAACACAATCAGATATTCCCAAGGTCCTATCCCATGCAAATGATTTTTTGTTTCTTTTTTTGTCCTACTGTCAAACTAGTATTCCTTCTACTAGAATGGTATGGTTGTAATGGTTGCATAGACTTGGAAGACCTCAGTCTACTATTAAAAGGAATTTCTCCTGTCATTATGTACCTGTACCTAAATGGAACTTCACTCATAGATACATTTTTAAATAGCAACTTGTTGTCAGAGTTCCTAAAATAAAGGTGTAGCTTGATACCATAGCCTTGGATCTAAATTCAGGTTTTTTTACGTAGTTCATTGTATCTGGACCCAGCAGAGAAGGAGATACAGACACAGAAGAGCTCATTTAAGCAGAGGTAGCTGCCATGCTGGAGGGCATGCTCAAACATTTAAAGGTCAGGATATCACAATTCTGAAGTAGCTTTTCTAATGTAAGGATTAGGGGGGACGAAATTAAAACAAGGAAAATTCACGCAGACTATCAAGAGTTTTTTCTAACACTGGACCCAATCCTGCAATCTTTTTAATAAGCCAAAATTCCTACAGAACTATGGAATTGGGCTCTGAGATCTATTAGACCGTAACACTGCTGACCTGACCTTCTGCACTGCTATAGACTAGGGACTGAGTGGCTAGGCAGCAATTCTGCAGGAAAGGACCTAGGAGTTTCAGTGGATGAGAAGCTGTAAATGCATTAACCATGTGCCCTTGTTGCCAAGAAGTCTAACAGCATTTTGGGCTGTATAAGTAGGAGCACTGCCAGCAGATCGAGGGATGTGATCATTCCCCTGTATTCGGCATTTGTGAGGCCTCATCTGGAGTACTGTGTTCAGGTTTGGGCCCCACACTACAAGAAATATGTGGAAAAATTGGAAAGAGTCCAGTGGAGGGCAACAAAAATAATTAGGAGACTGGAGCACATGATTTGTGAGGAGAGGCTGAGGGAACTGGGATTATTTAGTCTGCAGAAATGAAGAGTGAGGGGGAATTTGATAGCTGCTTTCAACTACCTGAAAGGGGGTTCCAAAGAGGATGGAACTAGACTGTTCTCAGTGGTAGCAGATGACAGAACAAGAAGTAATGGTCTCAAGTTGCAGTGGGGGAGGTTTAGGTTGAATATTAGTAACAACTTTTTCACTAGGAGGGGGTGAAATACTGGAATGCGTTACCTAGGGAGGTGGTGGAATCTCCTTCCTTAGAGGTTTTTAAGGTCAGGCTTGACAAAGCCGTGGCTGGGATGATTTAGTTGGGGATTGGTCCTGCTTTGAGCAGGGGATTGGACTAGATGACCTCCTGAGGTCCCTTCCAACCCTGATACTCTATGATTCTATGACATTGCTTGCCAAAAGAAGAGGTAGAAATTGTATTGCTTGGATCCCATAGAACTAGAATGTGTAATGGAGGAAACAGTCTTGCATTGGCACAACAATGGAACAGACAATCTAGCAGGCTAAACTTTCATAACATGGCCCGAACTTGTGTGCATGTAAATGTGTGCATTTAGCTATTGCACTGTATCGCTTTTTTATTTCGCATAAAAATGAAGTGCAAGTAGGCTTTGTGTATGTACGTGAAGTCAGCTGCATGTACCTACAATGAAACTCATGCCTGCACAGACAGCTAGTATGAGGGCCATGAACCACTGAGTTCCCACTTAAACCATATTTTGAGGTTTATGGTAGTATTTTGAGTGCTGAATTGGCCTTGAGCTGGCCCTCCGGGAAGGGATGAGCTTCATTCAGTCTGCAAAAAATATATACAAGTGATTTGTATGTGGAATGTCATGGGCTCTGTTAAAACCCAGATTTAGGCACCTTTGGAAATTAGGCTGTGATTGAATATGGGGATTTCTCAATGTATATTGTGTACCCCAAAATATAGTCTTTGTATAAGATTTCTGAGATGGTGCATTGGAGGGAGCAAATGGTTTCAGCAGATGCCCCCACAGACACTAGACTGTGATTGCAAGCCATTGAGGCTGAAGGGTCTAAATGCCAAACAATGAAGAAACCGTCACGGGGCATGTTCTTTAGCCAGGCTGGCAAACTGGGAAAAAAACAGTCCTAGGCAAAAGGAAGACTTCACAAATTATGGTCATGGGGGTCAGACACAAACAAGGAGAGCAGAGCTTTGAGAAAGGAAGTTTCCTTAAGGCAGGGAAAACAGACAGGGG
The DNA here is from genome assembly GCF_009764565.3 of Dermochelys coriacea. Classification (NCBI taxonomy): domain Eukaryota; kingdom Metazoa; phylum Chordata; order Testudines; family Dermochelyidae; genus Dermochelys; species Dermochelys coriacea. The sequence continues at coordinate 202,919,621 of NC_050069.1, forward strand.
AGTGCTCTGTCTCGAAGGCAAACACAGCCCAGGCTGGTTCCCATGAGTACTCTGGCTTTCTTACAAGATGTAAACGGGGCTTCTTCTGTAACTCAAAAGTGGAGCCCATCTAATTTAGCTTGGGGTGAAGTGTAACATTAGATGAGCCAAAATGTGTATAGGGTGTCTGTTGTTTTAAAATCTCTTTTTCTAATGCTTTGTTCCATTTGCTAGATAAACCTATTTGTTTTAGGAAGGTTGTTAGTCACTGTATATCACTGGTCCTGTGCTCCCAAAGGGAAGAGATGCAGATATCCAATCAGACCTGTACAGTAACAAGCAATTGATATAGACGGGGTGCTATATCCAGATCTAATTGCAAAATCCTAAAACCTGTCAGAGTGTGAGGTCTAATAACTGATGAGGTGCACAGAGAGACCTGAAAGTGCATAAGTGCAAGCAGCCTTGTAGCCATGACATAGGCCTACAAGGTCTTTCCCATTCCCTTGTTTCCATGATTCTATATTTGTGATATTATAATGAGAGAGTGTTTTTAGAGAACCACTTTTCTTTGCTATAAGCACATTCAGGAAGTCAGTTGTAGTTACTTTAGCACAGGGTCTGGGAATTCTTTTCTAACAGAAAAGATGACCTTGAATCGCTACAAACTTTGCTGATTGTCAAGGACAGAGCCCTGAATGAACATGTATGGAGACAGGCTGAATCCCTCTTAAAATTAAGATGGCTTTTAATATGGGCTAAATGTAAATGTATACTTCTACAGTGCAGGCCATACTTATAGGATGGGGGACTCTAATCCTGGGAAGCAGTGACTCTGAAAAAGACTCGTCCACCTAAACCCCCAAGCAGCTGAACACGAACTCCCGGTTTGACACTAGTCAGAGTTAATGCAATCCTGGGATGCATAAACAAGGAAATATTGAACATGAGTAGAGAGGTTATTTTAGTTCTGTATTTGGCACTGGTATGACAACTGCTGGAATACTGTGTCCAGGATGTTGATGAATTGGAGAGGGTTCAGAGAAGAGCCATGATGATGATGAACGGATTACAAAACATGCCTTATAGTGATAGACTCAGAGAGCTCAATTTATTTAGCTTAACAAAGAGAAAGAAAAGGAGTGATTCCAGCCTATATGGGGGACAAATATTTAATAACGGGATCTTTAATCTATCAGAGAAAGGTATACCACAATCCAATGAGTGAAAGCTGACACTAACCAAATTAAGACTGGAAATAAGGCATACATTCTTAACTGTGAGAGTAATTAGCCATTGGAACAATTTACTGAGGTAATTGTGGATTCTCCATCACTGGCCATTTTTCAATTAAGATTGGATGTTGTTCTGAAAGAGATGCTAAGAATTATTTGGCGGGGGGGGGGGGAGTTCTGTGGCTGTGTTATGCAGGATGTTAGCCTAGAGGATCATAATGATCCCTTTTGGTCATGGAATCTATGAATCTATGAGATCCTTTGTTTGCTAGAAGTGAGCTATACTGTGTTAAAACAGTAGTTAATCATAGTGACTGTTTGCTATAGCTGGATGTCATTGTGCCTCTATTTCTTTTGTATTTTAGCACTGAAGTTTCTGTTGCTAATAATTCATCCATAATGCTGGGGTACAATAGTGAATTAATCAAAGATACAATCTTGATAAGTGTATGTATTTTTTTAATGGCCAATTAATCTTGCAGGCAATCAACTCCACATTACATCCCCACATGCTCTTGGCAGAAAGTGGCACAGCATAGGTTAGCAGATACCTTAATTTTTCACATACATACCGTTACTGTATATAACACACAGTTGGTTTCTGTAGCTTCATTTTCTTATGTGGACTGTTAGACTCTACATAAGAAACAAAGACATTGCTTGTTTGACTCGGATTCATCGTACAAACAAGAGGCTGTTATGGTTTCTTATGAACTCAGGAACAATATATTGATGAAAAGAAAAGGAGTACTTGTGGCACCTTAGAGATTAACAAATTTATTTGAGCATAAGCTTTCGTGAGCTACAGCTCACTTCATCGGATGCATCTGATCGAATGCATCCGATGAAGTGAGCTGTAGCCCACGAAAGCTTATGCTCAAATAAATTTGTTAGTCTCTAAGGTGCCACAAGTACTCCTTTTCTTTTTGCGAATACAGACTAACACGGCTGCTACTCTGAAATATATTGATGGTTAGTGGAGTATGAGTATTTGGTGTTACCAACAAGGGGATTTTGCCTGAACTGTTCCAGTTCCAAAATTACATTTTCAAAAAAACCCCTTTCTTCCAACAATTATAATTAAAATGCATGAAACTTAATTGTCTTGGCATTTGGTTACTGAAATTTTAAGCTTTATGGGTCAGATGTTCAGCTGGTTAAAATCAGTGATTCCAATTTAGTCAAACTTTCAGCTGCTGTACATAATCTATGCTTATTTACACCAACTGCAGACCTCGCCTTTGTTGAAAAACAGTTCCATATGTTTCATGGGAGGACATTGGTTAATGCCTATCATTGGAGAAAGTGACAACCTTTAATCACCACAGGTTTTCAGGTATAAGGCAGTTGCACAATGATATTATTATTAAAATGATTCAATAGAATTTGTACCTTGTAGCTAAAGTGTTAAAAAAGTGCTAAAGGTGATTCTTTCATGTTGTTATCTCAATCTTGATTTAAGAAATCTTCAGACCTTGTTGGCATTTCTCCCTGCTAATGAATTATGCTGGAATTTTGAAACTGCATTGGAACAGCATGTGAAGCAGACTCGATCCTTTTTCAAAGCTGTCGTTTTTGTTGGGATTTTTGAGAAGCTTTTTTGTCTAATCAGGTATCTATTCCACTCATAGTCTCTCTGGGAGAATGGTGCTTTCTTAGGCTTGGTCTACATTACAGAGTTAGGTTGACATAAGGCTACTTAAGTCAGCCTAACTCTATAAGCATATACACTACAATGTAGCTCCCACCGATGCAAGTCTCCCGCTACATCGACTTAATAACTCCACCTCTGCGAGAGGCTCAGGGCGACACAGTGTCAGTGTAGATACTGTATTACTTACATTGCCTCTTGGCTGTCAGTCTCATACAAGGCTCACAGCTGGAGCTCCCCTGTACCCCCTGGGACTGACAGCCCGAGCTTTGAAAATAGAACTAATAGGCTTATCCTGTACTGTCCTTGGTAGTAGTCCTCAGCTGTCAGTCCATTTCTGTAGCTAACATCAATTTAAAAAGAAGAAATCAGCAGGCAATGTTTTTCTTCTACTGCCATCTTATACCATATTTCATTGTACTGCTCTGTAAGAACGTCCTGCATACAAATACAAAAGTTCTAGTACTGGTAAATAGAGCTGGCCAAAATTTGAACCCAAACAATTTCGCACCCACAAAATTTCCAGCAAAATTGAAATGCCACAAAAGCTTCATTTTGGAAATACTGATTCATGGTGTTTCTGAAATAAAAATATGCTCCCGCAAGACCATGCAAATAGTGACTGAAATTCACATCATTCTTGTTAGTTTCACTGCTGCACAGAGTGAATAGCAGGGTGAAACTGGGGCCTGAGAGTGGAGAAGAAGGTCACGTGTCTACACAGCAAAAGTACTGTTGAACCCACTGTGCTTTTTTTAGTGAGAATTCCTGGTACACAGAATGTGTTTTAGCTGTATGGTACTGCTCCTTTAACTGAAACAGTAGATAATATTTGATAATATCTATGAATAATTCCATGCAATGATTTTTATTCTAAATTAACTAGAGAACTGACAGGAAATGTAGATTTTTAGAAGAAGACCCAGTGTGAATTAGTTTTCTGCTCTGAGCCACATAGGGTTAAGAGATGATTGGTGCTTTTTGTTTCTCTAATGATGTGTCTCTATAAAGCCAGTTTATAGTTATAACATAAGACCTGCAGCACTGTTGAGAGTCAGGCTAATGCATGAGTTAAGAGTGTAGAGGGCAGACTGCTGGAGCTGCTCTCATAAAATAACATTAACTTTTGTGCCTGCCTGGATTTACTTCCCCAAGATACTACAGTTTCAAAAACGAAGATTCTTCATTATCACACAAATTAATTCTGTCCTTTGTTTTTTTGTTCTGCATCTGGTGGGCTGTAATTGGGTTCTTAGCATTCACAGTGAAGCACATTAATTTTGCTTTAAAACCTTTTGAAATTGAACAGCAAAAAATAGTATGCAAATCCTGCATGAAAAAGTGTATAATTCAGAAGATGCACTAAGTGTGGCTTTCCTAACTGAAAGAATAGAAGCTGCATTATCTTTTAAAGATTGCTTGACTCATCGAGGTAAACTGAAAGCCCTATTGCCTCCCCAATCTTGACAAGTGTTCTTTCAGGATGCTGTTCAGCTTCTGAAGGTTTTTCTAATCTCCTTAGCTCTGCAGATGCCTTTATGATAGGAAGGACTCTTTTCCTCAATGGATTTAATTTAAAAAACCACAATATTGGCTGGTTCACAGCTAGCAATGCAGGAACGAGGTGAAGTCTCTACTATTAAATTCTCTTCGTGAATAAATCTGCCAATAAACTCTTTATTCAGGACATCAGTGGTTTGAGAATGCAGTCTGACTAACCTATGATCAAATATGTCTTGCAGAAAATAGCTTCCGGAAGTGACACTGCCTTCATTATAGTCTAGGAAGGAATCAACTGCCTGTTAAGCCATGTAACCCAATCACCTTGACAGGCTTAGAAAAATCCCCTCAGTAAGAAGGACAATGTTAATAATTTGTCTTTTATTTACATATCAGCAGAACATGCTGCTTCTAGTTGAGCAAAAAGGATAAATTGCTGTCTGTGAAATGCCCACCAGTGGTTTACATTTTTGTTTCTAATGAGGGCTCCAGCTACCTCTGCTTGCAGAAAGCAGTCTCTTGTGCCCACACCCCCGGCCCTAATTAAACCTGTCCGGTGTTCCTCACATGCCACATTACAATCAAGGTGGAGATGCAGTAGTGTAGCAGTCTGTCACTTTTAAAAAATCCATTCCTTTTACTCTGGATAACTTGTGTATGTTTAACCCCCCTGTGCTTTGTTAGGGTTGCAGTTGCTAGGATTTGCAGCTACTTTTCTTCCTAATTATTTGGTCTATTCTGTATCATCCAGAGGTTTTCCTTCAAGTTATACAGGCAACTGGGTTAAGGGAGATCTTGGTCACATGAGCGCACTGCTATTGTAAGGAGAGAGAGAGACTGACTCTAGAAGAGCTTTTTGGCTATTGTCAGTACAATTCATGATGGTAAAGTAGGGGAAGCCTTTTGTTTGAGAAGAGCACAACATGGGGAGCTCCACTACATAAAAAGAGAAGCTCTATTTTTGGCTCCTTCAGCTCTGTGAGAGCCAGAGAAGAGCTTTGCAGAACAGGGAAGGGGGAGTGGCCTGGTACAGGATTTATTACCTATTTGTCTCATTGAAGACTTTCCAGTCTACTAGAAGTATCTTTCCTTTGTAAGGCATTGAGAGGCATATTCAAAGAATACTTTGATATGAGAGATTAAGGGTTTTGCGTTTCTATTTTTCCTTTTTCACTCATCTAAGAGCAGCTAGCACCAGTGAGATCAGCTTTTCTATTAGATTTGCTAATCTATTGACTCTGGTTGTGGATGTAACATTTTTGAGACAGGTCATTAAGTGTCTCATATAATCCCTTGGCAGCAAAATGCAGTGGGTATCCAACATAGTTATGTAACCCTTCTGGGAGTCATCAGATACTGCTACTACAGAGTTTTTTACAAGTTCTTTTTAACTGATCGTATAGGTTGTTAGATCTTGGAGAAATGTTGACTTTGTTGTTCAGTTCTTTTTAGGAACTCTGCGTATGGTTCTTTCCATTGGTGTTTCTGTGATGTTGTTTCTTTCTGCCAGAGTTTCTCAGAGCAGCTATCAATAAAATATACCCATGCAAGCAAAAAAATCCTGCCAAACAAACACACAAAAAATGAGTGGGAGAGAGAAAAACTTGGTGTCAAAAGCTTAGAAGTTGCTCTTCATATTATAATTGATCTTTGTTAATTGGTCTTGTATTTTGGTATCTTTACTTATGTTTACTACAGAACAATGATGTATCTTTTTGAAAACTTTCAAGTGAGGTGATATGTGTAATTTAAATGTAGTACTGGCTTTATGCAAGTGATCTGTTATATTGATAGAGAAGTTAAAACCAGAACCTCAAATCTGAATAATTTAGAATTTTTGGTGAGGGACAGTGGAGGCTGGATTTAAATCTCTGGATCTGAACCTATTACTATGACTAGTTCCACATCAGATTCAGAACTGTGAAGGCACTATTTTTCTGACTGGACGTGGGTGGAATTTCACAGAAGTAGCTGCTTTTGTGAGTTTCACCCTTCAAGATGGTCCATTAACCTGTTCCAAAACTCCCTTCATTTTAGTTTTAATTTAGTATAAGTACAAAATGTCACTTGACTATTGTTTAAAAGTATTTCTGAGTGATATTGCAAACAAGGGGCCAAACTGGAGTGAAAGCTCATAGTGCTCATGTATGCAGTGCTGGGAAGAGTTGCCAGAGTTGTATGCTGCTCGCACAAGATTGTGCAGGTGTTCAAAATATGGTCATGCATGCATGCACTCTGGGCTCCTTGGGTTTGATTCCCTATTGGGTTCCTGGAGCTTAACACCTTGTTGACTTATTTTTATTTTATTTTTATTTGTGTGGTACCTCCCAAATTCCATCCACTTATGATGTCACTCGCAATAGATTGTGCAGATTTGTGATTTTTCTTTTTTCCTCCATCTGCTTTTCTTATATGCTTTCGTGAACAATAAAGTACGTATATACTCGATCATAAGCCGATTCGTTTATAAGCTGACCCCCCCCAAGATGGATAAGTAAAAATGGAAAATGTTTATGACCCATTCATAAGCTGACCCTATAATTGAGGGGTCGGCAAACTTTGGCTCCCAGGCCATCAGGATAAGCCGCTGGCGGGCCGATACGGTTTGTTTACCTCGAGCTTCCATAGGCACGGAGGTAAACCTAAGTAAACAAAGGTTTCAGAGTAGCAGCCATGTTAGTCTGTATTCGCAAAAAGAAAAGGAGTACTTGTGGCACCTTAGAGACTAACAAAGTGTCCCATCCCGCCAGCTGCTTACCCTGATGGGCCAGGACAGCAAATGGTAGGGAAATTTTTTTTTGGGGAGGAGGGAGCTGGGGGTCAGGGGAATAACCTCTGTGACCACCCCCCACATGACCCTACCCCTAGCCTGGGACCCCACACTCTCCCCATCCCATCCCTTCCCACTTTCTCTGGGGCGGGCCAGGGGAGGATGTCTCTGGCCTGGCTGGAGCTGCGCTGCCACAGCCTGCTCTGGTGGGCCAGACCGGGCAGCGCGGTCACAGCATGTTCCGGCAGGCTAGATGGTACAGCCAGAGCCTGCTCCGGCGTGCGGGACTGAGTGGCACAGCTGCAGCGTGCTCTGGCGGTTGGGGCCGGGCGGTGTGGCCGCAGCCTGCCATCCCCAAAACTGCAGCTGCTTCGGCAGCTGGAGGGAGAGAAGCGTGGCCACCGCCTCTCCTTGCCCCCTCTGTTGGGGGGAGGGGCTGTGTCCCACCTCTCTATACCCGTTCATCAGCTGACCCCCTTTTCTGATGCTTCCCTTTTTTACTAAAAAAATTTGGCTTATGAACGAGTATATACAGTACTTAAAAGTGATACTTAAATGCCTAGTGATCATTATTTAAAATCTCACTGAGATGAATCGGGCAGTTAACTTCTCTGAGCATTGCCAGATTGGTTATGCCTACCTCAAGTTTCTTTGCAACCTTATTTATTTGTATTGAGGTGGCGCCTTGGAGCCAGCTGAGTATGAGTCCCCATTTTGCTAGTACTGTACGGAGTAATAGACAGTCACCAAAAGTTTATAATGTAACTAGACAAGACAGATGCAAGGTAGTGTAAGGGGATGTCACATGTGAGCACAGTTGTTTTCAAATATCACCAAAAATAATTTTCTAGCTATTAACAAAAGCTAAGATTCTGGAGCACAAGGTGACAGTTCATCCATATTATCTCAGTCCAAAATATATTGTCTCTGGCAGCTCAGAAGCAGAGATGAATTGAATAAAAGTCTCAAACTTGAAAATATGTATTGCCAAACCCGGGCCTCTACATCTTTTGGTTCAATTTTACACCCACAAAAATGGAGGTTCAGTGAAGGCTGGTCTGAAAATTTGGCCCTAAAGGTCTCATCCTGCACCAGTAAAATCAGGGGGATCATTTGACTTAACTTAGATGGTATGTTTCAGAGTAGCAGCCGTGTTAGTCTGTATTTGCAAAAAGAAAAGGAGTACTTGTGGCACCTTAGAGACTAACAAATTTATTAGAGCATGCATCCAATGAAGTGAGCTGTAGCTCACGAAAGCTTATGCTCTAATAAATTTGTTAGTCTCTAAGGTGCCACAAGTACTCCTTTTCTTTTTTCTTAGATGGTATGAGACAGGTGCTAAATGCGCTCAGTTCTTATGGTCGTCTCCTTATCTGCTCAGTCTCTGAATCACCTACATATGTGGGCAAGGTATCTAGTATATAGTTGTGAACTTGAGGATAGTTATGAGCATATGGTAAAACTCTGCAAACTGCATTTATTAACCATGAGATCCTGGTTAACTTCATGAAAGAACTTTTGTTTCAAAGTACTATTACTCTATCACTTTCTCTATTTCTCTTTTGTTGTTTATCTGTGCATGAGAGAACAGGATGTTTTTATTTAATAGTTCTAGGACCAAATTTGTTGTTGGTGTTAATTAATGTAGCTCCATTTTTCAACCAAATTCTTTGGCTCTCTTTGCCTTTTTATCTCTTGTTCCCTGCATGTAGTGAATGCACAAGCAAAACAACTCTAATTTGCTGCCCTTCTAAATATGTAAATCTGAAATAAAATTCAGATCCTCTAGGCTTTTTTTGTATAGTAAAACTTTAAGTTACTGAGTGAGATTTTTGGAATGCCGATCTCTTGAGGGCACTGTAAAGTTGTTTTTGATGGGGTGCAAGTTGGTATTTTGGCATGTTTGCGTTAACTTGGCAAAAGACTTCAGCAAATTAAAGTCCATTTTATTTTTGTGGGTATGGACAAACATTGAAATAAAGTGCAGGCGGCATAGACAAGAGCTGCAGAATGGAGGTGTTTAGGCAACATGCAGAAAAGCTCTAATAGTCTTGTAGAGGAAATTAAAATGAAAAGGTGTCAACAGATGTCCACCTTGAAGTATGAAAAGGGAATAAAGGAAGATAATGGGCATCAGGTCTGTCCCCCCTCCCCAAACAGTGCTGTCACAATAGGACTGATCCTCTATCATCTTGTATAGTAATTTACACTACCGTAAATCACTGTCAATCAGTCTAGTATAAATTTAACATCAATATAGCACGATGTAGGGACCCGCCACTTCTGAAAAATGTCAGTTAAAAAATGTAAAAATCCGTGTTTTCCACCACCTCCAAGTGGTGAACACCTGCTCTAGCTACTTAAAGATTTCCAGGCCTGATATAGCCTCACTCTGGATATTAAGCCTCCCACCTCTTCCCTGCTGCAGTGCTGCCACCAGTATGACTGTGTGGTCATGCTCTCACTATCACGCACAATAGTATATGCATATAGTACATGCATGCACCCTGGTGTGCACAGCATGGCTATCTTTATTGAGGCATTTTAATGTAAGTAGTATAAAACCTTAAACCAAGACTAGGGAGATTGGTTTGGTTTGCAGAAGGTAATAAAGACTAGTAGGAGGAGAGAATTACAATAGCTAAGGGGAAGCAGGGCGATGGGAAGGGATAACAGAACATAATAAGCTGGACTATTCAGAAATAGGAAGGCCATATAGACAAAGGTAGTTGATCCCAAACTAAGGTTTATGTCTGTGAACGGAGCAAAAGCAAGAATTTCTTCATGTGCTTTCATAAATCACGGTGTGAAGTAAAAAAGGAGAGAGTTTGACGCAATCCTTTTTATTCCAGGCTAGTATTGGATTAGACATCTTGGGAAGGGATTTCTCTCTGCTTTCTTGTCTGATAAAACATCTACATCTCCATGTTTACATATTCATAGACTTTAAGGTCAGAAGGGACCATCCTGATCATCTAGTCTGACTTCCTGCACATCGCAGGCCACAGACCCTGAGCCACCCTTTCCTGTAATAGACCCCTAACCTCTGGCTGAAGTACTAATCATGATTTAAAGACTTTGAGTTACAGAGAATCCACCATTTACACTAGTTTAAAGCTGGAAGTGACCTGGACCCCATGCTGCCGAGGAAGGCAAAATCCCCTGAGGGTCTCTGCCAGTCTGACCTGGGGGGAAATACCTTCTTGATCCCAAATATGGTGATCAGTGAGAAATGAATTTATTGACAACTTCTAGGCTTGCTTCCTCTAAACCCTAATGAAGCAAAGAGTTTAGGAGCAGGGAGCATGTGAGCTTTTCTAAGCAAGACTTGAGAGGCTCCGTTGCCAGTTTGTATGTAGGGCGAGCAGGTCTCACTGCAGCTGTAGAGCAAAATCAACTGTGGCAGACTCTGAGGAGATTAAGAATCCTGTTTGTTTTATCAACTGCAGTATTTTCTAGAGCAGAAAGCTTTATCTGTTTTATTATGGACTCATTAAAGATCTAGAGGCTTTCATCCTTGGGGTAGAGGAGCTGGTTTAGCTGGCCTGGTGTAAGTTAGAGAAGCTTCAATTGTGAAATAACCATCAGCTGTCTGCAACAGCCTCAAATTGGCTTCTGTAGAAGCTGGAGTTCGCCAGAGTATGGCAATACTCCAGATATAACACATCTGACACCAGCAGCGTTGCCAATTCTCACAATTATGTTGCGTGTTTCATAATATTTGGTACTCTGTAAGCCCCATTCCCTGGAATCCCATGTTTATAGCCTAGATTCCCATGTAAAAACTTTTTTTTTTTTAAATGGAGGATTTCATGGTGTGGAGAAAAGGTTAACAACGTGAGCTGATTTCAGAGTAGCAGCCGTGTTAGTCTGTATTCGCAAAAAGAAAAGGAGTACTTGTGGCACCTTAGAGACTAACAAATTTACTTAAGCATAAGCTTTCGTGAGCTACAGCTGAGCTGAGTATGCCTGAAAGGTTCAAACTCCAGAAGGCAAACAAAGAACTCCAAACTTTTTATTATTTAAAATCTCAGGTTTGGCTAAACAATCTCATGATTTGAGGGCCTGACTCATGATTTTTGATCATTCGAGGTTGGTAATACTGGACTAGGAGCTGCAGGAGAGGAGGTATAGGTCTATCTGTGCCAGCTCTATGCTATTAGGCCACAATTCCCTAGTTTGCCTATGAGAATGTCTATGTTAAATTATTATAAGGTGGGTGCCCAACAGGTTGAAAGACCATATTCAGAGTAGTTACCAATGGTTTGCTCTCTAATGGGGATGGTGCATCTAGTGGAGTACTGCAGTTCCTGGGTTCAGTACGATTCAATATTTTCAACAATGACTTGGATAATGGAGTAGAGCATATATGTATAAAATTGGCAGATGACACCAGGCTGGGAGGGGTTCCATGCATTCTGAAGGACAGGACAGGACTGGAATTCAGAATGACCTTGAGAAATGGGAGAATTGGTCTGAATTTAACAAGATGAAATTCAATAAAGACAGTGCAAAATATTTCACTTAGGAAGGAAAAATCAAGTGCACCAGTACTAACTGGCGAGGTTGTAGTATGGCTGAAAAGGATCTGGGGGCTATCGTGGATCACAAACATAATATGAGTCAGCAATGTGATGAAGCTGTGAAAAAGTCTAATATCACTCTTGGGTGCATTAACAGATGTGTGATGTGCAATCGGGAGATAATCATCCTTTTCTTTGTGGCACTGGTGAGGCCCCAGCTGGAGGATTGTGTTCAATTCTGGGCTCCATGCTTTAGGAAAGATGCGGAGAAATTGGAGAGAGTCCAGAGGAGAGCAACAAAACCGATAGAAGGTTTGGGAAATCCTGACCTTTGAGGAAAGATTAAAAAAACTGGGCATGAATAGTCTTGAGAAAAGAAGACTGGGGGGAGCAACGTGATAAGCCTTCAAATCAGTGGCATAGCTAGGACAGAAAAACTGCGTGGGCCCTGGCTTTTGGGTGGGTGAGCAATGAGGGGAAGGTGGAGGGAGGGGGGCAGGAGGGATCTGGTGCCCTGGGGAGGGGGGAGCAGAAGGCATGAGGGCCCAAGGGGGGCAGGAAGGGGCGGGGACACAGGAGGGATACAGCGCTGGAGGGAGGGATGGGGCCCCACCCCAGCTTACTGCTCAGTAGGCACACAGGCTGCAAGGTGCGCCCAGGGGCGAGGGACTCAAGCTCCACCTGCCCCTCCTGACCCCATCTTGGTGTCCGTCAGCCTGCCACATCCTCTTCCTGTTGGCGCTGCTGCCCCAGAATCTGGACCCAGTGCTGGCACTACCCAGACCTGCCCCCACGAGGCACACGCTCCCCCAGGGCTAATGCTAGGGCTGGAGACCGGGATAGCAGCACGTGGTGCTGTCAGAAGCTGGGATGCCGCTGGGCTGATGGACACTGATTCAGAGTCAGGGCCCAGCCTGTGGATTTGGGGAGCTCTGGCCCCGATTTGGGTGGGCCTGGATGCTAAGTGGGTGGGCTGCGGCCCACCTGTGGCTACGCCTCTGCTTCAAATATGTTAAGGGATGTTATAAAGAAGACCAGGATCAGTTGTTTTTCATGTCCATGGAAGATAAGACAAGAATTAATGGTCTTAATTTGCAGCAAGGGAGATTTAAATTAGATACTAGGAAAACCTTTCTAAGTATACGGGTAGTTAAACTCTGGAATAGGCTTCCAAGGGAGGTTGAGTAATTCTCACCACTGGAAGTTTTTAAGAACATATTGGACAAACACTTGTCAGGGATGGTCTAGGTTTACTTGGTCCTGCCTAGGGTTGCCAACTCTGACTGACGCTATTCTGGGAGATTTCCCCCCCCCCCAACATGACATAATGTCATTTTCTTAAAATATCCTATTAAAATCTCCTGGATTGCTTTCAGTAGTCACCGGGAGATTGATGCCGATTCTGGGAGACTCCAGGTCAAACTTGGAGGGTTGGCAACTCTAGTTCTGCCTCAGCACAGGGGGAAGAACTTGATGACTTCTTGAGATCCCTTTCAACTCTACATTTCTGTTTAATAGGCAGCAGGTTTAAAACAAATAAAAGGAAGTATTTCTTCACAAAACGCACAGTCAGTCTGTGGAACTCCTTTCCAGAGGATGTTGTGAAGGCCAAGACCATAACAGGGTTCAAAAAGGAACTAGATAAATTCATGGAGGATAGGTCCATCAATGGCTATCAGCCAGGATGGGCAGGAATGGAATGGGGTGGATCACTTGATGATTACCTGTTCTGTTCATTCCCTCTGGGGAACCTGCCACTGGCCTCTGTCAGAAGACAGGATACTGGGCTAGATGGATCTTTGGTCTGACCCTGTAGGGCCATTCTTATGTTTTTATGTTATATTCTATTAGGAGAAACTGAGCTGGTCACTTAATATTTGCCTAGAGTCTGCTTTTCACTGCCAGGATGATGCAAAGTCGATATAGTTGGGACCAGCCTCTGGCCCAAATACTGATGCTGGAAAAGTTGAAGCTGACTGTACTTGGGATCATTTGGGAGAGCATGAATCCACTTGCTTTTCAGTATTGCTGGCTATCAGTATTGGAACAGGGAAAGGAAAAACTCATACCAGTACATGATCACTTATAAAATGGTGCCAAAGAGAAAGCAAACAGTTGTTTGCTCTGCAGCAAGGAAGCATCAGTGGATGGGCTGGATAAACAGCCTTGCAAGCAGCATGATTACTGGCATCTAAGCTGAAAGACAGAACAAGAGCCAGCTTTCGTTTTTGAGCAGCACAAACCCTGAAGCCAAATCTGTTTTTAAAAAGTCACATGCATCCTCTGCCAGCTTTATATTCTTCAAAAGAAAGGTGGCTATATTTATTCCACAATCATGAATTAAACCTGGTGTTACACAGCAAAACCAAACCTCTGATCATGCTCTCTTGCCAGCGTACTGCACACAGAGTATCTTTCTTTTTCAAGGCAGGGGGCATGCTTCCTTGGGAGACATCAATGAAGCAATGTGTTCAAGTAGCATGTGCCCCAATTTTATTTTATTTGGATTTCCCCGCCTTTTTAGCCTCCTGGCCAGTAGAGACAGTGGCCAGGTGTAATCTCAGTTATATCACTGTAAATCAGAAAGGACTTGGCACTGTGGATTTACACTAGTATGAGTATGACTGAAGTCAGACTATGGCCCAGTAGCTCAGAAATCTGGGTACTACAGGTTTCTCATGAACGTTGACCCGTTAAACTTTTACCCCCAATCGGGAATATTGCAGATTATGTATTCCCTATGCCACCCGTTCCTAAACCGAATTTTGCACCCCTTGATAATCTGTAACTCATTCCCTGATAGCTAGAAACTTCTGTGCTTGAACTCTGTACCATTTTCTTTTTACTTCAACATTATCTTAATAAAATTATTTATTTATCTCAGGAAAAATATTTATTTTTCTTAGGAAAATGATCATGGACTTCTTTATCAGTCGGTATATTTGTGTTTGAATAAAGCATGTGCTATATTTGCATTAGGAAAGAGCAGTGCTGCATTTGGTTCTTACATCAGTGAGGCGCATGCAAGGAGTCTGCATTCTCCAAAAACCTACACTGTCATAACAGCGTTGCACAGTCTGTTAGGTCTCATTCTCCGCTCATTTATCTGAGTGTAAATCTGCAATAGCTTCAGTGGAGTTATCTAAGTTCCACTGTTGCAAACCCATGTGCAGTAAATGAAAGGAGAATCAGGCCCATCATAAATAGAAGTATTTTCATAAAAACAACCACTAAACCACCTCATGGATAATGCCAATGAAGAGCTTCTGTGGATTTAAACCAGCAGTGAGACTGAGCTCAGATATTTGGGCCTGTGTGTTTTCAAGGATTGAAGGTGTTAAAGATAATACTGTGTAGAAAGAGAGCGGGTGGGGAATTAAATCATTTTTTAAATAACCTTCTTTTGTAGGGGCTTCCTAGACCCTTTATGAGAATCATGTGTCCTGAAATTTGAAATCTTTTAGAAGATTAATATACCCGTGGTGGGTACAGTTTAAACTCTGTAAACAATAGCTGTTGAAAAAATTAGCTTTCCCAATACTTCTTATCTGAATACAGGTTTAATTCCTGATTTTAATAGACCTGAATAGGTTTGGGGCCAATTAAAATCAATTGAAAACACTACTAAAAAGCATATGCTTATAGTTTTTATAACACTTAGAAGATGTCTTCACTTAAAGTAATTACAATCTGGAAAAAAGCTAGCAGTAATTTGATGAAGTTGCATATAAAAATCTTCATATTATTGGCTAGTATGACATTTATGGTAGACTTCTAATTATTGGGAAGAAAGAAGGAAAGAGCATCATCAAGTTTTTTTTTTGTCTACCCAGATAATTTAAACTCAGCCAAAACATCTTTGTTTTTATTGATTAGCCCTTTATATATAAAATATTACATGGTAGGGAAATATACATTTTTTTCTGTGAAATAGTTAAGATTGTTACATACGCCCTTGATATTAAACCACAAAAGTAGGTAGCTTAAATTTGTGTTTCCTTTACTTTACCTATAATCTCCTTCTCTCCCCACAGACACAGACCTTACTACTTTTGTATCACAGGCACAAACTCCACCAACCTTAACTTTGCTCCTGCTTTTCAGTATGACCTTTTCCAAACTACACCTGCCATACACATTGGACTACTTCTCAGCCTTCCTTCTGCACACCTCCTTCACTACATCATCTTTGTCTAACACAAATAATTGTGGAGATTTGTCTGGGGTTGGGCAAGCACAAAATCTTGCTCTTAACTGGGAAGATACATTTGGCCTATTTCTGAGAGCTCTTGAAAAGGCAATATAGTTTTTTTCATCATAAGAATCTAGACTACCTCAAAGTAAGAAAATATTCTTTAAACCTGTGGTATCAACAGGTGACTGTAAGCTCATACAGAAAGTACAGTCATTTTTTTGTATCATTAATATTGTGTGAGATTTTTGTTCTATGCCCCTAAGTCCTTAGGGTTGTCTAAGTTACAGTAATGGGGTGGGCCATTGTGCTGCCCAGAATCTCAGGAGTGCTGAAGCTCCATTCTGACACATCCCTTCTGCCCCTGCCTCTGGTGCATCTCCTGGGCTTGCAAGGGGGTCCTATCCTCATGCAGCCTTGTGGCTTCTCTTCCATGGTGCCTATGCCAAGGAATCCTGGTTAGAACTGGTGCTTTCAGGCCGCCCTTTATGCTGCCCTGGCCCTTCTTCCTGGTGTAAAAGGACTGGAGTGAGGGTGAGGATATCCCCCGTTGGGTTTCTTATACTTTCCTGTGTTACATAGGCATTGTAATGGAACAAAATGGTATGCACAGTGATGGAGGCCGTAATCATGGAACAGGATTTGTATGAGCATAAGGATCTGCACATATGGATCCTGTTCCAAGATTGGAGTCTTAATGCTCCAAAGGGTGGTAGTTTCAGCTTCTAATACATATTTTGCTCCATTTAAGGTTGTAGATAATGAGCTGAAAGCAGTGGGAAGTACCCCATGTTTCTTTATTGTTATATTCCTTGACATTAGCCTTGCAAAACCACCACCACTAAACAAACAAACCCAAAAATCAAATTGCTGTCTGGGGAGGCACAGGGGCTGCACTGCTATGAATTCAGAATGGATCGATGATCCCTGTCTCAGGTGGTCCCTCTTTGTGCAAGCATGTGTCTGTTCAATAAAGTGCATGAGCACCTGCTTTAGTTCAAAGCCAATGACATTTAATCATCCTTAAAGTTAATAGATGGGAGAGGCATCACCATTTATTTGGAACTGGTATAAAATGAAGGAACCAAAGAAGAGCAAGGAAACTACTATATTTTATTAAAGTTTTATAATTTAAGAATGGAATACTCAGAAGTTCCAAGACAGTAAGGAGGAATAGCAACCCAGCCACAGTATCAGCTGCAGAATCTTTAGCAGCAGAACTACAAGAGCCAGCTGGATGCTATGAAGACTTCATATTGTGTATTCCTTCACCCTGACAACCTAATAAGAAATAGAGGGAATCAGAATTGAGACTGATAAACTGGAAGTCAATATTTTGCAATATGAAGTGCTCAAATAAATAGAAATATTTGCATGTGTAGCTTACCTAGATGTCACTTGAGATTTTACAAATGTTCTCTAGTATAGAATGGATTGAAAAGGTGTAGAAAACCTAGCTATAATGATTTCAGTGGAAGTTAGGAGCTTAGATAGCTTTTGTAGACCTGGCCTCCCTGCTTACAGGAACTGGTTCCAGTTATCTACTTTTTTACAGTGTTTGTAGTCACTTACCCCTGGGAAAAGTGGACATAAAACCAAATCATTCTTCTCTGGTAGAGTTTTTTACACCAATTTTGCACAACTGTAAGTGACAAGGAGTTGGAGCTACTAATGGGATCATTGTTGCCATACTGCCATATTTGTTTCTCTGTTGCAAATGTTCCTTTACATTCTGGACAGTATACTCCAGACCCCAAGGATAAACATTAAAATGTTGATTGCATTCCCCATAAGGAAAGGACTGGCTTTTCCTTCTTCCATAGGTGATCTACATAGGGGATGGGGGGGGGGACATTTTTGCCCATTCCCCCCCGCCACTTTATAGTGTGCTTTTTTTCTTTAAAAAAGTTTTTCTGTTCTTCCTCTTAAAACTTTTGGGTATGGAAAACTCCATGGTCAACTGGAGAACTAGGTGTAGGCCTAGTCTAAACACAGAAGTTGCACCCGTTTAACTACAATTCATTAAAAACACAATGTAGTTAAACTGGTCCAAAATTCCTGTGTGAACGCTCTTTTTTTAAAATAAATGTGTTAGTCTCTAAGGTGCCACAAGGACTTCCTGTTGTCTTTGCTGATACAGACTAACACAGCTACCACTCTGAAACTCTTTTAAGGGTTAGGAATTGGCTTATATTTATTTAGTTTATATTCATGCTGATACAAGCTAAACTGCTATGAATAATTTTGAACGATATAAGGTGCAACTTCTGTAGGTAGAATGGGCACAAAATACAGCAGCTAGAAAGCTGAGCGATTGAGAGGGTAAGGGTAACTTCAGTCCAGCTGATTAAATCTTTGATTTATGGGGTTTCTTTCTGTTTGTTTCAACACCAATTAACTCAAACTCTCTTAACAATCAGTTGATGGAAAAACTCCTTGTTAAAGACCGATACACCCCTGTAAAAGACCCACCCCTGGAAGACTCCACTCTGCAGCTGGCCAGGGAGCTTGGACTCCCCAACAGCCCACCCGGTAGGGGGTGTGTGTGTGTGTGTGTGTGTGTGTGTGTGTGAGAGAGAGAGAAAGAACCCGTTCCCCTGGAACATTTTACTTTTGATGTATTGGCATTTTTTGACAGAAAACATTTCTACGAGGAAAACTTCTGACTAGCTCTAATTTAGACTTATTTCTTTGTTAAAGCTGTCATTTTAGTAAGTGGAATGGTGATCCAATGTCCCTGTGAGAATTCTAGCAGTAAAGTAATTTTCCCACATCACTGTAACCCAGGTAGGCCATGGCTATTACCCTCAATTCCTGGCATTACACTTCCACAGCCTGATGAGAGGTGAACCCATTACAGGAAGCCAACAGATGAAACTCAGTACACAGCCCCACCGTGAAGCCTGACTTGTTAGTTTCAATGCAGAACTGTGCCGCTTTTGTTTGAAACACTGTCTCGAAATGACAACTCTGTCAAAATTCACCCAGCAGCAGACTAAGTGATTTAAATATCTGAGCAAGAACATAGATCAGTGGTGGGCAACCTGTGGCCCGCAGGCTACATGTTCTCATCAGGGTAATCCACTGGCAGGCTACCAGACAGTTTGTTTACACTTGCATGGCCGCCCACAGCTCCCAGTGGCCGCCATTAGCTGTTCCCGGCCAATGAGAGCTGTGGGTGGCCATGCAAATGTAAACAAACTATCTGGCGGCTCACCAGCAGATTACCCTGATGGGCCGCAAGTTGCCCACCACTGACATAGAGGATTTGTGTCTATTGTGGCAAATTGCCGGCACTACTATGATGGGTCTTGCGCTTTCTCTTCTTGGGGGGAGGGCGGGTTGACGGCACAGTTTCTTGCCCCTGAACAGAGGTATTAACTGCTCCACTAGTGTCCTAGAGGAGGGGAGTGGAGAAGGAGAGGCCCGGGCCTGCCCTCTACTCCGGGTCCCAGCCCAGGGGCCCTAGGGATAGCGGTAAACCACTTGAACTCGTGCTTCCTTCCCCAAGCTACTTTCCTCTACTGACCTTCAGCTTGTGGGGCTTCCTGCCCTCCCTCTGCACAAACCAGGTGTCCCGTTACCTAGGATCTTGGTCTTCTTAGCCCACCGCAGCACTTCTCCAAACTCTCCTCTGCTTCCCTCCAAACTGCTCTCTGCTCCAACACCAATCCACTCTGCTTCAACTCTTCCAAACTGATCTCTGCTCCAACACCAATCCACTCTGCTTTGACTCCTCCTCTTGTATGATTGAAGCAGGGAGTTTTTATCATGTGACTGGCTTCAGGTGCTTTAATTAATTTATAGGAAACTTTCTTCCCTCTATAGGGAATAAGGCTCCCTTCTAATACTCTCCTGTTGCCCTCTGGCTATGCTGTATCACATAATATATAATAAGATGTTTATTTCCTTTGTTTTATTAATGAGTTCCAGATGGATTGTTCTGGGATAAATTCTTGTTGAGTTAATTTGAAAAGAAGAACATGGTACTTGCAGTTCCTGGTCTCTTCATTTGGGCTAGTTTTAGTGATGATTGTTTCTCCATCTGAGCTAATGAAAGAATCATAGAATATCAGGGTTGGAAGGGACCTCAGGAGGTCATCTATTCCAACCCCCTTCTCAATCCCCAATTTTTGCCCCAGATCCCTAAATGGCCCCCTCAAGGATTGAACTTGTAATCCTGGGTTTAGCAGGCTAATGCTCAAACCACTGAGCTATCCCTCCCCCTAGAAGAGAATCTTGAGACTAGAAAATATAAGCCAAGTTTCATAATATCTGTTTCTTTTTGTGGAATGTTGCATGTTAACTTTGTATGCCAATTTATATTGTATCTGTATAGCTCAGATAATATAGCTTTTGTTGGTGCCGGTGGGATCCCACCCACTCCCTACCCCAATTAGACCCCTCCTCAGATCCCTGCCCCGGCCCCGTCTCTTCCCTGAGTGTGCCGCATTCCTCCTCCTCCCGCCCCCTGCACTTGCCATGCAAAACAGCTGTTTTGTGGTGCAAGCATTGGGAGCCACGGGGAGAAGCAGGATGTGGTGATGTGCTCAGGAGAGGAGGTGGAGGAAAGCTAGCGTGGGGAGCTGGATGCTTCAGCCCCAGAGCACCCGTGGAGTTGGTGCATATGGTTCAAGCTGAAATTCTTACCACATGTTCCGAGCAACACTTCTAACCAAATTCTTAAGTGAGGATCTGCCCCCAAAGTCTAAAGTTTCTTTTTGTCATCTTAGTTGAAAAAGAAAGAGAGAGAGAGATGGATAGGGAAAGATACCATGGGGTTCTTTTTGCCCCTCACTTTTATAGTCCAGTCACTCTTTGAAATGCATGTTCCTGAGGGTTATCCCTAGATAAAGTTCCTTCCCGCTGTGAGGTTGGAGTCATGGAGTTTCCTGATGAAAGAGGTTCCATGCTGTTGTTTGCTAAAATGAATTGATCGTTACTGCCCCCTTCTTTGCCACAGAATGGCCCATCCGCTTTAATGACACCACGCTAAAGGTATTGGTTTGTCCTTTGTCTTTGAGAAACAGGTTTATCCACTCCCCAGATTTGTCTGGTAACCACATTTCAATCATAATTTCATCTTATGTTCATAACTTTACATATAATGTTTCTATACACATTTCACCATGATGTTATTGACCAGTGGGTTATTAATTTTCAAATGATACCGCACAAGGCATATTTTGTACAAAGATTATTACAGTAGTGTGTTGGATGTGAATACAGGGGTGCATTCAGTCACACAGAGGTAACTGGGTGGGTTTTAGTGGCCTGTGATGTGCAGAAGGTCAGACTGGATGATCTGGGGGATGGGTTCTCTTCTGGCACTAAACTCTATGGCTATGACTCTGGTAGGTGTTTGAGTTAAGCCATCTTGGTGGGTGAGATGATATCTTTTATTGGATCAACTTCTGATGGTGAAAGAGACAACCTTTTGAGAAGATGGAAGTTTATTGTACCAACACAAGTTGGTCCAATAAAAGATATTACCTCACCTACCTTGTCTCTCTAATATCCTGGGATCAACATGGCTAAAACAACACTGCAACACTGGGAGAAAAGATACATCTTCACCTTTTCTTAAAGTCTCATTTCTGTTTTTTGCTTTTTAAATGTCTGACTGATAATCTCTTTCATCTCCACTTCATTCCCTGTTTCTCTGTGTAGTTAATACTGGAATGTATTAATTTTAAAAACATTTTATTGTTTTCATTCATAAAGCATAAGGTCAAATCATTATTCTAAATTTCTCAACACTGATCAGTTGGAGAGTCAACTGATTTTTCTTCTGAGTCTTTCTCCACTTTCAAATTTTAGTGAAGTCTTTGTCTGGATTTATACTAATTAGGGTTGGATTGAGGTTGGGGATTTTTGTCAATATGGTACTCCTCATCAGTGGCCTTCGACTTATCTGTGCTGAAGTCAGAATTAAAGGATCCTGTCTATGAAAGGCTTTGGTTCGAGACAATACAGAATCTAATGGTCTTTATTTGTGTTTGTCAACTGGATAACATGCTATTCCTGCCTTTCTGGTTGGGAGAACAAATTAGCATCAAACATGAAAGCAAACTTTTCATAGACAGTTCAACTAAAATTAAAGCAGGGATTCTTGAGCCAGATTGCATGTGTGTAACTGAGAGCGGAATTTTGGCTTTCTATTGTTAAACCAAGTGCTGGATATTGGTGTTTTGGAAAAGAAAAACTTTAGTTTAATCTTCTGTTGTTCTTCACCAAATACCTTTTTTCATGAGGAATATTAAATCTGGATTCTTTTGAAGATGTTTTGCTGCAGCATAACATAGGAGAACAAATTCTTTAAAATATCCAATCAGCAGTTTCCAAAGCAGCATGTTGTAATTATCTGCCTGATGCTCAGAGTCATTACCAAATCACTGTGTGCTGTGGAAATTTAGGGTTTACATTCTGAGTGTGGCATCTTCTGTAAAACCAGTTTACCATTATTGTTTGAAGTCACACTTCAAAATACATGATTGTAAAAAGCCATTTAATATGCTTGTAAATGTAAACTCACTTAATGGAAGAGTCTGGTAAAGCTCTTCATTTACAATCTTTCCCATGGCTGACTTAAATATCAGCCTGTCGGAATTAAAGTAATAGGAAGCATTTAAAATTTGATTAAATATTTCCCATCATCTGAAGATTGTGAAACTGACACCTGCATAATTTATTAATCATTTGCTTTTCTACAAAAGAATACCAATGAAAAAAGTAGCGTCCAACGTATTCCACTGATCTGTAATTGGAAAATTATCCCCTGAACTGTGCTTAAAAAAAAAACGAACTCCCCTGGGTGTAGTTCAGCTGCAGACGAATGGTTTCATGCATCAGCCTACAATATATCTTACATAAAATATGGGCATGCTGGAATTCAGTCTAAAATTAGAGCAACAAAGCTTCTGTAGGATAAAAAGCCATAAAATTATCACCTCAGTCCTGGTACTTGTATTTTTCCTGCTGCCCAATCCTGTGTTAATACCCCTACACAACATCTAATCTATTATGTCTGTGTTTCTGAAGCACCCATATGTGGCCCACAATGTGTTACCTGGGCCACAGGTTGAGAACCACTGCACTCCCCCAATTCCCTCCCCACTGCTATGGCCAGCGCCCAGAGACCCCTCTACAGAGTGGGGCCAGGAGCAGAGCCCCAGTGGTGACCGATGGCAGGGATCCCATATGCTGTTGTGCAGGACTGGGCGGCAGCCCCGACCCCCGCTGAGCGGGGCCAGCCGACAGCCCTGACCCCGGCCCCTGCTATGTCAACCCCGAAGTTGGAACCCATTTTGCGGGACTGGGCAGCAGGGACCCTGTACGCTGTTGTGCAGGGCTGGACAGCAACGTCGACCCAACTCCGCCACCAACCCTGACCCCTGCCGTGCTGTGCCAGCCGGTAGCCCCAACCCCAGCACCTGCTGTGTGGGGGCCAGGCGGCAGCCCCAACCCCAACCCCCAGACACCACCATGTGGCAGCCCTGGCCCTGGACCCCGCTGCCCTTTAGCACACAGCTGGGCTGCCTGCGGGTCAAGGTTTGAGAACCACTGTTCTAGGTATTCAGAAGAGCAAAACAATGGCCTGATTTTTCCAAATGTGCGGAGCACCCATCAGCTCATTGAAACCTCAAGTAGGGCCTGAATCAAGAGCTGAGCCCTTAACCTGTCCTCAAAAAATGTAATAAAAATCACACATAACCCTGGGGGTTTGGCTTTATGATGACTAAAACAGTAATGACAGGTTTCAGAGTAGCAGCCGTGTTAGTCTGTATTCGCAAAAAGAAAAGGAGTACTTGTGACACCTTAGAGACTAACAAATTTATTAGAGCATAAGCTTTCGTGAGCTACAGCTCACTTCATCGGATGCATCCGATGAAGTGAGCTGTAGCTCACGAAAGCTTATGCTCTAATAAATTTGTTAGTCTCTAAGGTGCCACAAGTACTCCTTTTCTTAAAACAGTAATACAACACAAACATCTTCTTAAGCTTCATTCCTGGGCTTGGCAGCCCCTAGGGTTTCCTTCCTATATCTCCTCTGATCTAATTGCCTCTCCCTAGAAAGCAACTCACTTCCCGTATATCTGGGGTAGAGCTAATGAACTGCATCTGCCACAATGAGAACTTCAGCTTGTTTGTACAGTGTTCTAACACTGGCTTACAGGTTGGGTCAAAAGAAGAATTCTGTTACACTGTGGGGGGGGGGGGAATATAACTTTCTCAAAAGGTATGGTGCAAGGATAATATAGTAACACAATTTTCTTGTAAACTCTGTAGGACTTTTTCCATAAACATTAATATAACTCTGTCAACACCTTTTGAATGGAAAGAGAATAATGAAGTATGTTGAAGTTGGGGTGGGGAGGGAAATGATGTCTTGATTTTGTGTATAGGTTTTTTTTTTCACAGTCATAGAATTTTTAATATATTCCCTCATGTTTCTTAGGCCAGGGAATCCTGATAGGAGAAGAGTTCTGTTAATGAATTTGCTCTTCTGGCTGCTGCCTTCAACCGCAATTTTATTCCTGCAGAAGGGAAAACTTCCTTATTCCTGGCCTGATTCCCCTGGCATGCACCTTGTGTAGCTATTCACATTCGTAAGAAGTGGCTGTAAAATGCTGCTATAGTCACATTTTACACCCACGTTGCCCATGTATAAATAACTATACAAGAAGCAAGACAGTGGAAAATCAGATCTCAGAGAATCATAAATATAATGGTTCTTTTAGGTAATAAATTTTGAAATTCCTTTCTTACAGTGGACCACCGGGTTACATTTTCTCCTTTGCAACCTTTTCCTGATTACTAACCTCTGTTGCTTAATCCTTTATAATTTTGCAGAATTTTGGAATATCTACTGGACAAAGATAAGATAAATATTGGGCATCCACTAAAAACAAGACAATTCTGTAGATGAACACATGATTTCACAGTCTCGCCATGCATTTCCATTTACCATAGTTAGGGCTAAATAAATGTGGCTGTGCTAATATTTCTATCGGATAAATATACAGATGATGACAGAAAATGAGAGTTGCTGTTTATATGACTGACAAGCTAATGAACTGCATCATAAGGATTACTCATCATTACCATTGCATTTTAGGACTGTATTTAGGGGTTTAAAAACTTGGTTCTGTTCCCTGTGATCTGATTATTTCCTTGCATTCTCTGTTTTAATTATCCATGACTATCTTTGAATGCACTGCTGTCATGAGTGTCAAATGAACACATTTGCTGCTGTTCTGCACTGTCATGCTGTACTGTTCCATTTTAGTCAAGGATGTTGACCTTTTCACTGTAAATGCTTGTTCAATTTCAATTAAGTACACTATCAAGCCATCAATAAAAAAAAGAAGAGGAGTACTTGTGGCACCTTAGAGACTAACAAATTTATTTGAGCATAAGCTTTCGTGAGCTACAGCTCACTTCATCGGATGCATTTGGTGGAAAATACAGAGGGGAGATTGATATACACACACAGAGAACATGAAACAATGGGTTTTATCATACACACTGTAAGGAGAGTGATCACTTAAGATGAGCTATTACCAGCAGGAAGGAGGGGGGGAAAGAGGAAAACCTTTTGTGGTGATAATCAAGGTGGGCCATTTCCAGCAGTTAACAAGAACATCTGAGGAACAGTGGAGGGTGGGATGGGGGAAGAAATAACATGGGGAAATGCCATAATCTGATGCCATCATGTGCCAGCAATGCCCCTCTGCCATGTACATTGGTCAAACTGGACAGTCTCTATGTAAAAGAATAAATGGACCACAAATCAGATGTCAAGAATTATAACATTCAAAAACCAGTCGGAGAACACTTCAATTTCTCCGGTCACACGATTACAGACCTGAGAGTGGCTATCCTTCAACAAAAAAACTTCAAAAACAGACTCCAACGAGAGACTGCTGAATTGGAATTAATTGGATACAATTAATTGGATACTATTAACTTAGGCCTGAATAGAGACTGGGAGTGGATGAGTCATTACATGAAGTAAAACTATTTCCCCATGTTATTTCTCCCCCACCCCACCTCCCACTGTTCCTCAGATGTTCTTGTTAACTGCTGGAAATGGCCCACCTTGATTATCACCACAAAAGGTTTTCCTTCTTCCCCCCCTCCTTCCTGCTGGTAATAGCTCATCTTAAGTGATCACTCTCCTTACAGTGTGTATGATAAAACCCATTGTTTCATGTTCTCTGTGTGTGTATATAAATCTCCCCACTGTTTTTCCACCGAATGCATCCGATGAAGTGAGCTGTAGCTCACGAAAGCTTATGCTCAAATCATAGAATCATAGAATCATAGAATATCAGGGTTGGAAGGGACCCCAGAAGGTCATCTAGTCCAACCCCCTGCTCAAAGCAGGACCAAGTCCCAGTTAAATCATCCCAGCCAGGGCTTTGTCAAGCCTGACCTTAAAAACCTCTAAGGAAGGAGATTCTACCACCTCCCTAGGTAACGCATTCCAGTGTTTCACCACCCTCTTAGTGAAAAAGTTTTTCCTAATATCCAATCTAAACCTCCCCCATTGCAACTTGAGACCATTACTCCTCGTTCTGTCATCTGCTACCATTGAGAACAGTCTAGAGCCATCCTCTTTGAAACCCCCTTTCAGGTAGTTGAAAGCAGCTATCAAATCCCCCCTCATTCTTCTCTTCTGCAGACTAAACAATCCCAGCTCCCTCAGCCTCTCCTCATAAGTCATGTGCTCTAGACCCCTAATCATTTTTGTTGCCCTTCGTTGTACTCTTTCCAATTTATCCACATCCTTCCTGTAGTGTGGGGCCCAAAACTGGACACAGTACTCCAGATGAGGCCTCACCAGTGTCGAATAGAGGGGAACGATCACGTCCCTCGATCTGCTCGCTATGCCCCTACTTATACAACCCAAAATGCCATTGGCCTTCTTGGTAACAAGGGCACACTGCTGACTCATATCCAGCTTCTCGTCCACTGTCACCCCTAGGTCCTTTTCCGCAGAACTGCTGCCGAGCCATTCGGTCCCTAGTCTGTAGCGGTGCATTGGATTCTTCCATCCTAAGTGCAGGACCCTGCATTTATCCTTATTGAACCTCATTAGATTTCTTTTGGCCCAATCCTCCAATTTGTCTAGGTCCTTCTGTATCCTATCCCTCCCCTCCAGCGTATCTACCACTCCTCCCAGTTTAGTATCATCCGCAAATTTGCTGAGAGTGCAATCCACACCATCCTCCAGATCATTTATGAAGATATTGAACAAAACGGGCCCCAGGACCGACCCCTGGGGCACTCCACTTGACACCGGCTGCCAACTAGACATGGAGCCATTGATCACTACCCGTTGAGCCCGACAATCTAGCCAGCTTTCTACCCACCTTATAGTGCATTCATCCAGCCCATACTTCCTTAACTTGCTGACAAGAATGCTGTGGGAGACCGTGTCAAAAGCTTTGCTAAAGTCAAGAAACAATACATCCACTGCTTTCCCTTCATCCACAGAACCAGTAATCTCATCATAAAAGGCGATTAGATTAGTCAGGCATGACCTTCCCTTGGTGAATCCATGCTGACTGTTCCTGATCACTTTCCTCTCCTCTAAGTGCTTCAGGATTGATTCTTTGAGGACCTGCTCCATGATTTTTCCAGGGACTGAGGTGAGGCTGACCGGCCTGTAGTTCCCAGGATCCTCCTCCTTCCCTTTTTTAAAGATGGGCACTACATTAGCCTTTTTCCAGTCATCCGGGACTTCCCCCGTTCGCCACGAGTTTTCAAAGATAATGGCCAAGGGCTCTGCAATCACAGCCGCCAATTCCTTCACCACTCTCGGATGCAATTCGTCCGGCCCCATGGACTTGTGCACGTCCAGCTTTTCTAAATAGTCCCTAACCACCTCTATCTCTACAGAGGGCTGGCCATCTCTTCCCCATTTTGTGTTGCCCAGCACAGCAGTCTGGGAGCTGACCTTGTTAGTGAAAACAGAGGCAAAAAAAGCATTGAGTACATTAGCTTTTTCCACATCCTCTGTCACTAGCTTGCCTCCCTCATTCAGTAAGGGGCCCACACCTTCCTTGGCTTTCTTCTTGTTGCCAACATACCTGAAGAAACCCTTCTTGTTACTCTTGACATCTCTTGCTAGCTGCAGCTCCAGGTGCGATTTGGCCCTCCTGATATCTTTCCTACATGCCCGAGCAATATTTTTATACTCTTCCCTGGTCATATGTCCAACCTTCCACTTCTTGTAAGCTTCTTTTTTATGTTTAAGATCCGCTAGGATTTCACCATTAAGCCAAGCTGGTCGCCTGCCATATTTACTATTCTTTCGACTCATCGGGATGGTTTGTCCCTGTAACCTCAACAGGGATTCCTTGAAATACAGCCAGCTCTCCTGGACTCCCTTCCCTTTCATGTTAGTCCCCCAGGGGATCCTGGCCATCTGTTCCCTGAGGGAGTCAAAGTCTGCTTTCCTGAAGTCCAGGGTCCGTATCCTGCTGCTTACCTTTCTTCCCTGCGTCAGGATCCTGAACTCAACCAACTCATGGTCACTGCCTCCCAGATTCCCATCCACTTTTGCTTCCCCCACTAATTCTACCCGGTTTGTGAGCAGCAGGTCAAGAAAAGCGCTCCCCCTAGTTGGCTCCCCTAGCACTTGCACCAGGAAATTGTCCCCTACGCTTTCCAAAAACTTCCTGGATTGTCTATGCACCGCTGTATTGCTCTCCCAGCAGATATCAGGAAAATTAAAGTCACCCATGAGAATCAGGGCATGCGATCTAGTAGCTTCCGTGAGTTGCCGGAAGAAAGCCTCATCCACCTCATCCCCCTGGTCCGGTGGTCTATAGCAGACTCCCACCATGACATCACTCTTGTTGCACACACTTCTAAACTTAATCCAGAGACACTCAGGTTTTTCCACAGTTTCGTACCGGAGCTCTGAGCAGTCATACTGCTCCCTTACATACAGTGCTACTCCCCCACCTTTTCTGCCCTGCCTGTCCTTCCTGAACAGTTTATAACCATCCATGACTGTACTCCAGTCATGTGAGTTATCCCACCAAGTCTCTGTTATTCCAATCACGTCATAATTCCTTGACATCACCAGGACCTCCAGTTCTCCCTGCTTGTTTCCAAGGCTTTGTGCATTTGTATATAAGCACTTGAGATAACCTGTTGATCGCCCCTCATTCCCAGTATGAGGCAGGAGCCCTCCCCTCACAGACCTTCCTGCCTGTGCTTCCTCCCGGTATCCCGCTTTCCCACTTACCTCAGGGCTTTGGTCTCCTTCCCCCGGTGAACCTAGTTTAAAGCCCTCCTCACTAGGTTAGCCAGCCTGCTGGCAAAGATGTTCTTCCCTCTCTTCGTAAGATGGAGCCCGTCTCTGCCCAGCACTCCTCCTTCATGGAACACCATCCCATGGTCAAAGAATCCAAAGCCTTCTCTCCGACACCACCTGCGTAGCCATTCGTTGACCTCCACGATTCGACGGTCCCTACCCAGGCCTTTTCCTTCCACGGGGAGGATGGACGAGAACACCACTTGCGCCTCCAACTCCTTTATCCTTCTTCCCAGAGCGACGTAGTCCGCAGTGATCCGCTCAAGGTCATTCTTGGCAGTATCATTGGTGCCCACGTGGAGAAGCAGGAAGGGGTAGCGATCCGAGGGCTTGATGAGTCTCGGCAGTCTCTCCGTCACATCACGAATCTTAGCCCCTGGCAAGCAGCAGACTTCTCGGTTTTCCCGGTCAGGGCGGCAGATAGATGACTCAGTCCCCCGGAGGAGAGAGTCCCCGACCACCACCACCCGCCTTCTCCTCTTGGGAGTGGTGGTCGTGGAACCCCCAACCTCAGGACATCGCATCTCATGCCTCCCAACCAGCGGAGTCTCCTTCCGCTTTCTCCCCCCAGACATATCATCTGGTCCACTCTCCGCATTGGTACCTGTGGAGAGAACATGAAAGCGGTTAGTTACCTTTGTCTGTGTTACTGGAACCCGGACATTCCGCTTACCTCTTCTGGAGGTCACATGTTGCCAAGCTTCTTCACTGGCCTCTTGGCTCCTCTGTGCAACCTGCTCTACATCTTTAGAGCTTTGTGCCCCTAGAAGGCTATCCTGAGTTTGGTCCAGAAAATCCTCAGTCTCTCGTATACAACGCAGGGTCGTTACCTGTTGCTCCAGACCTTCAATCTTCTCTTCCAATATGGAGACCAGCTTGCACTTTGTACAGACAAAGTCGCTTCTGTCCTGTGGAAGAAAGACAAACATGGCACATCCAGTGCAGGTCACAACAGCTGAATCCCCCCCTTCCATATCACCTACCTACTACGGAGCTTCCTCAGAGACGTTGGCAAGATGTAAGCCTCACTGGGCTCACTCCAGGCGAACTCCCAGGCAAACTCCTGCTGTGAGCTGCTCTGCTGTCCCTGCTGCTCCGCTGCCGCTCAGCTGGTTCGCGAGGCTCTGGCTATTTTTAAACAGCCAGGCTTCCCTGACGCAAACACACAGACACCCTAATGCCCGCCCCCTGCAGGCTAGCAGCCAATCAGACACTCACTCAGGCTCCCTCCCAGCAAACACACGCTCGGATACTTCCTCAGCAAGCAAACACACACACTCGGATACTTACCAGTCCCAGGCAAACTCCTGCTGTGAGCTGCTCTGCTGTCCCCGCTGCTCCGCTGGTTCGCTGCCGCTCAGCTGGTTCGCGAGGCTCTGGCTATTTTTAAACAGCCAGGCTAACAAATAAATTTGTTAGTCTCTAAGGTGCCACAAGTACTCCTTTTCTTTTTTGCGAATACAGACTAACACGGCTGCTACTCTGAAGCCATCAATAGACTCACAACTGCCACATGAAAAATTGCCATTGGCAGAAATGACAAGCAATAAAAATACCCTGTTAAGTCCACTTATACTAAAACAGGACTCAGGAGTAGGTGGAGATCACCTAGAGATAATAAACAAGCACAGAGCCTCATTTGTGCATAATATATTGATGGGGAAAAATGCACCTGGAGATGTTCAATATGCCTCTAAACTATTGTCCCATCTGGACAGTTGCATCAGGGGTCCTGGTATTTGAGTAAGTATGAAAGTAACCAGTTTTATGGTTTTTTTTATGGTAGCTGCAGCAAATTTCTTTTAAAAATGGGATTGAATTTAGTGAGTATTAACAGTCAGTCATTTCCTTAGATCTACATCAAGGATTCCAGAAGCACAAGCAGAAAGGGTTGCTCTCAGAGTGGATGGGTCATTATACAAAGTAAAACTGCCCCTCCACCCCCACGAACATGATACAGTTCTGTGGTGACCTAGAATCCTATTTTCGACATCTCAGACTCAAGGAATATTTCCAACACACCTCTGACCAATATATTAACCCACAGAGACCTTCCTGCCAATACTACAAAAAGAAGGATTCTAGGTGGACTCCTCCTGAAGGTCGAAACAGCAGCCTGGGTTTCTACATAGAGTGCTCCCGCCGACGTGCATGAGCTGAAATTGTGGAAAAGCAGCATCGCTTACCCCATAACCTCAGCCATGCAGAACACAGTGCCATCCACAGCCTCAGAAACAACTCTGACATCATAATCAAAAAGGCTGACAAAGGAGGTGCTGTCGTCATCATGAATAGTTCGGAGTATGAACAAGAGGCTACTAGGCAGCTCTCCAACACCACTTTCTACAAGCCATTACCCTCTGATCCCACTGAGTTACCAAAAGAAACTACAGCATTTGCTCAAGAAACTCCCTGAAAAAGCACAAGAACAAATCCGCACAGACACACCCCTAGAACCCCAACCTGGGGTATTCTATCTGCTACCCAAGATCCATAAACCTGGAAATCCTGGACGCCCCATCATCTCAGGCATTGGCACCCTGACAGCAGGATTGTCTGGCTATGTAGACTCCCTCCTCAGGCCCTTCGTTACCAGCACTCCCAGCTATCTTCGAGACACCACTGACTTCCTGAGGAAACTACAGTCCATTGGTGATCTTCCTAAAAACACCATCCTAGCCACTATGGATGTAGAAGCCCTCTACACCAACATTCCACACAAAGATGGGCTACAAGCCGTCAGGAACAGTATCCCCGATACTGTCACGGCTAACCTGGTGGCTGAACTTTGTGACTTTGTCCTCACCCATAACTAATTCACATTTGGGAACAATGCATACCTTCAAATCAGCGGCACTGCGATGGGTACCCGCATGGCCCCACAGTATGCCAACATTTTTATGGCTGACTTAGAACAACGCTTCCTCAGCTCTCGTCCCCTAATGCCCCTACTCTACTTGAGCTACATTGATGACATCTTCATCATCTGGACCCATGGAAAAGAAGCTCTTGAGGAATTCCACCATGATTTCAACAATTTCCATCCCACCATCAACCTCAGCCTAGACCAGTCCACACAAGAGATCCACTTCCTGGACACTACGGTGCTAATAAGCGATGGTCACATAAACACCACCCTATATCGGAAACCTACTGACCGCTATTCCTACCTACATGCCTCTAGCTTTCATCCAGATCATACCACTCGATCCATTGTCTACAGCCAAGCTCTACGATATAACCGCATTTGCTCCAACCCCTCAGACAGAGACAAACACCTACAAGATCTCTATCATGCATTCCTACAACTACAATACCCACCTGCTGAAGTGCAGAAACAGATTGACAGAGCCAGAAGAGTACCCAGAAGTCACCTACTACAGGACAGGCCCAACAAAGAAAACAACAGAACGCCACTAGCCATCACCTTCAGCCCCCAACTAAAACCTCTCCAACGCATCATCAAGGATCTACAACCTATCCTGAAGGACGACCCATCACTCTCACAGATCTTGGGAGACAGGCCAGTCCTTGCTTACAGACAGCCCCCCAATCTGAAGCAAATACTCACCAGCAACCACACACCACACAACAGAACCACTAACCCAGGAACCTATCCTTGCAACAAAGCCCGTTGCCAACTCTGTCCACATATCTATTCAGGGGATACCATCATAGGGCCTAATCACATCAGCCACACTATCAGAGGCTCGTTCACCTGCGCATCTACCAATGTGATATATGCCATCATGTGCCAGCAATGCCCCTCTGCCATGTACATTGGCCAAACTGGACAGTCTCTACGTAAAAGAATGAATGGACACAAATCAGACGTCAAGAATTATAACATTCAAAAACCAGTTGGAGAACACTTCAATCTCTCTGGTCACTCGATTACAGACCTAAGAGTGGCTATCCTTCAACAAAAAAGCTTCAAAAACAGACTCCAACGAGAGACTGCTGAATTGGAATGAATTTGCAAACTGGATAGAATTAACTTAGGCTTGAATAGAGACTGGGAATGGATGAGTCATTACACAAAGTAAAACTATTTCCCCATGGTATTTCTCCCTCCCACCCCACCCCCCACTGTTCCTCTGATATTCTTGTTAACTGCTGGAATTAGCCTACCTTGCTTGTCACCATGAAAGGTTTTCCTCTTTCCTCCCCCCCCCGCTGCTGGTGATGGCTTATCTTAAGTGATCACTCTCCTTACAGTGTGTATGATAAACCCATTGTTTCATGTTCTCTGTGTGTGTATATAAATCTCTCCTCTGTTTTTTCCACCAAATGCATCTGATGAAGTGAGCTGTAGCTCACGAAAGCTTATGCTCTAATAAATTTGTTAGTCTCTAAGGTGCCACAAGTACTCCTTTTCTATTTCCCCATGTTTATTCCCCCCACCCCCGCTGTTCCTCAGATGTTCTTGTCAACTGCTGGAAATGGCCCATCTTAATTATCACTACAAAAGGTCCCCCCCCCCCGCTCTCCTGCTGGTAATAGCTCACCTTGCATGATCACTCTCATTACAGTGTGTATGGTAACACCCATTGTTTCATGTTCTTTGTGTGTATAATCTCCCCACTGTATTTTCCACTAATCCATCCAGTGAAGTGAGCTGTAGCTCATGAAAGCTTATGCTCAAATAAATTTCTTAGTCTCTAAGGTGCCACAAGTACTCCTTTTCTTTTTTCTCATTGGCTAGTTTCCTAATGTTCTTCATGCAGCATTATTGGTTAAGCATGTGGGAAGCACAATCCATCACAGAAGGGAGAAAAGTAATCTACAGAGGCATAACTGCATCTGGTGCAACAAAAATATGCTAGGTTTCAGAGTAGCAGCCGTGTTAGTCTGTATTCGCAAAAAGAAAAGGAGTACTTTTGGCACCTTAGAGACTAACAAATTTATTAGAGCATAAGCTTTCGTGAGCTACAGCATCCGATGAAGTGAGCTGTAGCTCACGAAAGCTTATGCTCCAAAAATATGCTAGTAATATATCAATATTATTTCAGATTTCAGTAGCTCTATTAATTAGAAATGTTTCAAGTTTGCACTGTAAAATTCTCTAGCCCTCAAGGAAAACAGAATTGTTGACAGTACAAAATATTGTCTTAAGTAAGCTGTAAAAGAGGGAGTCTGATAGAAAAAATAAGAATACAGCCGAACTGAGACAGGCTGTTCTTCTAAACACCCTGTTCACTTGCTACAACGTTTAAAAATATTAATAGCTAGCATCAAAATATGTGCAGTTTAGTAGCCTAGTTCTATAATTAACTCACTGTTTCATGAAAAGGTTAGAGTCACAAGAAGAATCACTTTCTTCCAACTCAGAGCTTTATTAGAGTAAAGAAAATAGCATTGTCTCTAAAGTTACTTGGGCCCTGCTTCACTGTACAGCTTCTGCATAGAACTTCCCCAGCTCCACTCCTGCCTGAATTTTTGGTGTATAGGTAAAGAAACAGTCCCACATCCTCCCAGCCAGATCATCACATCAGTTGCAACATTTAAAATTATAGGGCCTGATCTTTAGCATTACCTGAGTCCAGGATCATCCATGGGAAGGCTCTGCACCTGTGCACTGTCTCTGGGGATCATGTGTTTCCACTCAGGACCTACACAGCAGTCAATACTGAATTAGAAGCAGTGGGGCAGTATGTGGTTCTGGGCCATTCCAGGACTGATATATAAGACAAGGTAATGTCCAGGAGTGGCTGAATGAGCCATTCTTTCACAATTTGAATGTTGATTCATTAAGGTTTTACTTGGACAAGCGGATTAGAGTTTTTTTGTTTTTTTTTAAATATAGGCTACCCGTGTTAATGTCTGACTAGACCTGAAAAAGTCCCAGATACTTTTTTCTGTTTCGTGTGTCATTTACTAAGAGCTGCTGGGATAGTGCTGCCTCCTGTTATATCCTAATCCAGAAAACTAATCAGTCTGTCTGTAATCCTGTCAGCCTAAATGTGTGTGATTAGTAAAACTATGGAATAAGTCCTGCCTCAGCTATTGGAAGCCTTGTTGCAAGTGGGAAGAGAGTACAATACAGGCCAGGCAACAGTGCGCAGCAGACATCCTGGTTCTTTAGAAGAAAGAAAAGGTTTTTTTGTTGAAGGATAGCCGCTCTCAGGTCTGTAATCGAGTGACCGGAGAGATTGAAGTGTTCTCCGACTGGTTTTTGAATGTTATAATTCTTGACATCTGATTTGTGCCCATTTATTCTTTTATGTAGAGACTGTCCAGTTTGACAATCAAACTTCAAAAACAGACTCCAGCGAGAGACTGCTGAATTGGAATTAATTTGCAAACTGAATACAATTAACTTAGGCTTGAATAGAGACTGGGAGTGGATGGGTCATTACACAAAGTAAAACTATTTCCCTATGTTATTTCTCCCCACCCCACCCCACCCCCTACTGTTCCTCAGACGTTCTTGTTTACTGCTGGAAATGGCCCACCTTGATTATCACCATAAAAGGTTTTCCTCCCCCCCCCACTCCTGCTAGTAATAGCTCATCTTAAGTGATCACTCTCCTTACAGTGTGTATGATAAAACCCATTGTTTCATGTTCTCTGTGTGTATATATAAATCTCCCCACTGTATTTTCCACCAAATGCATCTGATGAAGTGAGCTGTAGCTCATGAAAGCTTATGCTCAAATACATTTATTAGTCTCTAAAGTGCCACAAGTACTCCTTTTCTTTTTGCGAATACAGACTAACACGGCTGCTACTCTGAAACCTGGTTCTTTAGAGTTAAGCACAGGAGCTCGACTGAAATGTGTCTGGCTAACTGGATGGGAGAACATATCCCCTTGTTACTTCCTTTCCCTCTATTTCTTCCCCTAAACCAATGTGGGAAATATCCTTACCTTCAGGACATACTCAGTCTCTCTCTCTCTCTCTCTCTCCTTATGAGTTTGCTCTTTGTTCTCTCCTTTGGCAGTGCATGTTCTGAATCTGCCTCTTGGCCCCTCTCTCAGATGGATATAACTTGGGAATAGGAGTTTTGGTTTGTCGTCTTCAGTAAGGGAAAAGGAAGGAGAAGGTATGTACTAAGATTTCTTGTCAGAAAAACACTCATGTGTTTAAGTGCTTTCCTGAATACGGTCTGGCTTCCCAGTTTATGACATTACTTATTATTTTTCTTCTGATGAACACAAATAGATGGAGCAGTGTCTAGTCATCATCTTTGAAGAGTATATTTGTTTGTTGATATCTTTCTTTTAAGATATCTTAAGAACATTACACCAAACGTAACAGAGGCTATCTGGACTCGGGTCTGCATCTGGTTTGATTGGTATTATAGTTTTTTCTTTCTCCCTTTTGAAATGTATCATTCAATTTTCCATACATGATGCATTAAAGCAGTTGACTATCTGTTGTGTCCAAGCTGACAGACTGAGAGTATGTCTCAGTAGATGTCATTGTTGTTTTGGCTCCATCTCTGAGTCAGATTTCACAATTTGTGCCCATGTGTCTGCTTCAGCTAATGAAGGAAACAAAGAGCAAGCTAGAAAAAGGGATGAGAGAGCAAAAACCGAGGATACTAAAATTAACGCCCTTCAAAGCACACAACTCATGGGTACAACTGATCATGGGTTCTTGACCTGAGGGGTCACACACTGGTCACAGGAGAGTCTGACCACCTTACCTTTCCATATTACTTAATAAGGTGGGCTCCGGTTAGATGGAAGGGGGACTCCCGGTATGGCAGTGGGGACTGCTGTGTGGCGAAGGCTGAGAATCACTGTTATAGAGGAGCTTTTAGCTCAGAGTTTAATTTGTATAAAGAGAAGCCCAATATTCTTTTTCCTACTACTGTATGTCAATGCCAGCTGTTTCTTATGCAACCACTTCCATGTGTTTTGGCTTCCAGTGGCCTGTTGGCTTAATTGCTGCAAACAGGCTTCTCAGGAAAAATTGTCTGCACCGGAATGGGAATTTCAGATAAAGATGCATCTGAGATGCCTTGCTACCAGCATAAAGAGAGAGACAGAGGGCAAAAATATTAGAAAAGCTGAGACTTTTACAATCCCCCAGGCATGTCTCCATCTGATCATTTCTCATTATGCTGAGTCTTCATGAATCTTTGTTTTGAGCAAGCCTCCAGAAGGGTTACTGTTCAGGTTCTGATAAACATCTCAACGTTTAGATGACTATACTTTTTACTCCTGGAGGTCTGTGTCACACTGTCGCAAGTGACTCACGACCGTGAGTGCCTACCTCAGGCAGACTGTCAAAAACAGGGCAGACACCCTACACTTGTGTTGTGTTCTATAATTAGGCTTCACCAACCCAGTACCAAATGTGAACTCCTGGATTTCTAGAACAGTCGTGCCATGAGTCACAGTCAGTCCCCTTAGACTCTCCAGTCTATCTTGCCATCCAGACAAACTGGGCTGAGTGATAAATGTCCACTGACACCAAAAATCACAAAATATTCAGGTTGTTTCCAGTCCCAAGAGACCTGTCACTTATCTAAGATACAAACTGATCTGGGATCTTACACCAGACACAGCACCTGTAGACAATCCTGTAAAAAAACTGTCTAAAGGTTTATTAATTAGGAAAAAGAAATAAGAGTTATTTACAGGTTAAAGCAAGCAAACATATACACACAAATGAATTACCATGTATGAGTCCAAAAGATGACAGAAAAGTGGTAATATGTCAATTCAAGATGTCCTTTAGGGCAGACGCAGGGGTAACCCCTGGGGCTTTCTGCCTTAGTTTAATGTCGATGGCCCTGTGAGAGTTCAAACAGCAAACAGGTGACACATTTTCTTGTGATTTTGTTTTATCTTTTATATTTGGCCTTCCAGTCCATGAGATGAGCTGCCTGGCATGTAGCATTTCCAAAGTCTGATAGGGCCATCCACCAATTCTTTGTATTTTGATGTTTCTTAGTGGCCTGCTTAATCTTGATGGGCATACTTAATGGTTGGGGGGAGAATTCCCATGCCTGGGTTCAGAAGATCAGAACAAATATTTTTAAAATTATAAAGCAAAATTTACATGTTTTCCTTATAGCATGGAATACAGGCATTACAAGTGAGATTAATGCATGCAGCAATTTAAAAGTTTTTCATGGAGACTAAATACATTCTTATAAGACTGATACCTATTTTGAATAAAACTAACATACAGGTGAGCTGGTTTGGTTTCCAGCTATGCGTTTGTCAGTTCTTAGCTAACATCTATGACCTTGGTCAGAGCTGGTACTTGGTTTACCAGATTCACAGTCCGATTTTAGATTCTGCCTTAGTTCACTGAGTTTCAGTGTCTCACCTAGTCCCTATTGGAGACTTGTCCATATCACAAAATCAGTGTTTAGTTTGGCACAATTCTCTGTCTTTGCTCACAAGAGGCACAGGATTTATTCTACAAGAGCATTACAGATCAGGATTGATGTGCATTGACAGGAACTACATGAATGCCAAGAACAAGGTCTTAAATCTAACCACTTTACAGTTTTGATAACTCATGAGTTCAAAAAGGCATCTAAGCCCTTCTTAGCAGCTGAACACATCATAGTTTTACACTTGGGTAACACTAAAATAGCCAGTTGGATTTTCTCTTTACTCTTAATTCTAGGCTGAGAACAAGTATAAAATATTTCATTTCAGAGGCTTTTGGAAAGATATAATCCATTGAAAATATGGGTGTAGAATAAAAATGCCTTTGCAACAGAGGTGTCTGTGCTAGGCTAGACAGTGTAGGTTGACCGTCTGTGGTTTAACTGAGCGGGCAGATATGTGGGGAACCTACAAGAACTCTGCCAAAGAATGACCTCCCACTTCCTGAAGAAAGTAATGCTAATCATAATAATTTCTTTTTTTTCTTAATCATTTGTGTGTGGTCTTTGTTTTGTTTGTTTTTTTCCATTGCCTACTTCCAGTGAATACAGACCATACCAGGTAGGCCTACTCCAGCCAATACCTCAACTGCTTTTCCTGTCCCAGCCCTTCCATCCTCAGCTGACAGAACTTTTCCCTCCTTTCCCATCTTGCTTCTGGGGTTCCTGCCTTTCTAGGGTCTGGCCTCGCAGGAACACAAGCCTATTTGGAGTCCTAGTGGAAAGAAGGTAGCTGAGGCAATGAATTTTATTGGATCAACTCCAAATATTTGGAATTCTGGTGTGCATGGTAAGAGGGGAACAGGGACTTTTTGGGGGTTAGGGAAGCTGGGGCTGGAATGGAGAAGGGGAACTCTGGAAGAGACGAATAAGAGCTGGAGTTAAAGGAGATAATGGGAAGAGGTGAGACAGAAAAATGTGGGAAGGAGAGCAAGAACTAGAGAAAGGCACAAATGGTATCCAAGAAGCTCATGTTTTTTTAACTCCAGGTGCATAGGTTCCATTCTGGGTTCAGGCCTCCCTTTGGAGTTGGGATCACATGATAATCCTGGTCAGTGCTTAAGAGATCTTATGACAGATGTGGAAATTTCCAGGACAAACCTGACTGAATTAAGTTTATGCACCTTAGGAGCTCATTGTATTAAAAATACAAATATTTATGTATTATTGTGGGATTGTATGTAACTTGTCTAGGAGACATAACTAATGTAAACCTTGGCAAGTGTTATGAGTTTTGAAGAACTATTAAACAATAGGCTAAGACCAGAATGAACTGCTAGTTGAGTAGGTTTCCTAGGAAATACTGGGAGGAGGGCAATCCAAATGCCCATCTCCAGATCTCATCTTTTGAAGTTTAGCCCTGGGGAGAGAACCTTTGTCTACGAATTACCTATTCCCAGGGTCAAAAGGCCCAAATGGCATAAAGGAGTAACTCACAAGTTTCTGGTGGTTTTTGTTCTGAGGAAAAGGATTTATGAACTTGTAGACACAGGATGGATGGGATTTGAAGGACTGTTCACCGGCCAGAATCCTTGTTCGAGTGAGGGGGTGAGCTCTGGTAAGCTTATTGTCATGCATGTAAGTTCTTTTATTGTTTTGATATGATGTTTTCTCTGTATTGCTTTTACCTTAAGAATAAATGTACTTGCTTAGAAGGAGCTGTGTTCTAACTTAACTGTGGCAATTACACTGTGTACCTTCTCTGGGGCAAAAAGTAAAGCTGGCCAGCTTAGGCAGTCTGACTTTGCTGTGGAATTCCCAGTAGTCATCCTGGAAATACCCTGGTCAGGAGGGAGAAAGATGTGTCTCTTCAAACCTCACCCGGGTCAGGTGATGGCTGAGGAGCTGGAAGCCTATGAGAGGGTGCCCTTGCTGGATCACAAAGAGGAAATAGAAGTACAGTTGTCCTGAACTGTGACAGATCCTATGCTACTTAATGATTTTGGTTGTGCTGTATCTCTCAGCAGCTTTTTGATAAGATTGAACATTGGATAGCTCTTTGGTGATTAATAGGAAATGCTGGAATGTCTAGAACAATTCTCTTTTCGGTTCCAATTGCATTTAGAGGATAGGAGAACCTGCATAGTTTTATACATTATGACGGGGCAAGGCAAGATGGCAATAGTAAATTAATGGGAGATGGATATATTAGCCACAGGCTAAACAAATCCCTGTTACCAGAATAAGCAAATGGCAGCTGCTCCAGGTCAATTAAGACACCTGGGGCTAATTAAGATCCAGAAGGCAGGGAGAACTAGGTTGATTGGGACACCTGAAGCCAATCAGGGGCTGGCTGAAACTAGTTAAAAGCCTCCCAGTTAGTCAGTCAGGTGGCCGCAAATGTCAGGAGCTGTAGGAGGAAGTTGCGCTGTTGGAGATACTGAGCAGTACACACCATATCAGGCACAAGAAAGGAGGCCCTGAGGTAAGGGTGAAGTGGGTCTTGAGGAAGTCAGAGACTGCTGTGGGGAAGTAGCCCAGGGAATTGTAAACATCCTGTTTCTAAAAAGTCAGCTACCATAACTGATACTATTAGGGTCCCTGGGCTGGAGCCCAGAATAGAGGGTGGGCCTAGGCTCCCTACTTTGTCCCCTGATTAATCACTGAGACTGGGAGACAACAGAGACTGTGCAAGGGAGTAAAGCTTCTCCTCACCTCCCTCGCTGTCTTATGATGAAAATGGCTCAGTAGGCTGTGACCCTTGCCTCTAGAGAGAGAAGGGCTACGTAGAGGGTCACAGTGAGCCTCTGAGGCTAGCAAAATCCACCAGGAAACGCGGGACCCACAGAGACAAGGACAGAGCTTTTTCACAACAAATTGAATCTTGCTTACACTGATTTTTGCATGGTTGCAACTTCATTCACATCAGTAGAATTACTCCTGATTTACATTGGTGTAAGTGAGAGGAGAATCAGGTCCATTATGTGGGAGTGTCCAAACAATGTAGAATTTGGAGAATCAATGGGAGGTCATCTTGGCACAACTGCACAGATGGATTTGCAACCAAGTATATAACTTAGCTATTTCGGCAGACACTAGCAACCTGAGTAGCTCAACTCCATAGAAACCTCTTTGTTTTGGAACACCAATGATTGCTTCTAAGAAATTGATTCCATCAGTATGAAAACAAACCAACCCCCTCTCCCCTGAACAACCTATAGAACCAAACGTTGTATAATGCAGCAACTGTATGTTCAAGGTGCCTACATTGAAGACAAGGGGTCATATTCCCTAGCTGGCGTAAATTGTCATAGCCCTATTGGCTTCAATTGAGCGTTGTTGATTTAAACTAGCAGAAGATTTGGCCCAAGGTCTTTTGCTAGTTCTATCAAACCTCACTACTACAATACTATTACTTATTTGTATTATGGTAGTGCTAAAAGCCCCCAATCAGAATCCTGAACTTCATTTTTCAAGGTGTCAAATGAACATATAGTAAAACATAGTCCCTGCCATGATGTATCAACCTTTCTTCAGCAGTGTATGACTGAAAATAAATTTGCACTATGTAAGATTACTTGTCTGTGATATGATTCTGGAGCGTTATAGGGTTTGGGAATAACTTGAAGTAATGCCATTTGTCTAGCATGAGCAAAGTTCACAGTATGCACTTATAAAATATCTTTCTAACTACTGAAATTATCCATATATAATCCCTATAACACTCCAGGGCCACAAATTTGGCTCATTCATCAAACTATATGTTGTAATATTGCCCAAGGGGTGCACAGCTAAACTTAGACTGCATATGTTTTCAATCTGTATGTATTCTAAGTAATGCATATTTATTCAATGAGCTTACATTAAAATGAATGGCAATCATTTTATTTTAGCTTCTTAGCCTTCCATTTGATGTGTGTAATACCTATTTTTAATTCTTTATGCTTGTTTTAATTGAAAGTGAGGATGAAGATTTTATAAGGACATTTTTTCTCCTTGTTTTAGTGATTAGATCTTCCAGCTTTAAGTCACTCTTCTTCCTCTATTCTATATCACTCCACCTGCTACAATCCACATCTCTGCACCTGCTGTCACAAGCTGTTGTCCCAATCTGCTCCAGTATTTTGGTTCTGAGTCTCGTCATTCAATTGAGACCCTATGCTGTATGATGTTGACTCATGAGTAAGGATGTGATTTAGTCAGAGACGTCATGGAAGTGAGTGACTTTACTGGACCTCCGTGACTTCTCTGGCTTCAGCACAGAAGGGCTTCCGTGCACCCCTGCCCTATGGCTGGAGCTAGGGCTGCCCCCCCCGGCTTCGGTTAGGGCAGGAGCCAGGATTGCGCTCCCCTACCCCACAACTTCAGCTGTGTTGTGTTGTTTCCCCATCACCCCTGTGGATACAGCTAGAGCTGGAGCTGTGTGCTCCTTCCCCAGTGGCTGCACTGGGGTTGTGCTCCCCCTCCCCCATGACAGTGGGGCTCGGGCTGTCAGTCCCTCTCCATGGGGCTCCAGCTATTATTCCTCTCCCCTTCCCTCCCCAACCTGCCGTCTGGTTATTTTTACTAAAAGTCACAAACTGGTCACTGGCTCCCATGAATTTTTGTTTATTGACTTTTATTAAAAATAACCATAACAAAATCTTAACCTTACTCATGAGTGACTGGCTTCAACTTTAATTGCTTTCCTGCCCTGCTAGTCCTCACGCTGCAATATTGTCTCTTTTACTCCCAATTTTCTATTCCTCTGCCACTACTAAATTATTTGTATTTCTCTGCTTTTTTTGGAGGGAGGCGTGTTACTCTTTTCCCCACTCAACTCTGATAGTGATACAGTTTCTGACTTGGCTTCTGTGCTGATTTAGCACTTTGACTGTGCCTGTGCGTTTTTATAGTTCCTACGTTCCTTCTATCTTTCCCACCTTGCCATTCTGATCATCTTGTCTGATTGTCTTATGACTTTTTTTTCTTGAGTCAGCCTCAGACATTCCCATAATTCTTCTTTCCCTCTCTGCCGACTGTAGCAGCCATATTTGCTCTGCCTGCTGCATAGCTCATTTAGGTGTGTATTTTTAGTCTATCTGAATTCAGAAGAATCATTCTCTACCATTTCTATAGAACATTCATCCATAGGAAACTATGCATTAGTCACAGTTTGTGATATAAATGAAATGTTATATTTTTGAGGCTTCTTAAGTACCATGGAGGAGTCTGCATCTTGAACTCTAAGAAGAATTTCCCACTGCATTTATCTACACGCATCAGAAAATTCATTAGTATCCCAGTGATATTACCAGTTATTATACTGCAGGGGAGGACATAGGTGCAATACATTGCATTTGCTTTACTTCACTAGGTTTTATCATGTATTGGTACTTGTGTACTGGATTGGCTTGAATATAGATCCTTTTTCTACATACCTTGGGCTATGTCTACACTAGCACTTTTGTCGGTAAAATTTTTGTTAGTCAAGGGTGTGAAAAAACACCCCGCTGATTGATATAAGTTTCATCAACAAAAGCACTGGTGTGGACAGCACTATATCAGCGGATGATGCTACAGCCACTTGTTGGGGGTGGTTTAATTATGTCAACGGGAGAGCTCTCTCCCATCGGCATAGAGCGGCTGCATGGGAGACCCTACAGTGGCACTGCTGCAGTGATTCAGCTGTGCCACTGTAAGGTCTGTAGTGTAGGCATAGCCTTATAAGAGCACTTCTGTATTTCCCTTTCCCTTTTACAAATCAATATTAGGTTGCTTTCTTGTTTCTTGCTATCAATTAAGCAAATCAGGTTTGTTGTATGATTGATTTTTTTGTGTGTGGTCCTTTTGACCTGAATTTTCCACATGAGTTTATTTGTTTTTGTTAACTTTCTTCTGAAAGATGCTTAGCTGAGCTTTATCCTCTCTTCCTTTGACTAGAAGACCTAACATTATTGTACTTGTAC
This sequence comes from Dermochelys coriacea, assembly GCF_009764565.3. Classification (NCBI taxonomy): domain Eukaryota; kingdom Metazoa; phylum Chordata; order Testudines; family Dermochelyidae; genus Dermochelys; species Dermochelys coriacea. The sequence continues at coordinate 202,964,047 of NC_050069.1, forward strand.
TGTAAGTGAAAGTACAGGTGTATGAAACATAGAAGAAATCTGCACAGAAAGGGCTGACATTCTCCTGATCCTTTGTGTATAACAGTTCTTCTAGCTAATGGAGACATTAGGGGAAAAATCTATTGATAATTCAATCTTCCCTAATGTTAGCGTGATTCATGCTTCATTCTCAAGACTGAGTTTCAGATGCCCTTTTAATAATCTCATTTTTTTTCATTGCAAGAAGAATGGATTCATTATAAATATAGATCTCCTGAAATCTTGGGATCAGTTTTGGAGTGAACTATGTGGCTTATTTGATTGTTATTCTTCTATAAGTTCTATAATTAACTGAAACAGTTCAGATTTTATTGTGTTGAGGCTTTTTCTCATCCAGTCCATGTGAGATCCTTTTACTCACCACTGGCTTCATTTTATTCTTTACTCACAAACTTGAATGTCTGAATTCAGTACACACTTTAATGAGATGTTGCTCATTGAAATGAAACGGGAAGTGGTACTGTATGGCTATAATATTTTATAATACGTGTGTCACTTGTCTGGATGTATTATATATCCATTGACATTTTAAAGGGGTAAGATAACAGAAGGAATGAAGTTTTCAAATGCAGGTGTCTAACTATCAATAATTTTAAAGGCACCCATGACAAAGTGGCCTAATTTTCAGAGTTCTGCATACCCACACCCCCCTCTGAAGTCAGTGTGTGTTGGGCATGCTCAGTATCAAGCCACTGTTAAGGACCTAAATAAGGATTTAGGAGACTAACTTTAGACATGTTTGAAAATTTTGGCCTGAGTGTCATTGATTTAACTTCTTTAATGACCCCTTGTATTTCTCAAAGATATGCGTAATTGAAAACCCAAGCCTAAACACGGACTAAGTTTTGTGCAAAAATCACACCATAGGAAGAAAAAGCACTAGGAGGAAAGAACTCAGGGGTACAGCAAAACTTCTGTGTATAAACACTTCTGAAAGTTGGATTCCTCAAGCGAAGCTAAGAACACCTCCAAAAGCTAGATTTTGACTGAGTTGCACACACTGAGTTAGAATTTCAGTTGGAGTGCATCCAAAATCATTAAGCAGAAGCCTGGGATACCACAGCAAAGAAGATATCATTAGCATGTTTTAAGTTAGGTTCCAGTAATTTTAAAACGAACATGAAGAAGAATGATAGGATAAGTCATTTGATTAATTAAAATTAAACATTATGAGGAAGAGAATTGTTTAGAATAATTTTTACAAGTTGTTGCACAGTGAAAAGTGATTTTGCCAAGTCTCCTTCTTCGGGAGATTTACTGTTCAGCCTTAATGTGAACACCCACAGAAGAATTAACAAAGAGGGCAAAAAGAAAAATTAAATACACCCAAATAGACTAGCACGACCATCAGATGCAGCACTAGATTTGCTGCCCCTATGAGGGGAAGCTCCTAGACAGGAACATCAAGGATGTTCTGTATTTCTGAACAAACTGCTGAAGGCAGACTACTACTTTCTCTACTGTTAATTGTTGTAATTTTGTGCCTTCCCCAATTGTGAGCGAAATGAAAATGGAGAACCAGGGAAGTTGTTAAAGCAGTTTTTGATATCTGATAAATATCCCTGATGCTAGGGAGTGTTACTGTCATAGATGCAGAAAACAATGGGGAGACCTGTGCTTCATGAAGAAATTGTAAAGCTAATGCTGCTAACAAATAATGAAAATGAAAGCCAGCAAAACGGAAAAATGGAAATAGATCATTCAGAGTCTCCAGTCTTGGTTACTGCAAAGGAAGCTGATCAGGAACTGCAGCCTGCTCTCTGTTTTGCTGAACAGAGCACAAGGCACTGATTTATAGTACAGTTCTCAGATTTAATAAAAGAAACATTTGTACTGGGGCAAATAATGGCTTGTCAAACCTCGGCTGATGACTTTTTAATTTAAAAACTTCTTAAAGTGTCTTGTATAATTTTTAAATTAATCCATGTTTGCAGTATTATAGCATTATGGATAAAGAACAACCGTTATCTCTTATGTAAATAACTCAGAGCTAGATTGTGCTATTTAATTATCATCAGCCTGCACAAAGGGACAATGAAAAGCTACTCCATCCCAGGGGAAGCATCAGGAAGGATATTGTGCCTTGGCAAGGAGGAATGTCTTGCTGGACACCATGGGTGCACAGAGGCATGCTATTTCCTCCTACATCCATTTGCAACTGATAGCTTCATTCCCACATTGCTGTCCAACTTTGGTGGCAGGCTCTTACTGACGTTGAGCCACTGGGGCACTGTACAGCATCTGGTAAACAGGTATACACTCAGACTGTGGAAGAGCAAGCAGGATATGCAAAGGGTAGGACATAGGTCCATGTAAAAGACTAAGCAGAGACTGTCAATTTATCTAAAGTCAGTAACTTACCAATGAAAGCTAACTGATTCTGAGCAAGGGTTAAACTGGTTTTCACACTGGCTTTAACTAGAGAAGTTTTAAAAAAGGGGCAAGTCTAGTCAAGCCTGTGCACTTTTCTAGTAGAGGCAAGGCCTTGGTTTGGATGTGAAGATTTCTGGAACACCCTGTTTTTAGCCTGGCTAAACTTACTATTCTATGAGAACAACCTTTTAAAAATATATATTTAGTCTCTGGTCTAGTATCTTTCTGTATATGATTGTGGCTGTGCTTCAGATAGTTGCAAGATTAGAATCAAAATAGTTAGTTAGAAACAAGATGTGGGAAAGAGAGAACATATTGCTATGGAAGTGGTCATCAGAGGGTGCCATTACATATAGTCTTACAAGTTCTTTTCCTAGGTATGTGAGCTAGTTTTTAATCTTGGAAGAAATACCGTGATGTGAGTTTTTGAATGCAGGTTTCTTTGGGGGAGCTGTGGCAAGCAGTAAGCAGACATGCCAAACCCGCTTCTTTTTTTTTTTTTTTTGATTGGCTCCCAGAAGCAGGGCAAGGGACAAGGAGGGGAGAGAGTCAGGGGTGCACAGTGGGCCCACCACAGTTCCAGACTACATACTGTGGGGATCTAGTCACATAGAGTGTTGAGGTTCTTAGGGATTGGCTTGTTTTGAAATGGGATTAGCTTGATTTTTGGCTTATTGTGAAAGTCAGGGTGCTTATTTACTACATGAAAGTTGGCAACTGTGAGTAAGAGACATTGATGTCTGCCTTAAATTTTCTAACTAGTCAATGCTTGAGGAAGAGTTGCTCCCTAGGATCTAGGCATTAGTGTATAGGGTAAGATCCCTAAAAGAGGTGATCTACATCACTCGTGTCTCCTCCGTTGGGAAGCTGACTTGACATCTGTTACTGCTCATCAGAGGGGCAATTTGTACAACTTTCAACCTTAGTAAAATTCTTTAATTGCATGTAATGGTTAATATTTCATTGCAATTACCAGACTAATAAAATTTTTCACCAGAGGTAGAAGACTAAGGGAAGTTAGGAGACATGCACTTCTGTTACTCTTGGAGATCCAATGAACTTCTAAATTAGATTTAAACTTTTAGCTCATTTCAGCGTTATTTTCAGTCTGAAACCAAGGGAGAATGGTAATAATCTGAAGGGAAACATTCTGTGTGGCAATAAAACACTTCCTAGCAGAACCTATGCGATGGGCCTCTAACCAGTTTCACTGAGGCAAACATTCTGATCAGAGACATGAATGGGAGGCAGGATGGCTTTCTTGTTAAGTGCGTACCATCGCATTTATGAAACTTCAATTTCTGAAAACTGTTAGAAAGCTTTAAAATCATAACGTGACTGAAGGACAGTGTTTGGGCACTGGAGAGCCCCCATGTAGTGTTCACTCTTAGGCGCTCCTGTGTCCTCGGAGTGAGGCACCTTTGCCTTTCTTGTTTCAATGTTCATCTCATCACCGTTTTAGCATCTGTTTTGTTTAATATTGTAATACATGTGTGGGTTCCACTTTTTTCACCAGTAGGAGGAGCCATGGTTGAGCCTGTCTGGGCAGGTTGTGCATGTGACCATCACAAGGCACACACATAACTTAAGATATATAGGGGTAGAGTTAAGAGCTTTTCTGTGTGGAGAAGTGACAGACTCTGGGCAGAGGGGAAGGCTTGTCTGCCTGCACCCAGTTCACCTCGCTGGACCACCCAGCAGGGAGAGAGATTGCTTACTGTACTACATATGCTGTAGCCTAGGAGCGTTCATTTGGAATCTATTGTGGTTTTCAATAAATGGTTAAAATCCATTTGGGCTTTTGAACTTAACTGAATTGCTCTAGGGAGAAGGCAAGTTTGTAACAACAGTAACTGTATAACTGCCATTAGAGTGGCAGGAAGATCTGTGAAAAGTTTATTAGAAATATAGTGAAATGAGACAAACATATTTGGAAAAATACTTTATAGACTACCACGTTTCAGAAGAAATGTAGCTTTTGGCAGAAAACGAGAATGAATAACACATTGAATAACTTAAATACATTGTTAAATTGTTTAAGTGTCAGATTTATCCACCCTTAAAACGACTTCAATCTGACTAGAAATGACCTGGATTTCAAATAACTTAAAAAACAAACAAAACAAAACCTCTGTATGTGGATCCTCAACTGAAACAGTGTTTAGTGCTGTGTCCTATTGTAATGACTGTGCTGACACTGGTGCACAAACAAGGAAGTGACAGCAAAAGAAGTAATGTGGTGTAATTTCAGGAAGCTGAATTTAGATAATTATGCCAATTGTGATCGATCTCTTAGTAATAGCTGAACTAGCTAGATTTAGCTCAAGAGGTAAGGGCCTGTGCTTCAGAGTAAAAACATATCTTTTTCCCTTAAGATGAGCAGACACCCCTCTTATTATATACTGGGAACAGGTATGGATAAGAAGTTGACATTTTTACGTAGTCACTTTTCAGACTAGAATCCCACTTTAATATGTTCAGGGTTGTGATGGTGTTGTATATCATTGTTTTTAAAGAAAGATAAGGTTGCAAAGTTCAATACTCAAAAGTTGGGAAATGCCAGAATTAAAGTTGCTGGTTCAATCTTAATTTAACCTTGTGTTTATAGTAATGTCTGTAATTATATAGCATGTGATTATTTTTTCCACAGGACTTTCTGCCTCTATTCCCCCACTTTTCCTTCTGCTGGGCACCAGTTTTGATCATTGAGAGCACATGAGACAGTCTCACTGTTCTCAGTTTTGATGCCCAGCACCACCTCAGCATCCAGCACCTGGGAAGAGCAATGATAGTTAAAGTCCTTCTTAGCCCCAGGCTGGAGCATGCCCAGTGCAGAGGAAATCTTCTGAGAATTTAGCTAGGAAACAAGCCTCTATTACACATGTACAATCTGTGGTTTTTTTGCAAAAAGAAAAGGAGTACTTGTGGCACCTTAGAGACTAACAAATTTATTGGCGCATAAGCTTTCATGAGCTACAGCTCACTTCATAGCTTTTTGCGAATACAGACTAACACGGCTGTTACTCTGAAACTTGATTTTTTTGTGTGGTTTATTACTGGGCCAAACTTGGGTGGACACATCTTTGCATCAGAATAATGCGCCTGCCAAATTTTAGTCCACCATTCCAAAGCATGGAGGCACTGGAGATTTTCAAATGAAATAGTTGTAAGACTTTTTTTTTCTTTTTTTTAAAACATGGGCAAAAATTTTCTATAATCTTGTTCTTAGAAACAACTAGCTTTTGTTGAAACTTTCCACCCGAGGCAGAAACCTGGGAAGGAAAAATTTAGCCTGAATGGTTGAAGTAATGCAAAGTTATGAGCAACTGAAAACATGGCCTTATAATGGAAAGTGGTAGACAACCTTAACTAGAAGTGTCGCTATTAACTCTGCCTACCATATGCCAGATTCTGTAACCTTTGCTTATGCATAGTTGTCTGTTTGCTTATGCATAGTTTGTATCATTATGTGCAAACCTATTTGGAGTATCAGAATTTTACACTTGGAAGCAGAGCTAACTTGGCATTGCCAGTATGTACTGAAAATGAGGGATTCTTGTTATTGCTAGAACACAAATACAGCACTACATGATACTGCAACTGAAAATCATCTTCCCCAAACACGGCACAGAACTATGTAAGTCTAATTAACACTAATGGCATCAGGGCCATCTTGGTATTCAGACTGTTGAACTGTAGACAGCAAATATCTATGAATATAACAGTAATTATGGACCTTTCCCTACTATATCAGGACTATTTAATTTACATAGTATAATGAAATCATATAGTTTAAAGGCTCTTCAGGTGTGTTCAGATCAGCCGTTTACACCGTGCACACAGCACAATATAAATTTCTTAGATTGTCTGTGCTAGCCTAAAAATAACTCTATGAACATATGTACTAAAGTACTTGGAATAAGCTTCCTTCTTTTTTTTTTTAAACTAAACTGCAATAAATCAAACTGTAGAACCAAGCACATGCTGTTGCAGCTACTGGTGCAAAGTCGTACATCATTTCTCAGCAAAACAAGATGACTGCTGAGGTTTTTTTTTTAATTTGTTAAAGGTATTTACTATGGAATTTTTTTAAAAAAGGGATGTAGGAAAAATGAACTTCCCCTCTGATTTTTAATTTGGACTATCAGCATTGCCAGGGAGCAGAAAACCACGTTCTTATAGAATGGAAGCACCGAGGGGAAAGGTCTAACATGCTAAGGAAATTCAGGAGTCTATCACTGCAGCTACCTCCTTGTCTATTTGAGTGTAGATCCTAGACCAAGGGCTCAACAGGCTACTCTCTGGCTTGTCTGGAGTTGCCACAACTATGCACTGGCTTGGCCCCCGTTTCCTCTCCATGCTGTGACTGTGGGATAACTTTGCAGATGATAATGTAATGCTGACAGACCCCGGTCGTCACTGGGCGGGATCGAACTGGGGACCTCTGGAGCTTAGTGCATGAGCCTCTACCACATGAGCTAAAAGCCAACTGGCTGTTAGTTAAGGCTGTAGAGCAGACTCATTTAACTCTCTCTAAGCGCTGGTCTACACTAGGAGTTGAGGTCGAATTTAGCAGCGTTAAATCGATTTAACCCTGCATCCGTCCACACGACGAAGCCCCTTTTTTTTTTTTTTTTTTTTTTTACTTAAAGGGCTCTTAACATTGATTTCCTTACTCCACCCCCGACAAGGGGATTAGCACTGAAATCGGCCTTGCCAGGTCGAATTTGGGGTACTGTGGATGCAATTAGACGGTATTGGCCTCCGGGAGCTATCCCAGAGTGCTCCATGGTGACCGCTCTGGACAGCACTCTCAACTCAGATGCACTGGCCAGGTAGACAGGAAAAGGCCCACAAACTTTTGAATTTCAATTTCCTCTTTGGCCAGCGTGGTGAGCTGCAGGTGAGTGCAGAGCTCATCAGCAGAGGTGACCATGATGGAGTCCCAGAATCTCAAAAGAACTCCAGCATGGACCGGATGGGAGGTATGGGATCTGATCGCTGTATGGGGAGAGGAATCCATTCTATCAGAACTACGTTCCAGTTTTCGAAATGCCAACACATTTGTGAAAATCTCCCAGGGCATGAAGGACAGAGGCCATAACAGGGACCCAAAGCAGTGCCGCGTGAAACTTAAGGAGCTGAGGCAAGCCTACCAGAAAACCAGAGAGGCAAATGGCCGCTCTGGGTCAGAGCCCCAAACATGCTGCTTCTATGATGAGCTGCATGCCATTTTAGGGGGTTCAGACACCACTACCCCAACTGTATTGTTTGACTTCTTCAGTGGAGATGGAGGCAACACAGAATCAGGTTTTGGGGACAAGGAAGTGATGATGATGAGGTTGTAGATAGCTCACAGCAAGCAAGCAAGCAGAGAAACCGGTTTTCCCGACAGCCAGGAACTGTTTCTCACCGTGGACCTAAAGCCAGTACCCCCCGAACCCACCCAAGGCTGCCTCCCGGACCTGCCAGGCAGAGAAGGGACCTCAGGTGAATGTACCTTTTTAAAATAGTATACATGTTTTAAAAGCAAGCATGTTTAATGATTAATTTGCCCTGGCATTCGCGGCTCTCCTGGATGTACTCCCAAAGCCTTTGCAAAAGGTTTCTGGGGAGGGCAACCTTATTCCGTCCACCATGGTAGGATACTTTACCACACCAGGCCAGTAGCACGTACTCAGGAATCATTGTAGAACAAAGCATTGCAGTGTATGTTTGCTGGTGTTCAAACAACATCCCTTCTTTATCTCTCTCTATGTTATCCTCAGGAGGATGATATCATTCATGGTCACCTGCTAGAAATAGGGTGCTTTTCTTAAGGGGATATTCAGAGGTGCCCATTCCTGCTGGGCTGTTTGTTGTGACTGAACAGAAATGTTCCCCGCTGTTAGCCACGTGGAGGGGCTAGCCACGCGCTGGGGGGAGGCAAAACGCGACCTTGGAACGAAAGCACATGTGCTATGTATGTAATGTTAACAGCAAGGTTTACTGTGAAAGAGTGTACCCATTGTTCTATAAAATGTGTCTTTTTAAATATCACTGTCCCTTTTTTTCCCTCCACCAGCTGCATATATTTCAAGGATCGCAGGATCTTCTCCTTCCCAGAGGCTAGTGAAGATTAGAAGGTGAAAAAAATGCACTCGCGATGAAATGTTCTCTGAACTCATGTTGTCCTTCCACACTGACAGAGCACAGATGAATGCATGGAGGCAGACAATGTCAAAGTGCAGGAAAGCACAAATGACCGGGAGGAGAGGTGGCGGGCTGAAGAGAGTAAGTGGCGGGCTGAAGAGAAGGCTGAATCTGAAAGGTGGCGGCAGCATGATGAGAGGAGGCAGGATTCAATGCTGAGGCTGCTGGAGGATCAAATTAATATGCTCCAGCATATGGTTGAGATGCAGGAAAGGCAGCTGGAGCTAAGACTGCCACTACAGCCCCTGTGTAATCAATCACCCTCCTCCCCAAGTTCCATAGCCTCCTCCCTCAGACGCCCAAGATTGCGGTGGGGGGCCTCCGGCCACCCAGCCACTCCACCCCAGAGAATTGCCCAAGTAAGTGCCCCAGCCAAGCAGAAGGCTGCCATTCAATAAGTTTTAAACTTTTAAAGTGCTGTGTGGCCTTGTCCTTCCCTCCTCCACCACCCCTCCCGGGCTACCTTGGCAGTTATCCCCCTATTTGTATGATAAATTAATAAAGAATGCATAAATGTGAAGCAACAATGACTTTATTGCCTCTGCAAGCAGTGATCGAAAGGAGGAGGAGACGGTGCTTAGCTTACAGGGAAGTAGAGTGAACCAAAGGGGGAGGGGGTTTCATCAAGGAGAAACAAACAGAACTTTCACACCATAACCTGGCCAGTCATGAAACTGGTTTTCAAAGCTTCTCTGATGCACACCGTGCCCTCCGTGCTCTTCTAACCACCCTGGTATGTGGCTGCGCGTAACCAGCAGCCAGGCGATTTGCCTCAACCTCCCATCCCGCCATAAACGTCTCCCCCTTACTCTCACAGATAGCACACAACAAGCATTAATAACGGTGGGAATATTGGTTTCGCTGAAGTCTAACCGAGTAAGTAAACTGTGCCAGCGTGCTTTTAAATGTCCAAATGCACATTCTATCACCATTCTGCACTTGCTGAGCCTGTAGTTGAATAACTCCTGACTACTGTCCAGGCTACCTGTGTATGGTTTCATGAGCTATGGCATTAAGGGGTAGGCTAGGTCCCCACGGATAACTGTAGGCATTTCAACATTCCCAACAGTTATTTTCTGGTCTGGAAAGTAAGTCCCTTCCTGCAGCTTTTGAAACAGATCACAGTTCCTGAAGATGCGAGCATCATGTACCTTTCCTGGCCATCCCACATTGATGTTGGTGAAACGTCCCTCGTGATCCACTAGTGCTTGCAGCGCTATTGAAAAGTACCCCTTGCGGTTTAGGTACTCGTTGGCTTGGTGCTGCGGTGCCAAGAGAGGGATAGGGGTTCCGTCTATGGCCCACTGCAGTTAGGGAATTCCATTCAGCAACGCCGTCCACTATGACCTGCACATTTCCCAGGGTCACTACTCTTGATATCAGCAGATCTTTGATTGTGTTGGCTACTTGCATCACAGCAGCCCCCACAGTAGATTTGCCCACTCCAAATAGATTCCTGACTGACCGGTAGTTGTCTGGCATTGCAAGCTTCCACAGGGCTATTGCCACTCGCTTCTCAACTGTGGGGGCTGCTCTCAGCTTGGTATTCATGTGCTTCAGGGCAGGGGAAAGCAAGTCGCAAAGTTCCATGAAAGTGCCAGAATCTGTGTTCCACTACATGAACCTGCCCCATTAGCCCCATGATGCCCACATTGGCAGGGTCCGTGCTTTGAGAGAAGTCTGTGTCCATGTCCTCATCACTCTCGTCACCACGCTGATGTTGCCTACTCGCCCGGTTTCACTTTGCCAGGTTCTGGTGCTGCATATACTGCTGGATAATGCGCGTAGTGTTTAATGTACTCCTAATTGCCAAAGTGATCTGAGCGGGCTTCATGCTTGCCATGGTATGGCGTCTGCACAGAAAAAAGGCGTGGAATGATTGTCTGCCGTTGCCCTGACAGAGGAAGGGGCGACTGACGACATGGCTTACAGGGTATTAAAATCAACAAAGGGGGTGGCTTTACATCAAGCAGAAACAAAAACAACTTTTATACAGAATGGCCCCCTCAAGGATTGAACTCAAAACCCTGGGTTTAGCAGGCCAATGCTCAACTCACTAAGCTATCCCTCCCTCTGGTATTATTTCAGGCAGGATTGAATCTCCATTAAAGTTTTCAAGGTGCCCCAACAGACCTCACCAAAACAATTGTCAGCAGTTGATTTCACGGAGGGAGGGAGAGGGGAAGCAAATGAATACTAAATAAATCTGGTCTATTTCTTGTTTTTGATCCACTCCATCTATCTTTTACATCTTTGGCTGGCAGCAGACAGTGCAATAGGACTGCTAGCCATCCTCATCTCCTGCCTGCTCACCATAAGATGGTACAATAGGCCTACCTGTAGGACTAAAGAGAATGAGCTGGTTGAGTCACTCCTAATTTAGTCCCTGCGCCCATGTCTGCCAAGGCGCTCCTGACCAACCTTACTGAGGTGGCCAGGAATACCTCGGACGCGATGACGATGGTTTTCAGGCCTATTGCACCATCTGTTGCCACAAGGCAATGGGTTGCTGCTGCTGTGTAGCAATGCAGTACCGCGTCTGTCAGCACCCAGGAGACATATGGTGACAGTGAGCTGAGCGGGCTTCATCCTTGCTGTGGTATGGCGTCTGCACAGGTAATTCAGGAAAAAAGGCGTGAAACGATTGTCTGCCATTGCTTTCACGGAGGGAGGGAGGCCTGACGACATGTACCCAGAACCACCCTCAACAATGTTTTTTGCCCCATCAGGCATTGGGATCTCAACCCAGAATTCCAATGGGCGGCGGAGACTGTGGGAACTGTGGGATAGCTACGCCCAGTGCAACACTCCGGAAGTCGACGCTAGCTTCGGTACTGTGGAAGCACTCCGCCGAGTTAATGCACTTAGAACAATACTCTTATTATTTTTATAAGGTTTGGTATCTGTTGTGTTTACTCTGTCTGGTTTTCTCACATTAGACCTGTAAGGCGAGGTCACATCAGCATGAAAATCATTCCTTATCCTTCTCAGTTTCATCTGTGTGCTTTCCTTGACACTGCTCTAGGTTTGCACACTGCTCTTCTAGATAACATTGTATCTTTGTTGAGCCTTTCAACCTTTAAATCTGCAATGTGGTATTCTTTGAGGTTGAGAGAAGGATGAGTAAACTTAAAGCTCCTTGTCACATGTCTTGATTACTACAACATTTTTCTTTCAGGCCTTGACAAATGCAATCTTACCCACTCATATCTATTCAGAATGCAGCTGCAAAGATCATATTACTAATCCATTACTTTGACCATATCACTCCTCTCTTAAAGGTTGACTCCTGCCTCCGACTGGCTTATACTAGCTTCCATTTCCTACTTTTTGACATTTTCAAACAAGCACCTTTGTGCTTTCTACCATGGTGTCCCACACAAGGAGGTACAGCTCCCTGTAAACAGCTACAAAACTCCTCCTTCAGATCCCTCCTTAAAACTCTCCTTTGCCAAGTTGCCCACAAAAAACTTGACATTGGTTAGGTTGGTGCTATGGTCAGATCATGGCCTAGCATGCCAATTAATATTGTTTCCTTATACTCCCCCATTGGGTATGTCTATATTGTGATTAAAACCCCCATGGCATTGAGTCTCAACGCCTGGGTTAGCTGACTTGGGCTCATGGAGCTCAGTCTGTGAGGCTAGAAAATTGCAGTGTAGATGTACCCAGAAAGACTAATAAGGGAGTACAAGGAAACCATGAGAAGTCCAAACTGTAATTTTATAGCCCCGCAGCCCAAGCCCAAGGCAGCTGACCTGGGCTCTGCAACTCTGAGCCATAGGGTTTTTAATGATAGTGTAGACATAGTCTTTGTCTTCATCTGTGGTCTCTTGCCATGTACTTGGATCGTAAGGTCTTGGGGAAGGGGGACTGTCTTGCTGGTCTATTTATACAGCGCCTAGCACAGTGGGGTTCTGGCCCATGACTAGGGCTCCTATGAAGATAGTAAATAATAATGATATGTTTAAGTTTCTCCTGCTGTTTTTATAGGCAGTGTGTGTTTGCAATACATTTGTCTGTCTTTGAGGTTTTATATAACTATGTGTATTTAATACTTTATTATTATGGAGGATGTTTCTGTGGCTACAGCAGGCAGAAAGCTTCGAGAGTACCAACAAAAAGAAGTTGCTGTGAGAGAGAGTGTAGTAAACCTTGTCATATATATTGTGTCATAATGTTACTGGTTATTTTTCATTCCTTGAATATGAATTGTTGCACAGGGTAAAATGAGCAATAGCAACATTGAATGACCCACATAACCAAAGCAAAAAAAGAGCATGATATAAATTGTATTTGACCAAAGTGTGTTTCTGAGGTATAATACAGAACTTTGTGGGTTGGGCTCATCCTCATGTTATGATTGTTTAATTTTTTTTTTAACATGCATATTTTTTTACACACCACATACAAAAAGGATTCCCTGTATCTGAGGATGTTACTAGTGTACTGGGACAGCCAGTTGAGTCGGTTGTTATGGAAGACTAGCTTCAATTGATATTTAAAAAAAACCCTTTTGCTTCCTTCATACTATACTAGTGTCACTTTTGGAACCATTAGGGTGACGCTTTTTGAACTGAGCAGCTCCGAAGACCAGATTTTGTAGCCAGTGGAAGATTTATTTTCCCCCAGATAGAGAATTTTTATTCAAATTTGTGTGGAATAGCAAAAATCCAATGCTTATCAGCTCTGCAGTTTGCTGGTTGTGTGACCTGACATCAGAATTTGCTCCCATAGTGGAGACCCAGAAAATAATAAAAACAACTAGGAATCCATGTGGCGCCTTAGAGACTAACAAATTTATTTGGGCATAAGCTTTCATGGGCTAAAACCCACTTCATCAGATGCATGGAGTGGAAAAAACCACTAGGCAGGTATGTATGCACAGAACATGAAAAGAAGGGAGTTGCCTTATCAAGTGGGGGGGGCAGTGCTAACGAGACAATTCAATTAAAGTGGAAGTGAGCTATTCTCAATAGTAGAATACCAAGGGAGGAAAAATCACTTTTATAGTGGTAATGAAGCAAATGTAATGAGGGTGGCCCATTTCAAACAGTTGACAAGAAGGTGTGAATAACAATAGGGGGAAATTAGTTTTTGTAGTGATCCATTCACTCCCAGTCTTTATTCAAGCCTAGTTAGATGGTGTCCAGTTTGCAAATTAATTCCAGTTCTGCAGTTTCTTGTTGGAGTCTGTTTTTGAAGTTGTTTTGTTGAAGAATTTGCCACTTTTAGGTCTGTTATTGAATGTCCATGGAGACTGAAGTGTTCTCCGACTTGTTTTTGAATGTTCTACGTTTTGACGTCTGATTTGTGTCCATTTATTCTTCTCTGTGGAGACTGTCCAGTTTGGCCAATGTACATGGCAGAGGGGCATTGCTGGCACATGATGGCATATATCACATTGGTAGATGTGCAGGTGAATGAGTCCCCAGTGGTGTGGCTGATGTGGTTAGGTCTTATGATCGTGTCCCTTGAATAGATATGCGGACAGAGTTGGCAATGGGGTTTGTGGCAGGGACTGGCCTGTCTCCTAAGGTCTGTGACAGTGAGGGATCATCCTTCAGAATAGGTTGATGATGCCAACGAGGAGTACTTGTAGCACCTTAGAGACTAACAATTTTATTTGGGCATAAGATTTTGTGGGCTAAAACCCACTTCATCAGATGCATAGAATGGAAAAAACAGTAAGCAAGTATAATAAATACACAACCTATCTTGAAGGATGACCCTTCACTCTCACAGATCTTGGGAGACAGGCCAGTCCTTGCTTACAGACAGCCCCCCAACCTGAAGCAAATACTCATCAGCAACTACACACTACACAACAAAAACACTAACCCAGGAACCTATCACTGCAACAAACCCCATTGCCAACTCTGTCCGCATATCTAACTATCAGCCTATAGCCTCATTCTCACTCTTTGGCCCAATGATTTTTCAAGTATTTTATGTGAAATGGGATAGCTCCACCAGGAGAGATCAAGGGTGTCTTCCTCCACCTCAGCAACCTCGCTCCTGCTTTGATCCTCCTCCTCCCCCCCCCACCTGTTGAACTGGGCTCTGAAGTGTCCATGGTATGGTCTGAGTGGAGGTAGGGTCAGCCCCAAGTATTGTGTCCAGCTCTTTGTAGAAACGGCAGTTGCAGGGGCAGCACCGGAGCGGCTGTTTTCCTCATGGGCTTTGCTTTAGGCATTCCACAGCTTCTTCACTTTAACCCGGCACTGCAGTGCATCCCGGTCATGGCCCTTTTCCATCATGTCCCTTGATATCTGCCCGAAGGTATCGTAATCCCTGCAGCTGGAGCGCAGCTGGGACTGGACAGCTTCCTCCCCCTAGACACTGATGAGGTCCAGCACCTCGCCATTGCTCCATACTGGGGATTGCCTGGCGCATGGAGGCTTGGTCACCTGGAAAGATGCGCTGAGAGCACTCCACGCCTGGCTGAGAAAACAGGAAGGGGATTTTCAAAATTCCCAGAGAATTTAAAGGGCGGGTCTGATGGTTGGTCACCTGAGGGCAGGGCAGTAGAATTCAAAGTGATGACCAGAGTGGCTAGCACAGGCATTGTGGGACACTTCTGGAGGCTGATCAGAGTGCACTAACAGACCAGGGCGTCCACACTGGTGCCGCGGCGCTGCAGTGGGGGTGCACAAAACATTATTCCACTTGCTGAGGTGGAGTACCAGGAGCGCTCTAGCCAGTGTGGACAGGTAGTGAGCTAGTGCGCCCAGGGCTCCTTTATTGCGCTATATCTCAAGTGTAGCCAAGCCCTGAGATTAGTTGTGTGACAGGCAGTAGCTGTAGGGAATACAACAGTCAGTGAGCTTTTTCTCTCCCATCAGAAAGTTTCAGTGTAGCAGAGGGATGTATTACAACCACCATATGGCACTAGCTTACAGTACTGCTAAAGTTAAAAATAACCTACCCACCCCTAAGACTGGTGTGGTGCCTAGGAGGATATGTTTTCACTCTGTTGTACTTGCAAATCACATTTCATCTGCCTACTTAACTCCTCAGAAGGATGCTAAATATACTTCGTGATGATTACTCTGTCATAAAGCACTAACGATGTACAAAGGCTGAACACAGACAGTAAATAATGAACACATCATTCCTAACAACAAATAATCCTTTCACAGTAAACACTGTCAAGTGTAGTAAAAGACAAATTACTCCATTCAGAGCTCCTTCATTGATAAACTTCATAGAGTTAAACAAATGCAGATGGTAAAATACTAGCATAAATGGTGCTCCTTTGTTCTGTGCATGGGCTGTTATTGAGATCTGAGTATCTGCTGCATACTCTGTAAATACTGGAAAAGAGCTTTGTTCACCTACTACCACAAACAGTAATTAGATGGAGCAAATCTAATGCTTTTAAGTATCCCAGTGCCATAATTTATGATAAACCAGTGCAAAGTAAAGAGCAGGTGCTTCAGAGATTATTACACAAAACAAGATTCTGGGTCATGAAGACAGAAGTGTTCAAAATCACATAGCTGTATCTGATACATCTACAATGCAATGAAGAGCCATGGCATTGGAATCTCCTTCCAGTGTCGTCGGCCCTCGGCTCTGTTGAAGTGAAATTTTCTGAATTCTCCATGTGGCAAAGCCTTGCTAATCGATCAGTATACGTGACTTTTATTCTGTAATCTCCTGCATTTAAATGAATATATTGATGAGAGTGGCTGATCAACACCTCTGTCCTTCTAGGAGTTTTGAAGAATCCTAGCTAGCCACTGCTCAAAATAATTAAGAGGTGCTGAAGAGTACACAATCTAGATTTGACTTGGTGTAACAAAGAAGGGTCTAAATTAACCAAAAGGGAGTGTGGATCAGTAGCTAGAACATAGGACTAAGGAGAATTGGGTTCTATTCCTGCCTGCTGCGGGACTTCGGGCAAGTGCCTCTAATCTATCTGTTTCCTTTCTCCCTCCTTCATTTTGTTTTATCTATTTACAGTATATGCTCTATGGGGGGGGACTACTGTATATCTTACTCTATTTGTACCATGTGTAGCACAGGGGGGCTTCAATCACTGGTGGGGTGCTTATATGCTAGAGGAATATACTCTAACAGGAGAAGGACAAGTGTCATGATAAGATCAGGAGGTCACACATTAAGAAGCATGCTCATCTTGAGGGATTATGTGTCTCTCCTTACGTTTCCACTCCATCACTTACCACTGCTGAGCTGCTCCAGGCAAGGTTTGAGGAAGGAGTTGAATGTGGAGAGAGAGAGAGAGAGAGAGAGTTTGGCAGGTAGGTTTGGATGGGACATTCCAGGATGAGGAGATAGGGATGTTTGTGAGAGAAGAACCCAGGAGGGGAATCAAGGCAGTATCACTGACCATGGGGAGAGGAAGGGAAGAAGCTGTGAAGAGAGACCAGGTCTGTGATATAGGCAGGGACTTGAGAAGCGATTTCTAAATTTTAATTAATTAATCTTCACAACATCTTTGTAAGGATGGGGCCAGTTGAAGCTCAGTAACAAGTTCAGATGTCAGAAGGGGGATTGAAATGAAGGAGTCACTCACTCAATCCTGTGCTCAGGCCATTCAGGACCATACCTTGCAGAGATTATTTTATTAGGATTTCCCTAGGACAACTGGGGTTATACTGGGGTGTTCTAACATATATGGACCAGTTTCTTGGCCCATCTCTGACTGCTTTGTACTGCTCTGATGCCTTCAAGTATTTGAGCATAAACTTTCGTGGGCTACAGCCTGCTTCATTGGATGCATTGAATGGAACATATAGTAAGAAGACACACACACACACCTTGGTGGGTCTTGTGCTTATTGGCAGTTTTACTTGCCTTGGAGCTTCACAGCAGCCCTTAGTTTGGCTGTTTTCGTGAACCCACAGTTCAGGTCAACTCCTCCTGTGTCTGACAAGGAATTGGGAAGTTTGGGGGGAAACCCAGGCCCGCCCTCTACTCTGGGTTCCAGCCCAGGGCCATGTGGAATGCAGCTGTCTAGAGTGCCTCCTGGAACCCAGCTACAACTTCCTGGGCTACTTCTCCATGGCCTCCTCCCAACACCTTCTTTATCCTCACCATAGGACCTTCCTCCTGATATCTGATAATGCTTGTGTTCCTCAGTCCTCCAACAGTTCACATTCTCACTCAGCTCCTAGTGCATTTTGCTCCCAGCTCCTTACAGGTGCACCACAAACTGAAGTGAGCTCTTTTTTAAACCTAGGTGCCCTGATTAGCCTGCCTTAATTAATTCTAGCAACTTCTTGATTGGTTGCAGGTGTTCTAATCAGCCTGTCTGTCTTAATTGTCTCCAGCAAGTTCCTGATTGTTTTGGAACCTTCCCTGTTACCTTATCCAGGGAAAAGGGACCTACTTAATCTGGGGCTAATATATCTGCCTTCTATTACTCTCCTGTAGCCATCTGGCTCAACCCTGTCACAATACATACAGAGAAGGTGGAATTTGCCATACAAACTGTAAGAGGCTAATTAATTAAAGATGAGCTGTTATCAGCAGGAGAAAAAAAACTTTAGTGATAATCAAGTGACCTATTTAGACAGTTGACAAGAAGGTGTGAGGATACTTAACATGTGGATATAGATTCAATGTGTAATGACCCAGCCACTCCCAGTCTCTGGGTTAAAACTCAAGTTAATGGTATCTAGTTTGCAACAAAGCCCGATGCCAACTCTGTCCACATATTTATTCAAGTCACGCCATCATAGGACCTAATCACATTATCCATGCCATCAGGGGCTTGTTCACCTGCACATCTACTAATGTGATATATGCCATCTGCCAGCAATGCCCCTCTGCCATGTACATTGGCCAAACCGGACAGTCTATGCAAAAGACTAAATGGACACAAATCTGACATCAGGAATCATAACATTCAAAAACCAGTAGGAGAACACTTCAATCTCTGGCCACTCAGTAAAAGATTTAAGGGTGGCAATTCTGCAACAGAAAAGCTTCAAAAAACAGACTCCAATGAGAAACTGCTGAGCTTGAATTAATATGCAGACTAGATACATTAACTTGGGTTTGAATAGAGACTGGGAGTGGCTAGGTCATTACACATATTGAATCTCTTTCCACATGTTAAGTATCCTCACACCTTCTTATCAACTGTCTAAATAGGCCACTTGATTATTACTACAAAAGTTTTTTTTCCTCCTGCTGATAATAGCTCATCTTAATTGATTAGCCTCTTACAGTTTGTATGGCAAATTCCACCTTCTCTGTATGTACCTATCTTCTTACTATATGTTCCATTCAATGCATCTGATGAAGTGGCTGTAGCCCACGAAAGCTTATGCTCTAATAAATTTGTTAGTCTCTAAGGTGCCACAAGTATTCCTGCTTTTTGTTTTTTTAAAATGAAGTGGTAATCCAGTGGCCCAGGGAAGGATTGCTGCCATGCCAGACTTGGGGCATAATTTGTTGGCTAAACAAAAACTTAGGCAAAATACCAAAATAAAATAGTTCCTCTGCCTGATATGGGCTATAGTTCCCAGCAGCTTTTCCCTCACCTCTCTCAGCCCCCTGGGGTCCTTGCTCTGACACAGGGATTCCTGCAGGAGTCTACCTGCTCCCTGCAGTTATCACTCCCTGGGATAGCTGCCTCAGAGTCACATCAGGAGCTTGTAGTTCTGCAGTTCTTTAGCTCAAATGATCACTTGTATAGATATCGGGGTTAGAGTCATACAGGGACTTTAGTGCTTAACTACCTCTTTAAAACACCTAAATCCAACACTGAGGCACGACAGGTGTTCACAAAACCCCTGCTCAGCAGCTGCCTACCCCTCTAGGCATCTAAATCCCCATAAGTGCCTGTTTCTGCCAGAGGACATGTACAAGTCGTGATGGTGCCACGAGCCCTAGTTCACACCTAAGGTGTGATGGGAATCTCAAATGAGGCACCTCCCTGCCTAGCTCACCTACAGGACCCAGTCCAGGAGAGGTACTCAGAGCAGCCTAACCTGCATGAAAGACAGCCAGGGGTGAGAATATTTGTATCTATCCATGTACCAGAAACCCAATACCACTTTTCTGGGAGGTGAGAGATCCAGGTTTGAATCCTCACTGTGCCCGATTTGGAGCAGGGAGTTGAAGCTGACTCCTAGATGGCTGTCCTGGCCACTGAGCTACAAAGTCTGGCTCAATGATGAGTTAATTTTTTATACAAAATAGAACAGCTTCAACTGGAGTGAGACCTTCCCCAGAATCTCCCAGAGCCTGGTGGCCAGGGCACTCACCCAAGAGGTGTGAGACCTGAAAGTCAGGGTTCGGCTCCAAATCAGGCTGAGCAGGGGTTTGAAAACAGGTCTCCTATATGCCAGAGGAGTGTCTTAATTGCTAGGCTATTTGTATAATGGATGTATGGTGTCTCCTTCCTTCGTTTTTCATGAAAAAGGAGTTTTAGACACCTAATTTAGACACTTATTTCCAGGCAAGGGCTCATGGCCAAGAAACCCACGCAGAGATAGAATATCAGAGTTGGAAGGGACCTCAGGAGGTCATCTAGTCCAACCCCCTGCTCAAAGCAGGACCAATCCCCAACTAAATCATCCCAGCCAGGGCTTTGTCAAGCCTGACCTTAAAAACTTCTAAGGAAGGAGATTCCACCACCTCCCTAGGTAACACATTCCAGTGTTTCACCACCCTCCTAGTGAAAAAGTTTTTCCTACTATCCAACCTAAACCTCCCCCACTGCAACTTGAGATCATTACTCCTTGTTCTGTCATCTGCTACCACTGAGAACAGTCTAGATCCAGCCTCTTTGGAACCCCTTTTCAGGTAGTTGAAGGCAGCTATCAAATTTCCCCTCATTCTTCATTTCTGCAGACTAAATAATCCCAGTTCCCTCAGCCTCTCCTCACAAGTCATGTGTTCCAGTCCCCTAGTCCTCCCTCTGGCCTATCAGGTGTCTAAGGCCCAGATTTATGAGAGCTGGGTGCTTAAGTACCTTTGTGGCTCTGGGCCCTAAGCCCCTCCCCTCTCCTCTCCTCTGCATTTCACTTCTAGCTTGCTTAGGTGGCTCCTCAGCCAGCTAACTTCTGAAAATCTTCCTGAAGCGCATATCATTGTGCATGCATTGCATCAGAATCATGGGCACTTAACTCAGGGCTGTGCATTCCACAGGATGGCAGGGTGCCTAGGAGTAAGGCGTTGCAATGCCTAACTCCCCTTTCCTAATCTAGTCCTAAATATTCTTCAGGTGATCCCCTGACCTATAGCTACACAGCCTCAGCTGGGCAGCAGCTAATAGTCACATGTGAGCTGGACCCATCTCCTATTAAAAGGAGTCAGTCACTCTGAACAGAAACCCTTAGCTGTTTGTTTGAATAGTAATGGTACAATGTTGTAATAGTCATGACATTTCTTCCCTAATTCTCCAGGTTCCCTAACTGACTCACTGGTGGGAGTGTTTCATAAAGGACTTAGCTATAGGTGTCAATAATAGTAATTTCCCCCAATATTGTTTGGCAAGGGGTGGCAGGGGATGCTGCTTGGGTTTCTCAACTTGAAAACATCCCCAGGTAATTAAAGTAGGCCACAAGAGAAGGAGAGGACATAATGCTGTCTCAGGACTATTTCATTCCAATGCTTAGGAAGCTGAATATACTTTTGGCCACTATTTTCACTATGCCATGCATGTTCTGTCTGCTCTGCATTATTGGTTCAGCATATTGATTGGATGGGACCTGGGTTTTCTCTTGCCACTTGATAAGTCAAAGTTGATCTTCAGATACAGACTAAAAGGTGACTAGAATTGTCAAAGGTATATGCAATAATCGCTTTGTTCCTCAAAGGGCTTCAGGGAGGTGGCAGTCCTTATCCAGGGTTTCCTAATGAGACTGAAAGATGCAAACGAGCAAGTTCCTTTGAAAGCAACTTAGAAAAATGATTCAGTAAACAATCTAATTACAAACCACTTAGTAGGGATGGGGGAAATGGGCTAAAAAGTATATTCACATTCAGCCTATTCCTATTTGTAGCTCCTATTATTCAAAAAATATTCAGGAGGTATTTGGATTTGAAAAAAAAAACCTTAGAATGGAAATAAAATATGAGCATAAAGATATAAAATAATCTACAATTGGCAAAAATGAGGGTAGGAGTATGTCAAGGTTCCTTCCCCACTCTGAACTCTAGGGTACAGATGTGGGGACCTGCATGAAAAACCACCTAAGGTTATTTTTACCAACTTAGGTTAAAACTTCCCCAAGGTACAAACTATTTTACCTTTTGTCCCTGGACTTTACACCACCAAGCGTCTAACAAATATAACCAGGAAAGAGTCCACTTGGAAATGTCTTTCCCCCCCAAAATCCTCCCAAACCCTACACCCCCTCTCCTGGGGAAGGCTTGATAAAAGTCCTCACCAATTTGCATAGGTGAGTATAGACCCAAACCCTTGGATCTTAAGAACAATGAAAAAGCAATCAGGTTCTTAAGAATTTTAATTAAAGAAAAAGTAAAAGAATCACCTCTGTAATGTCAGGATGGTATATACCTTACAGGGTAATCAGATTCAAAACAGAGAATCCCTCTAGGCAAAACCTTAAGTTACAAAAAGACACAAAAACAGGAATATACATTCCATTCAGCACAACTTATTTTATCAGCCATTTAAACAAAACAGAATCTAACGCATATCTAACTAGATCGCTTATTGACTTTTTACAGGAGTTCTGACCTGCTCTGGTCCCGGCAAAAGCAACACAGACAGAGAGAACCCTTTGTTTCCCCTCCCCGCAGCTTTTAAAGTATCTTGTCTCCTCATTGGTCATTTTGGTCAGGTGCCAGCGAGGTTATCTTAGCTTCTTAACCCTTTACAGGTGAAAGGTTTTTTCCTCTGGCTAGGAGGGATTTAAAGGTGTTTACCCTTCCCTTTATATTTATGACAGTAGTACACAAGAATAGGCAGAAAACAGGAGAACTAAGAGTATTACGTTGTATTAGTCTTTAAACCCTTCATGAGACATGACAGACATACAGCTGGCTTGTTCCTTCCAGTCCCCTCCAGTAACATAATGAGGCAGGGATCTTGTGGAAAATAGTGTATGATCATGTAATTAAAGACTATCATGTATGTATCTGAATGATGTTATCTGTAACAGAGGTAAATGATAGCTTCCAAAAAAGTAGTAAGAGTCTTTATACTGGTTATGCAGCATGCTGAAGGTTCAGTCTACATTACAAATTGAAACCATGTTGTAATGAGCTAGGGGACAAGCATGTGGTCACCAGGTGCTCTGCTTTGGCTGTAGTTTGAAGTGGTTCCCGCCACAGTCTGTAACAAGAGCAACTAGAGTGAGATTTTTCTTACTGCCTTTGCCCTGAACCAGATGCCTCTCCTCAGAGCCTATTATGTCATCTTAGAAGTTAATCAGCTATTTTAAAAAAAGCTATGTGCTCTTTAGATTGAAACTCTTTGAAGTGAAGTTTCATTGTTTATTTGAACAGATACTCATTGCTATGTAACCATATATCTTGTTTTAGTCAGCATGTTTTTGTACTGTGTTCGCCTTTTTCCTTGTTTTGCTGCATGCACATTGACGGCAGCTGTTTTGGGTGATAATAGCATTCAGAAGAGTCTTTGGGAAATGTGCAAATTGGTTGGAGAGAAGTAGGAGCTATCACATTCATTCCTTAATTTCCGTAGAACCTCAGAGTTACAAACACCAGAGTTATGAACTGACTGGTCAACCACAGACCTCATTTGGAACCAGAAGTACACAATCAGGCAGCAGCAGATACACACACAAAGCAAATACAGTGCAGTATTGGGTTAAATGTAAACTACTAAAAAAATACAGGGAAAGCAGCATTTTTCTTCTGCATAGTAAAATTTCAAAGATGAATTAAGTCAGTGTTCAGTTGTAAACTTTTGAAAGAACCACCACAACGTTTTGTTCAGAGTTACGAACATTTAAAAGTTATGAACAGTGTCCATTCCAGAGGTGTTCATAACTCTGAGGTTCTACTGTACTTGAGTTTAACTCATGAGGTCACAGCATCTGTCCTGAGATGTACTTGGAACACAGCCTGTGGTGATGAATTTTCCAGGGCTGTGCCATCAAGCCGAAAAGTGCAATGAACTTGTGCAAAGTACAGGGGAAGTGTGTGCACAGGGATCTACAAATCACTCAGTAAAACATATATATAATTGCACAAATATTAATAAGTGAAAGATTCAGGTTGGGTAAGCACCAATCATTTAAATACTTAAAGCTTGAGGGGCAATGGGATTTAGTGGATGGAAAACTGGCCTATGATTTAGGAGACCTGGTTTCTATTTCTGGCTCTGCCATTGACTTGTTGGGTGACCTTGGGAAAAATCTCTTCATCTCTCTGCGTCTCACTTTCTTCTTGAATCATTTGCCTGTCTAGTCTGTTTAGGTTGTAAACTCTTCAGGCCATGGGTTGTTACTTACTATATGAATGAACAGTGCCTAGCTCCATAGGGTCCCATTCTCAGATGGGGCCATTAGATTTTACCATACTACTTCAATAATCACTGAAATTCCTTGAGCTTTTCTGACTCTTAGCCTTTGAAATTTCTTTCACAATTTCCTGACTGATTCTTTCACTGCAGCCACTGCCATCCACAGGCTGCTGGCTGCTTACAGCCATCACTCCCAAAATCTCACTTTCCCTGGGCCTCTTACCACTTTCACATAGCTCCCTGACAAATGCCTGCCCCGCCATGCCTCCCAAAGCCACCTCTGCAAACCCATCAAGAAACTCCCAGCTTTCTCCACCCCAGGGACTTTTACTTGTGCTTGCCAAAGTTATGGGGCTTGTCTAAGGCTGTGTCTACATTGGAGCAGGAAGGTGTGATTTCCAGCTTGGGTAGACAGCCCTACTATCACAGTTCAGGGCAACTGCACCTGTATTGCCCCCGACTGTTCCAGCAAGGGCACCCACTCTCAGGCCTTTAGCTTCCTAGCTGTTGCCTCTGTTCAGTGGGGGACCTACATCTCCAGGCTGATCAGTTCTCTGCCTTCACTGTGTTACTCCCAGCAAAGAGAGTCTCCGTAAACTGACCTGCTTGCTTTCTCTTCAGAGAGTGATTGCTACAGATCTAAGTTACCATACACAGTTTTCTAAGCAATCCTACTTTATTCTTATGGTAAAAGCATTAGAGAGAAAACATTTAAAAATAATTAAAGAATCTACTTGCATGCTAATAAGCTTACCAGAGTTCATCCTAAATCTAACACAGGCTCTGGCAAGAGCAATCTTTCAGCACCCCAACCTAGCGTGTTCATTGTAGTTACAAGTTCAGCACAGCCTCAGCTCAGAACAAGCAGACTCATGACAAGTTTAGTCCACATTTTTATACTGATATGGGGTCTGGAGTTTCCAGAAGCACAAATTAGCATACAATGGACCTCTTCTCCCAGGGTGTATCTTCACAAGGTTGGCTTCCAAGGGGAGAATTTGCATTCCCTTCACCTCAAGGTATTGCCTAGGAAATTCACTTCACACACACTGTTCCAAAAAGACCTTTGAACTTCCTCATGCCTTCTAGAGATTGCATTAATCCTGTCTTCCGGCTAAGGAAGTGCTGTACAATTTAACAATAGTACATAGACATTTGCATATCTAATACTGTGTACGTCAAAGGTACTAACCCTATTTCAATAAGATTCAATCTAATTCAATAAAGTTCATTCAGGATATTGTCAGTCTGTCAGTCCCATGCTAGCTCTGATGGAGCTAGCATGCTGAAAACAGAGTGCAGCCAGGGTGTACACTGTGAGGGGTTAGCTTCCCCAAGTCCGATCCCATCTGAAACCCTAGGTACATACTCTAGTTGCTGGCTCGTCCTGCCACTCATGCCCCCATGACTTCACTTTTATGTTTAGCACGCTAGATCCATCGGAGCCAGTGTGGATATGTCTGCTCAAACTGGGAATCAGGCTTTCCAGCTCCAGTATAGCCTAAGAGGGCTGTATGAAATCTCTCATGATAGACTTCCTACAGTGCAAAATTTTCCTCTGAAAGTCATAACTAAATTTAAGAGCAAGTTGGGACGGGAGCCCTTAGCTTAGAGTCAGAAATTTTTAAGGAAAATACACCCAGTTTTCTTGTCACAGTCAGAAATATACAGCAGTTATTTTGGAGGCTAGGAGCCTTCTTCTGGGATTTTTTTTTTCTTTATTGGGTACATTTTGGAGAAGCTGACGCAGAATCTTTGTTTCTAAGCAAGAACTTGAAATTCTGAGCACAGCAGCCAATCAGAGCACAGGGACTGCCATGTTCACTATATAGGTTATTGATCAATAATCTATACAGGGATTATGCAAATCAGACATCCACTACCTCAGCTCAGGGAATCTCATAACAGAAAAAAACCCAAATGGATGGCTGTGAGTCAGCAACTGTACAATCATAGAACTGGAAGGAACCTCGAGAGGTCTCATGGCAGAACTAAGTATTATCTAGACCATCCCTGACAGGTGTTTGTCTGCAGTTTGTCTAACTGTAGCAGATCAACAACTCACTGGTGCAGTGCCTCCTGCTGGTTGTCTAGGAATTAGCTCTTTTCCAGCCTCAGAGCATCCTCTGCTGGCTGATGTCTTGCTTGCTTCAGGCCCCATGTCCCTCCCAGATCCTGATGCCCCTTTACCTTGAGGTTCTACCCCTAGCAGTACCCCCTTACTCTGGTTTTCCTTCTAACCCCCCACCCTCTTACCTTACCTTACCTCCATGGCTACTGCCAGTCATCATTTAGCCCCCTGGGGCACACTGTAGACTGTAATGGCCACTCATCATTGGCAAGCTATTCCCAGGCTACACCCCTGTAGCCCCAGTACCTTTGTATGCCTTCACCAAGACCTGCAGTCCGGGGGTTGCCAGGCTGCAACTCCCTTTGCCCTTCCCCAGTACTACTCTGCTTCAGGTACCTTGCTCCCAGGCAGCTAGCCCTTCCCACTCCAGGGCTAGAGTGAGACTCTCCTCAGCTCCTTTCCCCCCAACTGGGCCCTGATTGAGTTGGCCACACCTGTGGTCAGCCATTCCCTCAGCTGCTTTCACTCCTTTTCCCAGCCGCAGCTCTCTCTAGGGCTACTTTTAACCCCTGTTCTGCGGGAGTGGGGCAGTTGCCCCACTACACTAACCTCTCTTAAAAAATCCCAGTGATGGAGATTCCACAACCTCCATGGGCAATTTATTCCAGTTCTTAACCACCATGACAGAAAGTTTTTTTCTAATGTCCAACCTAAACCTCCCTTGCTGCAATTTAAAGCCCACTGCTTCTTGTCCTATCCTCAGAGGTTAAGGAGAAAAATTTTTCTTCCTTCTCCTTGTAACAACCTTTTATGAACTTGAAAATTGTTATTATGTCCCCTCTTAATCTTCTCTTCTCCAGACTAAACAAACCCAGTTTTTTCAATCTTCCCTCATAGGTCATGTTTTCTAGACCTTTAATCATTTTTGTTGCTCTTCTCTGGACTGTCTCCAATTTGTCCGCATCTTTCCTGAAATATGGCACCCAGAATTGGACACAATATTCCAGTTGAGGCCTAGTCAGCATGGAGTAGAGTGGAAGAATTACTGCTCGTGTCTTGCTTACAACACTCCTGCTAATACAAATCAGAATGACATTTGCTTTTTTTGAGTGTTTATACTATTGATTCATATTTAGCTTGTGATCAACTATGACCCCGAGATCACTTTCCACAGTACTCTTTCATAGGCAGTCATTTCCCATTTTTATGCGTGCAACTGATTATTGCATCCTAAGTGGAGTACTTTACATTTGTCCTTACTGAATTTCATCCTATTTACTTCAGACCATTCTCCAGTTTGTCCAGATCATTTTAAATTCTAATCCTATCCTCCAAAGCTGTAGCTCACAAAAGCTTATGCTCTAATAAATTTGTTAGTCTCTAAGGTGCCACAAGTACTCCTTTTCTTTTTGCGAATACAGACTAACACTGCTGCTACTCTGAAATCCACCTTATAGTAGCTCTATCTAGGTTGTATTTCTCTAGTTTGGTTATGAGAAGGTTATCAGAGACAGTATCAAAAGCCGTACTAAAATCAAGATAAATTACATCTACTGCTTCTCCCCTATCCACAAGGCTTGTTACCCTATCAAAAAAACTGTTAGATTGGTTTTGACATGATTTGTTCTTGACAAATCCATGCTAACTGTTACTTATCACCTTATCTTTGAGGTGTTTGCAAATTGATTGCTCAATTATTTGCTCCATTATCTTTCCTGATACTGAAGTTAAGCTGACAGGTTTGTAATTCCCTGGGCTGTCCTTATTTCCCTTTTTATAGATGGGCACTATATTTGCCCTTTTCCAGTCCTCGGGATTCTCTCCTGTCTTTCATGACTTTTAGAACATAATTGTTAATAGCTCAGATATCTTCTCAATCAGCTCCTTGAATATTCTAGAATGTATTTCATCAGGCCATGGTGACATGAAGACATCTAACTTGTCTAACTTGTTCTTTCCCCATTTTAATCTCTACAAGTTAAATATTAGCCTCTTTAATTGTACATCATCCCTGTACTCTGAAACAATTCTCTTTCAGTGTAACTTATAGAGATTTGTATTGAGATTTTTGGCCTTAGTGCATTTGATAGATCAGTCAATTTCAACCTGCGGTCCATGGACCCCTAAGGGTCTGCAGACTATGTCTAAGATTTCCAAAGGGGTCTGCACCTCCATTCGAAATGGTTGCAGGGTCTGCAAATGAGAAATGGTTGAAAACCACTATGATAAATGTAATCAGACCAGGGAGCCTGGCTCATAGAGGAAAATGGCAACTTCAGCTAACTAAACTACAACTCTGATCATACACTGTGGCAGAATTTCCAAATCAAAATATTTTGCTTTTGGGTGTGGAGGTTTCTCGCAGAAAAACTCATTTTCTGTACAAAGCAGGTGCTTTTCACATGCACATGTTAGTCTCTAACCCAGTTTTTCCCCTTGAAAAAGGTTGACAGAAATTTTTCAATTAGCCCTGTTGACTTTGCTTTATTATACAGGTATCTTTTTGAGTATGCTGACTACTTTAATAGGAGCTAACAATCGCAAATGTAAATAGGGCCCAATCTTAAAAATCCCCTCTGCCTTGCAGGAAAGGAATGTCACTTCTTTATGGGAACTCAGTCTTGTTCAGTGGAACTCACCCTGCTATGCAGGACATCAGGAATTTTAAGTCTCCAAGAATGTGGCTGCAGTTCATGTTAAAATAACTCCCTTCTCCATAGAGTAGTGTGTAAATAGCATTGAGGGATTTAGGGATGAAAGCTGGTATATCTTATATTGTTACTATGGGGCTGCCTAAGGAACAATCTGGCTCCTTTATATCAAATAAAAATCCTATACTCTGATGGTTCAGGCCTCATGGGGGAATTACATCTGATGACACAAGTACTGTATAAATTGGAAAAAGAAACAAACAACTGCAAAACTTAAATATATGCTCCTATCCTCTGGCCACACTACCTCAGAAATCAAATATGAGGAGATATCAAAGAAAAACTGCTCATGCCTGAAGACAGAAAACACGAAGCTGCTAATAGGATCCCAAAATGTTAGAAGTCTAACTAGAAATGTTCCAATGTTCCATAGATAGGCCCATCAGCCAACACTGGCAGAGTGTTGACCTTGTGCATAGAGGAATGAGGTAAGATTCATTACAGAGCTGTAATTGATAGCACTCTGAGGCCTAAGAGTGAGGCAGAAAGTCCTTATATTTTAGTTAGAACTGACAGAACGGTCAATTTCTCTACATAGGCTAGTGGTTGCCATTTCTTTTTCAGGTCTTTTGTAAAAGCTGTGGATTGACCTAGAGATAACTTTTGCGAGAGATAAGCGTATCCTCCACATTGGAGAGGAAACTGAACAGGAAAGAAAAATACATTTTATTCAGACTGAAGTCACTTGCAAATTGAATTTGTTCTGAATCTTTGAACATCTGATTAATTGAACGCACAGAGTAAAGCCCCTTTATCCATAGGAGGAAAAGGGTTAAACAAACTCCCTTTTATGAGGGATCAAGTGGATGTATAAATGCTAAGGAAGATTTCCTGTCTTACTCCAGTGTTAATTGAAAAGATCATTACCAGGAAAACCCCAAAAGACATTTAAAAGAAATCAAGCAACCTGAGTAAGGGCCTACGTAGTCATCTGGGAACTTATATGGCACTCATCATCGTAGTATTAGAACATTTCTGTTTGCCTCAGGATTTTGCCCAATATCTTTATGGTAAGTCGTATTATCTGAAAGATTCTGATGTAGATGTCTCTTATTGGGGTATTGGTATACAACCTTTAGGCCCCCAGTTCAAGAGCAGAGGTTGAGCCCCATTGCTGTTTTACTCATGAAAAAGTAGTGCACTGATGCCTCTCTCATGTGACCATGTCAATACAACTCATTCCTGATTCCCATGCTATCTTAAGCATGGGCCTCCTGTGAAGAAGTGCAAGCAGAAACTAGGATGGGACCACCAACCACGTCTATCTATAAGCCAGGGGCTGTGTTAGCTTTGCTAAGGTATCCATGTGGACTGGTAATAGATGATTTAGTTCCATTAGTTCCATCCCTATCCTGCCCCCAACCAATGTGGGCCTAAACCTTTCTCCTGCATGGATCTGTAGTAGGGTGGAAGATATGCAACAGAGACAGTTGATCTCTTCTTCCTTCATGGGGCAGGGGAGATCTGGGAGATGGTGTGAATACGTTGATGGCAGAGAACAAAAACAAAAGGACTGAGCGAGTTTTAAAAGACAGGTAGAAAACAACAAAATGAAACTCAGTTTAGAAAAATGCAAGCTAGCCCATCTGGGGGGAAATAATCGGAAATGCAGTGGGGGGGTGAAATATGATAGGTGGGATTTTCAATAGCAAAACTGATCAGTGTATGGAAGTTTCTGAAGAAAGATTAAAAGTTTAACATGTACAGATGGACATAATTCTGCAAATCTGTAAAACTTCAAACATAAGGAAGAGAGAGAATTTATGTAGGGTGGCCCAAATTGGTGTAAATAGGAATTGGCTGAAATTAAATCAAGAAAATATAGGCTGCATTGTGGAAAAAGAATCTTGAGAGTGAGCTGTATTAGGCTGTGGAATAATCCCTGGGGAAGTAATAGAAGTGCCATTGTATGGGGAATTCAAATGTAAGACAAACAGCTAGGTAATCTACTGTTGGACTCAATCCTGTGTTCCTCACTTTCTGTGGAATGCTTGTAATATTGAAGTCAAAGATTTTTTTGTCATTACTTCAATGGGAGCAGGATTCAGCTCTAAAAAAGCTAAGAGGTCTTTAATATGTATTATTATATAGAATGGAAAGTAACTAGATCCAGGAGGAACATGTAAAAGGTAAATTTTAAGGATCATTTTGTTGTTCATGGATACCTCGTGAAGCCCTTATAATTGCTCCAGGATAACAGATAGCTTCTTAATGCATCCTTGTAGTTCCTCTGCCCTTGCATAACTCTGTCTCTGGAGGTGGTGAGTTTTCAGCCTCCCTTGGTATCCTAACTGCAGCTAGTCTTTTATTGTTTTAAAGTTTTCTCTTGTTAACTCTTTGCAATGAATCACTGTGCACTACTTTGAGCTGCTTTCCTGTGGGCCCGATCATTTATTAATAAGGGTAATAAACTCAAATACACTGCCTTTTCATTATCACTGTTTGCAACATATGTTGTTTTGGGCTAGCTTGCACTTGTGTCATAAATCAGGTCTCCGGAAAACATTTAGCATGAATAAAATGAATACTAAAACCAGCGTTTGCTTGGCATCAATTTAAAAATTAATATATTTACACTCTCTTTGTGGGTCACCACCACCAATGTTTGGCTGAGGTTCTGAACAGGATTCTGAAAATGATTTATCTCACTTTTAGGCCATCCATTTTATGCTGATGTTACTTACATGGCAGAATTTGCAAAAAGCGGAGATAAAAAAGGCTTTTTTCCATAGTGTCAACCTTTGTAAGTAACCAGGGGTCTG
Organism: Dermochelys coriacea; assembly: GCF_009764565.3. NCBI lineage: Eukaryota > Metazoa > Chordata > Testudines > Dermochelyidae > Dermochelys > Dermochelys coriacea. The sequence goes on from NC_050069.1 coordinate 202,995,634, forward strand.
ATCTGAGCTACATAATATCTTGAGTGCACAATGTGAGAGTAGATTTGTGTTGGTATTAAAAATTAATATTTCATCCAGGGAAGTTTAAGTGAGGCAGCATCACCATTTATCTGGAGAACCCCATTAATACTGCAATTCTCGCAAAAGGTGACTGCCTGCGTGGAACTCCAATTTGGGACAGCATGTCAGAAAAATAAATTGCTTCTCTTCCAGTTTGCAAAAGCCCACAAAGGAACAATTTTTCAGGAGTTCTGTGACATGGAAATGGGACTCTTCTTTTCAAACTGAATCTAGGCCACTCTGAGTAAGCAAAATGCTTTTATAAAACCAGTTCCTTGTTGTTGTGTCATTCTACTTATATTTCACAGTTGCTACTGCCATCCAAAAATGCTTAACAATTTAATGAGAAGTCAGGAATCCTAACTGCACAAGTACAATGGACCAGATGCACAGCTGGTTTTTGCTAGTCTATAAAGCAGGTGGAGATTGTCTCTGGTAATGAAACGTGTATGTGGGAAAAGTCAGCAGTGGCACAAAGCTGCTCCAGTCTTTATTTGCTAGGGATGGGGGAGTTGTAATGGTAAGAGGCCAGTGTCACTCATACGGATGGTTATTGAGCAGTGGTTCTCAAAGTTTTGTACTGGTGACCCCTTTCACATAGCAAGCCTCTGAGTATGACCCTCCCTCCCTTATAAATTAAAAACACTTATATATTTAACACCATTATAAATGCTGGAGGCAAAGCAGGGCTTGGGGTGGAAGCTGACAGCTCGCAACTCCCCTATGTAATAACCTTGCGACCCCATGAGGGGTCCCGACTCCCAGTTTGAGAACCCCTGTTGTTGAGGGTAGGAATATGCTGATTCATAGCTTTCACTTCAACAACTCTTGTGAAGCTCCTGGTAGATTTAAAATTAGTACTCCCCTTCTGCTGTGGAAAGCCCAAGTGAGTGTAGTAGTAGGGAGCAGGTACTGCAGTCTGACAAGTACCATACTTGGTGTCACACTGTCTGGAAGGGCATGTGAATTTGGGTGCCAACCTCAGGGAAGACTGTCAGGAAATAGGGCACAAACCCCAAATTGATTATATCTATAATTAGATTTCACTAACCAAGTAATAAGTGTGAACTCCACAAGCACTGTAACAGCCTTACCGTGGAGTCACAGACAGTCACTTTGGGCAGTCCGGTCTATCTTATCTCCACAGGCAAGCCTGCCTCTGTGATAGATGGTCCCTTATACCAAAAATCACAATAGTAGCCAGGTTTCAGAGTGGTAGCCGTGTTAGTCTGCATCAGCAAAAACAACAAGGAGTCCTTGTGGCACCTTAGAGACTAACAAATTTATTTGGGCATAAGCTTTCATGGGCTATAACCCACTTCATCAGATGCCTGGAGTGGCCCTGGAGGTTTTTCGCCTTCCTCTGTAGCATGGGGACGGGTCACTTGAGGGAGGCTTCTCTGCTCCTTGAAGTCTTTAAACCACAATTTGAGGACTTCACTAGCTCAGACATAGGTGAGGTTTTTCGTAGGCGTGGGTGGGTGAGATTCTGTGGCCTGCGCTGTGCAGGAGGTCGGACTAGATGATCAGAATGGTCCCTTCTGACCTTAGTATCTATAAATCTATATAGCACATGAAAAGATGGGAGTTGCCTTACCATGTGGGGGGGGGGGTCAGTGCTAACGAGGCCAATTCAATTAGGGTGGATATGGATGTGGCCCATTCCCAACAGTTGACAAGAAGGTGTGAGTATCAACAGAGGGAAAATTATTTTTTGTAGTGACCCAGCCACTCCCAGCCTTTATTTAGGCCTAATTTGATGGTGTCAAGTTTACAAATTAATTCCAGTTCTACAGTTTCTTGTTGAAGTCTGTTTCTGAAGCTTTTTGTCAAAGAATAGACACTTTTAAGTCTGTTATTGAATGTCCATGGAGATTGAAGTGTTCTCCAACTGGCTTTTGAATGTTCTATGTTTTGACATCTTATTTGTGTCCATTTATTCTTTTGCATAGAGACTGTCTGGTTTGGGCAATGTACATGGCAGAGGGACATTGCTGGCACATGATGGCATATATCACATTGGTAGGTGTTAAGGTGAATGAGCCTCTAATGGTGTGGCTGATGTGGTTCGGTCCTACGATGGTGTCCCTTGAATAGATATGCGGACAGAGTTGGCAACGGGGTTTGTTGTTGGGATTGGTTCCTGGGTTAGTGTTTCTGTTGTGTGGTGTGTAGTTACTGGTGAGTATTTGCTTCAGGTTAGGGGGCTGTCTGTAAACGAGGACTGGCCTGTCTCCCAAGGTCTGTGAGAGTGAGGGATCGTCCTTCAGGATAAGTCGTAGATCCTTGATGATGCACTGGAGAGGTTTTAGGTGGGGGCTTTAGATGATGGCTGGTGGCATTCTGTTACTTTCTTTGTTGGGCCTGGCCTGTAGTAGGAGACTTTTGGGTACCCTTTTGGCTCTGTCAATCTGTTTCCTCACTTCCCCAGGGGGGTAATGTAGTTTTAAGAACGCTTGATAGAGATCCTGTAGGTGTTTGTCTCTGTCTGAGGGATTGGAGCAAATGCAGTTTTATCTTAGGGCTTGGCTGTAGACAATGGATCGTGTGATGTGGTCTGGATGAATGTTGGAGGCATGTAGGTAAGTATAGCGATCAGTAGGTTTCCAGTATAGGGTGGTGTTTATGTGGCCATCGCTTATTTGCACTGTAGTGCCAGGAAGTGGATTTCTTGTGTGGACTGGTCCAGGCTGAGGTTGATGGTGGGGTGAAATTGTTGAAATCCCAGTGAAATTCCTCAAGGGAATTCCCATGCATCTAGATGATGAAGAAGTCATCAGTGTAGTGCAAGTAGAGTAGGGGTGCTACTTTACTCCCTCAGCACAAGAGCTGAGGAAGCGTTGTTCTAAGTCAGCCATAAAAATATTGGCATTGTATGGGGCTGTGGTGGGGCGGTGCCCCACCCCAAGGCCAGATTGGGCTACAGCAGGACAGAGCGGCTGCGCAGACAGGCAGCCAATCAGAGAGGGCCTGCGGGGAGCCAATCAGGGCTGAGCAAGAGACAGCCAATCAGGGCCAGGCAAGGCCCTACATAAAGGCTGCCCAGGTAAGAGGCAGGGAGTTTCTCTTGGGCCTTCAGAGGGTCTTCTATGTAAGGAGACTTGCACCAGGGACAGCGCAGTACTGGGCAAGTGGTGGAAGCAGAAGGGAACTCCAGCGCGGTACCTGCCAGGCTGCAGGCCCTGAGGAAATGGCCTAGCCGGTGCAAAGGGGCTGAAGGGGAAATGGCCCAGGGAGAGAGATGGACAAAGGGAGGGAAGGCAGGCAGGCAGGAAGGCTGCCGCCAAAGGGTCCCTGGGTCAGGACCCAGAGTAGAGGGTGGGCCTGGGTCCCTTCCACCTTGCACTTACACCTGGCCATTAGGAGTGGCCATCACAAACTGCACCAGACCCCTGGCAAAAGGGGTTACACTTAGGGGGTGTGGTGGCCATTGTGGCTGGGGTGAAGAGAAGAACTGCTAATAACAACCCCCCCACCCCCTGGAAAGGGATGAATGTGGATTAGGGGGCACTGCCGGAGGGCAGTGTCCTGAAGAGGATGCTGCGAGAAGGGAGCAATGTGGGTCTGGATGCCAACAGAAAGTGAGAGACTGACAGGACGCCACCAGCGAAGGGCACTCCACATGGACTGAGCTAATTCCCAGAGTTACCAACAGGAGGTGCCGTGGTGGGTAATCCAAATCCCGACACATGGGCCATGCGGGTACCCACACCAGTGCCACTGACTTGAAGGTATAAATTGTCTGCAAATCTGAAATAGTTGTGGGTGAGGACAAAGTCACAAAGCTCAGCCACCAGCTCCCTCCTGCCACGAACCCCTCGGTCCCAGCCTTGAGCACCCTCCCGCACTCCCAACCCCTCATACGCAGCCCCACCCCAGAGCCCCTATTCCCAGCCCGAGCCCCTACTTCCCCCTCCCCCCCAGCCTGGAGTCCTGTCTCACACCCTGGACTCCTAATTTCTGGACACACCCCAGAGCTCATACCCCCCAGTTGGAGCACTCACCCCTGCTGCATCCCAACCCCCAATTTCGTGAGCATTCATGACTCGCCCTACAACTTCCATACCCAGACGTGGCCCTCAGGCCAAAAAGTTTGCACACCCCTGGTCTAGTTACCTAGGATTCTGTTGAATAATGTATAGTGCAAGCTTGTGGTTTTCCTTCAGGAAAATGTAAGCAGGCAATGACCTTGATAACTATTTGGCAAACATGGTCCAACAACAGTTTTAATTGCCTTTAAAGGGAGAAAGGCTTGTCACTCTATGGCCGTCTTCAATGGAATCAAATACTGGTACCAAGTAAAGTGATAAAAGGGAGCTTTGCCACTTGAAGATAATTTTAGACTGGAAGTAAACTTTGCCCCTTTCACTTCCTGTAAGTAATGTAATATGTAGAAAGTTTTTGTTCACCTGCTGCTTTTACTCTGATTTTTAAGCACTGTATTAAATGTTCAACTATTTGCATATTTAAAATGTGCACCTTGATTTCTAGGGACCATCTACCCCAATGTAACATCAAGCTCTGCAAAGTAAATCCTGACAAACGAGATGAATATGTTAAGCTGAAATGTCTGACAATGCTGGCCTTTAAGTAGACCTATAGCGTACAAAGTTAGCCCTGACTACTAATCCAATGTAGCAGTTTGTCTTTTTTTTGTTGTTGTTGTATGCAGACTTAAAAGGGAAATGGTGCATAGGGAGGAAAAATAACTTTTCAAATGGGTCACTCTCATTGCCACTTCAAAATTTATTTTTCCTCCCTTGGTATCCTGCTGTCAATTGAATTGTCTCATTAGACTGACCTCACACTGGGTAAGGCAAACATCTTTTCATGTATTTATACCTGCTCCTGTATTTTCCACTCCACGCATCTGATGAAATGGGTTCTAGGCCACGAAAGCTTACGCCCAAATAATGTTAGTCTCTAAGGTGTCAAAAGTACTTCTGTTCTCTTTGCGGATACAGACTAACACGGCTGCCACTCTGAAATCTGTCATAAGATTTGGTGTTTTGTCTTAAAGCCCCAGCTCTTGAAGATCTGTTTACATCAGATTCTCACCTTTTAGAGCCTTCATGGTTGGGGAGAAAAACTTAGAAACATGACACGTAAATGCTCAAAAACCAAAACACAAATCAAAAGAAACTATTAATGTTTTTTTAAATTTGCTGATTTTTAAGCCAGTCAGCACTTTTGGGGGCCTGCCTTGCAATCTTTGAATGGATGGGGTTGTTACTACTGAATCTAGGCACAATCCGATCAAGGTAGCATCAGAGGATTTAAACAGACGGCCAAAAAAGAATTTGAAAGAAACATAAATGAAAACTTATTTCTCTCAGCCTAGTTACTAGGAACATTCAATACATATGGCCACAGCTAGTTTACTTTTAATATTAGCAACTGGCAGTTTCAAAGAGCAACTTGTATAGCTAGAGGGTACCAAAGAAATAATTTATTTGTTCCTTTTTTTCTTTGTTAGCCCACCCTGCTGTGCTAAGATTTCCACCCATCTTAAGTAACTCCTGTGACTCTCCAACGTAGAATTCACAAACGTTAGGATCCTGTGGGAGAAGACGGCCCATTTAAGTGGCAGGCTGTTATGTATACCCTCAGATATACAAGCCAGAGTCAGATTAGGCTCTAAATCTTAAACAGCAAAATGCCTTAAGCACATAAAGGCCTGATTCCCCTCTCACACCAGTTTGACAGCAGTTTAATTCCATTATCCTAAATGGCGGTTACTTCTGATTGAAACCAGTCTTCTGACTATTTAAAATAATCAGACTGGCCTGTAGGGATACTGGGAAGTCTCCTGGGAGATCCCTGGCCAACCGAAGCACAGGTTAAAGTTTCCAGAATAAAATCCTCTTGTGCTGTTAATGAATGGCCTGTGCCTAGGGTTGCCAGCTTTCTAGGATTGTCATGCAATCTCCAGGAGTTAGAGATTGTCACATGAGGAAACTTCCAGGAATAGGTCCAAGCAAAACTGGCAACCCTTGAAACTGACAGGCTCTCCCCTCTGCTTGGGGCTCCCTTGCAGCTATCTGTGTGTCTTTGAAGCAGAAAGCTGCTGCCCTCTTTCACTGCTGTTCACACTACAGTGGTGCTGTCATTGGCTCATGTGAGGCCACAGTAGTGGGACAGAGGATTTGTCTGATCTGAAGGATTTAGGAGGAGGGCAGCCACCAGCATTAGAGATGGGTGAAATTGTTTTGGACAAAACTTCCTTTTGCTGAAAAATGCAGATTCAGGTAAAGCAAAACTTCTGGGATTTGTCAAATTGTTTCAGTTGGAAAAACAAACGCACAGATTCCAAAACAACCAAAATATTGTGTTCTGACATTTTTCAAAACCAAATGTTTTGATTTTTTTCAATTCAAAATGACTGTTTGTAAATCTGCTTCAATTGTATTGAAAAAGCTTAAACTAAGAATTTGTTTTGGGTTGAATAAAACGTTTTGTTCAATCCAAAACATGTCCCCCTGCCCCCGGAGTGGAGAGCAACCTGAAACATCTGGTCCTGACACAGCTCTAACCAGCAGCCACACTTCTTCATTAGCAAACAAGGCTGGTTGGAGGGCTGTCTGGTAGGCAGAATGCAAGCTGATTTGAAGAGAAGCCTGCAACAAAGTACAGAGGAAGTCTAAGTAGTTGATTGCGAGGGGAATGTTTTTTGTTTCAGGAGTCTTTACATTAAGTTTTGCTTTAATGGGATTATACTGATATTTTGGTTTGTTTGAGGGATTGTTCACTTAATTTGGGAGTGATCCTTTGTTTTGGGGGCACTTGCTTCTTTTAGGGGAGATCTAATTAGGAGGGATTGTTTGATTTGTTTGGGGTAGATCACTTCCTGTGTTGGGGGACTTCGTTTGAGAGGGGAAATTGAGTTTAAAGTGAGTGTGACCATAGCTGCTGCAGTCAGTGACCTCTGCTATGTGACCTTCTCTCCCCAAGGCAGAAAGAAAGAAAACACCAGTCGTTTACTGCATTTTTTTTAAAGATATGGTGGCAGGCAAAAAATTAAAATATTTGGCAAAATGGAGCAAATGCCATCATCTGAACTCCTTAATGTAGAAGGAGATGGGTGAACCAATTGCACATTTTGGAGGGGAAGCAAATGGTATTGAAGAGAGCCTGCAGAAGGTGAATCCTCCACACTGCTTTTGGTAGGGATAGAGGACTGAAGATCTACAGTACATTCCACTAAAAATATGCACAGGATAAACTGCTAAACAAAGACATTTAAAATGTCAATACATTGATCCAGCCACGAATGTCACTCAAAAAAGGCACTTTTTTTTAAAACAAGAAATAACAGACAAGCCTAAAAACTAAATCTTGTGCACAGTTAACAAATGGACTAATTAGAGGCCAAATTATTTGTAGCAGTTAAGTGATAGCCAGGCCAAAACAAGCGTATTGCAAGAAATGGACTTGGGCTTTGCAAGTAACAATGGGTATTTGCAGGGCTAGTGAAAACTCAATTAAGTTTGCTCAATTAAGATGTTAACAACTTGTGAAACAACAGAAGTGCATCTCTTTAAAAATGCATACTAAGGCTTAAAGATAGAATGTATTGGTGAACAAATGGCAAAGACCAGATTTGTTGGGAATAAATGTGGAGAGAATCCAATATAATTCACAGGTGACCTGTAAAAGGGCTGCTTTAAGAGACCAGGGGTTTATCTCCTGGACCTTGCTATATGACACAAGCCAAAGTTTATAAACCTATCACCTAACTAGGTTCCATATCCACTTACTTCAGTGGTGACTGTTAGAGAGAATTGTTTAAATTAACTAACTTGGGGAAGATGTGTCTGATTTAAGTGAGTGAGGAAGAATGATGGGAGAGTGTGAGGGGATGTGTGAGATCGGGGGGGGGAAGTAATATTGTTGAGGAAGATGACTGAATGGCAGAACACAGGAATAGTAATGAGGGAAGAATTATTGTACAGTATAGAAAAATAAGAGTATGGGGAAGTCACTAAAAGAGATGAAAACAAGTATAGAAAGTGTAAGAAAACGAAGGGAGGGGAAGAGGGAATGAAGAACAAAGACAAAATAGATTTGAATTTATTTTATTTAAAGTTTAGTGCAAAAAAAGTTACAATAAACGGCTGAAGTTGGAAGAGAGAATTTAGGAACACAAGCACTGAAATCCATCTAGAGCACCCAGTTAGGATAGGGTTGCCAGTTTTGGTTGGATGTATTCCTGGAGATTTCATCACATGAGATTATCTTTAATTCCTGGAGACTCCAGGCCAATCCTGAAGGGTTGGCAACCGTAGATTAGGACAGCATTTGGATATTACAGTGACAGGTGCTTTACAAGGGTGTTTAATAGTAATAAATGTCTAGGCTGACCCTGCCCATAGAACTACTCCATTTGTGCTAAGAGCACCTGGCAGCTAGAACTCCTGCTCCATTCCAAAAGGTTTGTCCCATCATATTTGGCCATGTCCAATACTTTCACATTTTAATTTTTGTTTTGGCTTTGGTGGGACAACCTCTCAATTCCAAACATTTCCAGAATAAACCCTGCTTGATGTGCAAGTCTTTTCTTGCTTTTTTTAATAAAAGTAATTTCAATCACTGTATAAGTGATATCAAGCTTGAAACACCCTTCTCATCACACTTTTCTATTTCAGTGAGCTTCCTCTTTCCCTAGGTTAGCCTCACACTGGAATTATTTCTGGTTCCTTAACATGCACCAAATGGTCCATCCTCTAGCCTTTCCCTGGGGGCACTATCCCCACCAGTTCAATACTGCTCTTTGCAGTCTAGGACATGCTAACACAAGTTCTTCGGTATTATCAGGATAATGGAACCAATGGTTCTCAGTCTTCATTAGACTGCGACCAGCTTCTGACAACAAAAATTACGACATAATCCCCACTCTCCATGCTGGGCTGTAGCCTGAGAGCTTCAGCCCAAGGCAGTAGCCCAAGCCCGGATGCTCCAAGTGGTGAGGCTGAAGCCCAAACCCAAGCCCAAGAACCACCACCCACGGCTCAAGCCCTTAGGCTTCAGCTTCAGCCCGGCGGTGGGGCTCAGGCTTCAGCTTCAGCCCTGGGCCTTAGCAAGTCAAACGCCGGACCTGGTGACACCATTAAAACGTGGTCATGAACCACTTATGGAACTAATGTTTGTCAGCTTTGTTTGTGTTACATTTGCAGAAACAAAGAGTAGCTTGTGACAGATCTGCTGAGTTTCATTTGCTTTCCGTTGTTGAACTTGCATTCCCTTGTTTTGCTGGAGTCCAATGCACAGTAGTGAAACCATGGCTAATTATACAGAGCTCCTTGACATTGTATTCCATCTCTCTCTCTCTCATTTTATATATATATATAATATATGCTTATAAAATGAAAGAGGCAAGACTGTCTTGAATCTGTAACTGGACTCGGGTGATGTTGATAGGAACTGCAAAGGCAATGTATCTACGCCGTGAATCAGTGACCGGAGTACAAGATGATGGAATTTTCCAAATACTGGACAAACTATTGCAGAAATAAAAAGAAAAGGAGTACCCGTGGCACCTTAGAGACTAACAAATTTATTAGAGCATAAGCTTTCGTGAGCTGTAGCTCACGAAAGCTTATGCTCTAATAAATTTGTTAGTCTCTAAGGTGCCACGGGTACTCCTTTTCTTTTTGCGAATACAGACTAACACGGCTGCTACTCTGAAACCTGTCATATTGCAGAAATGTGCCTATTCTGAACAGTGGGCCTACTGCCCTGTTCTCCTTATGCAGCATGAAGGGGAACAAAGGAGTGAAGAATTAGGAGCTCGCAGCATAGCTGCCCCACATCTTAAGTCAGTGATAGCTGCTCTGTGTGAACAGTGTATGCTAAGGACTCTGCTACAAATCAAATGTATGGCTGGCTGGAGGGAGGTGGGGGATGGGGTGAATTAAAGTAGTAGCAAATTTCTACTGATAAGGCTGATCTAAATAGCACTGGTCCATGCTACTATCAGTCTGTTGTGGGATTGCTGTCTTAAAATCTCTCCCCTTTCCTGCCTCTGCATAAAAGCCTCAAAGAATTTTTAAAGTAAGTTACCTTTCTGTGGGCATTGTCAAAGAATGGGATAATCTAGTCCTATAAAATGCTGTAGACATGCATTGTTATACATTCTACCAATTATCTTAATTTCTCTCTCCTATATGTAGCTCATTTCATACTTGCTTTTGTATTTAACTTCAAATTAACATATTTCAATAGAAAAAACTACTTTGAAATAATCGTGTTAAAGATCTGATACACTGACAAAAAATCAAGCATTTCAAAATTAAATGCTGATTCTTTGTTTTGAATTTGCACCAGCAAGAATAATAATGTGGAATGATAAGAGTTAAACACAGAGTATCGGGGTGAATTTGTGCTCTCTAGGGCATCAAAACCATAACACTAGACTCAGTCCTGAGGTTCTTACTCAAATAAAAATCCCAGTGAAATCAAAATGGTGATTAAACATGAAGTCAGTGGGAGTTTCATTGCTGGATTTGATGCATTATTTAAACAATTTCACAGGATTTTCTCCTTATTTAAAATCTAAGTTATAAAGGGTTTATAATTATGTAGATTTGCTATGAACATCTATTTATGATATACACTATTCATCTTAAAATTTCATATAAAAATCTCCATGAAAAGTAGTTGCTATGCATGCAGTCACTATTCAAAATGTTAATATGTAGAGCATTAAAAAAATATTGTTTGAAAATACCAAAAGCAATTAAACAATTTTATGGACAAAAATTATGCCAAATTTAATTTTTTCTAAAGATCAAAGCTATTTTTAGATATACAAACCAAAAGATAAACACAGTTCAAGATTAATTATTTGTTCCTTCTTTTCTTGCTGATTAAAATAGCTTAAATATTTTTTTAAATTTGTTTAAAAAATATTGTTCTTAATTTACAATTTTACTTGCCAATTTTCAGTTCTCATTGAATTTTGTTGGCCAAAAGGTATTAACCCCCTGAAAATAGAAATTATATCGAAGCACTGGACCAGCTTTAACAATAGAAGCGGTAATACAATACTATAGGACAAAACTAGGGCGTCTAATATCTTTAGCATAGCACAGTTCACATGCTAAAATACTAATATCTGACTTGACATGCCAGGTTTTTATTTTTTTAAATAAAATACGACCTGTATTCCTCCAGCATGGATACATTCATTGCAAACAGCATGCAGATAAAAGGGGATCCAGTTTTAAACTACATAGCCTTAACAATAAATAGTTTGAGCTACTACATGGTGATAGTGCATTTCTTGTTAAAACTGCAAGCTTTTACCAAATGACAAGAAACCCTTATTCTTTTTATAAATATTTTCAATAGTTTTAGGTACAGATTTCATACCAAGTATATAAAAATAGTATTTTTTGATAAATAAAGAGGCTTCATTTACATGACAAATAATGTGCAACAACTAACCACTCTCTATCAATTCTATTTGGTTGATTGTCTAGGAGATGACATGCAGCGATAATTGCCCCTTTGCCTTCACGGAACTGACAAATAAACCAGCAGGAGCCATGATCACCTGAAGCAAACAGTGCCACAGATATTGTTTGAGAACAACAATCAGGCACTCAGGAAAAGCCTTTGCTTCAAGCAACAAAAACCTCCTATGACAGTTCTTTTGTCCTAGACTTCCAGCTGCTCTGACCCTCAGGGTCTTTTGGACTATCACAAAAGTCTGCCAAACAGACCATAAGTTATATCTGTGTATACAAAATGCTTTTCAACATGCTTCTAAAATCTAGAAATTGTGTCCTACTGTATGAACTGGTTATATCTTATCATAGCTGCTTGCTTTCTAAAAATCTGATTTTTTCATGTTGGCAAGTCTCCATGATGACCAGAGAAAAGGCAATACAAAGCAGTCATGCAGTACTGGTTAAGTTTTAAACTGGCAACTGTGGAACATGCTTTGAATACCACTTATTGGTCTATCATTATACATTTATGGCTTGGTTATCTTTAATATCCATTGTGCTTGTCACAACATCCAGTGGAAAATCTTCAGAGGTTTGTGCAGAAACTGCTCCTGTTCCTTCAAGGTCCCAAGATCCCGGCAAGTTCTTAAAGCTTAGTGAACTGACTGCTCCTGGGCTAAAGCTACTTTCCTCAGATCTGCTGGGGAGCACAAGGTGCAATGAAGTCTCTGAGGAGGAGGACACTGAGGAAGAAAGAGTTGCCGAAATAGACTGAAGAGGAGTCAAGGTGGTATCCGAATATGGAGAGGTGCATCTTAAAAACTGCAAATTATCTTTCTGATTTACCTGATAGCAGGAAGGTGAATATTCAAGGCCTGAAGTGTAATAAAATTCACTGTCTATAGAATTTTGAACATGGGATTCAGTACTTTGGGGACTGCTCTCTACAGAAGATGGATCCCTGTTCCAAATGTCAGGAGTCGTGTTACCATGGCAAAGTTGTGCTTTGGTGCAAGTAGTATTCCCAGCTTGCATATGCATACACGGTTGATGTGTAGTCCAAGTCATTCTAGTCTGTAAGCTTTCCAATGTAGGACTCATAGATGTGCCATGCACTGCACAGAATCCTGGAGGCTTCTGTGACGTCAATAAGTTTTCCAGAAGATGCATCACGTTCTTCATGTCCTTTCTTAATTGTGAGACCTCTTGAGTTAAAGTAGTGACCTGCCGAGGCAAGGCAAAAAAGGAACACTTACATGAAATAAAGTATATAGTTTACAAACGCATCCAAAATACACTGTAATTTTCTTTTCTTGCTTGATGAAAGGCACTCTTTTTTTATAAAGGTATTAGCCTAGTATCATACAGTATCTTTGCTTAGAAAGAAATACCATTTAACTAAGCAGAGAAGTGATGTATCAGAAACAGTCCTTCCATTTAAGTTTGTATCTCCTTACATTATACACATGCATTTAATCGTGTGTTGCTTGCTTCCTTCACTAATACTGAAACATAAAAAGCAAATGTAACAGTGAGTGAGATCAGGTGAAAAACAGACAAAACCAATAAAAACAGGTTTCAGAGTAGCAGCCATGTTAGTCTGTATTCGCAAAAAGAAAAGGAGTACTTGTGGCACCTTAGAGACTAACAAATTTATTAGAGCATAAGCTTTCGTGAGCTACAGCTCACTTCATCGGATGCATTTGGTGGAAAAAACAGAGGAGAGATTTACACACACACACACACACACACACACACACACACACACACAGACAACATGAAACAATGGGTTTATCATACACACTCTAAGGAGAGTGATCACTTAAGATAAGCCATCACCAGCAGCAGGGGGGGAAAGGAGGAAAACCTTTCATGGTGACAAGCAAGGTAAGCTAATTCCAGCAGTTAACAAGAATATCAGAGGAACAGTGGGGGGTGGGGTGGGAGGGAGAAATACCATGGGGAAATATGACAGGTTTCAGAGTAGCAGCCGTGTTAGTCTGTATTCGCAAAAAGAAAAGGAGTACTTGTGGCACCTTAGAGACTAACAAATTTATTAGAGCATAAGCTTTCGTGAGCTACAGCTCACTTCATCGGATGCATTTCCACCAAATGCATCCGATGAAGTGAGCTGTAGCTCACGAAAGCTTATGCTCTAATAAATTTGTTAGTCTCTAAGGTGCCACAAGTACTCCTTTTCTTCATGGGGAAATATGACAGGTTTCAGAGTAGCAGCCGTGATAGTTTTACTTTGTGTAATGACTCATCCATTTCCAGTCTCTATTCAAGCCTAAGTTAATTTGCAAATTAATTCCAATTCAGCAGTCTCTCGTTGGAGTCTGTTTTTGAAGCTTTTTTGTTGAAGTATAGCCACTCTTAGGTCTGTGATCGAGTGACCAGAGAGATTGAAGTGTTCTCCGACTGGTTTTTGAATGTTGGTTCTGGAAACCTATCACACTGATAACTCCAATTGCTTTTAAACAAGTTCCACACACAAAAATGGCTGCAGGCTCAAACCTGGAAGGGGGAGGAGGGGATTTCCTATGGCAACGATATTCTTACAAAGATTAAAACATTCCTGCTTACATTTTAAAAAAAAGGAAGAGGAAAGTCTGAAAGATAGACACGAATGATATGGAAATATTAATACTGATGAAGGATGCTGGGATGAATCCTTTTGAAAATGTATACAAAGACCTATGCAAGAAATGGTGTTAATAGTAAAGAAATCCATGTACATTTTAAGCAGTGATTAATGATTTTAAGTGTCAGTTGTTTGGTCCCCAATTTCAGATGTCTTAAAGGTTCCTTGAGATTTAGAAAGGGCTGAGTACCTGGATCTCTGAAAATCAGACCTCTTCTTCAAGGTAGCTCAAATTGGTAATCAAAATACAGAGGCATTGAAAACCACTAGTCACTTCTAAAAAATTAGGCCTGTCGCTAAGAAGTGACTTGCGCTCTATATTATATTAATTTATATATATAAATTAAAAAAAATCAGGCCTAGGTTTGCTATAGACTGTGCCCAAATTTGAGATAAAGGTTCAGGAAGCTTAACAATTTTTTTTAATGAAGTTAAGCCTGAGTTACAAATTGGAATCCAAACTCCAAAAGTGGGTTTAGCGTAGCTGCATGTTTCATTGGAAATGTTTGCACAGCTGTAGTCACAGCTTTTGTTTGGGAAATGTTGATGCAAAGGGGGCCTTTGCCAGAGATGGCTATTGATGAGAGAGATTATTCTAGGGCATCACCAAGTGTTAATCATGTTTTCAGTGTAACGTTTCTTTTCCATTCATTTAAGAGGTAATGCATATTATTGAAATTGTTGATAACAAATTAATATTACTTTAACCTCTAATATAGGCCACATCCCTCCAAAACTCCCATTGTGAGCAGAATCAAGCCTACAGGTTAATAAGATGCTTTTGGCAAATATGATGTTTGGAGGTAAAGACATTCATTAGGAAAATTAAAAGCTTAAGGCAAGCAATGAAAGGAGCAATTCATTTTTTTTTTAAGGGAAAGATTCTTAGGGAGTTAAAGCTAGGTCTTTATTCTTTATAATAAAGAACATGCTGAGGGGGGAAAATATGAACTTGGCTTTGCCACCAGTGTTGGTTAATCAGTCTATTTTATATTAGATTATTGTCATTTATGCCTGTGGAAATAAACACACACTTCATCAAAGCCATGTTAGTGGAAGTAATCTGTCAAAAGCAAGACATGACTGCACATTTCTTTTCAGAAGGATACATCCACCTTCAAAAATAGAAAAGGATAACCTAGCAGTACTTGCTTTGCCCCAAACTAAAGAGACCAGGAATAGTTAGGTGACTTATGCAACTTAACTTTTTTTTTTATAACCAGAAATACAATCTTCACTATAGTGAAGACAGTTACAGGAAATCATCGAAGAGGGCACTTCAGGCTGGGTTTGGCAGTATTAGGATCATCCACTGTATTTTTTTTTTCTACAGCTACAAGAGCAGGAGCAGAGGAAATTTGGAAGGAAAGTACAAAACATATTTAGGTTCATTCCTTCCTCTGCATTTTGTATTTTTTATGGTGATCACATTTCCCTTTTTAAAAAGGGAGGCTCTTTGCTTTAATGATTCTGCTTAATAGGAAATAGGAGGAACTGGTCAGAAGTAGGAGAGTCAAGTCTGACAGTTGTCAGATTTGTTAAATGAATGATCTAATTGTGTGTGTGTGTGTGTGTGTGTAAATATATATATGTATGTATAGTTAATAAGGTTCTAGTAGCTAAACTCAAGGATATGTAGCCTAATTGAGTTTTGTACAACCAATTAAAAACTTGGCATGCATTGCAAATGGCTTATCTGTCAGCTTTATATCCACTTATAACAAGGTTCAACAGACAGTTGATAGGATGCTCAGGTATAAAGCCGATCTGCTTGAATTTCAGAGATAAAGTGAGGTATGAAAGCCCACAGAAAATGTGGTTGAACTAAGTTAATGAATCAAATTCACCTGTGAAAAGCTCACCCATGGAAAGCCCCTTTGTGCTGCAGAACTCCAAAGGGGTGTCTGGGTTTTCTGTAGATCTGGAACAAAGCAGCTATTCAGTGGTTCCTACACTTCTTTTGCAACCATGAGCTGGTACATGACCTGCTTCCAAATATGTGGGCATGGCAGGGAATACTGGGAAGTGGTGGGTAAGGAGGTACTCTAGCTGATGGGTAGTGGGAGCAGCCATTGTGGGGGAGGTAGGGTCAGCATCTACTCTCTTCCCTGGTCAGGGGTGAATTTTGCTTCTTATACCCTGCAGAATTCCCAGTTCACAGCTAAGGGTAAGATTAATTTCCCCTTACGTGAACATAGATTGCTTGAACTTCAGAGGCTGTAAGACAACATCTAGAATTATATTTCTTCTTAATCTTGGTTTCAACTTTTCCTCTTCCCCTTCAAACAGCATTTTTTATTTTATTGTTCTCTAGCATGTCCCTCCTTCCAGTTCATTGAAATAAAGGGGAAAAAATCAGTCCTAATATTAATCCTTGTGACAGGTCTGACCTAGCATAACAAGCTGTTCCGGAACACAAGTATCTTTGATGTATGAGCCACTTCTTTCTACATTTATTGATAAGTAGCTTGTTCCCTATACCTCAAGATTCACTGATAGATTAGCCTTGTATGTGCTTCTAAATCAGGTCGCTGTAGCATAAGTAGTTTCAGAGCTTTTGGGTATTACTTCTGCAACAAATTGTTAGGCATAATCTCCCTTTGGTAAAATCTGAGCAGACACTCCTTGAGTAAATTAGGAATTTGTAATTTGTTAACTGCTGACATCAAGTTTATACAGTAGGTCTGTCATTTTTTTGGATCTTCCCTGTTGTCATGTAATACTGGGCTGCTAAAATTATTGGATTCCAGAAACTACAGAAGATTTCAGAGTAGCAGCCGTGTTAGTCTGTATTCACAAAAAAGAAAAGAGTACTTGTGGCACCTTTGGGACTAACAAATTTATTTGAGCATAAGCTTTTGTGAACTACAGCTCACTTCACTGGATGCATTCGGTGGAAAATACAGTGGGGAGATTTATATATACACACACAGAGAACATGAAACAATCGGTTTTATCATACACACTGTAAGGAGAGTGATCACTTAAGATGAGCTATTACCAGCAGGAAGGAGCGGGGGGGAAGGAGGAAAACCTTTTGTGGTGATAATCAAGGTGGGCCATTTTCAGCAGTTAACAAGAACATCTGAGAAACAGTGTAGGGTGGGGTGGGAGGAGAAATAACATGGGGAAATAATTTTACTTTATGTAATGACTCATCCACTCTCAGTCTCTATTCAAGCCTAAGTTAATTGTATCCAGTTTGCAAATTAATTCCAATTCAGCAGTCTCTCATTGGAGTCTGTTTTTGAAGATTTTTTTGTTGAAGGATAGCCACTCTCAGGTCTGTAATCGTGTGACCGGAGAGATTGAAGTGTTCTCCGACTAGTTTTTGAATGTTATAATTCTTGACGTCTGATTTGTCCATTTATTCTTTTACGTAGAGACTGTCCAGTTTGACCAATGTACATGGCAGAGGGACATTGCTGGCACATGATGGCATATATCACATTGGAAGATGTGCAGGTGAACAAGCCTCTCATAAAAAAGGCTGACAAAGGAGGTACTGTTGTCATCATGAATAGGTCAGAATATGAACAAGAGGCTACTCGGCAGCTCTCAACACCACTTTCTACAAGCCATTACCCTCTGATCCCACTGAGGGTTACCAAAAGAAACTACAGCATTTGCTCAAGAAACTCCCTGAAAAAGCACAAGAACAAATCCGCACAGACACACCCCTTGGACTCCGACCTGGGGTATCCCGATCTGCTACCCAAGATCCATAAACCTGGAAATCCTGGATGCCCCATCATCTCAGGCATTGGCACCCTGACAGCAGGATTGTCTGGCTGTGTAGACCCCCTCCTCAGGCCCTATGCTACCAGCACTCCCAGTTATCTTTGAGACACCACTGACTTCCTGAGGAAACTACAATCCATCAGTGATCTTCCTGAAAACACCATCCTAGCCACTATGGATGTAGAAGCCCTCTATACCAACATTCCACACAAAGAGGGACTACAAGCCGTCAGGAACAGTATCCCCGATACTGTCACGGCTAACCTGGTGGCTGAACTTTGTGACTTTGTCCTCACCCATAACTATTTCACATTTGGTGACAATGTATACCTTCAAATCAGCGGCACTGCGATGGGTACCCGCATGGCCCCACAGTATGCCAACATTTTTATGACTGACTTAGAACAACGCTTCCTCAGCTCTCGTCCCCTAATGCCCCTACTCTACTTGCACTACATTTGATGACGACATCTTCATCACCTGGGCCCATGGAAAAGAAGCCCTTGAGGAATTCCACCATGATTTCAACAATTTCCATCCCACCATCAACCTCAGCCTGGACCAGTCCACACAAGAGATCCACTTCCTGGACCCTACGGTGCTAATAAGCGATGGTCAAACACCACCCTATATCTGAAACCTACTGACCGCTATTCCTACCTTACATGCCTCTAGCTTTCATCCAGATCACACCACATGATCCATTGTCTACAGCCAAGTTCTATGATATAACCTCACTTGCTCCAACCCCTCAGACAAACACCTACAAGATCTCTATCAAGCATTCTTATAACTACAGTACCCACCTGCTGAAGTGAAGAAACAGATTGACAGAGCCAGAAGAGTACCCAGAAGTTACCTACTACAGGACAGGCCCAACAAAGAAAATAACAGAACGCCACTAGCCATCACCTTCAGCCCCCAACTAAAACCTCTCCAATGCATCATCAAGGATCTACAACCCATCCTGAAGGATGACCCATCACTCTCGCAGATCTTGGGAGACAGGCCAGTCCTTGCTTACAGACAGCCCCCCAACATGAAGGAAATACTCACCAGCAACCACACACCACACAACAGAACCACTAACCCAGAAACCTATCCTTGCAACAAAGCCCGTTGCTAACTCTGTCCACATATCTATTCAGGGGACACCATCATAGGGCCTAATCACATCAGCCACACTATCAGAGGCTCGTTCACCTGCGCATCTACCAATGTGATATATGCCATCATGTGCCAGCAATCCCCCTCTGCCATGTACATTGGTCAAACTGGACAGTCTCTACGTAAAAGAATAAATGGACACAAATCAGATGTCAAGAATTATAACATTCAAAACCAGTTGGAGAACACTTCAATCTCTCCAGTCACACAATTACAGACCTGAGAGTGGCTATTCTTCAACAAAAAAACTTCAAAAACAGACTCTAACGAGAGACTGCTGAATTGGAATTAATTTTGCAAACTGGATACAATTAACTTAGGCTTGAATAGAGACTGGGAGTGGATGAGTCATTACATAAAGTAAAACTACATTTCCCCATGTTATTTCTCCCCCCACCCCACTGTTCCTCAGACATTCTTGTTAACTGCTGGAAATGGCCCACCTTGATTATCACCACAAATTTTTTTTCTCCTTCCCTCCCCCTCCTTCCTGCTGGTAATAGCTCATCTTAAGTGATCACTCTCCTTACAGTGTGTATGATAAAACCCATTGTTTCATGTTCTGTGTGTGTGTGTGTGTGTGTGTGTACATCTCCCCACTGTATTTTCCACCGAATGCATCCGATGAAGTGAGCTGTAGCTCACGAAAGCTTATGCTCAAATAAATTTGTTAGTCTCTAAGGTGCCACAAGTACTCCTTTTCTTTTTTTACAGAAGGTTGGGCCTGATCAGAGTTTGGATGGGAGATCTTTATAAAAAGAGAGCATCTACAGCAACAAACCAGCTGAATGCTGTAAAGCTAATAGAAGATGCAGAATTTGGAATAGTTACTGCAGAATTCTGCAGTGTTTTCTGATGTGGGGAATCACCAAGAGGAACGCAAGAGTGCAGCAGAAATGGTGTGAGAGTGGCAACTTTCTGTTTGAGACAGTTCTGCAGCAATGCTCTCGCATGGCATTAGTATCTGCCAGCATAAGTGTTTCCTGTCTTTCAGATGAGATTTAATACATGAGGCTTTGGCCATTTGTGGTTTTTATAGATTCCATGAGTTTCTGGTGTCATGGCCAACCTCAAGTGTGGATGGGGCGGAGTGTAATTATCCAAATCACTCCTGCAACTGCAATTGGCTAGAGAGCTTTTCATTACTGCCAGTACTAAACTGTCGATGTGTGTACTGTTATATGCTGACCCAAAAGGTTTTCCTTCTGTTCTATGTGCTGAAAAAGCTGTTCAGCACTAGGCACTGTCCAGCATCAGTAGTGCTGATCTGTCACCATTATCTGCAGCAAGGAAACTGGGGTGCCTTAGGTCTGATTTTTTGGGGTAACAATGCCTTGTTTGACCCTGCACTTTCAACAGAAAGTGAATTCATTTCGTTATGGAAAATGCACTTTTGTTGAACAGCTCTATATAAATGTCAGCTGACAATTATTACTATCACTTTTAAATGTTAATAGCCAAATTAGCTTTTCTAGCTCACGAGTAATGCCCTTGCTCATTCTCTCACACACCCACCCCAACCATGCGAGTGAATTTGATTGCAAAATCAGACAAGACTTAAGGCTAAGACAGGAATGTATCCCAGACCTGTCAAGGAAGTGCTTAGAGATGAAGTGAGCTGTAGCTCACGAAAGCTTATGCTCAAATAAATTTGTCAAATCTTAGTTGGCTCCGACATTCCCTTTCCTTAGCCCACTCACCTATTTACTTAGCTTATTTAGCACAAACATTCTGTTTTCAACCTGATGATTCGTTTATGTCCCTAATTCTATCTCCCAGAAAATGAGGCCTCCCTCCATGTGATAATTACTCATGTCAGGCTAGGCCAGTGAGCTGTAGCTCACAAAAGCTTATGCTCTAATAAATTTGTTAGTCTCTAAGGTGCCACAAGTACTCCTTTTCTTTTTGCGAATACAGACTAACACGGCTGCTACTGTGAAACCTTAGAGAGGAATTTTTAGCAGAGAAATGTAAAGCTTTAAATGTTTAAATTTCTCTGCTAAAACTCTGTCTCTATTAGCACTTCCTTGAGGGACCTGGGGTACATTCCTGTCTGGCCCTTGAGTCTTGTTAGCTTCCAATTTCTTGATCAAATGTTCTGGTATAATTCTGATTTCCCTTCAGTATTTTATCACCCTTGTGAGATGTATATCTCACCCTAGCATCTGTCTCCCATCCCTCCCTTCTGAACACCAAAGACAATAAAGTTAGCATTTGACAAAGCAGAGAAGTTGGCTGGCACTGTTCCAAAGATGCAGCACCTGTCTTCTCTGGAAACCAGGCTGGGTTCTGACAGAATATTTTGAAATTTGCCTCATTTCTTGCCTGCTCACAAGCCTTAGCTTCTAGGGTCCATGGTCCCAGGGTAGTCAACTAAGTGGACTGGCTCCAAGACTGGTGCTTCCAGGGCCCATGGCTCCAGGGCAGCTAGCCAGGCAGACTGTGAGTCAGGGACCCTGGGGATTTCCCTTTTTGAAATGTTTGCTTTTTGTTCTGAGTCAGAACAAATCCAAATACCTAAGATAATTTCCTTTCATGGAAGACTTTCACCATACAGTTCTATGGAGTAGCCCAACTGAAACTGTCATCTCATTTCAATTCTTTTTCTCTTATGGGCAATGTGTGTCCATCACAAAAAACAAAACCACACGTAGTGTTAATTGTCTCCCCTTTTGGTAGTTTCAGCTGAATGGTTGAATGATGTGTAAATGGAACTAGTGGCTACTCCAACTTAGAATAAAGCATAGTGGCAGATCAGTGTGGGAATGCTGTCATTGATCCTGCCTCTGCTATTCCTGTTCAGTGGCTATCTGCCTGTCTGGCCCTTTCATGAGCACCCTGTTTACCAAAACATAATCCTGATGGTTTTTAATTAATTACTTGCAGGTATTTTCCTAGAATGTACTTAGGAGATCTCAGTCTGTCCTCCTACACTCAGCTGTAATTTCTATCCTAACTTTTACTACCAAATACAGAGTGACCTTTGCATCACTGACATCTCTAGCCAATGTCTGTACATGACCTGTGTGCTCCTCCTCATCTGGCAATTTTGTGCCAGCTCCTAGATGAAATAAGTCATGAAACTTGAAATCTCCATGCAACTATCTTGTTCCTCTTTGGTTAAGGTTGAGCTCATCTTTTGGCTCAGCTTCACCTGCCCCCCAGCCCACTCAAAGCTCTTCAGTTTCTAATAAATTTATCGCCCTTTTCCTTGCTCAATCATCTTATCTACAATTGAAAGCTTGAGATTCCCTATAGAGTTGGCTCTGTATATGGAGCCAAATCACATCAGAGGAATCTACTAGAGATGTCCTGGATTTATGCTCCCCTCCCCATTATTCTAAGTTTAGCCTCCAGGACCTCTTTCCTACACTTTCCTATGCTAACTACCAGCATGTCCTGTGACCATGAACTCCACCCCAACTTAACTAAAAGTTTGGAGAGATGTCTCATGAGATCTCTCTCATTCACACTTGATAGGTAAATTGCCAAATGGTCATCACATACCCAGCTATTGACAGTTTTAATGAATGAATCACCTGTCACTATAGCCTGTCTTACAACTATATCCTACAACCCATGGATGCATGAGTACGATCAGCTTCCTCTGACTTACAGGATGGTGATTCCCAGTTGAGGGGACTATGTCCCTCTATTCCACTCTGGTCTCCACCAGTGCTGAGCCAGAGGATTGGGGCGGCCAGTTCAGAGCCATTTCCAACCACACTATCCTTATAGCTGTACTCCACTCACCATTGAGTGCCCCCACCACCCTTCACCCAATTGTCTCCTTCAGGCTTCATTCCACTCACCATTGAGTGCCCCCACCACCCTTCACCCAATTGTCTCCTTCAGGCTTCATTCCACTCAGGTCTGCATATCCCTGCGTTCTCTCTTTCTGCAGCAAATCTGACAGCGGAAATTTGCTGCTCTTCTCCTGTATTTCCACTCTTTTTCAAAAGAGAGAAAACTGTGTGCAGAGGGACTGGCCCACAGATCCAGTTACAGTGAGACTCACTCCTGTGGCTTTACTTCCCTGTGAACACCCGTGGAGTCTCTCTGCATGAAGTCCAGGAATCCTCTTCCATGATGCAAAAAAAACCCCTATTTTTCCTGTTGCATCCAGGCCCTCATGTCCAGGTTTTGCCACATCTTCCCTGCCTGGCATCAGCATGGAAAGGGGCTGAGATTTTAGGGTGTTTGCTACTTTTGTTGCATTCTGTAATATCCTGCAAATACTAAGCTACACTTAAAGAACACGTCTTTGTGACAGTACTCTATGCCTATCAAAATGTGAAATGGTAGAAAACCATCTCCAGACCAACAGCAGCAAGGGTAGAAACACTTCATTTTCATAAGTGAGATGTGAACTTCATATATATATAAATACTAATATTTATTAAGCACAAGTACCTCTGTTCCTTTTTTTGTTTAAAAACCAAGGAAAGTAAAGGCAAAACAAAAATTTAAGTAACCTAGGGTTTTATGATTAAATTCCCCAAAAGTGGTTGCATCACTTAAATGCAGCATTTAAGGTTATAAAAATGTTCTCTTTCTAGAGAAATGTTTGTAAAAGATTATAATTTAGAGAGACTGCTTTACATAAGGGACAGTATAGTGGACATAGGAATTTGGAGATATGCCCTGGAGGCAGGGGGTTGAGAACACTGCATGGCTGTGTGCAGCAGTTCACCAGACACGCTCTCCAGTTTGTTTTATTAAAGTTTTATTCCTTTCTCATTCACAGATTTGTTATTTAATGAACCCCAAGATTGTTATGAACTTGACTGTCCATCTAATAAATAGTAGTATTTCTATTGTTGGTATGCTGGTTACAATATATTTCTGTTGTAAAATGTACACCATAACACAAGGAGAGATTCCAAGACTTCAAATAGATTTATGCCGATGTTACACCGGCGGCTGATCTGTCCCATTATGAACGAAGTTAATGCTCTACGAACTTTAATGTTTTGTATTTCTTGACTTTGTGACTTTAATTATGCAAACTTATATTCAATTAATGTAACTTTTTTGCATTGAATTCCCATTATTAATTTAAAAAAAACCTAATTTGTTTTAGAAAACATTTTAATTCAAGGATAAGGGATGCCAAAACTAAACTATTTGGGTGTCTATCATGGTGCTAAATAACTTTTCTGTTGTCTGGCTTATTGAAGAGGTTTTGTTTTAAACCAGATGAAAGTTTTCAAGCTACAAATTGAACTTTCACAGTACAGTACATACTGCTTGCAGAAGTAAAGAAGTAATTAGAAACAAAGTATTGGTTTACCATTTTTATCTTCATGGGTTCCAGTCAGAACATTCCAATTTACAAAGATTTAACAGAGGGATCAGCAACCTTTGGCATTCGGCCTGTCAGGAAAATCTGGGGGCGGGCCCAGACTGTTTGTTTGCCTGCAGCATCTGCAGGTTCAGCCAATCGCAGCTCCCACTGGCCGCGGTTCGCCGTCTCTGGTCAATGGGGGCTGCGGGAAGCGGTGCAGGTGGAGGGATGTGCTGGCTGCCGCTTCCCAAAGCCCCCATTGGCCTGGAATAGCGAACCAGGGCCAGTGGGAGCTGCAATTGGCTGAACCTGCGGATGCTGCAGGTAAACAAACCAGCCCAGCCCACCAGCGGATTTCTCTGACCAGCCACATGCCAAAGGTTGCTGATCCCTGATTTAACACACCAAGTATATGCATTTTTTTTAGCCTAATACCCATTTGTTTTGTTTTAAAATGTACATTCTTCCCCTCTTATTTATTGATGCATGTATAAGGTTGCAGCCAGATGTAAACAAGTTTGTTTTAAACTCTAAACATGATTCAACTGATGCAATGAACAATCTTAATTCAATGTCTGGAGTAAACAAAGCAGTCCTATGAATGTATTTTCATGATGTGAACTCAAAATACATGACTGGCTAGAATATTTTAAATTTGTATAGCAAGAGAACTGAAAATTAAACAGCTAGGAATACTTCTAGTAAGTGCTCATTAAGCAGATAATTTTTTGACTGCAACACATCCTGGTTATTGTCCTTTAGTTGTCTCTTTCAGTTCAGTGAGAAGCGTGCGCTTGGAAATGATGATATTGGTTAGGTACATTACTTACATGACATACAAAAGAGGTGATGTATCAATCTCTTGTAAATCTATCTCTTGGGCATTTGGGGCTGGTTTTTAGCAGGCCCTCACTCTCTTTGAACTTGCAATTACAAATACAAGATTCTTGAGGTCATTTGGCATCTAAATATCTGAGCCTGTGAACCATGTACTGAGACATCTAAATGACAAACTTCTGCA
The DNA here is from genome assembly GCF_009764565.3 of Dermochelys coriacea. NCBI lineage: Eukaryota > Metazoa > Chordata > Testudines > Dermochelyidae > Dermochelys > Dermochelys coriacea. Next base: position 203,021,004 of record NC_050069.1, read on the forward strand.
ACTATTTTCTTCTACAAATTATGAATATAAAAAGGCCAAGTATAAATAAAATAATCAAGCCCTTAAATTTTAAATGGGGCAAGATCATTAAATGTAAATTTTCAGTAGTTTTTGTGCTTTACATTAAAACAGCAAGATCTACATAAATGGCATACAAAAGCAATAATTAATTGAGGAATAACCTCTGTATGCTCCAGTTTTATCCATTCTACTAAAGCAGGTTTCATTTTGTGGAGATCTAAATTAAAATACTTCCTTTCTCTTTCCAACATGTAACCTAGACAACAAATAGAACTCATCTATCACTGTATGACTGCTTTTTTTCCTTCACTAACAGCTGGCTGTAGTGAACATTTGCATGAGGGATTTTTTTTCTCTATTCCTCACACAAAAAGTAAGAGTAGTTTAAGATCACTAGTGAACTGTTGTAATGCAATTACCTTCTATAAAAGCAGTTATTTTCTTAGTTGCTGACTTACTTTTGATCTTGACGTAAAAATATATATTTGTTGATGTTAGAGGGTCACTGGTAGCCAGCAGCTGTGTGTATGTGTATAAAAAAAAATTGGGGTGAAGTGTTGACATGTAGGTGCCTTGCCAGAGGGTCCTCTGTTCTTTGCAAACTACTTTCACTTCAGACCTGTCAAATTCACAACACCAGACACATGTCTTACAGGATATTTAACATGGAAGGTACATAAGAATGGCCCTACTGGGTCAGACCAAAGGTCCATCTAGCCCAGTATCCTGTCTTCCGACAGTGGCCAGTGCCAGGTGCCCCAGAGGGAATGAACAGAACAAGTAATCATCAATTGATCCATCCCCTGTCACCCATTCCCAGCCTCTGGCAAACAGAGGCTAAGGACACCATTCCTGCCCATCCTGGCTAATAGCCATTGATGGACCTATCTTCCATGAATTTATCTAGTTCTTTTTTTAACCCTGCTTTGGTTTCAAAAGAAAGCATGCAACTTGTCAAGATTCATAATCACTGAGATATATGTATGTGTAACATTTAAGGAATCCTGTATTTATGGTGAAAGGATGCTTTATGGACTTGGAGTAAAATTTAGTCATGAAATCATATGCCTCAGTGAGGGCCCATTCAAGCAGAAGGAAGGGAGTTGTCACCCTGCCTTAGGCCATGTCTACACTAAAGCTTACAGTGGCACATCTGGACCAACAGAGCTGTGCCACTGTAAGAGCGCTCATGTAGCCGTGTTATGTTGACAGGGGACAGAGCTCTCCCATTGACATAATAAAACCAGCTCAATGAGCGGTGAGCATCTCTGCCTCAGTGGTGGCCTCGGGGCTGGAGGACCTGTCAGCCTCCCGCCATGGCCCCAGGCTGGAGGAGCTGTCAAGTCCCGCAAACCCTTGTAGTCCTGGGGCTGAAGGAACTCTCAGCCCCCCACCACAGCGCACAGGGCTGGAGGTGGAATCCAGGGATCACATTTGCTATAGCCCAAGGTTCACTACTGCAAAGGGCATTATAGCAAGGATCTACTGTTAGTGAATATATAAGTCTCAGAACATTACCTGCTTAACTAAATCTAAATTGTGCCACCTTAAAATATTCTCTTATGCAGTATTCAGCAAGGTTCTTAAGTATTTGCATAATTTTAAGCATGTGGTCAATCTTGTTGACTTCAGTCTGCCTGTTCACATGCATAAAAGTTAGGCTTGTGCTTAGGTACTTTGAGCAATTTGGGCACAGAACAGTTTTTTCTTAGGCAGCTGCTCAGGAAAAAAACACCCTTACTACATACGTATGATGTTGGGAAGCAAAGAATGAAGCATGGTGCTGTAATATTTTCTTGACTATATTAGGAAACCTTCATCTTCATTGTTAATGTTAATATCTACGGTAGCTGTTGGTTATTTACTCAATTTGTTTAATGTCTTTCATTTGGTTCCAAAATTTAACTACGTGCATAAATCTTTTCAACATTGAGTCAATGGGATTACCCATGTGCATAAAATTATGCATGGCTCTGCAAGGTGGGGACCCTAGAGAAGAAACAGATACTAGACTAGGAATACTTTTGGCACCTTAGAGACTAACAAATTTATTTGAGCATAAGCTTTTGTGAGCTACAGCTCACTTCATCGGATGCTTATGCTCAAATAAATTTGCTAGTCTCTAAGGTGCCACTAGTACTCCTTTTCTTTTTGTGGATACAGACTAACACGGCTGCTACTCTGAAACCAGATACTAGACTGTCTCTGTGTCCTTAGCATGTCCAGCTAGGGTATAACTGGATTACAGGAGACTTGAGACAATGATCATGTTTTCAAAATACTGAAGTAAAATTATAATATGAATTTTGGCATTTATTTGCAAAATAGATTAAACAATAAACCTGCTCTTTTATTACCACAGATTGCTTTCTGTCTATCTCTGGGCCCCTGGCCTGTAGTTATTTTTTAATAACTATCAAGTTTCATCTCAAAGTTTTTAGTGCTCTTTTTCCCTGTCTCCTATTTTTCCAAATTCACAATTTTTTCTAACCTTGTTACTAGCTCCAGGACACTTTCTATCCATACTAATTTGCCTTTTTTGACTACTTTCTGTGGATCTGTAACCTTTCTCTACTAAAAAGCTTTTCCTCTTCCCAGCTTTTAGACCATTCCTCCCACATCACTGTCTCTTACTCCTGCAGTTTTCTAGCTTTCTCTTAATTCTGCCTTTCTACTGCTGTCTGAGCAGCTCTTCGATAAGTGATGAGAATGATCTTGCATTAAACTTATTTTTCTACATGTAAAATGTTTGTATTAAATATATTTGTGTGTATAGATATATTAAAATTAAGTTTAATGCAAAGTCACACTCAATTTATTGATTCGTGCCTTTTATCCGTAGTAAAATCAAGTCGATAGTAGTACATATATTTGTAATAGTTATCATTCAAATTCAGTCATCTCCAGTAATAAACAAAGATGTAAGAGCACTGCACAACAGGACAGGAAGTGAAGAATTCCATATCCAATTAAAATGAACTGGAGAGGCAGAATATAATGAACTAAGCTGAAATTTGGCTACAGTGGTTTTAACATCCCTTCTCTGACAGATCCTATGTCACTTTTTTTAATGACATATATTCAGATCCTTGGTTTTACATCTCTTCCAAAAGCGGGTACCAGTAGCATAGATTGTCCCTTGACGACATGATGTCCTTAGCTCAGTAGTGACTGAAAGGAAAGAATTCCTCTACTTTCTGAATCACCTGGAACACTTTGCTGCAACACCTTAAGGTCTCCTACTGATGTGCCGAAATGGTGAGTTCCGACAGGATCATGGCACAGGATATTGCTATTGGCAACAACATCTTTGAATCATAGGACTGGAAGGGACCTCAAGTGGTCATCAAGTCCAGTCCCCTGCACTCATGGCAGGACTAAGTATTATCTAGACCATTCCTGACAGGTGTGTGTTTAACCTCCTCTTAAAAATCTACAATGATGGAGATTCCACAACCTCCCTAGGCAATTTATTTCAGTGCTTAACCATCCTGACAGTTAAAGTTTTTCCTAATGTCCAACCTAAACCTACCTTGGTGCATTTGCTTCTTGTCCTGTCCTCAGAGTTTAAGGAGAACAATTTTTCTCCCTCCTCCTGTAACAACCTTTTACATGCTTGAAAACTTACGTTATCTCAGTCTTCTCTTTTTCAGACTAAACAAACCCAAGTTTTTCAATCTTCCCTCATAGGTCATATTTTCTAGACTTTTAATAATTTTTGTTGCTCGTCTCTGGACTTTCTCCAATTTGTCCCCATCTTTCCTAAAACATGGCATCCAGAACTGGACACAGTACTCCCGTTGAGGCCTAATCAGCATAGAACAGATTGGAAGAATTACTTCTCGTGTCTTACTTAAAATACTCCTGCTAATACATCTCAGAATGATGTGTTTGTGTTTTGTTGTTTTTTTTTTTTTTCCAACAGTGTTACATTGACTCATTCATCTTATGGTCCATTATGACCCCGAGATCCCTTTCCACAGTACTCCTTCCTAGGCAGTCATTTCCCATTTTGTATGTGTGCAACTGATTGTCCCTTCCTAAATGAAGTACTTTGCATTTGTCCTTATTGAATTTCATCCTATTTACTTCAGACCATTTGGGAGACTTATTTAATCTCTATTTTAATAATTAATATAGAATTAGAAACTGGATTAGGCATAAAGGATTCCTTGTTTAGTTACAATTCTCTCCCTACTCTGTAACCCCATCGACTTTAAGGGACTCACTCCCTTTTTACGGCAGTGTGAGAAGAGGATCAGCACCAAAACTGTTTGGGGTTTTTTTTGCATGGTGTTTAACAGGGAAAACTAACTTTGTGTTAGGAAAAAAATATCATTTCTACTGTTTAAATGTATCACAGTGCTAAAAGATTTCTATAACTACACTGGAAAAGCAATAAGGACAAAGCCACTGCAGATAAAATGTTTGTTTATTCCACTAGGTTTCTGCTTGAAAGGTTCTTGACATAGTACTCTATTTTAAATTGCTTGTTGATGATGATCATACAAGACTTATTTATAGTCTCAACCTTGAGGATCACAGATATTTTTCAAATCTAACAAATGAGTCAATACTACTTTCCTAACTTCTGCTACGGTAAAGTTCCAAAAACATCGCTAGTATGCTAGTGACATTTCTCCTTCGAGTATTGTTTGTATAGATACTCTGGGGATATGTATGAGCTCTCTGCATCAAGATTTCTAGAAAGCTCTGACCAATGATGATCATGCCAGCCTTGTCTCAAGCCATGGGATTCTCCAGTCTGTTTATGGAGGAGGGTCTAAGAACTTCTAAGGCACATTTGGAACTCAACTGCTTCCAGGCCCCTCTTCACAGTCCCAGTTGTGGTATATCTAGTCATTTTCCTGAAGCTGCTTAAATGTAGATCTCCATCATAATTGCATCCAGCCAGTCCGAAAACGGGGTCTGGGGTGGCGATAAAGGTGTATAAAGCCCCTTTTGTCCCCTTTTGCTGGTCCTAAACTGAATTCAGCTGAGCTGGATATGAGGTTTAAGCCTGAAAATTTGAGAAGTGGCCAATCCAGTGAGATTGGAGGGGTGAGGTCAGAGAGAAATTTACCATGTGTGGTGACAGTGGTTGGTTAGTCAGAGAGAGAGAGAGAAAAAGAAAGGCACAGTTTATGGCCAAATTTCAAAAAAGGGCTCATTCTTAAATGTTTCCTTTACCAAATGTATAACATCTTTCAGAAAAAAAGATATTACAGAAAATTCAACTAAACGGGAAACTAAAAGCAACCATTTCATTGTAAAACAGTCTTGCTTTAAGTGCAAATCTCAGGGCAACTTTAACTGTGGAATTGCTACTGATGCCTCCATCGTATGACCTGAAGTACTTTATTTGACTGAAAACATAATGGATATGAATTTTTAAAGACCACAGTGAAGACACGGTATCATATCTGCTAGGAATAATTTTTCTAATGCTTTTCATTTTTTCCCTATAACCAAGTGATGATGACGTATCAGTATTAGTGGAGCATTCAGAATAGGTGGAAGCCAGGCAGATATAAGGAACTACTTTCTTTAAAAAGAAGTCATAATCTGAAAAAGCAAAATGTTATATAATTCCTACATTCCACAGGACTAATGGCTTGAGCAGGGTTGGGCAAACGCTTCCTGCCTAACTTTGAATCTACTCAGATAATATGGGTTACATTTTTTATATGAATTTAAACTTTACTAGATTTGCATTTTGCTCAAAGGAGATTGTGTAAAAAAAAAAAAAGCAAAGACGTGTGTAATAAGAGTACGCAGAGTGAAACAGAAAGAGACAAAAGAAGCATGGGAAGGGAGAGCTATTTTATGGAAAAAAAAATCAGTGTACATACATACACCATATAGAGGCTGCTTACTTGTGATAGAATACACATAGCTCAGACATAGATAATACATAGCACAGACTAGATAAAGTATGTTTGTTTTTTGAATTACTCTTGAAAGGAATTAAAAACAATGTATTTAAATTACAGGTAAGATGGTTTGGGAACCTCTTCCTAATTTAGCAAATTCAAAACTTTGTGAAATTCCCAAACATCATGGGTTTTCCCCATGTCTTCTCATGTTGTTATTGTTCAAAGTGGTGTTAATCAGAATAAAACAAATCTCCGTACCTCATGGTTAAGCCTGCTGATCTGTTGTTTGGTTTCTTCTGCTTTAATAACTAGCACTGCAGCACCAACTTCAGAGTCTGTAAATAATCCACGCATATATGTAAATTATAGAAATACATTATCAAGTGGTTTAGGGAGTTAGTAAGGTAATTCTTTCACTTGTTCTCTGCTTTAAATCTGATCCCAGGTTTGGTTGGGAGCAAATGAAATTGGTCAATGTAAAATGTATAGTAAGGATGTAAATGAGGTATTATGGGAAGTTTGCACTGCCTCTTCCTATGTGGGGCCTACTCTGTGAGAAGACATAGAACTTCTATCAAGGCTTTATATCTGTTAATTCAGCAATTAAAAAAAATCATGTATGTAATTGACACACCCCTATTATGCAGTTCTTTTTGGCTTCAAAAAGAATGTTTCACAGTGGCATTTAGGCAAGAGATACATAATTATGTGGGAACAGTTTCCTCATCTAGGAGGGGAAAACGGGAAACAATCTGAGTTCAGCTGGGTATGACATTTCAGCACTAGCCCATTGCTTTTGCAGTAATGGCTGGGCTCTTATATTTGTGTTCCTGCCTGCTGCTTTATTTCATTAGTCCTTTCAGAAGTCTGCCCAGCATTTCCTGCTACTCACGGCTTTCACCCTGTTCATTTCTGACACACTCTTAACTCCCTAAAAAGCCAAGAGTTAATAGTAAAATAGCAGCAAAGTTCCAGTATGGTTCTTTTAAATTATTTTTCCAGGTATGTCCCTGTGGGACCCAATCTTGAAATGTGTTGTGTTCAGCAGGTTTAACAGAGTTGAGGGCACTCAGCACCTCCTAGAATTTATATTAGTAAAAATGTAGTAGAAATCAAACTCCTGACAAGCCATTTATTTTGACTTGTAATAGGAAGGAGCAGGACAACTGGCCCAGACACACTGATCGTATCCAGTTGTACCTTTCTGTCAGCATTTTTGATCAATGCAAATGACACTAAGTTTAACTGCATGTTAAACCCATTCATGTAACTCAAAGGTTTATTTTATTAAGAATCATGCAAGTATAGATGCACAAAAGGCAAGTCATCAAAAAAAAAAGCGTCTACTACAATGAGTGGCTAGATATAGCACTTACCCACAATTGCAGGAGATACCCGGGATTCCTGCCTGAGTTGATCAGGGCCAAAGTCAAAAGTCTGGCTTCCCTCATTATGGTTTCCATCTTCAATCCCATCGACAACCCTGTTAAAAACACTGTATTTGAATATAAAGTGTATAGACCTCACACTTCATAATGTAATTATCAATATTACTGAAAGGCACAGTCTTAAGCAATGGTGAATTCTGAATGACACTAATCTTAGAGAAATATAAAGGCCATTACACAGGTGTGACCAACTGAGTTACCACTTGCTTAAACCGTGAGTAAAGAGAGGAAGAATCAGGCCCTTCATCTTAACTGATCATTTTGAAACCATCATTACTTTTACAGGTTGTGATAGGGTCTTTAGTCTAATCTACTTGCATTCTCTGTGCCATTTGTAATAATTATAAACTGTTATGAGCATCAGTGAAAGAGACAGTTACCTTTCCTGTAACTAGTATTCTTTGAGATGTGTTGCTCATGTCCATTCCATATTAGGAGTGTGTGCTCGCCACATGCAGCCGTGCTGGAAGTTTTTCCCTCAGCAGTATCCATAAGGAACTGGCTCTGGCACTTCCTGGAGTGGTGCCTGCATGGCGCGGTATAAGGGGCGCTGCCGGCTCCCCCCCCACCCTAAATTCCTTCTTGCCGGAAACTCTGACAGTGGAGAATAGACATGAGCAACACATCTTGAACACCAGTTATGGAAAAAGTAACTCTTTTCTTCTTCGAGTACTTGCTCTTGTCAATTCCATATTAGGTGACTCCAAAGCAGTACCTCTGGAGATGGGTAGGAGTTCACGGATGTGTAGATTGCAACACATCTCTGCTGAACCCACCATCTCTGGCCTGTTGAGTGATGGCATGAGCGGTAAACATGTGGATGGAGGACCACGTTACGGCTCTACAGATGCCCTGAATAGGGATGTGTGTCAGGAAGGCCGCTGAAGACACCTGCGCTCTTGTCAAGTGGGCTCAGATGATCGGCAGCGATGGAATCCCTGCCAGGTCCTTATGCATGAAGTAATCCAATTCGAAATCCTCTGAGAGTACACAAGATGACCCTTCATCCTATCCGCTGTAGCATGAACAGTTGAGTCGATTTACGGAAAGGCTTGGTATGTTCTAAGTTAAAAAGCCAAGGCCCTCCGGACGTCCAGGGCATGAAAACTCTCTTCTCTTCATTGGTTTCCTGTGGTTTGGGACAGAGCACCGGGAGGAAGATGTCCTGGTTCTTATGGAAGGTGGAGACCACTTTTGGCAGGGAGGTCAGGTGGGGCCACAACTGAATTTTATCTCTGTAGAAGACAGTGTACAGTGGATCTGAGGTCAAGCTTCAATTTCCGAGACCTGTCTCACCGACGTCACCACCACCAGGAACGCGACCTTCCGTGACAGATGGGAAAGGGAGCAGGAACCCAGCGGTTCAAAGGGCGGGCCAGTGAGCCTGGAGAGGACCAAGTTAAGATCCCACTGTGGGACAGGAGCCCACACCTGCAGTAAGTCTCTCCAGCTCACTCAAGAATCTGACTATCACGCCATGGGAGATCATCATCTGTCCTTGGATCGGCAAGTGAAAAGCGGAGATGGCCACAAGATGCACTCTAATGGAAGAGTGTGCCAGGCCCTGGTTCCTCAAATAGAGCAGGTAGTCCAGGACAGCCTGTATGGAGGAACACGAGGGAAAGATGCCCCGTTCGGACGCCCAGCAGGAAAACCTCGTCCACTTGGCCAGGTAAGTCAGTCTAGTTGAGGGATTCCTACTTTCCAGGAGGACCTGTTGGATTCCTCCAAACAGGTCTGCTCCTCCAGGTTCAGCCACGCAGCATCCATGCCAAGAGATGGAGGGACCTGAGGTTGGGGTGTGAGAGCCAACCGTAGTACTGCAACAGCAGGTCCGGTCAGTTGGGCAGGGGCCAGGGAGGGGCCACTGACAGGCTCATGAGTATGCCGAACCAATGCTGGCAAGGCCACGCCGGGGCGATCATGATAACCTGTGCATTGTCTCTCTTGATCTTTGCCAGGGCCCTGCTGATGAGTTGAATTGAAGAGAACAGGTAAATCAGGCTCCACAATAGGAGAGAAGGCATTGGAGAGGGAGTCCTTGCTCGGATCCTGTCGAGAACAAAACTGGTGGCATTTCCTGTTCTGTCTGGTAGTGAACAGTCCACTTTGGGAGTTCCCCACCTTTGAAGGGTCATGCAGGCTACCTCTGTATGGAGCAACCACTTGTTGTGAGAGAAGTCCCTACTGAGCTGGTCTGCCAGCATATTCCTGATGCCTGGAAGGTGAAAAGCTTCTAGATGGATTTCGTGGCTGATGCAGAAATCCCACAGACGGAGCGCCTCCTGACAGAGAGCTGATGAGCACGCTCCCCCATTGCTGGTTGATGTAGAACATTGAGGCTGTGTTGTCTGTCAGGACTTGTATCACTGTGCCTGACAGGTGGGGCAAGAAGACTCCACATGGCAGCTGGACTGCTCAGAGCTCTTTGACGTTTATGTGTAACCGCACCTCCTCTGGGGACCACATTCCCTGTGTCTGGAGGTTGCAGAGATGTGCCCCCAGCCAAGGTCCGAGGCGTCCGACACCAACTTGATGGAGTGAGGAGGGTTGTCGAATATAACCCCTTCCAGGACTGTGCTGCGGTCAGTGCACCATCTAAGCGAGGTAAGTATCACTTAGGGAATGGTAACTATCTTCTCCAGGGGGTCTTGGGACTGGGAATAGACCATCACCAGTCATTGTTGCAGAGGCTGCATTTGGAGCCTGGCACGGTGAACCACATAAGTGCGTGCGGCCCAGCAGGCACAGACAGACCCTGGCTGCAGTCGGAGGGAATGCGGAGACTTCTTCAATGAGGTTTGCCAATGTGTGGAGCCTTTCCAGAGACAGGAACACCCTGGCGCAGACAGAGTTGAGGACCACGCCGACTAACTTTGTCCTTTGCACTGGCACTAACATCAACATTTTGTCATTTACCAATAGGCCCAGAGAGTGGCACGTGGCTTGAAGCACCACAACATCCCTTCAGACTTGAGACCTGGAACCACCCTTGATGAGCCACTCACTAAGGTAAGGGTAGATCTGGATACCTGGCGCCTGAGGTAACCTGTTACCACCGACATGCACTTGGTGAATACCCTTGGTGCTGTCACCAGGCTGAACGGAAGGACCGTAAAGTGGTAGTGATGGGGACCCATCGTAAACTGGAGAAAATGTTTGTGTCCTTGAAAGATCGCTATGTGGAAGTATGTGTCCTTCAAGTCGAGAGCAGCATACCAGTCTCCTGGATCCAGGGAGGGGATAATAGAAGCCAGAGAGACCATGCAGAACTTTAGCTTCTGTAGGTATTTGTTGAGATCTCACAGATCCAGGATGGGCTGTAGACCGCCCTTGGTCTTTGGGATTAAAAAGTACCGGGAATAGAACCTCTTGTTCCCATACTTGAGAGGAACTTCTTCCACCGCACGCAGCTGTAGTAGTACTTCCTGCATGAGGAGACTCATGAGAGGAGTTCCTGAAGAGGGACAAGGAAGGTGGGTGGGGGGGGGTAGAAAGGAACTAGAAGGTATAACCCCATTCCACTGTGCTGAGGACCCAGTGGTCAGAAGTTTATAGCGGTCCTAGTCAGGAGGAAAGGGGAAAGGTGGTCTGAGAACACTGGGAAAGATGGATCCGGGGAATAGTCTGGTAGGTTGCCCTCAGGGGCACCCTCAAAATGACCATTTGGCCCCCTGCTTAGTACGGGTCGAGTCCAACTTGCAGAGGGTGGAGATGGGTGACTCAGGTGGCACTTGTAACCCTTAGCTCATTTATGGGGCTGGTCCTGCCGAGGCTGACTCCCTTCGCCCTGAGGCTGCTGTGGTTTGAACTGCTTATGTACCGGGGCTGGGATGGAAAGACCCAGGGTTTTTCAGGGTGGTGCAGGAGTCCTCGAGGCTGTTTGCCTACGGCCCCACCATCGAAGGGCAGGTCCTGCAATAACTGCTGGGCCTCGGTGGACAACCCAGAGAGGAGCAGCCAAGAGACTCACCGCATGGAGATAGCGGAAGCCATGGTGTGGGCAAAAGCATCAGCAGTGTCTGACGCTGCCCTCGTCGAGGATCTCTTGGAAGCCTCAGGGAGTGACCCTTTGAACTTGGCCATGGCTTGCCACATATTGAAGTCATATTGGCCAAGGAGGGCTTGTGATTGGCTACTCTCAGCTGAAGGCTGGAAGACAAACTTTACATCCAAAAAGATCCTGCCTCCTTGAGTTTTTATTTTTGGGGATGGCCCCAGGTTGTCCCTGCCTCTCCTTGTGGTTAACCACCTCGACCACAAGGGAATTGGGGGCTGGGTGGGAGTATAAGTATTCATGCCCCTTGGTTGGCACAAAGTACTTGCATTTGGCCCTTTTAGAGATAGGGCCAGGAATGAGGGGGGTCTGACACAGGGCAGTAGTGATTTTGGAGACCCCTTCATGAAGGGGTAGCACCCCCCTGGCAGGAGCTGAGGACGTCAAACAGAGTCCAAGGGTTCTTCCAGTTCCTCTGCCTGAAGCCCCAGGTTAGAAGTGGCCCTCTTCAAAAGTCCCTGGTGTGCCTTGGCGTCATACTGGGGAATGGGTGAGGGGGCCCTGTGCTAGCCTTGTCTGGCGATTGAGGATGATGATGCCGGTGCCGTGGGAACTTCCACTTCCATTGGTGGTTCAGCAGCTTGCTCCCCTGGGTTCTCCTGGACCTGCAGGGTCTGACTCCCAGAAGCCTCGAGCACTGGAGAAGGATGGGATACCGAGGCCATTGGCCTCTGTGAGGCTCCCGGCACTGATTGGGCAACCTGGGAAGGTTGTGTGAACCCCCAGGAGTTCCACGGGTACCATGGCGCTGGCCACTGAGTTAGCAGTGCCAAGTCAAAAGCTCTATCTACTTGGTGCAGACAAACACAGTAGTAACAGCTGGCTTTGACCGTTCCACTGTTCTATTTATCCAGCCCTGCCAATATCAGTCTACCATCTTTCCTGCAAATAAGGTTTGCTGCTTGCCAGTATTGATACTGGGCCTAAACCACTGCCCACTGAAGTCCCAGGAAGGGCTCCCAGTGACTTCAAGGGGCTTTTTATTGGGGACATTATGAATTACACTGCATGCTCTATATAGGTGTACCTATATAAGCTGTATTAAGAGCCAAATCCTGAAGTCTGTACTTAGTTCTTACTCAGGCATGGCTGACAGTAGCCTTAGCATACCCCCCTCTCCATGGGGGTGTAGAAGACTGATTAACTAAAAAATCGGTATAGATCCTGCCCTGACTCACCCCAATTCAAGCCACGTTACAAACTTTTGCAACTCTGAAAGTTGAAACAGTAATTTGACCCACAACAAACTTGGCTCTAGTCAAACTCTGTTTATGGGGAAGTAGAATGGAAATCCAGATTGTTTCAATGCACTGCAATGATCAGGCTGCAATTCCACTTGTGGTTCCTTAGATCTTCCCAACACATGGGCAAACATCTAATCAGAGTAACAAATGCCATACCGAATTCAGTAAAACTTCCCCAAGCTCTTCAGATATTCAGTCCTCCTGTGGGATTGCTCTTTCTTTTGAGTTTGCATACATACGGCTAAACACAGGGTTAAAATTGCTTCACTAAGCTAAGGTGAAACTTAAGCTGCTCTAAGAATCACAGTCAATGGAGCTCCTGAGATGAAAAATACTATTGAGAATAAGATCACTGTATCAGAATCTTATTTTGAATCGGACGGGTTTTTATTGTGGTATGCAAGCATAGCTCAAGGCTGTACTTGTGTGTTTGTCAGACGGAGAGAAAGAGGAGAGTGCACATCATATCAAAAACCTTAAACCAATCAACCAAACCAACAAATAAAAGATTGATCTATGAAACAGACCTTTTCAACAGGGCCTCCAGACACTGTGTCTACAGAAGCATCCATTTGTGTATACAGAAACACACATTAACACATAAACGGTCACTTTGTATAAAAGCATTTGAGACAAAGCGGCAGATTTTTCTTTCACTTGCACCATTTGAGTCCCATGAAGCTACTCCCGTTTCACTTCTGTATAAGTGAGATCTGAATCAAGCCCATGAAGATAAAGAATGGAAAAATTAGAAGTATAGGCCATTAATATACAAGTTTGAATATTTCTTATTTTGATGTATTTACGTTTTGTAATATGAATATAAGCTTTTATCCCATAATGTTTTAAAGCGAACCCAAGTGCTTGTAAAAGGTGCTCAACTGACAACAGTGGACAATGAAATCCTCATTTTGTCCACAGAACAGACACAGCATGGGAAGTGATACAGTCTTCCCTAACACTGCCTCAACACTGACAGAGGAGTGATTTCTAGAAGAGTTCAGTTTTATGCTCAGCCAGTTCTTGGCCTCTCTCTTACCCAGCTAATTGTGAGGGTGGTTTTTTGTGATAAGGGGACACCTGTACAACGGGAACTACACTTTACATGAAATAAGGATGTACTTGTTCTTCTCCTCAAATGCAAAAACCTCATGGTAGGTGTCATAAATATAAAGGGAAGGGCAAACACTTTTAAAATCCCACCTGGCCAGAGGAAAAACCCTTTCACCTCTAAAGGGTTAAGAAGCTAGGATAACCTCACTGGTACCTGACCACAATGACCAATGAGAAGACAAGATACTTTCAAAGCTAAGGGGGGGGGGGAGAAACAAAGGGTCTGTGTCTGTCTGTGTGATGCTTTTTCCAGGGACAGAACAAGAATGGAATCTTAGAACTTAGTAAGTAATCTAGCTAGATATGTGTTAGATTTCTGTTTGTTTAAACAGCTGAGAAAATAAGCTGTGCTGAAAGGAATGGATATTCCTGTCTTTGTGTCTTTTTGTAACTTAAAGTTTTGCCTAGAGGGATTCCTTATGTTTTGAATCTAATTACCCTGTAAAGTATTTACCGTCCTGATTTTACAGAGGTGATTCTTTTTACTTTTTCTTCTATTAAAATTCTTCTTTTTAAGAAACAATGTTTTTTCATTGTTCTTAAGATCCAAGGGTTTGGGTCTGTGGTCACCTATGCAAATTGGTGAGGATTTTTATCAAACCTTTCCCAGGAAGGGAGGTGCAAGGTTTTGGTGAGGATTTTGGGGGGGAAGACTTTTCCGAACGGGCTCTTTCCTAATAAAATAAAACCGGTTAGACGTTTGGTGGTGGCAGTGGAAGTCCAAGGGCAAAAGGTAAAATAGTTTGTACCTTGGGGAAGTTTTAACCTAAGCTGGTAAAAGTAAGCTTAGGAGGTTTTCATGCAGGTCCCCACATCTGTACCCTAGAGTTCAGAGTGGGGAAGGAACCTTGATAGCTGGGCAAAACATAGAAGAGAGAACACGGTGGGATTGGTGGTGGGTTTGAGTTGAGAGACGTGCTTGCAGCAACATACGTATTATAGTCTTGATCCTCCTAATTCACTGTGCACATGCAGAGTGTTACTGGCCTCAGTGGGACTCAGTGGGTGCAAGGCTCTGTACTAGTGCATCTGCTGGCAGGATCAGGATTTCAATTGGAAGTAATTACACTTTACTGTATTAGGTGCATACACAAGTTTTCTAGTGATAACTTTTTGTAAGGGTGATAGAGAAGAAGATGGGATTCATGAAAATATGACCTACTCAGGATTATGGTGTTTCCTGCAACTGGAAATTCAGATGATTAATTTGTTTGGAAATTCAGTACAAAAGCTGAGTGATACGATTTGGTCTCATGCCTTCATAGAATAAGATTTAACTCGCATCAAATATCCACTTTTGTACAGGTTATTCATGGATTAAAACATTAATATCTTCATTGCATTTAAAACCCATATGGGAAATAAGCATGGTGAAAAACTATTAGATATGCATTGAAAATTACAGCAGATCCATAGTTTAAACTAACAAGAGACCTTACTAATATATGGAGGGGTTGTAGTGTTACTTCAGGATTAAAGGTGATCTGAAAGGTAATGTCAAAAGTGAGGTATGTATAGACTTACATGTAGACTTCAAGGGCCTGATTAACAGCCCATTAAATCAGTGGAAAGACTCCCACTGACGTTAACGGGCTTGGGATCAGGCCTTAATTGGTCCTTCTGATGAAGTTGTGGAAGGAATTTCCCCGGACTACAACCAGAAATCTTCTATAACCATTGTCTCTTCTAGTATCAATGATATTCCAGACTTCTTGGGTCCTTTAGTGAACCCAGAAGGAGATTGATTTTCTTTTAAGGAAAATTAAGACTCTCAGAGTCTGGTAGTGCAATCAGTGCACCCATTTCTGTTTCAAATAGGATTTTACCAATGTGCTTTTCCTATTAAGTGTAGAGGAGGATGAATGCCATTTTTATATGAATATACTGGCCATGCCAGCTGTGAGTATTGTAAATACTAGAATAGATCAAGTCTTGGAAGCATTTCCTACAAACAAACAAACAAACAAAAACAAACAAACAAACAGTCTTGGTTGATAGTTGCTGTGATAGCAGCAAAGCAAAAAATTTTCAGAAACAAGGTAAGGCTGTTCTGATGAAGGCTGAATGGATAGTGCTCCAAATGTAAGTGGCTTCCTATGGGTTGGACACCTATGTAATAGGTTGCAGGACCGAGGAGAGTTATTTGATTATTATTAATACATATTAACACTATTGCAGTAGTGCTCTTCGGTTCCAGTCTGGTTTGGGGCTCTAATTTTGCTAGGTGCTGTGCAAACACATAATGAAACACAATTCACAGACTATGGGTAAAACTCTCATGTAGAGTAAATCTACCTAGCTCCATTGAAGTCAATAGAGCTACACCAGTTTACATTAGCTGAGGCTATTGCCCTATGTTCAAAAAATACTGATATTGATTTACATTATTGATTTACAGGGGAAAAATACATAACAATACCTCAATTATCTATACAGTAGAGCCATCGTACAGGTAAGTGTTTATTCTCCACAAAATGATATGACTATGGCCCAAAGTCTGAAACATGTGCACTGCCAAACTACTCAGGTGGCGTGCTTGATCATCTCTTTGGGGTAAAGGGGAATTGTACCCCCTTCCTCTAATCTGTAACGTGGCCACTGCTGTAGTCTCAGAGCTGCAGAGGCCCGCACTTGAGATACAACTGCAGTCCCTAGGTGGAATTCTGGTTGGCCCAGCCAGAATTTCCCTTAGGGATTCCTTGAGAATGCACACTGGAGCCACCCTAGCAGGTTGGGGTCATGGCCCTGCCTCATTCTGCCCTTCTTCAGGTGGATAATATCAATGCAGAACGCTGGGAGAGAGGATGGCATACATTTCCTCAGCAACACTGTGGCTGCTCCTTCTAGAGGGATCACAAGTTGAGGTGGTTTCTTGCACATCTCCCCCTCATTCTTACACTCCTGCCCAAAAGTAGGCCAACATTTAGCCATTGGTTAGGGTCCTATTTGCATTTTACTACTAACTGGAAAAAACACTTGCTCCAGGTTTCTGACTTTCCTTTTTATTTTGTTCAACATGTTCTGATATTGCAAATGTAGTTGGGAAATTACAGAGAAAGGGATTTGGCTGGCAGGATAAGAAGTCTCAAATCATGTATGCTATGGGCTACGTTTCCAGCCTAACTATAAACAGGACTCTAATTTTGCATATGCAAAAGTATGTATGGAAATAATAGTGTGTAACAATGCACCTGCAGTTTGCTCCCACAAAATTGGAGGCCAGTGTCTAGCCATGTCTGATTGTAATGAACAATTTTTAATAGGCACCATGAACTAAGGATTTACTGAACTACTACTCATTTTCCACAGGCCATCAAATGGCAATGACTTTCAGTCATAACTTACTTGAACCAAATCAAATGTGTGACCTACTATAGAGATGAAAGACTTTTCCCTAAATCACTTTTTTCTAACGCTGAAGCTGACCTATCACATGCTTCCACAGATATACTAACAACAAAAGGGGTTGGTTTGCTGCATGTATCTATGTGATTTTTGGCTATACTGAGTTTATTGCATGATTTCCTAAATAAATTTTGACCTAGGAAGACCTATTGTATAGTTGTGATTCTGAGTCAGTGATTTTCATGTTTACTTTACCACTACCATAACCCTGAGAGGAGAAATAGATTTTTACGTTAGCTTGTCTATCACTAGTGAACAGAGAAAACTTTTGAAAATATACAATACTTCAAAACTGTTGGAGGATGTGAATTAAAACCCCCAAACCAAGACATATGAAGGGCCAAATCCTCAACTGGTTCAGCTCCCTTTGGTGACTTACATGAGCTGAGGATTTGTCCCCAAGGCTATAGTTTTTGCTAATAAAAGCTTATGATTTCTGAATAACCTACATAAGCAGCATTGCCATTAATGAGGTCATTCCACACTTGTACTAATCATACTTTTATACAACCACACACCATCATGTATTTTGTTTATGCCACACATTTTTAGAGAAAAGCTGATTTTAAAAACTTCATAGTTACTTCCCATTCAACATGTAGAGCCAGGTTGCCATTATACAATCTGTAACTTTTTAAAAACCTGTAAACTATAACCTACTCCAGTCACTTTGTGTATACGCGGCTATGCATTGACAGTGATCACTCTGAATATAGCCTTTCCTCTGAAGGACTCAAAATGATTTACAAAATTAAGCCTCATAGTGTCCCTGCAAGGTATGTATTTTCATACTTGTTCTACAGAGGGTATATTGATGCATAGAGGGGTTAAGGCCAACATTTAAAATCTGGGTGCCTCAAGTTAGGCACTGAAATCAGTAGCTCCTCATCTAAGTATGTCATCTCATTTTCATATATGCTGAGCACCTGTAACTTCCACTGTTGTATCATCATCTTTATCTTGTAATACAGCCCTGAAGTCCCAAAATTTCCTCTGCCAGGGGCTAAATAACATTGAATTCTTGTTAATAAAGGACACACCTGTTCATGCAGGATGGCTGGGATAGGAAGACTCCAGGAAGGTTAGATGCTAACATTAAAGTAAAACAAGAATTTTACAGCATTAAGAAAAAAATTCATGACCTGATACTTAAAAGCAGACTTATGTGATGGGGAATAAATAAAGATAAATGTTTAAAGCTATTACCTTGGGCTGAGGTCAGGGGGACCAATGGTGTTCAGTGTTGAAAGGTGCAGTTTTAGGTTTTTCTCTCTCTTTCTGGAGTAGTAGTGGAGTTCAGTTTCATGTCTGGTTCTTGCAGGGTTTGAACTGCAAACTCGGATAGGGGAGTGAAAGGGCACCGTTCCTGAGGCCAACTGTTTCAAGTTTATCCCTAGATAGGTTTTATTGCTTCCAGCCTTCTTCTCTTGGGATGAGGTTGTGCTCCTAGTATGGATTGGAGAAAGGACAGCATTCTCCTTTTCTTCTCCTTCATCCTCGTCTTCCTCATCTTCCACAATTGATGGGAGTCTCTTGTTTATGCTGCCATTTCCCTTGGGCTCTGTCTAAAATAGTAAATAATTCATATTAATATAAACTTCAAAGCCCAGCACTGCAGGGACAGCTGATTTGCTCTGATATTCATACTTGAATAAAACCAAATCCTTTAGAGCTTTTATTTTTCATTAGAACAAATGTTATTTTGGGACCCACCTGTTGTTTATCTTGCTCTCTCTCTTTAGTCCCTCACGTAAATATACAAAAGCCCTCTAGGAACATAGCCAGTGAACTCACTGCAAATATATTTTGTTACTGAGAAATGTTGCCTGAATTTAGTTCTTAAAAGCCACCCGGAGTACATATACTTTAATAGGTTCTCTCTGTCTTTTGAGGAGTTAGTTCTTCTGAAGTTAATGCTGTCAGATTGTTGATGCATTAAGGAATGAGTTTTAAGTAAATAACGTATATATCCACAGTCCAGTATATGGCCAGTCAGTCAGTTAAGTTTTATAAGTCAGTTATAAGGAGTGATACAGTTCACTTAGGACCTGAATGCATCCTGGTTCCTCCTCTTAGTCACACTGAGTGGGACCTTACACTCTGATCTTACTACCTTATAGCCAGACCCCTGACCTCCCTCAGAGCCCTATTAATGCAAAACAGTGTAATAGGATTACCTTCTGAAGAACTAACTCATCAAAATATAGAGATGACTTTATTAAAGAATACAGATTGTAGGATGGTCTGTAGGCGTTTATTTTAGGAGGCAGAGGGGCCTAATAGACACTGAAGACCTGCCACTCTACTGCTGGGTGACCTTGGGCAAATCATGTCTCTGTGCCTCAGTTTCCCAATTGTAAAATATGAATAATGGTACGCCTTTGTAAATCAGTTTAATATCTGGTAATGAAAATGGCTATATAAGAGTTATGCATTATTAATTTATTATTATTATTATTATTACTATTATTATTATTTCTTGGAAACAAAATACCAGTGCAGTGAGTTGCCCACATGGAGCTTATTTCTGGGTCAGGGCCTTGCTTCACAAGTAGTCCCATTTAGTCCCATGCTACAGCTTGTGAGGCAAGGTATTATAACTTGAGTAGCAGAATCAGGTCCTACGTCATTCTTACAAACTCCACACATCTCAAATAAAGCCAAATTCAACTGAGCCCAAAAGAAACCTTTTCTGAAAATAGTACTGGAGCATTTTCAGCATGATTGAAGATGTGGGAGTCTTTTCTGAAGAGATTTCCAGTCCAATTGTCCACAATCATATCAGTTTGGATAGTTTGGGTAAAGATACAAATTTTGGGTGAACAATCTTTTGAGATTTGCCGATCACTCCTTGTCCTCATATTTTGAAGCACGAGTTTAATTTTGCTATTCTACTTGTACTATCAGTTTACTAAGTAAACATTATACAATTATTATTATTAATGCAGATACACTGAGCCAGATCTTTTCAATCTGATATGTCTAAAAAGTCAAGAATATAAAATGTAATAGCAAAGGCCTGTCTGTCAAGAAGATAATAATGGCTTCCCTGCTATATAGAAGTCTGATGAGCAAACTATACAGAACTCTGATATGAGAAAGAACTTTATGTAAATTGAACTTTCCATGTCTATCATTTGGGTTGAGTAAACATTCCAGGATCAGCTTTAAAATGAATATGCATTAATAGAACATCAAAATCCAGCATCTGGATGCTAAGATGCCTGAGCATTTAGGCATAGAAAATTGTCCTTTATAAGGTACACCTAACAGCAGTTTTCAGCATTCAAATGCAGGATCCTATTTAAGGGCCTGATTCAAAACCCACCGACGTCAGTGGGAGCCTTTCATAGATTCATAGATACTAAGGTCAGAAGGGACCATTCTGATCATCTAGTCCGACCTCCTGCACAGCGCAGGCCACAGAATGTCACCCACCCACTCCTATGAAAAACCTCACCCATGTCTGAGCTATTGAAGTCCTTAAATCATGGTTCAAAGACTTCAAGGAGCAGAGAAGCCTCCCTCCAGTCAACCATGCTCCATGCTACAGAGGAAGGCAAAAAACCTCCAGGGCCTCTCCAATCTCCCCTGGAGGAAAATTCCTTCCCGACCCCAAATATGGCAATCAACTAAACCCTGAGCATATGGGCAAGATTCACCAGCCAGATACCCAGGAAAGAATTTTCTATAGTAACTCAGATCCCATCCATCTAATATCCCATCTCAGGGGATTTGGCCTATTTACCCTGAATATTTAAAGATCAATTACTTACCAAAATCCCATTATCCCATCATACCATCTCCTCCATAAACTTATCGAGTAGAATCTTAAAACCAGATAGATCTTTTGCCCCCACTGCTTCCCTTGGAAGGTTATTCCAAAACTTCACTCCTCTGATGGTTAAAAACCTTCGTCTGATTTCAAGTCTAAACTTCCTGGTGGCCAGTTTATACCCATTTGTTCTTGTGTCCACATTGGTGCTGAGCTTAAATAATTCCTCTCCCTCTCCTGTATTTATCCCTCTGATATATTTATAGAGAGCAATCATATCTCCCCTCAACCTTCTTTTAGTTAGGCTAAACAAGCCAAGCTCCTTAAGTCTCCTTTCATAAGACAAGCTTTCCATTGACTTAAAAGGGCTTTGGATCAGGTCCTAGGCGCTTATGTTTCAGAGTTAAGCTCATCATATTTAAAAGCAGACAATCATACCTGAGATGGTGTAGACTTGTTTGATAATCTTGATATTACCTAAGGAGGGAAAAAATGTAGTAGTAACAGAAAATAAGTGAATCTGCACAGTTTTGGCTTCCAAGGGCAATTTTATATGATGGAACAGCAAGGAAATCTCATAATAAAACAAATGTATATTCCACAAATTAAATTCAAAAGGCCACTGATAGTGAAATGTCTTTGAAATAGACTCTGTCAGGACCAAGTTGTTGACCAGAAAACGTATCTACCATTTTAAAGAAATAAGGAGTTCCTGTAAAATTAACATTTTACTCCAAAGTAAAATAAGACTAGGGACATGACACTGCACTGGACATACATGGATGGATCTCTGCATAGGGAGCTCCAATGACTTTGATAGGTCTCCATGTAAGCACAGAGTTCGTTGTAGGATTGGTCCTTAAATAATGTAGGAATCTAGAACAGTGACAGGTAGGCCAACAATTTTCAAAAATGGATCCCTAAAGTTAGGCTCCTAACTCCCACAGAAAGTCAAACTACCATCTGTGCCTTTGAAAATCCCCCCTTTAGGCTCCAAAACAAGTGTCCTGATTTT
Organism: Dermochelys coriacea; assembly: GCF_009764565.3. NCBI lineage: Eukaryota > Metazoa > Chordata > Testudines > Dermochelyidae > Dermochelys > Dermochelys coriacea. Next base: position 203,042,958 of record NC_050069.1, read on the forward strand.
CAAAAGTGCTGACTACCCAGCATCTCCCTTCGAAATCAGAGGGATCTGAGAGATGCTCAGCACTTCTGAAAAATTATACTATTTACGTATATGTCTACATACAAACTCTAGGTAACATTTTCAAAGCTTAAGGGCCAGATTTACCAAGGTATTTATGGGTCTAAAAATACAGATAGGAGGCTAGTAGGATTTACAGAAGTGCCTATGCAAGGTAGGCACCTAAGTCCCATTTACTTTTAATCTTTGTAAATCTAGCCCTCAAGCCCAGATCCTCAAAATTATTTGATTTCAATGGGATTTAAGCACCTAAATAGAGGATTTGGGCCCAAATCACCAATTCAAAAGTAACTTAGGAGCATAAGTCACATTGAAAGCCAAGGGATCTTCAGAGCATAAATAACTTAAGTGCTTTTGAATATTTTACTTCAGCAGATTAATTTTAGTAACTCATTTTTGAAAATCTTGGTTGTTTTGTCATTAGATCAGAGCTCTTGCAGTTTATAAGACTATTAGGTGAATAGTTCTGTAATTACTCATAAAAATGAAGTCATATTATTGCCACACAAATGTATGCTTCCCCAATGTTTAATTTTGTCTAAGCAGTAAACCGATTCCATATCTGCCTAGCCATCAGCATGTGGATTAATCAGACATGTTGCTTACATAAATTTAGCAATAATTCTCAATACACTGATAAGCAGAACAACTAGAATCATTACATTGTGTAAATAAAGCAAAAATATGGCCCTGCTCCTCCTATGTCAGCGAGAGAAGATATCAGGCAGCCCTAACAGGAGCTCTGATATGGTCAGATGTCAAGCCCTTTCAGCTCTGATTGTAATCAATGTCAGCGGAAGGAACTCTGCACCTGGGCCCTAGATAGTTTGGAGCAATAGAAGCATTCAGTGTGCTAACTACTACAGTTTAAAAAAGATCAGTTTAATGTGATACTAAAGGCCTGACTTGCATGCACACCTACACCCAGACACACCTGGTATTAATTAGATTCATTTAATATAGGTGTGTATAGTGCCTAGTACTTTGGGGCCTCTAGACACCACTGTAGTATAAGTGTTAAATATATATTGATATAATATTAATTAAGATCTACAAAACCAGCCACGCGAATTAGCAGTTTAACAAACAGAAATACGAAAATATTAATTTGCCTGCCAGAATCTTGCTTGGGTTTTACCAAGAAAGGACTTGTGTGTGGGTGTGCATTGTTAAATGTGAGCAAAAATCTTCTCTTTTGAACTTTCTTCCCGGAGTATAAAGGAGAGTTATATGTGCAGCCTTGAAAATAAGGAAATACAAAAATTTCTGCATGGAATGGCTTTAGATTTTATTTCAGAGTAGCAGCTGTGTTAGTCTGAATCCACAAAAAGAGCAGGAGTACTTGTGGCACCTTAGAGACTAACAAATTTATTAGAGATTTTATGTATGCTTTTCTGTAGCCCTGCTAGAATTGCATGCATTCAGCTGGGCAAAAGGGGCTGAACAGCATTTCCCCTGCAGGGACTCTACCTGACTGCCAGAGATTAATGCTGTGCCAGCAATGAGTGCATTGAACCTTTCTTCACCACTCTCACTGTATCCTGATGGTAACCCAGCTACTGTAGATTTGCCTGAGGGAGGAGGAGAAAGCAACCAGCTGCCTCAGAGCATTGCTAATAGGGAAAGGAAAATAATGGGGGGTCAGAAGATTTATGGGGTACAGGCTGGTGAAAGGTAGCTCAAGGGAGGGAGCAGACCGGTGGCAACAGGTTCCCTCTTGAGAGCCTGTCCCCCATCCTCTCCTCCCATTGGTTCCCCTTATTCTGTCCATACAGCCTGTTCTCTCTTTTGTCCCTGGCCCCATAGGTGGGCAGTTTCAGTTTGAATCAATACATTTGGATAAGCTATGTGCCCAGGAACAAGCTTATCCATTTAATTGAAGCATGCCAAAGTAAAGAACGTTATAATTGCATATCTCTAGTAGTCTAATACTTCATTAATAGCGGACAAAGATAAATATTGTATCCATTTCACATACAGGTGGGGCCTGAGCTCATTTGCTTTGATAGAAATAGTGCTCGATGGTAAACATTTTTGAGACCCACACACATAAGAGATCGACCTGAAAGTGGGCAGAGTTCTCTGAAAAAGAGGCATTCTAAGTCTCTTCTGACTCTCCTCTCCTCTCCAAAAATTTAATTCTCAAAGAGAAAAAGAATACAAATGCACAAGGGCATGAACTAAGAGCAGGAAATTTAAAAACTGCAGTATCCACATAACCAGGGTTTCACCTTTCTGCATCTGACTGCATAAACTTTAGTATCAGAGGAATTGTCACAGGACCCAAGGAACTGTCCTAATTTCCAATCTACTAAAACATTTTTTTGCTTTAGGACAATACACAGATTTCCTTAAAGTGTTATGTGGCTTCCATGAAAAGAAAAAGGACACAATTATACAAACTGTATGATGGATTTAAAAGAGAAATAAGATTAAGGTTATAAACACATTTTGAAAACAAAATTGAAGAGGTATTTCCCAAATAGACACATTAGGAAAATGCCACTAATGTTAATGTGAGTCATGCTGCTGAAGATGCTCAGACGATCTGATTCAGATTTCAAATACAGTACATGTATCCTTTTGTATCTTGTAAAACCTTGTACACAACACAGTAACTGATTTCACAAGATACTGTGGTAATAGACCAAGATCAGAATCAAGCTCAAAGTCTAAGTATGATGTTTCCCTAGGATTGTATAGTATCTTAATGTATACATTTTGGAATTGGGGTCAGATGGTGCAACACTTGTATTCTCTTCTATCAGTGTTCATTGTAATTAAGGTTAAGATTTTGTCACGGTTATTTTTAATAAAAGTCACGGACGGTCAGAGTCAATAAGCAATAATTCACAGAAGCCCAAGTCCTGCTGCCCGGGAGCTGGGGTGGGAGGAGGGTTGACAGCGCGAGCCCCCTGCCCAGGGGGGTGGGGTTACTGACTCGCTGTCCAGGGTTGAGAGCCCAAGCCTTACAACCCGGGGCTTACCCCGCCACCCAGGGCCGACAGCCCAAGCCCCCCCCGCCCAGGGCTGAAGTCACCAAAAATCACAGAATCTGTGACTTCCATGACAAACTCCTATCCTTAATTATAAGACCAAGAATGGTACTTCCACATCAGAAAAAGCTGATTATTCAATGCAGGAAGTCAATCCAGATGTTTTAATCATCTGGAGATTATTTTTTTCTGGACTGAGGTTATAAAATGGTAACCCCCCAGTGGTATAGATATCTGTAAGATCATCTATAGGGATTTTCAGAGGTAAGCCAGTGAAAATGTAAATAATATATATATATATACAATCTGTTCAAGAGAGATTTTAAGTTCTATTTTGGAAAAGGCATGAATGTAGAGGTACAGCCACTATCCAAATTTTAGGTATAATGAGCTAAACAGTAGAGTATTGCATTGCTAATAATTGCTGGGCTTGAAAGGATAGGGTTTGATGGATCTTCTTGTCTTGTTCTGGCTTTGAAGGTTCAATATTCTTCATAGCAGGGCTTGAGTCTGAGCTTTAGGAACAAAGCATGCATATAGATTTACTGAGTTCTTTGTAAGTCTGGGTTCCTAGAATATGTAGTTAACGTTTTGTATTTTAGGGAACAAAAGGCTAAAACACTGTCAGAAAAGGATTTGGAAGCACAAACTGGAATATTGATATGCTTAGTTAGTATTAAGAAGTACACAAAACTGTTTAAGGATGTTGGCAAGATGTAAAAATATAGATCAAATGCCATATGCTCAATTCGTAGGGATTTTACTGACTGGTAATGGAAAATATAGGAGTAACAAGGGATTACCATATCACTGAAAAGCTTAATGCCTCACACACGTTCATCCCCTCAGTTTTCCTTAATCAGGAAGTTCCTCAATGAAATATAATAAATCCCTTAAATCACAGCTGATTGACAGAAATACATTCTACAGGAGGTATTAGGTTAGCTATAATTGTTACTGTAACTACACTCCATAATTTAAAAGCATATTTTCATGGGCATTTGGAAATGTCTCCTGTCCCAATATCTTCTGCATTTTAATTTTTTGGTTTATCAGCTCTCTCTCACTCTCACACTTCTTTCATACTGCCTCTGGCTGAATGGAGAATAAATAAATTCCCTAGAAACTGATGTCTTCAGCACTATGGGTTTGTACAGTATGCTGTCTAAGCAGCAAGAGCTGAGTGAATAATCTGTATTGAGTACCTTATTCTGGAGTTTAGTTTCCGATTGTGAATTGTCCACAAGCAACATACAACTTTCTCCCATTAATTCATTTCATAATAATTGTAATTCTATTGGTTTTGTGAGAGTATTTAAAATGTGAGTTGTATTGGTTAGTTTTTATTGGCCATGTAGGTCACAGAGTTTCTTTTCTCTGATTGGATACATATAATGTTTAGATTTAGATTTCTGGTGCCAACAATCACGTTTACAAGTTTGAAATTCACTTTCCATAAATATTCTATAAAGTGAACATGCAGAAAAGAGACGCTAAATTCAATGAATAAATTATTAGTAGTGAAGTATTCACTCACCTTCCATATAGACTGTGATGGTTGTACACCTTAACACAGAACCTTTAGTACTTCTGCTTAAAAGGTAGAAATACAGGAACCATAATAATGGCAACAACAACCAACAAAAGGGCTAGTCTCATTTTTTAATTCTGTTTCTGTGTGCACTCTTCTCTTTCATTAAAACAAACAAAACACTATTCCTGAGGATTTTGTGCAATTTTGAAATCATGAATTAAGAAAAACACCTTTTATTTATGTAGAAAATCCTACACCAGTGAAAAGAACACCATCACAAGAAAGGAGGCAGTCAATTAGGTCAAAATGAGACAGAAGAAGCAATTGTTAAAAGAGATGGCAATAGACCTTTGCACCTACAGCATGCTGCTCTAGCAGATAATACTTTTGAGGCGGCTTCCAGGTTATTGCAGACAAAAGATATAACGGAAAGAACACTTTAGGTATCTTTCCTACTTGGTTACAGTAATTGTGGAGGGGACGTTTTGAAGAAGATTTATGGTATGTTTGTAAACATTACAGCTAACACTGAAAGCCTTAAGAACTGGTCCTGGTCCTGCAAACACTTATGAACATCCTTAATTTTCCTGAGGTGAGTACAGTGAAGTATATACATAAGTATATGCCAGACTGGGGCCCTGAATAAGAGGAAATCTGATTAGAAATGTTCAGTGCCTATATGAGCAACCTTGGGAAAGAGAGGAATTTAAGGATGAGATCACCAGCCCTGCTCCAGCTTCTTTATGCTATGGGGAAAGGGCCCTAAAAGCCTCATGTCTACCTGGATTCCCCTGGAACTATGGAAGTCAGCTGCAATATGGTTGTTCGAGGACTCTGTCACAAGCCCTGCTGCAGGGGGCAGGTAAAGGATAGGTCTGTATGTGTGTGTGTCAGGGGCAGGGCTGCTATACACAGGGCTGCAGTGACTCCAGGAAGTGGTGCAGCCCATAGGCAGCCCAGTGAGGCTGCCATAGTTCAGACAGACTCTCAGGGCTGTCTAGTTAAGATGGAGCTGTCTCCAGCCCCCAAAGCAGCTCAGAATCAGGAGGGTGCAGAGATGATGTAAAGCTGCTGTGGTGGATGTGAAGTTTCTATGTAATAATCTAGGAATGCTGCAATGTAATTTATGAATACTGCAGGCAACTTCGTCAGTGAGGCAAAGTTACTGTCTAACTACATGGATTTATTAGACTTTCCTATACGAATGTATGATCTAGCTTAATAAGGAGTTTTTGCAGGAAAGCATCACAATGGATCTTGATAAATAATGCCCCAACAAACATGGGGGGGGCAATTATAGGACAGTGACTACTTCTAAGCTCCAGCCTGAAATTACACAGCTGTTTTGCCATTTCTGGGAACCTAGGGATCAAAGGGACACAAAACAGATAAAAGGGCTCTCTGGGGAGACAGGTGGGGGAAGAGTTGTCAGTGAGCTCTGACAGGGACAGGTCCAGCAGAAATGTCTGAGGCAGTTGGGCCGTCCCTGACTTCCAGAGATTGTATAGCCTTAGAAAGAGGCAGTATGTATATAATCCATTTTCTTGTTTGAAGATGTTTTTTTCTGAAATGCTTTTGTTCTAAATAAATAATACTTTTCTTTGAAAGGCTATTTGGTCACTGCTCTAGAGGGCACAGAATGCAGGTACTGGACACATGTCAGGCCTGCTGTGGGAATCACGGTTATCAACCAGGTGGCAGCTCAAAGTCTGGTCTGAGAGTGAGAGAATCATGTGATTCCACATGAAAATGGTGACTGCCTAAGACCTGAGAGGGAAATACACTTATAAGACTGGTTTCAGAGTAGCAGCTGTGTTAGTCTGTATTCACAAAAAGAAAAGGAGTACTTGTGGCACCTTAGAGACTAACAAATTTATTTGAGCATAAGCTTTCATAAGCTACAGCTCACTGGCCTTGCCTGACATGAGTAATTATTACATGGAGTGGGGGCCTCATTTTCTGGAAGATAGAATTAGGGACATAAACGAATCATCAGGTTGAAAACAGAAGGTTTGTGCTAAATAAGATAAGTAAATAGGTGAGTGGGCTAAGAAAAGAGAATGTCTGAGCCAACTAAGATAAGAGGGAGAACACACAGGGAAGTATTTTCTATGAACTAGATAACAAGGGGCAAAATAAGTTAGGAATGTAGAGATGAGGTAAAGAGGAAATCAAACCATGGACAGTGTTTGGACAGCATATTTTGCACAGGGAGTGGTTCCTGCAAAGTAACCAAGCCAATCCAAAAATGTGTGATGCAACGTACACATCTCATTGCATTTACCATCATGTATATAAAGGGAGAAGGTTTCTGTGTAACTTTGAAGTTGTGATGGATCCTGCATCCATCCCCGCTGCCTTTGAGTCTGATTAACTCAGCGTAGCACTGCAGATAAATAAAGATACCTGAGTGACGAAGGCTGGAGTCGAACTGAGTTCTTGGGAAGCCAAGTGGAAAGAGATCTTGGAGGGAATCCCAACAAAGACCAATTAGCTTGGTAACTGGGTCAGCCACCATAGCCCCTTTTCTCTGGGAGTATAAGTTCTGTGTTATGCCTCTTAGAGGTTCATTACATAATTTCACTCTAAATGGGTCAAATACAAGGCTAACTGAGTGAAATGTAATGGCCTGGGATATACAGAAGGTCAGACTAGATGATCTAATGCTCCATTCTGGCTTTAAACTCTATGAGTCTACCTATGCCATTTTTTAATTCTTAAGCGCTTGGTTACTTCATGGACTCCTGTGTAGCTTGGAATCAGAATCAGTAAAGTATTCTCAAAGTAGTACAAAAATGAAAACAAACTCAATATTTACATAATCAACTGCACTAAGACAATCGTGATGTGAAACAGTATGCATACAGGGCTAAATTTTATACTGAACTCCAACGGTAACCACATGAAGAAAATAGGAGCAGGACCAGCAAAAGAATGTTGAGTGCTGCAGCTGCACATCATTGAAGAGGATTTGCAACAGGCTAGTGAAAGTTGGAGAAATATTTGAGACAAGAATGGGTGCTATGATTTCTATTAATGGAAGCTCTGCACACTGGCAGAGTACAGCCCTTAGCCTTAAAAGGGTCGTGTGTTCACACCTTTGCAAAAAAAACCCCAAACAAAACAAAAACCCACTATCAAATTTACAAATACTAGAAAATACTAAATTTGCCAGAAACTTTTTAGTCCTTTTGATGAGACACAAAAATGTCTGTGGTCCAAAATTATTTAGGCTTTAGAAACCCCTCACTCCTTTCTAAAATCTACATTGCACTTCTTCCAGCCCTGAATTCTGTTATCCTCTGGGTCCCACACCATAAACTTTGATCCCTGTAGGCTTGTATGATTCCATTGCCCCCAGATTATGTCTGATCCTACATACAACTCAATTCATATCTGCCTTGGGACTTCTGCCAACTCAATAGAATGCCACTCACCTTATTTTTCTTTACTTTCAACTGGCTGGGGTGCCTGTTAATTTTGTCTGAAACAAATGGGAAGCAGGGGGAAGAGTTTGGGAACAGATACTAAGCTTATCTTACCTATCACTGTATGTGATCATAATAAAGACATTGATGTGAACAGCTTAGAAAAGACTGAAAGAAAAGGCAAGAGAAATGTGATTCAAACAGGAGTCATTACAATACTATTAGTGCTCGCATTGTCCCAGATTAGTTATTTCATGACATAAAGCTTCTTCAGAAGGCTTCCAAAGCTAAAAAAATCAGGGAATGATCCAGCAATAGGTCTTGAGTATGTTTAATGGATTGTACCATCTGTGCAAGGAGCAGTTTGGTTAATAACTAAATTCACCATGTGGCCCTGGACCATCAAACATGAATGCCAAAGCAAACATAACAAAAACAATAAATTCAGAAAGGGAAAGCAGAACAGAAAATGGTTAGTTGAAAATAATAATCCCTAATTCATAGCAAGTGTCTCATAGTCCCTTTCAGACTATACATACTATACAGAGCTTACATGACTCACAAATGATAAAATGCAGCCATTCTATGTCAGCATCCTATAGCTATTCTATAAGTGATAGCTTTCAGGAGGGATATTATATTAACCAAATTTCACCCTGAGTGATTAGAGTTTGCATATCTAAATTCATTCTGAATTTTAAATTGGCAAAGTTCACTCCCTCTTCTCCCCTCCCCAGCACTCAATTTGGAATTTGGTAAAAAAACCCCCTCAGGTTAGCACCCCTGTATTTTGCAAAAAATATATTTAATGACCATCTGTCATAAATATAAAGGGAAGGGTAAACACCTTTAAAATCCCTCCTGGCCAGAAGAAAAACCCTTTCACCTGTAAAGGGTTAAGAAGCTAGGATAACCTCACTGGCACCTGACCACAATGACCAATGAGGAGACAAGATACTTTCAAAGCTGGAGGGGGGGAGAGAAACAAAGGGTCTGTGTCTGTCTGTGTGACGCTTTTGCCGGGGACAGAACAGGAATGGAGTTTTAGAATTTAGTAAGTAATCTAGCTAGATATGTGTTAGGTTATGATTTCTTTAAATGTCTGAGAAAATAGGCTGTGCTGAATAGAATGGATATTCCTGTCTTTGTGTTTTTTTTGTAACTTAAGGTTTTGCCTAGAGGGATTTTCTGTGTTTTGATTCTAATTACCCTGTAAAGTATTTACCATCCCGATTTTACAGAGATGATTCTTTTTACTGTTTCTTCTTTTAAAATTCTTCTGGTGATAAACTGAATGCTTTTTTCATTGTTCTTAAGATCCAAGGGGTTGGGTCTGTGGTCACCTATGTAAATTGGTGAGGATTTTTATCAAACCTTTCCCAGGAAAGGGGGTGCAAGGTTTCGGTGAGGATTTTTGGGGGAAAGACATTTCCAAACAATGCTTTCTCAAAAATAAACCCGGTTAGAAGTTTGGTGGTGGCAGTGGAAGTCCAAGGGCAAAGGGTAAAATAGTTTGTTCCTTGGGGAAGATTTAACCTAAGCTGGTAAAAGTAAACTAGGAGGTTTTCATGCAGGTCCCCACATCTGTACCCTAGAGTTCAGAGTGGGGAAGGAACATTGACATGGTGGCAGAGCGGTGGGATTAACATGAAATCATTTTGAGATCAATTTGAGATTTTTTGAACCAGAAACACAGATTTTAAAAGGGAATTTTTTTTCCTTTGGGCTACTGGAAAGCAGGTTTCCAACTGGAAGTAGTTGGAGTCTCTCTCTCTGCTCTGGGGCCAGAGCAGAGACAAAAGGGAATTGTCTTTTGTGAACTGGAGTTTTCTCTACCTAAAGACAGGATAGTTAACCTCCTGCAGGGAAATTCACCAGTCTTCACAAACCTGAATTTTTTTTTTTTTTCTAAGAGCAACTAGAGGGGTTTACTACCTATTTGCCTGGAGCCAAAGGTGTGTGGTTTTTTTGGGGGGGGGGATTTTTCTGTAGGCTGACAATCACTATCAGAGAATATAGGTATCTTATTACAGCACAGCAAAATTTTACAAGCCAAGTTTTGTTTGTTTTATTTCTAACCCTCGGGTGTAAAGTTAGTAAAAACCAGAGAGGTAAAGATGACAGAAACCAAGACACTACACAAATTGGAATTAGCCAGACTGGAGGCAGCGAAAGAGGCAGAAAAAGCCCTAGAAGCTGCCCACAGGAGAGAAATGGAGGCAAAGGACAAAGAAAGGGAGACAGGGGCCAAAGAATTGGAGGAGAAGGAAAAAGAGAGGAAGCATGCACTGGAGATGGAGAAGGAAAAGGCTCAGCAGAATATACCAACAAACCCTAGCGATCCTTCTCCAGGTAGCACTTCCCATCCCAGAAAGTTCCCCACCTACAAGGCAGGCAATGATACCGATGCCTTCTTAGAAAACTTCGAAAGGGCCTGCCTTGGGTACAGCATCTCTACAGAACAATACATGGTAGAGCTGAGGCCACAGCTCAGTGGATCCTTAGCTGAGGTGGCGGCTGAAATGCCTAAGGAACACATGAACAAGTATAAACTGTTTAAAACCAAGGCAAGAGTCAGAACGGGGCTAACCCCTAAGCATTCCCATCAGCGATTCAGAGCCCTAAGGTGGAAACCAGACATGTCATTTACCCGATATGCCTACCACATTGTGAAACATTGGGATGCCTGGATATCAGGAGTAAGTGTTAGATCTCCAGCAGATTTTCCCTTTCTAATGCAAATGGAACAGTTCTTAGAGGGTGTTCCTGATGAAATAGAAAGATACATCCTAGATGGAAAGCCCAAAACTGTAATCGAGGCGGGGGAGATTGGAGCCAAATGGGTGGAGGTGGCAGAGAAGAAAAAACTGGTGGCAGTTGGAGTGGATACCAGAAGGGACAACCTCAGACCACACCCTACTACCGGGGGCAGCCCAAGGCCCCACCTACCCCTCAAGGAACCCTCCAGCCACCTTATCGTCCCGCCACACCATTCTCCAGCAACCAACCTCGCCCCAGTGACCCGTCAGCTGGATGATGTTTTAAATGTAACTAGCCGGGCAGGTAAAGGCCAACTGCCCCAAGAACCCCAACAGATTACAGTTCATTGCACCGGAATCACACCAGAGGTCCTCAGGCCCAGATACCTCCCAGATACCCTTGAAGCGGATGGAAACTATGAGTGTGGGCGGGAAGAAGGTCACTGCGTGGAGGGACACCGGAGCACAAGTGTTGGCTATCCACGCTTCCTTAGTGAACCTCAATTTAATCAACCCAGAGATTCAAGTGACAATTCAACCCTTCAAGTCCAACTCTTTCAATTTGCCTACAGCCAAGTTGCCTGTCCAGTACAAGGGCTGGTCAGGAATGTAGACTTTTGCAGTCTATGATGATTATCCCATCCCCATGCTGTTGGGGAAGACTTGGCCAATCGAGTGAAGTCAGCCAAGAGGGTGGCAATGGTCACCCGCAGCCAGACTAAACAGCCATTACGCCTAGTGCTGTTCTGGAAACTTTTATCAGGACCCGGTTAGAGCCGGACCCCCGGCCAATGTCTTCAACAGCAGTAGTGGATCCAGTCCCAGAGACCCAGACAGAGCCAGTCCCAGAACCGGAACCGGCGGAACAACCAGCACCAGACCCATCACCAGCACTGAATCCAGTACTTGCAACCCCAACCCCAGAGGTCCCCACCGAACCTGAACCGGCAGCAGCCGATAACCCTACACAAGAGGCTCAGCCGGAGCCTGAACCCCAACATAGTGCACCAGCGGAGAGCGGTTCACAGTCAACGGAAACAGCCCCATCCCCTACATCGCTTCCAGAGGGACCAAGCATAGATCCACAATCCAATGAGGAACTGATGTCTCCAGCATCAAAGGAACAGTTCCAGGCTGAACAGGAAGTAGATGAAAGCCTCCAGAGAGCTTGGACGTGGCACAGAGCAACCCACCGCCTCTCAGCTCTTCTGATCGATCCGAGTTTGTTGTAGAAAGAGGACTTTTATACAAGAAAACTTTCTGGTGGACATGAGGAAGACTGGCATACTCAGAGACAGTTGGTAGTTCCAACTAAGTACCCGGTCAAGCTCTTGAGCTTAGCCCACGATCATCCTAGTGGCCATGCTGGGGTGAACAAGACCAAAGGCTGGTTGGGGAGGTCATTCCAATGGGAGGGAATGGGCAAGGATGTTTCTACCTATGTCCGGTCTTGTGAGATATGCCAAAGAGTGGGAAAACCCCAAGACCAGGTCAAAGCCCCTCTCCATCCACTCCCCATCATTTATGTTCCATTTCAGTGAGTAGCTGTGGATATTCTGGGTCCTTTTCTGAAAAAGACACCCAGAGGAAAGCAGTACATGCTGACTTTCATGGATTTTGCCACCCGATGGCCAGAAGCAATAGCTCTCAGCAACACCAGGGCTAAAAGTGCGTGCCAGGCACTAGCAGACATTTTTGCCAGGGTAGGCTGGTCCTCTGACATCCTCACAGATGCAGGAACCAATTTCCTGGCAGGAACTATGGAAAGCCTTTGGGAAGCTCAGGGGGTAAATCACTTGGTTGCCACTCCTTATTACCATCAAACAAATGGCAGGGTGGAGAAGTTTAATGGGACTTTGGGGGCTATGATACATAAATTATTAAATGAGCACTCCAATGATTGGGACCTAGTGTTGCAGCAGTTGCTCTTTGTCTACAGAGCTGTACCACATCCCAGTTGAGGGGTTTCTCCATTTGAACTTGTATATGGCCACGAGGTTAAGGGGCCATTACAGTTGGTGAAGCAGCAATGGGAGGGATTTACACCTTCTCCAGGAACTAACATTCTGGACTTTGTAACCAACCTACAAAACACCCTCCGAACCTCTCTAGCCCTTGCTAAAGAAAACTTACAGGATGCTCAAAAAGAGCAAAAAGCCTGGTATGAAAAACATGCCAGAGAGCGTTCCTTCAAAGTAAGGGACCAGGTATTGGTCTTAAAGGCATTCTAGGCCCATAAAATGGAAGCGTCATGGGAAGTGCCATTCACGGTCCAGGAGCGCCTGGGAGCTGTTAATTATGTCATAGCCTTCCCCACTTCCAACCAAAAGCCTAAGGTGTACCATATTAATTCTCTAAAGCCCTTTTATTCCAGAGAATTAAAGGTTTGTCAGTTTACAGCCCAGGGAGGAGATGACCCTGAGTGGCCTGAAGGTGTCTACTATGAAGGGAAAAGGGTGGCGTGGAAGAGGTGAACCTTTCCATGACCCTTGGACGTATGCAGTGACAGCAGATCAAGGAGCTATGCACTAGCTATGCGCCGACATTCTCAGCCACCCCAGGACTGACTGAACGGACATACCACTCCATTGACGCAGGTAATGCTCACCCAATTAAAGTCCAACCTTACCGGGTGTCTCCTCAAGCTAAAACTGCTATAGAACGGGAGATCCAGGATATGCTATAGATGGGGGTAATCCGCCCCTCTGGCAGTGCATGGGCATCTCCAGTGGTTCTAGTTCCCAAACCAGATGGGAAGATACATTTCTGCGTGGACTACCGTAAGCTAAATGCTGTAACTCGCCCAGACAACTATCCAATGCCACACACAGATGAACTGTTAGAAAAACTGGGATGGTCCCAGTTCATCTCTACCTTGGACTTAACCAAGGAGTACTGGCAGGTACCGCTAGATGAATCCGCCCACATGTCGGGCTGTATGAATTTAATGTATTTCTTTTCGGGCTGCGGAATGCACCCGCCACCTTCCAAAGACTTGTAGATGGTCTCCTAGTGGGATTAGGAGAATATGCAGTCGCCTACCTTGACGATGTGGCCATATTTTTGGATTCCTGGACAGAACACCTGGAACATCTTCAAAAATATCTTAGAGTGCATAAGGGAGGCAGGACTAACTGTTAAGTCTAAGAAGTGTCAAATAGGCCTCAATAGAGTGACTTACCTTGGACACAAGGTGGGTCAAGGAACTATCAACCCCCTACAGGCCAAAGTGGATGCTCTCCAAAAGTGGCCTGTCCCAAAGTCAAAGAAACAGGTTCAATCCTTCTTAGGCTTGGCCAGTTATTACAAACTATTTGTACTGCAATACAGCCAAATTGCCGCCCCACTGACAGACCTAACCAAAAAGAAACAGCCAAATGCCGTTCAGTGGACCGAAGAGCGTCAGAAGGCCTTTAACCAGCTTAAAGCGACACTCATGTCTGACCCTGTACTAAGGGCCCCAGAATTTGATAAACCGTTCCTAGTAACCACAGATGCATCTGAGCATGGTGTGGGAGCAGTTTTAATGCAGGAAGGACCGGATCAAGAATTCCACCATGTAGTGTTTCTCAGCAAAAAACTGTCTGAGAGGGAAAGCAACTGGTCAGTCAGTGAAAAAGAATGTTATGCCATTGTCTACGCTCTGGAAAAGTTACGCCCATATGTTTGGGGACGGCGTTTCCACCTGCAAACCAACCCTGCTGCGCTACAGTGGCTTCATACCACCACGGAAAACAACAAAAAACTTATTCGGTGGAGTTTAGCTCTCCAAGATTTTGATTTCAACATCCAACACATCTCAGGAGCTTCTAACAAAGTGGCTGATGCACTCTCCCATGACAGTTTCCCAGAATCAACTAGTTAAAATCGTCCTTCAGATGTGAAAAATATTGTTAGTCTTTATATATTTGGTAGTATATTTAGAGGTGCATGTGTCTTATTAACTCTGCTTTTTCCTAGAGCTCCAGGAAGAAATCCCAGCCAGCGATTTCTAACAAGTATAAACATGTGTTTAAGATGACAGTGAAGATTCAGAAGTATTTTAAGATTTCACTACTTGTACCTGTACAACAATTTTTAAATAAATCCACATAATTCAGTTTTACTTCACACTGAATAATAACACTGTTTAGTGTAAGAATTCTTCCAAATTTAAGGCCAAATTTTACTCTCCATTACACCAGTGTAGATTTAGAGTAGATCAAAATAAGTCAGTGTGAATTTATATCATATGAGAGCAGAATTTGGCCTTTATATTGTATTTTTCTGCTTTTCTGTTGCAGACACACAAACAACATGTTAATATTTGCAAATCAATTGTGCACAATGTTCCCTGGCACAATGATATATACTGGATAAGGATTACATAACATCCCTAATATACCAACAACAGAAATATGGTTAGATTACCATATCATTAGATTAGGCAAATACTCCACTGAAAGCCAAGAGTTTTTCCTGGGTGAAACTGTGTTTTATATCCTTCTCGTACACATTTTGAAAACATAGCTAAGCTGTTTTTCTAGACTCTGGATTTTTCTACATGTAACCTTCTGGTTAAACTGTATAATCTGCTGCAGAATGCAATAATCCTGGGAAGTGAGGTGAATGAGGATGGAGAGAGTTCAAAATGATTCAAAAGCTAAAATTAGTAGTTAAGCATTGTCACTTATTCAATCTCAGCATTGTAATTACAATAATAATAATAATTAATAATAATAATAAAAAACCAGTTTGCCTTTGTATAGGACTGTTTATCAAAAAGTATTATGGGTCCAATTGTGGAAACCCAGTACATGGGGCTACTTACAGGAGTGAGGGTTGCATAATGGGGTCCTATTTTATGTATAGGTAGTCCCAGATTTTAAAAAAACTACATTAAGATGGAGTTAAAGTTATATACAAGTAATTTAGGATAAAAGACACAACAGATATTTTGCAATTATCCCCATAACAAGCATTATAATTCAGAAAATTCAGAATTAAATGGAATAGAAATCCAAACTTTTTAAGATATGGAAATGCAAGTTAAGGTACCCAAAGCACCTTATTTCTGATTTGTAGTGACACCATACAATAACTGCACAATTATGATTAATGAATATTAGTATTTGTGGTGCCACAAATTAAAGTGATTTTTAAAGACATTGATTTCTTCTGTTTTGGTCCCTTGGGGTGTCACTGCAAGGCCCCTTGTGATAGGGCATCTCATTATTAAAAATAATGCTTAAATGTAGTAAAATGCAAGGATCTTGGGAAACAAGTAAAAAGAATTGGAAATGATCCTAAAGAGTGGAGATTATGATCTAATGGTGCTTAGTGAAACATGGTGAGATGAATGTCAGTATTGATGGATATAATAATCTATATCAAGAAGAGAAGAAAAAAGGATAAATTGGTCACTATTTTTCCAAAAGTGTTTACAGTGCCCAGGAACTAACACACAACAGTGAGGAGTGTCAGGATGAGATTCTTTAGGTAAAGATACAAGGCATGAAAACCAAAGAACAAACAATGAGCATCTGCTATAGCATACCATGTCTGACAGAGAAAAGGCACCCATTTTATCATTTCTGAACTTTGTATTACTTCGCAATGTTATGTGGCACCTACATACCAAGGTGATGGAAGTTAGAAACACAATAGGTGGATGGATACCCAAGGGTTGGTCAAGGCAGTGTTTTCAAAGCTGCAGGGCACCATGCTCAGGAGAGATTTTAACTAAACAATATTTATAAACTCTGCAGCCAATATTCCAAGTAGAAAAGAAGTCAGCCTTAATCAGAGTTAAGTGAATAGGGGAGTATGAGGAAGAGCAGCTGCCATGGCTCTGCTAAAATCAGAGGGAGAGACCCTCCTTGGGTCTTGGGGAAGAACTACTCCTCCAGATCTCTCCCTTCCACCATTCCTGGCAAGGTGAATACTCACCAGGCAGAGAAAGCTGAAGTGTGTGTGGGGTAGGGAGAAGGGGGGGAGGGGAAGGGTTGGTTGCATATATGTGAAGGAAGTAGTATTGAATTTACGGGCAGCAGCGGTAGTGGAATCAATTATCCAAAAATGGTTCCAAAAATTCATGGCTGGAGCTTCATCACAATTTGCTTCGTTGATGCATGGATGCCTCGAATAGACAGGAGATGTCTATGAAATATCCTGCAAGGAAATGTAGGACAGAAGCTATTCTCACAGTATTTCTCTCTGGTTTCAAACTGAAAGTGTCATAGAAAGCACCTGAGACTGTTCTCTGACTATATTTTCCAATGTGGTTATGCAGTTTGACAGAAGAACAACCCCTTTTGCTTGCCATTAAATAGAAGCACAGGGAGGCTATGTGGGTGGTTGTGTGGGTGGTGTCTCGTTCAGCAGCAGGGTTATTTAATCTGAAAACAGGAGCCGGACAGCCCCAGAAGTGTGTAAGAAAAATTAAACCTGAAAAAGGCTTGTAAAAAAGCTATGCAAGGGAGCACTGAGCAGTACTTCACAGCAGCAGTAGCTGCTAAATAGGTCATGTACACAGGCAGCTAAGAAATTTGCTCCCAGAAAACCTGCCAAACCCACCTTTGCTATGGGCTTGATACTGCCATATGCTGGGCGCTCTCAGTCTGATCCAGCAAAGTATTTAAGTATAGGCTTAACTTGAAGTCCAAGAGGACTATGCAATTGCTTTGCTGGATTGAGTCACAGTGCTCAGGAATAGCCGGAGGAATCCCATTTTATTGAGGGATACTATTTGAATACAGGAGTTATGCTGGTTATGGGTTTACTGATTCAGTGGTGAACCACAGTGCAAGTCACAATTCAAATCCATTGAAGTTTTTTTACGCTTAAAAGGTGTTTTTGATGCATGCTCATTATTACAGGATAGCAACCAGGAAGTTCAGATGTGGACAGACCCCATATGTAAGATGTGAAGAGGAAAGACTGGTAATACTGTATCTGGCAAGCAGAAGGCACACACCATCAGCTGCTTGGGATCGCTTATCAGAGCAATTGTGAGCCATTCTATGGTGCCGCTAATTGCACATAAACTGATAGGTGAAAATTTAATCTGGAAAAAATGGTTACCTACCTGTAACTGTTTTTTGAAATGCAATGCAGATGTGTATTCTACTTAGGTGTGTGCACACCCAGCACACTGGAGCCAGAGGGTGGCAGTACCCATAGGGTGGTACTCACCTCCTGCAGCACTAGCCCCTCCCCTGGCCATATAAGGATAGTGGCTATCCGACCTCCTCAGCTCCTTCGCACTAAACGTCAGAGGTACAGACTCTGATGCAGAGGGGATAGATCAGTGGTGGGCAACCAATGGCCTGCAAGCCGCATGTGGCCCATCAGGGTAATCCGTGAGACAGTGTTTACATTGACCAGCTGCAGGCACAGACACCTGCAGTTCCCAGTGGCCAGGGTTCACCGCTCCCAGCCAATGAGAGCTGCAGGAAGTGGCACGGGCCGCAGGTTGCCCACCACTGGGATACAGGGTGGACCGTGAAATACATGTCTGCATCAGATCTTGAAGAACAACAGTTACAGGCACGTAAAGGATTGGTTTTTTTTTTTTTTTTTTTTGAGTAGATGCAGCCATGTATTCTATTTAGGTGATTCAGAAGTAGTACTCACAGGCGGCAGGGCTCAGAGTCTATTTAAACCGAAGTCCACATTTGTTCTGGAAGCAGCTGTAATGGCATAGTGGTTTGTAAAACTATGCACTGAGAACCAAGTGGCAGCCCTGCCAATGTTCAATATAGGAATGTCACTTAGGAATGCTGTTGATGTTGTCTAGGCTCTTGTGGAATAGGCTTGCATCTTTTGAGAAGGTGTAGCCTGGGCTATGACATATGCTGTCATGATAGGTTATCCACCTGGAGATTGTCTGTGAGAAAGACTACTTGACCCTTCATTTGGGCTGCATGTAAGACAAACAAATGAGGAAAGGTTTGGTCCTATCTAGATAAAAAATTAAATATCATCCGGCATCCAGTTGGTGAAGACGCTGTTCCTTAGTGAAGAACACTCATCAATATATAGGTTTGTTCAAGTGAAACTTGAAAACCACTTTGGATAAAAACTTAGTGTATGGCTACAGGGTTACTAACTCTTTAGAAAACTGAATGTAAGGAGGCTCCACCAGCAAAGCCTGAAATTCACCCACTGTTCTTGCAGACGTTATCACCACAAAGAAGGTCATTTTCTGACACAGAGGAAGAGAGAAGTTGCCAGAAGCTTGAACGGATGCCTCATAAGAGCCACTAAGACAGTATTAAGGTCCCACAAAGCAATCAGCTCTTTATCCTGTCGGGGAGACAAGTGACTCCTTTCAAGAACCTCACTACCATGGGGTTTGAAAACACTGACTTCTAATGGATGGGTGGATGAAATGCTCACTACCAGGTGGACTCTCAATGAACGAAACACAAGATTAGAGGACTGAAGATGTAACAAGTACTCCAATATGTCCTGGATACAAGGCAGCTTTGGATGAAGTTCCCAGGCTAATACCAATATGAAGAACCATTTCCAGTTGGCCGAATAGGTCACTCTGGTGGATGTCTTCCTACTATTGGGCAGGAATTGCCACACCACCTCCAAACATTGTTCCTCCTCCTCATCTAACCATGCAGCATCCATGCTGTGAGATGCAGTGACCTGAGCAGTGGATGCAAAACCTAACTATGATGCTGAGTCAGGAGGTCAGGATGAAGAGAAAAGGATCTGGGAGACCAAACCTGTAATGTGAGGAGGTCATAGAACTAACATTCCCTTAGCAACACTGGAGTAATGAGAATGAGCTTGGCACAGTCCAGTTTCAGCTTGAGAATGACCACATAGAGTCACAAAAACAACAAAGCGTCCGGTGGCACCTCAAAGACCAACAGATTTATTTGGACATAAGCTTTCCTATCTCTACTTGCAATACCTTGCCTGATGCATCCTAGGATCGCATTAGCCTTTTTTACGGCTGCATCACATTGGTGGCTCATAGTCATTCTGTGATCAACTTATACACCCAGGTCTTTTTCCTCCTCTGTCACATCCAATTGATAAGTCCCCAGCAAATAGCAAAAATTAATTTTTATTAATCCCTAAGTGCATGACCTTTTACTTTGCACTATTAAATTTCATCCCATTTCTATTACTTCAGTTTTCAAGATTGTCCAGATCTTCTTGTATGATATTCCAGTGCTCCTCTATATTGACAATACCCCTCAATTCTGTGTCAAATGCAAATTTTATCAGCACACTCCCACTTTTTGTGCCAAGATCATTAATAAAAAAAGTTAAAGATCAATCCCAAAACCGATCCCTGAGGAACTCTATTAACCTCACTCCAGCCTGACAGTTCACCTTTCAGTATAACCTGCTGTAGTCTCCCCTTTAACCAGTTCCTTATCCACCTTTCAATTCTCATATTAATCCCCATCTTCTCCAATTTAATTAATACTTTCCCCTGCAAAACTGTATCAAATGTCTTACTGAAATCCAGGTAGAGTAGATCTACTGCATTTCCTTTGTCTAAAATAATCAGTTATCTTCTCAAAGAAGGAAATCAAGTTGGTCTGACATGATCTACCGTTTGAAAAACCATGTTGCATTTTATCCCAATTTCCATTTACTTTTCTCTCTGTAACTACTTTCTTTTTCAAAATTTGTTCCTGGAATGATTGGAATTGGAGGAAAAGCATACAAGAGTACCGATTTCCAGCTCAGGTGAAAAGCATTAGTCATGGAGCCCAGACTGAGATCCTTTCAGGGGCAAAACAGCTGGCATTTCTTGTTGTCCCTCATGGATGAGTAAGTTCTGTCAGGATGCCCCAAACTGCAAAAATGGACCGCAAGATACTGGGGTTCAGGGAGCATTCGTGATTCAGGGAGTAATTTTTGTTGCGGTAATCCACCAGGTGATTCTGGATCCCAGGTAAGTGATGGGCCACAGGATTAATTTCCCCAATGAAAAACTGCCAGAGCCTGATCACTTCCTGACATAGCACATTGGAGTGTGATCCCCGGTCTGTTCACATAATACATCAGTAAGTGTGAGCATTGCCAAGTCCCGGATGTGATCTTGAAAGGCCTGACAGGCATTGTAGATGGCACAAAGCTCCAGGATATTGATATACAGAGAAGCTTCCTGTTCTGACCACAGGCTTGACCTTTCAGTTCATCTCTCCCCAACCTATTAAGGTGGCAGCAGTGACAACAGGGACCGACTGAAGGGAACACCCTGACATACCTTGCCCTGAACCATCCACCACCATACGGAGCCCATAATTGGCAGATGAATTCGGACCAGTCTGTACAAGGGATGACGATTCAGATAATGGACTAATTTCAGCCACATCTGAAGAGGCGTAGACCCAGCCTGGCATGTTGGACTACCTGTGTGTATGCAGCCATATGGCCTAGCAACCTCAGGCATACTCAGGCTGTGGCTAAGTGTTGAGACTGCAGCTCCAGACATAGGTGACTAATCACCTGGAATTGCTCAGTCAACTGACACACTCTTGAACTCACAGAGTCTATCAGGACCCCAATGAACTTGATTCTTTGAGCTGTCTAGAATGAGACCTAGATGACCAAGTAGGTGTAGTGTGAAGTGGACATGAGAGAGGACTTCTTCTCTGGACTTTCCCCTCAGTAACCAATCATTCAGATATGGGAAGATATGAAGTTCTCTCTTCCTGAGATACACTATTACCATTGTCATGAATTTGTTAGAGATTTGGGGAATGGAAGACCGGCTGAAGGCAGCATGGTGTACTGGTAGTGGTGGCCAGCTACAACAAGCCTGAGGAACCTCCTGCAGCTCAGGAGAATTGCTACATGGATATAAGTATCCTGAAGGTCCAGGGCAGAAACCAGTCATTGTGATTTAAGTCAGGGAGGATGGTTGCTAGGGCAATCATATGGAATCTCAAGTACTGAAGTATTTGTTGAGATCAAGGAGGTGTAGAATAGATCTCATCCCTCCTTTGGGCTTGGGAACCAGTAAATGCTGGGAGTTGAACCCCTGCCCCTGATGCTGCAGGGGGACCTCCTCTACAGCTTCCAGAACCAGTAGAGACTGAATCTACTTAAAGATCAGTGTCTCATGAGAGGGATCCCTGAAGTGGGGGGGGGGCAGGGGCGGGGAGCAGGGATGGAGAGGAACTGTATGGCATAACCAAATCTGATGGTGCTTAGTACCCAGTTGTCCATGGTAATTGAGTCTTAAATACTGTAAAAAGCCAGCCAAACATCCCCCCCAAACAGAGGGGATAGGGAAGGAGAGGTCATCACTGGCCACTGTCCTGGAAACATGAGTTAAAATGGGTGCTTGCTGGATGCTGGGGGAGGAGGGGGAAGAGAGAAAGGGGGAAGCTGATAGGTTAAACCCAGAACTAGAGGACCTTCTTCTCTAGGAACTGTGTGGCTTCTGTGAGTAGTACCATTGCCTTACAGGAAAGGAGAACTGTACAAAAAAAAATGCCATGGGCAGTATTGCTGCTGACTGCTCTAGTGGAATCTCTTCGCAGCCGGAGTATACACTCCCAAAGAATGTAATGCAAATCAGGAGTCTTTTAAAATGTGCAGATTTTCATCATTTTTTTCTGAAAACAAAACCCATCTATCATCCCTCAATGATCTGCTGCACATCTAGTACAATGCCTTAATTCTGCAGCCCTGAGGCCCCTTCTCATGGTCACAGCAGATGCCATAATTCTGGATATAGCATCCACCATGTCCAAAGCTAACTGCAATGAAATCAGTTTTTAGACTTGAAATCAGACGAAGGTTTTTAACCATCAGAGGAGTGAAGTTTTGGAATAGCCTTCCAAGGGAAGCAGTGGGGGCAAAAGATCTATCTGGTTTTAAGATTCTACTTGATAAGTTTATGGAGGAGATGGTATGATGGGATAATGGGATTTTGGTAAGTAATTGATCTTTAAATATTCAGGGTAAATAGGCCAAATCCCCTGAGATGGGATATTAGATGGATGGGATCTGAGTTACCCAGGAAAGAATTTTCTGTACTATCTGGCTGGTGAATCTTGCCCATATGCTTAGGGTTTAGCTGATTGCCATATTTGGGGTCAGGAAGGAATTTTCCTCCAGGGCAGATTGGAGAGGCCCTGGAGGTTTTTCGCCTTCCTCTGTAGCATGGGGCATGGTTGACTTGAGGGAGGCTTATCTGCTACTTGAAGTCTTTAAACCATGATTTAAGGACTTCAATAGCTCAGACATGGGTGATGTTTTTCATAGGAGTGGGTGGGTGAGATTCTGTGGCCTGCGCTGTGCAGGAGGTCGGACTAGATGATCAGAATGGTCCCTTCTGACCTTAGTATCTATGAATCTATGAAATCTTGGCCACCTTATGGCCTTCCACAATGAATGCCAAAAACTCTTCCTTTGAGTGTTCTGGCAGCTTGTTTGAGAACTCAGACATGACCACACAATTGACAAAAACTCATATGTAGAGTGCAACAGCTGCTAGTTTACCATGCACATTGGCAGGGAAGAAGAGATATAAGCCTTCCTCCCCATAAGGTCCATTTTCTTGGACTCTTTGTCCATAGAGGTGGTCTGATACTTTCCCTGCTATGCCCTGTCATTTGTTGCAGTAACCATCAGAGAATTAGGGGCTGGGTGGGAACAGAAGTCCTCAATACCCTGCTTGGGAATGAAGTACTGTTTCTCTGAACACTTATGTGGGAGGAAATTAAGCTCGAGTATTTCAGAGGGCCTTTGCATGCTCCAGAAAAGCACCATCTCTCCCTTGGGATTGGGAACCAGGAAATACTGGGAGTAGAACCGCTGTCCCTGATGCTGCCCGGGGACCTCCTCTACAACCTCCAGAACTAGTAGAGATTGAATCTGCTGGAGGGCTTTTATGTGGGAGGGCTTCTGTCCCTGGAGCTGATAATTGGAGAATGTCCAACAGCTTATGTGTATTCTTCTGCAGGAATTCTGCCTGGATACCCAAGGTAGCAGCCATATGCCTTAAGAGGTCTTGGTAAGCCTTAAAGGCCTCTGAAGGAGAGGGAGATTCCCAGTACAATAGAGTCAACTGGCAGGATGAGGAGAGAGTTTGCTGCACCAACAATGGGTCCCGTTCTTGCACCACAGGATCTAGTCAGAACGGCCCTGGAGGTCCAGGACAAATGAGTTCAGTGATTGCTTTCAGTTGAGATGGTTTGGGAGTGGGAGCCACTGTTGGGATTGGTGATCTTGCCCAACAGCAGGTCAAGGAGTGAGACCTCAAGGAACGAGGAGTATCCCAAGGAGGCGACCCGACATATGGATAAGGCATTGGTGGCCAGCAGGTACCACTTGTGCTTAAATTTAAATACGTGCTTAAGTGCTTTGCTGGATTGGACCAGTGTGTTCGAGAGGAGAGATCTCAGAGGCTTTAATTTCCAAGATAAGACGTCTGTTTTACACTACAGAGATGTGGCTCATAATCAGTTTTATTCTGAACTGTAGGTTTCAGAGTAGCAGCCGTGTTAGTCTGTATTCGCAAAAAGAAAAGGAGTACTTGTGGCACCTTAGAGACTAACAAATTTATTAGAGCATAAGCTTTCGTGAGCTACAGCTCACTTCATCGGATGCATTTGGTGGAAAAAACAGAGGAGAGATTTATATACACACACACAGAGAACATGAAACAATGGGTTTATCATACACACTGTAAGGAGAGTGATCACTTAAGATAAGCCATCACCAACAGCTGGGGGGGGGAAAGGAGGAAAACCTTTCATGGTGACAAGCAGGTAGGCTAATTCCAGCAGTTAACAAGAATATCAGAGGAACAGTGGGGGGTGGGGTGGGAGGGAGAAATACCATGGGGAAATAGTTTTACTTTGTGTAATGACTCATCCATTCCCAGTCTCTATTCAAGCCTAAGTTAATTGTATCCAGTTTGCAAATTAATTCCAATTCAGCAGTCTCTCGTTGGAGTCTGTTTTTGAAGCTTTTTTGTTGAAGTATAGCCACTCTTAGGTCTGTGATCGAGTGACCAGAGAGATTGAAGTGTTCTCCAACTGGTTTTTGAATGTTATAATTCTTGACGTCTGATTTGTGTCCATTCATTCTTTTACGTAGACACTGTCCAGTTTGGCCAATGTACATGGCAGAGCTTTCCCCCCCCTGCTGTTGGTGATGGCTTATCTTAAGTGATCACTCTCCTTACAGTGTGTATGATAAACCCATTGTTTCATGTTCTCTGTGTGTGTGTATATAAATCTCTCCTCTGTTTTTTCCACCAAATGCATCCGATGAAGTGAGCTGTAGCTCACGAAAGCTTATGCTCTAATAAATTTGTTAGTCTCTAAGGTGCCACAAGTACTCCTTTTCTTTATTCTGAATTGTAGGTTTTGATATTTTCATTTCTTCCAGAAAAGCAATGTTATCCCATCTAACTTCTTCCATATTGATCACACGGGCAGGGAGATCAGCAGATCAAGTGAACAGAAACACTAATGACTCCGATGACAATCATTCTAGCCTATTAAGTGAAATTGAAATATCAGAAAGTGGGAAGAGCTGCACAATCTTCAACTACTATGGTGGATAATTGTGTTGGAAGAACACAACACTAGCGTAAAGCAGATCCTTTGCTATACTGATTTTCAAAGAACAATAATTTGACCAACATGTTTGGTTACATGATAAATAAAATGACTGCCTGCCTACCCGTCCACCATTCTCAGTTCTGAAAGAGCTTTTAAATTTTCAGGAGGTTGAAGTTTATGACAAAAGAATACCACTGGAACTTGATAATTTGGGAAAAATAACCTTTAAAGGTTAATGTGCCCTACAAATAAGATGCCAGTTTCTCAGAAAGCAGAGAATTAGGCATTCTTTCTAAGAGCACTGGCTATGCACATCTTATAGTTATTTTTCTTTTCTGCATAAATACGTTGCTTTACTCATTCTCAGATTCTGATTTCTTTATTCCACTGGCAAACTTTACTAACTTTACTACACTGAGATGTGATGTTCCTGATAGAGAAGGAATCTACTGCTTTTCTGTTCTGAATCTACAATCTTTATTATTGTGTATTATATATATTGTGGTAGCACTGTACCACAATCCCTCTCTCTCTTTCACAGACCCAGAATTTTCATTTTAAACAGTAAACTCTGCCAATCTTGAGGAAAAAGCTCTCCATGAAAGACAGGATGCTATTTTTAGTGCTACAAAAGAAATGGATTCATATTAATTAAATATCCTGTCTGCAAAAATAGATTTCTAAGTCCTCAAGCAAGCCATCTTTCCCTTCACAATGTGACACATATTGATAATGCCCTGCTGAATCAAAAACAGAGAACACATGCTTTCCAAACAGGTTCTTATTTTCCTTTGGGACTTCATTAAAGCTTGAGAAATGGCAAAGTATCTGACTTAGATAGTACTCTGCTCTATATAAAGTCTATGGAGAGTGAAAGACACATAAAAGACACAGAAAATCTCTGTTACATGACAATTTGATTTTAGCTATGAAATAATTTAAATGAAATGAATGATGGCCTGATTTATGTCTAATGTCACAGTTCCCTCTAACCAATGAGAAGTTCCTAGCTGTCTTAAATTTATTACATATGCTTAAAAACATTTACAAGTTTCTCTTTCACTAGCAAACACCTAATAATCTAGCAAAGAAAACAGAGGGGCAGAATATACACCATTTTTATAAAGACACTTTTTTAGTTAAAATCTTGCTTTGCCAAGAATACATAAAAGGAGAACACAATAACCCTGCTAGGACAGGCTGGGTTCTGATAACATCGCAAGCCACTTGATTGTTGTTTCTATCAATATCAGCAGAACCCATTGAAACCTTTATCTCCCCATTTCTCTCTCTCTCCTTAGAGGCTGAGCTAGTGTTGTGGTTTCTATTTCTTGTATTTAGGAGGTTTTTTTGATTTTCTTCCTGGATTGTTCAAGCTACGTTTTCAGCCCTTCTATAATGGGAAGGCTGCAGTTTCTACTTGAAAGCGTGGGAGATCCTATTATATATCTTTCATTTCTCAGAGATAATCCTCTGCTGCTTCCGCAGTGACTGCTCTTTTATCTTCCGTAGAAGGAAATAATCTCTTGGTCATTAGCACCAGTTGTTTAGGGGAAAAGGGTGCTGTAGAAGTTTCTTTGCTGAATTTTATTTCATGCTGGTTGGTACACTTGGTTTTCAGATTATTTTCTGCTTTTATCTCAGCCATCCTCTTTTCTTGGTTATATTTTCATCTAGTGTGGTTCTGTGAGGGTATGGGCATGGGGGAGAGGCGGAGAATGGGATGCTTAGCTTTATTGTTCCCCATTCTAAATATCCTAAAATCATGAAAATCACTGTCATGGATTAAGAGTTATTTTGTTCATAAGACTGTCAGCCACATATATTATAATACATGGAGGATAGTTCTGACAGGTAAAAAGACCAAGATTATAGTGTTGGGTGCCTCCAATTTTTGGTTACCCGGCTTGTCAAGGTTCCTTCCCCATTCTGAACTCTAGGGTACAGATGTGGGGATCTGCATGAAAGACCCCCTAAGCTTATTCTTACCAATTTAGATTAAAAACTTCCCCAAGGTACAAACTTTGCCTTTTCCTTGAACCCTATGCTCCCACCACCAAGCATGTTAAACAAAGAACAGGGAAAGAGCCCACTTGGAGACTTCTTCCCCCAAAATATCCCCCCAAGCCCTTTCCTGGGGAGGCTTGAGAATAAACAAGTTGAGCACAGACCAACTTGGTTTCTTAGGACCCTAAGAACCCAATCAGATTCTTAAAAAACAGAACTTTATTAGAAGAACAAAACAAAGATAAAAGAAACACTCTGTAAAATTAGAATGGAAGATAATCTCACAGGCAGGCAGATTCAAAACATAGAGAATCCCTCTAGGCAAAACCTTAAGTTACAAAAAGACACAAAAACAGGAATATCCATTCCATTCAGCACAGCGTATTTTACCAGCCATTAAACAAAAGGAAATCTAACACATTTCTAGATTACTTACTAATTTAACAGTGTTTCTGAGACTGCATTCCTGATCCGTTCCCGGCAAAAGCACCACACAGACAGACAGACCCTTTGTTTCCACCCGCTTCCAATTTGAAAGTATCTTGTCTCTTCATTGGTCATTTTGGTCAGGTGCCAGCGAGGTTATCTTAGCTTCTTAACCCTTTACAGGTGAAAGGATTTTGCCTCTGGCCAGGAGGGATTTTATAGCACTGTATACAGAAAGCTGGTTACTCTTCCCTTAATTTTTATGATATGGCTAGAGCAGGGATTGGCAACCTTTGGCATGCAGCCCACCAGGGAAAGCCGCTGGAAATCCGGGAATGTTTGTTTACCTGCTGTGTTTTCGGGTTCAGCCGATCGCATCTCTGATTGGCTATGGTTCGCCATCCCAGGCCAATGGGGCTGCAGGAAGCAGCGGCCAGCACATCCCTTGGCCCGTGCCACTTCCTGCAGCCCCCATTGGCCTGGAACCAGAGGGAGCCACGATCTGCTGAACCTGCGGACGCGGCAGGTAAACAAACTGGCCCGGCCCTCCAGGGGCTTACCAGGGCTTACCTTGGGTCTTACCGCCAGCGGCTTACCCTGGCAGGCCGCATGCCAAAGGCTGCTGATCCCTGGGCTAGAATGACTTTAAAATGGCCTGATTATCTGAAAGTGCCAATCACCCACCCTCTGAAAATTAAACCTACTTAAAGTGTCTCAGGTAAAAACCAAACGCACCGAAAATCACCAGTCTCTTTTGGAAATCTTGCCCAAAGTAATTTTTAACCAAATTTAATAGGTAGGTTTTACTAAATAAATAATTCCCTTAGTTCATGATTTCAGTTGTATGCAGATATATAGAATTATGTGATAAAGCAAGAACAGTGAAGGTTCATTAACAATAAAATAGTTATGAGATGCATTAAAACTGCTCTCCACTTACTAGTCCAAATTCAGCCCTTAGTTTCAGCAATCACACCAAAGGGCTTCACATGTAAAAGTGAGGATTGGATTGGGTCTATTTGTAATGATAAAAACTTATGAACAAAAGCACATACACCCCTCTTTGCCAGGGTCAAAAGCAGTGCTTAGGAAATTTGGAATGATAAAGAATACAGTTAAAATTATATAGGAGATTTACACAGTATAAAAATACACCATTAAGATGAGAATGGCCAAACAAACCTAACATGGAACACTCAGTCTACAGAATACCATGAACAGGACAAATTTATCTTTCCTGTTTATTGATCTTCTCTAATAGATATTCACGACTTGGTAGTCTGGTCCATTCCACCATAGAGGCAGGCTCATGCAAAGTCCTCACTTGGACCACAACCCTGCAACTGCTTATACCTTTGTGGAATCCCACCAAAGTCAATGGGGCTGTGTACGAGGGCAAGGGTTTGCCTTTATATATCCCACTAGCGAGATGGGAAGTATGGCACCTAAACTGAGCCAGTTAAAAGCCTGACTGGTCATTTGGACAATCCACTGGTACTTCCTAGCCTCAGATTTTGTGAGAACATCATTCAGCCTTGAGTATTAAAGGCAGTCTTTGAAACCAAATTCTCTTCTATGTGCACTGAGATTGCTCCGGAGTTCTCAACTGCTCTTTCTTGCTACATCTGATACGCGTGCAAGAAAAACAGATGGACAGCAAGACCAACATTGGATGAGTAAAAGTAACCCTGGAAAGCTTATTTACTTAGGTACACAGTGAAACAACACTTTGATTTCAAGTAGCCTAAGTGGGTAGAGCGTAATCATTTTCTTAGTAGGGCCACCCACGAGCACTAAGCAAGCATAAAGTGTTATTAAGTGTGATAATTTGCTGAAAGCGCAGAATTATTATAGAGTCAGAGTGAAGACTGATTTATCTTCAGAGTTGCAAAAATATTTTGCCCATTCTTATCAATTTCCACAGATGATCCCCTTTAGATAAACATATTGTGCACAGTCAGAGGTAAGAAGTCTTCCACGGTACCCATTGCACTACACAAAACTTAAACAAAATTAAAATATCTCCATGCAGTATGAATCATTTAGAGGGTCATACTGGTGCTGCTTTGTCTCAAAAATTTTTATCACTGTTACATGATAAGGAGAGTCACTTTCTTCAAATTCTAAATAAATAGAATTACCCCTAATGCTACTTTCTCTCTGCCTCACTGAAGAGCATCTGGCTAGGACTTTCTGTAGACCCTTAGAATCATAGAAGATTAGGGTTGGAAGAGACCTCAGGAGATCATCTAGTCCAACCCCCTGCTCAAAGCAGGACTAACCCCAACTAAATCATCCTGCCCAGGGCTTTGTCAAGCTGGACCTTAAAAACTTATAAGGATGGAGATTCCACCACCTCCCTAGGTAATCCATTCCAGTGCTTCACCACCCTTCTATGAAATAGTTTTTCCTAATATCCAACCTAGACCTCCCCCACTACAACTTGAGACCATTGCTCCTTATTCTGTCATGTGCCACCACTGAGAAAAGCCTAGCTCCATCCTCTTTGGAACCCCCCTTCAGGTAGTTGAAGACTGCTATCAAATCCCTTCTCACTCTTCTTTTCTGTAGATTACATAAACCCATTTCCCTCAGCCTCTCCTCGTAAGTCATGTGCCCCAGATGCCTAATAATTTTTGTTGCCCTCCACTGGACTCTCTCCAATTTGTCCACATACTTTATCTAGTGGGTGGCGCAAAATTGGACGCACTACTCCAAATGTGGCCTCACCAGTGCCAAATAGAATTGGAATAATCAATTCCCACCATCTGCTGGCAACACTCCTACTAATGCAGCCCAATATGCCATTAGCCTTCTTGGCAACAAGGGCACACTGTTGACTCATATCCAACTTCTCGTCCACTGTAATCCCCAGGTTCTTTTCTGCAGAACTGGCGTTTAGCCAGTCAGTCCCCAGCCTGTAGCAGTGCATGGGATTCTTCCGTCGTAAGTGCAAGACTCTGCACTTATCCTTGTTGAACCTCATCAGATTTCTTTTAGCCAATCCTCCAATTTGTCTAGGTAACTCTGGACCCTATCCTTACCCTCCAGCATAGCTACCTCTCCCCCAGCTTAGTGTCATCCGTGATCTTGCTGAGGGTGCAATCCATTCCATCATCCATTAATGAAGATGTTGAACAAAACCGGTCCCAGAACCAAACCCTGTGGCACTCCACTTGATACTAGCTGCCAACTAGACATCAAGCCATTCATCACTACATTTGAGCCTGACGACCTAGCCAGCTTTCTATCCACCTTACAGTCCATTCATCCAACCCATACTAATTTAACTTGCTGGCAAGAATACTGTGGGAGACCATATCAAAAGCTTTGCTAAAGTCAAGGTATATCACGTTCACCACTTTCCCCATATCCACGGAGCCAGTTATCTCATCATAGAAGGCAATCAGGTTGGTCAGGCATGACTTTCCCTTGGTGAATCCACATTGACTGTTTTTGATCACCTTCCTCTCCTCCAAATGCTTCCTTGAGTACCTGCTCCATGATTTTTCCAGGGACTGAGGTGAAGCTGAGATTCTCCTTCTTCCCTTTTTTTAAAGATTGGCACTAGATTTGCCTTTTTCCAGTCATCCAGGACCTCCCCCAATTGCCATGAGTTTTCAAAGATAATGGCCAATGGCTCTGCAATCACAACAGCCAATTCCCTCAGGACCCTCGGATGCATTGCATCCGGCCCCATAAACTTGTGTATGTCCAGCTTTTCTAAATAGTCATTAACCTGTTCTTTCACCACCGAGGGCTTCTCACCTCCTCTCCATACTGTGCTGCCCAGTGCAGCAGTCTGGGAACTGACCTTGTCTGTGAAGACCGAGGCAAAAAAGAGCATTGAGTACTTCAGCTTTGTCCACATCATTTGTCTCTAGGTTGCCTCCCCCATTCACTAAGGGTCCCACACTTTCTCTGACCTCCTTCTTGTTGCTAACATACCTGTAGAAACCCTTCTTGTTACCCTTCACATCCCTTGCTAGCTGCAACTCAGATTGTCCTTTGGCCTTCCTGATTACACCCCTGCATCAGCTCCTCCCTAGTCATCTGTCCAAGTTTCCATTTCTTGTAAGCTTCCTTTTTGTGTTTAAGCTCACCGAAGATTTCTCTGTTAAGCTAAGCTAGTCGCTTACCATATTTGCTATTCTTTCTGCACATCGGGAAAGTTTGTTCCTGCACCCTCAATAAGGCTTCTTTAAAATAGAGCCACTCTCCTGGACTCATTTCCCCCTCATATTAGCCTCCTAGGGGATCCTACCCATCAGTTCCCTGAGGGAGTCAAAGTCTTCTTTTCGGGAGTCCAGGGTGCATATTCTGCTGCTCTCCTTTCTTCCTTTTGTCACAATCCTGAACTCGTCCATCTCATGGTCTGCTGCCCAAGTTGCCACCCACTTCTATGTCCCCTACCAATTATTCCCTGTTTGTGAACAGGTGGTCAAGAGGAGCATGGCCCTTAGTTGGTTCCTCCAGCATTTACACCAGGACTTTGTCCCCAACACTCTCCAAAAACTTCCTGGATTGTCTGCTGTATTCCTCTCCCAGCAGATGTCAGGGTGATTGAAGTCCCCCATGAGAACCAGGGCCTGTAATCTGGAAACTTCTTTTAGCTGTCTGAAGAAAGCCTCATCTACCTCATCCTCCTGGTCTGGTGGTCTATAGCAAACGCCCACCACAACCTCACCCTTATTGCTTTCTCCTTCAAACTTAACCCAAAGACACTCAACAGTTTCATACTGGAGCTCTGAGCAATCATACTGCTCTCTTACATACAGTGCAACTCCTCCCCTTTTCTCTCTCACCTGTCCTTCCTGAACAGTTTATACCCATCCATGACAGTGCTCCAGTCATGTGAGTTACCCTACCAAGTCTCTGTTATTCCAATCACATCATAGTTCCTCAACTGTGCCAAAACCTCCAATTCTTCCTGCTTGTTCCTGCATTTGTGTACAGGCATCTAAGATAACTAGCCGATTGCCCTAATTTCTTAGTATGAATCAGGAGGCCTTCCCAGTTGCACCCTCCTCCTTCTGTTTCCTCCCAGTATCCCACTTCCCAGTTTACCTCTGGGCTTAGGTCTCCATCCCCCAGCAAACCTAGTTTAAAGCTCTCCTCACTAGTTTAGCAAGCCTGCCTGCGAAGATGCTCTTCTCTCTCTTCTCTAGGTGGATTCCATGTCTTCCTAGCAATCCTTCTTCCTGGAACAGCATCATCTGGTTGAAGAATCCAAAGCCCTCTCTCCAACACTACCTGTGCAACTATGCATTTACCTCCAAAATTCGATGGTCCCTACCTGGGCCTTTTTCTTCAACTGGGAGTATGGATGAGAACACGACTTGCACCTCAAACTTCTTTATCCTTCTTCCCAGAGCCACGTAGTTTGCAGTGACCTGCTCCAGGGCATCCTTGGAAGGGCTTGATGAGTCTCAGCAGAAACTCCATCACATCCTGAATTCTAGCTTCAGGCAAACAGCACACTTCTTGAGTTTCCTGGTCTGGATGGCAGATGGATGATTCCATCCCCGCCAGGAGGGAGTCCCCGACCACCACCACCCATCTTCTCCTCTTGGTATCCATCCCACCTGGCTTCCTGGTACAGACTGAAAGATTTCCACAAAGGTCTAATTCCCCAAGGGGTCAAACTAATTAAGAGTGGAGCAGAATAACTAACAGATTTTTCAGTGGCCAAACCAGAAAAAAACTTGGTTCCTTGCAAACTGGAACTGAATTTGTTTTGGTTTTTCCTTGCCAAAATGACAAAAAAAAAATCTTTGTTCGAATGAATGAAACATTTCAAAAGTTGTTTCAAATGAACATTTTCTGAACAAATGTTGTTTCAAATTGACATTTCATTTACAAAATGTCATTTTGAAAGGATGTGTCAAAACGGTTTATCCTGAAAGTGTTGAAAAAAAACAAACCCATCCTGGCATTTCTGACTTTTTTTTCCCAGCTGAAAGTCTTTGCCAAATTTAACCCAAATTCTTGAAAAATACATTTATGGCAAATTTACAGAGCTCAAAAAAAATTCACCTAATTCTAGTTATAAGTAAAAGTTCAGTCATCTGAGAGAATTGATGGACTTTTCTTCAGGTGTGCTTCGTGATGGTGCATATGTTGTCTGTCAGGATTGAGATACACTGGCAGGTCATCGTGGGAAAAGTCAGGCTACTCTTGCCAGCAGTATGCCTGGCTCTAAGTACTGCTATTGATCCACTTTCATGAGCATCAAACTCAGTTTTTATGAGTACCAAATTTTCCATCATGTAAAACATAGGGGAAGAGAGAGAAAGAGAAAATAATAAGGTAACAAAAAAAGTGACTGTTTCAAATAAATTAATGATCCTCTGAATGAAGGAGGAGAAAATCTTACAAAACTAAAATTTCCCATAAAGTTCTGGAGGTATCATTACATTTTAAACCTGCTTGGAAAAGAGTATTTATTTAGAAGGACAGAAAAGAAATCTTGATACATCCTATAATGCGTTGAATTCCATTGTCATAAGCTTCAGAGTAGCAGCCGTGTTAGTCTGTATTCGCAAAAAGAAAAGGAGTACTTGTGGCACCTTAGAGACTAACAAATTTATTAGAGCATAAGCTTTCGTGAGCTACAGCTCACTTCATCGGATGCATTTGGTGGAAAAAACAGAGGAGAGATTTATATACACACACACAGAGAACATGAAACAATGGGTTTATCATACACACTGTAAGGAGAGTGATCACTTAAGATAAGCCATCACCAACAGCAGGGGGGGGAAGGAGGAAAACCTTTCATGGTGACAAGCAGGTAGGCTAATTCCAGCAGTTAACAAGAATATCAGAGGAACAGTGGGGGGTGGGGTGGGAGGGAGAAATACCATGGGGAAATAGTTTTACTTTGTGTAATGACTCATCCATTCCCAGTCTCTATTCAAGCCTAAATTAATTGTATCCAGTTTGCAAATTAATTACAATTCAGCAGTCTCTTGTTGGAGTCTGTTTTTGAAGCTTTTTTGTTGAAGTATAGCCACTCTTAGGTCTGTGATCGAGTGACCAGAGAGATTGAAGTGTTCTCCAACTGGTTTTTGAAAGTTATAATTCTTGACGTCTGATTTGTGTCCATTCATTCTTTTACGTAGAGACTGTCCAGTTTGGCCAATGTACATGGCAGAGGGGCATTGCTGGCACATGATGGCATATATCACATTGGTAGATGCGCAGGTGAACGAGCCTCTGATAGTGTGGCTGATGTGATTAGGCCCTATGATGGTATCCCCTGAATAGATATGTGGACAGAGTTGGCAACGGGCTTTGTTGCAAGGATAGGTTCCTGGGTTAGTGGTTCTGTTGTGTGGTGTGTGGTTGCTGGTGAGTATTTGCTTCAGATTGGGGGGCTGTCTGTAAGCAAGGACTGGTCTGTCTCCCAAGATCTGAGAGAGCGATGGCTCGTCCTTCAGGATAGGTTGTAGATCCTTGATGATGCATTGGAGAGGTTTTAGTTGGGGGCTGAAGGTGATGGCTAGTGGCGTTCTGTTGTTTTCTTTGTTGGGCCTGTCCTGTAGTAGGTGACTTCTGGGTACTCTTCTGGCTCTGTCAATCTGTTTCTTCACTTCAGCAGGTGGGTATTGTAGTTGTAGGAATGCATGATAGAGATCTTGTAGGTGTTTGTCTCTGTCTGAGGGGTTGGAGCAAATGCGGTTATATCGTAGCGCTTGGCTGTAGACAATGGATCGAGTGGTATGATCTGGATGAAAGCTAGAGGCATGTAGGTAGGAATAGCGGTCAGTAGGTTTCCGATATAGGGTGGTGTTTATGTGACCATCGCTTATTAGCACCGTAGTGTCCAGGAAGTGGATCTCTTGTGTGGACTGGTCCAGACTGAGGTTGATGGTGGGATGGAAATTGTTGAAATCATGGTGGAATTCCTCAAGAGCTTCTTTTCCATGGGTCCAGATGATGAAGATGTCATCAATGTAGCGCAAGTAGAGTAGGGGCATTAGGGGACGAGAGCTGAGGAAGCGTTGTTCTAAGTCAGCCATAAAAATGTTGGCATACTGTGGGGCCATGCGGGTACCCATCGCAGTGCCGCTGATTTGAAGGTATACATTGTCACCAAATGTGAAATAGTTATGGGTCAGGACAAAGTCACAAAGTTCTGCCACCAGGTTAGCCGTGACAGTATCGGGGATACTGTTCCTGACGGCTTGTAGTCCATCTTTGTGTGGAATGTTGGTGTAGAGGGCTTCTACATCCATAGTGGCTAGAATGGTGTTTTTAGGAAGATCACCAATGGACTGTAGTTTCCTCAGGAAATCGGTGGTGTCTCGAGGATAGCTGGGAGTGCTGGTAACGAAGGGCCTGAGGAGGGAGTCTACATAGCCAGACAATCCTGCTGTCAGGGTGCCAGTGCCTGAGATGATGGGGCGTCCAGGATTTCCAGGTTTATGGATCTTGGGTAGCAGATAGAATACCCCACGTCGGGGCTCCAGGGGTGTGTCTGTGCGGATTTGTTCTTGTGCTTTTTCAGGGAGTTTCTTGAGCAAATGCTGTAGTTTCTTTTGGTAACTCTCAGTGGGATCAGAGGGTAATGGCTTGTAGAAAGTGGTGTTGGAGAGCTGCCTAGTAGCCTCTTGTTCATACTCTGACCTATTCATGATGACGACAGCACCTCCTTTGTCAGCCTTTTTGATTATGATGTCAGAGTTGTTTCTGAGGCTGTGGATGGCACTGTGTTCTGCATGACTGAGGTTATGGGGTAAGCGATGCTGCTTTTCCACAATTTCAGCTCGTGCACGTCGGCGGAAGCAGTCTATGTAGAAATCCAGGCTGCTGTTTCGACCTTCAGGAGGAGTCCACCCAGAATCCTTCTTTTTGTAGTGTTGGCAGGAAGGTCTCTGTGGGTTAATATGTTGGTCAGAGGTGTGTTGGAAATATTCCTTGAGTCTGAGACGTCGAAAATAGGATTCTAGGTCAACACCAACATTCCACACAAAGATGGACTACAAGCCGTCAGGAACAGTATCCCCGATACTGTCACGGCTAACCTGGTGGCAGAACTTTGTGACTTTGTCCTGACCCATAACTATTTCACATTTGGTGACAATGTATACCTTCAAATCAGCGGCACTGCAATGGGTACCCGCATGGCCCCACAGTATGCCAACATTTTTATGGCTGACTTAGAACAACGCTTCCTCAGCTCTCGTCCCCTAATGCCCCTACTCTACTTGCGCTACATTGATGACATCTTCATCATCTGGACCCATGGAAAAGAAGCTCTTGAGGAATTCCACCATGATTTCAACAATTTCCATCCCACCATCAACCTCAGCCTGGACCAGTCCACACAAGAGATCCACTTCCTGGACACTACGGTGCTAATAAGCGATGGTCACATAAACACCACCCTATATCGGAAACCTACTGACCGCTATTCCTACCTACATGCCTCTAGCTTTCATCCAGATCATACCACTCGATCCATTGTCTACAGCTAAGCGCTACGATATAACCGCATTTGCTCCAACCCCTCAGACAGAGACAAACACCTACAAGATCTCTATCATGCATTCCTACAACTACAATACCCACCTGCTGAAGTGAAGAAACAGATTGACAGAACCAGAAGAGTACCCAGAAGTCACCTACTACAGGACAGGCCCAACAAAGAAAACAACAGAACGCCACTAGCCATTACCTTCAGCCCCCAACTAACACCTCTCCAACGCATCATCAAGGATCTACAACCTATCCTGAAGGACGAGCCATCGCTCTCTCAGATCTTGGGAGACAGACCAGTCCTTGCTTATAGACAGCCCCCCAATCTGAAGCAAATACTCACCAGCAACCACACACCACACAACAGAACCACTAACCCAGGAACCTATCCTTGCAACAAAGCCCGTTGCCAACTCTGTCCACATATCTATTCAGGGGATACCATCATAGGGCCTAATCACATCAGCCACACTATCAGAGGCTCGTTCACCTGCGCATCTTCCAATGTGATATATGCCATCATGTGCCAGCAATGCCCCTCTGCCATGTACATTGGCCAAACTGGACAGTCTCTACGTAAAAGAATGAATGGACACAAATCAGACGTCAAGAATTATAACTTTCAAAAACCAGTTGGAGAACACTTCAATCTCTCTGGTCACTCGATCACAGACCTAAGAGTGGCTATACTTCAACAAAAAAGCTTCAAAAACAGACTCCAACGAGAGACTGCTGAATTGGAATTAATTTGCAAACTGGATACAATTAACTTAGGCTTGAATAGAGACTGGGAATGGATGAGTCATTACACAAAGTAAAACTATTTCCCCATGGTATTTCTCCCTCCCACCCCACCCCCACTGTTCCTCTGATATTCTTGTTAACTGCTGGAATTAGCCTACCTGCTTGTCACCATGAAAGGTTTTCCTCCTTCCCCCCCCTGCTGTTGGTGATGGCTTATCTTAAGTGATCACTCTCCTTACAGTGTGTATGATAAACCCATTGTTTCATGTTCTCTGTGTGTGTGTATATAAATCTCTCCTCTGTTTTTTCCACCAAATGCATCCGATGAAGTGAGCTGTAGCTCACGAAAGCTTATGCTCTAATAAATTCGTTAGTCTCTAAGGTGCCACAAGTACTCCTTTTCTTATTGTCATAAGCATTACTCTTGCAATGACGTAGCACAGAAAACATCAATTGGTTGAGGCTGTGAGATCATGCCTATAAGCACCTCTCTTGGATGCTCCTTCTGAGTATACTGAGGGAAACATCACCCAGAAGGGGGTGAGAGGGTGTGCTGGCTTTCAGTGGGGGCCAGGTGAGGACGGGGATGGGAAGAAGAACCTGTCTACCACCCCATCAGCTCAAAGGAGAAATGGATTGTGCCTAATTTTATAGAGATTTAATAGGTTTATATGGATACAATATGTATGATAATTTACAAACTTGCCAGTATAATGAAAAGTGTGAAATATTTTTTATATAGGGATGTGTGAACCTGTACAAGAAAGAAGAGGAAAGCCCAAATTTCAGCCACAATCTTGAAGTGAACCCAGTTCCCTTTTCTAGATTGAGATGGTATTTCAGACTCCTCCCCAACCCTCAAGAGGCCTGTTGGCTTCACTTTGCTAACATTCTTCTACCGTTTGCAGCAAATGTTTGGCCATATATGCTGGCTCAGTTGCTATCTTAGTCACAATGAGTTCTGGGGCTTCTCAGGAGCCGCAGGGATGAGAGAGCACAATGCATTTTAGGACACAAGTTCTAGGGCATGCCTAGATATTAAGTTTAAATATTGTCAAAATACAACACTGACAGTCAGCACTGATAGAGAGAAACCCTGATCCAAAGTTCTCCCTTGCTTTAGGGCATAAAGCTGTCTTAACGCAGGCTATGCCATGCACAGGCTAACACGCTGCAGAACTGAGCTCCACAGGGACTTTCTGTGCAGGAACATGTGGCAGTGGATATGGGCAGGATGAGATGATACTGTTTGGGTCCATACTCTGTGCATCCATTGGTCCCTGGCCCCATGAAACAGTTGAGCAGTAGGCTACATCCCCTTTTTCCCCTGTACTATGCAATAGTTGTCACAATCCACATGACTGAGAGCTGTTATGGGATTGGGTGGATGAGTTTGTTTGTCCACAGAGTATAGTTCATGCAGATATCTATGGAAATGTTTGGACTAAAACCCAGATCTCCTGATCCCGAGTCACGTGTTTTAGGTTACCCCAGGCTTCATTCCATGGAGTTACTGTGAAGCCTCACAAAATCAGAGAAATTCAGATAAACACCTAACTTCATGAAATCTTAAGTGAACCAAACCTTTGAATCTCTTGAACTTTGTCCATCACTATTTTCTAACTAATGTACTTGATTTTGTGGTTATTTAGACTCAGATAAACACTTCCCCTTACCTAGGAGACTTTATACACTTATATGTTGAATCACAAAAGGTGAGTTGTCTCCAAATGCTTTAATTATTAAACTGTTAGTATAACTGAAATTGTGTAGCAAACTATAAAGGGTTTTGATCAATCCATTTTGTGGTCTTTAGCCATGTCCTTAGTTTCTTCCTTGCACACACAGGTTGTACAACATACTGATTTTCTGCACACTCACATACCTAAGAAGCCCTGGATTAAACAGCAAAATATATTTATTTGCACTGCTTTGAAAAATAGTTCTTCATATAAGAGCTCATTTCAAGCCTGGGTAGCACTGAAAATTTTTAAATGTGAAATGGAGAATTCAGTGAGCTATGAATTTAATGTTCATTAACCTGGCATTTCAGGATCTATAGGAGCTGTAACTTGATTATATCTTTGGATACATATTTTATATGATAACAAATACTTGTTAAATATAAGCAGAAGAGGACAAAATCCACTCAAAAGGAATCATTCATAAATAATGTTTCACAAAGACAAGTGAGAAAAAGAGGTCATGTTCGGATTACCCAATCAATAATTCACGTGGTTAATGACTGAATTATCACGTCAAGCATAATGAGTAGTCATTTTAAAATGAACAATAAAGCCTTATTTTACTGTAATAATCTAAACCACCTAAGTACGAGAATCATCTTTAAAGCTAATGAACACCGCAGATAGCTTAACAATACTTACATCACTTTCATGGCCTTCTCGCAGATTGTATGTGAGATCATGCTGAATGTCTTCTACAAATTTGTGAGCATACTCCGGGTAAAGATCGAGCACTTCAAAGAGTCCTTTGAGGATAATGCATTGGAGGTCACAGTAGGTTAGAGCTTTAACATCTGCGTTTGTTTTAATAACTTGGTCCTTAATTGAGAGGTTTGCTCCAATTAAATCTCCTTTACCTAAAGGAAAATATGCAAGTTATTTCAAAAGAATAAATACTTGACTCTTCCGTTGAAACAGAGGGCCATTTAACAATAACTGCTAAAGACTTAAAAGCCTGCTGCTGCTACTACACAATTTCTTTCCTAACATTTTAAAGACATCCATGATCTGATATTTAAAAGCTTTTTCGATTTTTGCAGGTGCAATATTACATCTGCATCTACAATTGGTGGAAGGTACAAATGCTAATCTCTAGATGTGTAACTACCTTTTTGAAGGGAGCAATATAGTTATTATCTATACAAATATAAGTGTTTGCACCAGCAATTAGTGACAGGTGCAATTTAGTGTCTGCAAAAGTAGAGGCTCATTCACAGACCCTCTGTCAAAAAGGAGGAAAATTGACAAATGTATTTATAATCAAAAAGGAAGGGGCTCTTTTAAGTCATTTTTTTTTTACTTAGAATTTGCATGGTGAATGATTTGCAATGTACTATGTGTCATTGTATACCGTACCAGTGTACTGTTGCAAATCAGGGAATTTAGCTGAACGAAATTCCTGACTGTCAATAAAAAAACCAAATTGATTCTCAAGCCATTATATCTTCAGATATAGGCACAACTGCCTTTGAGTCACACATGTATTAAAGGGCACGACTGATCCTGAGAACATGGAAATGTTATGGTGAAATGTTCAGAAATATTTGTACATATAAGTAAAAGACAGTATTTCAAATAGGAAATTCCATTTAGTTGGCAATTCCAAATGGATATTGCACTGGAACGCTTAACTTAAGAGTTTAAAAAAACCAACAACCCCCAACCAGAAGTTGCTTAAAGCAGATCAGTTTTGCTTTCTATTGCTACTGCATCTTTGCTGTAAAGATCGAGATGTTAAAACATTCTGTTTTCACAAGTGCCTACAGTAAACCCAGTAGGGACTGATCCACATTTACATAAGATTATGTTATACTGCTCTGACAACATAAAAGGACCCTAAATGTATTTTAAGAATGGAGTAAAGTGCCCTTTAGTGTAAATGGTAATCAGGACCAACTGTGTTTATGATCAGAATGGTAAACATAATAGAAGATACAACACCACACCAATACAAATATTTTGCTATGATTTCACGGCATTATGGTCTAATGGCAACTCAATCAAAAGCAATATAAAACTAAGCAAAATGATATGTTGACTTTGTGACAGATATCACCAGCTTTTTAGACTAGATTTTCTGATTATATTCCTGAGAGGGCAGGCAAGGTTGTTCCAGTGTATATAAACAAGGACACTAGTTAAAAAGCTATTCTGAATTTACCAAAACTGCTTTCAAATATACTAATCAGAAATTCCTCAGGTGTGTGAACATTTAGTATGATGAATCCATAAACCATCCAGACTAGATCTCATAGTTTAGGACTTTTAAATTCAATAATACCAGCTGGGAAAAAATACAATTTATGTTACAAGATTACTGTATATTCCTTTTCAAGTGAAACCTTAAAGAGTAAACATTGTAGATAAAATGAGGAAGACACAACTATCACAAAAATAAAATGAGCAAGTGCAGGGTACACCAACATTTGCCATTTAAACAGAGGCCATCATGTAAGTCTGTCTAAGCAGCTCTTCTCTTTTCTGATTGGAGAACAGAATTGCTTGTGTGGATTTATGTGGAGACATCTGTTTGATAGTATCTCTGTCATTGCAGCCTTATTCACAAATTCATTTGGTTGATAGAATGATTCCCTCCCCCCCCACCAAACATTTCTGGCTAACCTTTTAAAACATAAATCTAATATGTATATTTATATAGCATGTCCTTTCAGCATTAAAATATATTTCTTTAATTAAAGACCCCATATTCATGATTATAAATCAAACTGATAATATCAAGAGGAACCAAAATAAATAGCTATATTGTATTAAATTATCTAATGTTGTATTAACTGTATTGTATTGCTAATGAAAACATATCAACAAACTCGAAGACCACTCTATTGGAATTACAAGTAGAATATAAATTATAAAATTATAGGCCATAATTTATAAATTAGACCAGACAATAATCCACTGTTTTAATGATGAATTTGTCTCCTGGATTACTTCACATTGATGGTATATTCTCATGAGGGCAGTATAGGTTTGATGTATTCATCTGCTAATAGTGTTAATCAGACTTAATTGAGGAAGTTCCCATTCACTGTGATGAAACTTTCATCCACACTGTTTTAACTCTGTTTTGTAATTATGATTTCATTAATTTCATGCAGAAATCCTCTAATCCTTTGTTGTTGTCTCTGTTGTGCAATGTTTTGATTAACGTTTTCAGCAATTCCTAAGAATGGAAGCATTAATGAAACCTTAATTCCACTCTAGGCAACTCCTGACCTTTTGTTATATTTAACCTTATCATTTTTCTACACCCTATTTTATAGCATTGGTTTAGCTGATCCAATAAATGCTAGCCATTTTTAAACTTCCTAATTACAAATGAGTAATGGTCTGGAGTGGCTTGGATTGTCAATTTAATGGAATTAAAGGGTTATAAAAACAAAAAAAAATGTATTATAGTTATTTTCTTAAAAAAACTTAACCCCTAAATATACAATAATAAAAAAAAAAGGAAATTCAATTATAAAGACTAGAGATCAGTAATGTCAAGGGTCTAACACAGTCCTACAAAAATAGGAAGTAAAGCAGAAAGTAAATTTTTTGTTTTGTCTCTATATCGTATGACTATTCAAGGCTGTGACACTTACATTCTAAAATTAATAAAGGGGTTTAACATCTCACATTAAATAATACTTTGCACTTATAGCACCTTTCATCTGGAGATATCAAAGTGCTTTACAAACACTGAACTATACAAGTCTGATGGGTCTGATCCAAAATCCACACGAGTCAATGGGAGTCTTTTCATTGACTTTAATGGGTATTGGATTGGGCCCCATTACTGTAATTACTTGAGACATGGGGAGGTTAACAGGTGACTTGTCCATGGGCATATAGCAAAGCAGTGGCTGATCCCAGAATAGAACCTATTTCCACCCTCTGCTCTAGCTATTAGCTCCCTTGAAAGCTGATAGCAAAGATAAACTTAAAAATTAAGACTGTTTTTAACTCCATAGCCTTACTAGAGATGGGTCAGAGTATATAGTTCTACATTGAT
This sequence comes from Dermochelys coriacea, assembly GCF_009764565.3. Lineage (NCBI taxonomy): Eukaryota > Metazoa > Chordata > Testudines > Dermochelyidae > Dermochelys > Dermochelys coriacea. The sequence goes on from NC_050069.1 coordinate 203,086,695, forward strand.
TTGGGTTAGGGTTAGGCCATGACTTTAGGTTTGGGTTTAAAGCTGAATTATGCCTGTGGGTTGGGATTAGATTTAATGGTGCCAACATCTTGAGAGCTATTTTCTTGAGATTTTTGCCTCGAATAATGAATTATTGTAAGATTACCACTCGTGTGATTTGGGCCTCTTCTGAACTAAAAATAGGTTCCTTCTAGTCTTGAATCTAACTCAGAATGAAAACCTTAGGGATATTTGTGTTGTATGTATAGCAGATCTAGGGACCTGGTTTTGGCTCATCTCTTATTAATATTGCTAGGACACACTCATCTATCAGTTAGCAGTGGTCTAAGTGTTAGCTGGAGATGTTTGTTTATCTTTAACATTTAACTTTACAGTATTGTCTGCATTAGAGGACTATTCATTTTCTTTGAAGATGTTAAACATCAACCTACCAAGAATTGCCAGCACCATGCTATCTTTCAGTACTTCCATGGAACCTGAGCACACAAAATAGATAGCCTGCAAGGCATCTCCCTGCCGGAGGAGGTACTCCCCAGGAGCACAAAAGGAGGTTTTGATATGCAGAGACAGAGACCTGAGGCAACCACGGCTAGCACACTCAAAAAGGGACAGCTGCAGAATCTCCTTGTTCAAGTGCATGGTGATGTCTGAGCGCAGCTCATCTGGAAAGTCTTTTAAAAGCTGTCCAAAAAGGGAAAATGAGATTGATGTTAAGTGTAAAATAATTTATTTTACCTTTTTGCATAAATGATCTGAGTTACTGGCAATATACACAATGCCTTTATGCTTAAATTTTCTCTTACGTATTTATGTTTAAAGTAAAATACGCATTATGGAGGGTTGCAGTTCTTAGTTCGTTCTTACTGAGTCTTTACACCCATTGATTTCAGGGATACTTTATAATATATTAAGGATTTTTTTGGTAATTAAAAATATATTTGTACTACAAGTTTATCTTGTGCACAAAACCCACACACAATTCTTGCAGCTTTTTGATAGAAGAAAATAGGCTATTTTGTAGAGCCTGCATGTTCTTCGCGGCAACAATGCCTGACACAATGACCCCAACTAGAAATAAAACAACAAATAATTCAAGCCAGGCCTATATGGCATGAGCAGAAAAAAGTGATGATAATTTTGTTGAGCTGCAATACAGTCCTCTTAAAATCATATCATGTACCGTGTGAATGGGAGATAGACATTTTAAATAGGAAGCTGCAAATCACAGCTGCAAAGGAAGGGAGAGGTCTATCAATGTATTTCCATTTAAACTGTGTTTGCTGTTTTAATCATAGAGTTTTACCCTGAATATCATGCCCACCCCGCCCAAGGAACCCTAACTGCAAAAAGTGTTACTGTGGTCCAGATCCCGAGATCCTTAATTAACCCTTATTCAGGCCTATATTGCCCACTTCTGTGGTAAAACCCTTGTTAGTGGTTATGAGGGATCAAATGTCCATAAGGTTCCCCCTTGCAGAGTTCCCTCTGTGATGTTACGTTGGACATTAGGCGGAAAGGGGGATAGTGATGAGGTGGAATGAGATGCAAAACCCTGGTGAAGGCAAAGGATAGATACTTCTTCCTCATTTTTCCTCAGTCCTAAATCAGGCAAGCTCCCATTGTAGTTTTGAGCCTGGTTCTGATGTCACTTACATCAATTTCTCAACAGATCTAGTGTAGCAGAGGAAAATTAATTAGTACATGTTTCTGCTCATAGATTTTTTTTCATATAGGGTGGCATAAAAATTGATGAAATGTTCTCCTTTCTTCTACCAAGGCACCACAAGATTTTTTTCTTTTTCTTGGGGGGGGGGGGGAGAGGAGGGGAGGAAGAGACTTTGAAAAAGTGCTTAAGTAACTTTTTGAAAGTCAATAGGAAGAAGTAACTGGCATTTGTTCCTCTGAAAATCTCCCAGTATGTACAGTATGTATCTAAGTCACTTAGCACTGGTGAAAATCCCACCCCTTGTGTTTTGAAGAAAACATCAAAAGGAATGTTCTGAAACCAAAATCTTCACGTTTATTTCTATATTGTTTTTGGAGGCTATTGAGTTTTATAAGGACACACGTTATAATGACAATGAAATGTCCAACAGGAATGGTTTGTTCAAACAAGCATTGGGCCAAGGAAAGTCATTATATCCTATAGAATAAAATAATAAACAATTTAGTTAAGTCGTATTTAAAGAAACCACCAGAATTCTCTCTCCAACTTTCACACTCATATTACTCTTCTTCAGTAATTAGTTAACATTCAAAAATATGTAAGTAGTAATAAATATATTTTAGATTCAGATAGTTCCCAAAGGATTCAGCCTAAAGGATTCAACCATGTTTCACAGCCTCTGTACAGACAACATCCATGAAATGCAGACACCTATGTACAAAAGGTTGCAAACAGTGAAGAGAGGGTAAAGATGAAGGAAGTAGTAATTTTGGGCAAGGACAGGAAGAAATCCCTACTCTTAGGAAAAGTACCATGGATACTTTAACATTTGGTGCAGGACAGAAACACTTCTGTTTCAGGGCATCATCAAAAAGACCCCTGCTGAATGGTACTTCAGTGCTTCCAAATAATGGTGGGCATAGGTGGCCCTGCTGAAATTTGAATTTGTAGTTTCAGGGAGTCTGATATTCCCAAACAGATGTTCAACAACCTACATATCCTCTTTGGGATAACAAACTCAACTTTATTCCTTATGCACATTCTTTCTGATGTGTGACTTCACATAAAATTTCAGAATAAAACCAATCTTAACAAAAAAACCCAATTAGAACAAATCTAAGAAACCAATGAAAGCCACTCTTTGATTATTACCTCATTGGAATCGATTCCATTATTGACAGACCAGGTGGTTTGGAAATATTCAAGCATCCTCTGCTTTAACTGCTGTGGCAGGTGATGGACCCGTATAAAGTCCTTTAGATCCTTGGTTCTTGTGTGATAAAGGGACCATCTGGAGTACATCCTCTGAATTATAGCAGTCACATTTCCGAACACCAAGGCATGCATCAAAGCTGGGGAGAACAGAAATTATGTACAATGGGATGCAGTGACTTTGCAGATTATGGTTAAATACAATATAGAAAATATTATGATAATTTTCCCAGAATCTAAGCTTTCACTTATAAATAGGCAAAAGAAAGTTTTAGAGAATGCAACATCTTCTGAAATATAGAGCAGCACTTTAATAATAAAACTCTTAAGTAAATATGGCTACTCTGATGGCATGTTAACCAAACCAGAGAAGCGATAGACATGGTATATCAGAACTTTTGTACAAAAAAAAAATTATAAAATTAGCTCAGAATGGATGCTGACATGTGCTGTTATCTGACTAGAGATTAAAATCAAACTCAGGAAATAAATTTGTTTTGAAAGCCATTTAGAAACTTTCTGTTAAGGCAAAGTTGCAATAAAATATTACCATACTACATTGTACATTACTTAATCAGGATCAGATTAATATTAAAAGAACGTGGGCTAAAGACTCTGGCTTGCTGGGTGGGAAGCCCTTCTACTTTGAGTATGATTAAAAAGGGTGACCAAATTTCTTTATATCTATCCTCTTTTTGGCACTTCTCTTGTGTAGCTACTTGGTGTGAAATCTTTGGCGTGAATGCCTGTGGTGTTCATGATTCAGCTGGAGCTGGTGGAGGTGGCAATGTCATCTGGCTGGGACATCTCGCGAGACTAGGACAAAGGAGGTCTGGGATCCCAGGAGATGGAGGAAGTAGCAGCCATGATGGTGAAACTGACGTCAGTAGCCAATTTTTCTCATTCTTTAAGGACCTCAAAATGGACTGACCATCTCCTCATTTTGTCCACCAGTTAGGTCTAATTTCCAACGCACCAATTTTGGCTCATTTATTTCTGGTCCCACACTTCTCTTGTTTACCAGGCATGCTCTCAGCACAGTCATTGAGTTTTATCAGTAGTCCATTCTAGCTATGTCTACACATGTCCATACACATGGTTGTGCCATAATCCCCCTATTGTTCATATCTAAACTCCAGAACCACATGTCTGAAGGCAAGTGGAGGATGAACAAGCTACCATGCCTATGTGTGGGTAAAGTACACACCTTAGGCTGTGGCATGGCCTCATACCCATGCCAGTTTGCGCTGTGGTCGGGAGTAAGGGGCATGTACCAGGTCTCCAGTTTCAGTAATCCTCCACCCCCATTCCCACAATGCATTGAACTCTTTTATTCCTCACCTTTACCCAAACTACAAAGATCCCAGTCCCCCCATTTTCTTGGGTAATAGTGAGCCGCGCTGACCACATCGGAACAGTTTTCAGCTGCACTGTTTTCATCAGTACAAGTGAATATGGATCCTGCTCTGAGAGCAGCTGCCTACCCTGCCAACCACACCAGCATGCTGACCAACGTGTGGTTAGAGTACACTGTCCTCCATGACTTCCTGGAACAGCAGGAACCTACAACTCTACTGGTGAAGTTTCAAAGAGGCTGGAGCAGGTGGGCATTGAGTGGGCTCTGTCCTAGTAATGGTAATGCATCAAACACTTAAGGATCCTGTACAAGAAGGCAAACTCCTCCAGTAGTTGCTCCAGATGGACTTGTATATGCTCCTTTTACGACAAACTCGCCAGGCATTGTCAAGGGTTCCCAGTACAAAGCTTCAGTGGCTCAAGACCCCCTCCTCAACTCCATCAGCCTTATCATTCGACAGGAGGGCCAGGGTGAGGAGGCAGCAGGGAACACAGAGGATGCTCTGGAAGACCCAGAGGATGAGGTGCATGTGATTTTGCACCTCTACTGGGAGTAGCCAATTAAGGAAAGTCCCCCCCCCCAGCAATGATTCTGAGGAGGGCCTCGAGCTGCAGCAGGAACCAGAACCTGAGGCTGACAAGAAACAAGTCCTCCCCATCAATATCTCCTCTTGTTCTGGTGCTAAATTCCTGATTTTAAGCCTGGGCCCCACTCTGCTTCGAAACTTACATGGTTCTCAAGCATGGAAAATCTACAGATAACTGGTTTTATTGATTTCTGATGAACCACTATTGTACATTTGACAGAAGCTATATCTGAAAAAAAAAAACAGATTATTAAAGAAAAATCATTGTGCCCGTTGTCTCTGCATTTCTTGGCCAGCACACAGGCAGCGATGGTCCTAAGGACGCAGACCAGGAGAAGGGAGGGGGTGGTTTATTAAGGTCCTGGTTGGGATGTGACAACAACTGTAGAAAACCTATAATTGTTTGTCTGAAGTTAGTAACAGCTGTCTTTCATCCCTTGGAAGATAACTGTTTTAGTGTTTTTATCACCTCTCTCCGCCTGATCTTATCCTTCCCTTAGGAACAGGAGCTGTGTGGAACAGAGGACAGGGGACACTGGTGGTAGAAAGAGTGTTAGGTCCAGGAAGGGAACATTCCGGCTATCTGAGGAAAAAGTAATCACAGCCATCCTTTCTTCTTTGCGAAGCGGGGGGATGGTCCCGCTATTGTGGGGAACTTTCCTGGCTTATACACTACCCCGGTGAAATGGGCTAGCAAAAGGATCTGAGTCCTCGCTCCCACTTCCCTTACCCAGTCCTTGCCTGACCTCAAGGACTCCCCTTCCACACTCCTGTGTGGCAGAGTCCTCGTAACCCCAACAAGGCTGGGCCCAGGATTCCTGGGGGACTCGACCCCCAACCTTGTTGTGGTAACTTAGGACAGGGGCTAGGGTGTCCCCACTCTGGGGTACTCTCTCTGCACTGGATGCTTCCCTGACCCACTGATCATTACATACAGTTCAAAGCAAATACAATTTCTCAAACAGCAATCGATTTAAAATAATAAGGAAAAAATGGGAAAGATTAAAGGAAAACATGTCACCCTGCTCTGTGGCACGGGGACATCACAACCAGTGTCTCTGGACCGTAAGGGAAGTTCAGTCTGTTCCTCACAAATTTCAGGCTCTTTCTCAGGCCCTGGGTGTGCTACAGAAATGCTGCAGGTTGGACACTTGCTCTGGCAGGGGCCACACGCTCTCAAGGTCTAGGTGGCAGGGCCCTTCTTCCCAGCGTCACCCCCGCCCCGTTGGGGTTACAATCCCACTCCAAGTCATAGCCTGCAGGGCCTCTTGGCTGGAGGCATCTCACTGCACTAGGCCCACGGCCCAGGGTCCCCCTTGCTCTCTCCAGCTGCTCACCACACTCGGCTCCGGACTGCTTCAGCCTCAGCTCCAGCTCCACTCTGCCTCAGCACGGCTGCTGCTGCTGCTCTGCCTCCAGCTCCCTGGGCTGTGTCTCTGGCCCCTCTGGCTCTGGTTGCTACAGCTCTGCTCCCAGCACAGATCTGCTTTGTGAGCTGCTTCTGTGACTCTAATCCCAGCACTGACCTGCTTCCCGGGCTGCTTTTCTGGCCCCTCTGGCTGGCACGGCTCTGCTCCCCTGGTCAGTGTGAGCCCCTGCTTTCGCCTCAGGTCAGCCCCACACTGTCTGACCCAGGCAATTCCAGCTCACATGGAGGACGGGACCTCCCTGGCCTCCTGACTCCCTGATTAGCCTGCCCGTCCTGTCAATCAGGCTGACTTGGAGCATTGGCCTCTTCCCATTGTTCCTGGGGACTCTCAGTTTCAGGGTCCTGATTTCCCATAGACCCTTTCCCTTTCTTTTGGTACTGGGAGCTTGCCAACCAAAACATCCCCACTGAGTTTTAGTAAGAGGACAACAGTCTCCTTACATTTGGAAGATTACAAAATTTTCACCGTCCCCATCTATGGTGTCTGGCCTCTCCCCGCACTGAGTCATGCTGCACAAGCCAGGGAAATGGGAGTGGGAGAATCATAGAATATCAGGCTTGGAAGAGACCTCAGGAGGCCATCTAGTCCAACCCCCTGCTCAAAGCAGAACCAATCCCCAATTTTTTCCCTAGATCCCTAAATGGACCCCTTAAGGACTGAACTCATAACCCTGGGTTTAGCAGGCCAATGCTCAAACCACTAAGGTGTCCCTCCCCCCTGAAAGATCTGGTGTGATGCTTGTATAAATGCAGTGAGGTGTCCCTCCATAGTGGAGAAGCAAGGGGATTGAGGTGCGCTCTCTTTCCCTGTTCATGTCTTTGTTGTTAGGCAGGCACGGGGCAGGATTTTCTGGTGATGCTGGCAGGGGAAGGGCAGTGTTTGTGGTTCACATCTCCTTTTGCATGGAACCTCTTTATGTTAGCTGAAAATATAATGAATTTCCAGTTGAACTACCTCTGAGTCTTTTAATTGTATTTTAGCAAATTTCTGGTGTAGCAGAAACTCCAGCTGGAGTTTGAGGTTCAATGGCAGTGTAAATCTGCTTGGTCAACCTTTGTAGTTAACCAAGCCCATCCATTCAGCAATATGTAGGGAGTGACCATTAGCAGTAATCTCTCTCTTGCTTAAACTGTTGGATTTCCTCCACAGGACTAGAAAGCCAGCTCTCTTTTCCATTCTGTTACCTTGAAGACTGCTATGTTCTCCAAATATCGTCCAGACTTTAAAGAAGAAATTTCAAACTGGTAACATAGCTCCCGAAATAAACTGCCATCCACCTCTCCTTGAGATACTATGAAAATTTTATTATTTAAAAAAAAACATTAGACGATGTATCTTACCATTCGTAGCTTCTGCTATAGTCTCATGGGCTGCAAAAGTTTTCTGAGAACCAAGGACAGTCTAACAGTCACATTACTGGAATGCTGAAAAGTATCAAAGTTGTGGCTTTCTACAGCTAAGTCATGTTATCTGGGGAGATTTCTTGGCATCTTCCAAAGGAAAGAAAATATAATGCTATCCTTGTCTTTGAACTGGCACGACCTTCAACTCCTGAGAGGGAAATCATTGCACTAGGAGGCAGGAGCAGCACCCCAGAGACAACAAAGGCAAATGGAAGAGGATGCTGGAGGACTGCTTTATTGGCCTGGATGGGAGGAACGAGGGGCAGATTGAGTTCTTTAGGGCAGGGGAGGATCAGGCTCTTCTGCAGGAAGTTGCATTGATTAACTGAGTAACGGAACAGGAAGCATGCATTACGGTAGGGGTAACCAATTATTTTTTTGGTCAAGATCCACATTTCTTGGTCCAGGTATAGTCTTCAGAGAAGAAAATACAAAAATAATAGCAATAATGTTAATAATAACTAAATAAAAAGATTTCACAGTTGGCTTCCTCTGCTGCATTAGAGAACGGGAGCGTTCCCTAATGGTGAGGTTCATAGAACTGGTGGCCAAATGAGTTTGTGGTCTGCCTGTTTCCATGGCCACTGCATCTGTTCTTGAATCATTGCTTCCTCATCCTCCTCTGACTACCACTCCGGATGCTACTGAGGTATAGGACCCAACCCTTTCCCCCATTCCCTGAGTAACCAGGAGGAGCCTGCAGGATTCCTAGGACCATACCCTCCCCACTGGCTCCTGAAACCCCTCACAGGGGGTCCCCTGAGCATCCAGGAGGGGAAAGATGAATCTGTAGGACTCCCTGGATTCCACCAAGTGCCCCACCAACAGCTTTTCCCTGTTGTTACCTCTTTTCAAAGGGTGGGCAAGGAGACTTGTGCAGAGCCATCAGCCACAACCACTCCCCCCACCAGGTTCAGAAAAATCCAAATCCTGAGGATACACAGTAGGGATGGGGAAAGTGCCATCAGTTTATGTGCTTACAGAAAGCACTACTACTTCTAAACGCAACAGAATTCACAACACAGAAAATGGATAGATAAATGTCTTTAGGGCTTGGTTCACATGCAGAAAATCAAAACATAATTCAAGCATCTGCCATTACCCAATGCTTAAATGACCTCTTCTCCCACCACCTCCCCCCAGCCTTGAACATTTTTAACCTTAGTAGCTCCATAAACAACTGCTATATGCAGGTAGCAATGCTGACTGGTTAAAGAATGGTTAAAGGAAAAAAAATGCTTGCACACCCACAAAGCCAAATGTTAATGAGGTCATTAAGAGAGATTCAGTGCTCCAAAGAACAGAGGTTTGTAAACAAGCGTGAACAGTGAATTCAGAAGCATTACAACTCAGCAGCCACCCTCTATGGCACAAACCCAACCCTCAGGCCTGGTCTACAGTACAGAGTTAGGTCGACATAAGGCAGCTTAAATTGACCTAACTCTGCAAAATGTCATGCTAAAATGTCTCTCCCGTCAATGTAACTCACACACTACACTGACTTAACTCCAGCTCCACAATTTCGATGTAGTTAGGTTGACACAGTGTCAGTATAGACACTGCATTGTTTACATCGAATATTGCTGCCTTTCAGAAGCCATGCCTTAATGCCCCACACTGACAATTAAATTGGTGCAAGTGCTCCTGGTGAAGATGTACACCACTGACACAAGGAGAATAGTGTGGACATGCAAGAGTGATTTAATTAATGTGGTGGCTGTACATCAATGTAATTTAGGTTGACATAATTCTGTAGTGTAAACATACCCTAAGGTGTTAACCCAGTGGAGGTGACTGTGACAGGGCGTGACTCATCACAGTGGCGCCTCCTGCTGGCCATCTTGGGGATTAGCTCTGCAGGTCGGTATGCCCTCTCCTGATGGTGCCTTGCCCACTGTCACACCTGCTCTCGGACCCACATCACTGCAAGGAATCTTCTTCACAACACAGCCCTCTGACCCTTCTGGGGGATAGTACTGCAGTCCAACTGTCCAGCCACTTCCCCCATGGTGTGTGTGTGTGTGTGTGTGTGGTGGGAGACCAGGGACCGCCCACTGCTCCAGATCCCAGACCAGGGAACCCCTAAATCACAGTCACCTACTGCATTCCTTTGTCTCGATTACCACTGCATTTCTCTGGGCCACTTCCCAACAGCCACAGCACCCTACGCAATCTCAACAGCTCATACGGAGCTCCATCTTTACTCCTGAGGTCCCTGGCCTGCAGCGTCCAAGGTGCTACAGGATTGCAGCCAATTCGGGATACACTCTTCTCTCCTCAAGATCCCAGCAGTGACTGACTCTGGCCCTACAACTCCTATTCAATGAGCCCACTGGGCCTGATTGGCTGCTCTGTGCTGCGTCTCTCCTATTGGCTGCTTCTTGGCCAGCCTCCTTAGGGCTTTATTAATCCTTCCCTGCAAGTGTGGGGCGAACACCCCAATCACACTGCCCTGTTATAATGGTTTGTAATGTGTGAATTGTCACAGGAACAAATGACTAATGATCTTTGACTATAGGGGAACAAACCCTCACAAAGATATGCAGCCCCACAAGTATGTGTCACTATTCCCTCCTATGCTTTTCCAACAACTGCACTGGATGTGAAGATGTCCTTCAGCAAAAGCAGACGTCATCCTGTGCCTCCTGTTCCAAGGTATGTGCACATATGGCATCCCTAATTTTCTCCATCTGCTGGGAAACAGGACCAGTGTGCATGTGGGTGGGATCCAGCTGCTTGAACACAGTTGGTGAAGCAGACTTGTCCTGAGCATACTCAGGATGGAAGCACTTTTTACCCTCACAAATGTTATGGAGTGTGCAACAGGTGACAGTTTTATCAACAATGTTCACCATATTGGCCTCCAGACAGGTGTGTAGCATCAATGAGATTTCAGCCTCTCAAACGTGCACGCCATGATCACTCTGCAGCGACTGTGTTTGTAACCAATTTCCCTTTTTCCAGAATCACTGATGTCATGGTATGGTTTCATGAATCAAGTTAGAGGCAGGTATGCAGTGTTCCCCCAATATAACAGTGGGCACATGTCATGCTGTCTGCAGCGGCTCGTGACCGTGAATGCAGGGCAGACTGTTAAAAACTACCTCAAGGCAGACTGTTAAAAACAGGGCAGACACTCCAAACTGGTGGAATATATATATTCAGGTTGCTTCCAGTCCCAATAGACCAGTCAATTACCCTAGGTCAATTTGTACCCTAGATCTTACACCAAATACAATACTTGTAATAAACTATCTAAAGGTTTATTAACTAGGCAAAAGAAACAGGAGAGTTATTTACAGGTTAAAGTAGGCAAACATATACACACAAATGAGTTGCCATTTATGACTCCTAAAGATGACAGAAATATAGTAATCTGCCCATTCAAAGGGTCTTTTAGGGCAGACCTGGACTGACCCCGGGGATTCTCTCCTTCAGTTTAGTGTCTTTGTCTCTGTGAGAGTTCAAACAGCAAAAAGATGATAATTTTTCTGGTGAGGCATTTTTGTATCTTCTTCCCTCAGAAATCAAGCTGATAGCAACAGTTTCCAGGCAGGTCCCTTCTTCATCGAGGGGTGGGAATGGGAGGGAGTGCACTTAAGAGCATTTAATCCTTGATCTCACACAACAGTTCATGAACATGATTTAATAACTTCTTGTCAGAGACCATCATTTGCATTATACAAGGCTTATTTCTGTTTGACGAGTCACAGTCACAGAGGTTTACAATACAAATGCTTGCTATGTATAATATGGGGGATAGCTACGTGAGAACAATACGCGCAGCATCCCACAAGCATTTTATAAAACACTAAACACATTCTTATCAATTTAACATCTAATATTTGATAACACTAACACACAAATAAGCAAAACTGTTTTTTAGCTATGCGTTTGTTAGTGTTCAGTGAGACCTGGGGCCTTGACATGAGCTGGCATCTGGTCTGCCAGCATCAAAGCACAGACACACCAGAGACAGCCATACTGTTTCTTGGAAATAAAGTCCCTTCTTTCCTCTTCACGTACAATTCCCAATCTCCACAGCATCCTGGCATCATGTACCTTTCCAGGGTTTCCCACATTTGTATTCATGAATCTGCTTCTGTTGTCCACTAAGCTTTGAAGAACAAATGGAGAGTAACCTTTTGGGTTCACATACTCACACACCCCTTTTGGAATATGGATACTGCCAATGGCCCGTTTGGCAGAGTTTGGAAACCCCATTCTCTCAAATCCAGCTATTTCTAGAACTCTTATTATGGCAACCATCCGTAGGTAGATCACAGTGTTAGTTGCCTCACAAATCTGCAAAACCATGACCCCAACAATGGACTTTCCATCCCCAAAGTGGTTTGCAGGGGACTTATAGGTGTCTGGTGTTGGCAGCTTCCATAGGGTAATACCCACTTCTGCACTGGTATGGTTTTCCTGAATCAAGCGTTCTGGCACTGGGGAGTTGCTGCAAGCTCCTCACACAGCTCCACGGAGGTCTGTTTCCTCATTCCAAGTTCTGAAATCACTGCTGGTCCTCCCAGGTTTCTAAAACAATGTGATCCCACCACACTGGGCTGGTTCTCCTGCACCAGAACCGACAGTCCATTCAAGGGCATCCATGGCAACAGAGGCATTCACCACATCTTATTCCACGGGAGTGAATTGTCATGACACTGAAGGTCAGCTGTCTTCGACGTGTCAGAAAGTTCTGCCCAAATTCCATCCAGCATCTCACCGATTGCTTACTCCACTGCATAAACATTTGTCCTGCGATAAGGAGCAGGAGCAGAGCCACATCATCATCCCATTGCTTCATGTCTCCCACCCCAGTGTTGCAAGGAATAAGAGTGAGGGGAGATGTGATCAGGAACTACTATTGACAAATGTGTGAAGGCAGGGGACAAACATCAAGAACACAAAGCAAAGAGATTCCCAGGGTGTCTCCCTGTCTGCACAGAACCTTGGGATACCACCCCTAAAATGGTAGCACTGACGTCGATAGTGTGGATATATGTATACGTGTGTACACAGTGTTAGACCTGTGTCCAGCACAGCATATGTGGACACTCAGTGCTTGTATGGGAAGCACACATGAACACATACATGGTCCAGTAACCAAGTAGGCTTGCTAGTTAAACATAGCCTTTGTTTGGACGAACTCAGTCTAAGTCTCTTTTGTATCTTTTTCCCATCAAGATTTATGATTGGTTATTGTGACCTTTTATACATTTTCATTCACTTTTTACAGTTGCGCTCACAATTACAGAAAATGTATAGGCCCAATTATCCCAACGGGTCTGACACAGAGAGTTTTACTTACAATTAGGGAGTGGCTTGGGAATAAAAAGACCTGAGGCAAAGTTGAAGGCGTGCCCACAGACAATCTGTCCATGTTTAGGTGTGCAGTGTGCTTGTCTGTTGTGAGTGAAAGTATTTAGTTCTAGATTGCATCTACAGTGTGGTACATAATGTACCTATTTATAAATTGTTAATTGAAAAAACTATTTAAAGAGTTTAATTACTCTATGCCCTGGTCTACATGACAAGTTTAGGTCGAATTTAGCAGCGTTAGGTCGATTTAACCCTGCATCCGTCCACACGAACAAGCCTGTTTTGTCGACTTAAAGGGCTCCTAAAATTGATTTCCGTACTCCTCCCTGGCAAGGGGTTTAGTGTTAAAATCGACCTTGATGGGTCAAATTTTAGGTAGTGTGGACGCAATTCGACGGTATTGGCCTCTGGGAGCTATCCCAGAGTGCTTCACTGTGACTGCTCTGGACAGCGCTCTCAACTCAGATGCACTGGCCAGGTAGATAGGAAAAGCCCCGGGAACTTTCGAATTTCATTTCCTGTTTAGCAGAACGGTGAGCTGATCAGCACAGGTGATCATGCACAGCCCCTCAACACAGGTGACCATGCAGTCCCAGAATCACAAAAGAGCTCCAGCATGGACCGAACGGGAGGTACTGGATCTGATCGCTGTCAGATCGCTGGGAGAAGAATCCATGCAGGCAGAACTCCGTTCCAAAAGATGAAATGCCAATATATATGCCAAAATCTTCAAAGGCATGATGGATAGAGGCTACAACGGGGACACACAGCAGTGCTGCGTGAAACTTAAAGAGCTCAGTCAAGCCTATCAAGAAACAAAGAAGGCAAACAGTCACTCTGGGTCAGAGTCCCATACATGCCACTTCTATGATGAGCTGCATGCAGTTCTGGGGGGGGAGGTTCCTCACACAACAGGGATGAGGAAGATGAGGAGGAGGAGGTAGTTGAGGATAGTGCACAGCAGGAAAGAGGAGAATTCCTTCTCCCCAGCAGCAGGAACTGTTCATCACCCTGGAGCCAATACCCTCCCAACCCTCCCAAGGCAGGCTCCCGGACCATGAAGCTGTAGAAGGCACCTCTGGTGAGTGTACCTTTGTAAATATAATACAGGGTTTAAAAGCAAGCGTGTTTAATGATTAATTTGCCCTGAAGACGTGGGATGCATTCACGGCCAGTATAGCTACTGGAAAAGTCTGTTAACGTATCTGGGGATGGAGCGGAAATCCTCCAGGGACATCTCCTTGAAGCACTCCTGGAGGTACTCTAAAAGCCTTTGCAGAAGGTTTCTGGGGAGGGCAGCCTTATTCCGTCCTCCATGTAGGACACTTTACTATGCCAAGCCAGTACCAAGTAGTCTGGAATCATTGCAGAACAAAGGATTGCAGCGAATGGGCCCGGGCTTTGGTGGCATTCAAGCAACATCCATTCTTTATCTCTCTGTGTTAGCCTCAGGAGAGTGATATCAGTCATGGTCACCTGGTTGAAATATGGGAAATTTGTTTAAAGGAACATTCAGAGGTGCCTGTTCCTACTGGGCTGTTTGCCTTTGGATGAAAAGAAATCATCCCCGCTGTTAGCCACGCAGTGGGGGGAGGCCTGTTCATGCTGAGTCATTTGCATTTGGCTGACAGGGATCTTCCCTGACACTAGCCATGCGGTGTGTGTGTGAAGCGATCATCCCAGAGCATTGGGGGGAGGGGGGTTGGGTTGTGCTGCACATTCACCCTAAAACCACAGCTCCTCCTTTTAAATGGCCAACCCAACGGGCTTTGCTTGATATGGGAAAGGAGGGTGCTGCTATTTGAAACCATTCCCACATGTTATGAAGGTTGAAGAAGCCAAAAGCCTTTGCCTTACCATGGCTGCCTGCAAGCCAAATTCTGTTGTCCAGTCGAGCGGGTGTGATGTCTCACACCAAACCGGCAGGCACTCAAGATAAGAGGCAAAATGCGACCTTATACCAAAAGCACATGTGCTGTGTAATGTGAATCACTTGATTCAGTGTGAAAGTCTTCCCTTTGTTCTCTAAAATGTGTCTTTTTAAATACTACTCTATCTTTTTTTCCTCCTGCAGCTGCAAACGTTCCTACGCTCCCCCTATCATCTCCGTCCCAGAGACTAGCGCAGATTAGAAGGTGAAAAAATGCACTCGCAATGACATGCTCTCAGAGCTCATGCAGTCCTCCCGCACTGAAAGAGCTCAGCAGAATGCAGGGAGGCAAACAGTGGCAGAGTCCAGAAAAGTGTTAAATGAACGCGATGAGAGGAGAGAGGAGCCCAATGAGAGGAGTCAGGATTCAATGATGAGGCTAATGGGGTAGCAAACTGAGATACTCAGGCATCTGGTGGAGCTGAAGGAAAGGCAGAGGAGCACAGACTGCCACTGCAGCCCCTGTATAACTGCCTACCCCCACCCCAAGTTCCATATCCTCCTCACCCAGACACCCAAAAATGGTGGGGGGAGGGCAGGAGGAGAGGCTACAGGCACCTAGCTACTCCACCCCCGAGAATTGCCCAGCAACAGAAGGCTGGCATTCAATAAGTTTTGAACTGTAGTGTGGCCTTATCCTTCCCTCCTCCCCTCATCCACCACCCCATCCGGTGCAGCCCTCCTCACCTACCCCTCCCGGGCTACCTTGCAAGTTTTCCCCCTATTTGTGTGATGAATTAATAAGGAATGCATGATTTTGAAACAATAATGACTTTATTGCCTCTGAAAGCGGTGATCCAAGGCGGGAGATCAGTTGGCTTACAGGGAAGTAGAGTCGACGAAGGGGGCGGGTTTTCATCAAGGAGAAACAAACAGAACTGTCACACCATAGCATGGCCAGTCATGAAACTGGTTTTCAAAACTTCGCTGATGCGCAGGGCACCCAGCTGTGCTCTTCTAATTGCCCTGGTGTCTGACTGTGCGTAATCGGCCACCAGGTGATTTGCCTCAACCTCCCACCCCGCCATAAATGTCTCCTCCTTACTCTCAGAGATATTGTGGAGCACACAGCAAGCAGCAATAACAATGGGAATATTGGTTTCGCTGAGGTCTAAGCTAGTCAGTAAACTGTGCCAGCGAGCTTTTAAATGTCCAAATGCACATTCCACCACCATTCTGCACTTGCTCAGCCTATAGCTGAACTGCTCCTTACTACTGTCCAGGGTCCCTGTGTATGGCTTCAGGAGCCATGGCATTAAGGGGTAGGCTGGGTCCCCCAAGGATAATTATAGGCATTTCAACATCCCCAATGGTTATTTTCTGGTCTGGGAAGTAAGTTCCTTCCTGCAGCTGTTCAAACAGACCAGAGTTCCTGAAGATGCGAGCGTCATGCACCTTTCCCGGCCATCCCACATTGATGTTGGCGAAACATCCCTTGTGATCCACCAGTGCAGCACCATTGAAAAGTACCCTTTGCGGTTTACATACTGGCTGCCAACGTGGTCCGGTCCCAAGATAGGGATATGCGTTCCGTCTATCCCCCACCACAGTTAGGGAACCCCATTGCAGCAAAGCAATCCACTATGACCTGCACATTTTCCAGAGTCACTACCCTTGATAGCAGCAGCTCAGTGATTGCACTGACTACTTGGATCACAGCAGCCCCCACAGTAGATTTGCCCACTCCAAATTGTTTCCTGACTGACCGGTAGCTGTCTGGAGGTGCAAGCTTCCAGAGGGCTATCCCCACTCACTTCTCAACCTTGAGGGCTGCTCTGATCTTGGTATTCTTGTGCTTCAGGGCAGGGGAAAGCAAGTCACAAAGTTCCATGAAAGTGCCCGTACGCATGTGAAAGTTTCACAGCCACTGGGAATCATCCCAGACCTGCAACACCAGAATCAGCGTTCCACGGCAGGAACTTGCCCCATTACCACCATGATGTCCAAATTGCCAGGGCCTGTGCTTTGAGAGAAGTCTGTGTCCATGTCCTCATCACTATCGTGATCATGCTGTTGTCGCCTCCTCGCCTGCTTTTGCAGGTTCTGCAGATACTGCAGGATAATGCACGAGGTGTTTACAATGCTCACAACAGCAACAGTGAGATGAGTGGGCTCCATGCTTGCTGTGGTATGGCATCTGCAGGACAACAGGAGAGCAGAGTTGCAGTGGAAGCAGTGGATGACGATGGATGCTAGGAGAATAGATATTTATACAGAACGATGAGAGGACCTGCAAGGTGGAGTCATGGCACCAGGAGAGCAGAGTTGCAGTGGATGATGATGATTAGCAGTCGTACTGCACCATCTGCTGACAGCAGCACCCAGTACACAACAGCAGTGCTGACGGTGAGCTGAGCTGAGCTGAGCGGGCTCCATGCTTGCCGTGATATGCCATCTGCATGGAAAAAAGGCGCAAAACAATTGTCTGCCGTTGCTTTCATGGAGGGAGGGGCGACTGATTGTTGGATCATATTAAAGAAGTTCTGTATTAAATTCACAAATGAGTTTGATTCCCCAGAGTTTAAATTCCAGGGTATTACTAATTAAGAGGTCTCTTGGGTTTTGGTACTGTTTGTCTTCCTCTCTGTGTGAAACTTGCAAGCTGCTAATTGTGTTAGTACATTCTAAGACAGAGTCTGTTCTCAAAGCAATTCTTTGTAACAACAACTACTCACACAGAGAGAGACTCAAAGCAATACTCTCTAACAACAGAAACAGGACCCAGAGACTCCCCGCCCTTTTGTTGTATTCATCTCGCTTTGTTAACAATTGTGATTAAAATAGAGATAGAGGATGTATGTGGATGGATGCTTGGTGTGGATAATAACTGAATGATCAGGGAGGTGTCAGCCTAAGAATCCAGTCGCCATTGGCTGAAGAAGGCATCAATAGAAATAACCAGAGGACCTCCGAAGGGCAGACTGGAATCCACCCAACAGCCTCAAGGATGGGAGAACCAAAGAACAAGATAACATCTGGCAGCACAAAGCCATCAGGAATGTGCCATCTGCTGATTGATTCAGCAACAGCATGATGAAGCAATTCCCATAGACTGGCATAGGAAGAAATTCCTATAAAAATGGAGTGAGAACTTTGGGATTTGATTCTGCAAACCAACTTCCAGGAGCATCAGATGTGCATTTGACAAGGCCCTGCTCCCTCCACCTGGCCAGTGGCTTGGCACGAGCAACTCTAAGGCTGGTAACTATGATAACAACCTTGCAGAACCTGTGTGTGTGTGTACGAATGAATGTGTGAATAAATAGGAAATTGAATGGAATGTTATAGCTATAACTAACTGCTTACTATGATTCTTTCTGTATTCACAATAAATGTGGCATTTTGCCTTATCCCCTTTAATAAGATCTTGCTGGTTTTTATTTTATTGGTATAACATGATGACATGTACCCAAAACCACCCGCGACAATATTTTTGCCCCATCAGGCATGGGGAGCTTAACCCAGCATTCCAATGGGCAGCAGAGACTGCGGGAACTGTTGGATGACTTATGGAGCGGTGCACTGTGGGGTAGCTGATGCTAGCCATGGTAGTGAAGACGCACTCCGCCGACTTAATGCACTAAATGGGAACATACACAATCGCCTATATAAAATAGATTTCTAAAAATAGACTTCTATAAGATCGACCTAATTTCGTAGTGTAGACATACCCTATAAGTCTACTTTTAAGGTATATCTGTCTTCATAGCACTTGAAAGGAAGCAGAGAAAGGCTCTACAGAGCATTGAACTTGTCAGTTAATAAACAAGACTTACACGGTACTGACCTTAAGTGGCAACGTAAACAGATTCCGTGGGTAAAGAGAAAGACAAGTGGAATGTGAGAAAGAAGGAATGTTTCCTGTTGGTCACAAGCTAGAGACAGACAACACATTCTCTAGTTTACAAAAGTTTTGAAAACTGTTATAAGCTAAGAAGAGAACAATATAGGAACCAGTACCTCCTTTGTTGTGAAAAGAGATTGGAGAATTAAACAAAGCACAGTACCTGTCAAGGTTCCTTCCCCACTCTGAACTCTAGGGTACAGATGTGGGGACCTGCATGAAAGACCCCCTAAGCTTATTCTTATCAGCTTGGGTTAAACACTTCCCCAAGGTACAAACTTTGCCTTATCCTTGAACAGTATGCTGCCACCACCAAGCGATTTAAACAAAGGACAGGGAAAGAGACCATTTGGAGACGTCTTCCTCCAAAATATCTCCCCAATCCCTTATACCCCCTTTCCTGGAGAAGCTTGAGAATAAACAAGCTGAGCACAGACCAACTTGGGTTTCTTAGGATCCTAAGAACCCAATCAGATTCTTAAAAAACAGAACTTTATTAGAAGAACAAAACAAGGATAAAAGCAACACTCTGTAAGATTAGAATGGAAGATAATCTCACAGGCAGGCAGATTCAAAACATAGAGAATTCCTCTAGGCAAAACCTTAAATTACAAAAAGACACAAAAACAGGAAGACACATTCCTCCAGCACAGCGAATTTTACAAGCAAACAAAACAAAAACATTAAACAAAATAAAATCTAACGCATTTTCTAGCTAGATGACTTACTAACTTCACAGGAGTTGGAAGAATTGCATCTTTGATCTGTTCCCTGCAAAGGTATAGCACAGACAGACAAAACCCTTTGTCCCCACCTCCAGATTTGAAAGAATCTTGTCCCCTTATTGGCCATTTTGGGTCAGGTGCCGGGGGTTACCTTAGCTTCTTAACCCTTTACAGGTGAAAGGATTTTGCCTCTGGCCAGGAAGGATTTTATAGCACTGTATACAGAAAGGTGGTTACCCTTCTCTTTACATTTATGACAATAAAATTTGTAATGTTTCAGAGGTGATCTGAGATTAGATCAGGGCAATACAAGCAAATCAGTAAAACGGGATGAGTATTTTGCAATTGTTAGGTGAGAAAAGTTAAACATGAAGCAGTTAGGCCAACTGAACCAAAGTCAGGCCAAGAAAGGCTGCTGGGAAAGTCCCTGAAAGTAGAATGAAGGAATACTTGTTTAAGTTACAGAGAGTGAGAAAAAAGGGGAGGCCTGCATTCCTGCATTTTTGTACCAGATGTACTGGGAACAGTCCTTGAGATACAGGGGCACTGTTTTCCACTCCCTGTTTTTGTGTTATGTCTGTTCTTAATTCCTCGACTCCCAGTTGACACCCATAGCGATAAGAAAGTTAGTGAAGCATTACAATTTGCTAAAAGTTATCTACAATAAAGGGGGTAGAAGTGCATGCATAATAGAAAAACTAGGATAGAAAAAATAAGATTTTAACTAACATAGGGGAGAGGTGGGCTGCTTTATGAATAAATCTGTGAGGCGACGGGACTGTCTATAAAAACCTATTTAGTTTTACTTAGAGGCTGCTGGTTCTCTTTGGAGACGAGCTGCTCTCTATTGTTGCGTGCACTCTTCAATAAAGAGCTTTGTGTTCGGACCTTGCTGGTGCTGCCTGTCTCTCTCTGGTCAGACAACGAACCGTGCCGTCTGGGGTTCAAGTCCTTGACACAATGGAAAGAGAGAGACTGCACAGTGAGAGAACATGGTGTGTGTGTGTGTGTGTGTGTGTGTGTGTATACATAATATCTAAACACACACACACACACACACACACACACACACACACACACACACACACCAAGAGAACATTAAAAAAAACGATGGTAAAAGAACATTGTTGTTGCAAAGTCAAACAGCTAACTGTTAGGAAATGACAGACTCAGATTGTCCATGCATACAGTCATGTGTGTAAGCCTTCTGGGTGTCTAATTCCATGATCACATAATATTTATTTCCATGGGACCCTCATTCAGTGCACAGGATGGACAATGTTCACCATGGGCATTGGGAAAAGTGGGAATGGGCAATCAATCAAAATGGACCAAATTTCAGTGGTGTTGCAACCTTGTGTACCAGGTTGCAATGCCACTCACTCAAATATGGATCAGCTTCCCCTCTATCTTGCCAGCTGGGTAGGTGCTCCACTGTTGTGTCACCCTGCTCTGGTCAGGAGGCTGTCTCCCTTGTTGCATCCCTGCTGAGTTCAGGTTTTCAAAAGTGGGAGGACATGCTCCCGCATTTAAAAAGTGGGTGGGGCAATGACTCTTTCCCCACCCTGGCCATCTCCAGTGACTATGATATTCTCTGACTGGGTAGTTATTTAAACATTTTTTTTTAATCATCATTCAATGTGTGGCCACAGGCCTTATTTGCTGCATGTTATTTGAACCCTTCTCTGAATTCAGAATGACTAATTTTCGAATGGACTTTTCTATGTGACTAATGGACTATCAGTATAGTATTGGAAAGCTTCCCAAACATGAATGAATTTACCTTCACACAACCCCTGTAAGGCGAGAGGGTGGTATTATCCCAATTTTACACATGAGGACGGAGGCAGAAAGATTAAGGCCACAGTTGCCAAAAGTGTCCAGTAATATTGGCTGCCCTATTGCAGTGTTCTGCTGAACAAATACAGTATTATCACAATGCAATCTGTAATATATCTGGACTCAGCTGCTGAAAGCAAGTTCACCTGTCAAGAGCAGAAAGATGAAACTACTAAAGTCTAACAATCTTACTTATCTTGAAAATTCTATCTGTGCATGATCCACTTACTTTCTCACTCAGCTCTGGGACCACATATTGCATGGAATAAGATATTTTTCTCTTTCCTATGATTATTTATCTGTCTTACACCATAATTGAAAAATTCATACAAAATCAGTACATCAAAACTAGCAAACAGATATAATAAAACAAGAATACCACTTCACAGTACAATAAAATAAAAATCAATATACAGCAAATAATGGCTACTTTTGAAGTACAGACATTACTTAAAATTCATAAGCATCAATCAAAGTTTCATAAACCTAAGATAAGGAAGCATCTCATACAATCAATAAATATTTTTTCTCCCCAATTCTTAAGGTCACGCTTGAAAAGTTCTTACAGGAAAAAATTACAGGCTCTTTCTGTGCTGAATGTACCCGTTTCCTTTATCTGCCAGCCTACAGAACTTTATTAATAAAGGCTAGATCATTCTTTTCTTAATGATGTAATAAATTCACACTTTAGTCAATGATATCTACTCTTCCAACTGACCTATCCTGCAGTGACACCCAGAGAACATTATTCCTTCTACTTTAAAAAAAATACTATCCACTCAATATGAAGCCAACAGATGTAATAATTAATACCTCACCAGGGTAAGTATCTTGCAAAATAAATAAAGTATTAATTTTCAAGACTTTAGTCATTAATGTATAGTAAAATATAAGATCTGGGAAAATTATACACCAAAGGCATATTAAGAACCGCATTTGTCAGACAAAAATACCTTAAGCCTTGAAACAATGTAGATGAATATTCTTGTCCCCAACAAATTCTACTGAGGTGAATATAAGTTCCTTTGTCTACCATGTTTGTTACCTCCCACTGCCCCATGACAGCTCCACTGCCCCTCTTTGCCCTCTCTGCTGAGTCCCCTAAATAATGTCCCACATACTTAAATTTCCACAAACCTTCAGTCAAAAGTGCTCTAAATCAACCTCTTCTTCCTTCTCTTCTTGACATATGCTGCCATCCAGCCCTTTCCCGAATGCAACATACCCTTGACTCAATCTGTCTTTCAGCTACCAGTTTTCTTCTGTTGCATCTGCATTACAGTCCTGATAGAATATGATAGTCTCTCTACATTTCCTCATTTTCCACACCCCGCCCCCCACACACAGTAGACCCACTACCCAGGTGTAAGAAAACATCCCTCAAAGTTAAACACAAAATCTGCATCTCACACCAATTAGTTTCTAACTCGTTGTAGTGTTCTGAGAGCTAACAACTGTTTGGAGGCCTGATTCCTTGTGCTGCACCATACAGAATTCAAATGAGTGTCTCTGACTTTAGCGAAAGACAGCCATGAGCTGCAGGGAGAATTAAGTCTCTTTTTCTCTTAACATGAAAAATGTCAAACTTCTGATTATTATAAAGTCTGCAAATTAAACCAAAAAAACAAAAACAAACACACACAAACACCCTCCCTCTCCTGCCTCTCAGCATCTGAATTGATATTTGAAATGCAAATAAGTGATATTCTTCTATCTAGGAAATAAATGGCAGTTATAGGGTTCCTTTATATTTTACCAAGGTATGTTTTTGGAATTCTTGCCATCTTCATCTCCCTTCATGAATATTTCTTGATTACCTCAATAAAAACAATCCCCCCCCCCGTATTCCACTACAAAAAGTTTTGTTTGAATGCACGTGGAACACTTGAAGGTTAAATATTTAACCTTTTCACTATTATTCAGCATTGAAATTGTATGTTATCAATAAAATTAATTACTGTACTAACTGTAGCATTCATGAAACTGCTGGAATCAATAAGACACTGTTCCTTGTCTGACTCATTATAATTACAGCTACTTATTGTCAGGACAATGAAAAAGAGCTGATAATTCATCAGGCTTTTTATAATTTTATACGTCATTGCTGAATGCTGTGAATTCATAATTTACAGTAAAAAGAAAAGGAGTACTTGTGGCACCTTAGAGACTAACAAATTTATTAGAGCATAAGCTTTCGTGAGCTACAGCAGCTCACGAAAGCTTATGCTCTAATAAATTTGTTAGTCTCTAAGGTGCCACAAGTACTCCTTTTCTTTTTGCGAATACAGACTAACATGGCTGCTACTCTGAAACCTGTCATAATTTACAGTGGTATTCAGCATGTACTATGGTCTCTGGTGTCAAGTTGTCAAGTTTATACCATGGAAATTTACATTTACATTTACAATGCTGAACTGACAAGAAGAGTCATGAAGACTAGGCTTGGAGTGAAACTTCATTGGTGAAAATACTTACCACTAAATCCTGGACAATTAAGCAGCCAGATAAACAATGTAGTGCACAGGGTCTAATGGTGACTCACTTTGCTTCCCTCCACTCATGCCAAACATTGCCTTTGATTTGTATGAAATATGTATTATGCTTTAATGCCAATATTTTTGGAGAAGAGAGGAAAGTAAATGTATAAAAACCTGCAGAACTCTCTCTCCACTTTTCTCTATTACTGTCACTTATCCTGATCCAGGTATACCACATTTTGAAGATGAAACCAGTTTGGAATCTTGGAGCGAGGTGGGGGGTTGACCTCAACATAAATAAAGCCGCTGCAATGAGCAAATATTTTTTCAACAGTAACAAACCTTTATCAAGATAAATCAAAACAAACAGGTAACAATAAGCAGATCAAATATAACAAATACCCTTCCAGCTTTGATATTAATCTATAACAGTGATCAGGCATATTTTATTCAATATTATTGTTGCCCTTGCAATTAAAAATTGAGACCTGCAGACAATTGTTTGTTGGTTTACTATATCACAAAAAGGTTTCAGATTCATTGAATTTGCTATTGTGCTAATGAAAATGTACCACATCATGGCTCTCAAATTTGAAATTTAATCAAGGACACGGCATTTTAGGATGAATGTTTTAATTTCAAATTATAGTTTAAAATTGCCTTTTTTCCCCGTTCAAATTTGACTTTTTTGCAAAACATTTTTACTTACCCCCAATCAGCATTGTGCAAATGGAGAAAATCTTTTCTGCATCAGTATTGGCCGAAACATTTCCAAACCCAACACTGGTGAGACTGCTGAGAGTGAAATAGAGGGCAGCTATATAGGCACTTCTGATTGACGGGCCTCCTAATGTATTATTGCCATAGTAAGGAGACTCTATACGTTTCCCCAGCTCATGAAGCCAACCTGAAAAGTAAAGAAAAAAAAAAGTTCGATGAGAAACAGCATAATGAAAACCACAGATTCTGTGAGATAAAGTCATACTTTTTAAGATTTAGGGCACTGGATTCTACATATGATTCCAAGAATAAAATGAAGATTAAAGCTCCAATACTGCAAACACCAGGTGTTTAGATAATTATGTCCATACACGATTTGTTCTTATTCATGAGTGCATATGGTGAAAAATAGACTCTTTTACTGAAATCAAGTGTTTATTAGATGCATTCAACAGCTGTATTGGGCAAATCAAAGAATCCAATTCAGGAGAGAAAATAAAAAAGTAATCTAATAATACTGTAGCATGAATACAAACTTCCATTTCATTCTTTTCATTAATTGCTGTTTGAAAAGCTTTTTGAGATTTTGGATCTTTATGTATACATTTCTTCTGTATAGAAGAAAAGATTCAGAAAGGCAGACAAGACTTATAAACCAGAGTTAAGGTATTAAAAAG
Organism: Dermochelys coriacea; assembly: GCF_009764565.3. Lineage (NCBI taxonomy): Eukaryota > Metazoa > Chordata > Testudines > Dermochelyidae > Dermochelys > Dermochelys coriacea. The sequence goes on from NC_050069.1 coordinate 203,111,886, forward strand.
ATGCTGTAGCAAATCTGTTTTCTAAATTGCTCATCTAATCTTTATTTTCATTTTGCCAAATCGAGGGACAGCTATGCAAACCTTGCACAAAGAATCTAAATAAATGGCAGATGAGAAACAGATTAAGAAAAGAGAAGAGATAAAAAAACTATTCATAGTGCCAAGTTCTGCCCATTGGAGGATCTGTTTTTGTAGGTGGGAAATCTTCCTAGATATTCATGCACAGTGAAGGCAGTATAATTTGCCTGGTATGCTGAGTTCACTTTCAGAAGATCTGTATGGGATTTCCTTTTCTGGGCTGTATTCTAAACCCTTCATGACTCTTGAATAATTATGTTAATTTACGCATGTACTAACTGTTTGAAAGATGGAAACATCCATCTCCTCCACTCCATACAGATCAGTAAAATTAGGATCTGGAGAAATTCCTTTAGGTTGAAAAATTACAAAATAGGCAATAAGCTTTAAACATGAAGTCTAACAATTGTGATAACATTTTGTGACTGTTTTGTGACTTTGTATTGGTATTTTCCAAAAGAATTAAATCAAGCCTCTGAAAGCAGACCGTTGAGGATCATTACTACTAATACACTGGACTAGCCACAAATGCAGTCTCTGTTTTCTTGTGCTACTGCCTCCTCATTGCCCATAGGATGCTAGCTACTCCAAATGGAGGGAGGGGAGAGGCAGGGAGAAGCATACCTGTAGCCTTGCCACCACACAGAGGTGAAAGTAAGTCAGTATGCCCCAGTACGGTGTAGCAGCAAGAGCCGGTGCGCCGTACCGGGGTGGATCGGCTTCCCCAGGTGCAATTTAAAGGGCCTGCAGTTCCCAGCAGCGGCTGCAGCCCCCAGTCCTTTAAAATGCTGCCAGAATCCTGCTGCTGGAGTCCTGGGATAGCGGCAGCGGGGCTGGAGTGGCGATTTAAAGGGCCTGGGGCGGTAGCGGTGGCTGAGCTCTGGGCCCTTTAAATCATCCCCGGAGCCCCGCCACCACTTCCCCAGGGCTCTGGCAGGTTCCGGGGACGATTTAAAGGGCCTGGCACAGTAGTGACAGCCAGAGCCCTGTCCCCAGAGCCCTGGGGAAGCAGTGGCGGGGCTCTGGGGACAATTTAAAGGGCCCAGGGCTCTGGCCACCGCTACCGCCCAGGGCCCTTTAAACCGCTGCCAGAGCCTCCAGCTGCCACTGTTACCCTGGGGAGGGGGAATGAGGCACTTGCCGGTACAGGGTGGGCCGGGGCTGGCTCTGATCTCCTCCAGCCCTGCCCCTTCTGCCCGAGGCCCCACCCCTTCCGGGGGCCAGAGCCGGCCCCAGCCCAGCCCTGTACCAGTAAGTCCCTAGACTTACTTTCACCCCTGCCACCACATCTACATAACCTAGCAGGATTATCAGGATGCATAGGTGGAAAGCATGCTGTACCTTCATAAGGTGGCAATGTAGAGTGACTTAGGCCTTGTCTACACTGGCAAGTTTCTGGGCAGTAAAGCAGCTTTCTGCACTGTAACTCCTGAGGTGCACACACTGCCAAGCCATGTGCGCAGAAACTGCGCAGTTGCAGTGCAGTAAAAAAAACCTCACCCTGACGAGAAGCGTAGAGCTTTCTGCGCTTGCATTACAGCACCGCGGGGCCAGTGTAGACACCCTGATCGATTACAGCCCTGCAACTGGCCTCCAGGAAATGTCTCACAATGCGTATTTTTGCCTCTCTGGTCATCGGTTTGAGCTCTACTGAATTGCCCTCAGGTGACCAAACTGTGAGCCCCACCCTTAAATTCCTTGGGAATTTTGAAAGTCCCCTTTCCTGTGTGCTCAGTCTCAGTGCATCTTTCCAGGTGACCATGTCTGCTCCATGCACCAGACGATCCCCCACTTGGAGCAATGCTGAGCTGCTGGACCTCATCAGCATTGGGGGAGAGGAGGCTGTGCAGTCCCAGCTGTGCTCCAGCCATAGGAATTATGATACTATGGACAGATTTCACAATGCATGACAGAAATGGGCCATGACTGGGACATACTGAAGTGCAGGGTCAAAGTGAAGGCACTACAGAACGCCTACTACAAGGTGCGGGAGGCAAATCACCGCTCTGATGCTGCGCCCACGAGCTGCCAGTTCTACGAAGAGCTGGATGTAATACTTGGTGGCGACCCCATCTCCACTGCAAAGGCCACTGTGGATACTTCAGTGGCTCATGTGCCAGTCGAGAGTGGACTGAGCCAGGAGGGGGAGGGGACCCAGAGGCAGAGGATGAATTGGAGGTCAGAGATGCATGCAGCCAGGAGCTCTTCTCTACCCCGGAGGAGGATAGCCAGTCACAGCTGTTGGAGGTTGGCGAAGGACAAACAAGAGAGGAATTTGGAAGTGGCTTTGATTTTGGGAATTGCTGAAGCGAGTTTTTGTGGGCAGGAGGGTTGAAGAAAGCAGGCTTATGTCTGTATGATGCGCGTACCACCACATGCCTAGTCTGAGCGGCAGAACAGGATGTTGATTGACTCCCTCACTTCACGTGAATCTGCCTCAGAGATCTCCACGAGACTCTCATGCAGAAACTGGACAATTTGCTGCTGCAGGTTCTTTGGCAGAACTGCTTTGTTTCTTTCCCTATTAAGGGTAACTTTCCCGCACCACTCTGCCGTCACTGCCGTCTGCCGCAGGGGGACGACCATTGCTGCAAACAAGCGAGCCACATAAGGACCAGGGTAGAAGCTGCAGTCTTGAGGAAGACCCTCCCTTGATTCTCTGCTCACTCTCAGCAGCAAGATATCTTCCATAATGAACACAGCCTGTGGAAAATGTCAGGACAGCAATGATTATAAGGAACCCCATACAGTGCTCCCTAAGAACCACGTGCCCAGTGGACAGTACAGTTCTGGAACACTGATTCCCCCTGCCCCTATGGTTTCTCACCATTTTGGGAGTCTTGTGCTTGCCTGGGTCAGCCAGTTTGTGACAGGTATGTGAATAGTGGCTGTATTTTAAATCACTGAATCAGTGGTCTGTGTGTTGCAAACAATACTGCTTCTGTAAAATGTTGCATTTTGGCTTCACAGATATGACCTTGGGAACCCAGCCTCCTTCTTTGTTATTGCCGGCTGAACGGCTGCACAGAATTAGAAAGCGGCCACGAAAAACTAAAGAGGACTTTCTGGGTGATGTCATGATTAGGAAGCCCATTGCTGCAAAACCATCCACGATGTCCTGCACATTGCTCAGAATCACAGCGCTGCATAGCAGGAAGTGATTAACGGCCTTGTACACTTGCATAAAAATGGCTCCCGTGTTGGATTTCCCAACTCCAAATTGATTCCTGACTGACCGGTAGCAATCCACTCATTTCTCCACTGTCATTGAGGCTCTCATTTTGGTGTCCCTGTGCTGGAGGTCTTGGACGAGTTCTTCACACAGATCCAGGAATGTGCCCTTGCACATCGAAAAGTTCTGCAGCTACTGCTCATCACCCCGTACCTGCATGGCAATGTGATCCCACCAGCTGATGCCTGTTTCTTGGGCTCAGAACTGGCACTCCACCATCTCCAGCTGCTCTTTGAGTGCCACCAGAAACCTTGAATTGTTTCTCTCTCTGTCCCACAGAGATCTAGCCTCCAAGAAATTGTCACGTTCCCTGTGGCTCCTCTTGCACCTCTGCAAATGCTTCAGGATCAAGCACCCCATGCTTGCAATGCTCATGACAATAGTGCAGAGCTGTGCAGGCTCCATGTGTCTGTCACAGATGGTGGACAGCAAGGAGGGATGCATGAGTTTGCAGGGATTTTGAAAAGAGGTGCAAAGTATTATGAAATGGAGATGAAATTATGGAATGGAAAGCACAGCATTATGGGAAGTTGACCCCAGGATCCCAGTCACCCCAGCAGGACTCATTTCAGCCCCATGAGGCATTGCAAAAACTTTCCAAAACATCCTACGCTGGATGGTGGCGAGTTTCACAGTAGGATACCTACCCACAGTGCACTGCACTCTGCACTGATACAAGCACTGCTGGTGAGGACACGCACCACTGACAAAAGGAGCATGGTGTGCACATGCACAAGCGATATAACAACTGCAGTGGCTGTATGGCGACGAAACTTAGGTCGACGTAATTGTGAAGTGCCTTCGCCAAGGATGAGTCCTAATAATGACAAGGTGGATGTGTTACTCACCAAAGTTACTCACCAAAGAATACTAAGGACATATCTACGCTATACAATTACGTCGACTTAAGTTAGTCGCCATACAGCCACTGCAGTTGTTATATCGCTTGTGCACACCATGCTCCTTTTGTCAGTGGTTTGAAGAAGTTTGGCACTGCTATTCAGGCTTTCCTAGATTTCTCCAAATACTCCTTCCAGAATCCAAAAAGTCAAAGCACATCAAACACGTCTCATCCCCACTATCCTGCCTTCCAGTAAACATATGATTAGCTAGCCCAGAAAATAAAAAAAAATAATACTGAGAAAGTGCATCAACGCCAAAATGACATCTCTGAGGCATCTTTCCAGGCTCTAGTGGACTCGGCTATATGTTTCCTAAAATCACACTCCGATCTCCAAAAGCAATACTATCACGTGTGTATGTTAGATAGTGTGCTTTATCAGTGCTATACAAGGAAAATATAAGTTACTTAATGAAACTGATAGAACAGAATCTTAGAAAATCATATTCATTATAGTGAACTTTTGTATCACACTTAGGGTCAGATCCTGGAGCCCTTACTTGCAGGCATAGTATCAGTCCCTTAATAAGTGCACAAAGGAGATATGGATACATTAAGTTCATATAGCAAATAAACTGTGTCATAGAAAAAAATTGCAAAAGTACATTTACTTACTTTTTCACATTAACACATTAAAGTAAGTTAAATAATAAAATCTCTACATTGTCTTATTACAACAAATGTAAGTTATTAGTGCCATTAGTAATTAATATTAGTAGGACATTAGATAAAAATATTTTGTGCATGGTCTAAGCTTTATTCAGCATCCAGCAGTTTATGGGGATATATTAATGTGCAGTAACTCAAGTTAACTGTGAATGTGACTGTCATGGAATTAAACAGAGACTTTGGGGAGTCAGCATTTGTCCCTTCTTAAAATAGCTTACTCTGATTCATCTAAGTCGTGCTTTTTAAAAACACTTAACTAACTTTATCTGATAGCTTGATTGGGTGTGAAATACAGTAAGTACGGAGAGTGTGCACAAAAATCATATAAAGATCTTTAGGTGACAAATAAGGCTTGGGAAGGTTGCAATATTGGCCTTGAGGAGTATAAGAAAGCACCGAGAGGGCTAGGTTCAGCCAAGTGATTACTGCAGAAGTGAGAAGTGTCAAAAAGCGGCAAGAAACATCAGCAAAGGAGTGAGAAGCAATCAGGGTGGTAGAGGAGTGTGACCATGTGTTCTCCCAGCATGCACCCTCCTTTCCCCATGGCATGGATCGATAGGGCAGTGGCTCTGTCTCAGTTTTTTTCTGCAAAAAGAAAAGGAGTACTTGTGGCACCTTAGAGACTAACAAATTTATTAGAGCATAAGCTTTCGTGAGCTACAGCTCACTTCATCGGATGCCTTTTTTTCTGGACTTTCAGCTGATAAACCAGCCTCCAACATCTTCCAGGCTGAGGAGACTTAGTCCTCTGGCTAGATCACATATAAGCCACCCTCCTTCCATGGTACCCAAAGTCCAAAATAAACACAAAAAAAACAAAATTTTCTCTTTCCTCAGGGACAGGCAACAGTCTTCCTCAGTTCCTGACCCCAGTGAGCCTTTTCTCTCACAAGGAGACCTCAAGGCCTGCTCTCCCTCCAGGCCAAGCAGCAACTGAGCTGGTCTCTCCTTTTTTAGCTTCTCCATTGAAGTCAAACACAGTTTCAGATGTTGCAGAGTGGGGCTGGTTGGGCCCCCGGCAGCCCATTAATCCTTTCCTGGCTCAAGGGTTTTGTACACTGCACTACTGGGAGCATTTGGGCGAGTTGGATGGAGGATCTAGGAAGGCCAAAGAAAGTCAAAGATGCCAGAAACAGCACAGTAACGAAACTCATATGTTAAATCTTGCAGTCCTTACTCAGTCCAACCATCCATTGACCTAATGTTGCTGCTAATAATAAAATAATAATAGTAAATTATATAATAATGAAATATGCAGTGTTGTTGTAGCTGTTGGTCCCAGGATATTAGAGATACAATGTAGGTGAAGTAATATATTTTATTGGACCAACTTCTGTTGATGAGAGAGACAAGCTGATGAGTTTACGAAGAGCTCTTCTTCAGGTCTGGGAAATGTACTCAGAAGTGTCACAGCTAAGTACAAGGTGGAACAGATTGTTTAGCATGAGTAGTTCACACACGTTTCCAGGGACCATTCAAGGTGAAGTGGCCTGTTTACTCCCCGCCAGTCATAGGGGGGGAAAGATAAGGGAGGAGGGAAAGGCAACTGAGGGAGGTAGTTAGTGGGTTATACATTGTTGTTATAAGCCATAAATCCAGTGTGTCTATTCAGTCCTTGATTTTTGGTGCCTAACAAAGTTATGAATTTAAACTCCCTGACTTGTCTTTTGAAAGTGCTTTGCGGGCTTCCATTGAGGATGAGCATTTAGTAGAGATTATACTTTGGAGAATGAATTGCTTTTGGGGATGTTGTTCATTTGATAAGTTAAGACCAAAGTATATTGTTTCCCAGAATTATTTTGAATTCAGTATCTTCTTAGGTATTTTAACACTATTTATGATTGGGCAAAAGAATTTGTTTAAGAGCCAGGGGTTAATAAATAACCAGACAGTTTATAGTTGGCAACATTAGCAATCTTAACTAAATCCTATGAAATTGAAACAAAATATTTAATCCGTTACTTAGAAGAAGCCATTTAAAGATTTGAGTTAAGACAAGTTCCAAATATTAAGAATCTTAAATCCAATTATTTCTGTTTACCAATGTTTTGCCCCTGTCTTCAGGAATACATGATTTAGCCATCTGGAGATTAACAGAAGAAAGTGTTAGCGTTTTAGGTTACCAAAGTCCTATATCCCAATAAAACCATTACAAGAGTTTGAAAATCTAATCCCTGGGCACTGTCTTCATTAACTTCCTCCCACCAATCCATGTTGAAGTGTTGGGAAGATGTTCCTTGGATTTGTTTCTTCTTGAGTCTTTGTGTTTTTCTTAGCTTACTTGTGGAGATGGACAGGAAGAATTGTGGAGTGCTTGTTATCTAAGCAGAAGGCGTATGTGAGAGAGAGGGGGGTGCTCACTTCAGAGTTTTATACTTTTCTCCTTCCTGTTTCCATGAATCATAGGTTTCAGAGTAGCAGCCGTGTTAGGAAAACACACCTCTTTCAGGCTTGTTTAGATTCAAAGTTAGATGCTGTTACTCTTTCATTGGCTCCATGGCTTCACAGGAAGTCCTTAGGAGCCTCTTCATCTTATGAATGTTTAGTTTGTTAATGCAGTGGTTCTCAACCAGGAGTACGTGTACCCCTGGGGGTACTCAGAGGTCTTACAGGGAGTACATCAACTCATCTAGATATTTGCCTGGTTTTACAACAGGCTACATAAAAGCACTAGTGAAGTACGTACAATGATTTGTTTATACTGCTCTGTATACTATATACTGAAATGTAAGTACAATATTTATATTCCAATTGATTTATTTTACAATTATATGGTAAAATGAGAACAAAAGCAATTTTTCAGTAATAGTGTAACTGTGACACTTTTTTATTTTTATATCTGATTTTGTAAGCAAGTAGTTTTTAAGTGAGGTGAAACTTGGGGGTACGCAAGACAAATCAGACTCTTGGAAGGGATACAGTAGTCTGGAAAGGTTCAGAGCCACAGTGTTAATGCATATACGTATTAGGGTTGTAATTCTTTCTTGACAGTTGCATTTCCTTTGTCTTTGTGAAGGGAGATTCTCAGAACATCTTTACATTTAAAGTTTTAACTCTTTTATTCAATTAATTTTCTGAGATATCCCTTTCATTCCTTCAGGGTTTAAGAGGAGCTGAAATGATGTTTCATATGAATCCAAATAATCCTGTTCTCTGTGACACTTTGGCACCCCAATATTCATCACTGCCATGTATTTAGGATATGTTTTGTATGAAGTATGCCTTATGAGGAGGTATTCTAAAAGTCTTCATCTGCTAGACATTAATATCTCATTGGATTGTATGTGCTATTGTTGCATGGGAAGCTTTCAAGTTTGGCTGTGTCTGTGTTATTGAAACATGTTGTGAGGTTGAAAAAACACCCACAAGCAGCCTTTCAGGTACAACAGTAAAAAGGCCAAACCATGTTAGTTTATTGAAGGAATTCACACAAGCACAAGGATTACCCCAGAAACTGTGTACAGAGAGATACAGAGATAACACCACACAATGGGAACTGTTTGACCCAGGTCACAGAAAAAGAGCTTTCCAGCAAGTGGGGAGAAGATCTAAAAGGGGGACAATGACAGCATGATGGTACCTCTCTCTCTGTACAACAGCACGCTGGAAACACCAGAGGGGCAAGGACTGAATTGTGGGAAGAGATAGTATAAAATCCCTCTAGCCTGAGACTATGTATGAAAATGTGGGAAAGCCAAGGCAACTTGTGCATTAAGAATCTGCCATCCTGTTGATCACTCAGGGTGAAAATTTGCTAATTTATATCCTACGTATCTAGTGTGTTAAGCTCAGTTTGCGGTGTTGTTTATTTCCTAAGGGAATCTGCTTTGATCTGCTTGCTATCACTTAAAATCTATCTTTTATAGTTAATGGACTTTTTTTATTGTGTCTAAAACCAGTCTATGAAAATTATAACTTCGGGTGGAAAGCTGTTGCATCTCTCTCTCCACATTGAGGGAGGGGGTAAATTTTATGAGTTTATTCTGTACAGTTTTCTGTGCAGCGCAAGATGGTATAATTTTGGTTTACACTCCAGAGGGGTGTGTGCACTTGAGTAACTGAGCAGGTCCTTAGCTAAGCTTTCCCATGCACAGCTGATCTCAGCATGTGTGTATGAAGCTGCAGTCGGGTGTGTCACTATCTGTGTGTATGCTGGTGAAAAAGCAAGTTTGGAGAGCTTGGCAACTTCTCACAGCACCACAGTGTGAAAGGGAGCCCAGGCTGGTGGGTCAGGTGGGCTCAGTGGCACCCCAGGGGGAACCCGTCATATTCTCTTTAAAAGTCAGCTGTCAAAATAACCTTTTTGAAATTAAATTCTTAAAAAAGGAGTTGTTAATCTTGAATGGTCATCAAAAAAGGTACTGTCTTTTCTTTTTACCAATCTTTGGAGAGGTTTTTCTTATCTTCATGAGTTTGGTGAGGGGTTGCTGAACTAATTTTCTAGTTAATATAAATATATCTATAGTCAAATGGCTACTTATATCTGTAATCCATTACAGCATCATATGGCTTTGATATATTTATACATAAAACATCTTACTGTTCATATAACAATATCAGGCAGTTATCATATGAAGGTTTCTATTTAGATACAAAATATTTGCAAATATACAACTGAAAAGAAACTCATGCCATCTTATGCATTTGAGAAACAACAAAGGTTTTCACCTTTAAGTAACCAATATAATCTGTAAAACATATCCCACCATAAATGTTCTCCAGACTGAAAGAACAGATTCTTAGTGTATTTACAAAGAAATCAATTTCAATAAGCATATTTCTTAAATTAATTGTGTGGGTTTAACTTACGGTGGTTCTTTCCAAAAAAGAGGGCTAAAAGATCCACTTTTATTACTTGACTTATAGTTTTGATAACACACCCTAAGCATTACTTCTTTTTGGAACTTCTGAATGAAAATACCCTCCCATCTTTTACACAACCAGTATTCTTTCTCAAACATAAAATAGCAAAAAAAATCATATTGATACCAAGCTGATATCTTATACAAGAGGAATTTGTCGTGTTCTTTAATGAGGCACTCTGATGAATTTGTTTGTTTGTTCTGAACAAATGGTTTCTAGATTTACAACCTACCATTTGCAGTATATTCACAATTTCTAATTCCAGACTTATCAAATATTCTATACAAAGCATGAGACATAATATGTCTTATATACAACTTTCAAAACATAATATTAAAGAAAATAGTATAGAATGTTAAAGCAAAATAGAAATTATAAAGTTGCATTCCATAGACTATATAAACACACTTGGAAGTAATAAACTTGGATCTATAACTAAAAAGAGGTATCTTTCTGATATTTGCTTGTCCTTGGGAGACAAAAAGCAGAGCCTTTGGTATTTCTTTGATGAGTTCGAACATTTTGTAACATAACTAGCTAAACATGATATGCATTGTTACATTTTCAAGCATCCTGGCAAAAACATACTTGTAGCTGTATCTAATATTCAGAAAAGACAAAAATATGTAACAACCTAAGAACAATAATAAAAGTTATAGTAATTTTATTTATCTTATTTTTGCATCAATATGGATGTCTCTCTCTCTCTCATAACACCATTATGTAATGATGTGGGTAATTATAGGCATGTCAGTCTGACGTTGATTCTAGGCAAGATACTGGAGCGGACTTAATTAATAAAGAATTAAAGGAAGGTAATATAATTAATGCCAATCAAATGGAAACACAGATCCTGACAGACTAACTTGATACCGTTGTTTGGTGAAATTGCAAGTTTGGTTGATAAAGGTAAAAGGATTGATGTAATATACTTAGATTTCTTTAAAGCATTTGACTTAGTACAACACAACATTTTGATTAAAAAACTAGAATATAAAATTAACATGGCACACATTAAATAGATTAAAAGCTGGCTAAATGATAGGTCTCAAAATTGTAAACAGGGAAAACTTTAATTGTAAATGGGGAATTAACACTGAGTGGGTATATTTCTATTGGGATCCCTCAGGAATTGTTTCTTGGTCCTATGCTATGTAACACTTGTATCAATGACCCGGGAGAAAACATAAAATCATCACTGATAAAATTTGCAGATGACAAAAATTGGGAGAATGGTAAAGAAGGAAGATGATGATACAGAGAGATGTGGATCTCTTGATAAACTGGCACAAGCAAACAATATGTGTTTTTAATATGGCTTAATGTAAATGTACACATCTAGGAACAAAGAATGTAGGCCATACTTATAGGAAGATGCACTCTATTCTGAAAAGCAGTGACTGAAAAAATATTGGGGGTTGTGGTGTATAATCAGGAGAATATGGGTTTCCAGTGTGGCCAAAAGAGTTAATACAGTCCTGGGATGCTTAAATATGAGAATCTCTAGAAGGGATAGAGAGGTTATTTTACCTCAGTATTATGCACTGGCGTGACCATTGATGGAATACTGCTTCTAGTTCTGGTGTCCACAATTCAAGAAGGATGTTAATAAATTGGAGCCATGAGAATGATTAACGGATTAGAAAACATGACATATTGATTGACTCATGAACCTCAATCTATCTATTTTAAAGAGAAAGTTAAGGGCTGACTTGATTACAGTCTGTAAGTACCTACATCAGGAACAAATATTTGATAATGGGCTCTTCAGTCTAGCAGGGAAAACTATGATCCACTGGCTGGAAGCTAAACTAGACAAATTTAGAGTGAAAATCAGGTGCACATTTTTACCAGTGAGAGTAGTTAACCATTGGAACAATTTATGCTCATGGTGGAGTCTCCATCATTGGCAATTTAAAATCAAGATTAGATGTTTTTCTAAAAGATACATTCTAGGAATTATCTGGGGGAAGTTCTATGACCTGTGTCATAGATGATCACAATGACACCTTCTGGCCTTGTAAACTGTGAATATATGTATGATTTTATATATGTGGATAATAATAGTTACTTTGTACATACACACACTGCATAACAGAGTGACTATTCCACATATGCTGTGGCAAGTTTATCTAAAAAGCAGTACTTCCCCATAATCATAAATGTAAATACAATCAGGGATAATGTAGGAGAAAAATCTTTTTCCTGAGATTATTATAAACTGTTCAGCAAAACTGACTGGAAAACAGGTTTCCCAGTCCACGAGTATTTGAGATTTAAAAAAAAAATCTCATTTTGCATTGGGACAAAACCAAGATGTTTGAAAATATTTCATAAAAAATGAGACAGTGAGAGAGAGAGAAAGCACATGCTGTCAGCCTGGTTTGAGACCCATCTTCAAATCAGGCAGAGCAGGGACTTGAATCCATGTCTCCAATATGCAAGATCACTTTTGGTCTCTGACTCACTTTGACTAGCAATTACATCCTGGGCCCAGGAAATATTTCCTGACAAAGGTTTCATCAAAACTGGGACATTCCTGCAAAAAGTTTTGGTTTTGATGAATCAGCATGTTCTGATGAATCGCTGTTTCGTCAAAAAATTCCTGACCAGCTCTCCTCTACAAGTTCCCAGCCGCAGCAGTCCCCTTTTTCTGAACAGTCAGTTACCCTTCCTCTCTTACAACTCTTGCCTCCTCCTCCCATGTTACAGATGCAGAAGTTTCTCATATGCTGTCCTTCTCTAACACCTCCACTTGCGCAGATGACCCATCCATCTCCTGATCTCCCTCACGCTCTGTCTCAACCCCTCCCTTCCCTTATACTTCTCTTTAACCTCTCACTCTCCCATGGATCAGTCACAAATCTTAGTAGTTTAGGTTATGAAACGTCAGTTAATATTATACAACTGAAAATTATGGAGAACAAATGACAAACAAAAACAAAAAACCCTAAAAACCAAAAGCAAAAATACTAGAAAAATAGGAAAATAAAAAATAAAGTGTTAGTCACCTCATAAAAATATTTTACAGTAGTAATACAGAAGGTGCTGTATGTCTGCTGATGTGTAAGAAGCAGTTTGAGGTCATCCGGACAAAATAAGACTAGCTGAGAGAAAATGGACCCTGCATAACCGGACTGCATTTTTTAATGGAAGTAAATTTAATTCCTGAGAGCAGTGCTGACTCCCACTGTCACAACCTATGATCACTGTTGTAGGCCTGCTTCCTACCTCCAATTTAGATCTACTGAAGACATTGATGAGCTGAAGGGAGCTCACTGAGGCTTGTGGGAGCCCCTTGTTAACAGAATTGCCCGCTGGGCCCTGTAAAGGAGAACCATAGCTTTCATTATTTAAAAAGAGTGTGTGGATGAAATCCTGGTCCAACTGAAGTCAAGGGCAAAACTCCCATTCACTTTTATGGGGCCAAGATTTCACCCTATATCTTTAGCCTCTTTCTGTGCAAAGTTTGCCTTGAAAAAATAAACTCCAATGCAAAAATTTGGGGTAAACAGTTCCAATCTTTTCAATCTCTTGTCATAAGAGTGTTTCTATGTTCCAATCATTACCATAAACCATTTGTTTATGATCCTCACCTTTGCTTGTGCTATATCTAGTTTGAGGTGGGGTGACCAGAACTGAACATTGTATTGCAGATAAGGCACATCATTTATATAATTACATCACAAATGGATGCACCGGGAGAGAGTAATTTAAAAGGACTGAACATGAGGCAAAGAGTCAGTTGGCATGCATAATAAATAAAAGGTACATGGCAGTTCCTTTTTCAATCACTACATAGTGCAAAGCTGATTTAGAGGGAAAGTTAAACTGGAGAAATTTTAGTATAAGTGTAGCAGACACATCTGTAAAGGCTTCATTGCAATAAAGTAGGGTTAGAATTAATCTATTCCCATCTGTCTTTATTCTGCTAACCCACTTTCCTAGACACAATTTTTTAACTACAGAAAAAAAACTGACAAAGGGAAGACATCTGAAGGGCTTGTCTATGTGGCGGGGTAATGAACACTGTGGGGGTGTGATTCTAAACCACTATAATGTGGTTTGCATAAATCAGTCCATGTAGACCTTGCAGGTGCACACTAAAGATTCGCTTGTGCACTTTACCATCATGCTGTGGTATCAGTTAATGTACAACACATTAGAAATCACACTCCTGAAGAACGCATTACTGGTGTAGACAAGCCCTCAGTTTTCTTTAAGTATTAAAAAAAAATCCTGTTAAAGTATATTAAATCCATTTATAATGGAGTTTATGATAACAATAGGCTTATTCACAGTTGTGTGTATTTTAGAGACATGTAAATAGTTTAAAGTGTACATTCAAAATATGTCATACGGGAGGCAGCTGATGACTTTGGGGACTGGTGATGACTTTAAGAAATGGATATGAGCCTTTTATACTTGCATCATCAATGGCACTCAGACCAGTTTGGGTGTAAAATTTTGGCAGCCCTATGTGGAATGAGTGTTCCTGTTCTCAGTGATAGGAGTCCAGTCCAGTTCTCAATGATATGTGTCCACATCACCAAAACTTACCATTGCAATAAACGTTAATTGGCACCTTGTTGACATCTCAGCAAAAAAACCCACCACACACACACACCACCTGTATTTGGGACGGGCATGGAGACGAACAATACTATCATTCCTAGAAGTACTCCTCCCAGCTCAAATGTTGAGGCACACTGGTCTGGCGCTATGGGAAAACTTGCTTCGCCTCTCCAGGTGTTTCAACCATATACATTCCATATATTCTGAATATACACAACTATGCAAATGCACTCCTGACCTCCATGGATGTAGATGCAGGTCAAGCAGTGGAGTCAACGAGTGAGAAGACTCAATATAAGGAAGCCACGGAGGGAGTGGTGGGGATGGCCTGGAAAAAAGTGGGGTGTAGAAAAGGAATCCCACTCTTGCCCAGATCCTCTACTCTGCACAAAGGACTTCCACTAGACATTTCAAGTGCAGTTGTAAATGCAGCACTTAGATACCAATGTGAAGGATGATTCAGAAAACTAACATTGGACAAATTTGCTGGATGAGTCTCCATATTGTAAATAAAAGCAACACAAATCCTTTGTTATGGAATGAAAAAGGGAATATGATCTTTTTTCCTACATGTAAATATTTTGTGTTACTTTTCTATTAAGTAGCTAAAATTCTGAAAAAAAAACAGCAAATCACAAGAAGTTTGATATTTCAGATTTAAGATATGCCTCTGTTTAAATGCCAGTGCATACACTAAAATAAAACCTCAAATAATCTGAACTACAAACGCCATATGTCATCATTACCAACTCTATCTGACATTACAAACAGCATGCTTCAGGGAGTTATGG
The DNA here is from genome assembly GCF_009764565.3 of Dermochelys coriacea. NCBI lineage: Eukaryota > Metazoa > Chordata > Testudines > Dermochelyidae > Dermochelys > Dermochelys coriacea. The sequence continues at coordinate 203,126,995 of NC_050069.1, forward strand.
ATCTTGTCACTGCCATCATTTACCAACATTTTTTAAATTAAAAATTAAAAATGGAGGCTCTGTAGTTATTGGTTCAGAACAAACTTGTCAGAAACAGAGTTTGATGAGAATGCCTTCTTTCCAAAATTACAAATGAGGATTTATCAGCAGCAAATGCTACAATTATTATTGTTATAATGGAAGTTAAGTGTACCCTACAAAGGACTAGATTCAATAACAGTGCCATTTGGCTTCCACAGTACAGAAGTTGGATAGAATTTTTATTGATTCTCTTCCCAAAGTAGCAACTGAAACAAGAGGTGGGTCTGAGCCAAAACTCAAAGTTCAAGCAGCCACTAATGCTGTGGATATCTGGACCCACACTTTCCTTCTAGCTCATTTCTCTATGATGTGCTAAATCAAAACTGGGCCCTACTGAAGTCAATGAGAGTTTTGCTATTGACTTCAATGGAGCCATGATTTCATCTCAGACTTGAGAAAATGTGGCTCTTTATTCATATCTGAACTTTATAGCTTGCATAGGTGGTAGGCCAGATAAAAAACCCAATATCCCAGGGTGTTTTCCAAAAAAATACCCACACACCTACCTCTGGCTGGAGCTTTATTTCTCCATCTTTTGAAACTGGCTCAGCCCGTGTCTCAGATTCTATCCCAAGTAAAACACAGTTGCATAAGAAACAAAAGCAAAACAAAACTGGGTTACTTGCCCATAACTTCTTGGCCTCTTCCAAGACTTTCTGTTGTGTGGTGGAAGGGTGCTGTTTATATAATCCCCTTAAATCCCAGCATACTTTGCCACAGACTACAACTATTGTCACTGTTACTCGGGAGATGCTAGTTAGCAAACCCTACTCTCCTGCACCTCCGTGAGAGACTGACTGGGAACTAACTGGATCCAGCTTTGTCCCTCACTATTAAAGGCACAGGGGAGTTCTAGTGCATCCACCTCATGGAATTTAGGTTTTTGGACCTAAAAACAGAACCAGCAGTTTTCCCAAACTGCCTCTCTGTTTCTCAGTGAACCTGTTCCCCACAAGTATGGTTCCTGAAACAGCACAGTACTGGCCCAACACGTATATATTATACCTATACGCAGCTATATGAAGGCTAAACAATCTAAACTATCAAGTAGGTTTGTATCAATGCAACATATTTGTGAAGAATTTGAGAACCATTCAACTTTACTGGAATATAGAAATGAAAATGCTATGCAAAGATTGCAATAGGTTTTAAACCACATTTTCAAAGGAAGATAATCCCATTACATCAGCAAAGAGCCATTTATTTTCAGAGAATAAAATTAGTTACAGTTTGATCCCAACGGCAAGATCCTGGTTAGCAACATTTAAGTAGACTATAGACGTAGTTCAGAAATGAATTAAGCTATCTTTGTAAACCAGGTACCAATTAGAGACAATGGAGAATTTTACACAATGCATAGTAAGAGAAAGGTTAGCAAGTGGTCATAAAGACAGAGAAAAGTAACTGGTTGGAATAAGGAGAAATCTTCTGAGAGAAGGTACCTTTATTCTCTGAGCATTAACATTATCACTTGGAAATAAATATAGTCTCAAAACCATTATAAAAATAATTCTGTAAGCTCACAGTTAGACCAAGTCATAACAAAATTATTGATTCTATGTGCTGACTGCAAATGCAGTTTTCCTGGCAAACAAATATTTAATCATCATATTGGTTTCAAAAACAAGAGGTGCTCAAGGGATCTTAAAACAGGAAAAATTCTAAGCTCCTATTCTAATGTTGGTGATAACAAAGACAGCTGAATCTACAGCAATGCCAAAAACCTGATAACAATTAAGCCTTATAGGCACAAAACTGAACTCTCAATGGACATTAAGAAGTTTGCAAATATAACTGACTATACGAAACAAAGTTTCTAAATTCCCAAGTCCTATTGAAGTTAATGGCAAAACTCCCATCAATTTCAATGGGGCTAGGATTTCATTTCCTGTATTTAACAGGATGGGGGCTTGAAAATAATTGAGGTATTTACTTTGGAAGGACAAATGATTTATCCATAGGGAGAGCTACTGTTTATCATGTAAGAGACCTGGAATCCTCATGAGTGAAGGCAATGAGGTGTAATAGTAATTCCTTTATGTTGGGTAGTGATATGTTAGGTGCTTCTAAGGAGAGTCAAAGCAGTTGTGCTAATCTGATACGTTTCTGTTAACACAGTAACACTTCACTAGAAAAAGAATGAAAACAGATAAATTTGTTTGAACATATGATTAGTCAAGATGGAATTTTGCTACTTCTCCACCTAATCCAATCGATTATAGCATCAACGTAAAGGAATTACCAGCTGCTACCCTTATTTCCGGTGAGGACAAGTCCAAGAAGATATATGTCAGGACTAATCATTTTGCTTCATTCATCATTAAGATCACATTCCCAGCTGGTGAACTTAGTTATTTTTAGTCTAAATCCTGACCCTCTTGTGCTCAGGCATGAGGGAAAGTTTTGTACCTTACTTGTATGTATGGTGACTTTGCACCGGCTTGACTGGATCTGCAGTTGCTCCAAGGTCTGGACCTATAATGCTTCTGGAGGTGATGGAGAGTTTATGTAAATGAGATACTCACAGATTTTGCCCTCTCTCTACCTGGCACAGATCCTCTCTCTTTCTCCCACAAGGCTATCTTTATCTTCATGAATTTGCCATGGGGAAGAGGAGGAAATTGGGTTGGGAGGAAAATATCCCTTATGAGTAGAGATTTGTGGCAGTCTCAGGAGCGTGACCCTTGACCACAGGGCTCAAAGTCTCTAATGTCACTTTGGTTCCTTCCCCTCTCCATTACATTGTGGTAGAGGAAATCAGGCCTAGATAGGCCCATCTTCACGGACAGCTTCTTTTTGGGACAGCTGTACAAACTGTTGGTTGTTTGGCTCATTCCATCTCCTTTGAGGAGTCACTCCCACACTAACATATAGGACTGAAAATGCAGTTTTATGGCACAGTGAGAGTGCTTTTATCAGCTTTGTCACAAATATAAAGGGAAGGGTCACAACCCTTATGTATGTAAGAACATAAAATCCCTCCTGATCAGAGATACAGAATCCTCTTACCTGTAAGGAGTTAATCAGTTCAATTAACCTAGCTGGCATCTGACCAGAAGGACCAATGGGAAAATAAGATACTTTCAAATCTATAGGGGCAGGAGGTATTGTTTGTGCTCTCTTTGTTTGTTCCCTCTTGGACACAGAGAGAGAGAGAGAGAGAGAGAGAGAGAGAGAGATATCAGGGCAGGAAAAATATCTCCTAAAAACATACCTGAAATGAGCATCTAAGATTACAAAAATTGTAAGTAAAGCAAGGAAATGCATTAGATTATCTTTTGTTTTAGCTTGTGTATTTTCTCTATGCTAAGAGGTAATTTTATTCCTGTTTTGTAACCGGGAACCAGAGTCAGAGGGGAATCCTCTGTGTTTTAAATCTTTTTATTTACCCTGTAAAGTTACCTTCCATCCTGATTTTGCAGGTGTGTTTCTTTTTTTTTAAACAACATTCTTCTTTTAAGAACCTGTTTGATTTTCAGTGTCCTAAAACCCAGGGATTTGGTCTGTGCTCACATTGTAACCAATTGGTTAGTATATTATTCTCAAGTCTCCCCAGGAAAGGGTGAAGGGACTTGGGGGGATATTTTGAGGGGATAAGGCTCCAAGTGGCCCCTCCCTGAACGTTTAAATCACTTGGTGGTGGCAGCAATACCGTCCAAGGACAAGGAAAGGAATTTGTGCCTTGGGGGAGTTTTTAACCTAAGCTGGTGGAATATAAGGTTAGGAAGTCTTTCATGCGGGTCCCCACATCTGTACCCCAGAGTTCAGATTGGAGAGGGAACCCTGATAAGCTTCAACTTGAGCCGTATGGAAGCCAGCACCCTGATCACTTAGAACACCCAGCGCACTGGGTGTGGTTAAGGTAGAAGAGATCACTTACACCTGCTGGTAGCCTGACAAGTTAATGAGGTAATTAGCTCACCAGCTGGAGAACCCAGGAAGGAAAGCAGGCAGTATAAAAGGTGAAACTAGGGAGCAAGAAGGGAGATCTACATAAGTGCTGCTATGTTTCTGGTGAACCTGGGGCAGAAATGACAAAGATACTTGATGAAGGTACTCTGGTGGACTGTGTATACTGGTTAATTCACTCAGAGGGCTTATCAGAGTTTCCAGGAGCTGAAGAGGGAGTCTGTTGACAGGCATACAACTAATTTTCAATATTAAACACAAGGAATCCAAATAGCCTTCTAGCTCTTTTGGTTATATTAAAGACAAAGAAGCAAAACATCCTCTCAATTGTCCAACAACAGAGCTCCACATTAAATTGGGGGCTGTCCTATAACAGGAGGACAGTCTATAATCTATGGATTTCATGCGTCCTAAAAGCCATCTCAGCAAGTCTATGAAATACTTTTCTATTGATATTTTATAATGTAGTAATTCTTTGCACACCTATGCTTATCGGTAGCAGCTAGAGGATAAATGACAAGTGCATACACATCCTTGCAAAACTAGTCCACAAGTCCTATCAGTCTCATTGATCAAGAAGTAGATAAATATAGGAGAGAGATGTACCAGAAAGTCTTCCTCTCTCTAAGGGGAATACAGGACTCTTTTCAACAGTAATTTGTCAGCTATGTATATTTAGGGCACTCAAGAGATCAGGATTCTAGTCCTGGCTCTTCCACTTACTTTAACAAGTCACTTGATTTCTCTGTCCCCGCATCTGTAAGATTGGGATAATTATAATGCCACCTTTCTAGGAATATAGTAGTTAGTTATTGTAAAATGTTATATAAATAGTAAGCATATTTATAAAGTTTTATTAATGAAAAATGGTTTATATATGCTTCCAACATAAATAATTGGTTGGTATGGGCACAAGTTTCCTTTTGGTGTTGGAAATTTTTAAAAATTATTTATCCCATTTTGCCCATGTGGAGTTTTGTTTCTGTTTTGTTTTTATAAATGAGAAGAAATTAACTTTAAAAGTTAACTTTTTTTATGTTACCTCATATATAATTCATATAAGCTTTAGATAGCTACTGACCTAATCACACTACTGGCCTAATCATACAAATAATCAAGGAAGTGAGACTATGGACAGATGATTAGCTATAGATAGTTTCTTTGTAGATTATTGACTTGATACAGACACTGATGTGCTGAGACAACTGTCTATATTGCTGACCAATATTGTTTCATTCTGTCTGTATTGATCTGCTGTGTCTTGTTTTATACATAGACTGTAAACTCCTTGGGGCAGGGACCGACTTTTTGTTGTGTGTTTGTACAGTGCCTAGCACAATATGTTGGGGCTCCATGATTGGGGCTCTTAGGTACCAATAGAAATAATAATAATAACAAAGATGATGATGATGAACTGGATATGATTTTCCTCTCTGATGTTCAAAAATCATTTCCATTACAAATATTAGTGGTTTAGTCTGTTCTTCATAAATTACCACCTAAAGGTACATGGAATTTGACCATCAGCAAAGCCTGTGCAACATAACAATATAACATAAGAACAGCCATACTGGTTCAGACTAAAGGTCCATCTAGCCCAGTATCCTTTCTTCTGACAGTGGCCAATGCAAATGGCACCAGTGGGCAATCCCACAATGTGGGACAGCAGTCTTCTCATGCTGTCAACCTAATCCTATAGATCATATGGTAGAAATCTGTGCTGCAGTGCTGAGAGGTTTCAAACCCCAATGATGGAGGGCAGTCTTCACAGCTGTGCATAATAGATTGTTTTTACCTTTTTATGTAAATTTGTAGAGATACTTTGTTTTTTAAAAAAAGAAAAGGAATACTTGTGGCACCTTAGAGACTAACAAATTTATTAGAGCATAAGCTTTCGTGAGCTACAGCTCACTTCATCGGATGCATTTGGTGGAAAAAACAGAGGAGAGATTTATATACACACACACACACAGAGAACATGAAACAATGGGTTTATCATACACACTGTAAGGAGAGTGATCACTTAAGATAAGCCATCACCAACAGCAGGGGGGGGAAGGAGGAAAACCTTTCATGGTGACAAGCAGGTAGGCTAATTCCAGCAGTTAACAAGAATATCAGAGGAACAGTGGGGGGTGGGGTGGGAGGGAGAAATACCATGGGGAAATAGTTTTACTTTGTGTAATGACTCATCCATTCCCAGTCTCTATTCAAGCCTAAGTTAATTGTATCCAGTTTGCAAATTAATTTCAATTCAGCAGTCTCTCGTTGGAGTCTGGGGTATTCTATCTGCTACCCAAGATCCATAAACCTGGAAATCCTGGACGCCCCATCATCTCAGGCATTGGCACCCTGACAGCAGGATTGTCTGGCTATATAGACTCCCTCCTCAGGCCCTTCGTTACCAGCACTCCCAGCTATCTTCGAGACACCACCGATTTCCTGAGGAAACTACAGTCCATTGGTGATCTTCCTAAAAACACCATCCTAGCCACTATGGATGTAGAAGCCCTCTACACCAACATTCCACACAAAGATGGACTACAAGCCATCAGGAACAGTATCCCCGATACTGTCACGGCTAACCTGGTGGCAGAACTTTGTGACTTTGTCCTGACCCATAACTATTTCACATTTGGTGACAATGTATACCTTCAAATCAGCGGCACTGCGATGGGTACCCGCATGGCCCCACAGTATGCCAACATTTTTATGGCTGACTTAGAACAACGCTTCCTCAGCTCTCGTCCCCTAATGCCCCTACTCTACTTGCGCTACATTGATGACATCTTCATCTGGACCCATGGAAAAGAAGCTCTTGAGGAATTCCACCATGATTTCAACAATTTCCATCCCACCATCAACCTCAGCCTGGACCAGTCCACACAAGAGATCCACTTCCTGGACACTACGGTGCTAATAAGCGATGGTCACATAAACACCACCCTATATCGGAAACCTACTGACCGCTATTCCTACCTACATGCCTCTAGCTTTCATCCAGATCATACCACTCGATCCATTGTCTACAGCCAAGCGCTACGATATAACCGCATTTACTCCAACCCCTCAGACAGAGACAAACACCTACAAGATCTCTATCATGCATTCCTACAACTACAATACCCACCTGCTGAAGTGAAGAAACAGATTGACAGAGCCAGAAGAGTACCCAGAAGTCACCTACTACAGGACAGGCCCAACAAAGAAAACAACAGAACGCCACTAGCCATCACCTTCAGCCCCCAACTAAAACCTCTCCAATGCATCATCAAGGATCTACAACCTATCCTGAAGGACGAGCCATCGCTCTCTCAGATCTTGGGAGACAGACCAGTCCTTGCTTACAGACAGCCCCCCAATCTGAAGCAAATACTCACCAGCAACCACACACCACACAACAGAACCACTAACCCAGGAACCTATCCTTGCAACAAAGCCCGTTGCCAACTCTGTCCACATATCTATTCAGGGGATACCATCATAGGGCCTAATCACATCAGCCACACTATCAGAGGCTCGTTCACCTGCGCATCTACCAATGTGATATATGCCATCATGTGCCAGCAATGCCCCTCTGCCATGTACATTGGCCAAACTGGACAGTCTCTACGTAAAAGAATGAATGGACACAAATCAGACGTCAAGAATTATAACATTCAAAAACCAGTTGGAGAACACTTCAATCTCTCTGGTCACTCGATCACAGACCTAAGAGTGGCTATACTTCAACAAAAAAGCTTCAAAAACAGACTCCAACGAGAGACTGCTGAATTGGAATTAATTTGCAAACTGGATACAATTAATTTAGTCTTGAATAGAGACTGGGAATGGATGAGTCATTACACAAAGTAAAACTATTTCCCCATGGTATTTCTCCCTCCCACCCCACCCCCCACTGTTCCTCTGATATTCTTGTTAACTGCTGGAATTAGCCTACCTGCTTGTCACCATGAAAGGTTTTCCTCCTTCCCCCCCTGCTGTTGGTGATGGCTTATCTTAAGTGATCACTCTCCTTACAGTGTGTATGATAAACCCATTGTTTCATGTTCTCTGTGTGTGTGTGTATATAAATCTCTCCTCTGTTTTTTCCACCAAATGCATCCGATGAAGTGAGCTGTAGCTCACGAAAGCTTATGCTCTAATAAATTTGTTAGTCTCTAAGGTGCCACAAGTACTCCTTTTCTTTTTGCGAATACAGACTAACACGGCTTCTACTCTGAAGCCTTTGTTTTTAAAAAGACTACATGAAATAAAGTTGTTTAGATTGCAGAGTCAAGTACTTGGAAGTTAGCAAATGCCAGATTTATGGTTGCCTCCACAACCTTCATTCTGCCGGTTTGTGCATTATGTTACACTCTTTAGTTTCATGATCACATACTATTTTTCCACAGGACTCCTGCCTCATGCAGTGTTGCACTTCCTAACATTTTAGTGCTTGACTTTGCAACCTAAATAACTTTATTATAATGTAGTTTTGTGTGTGCTGTTTTAAATAAATAAGACAAGGCTGAAAAATATTGGGCTTTTTTGGAAAATCAGTAGCACGTGACTTTTCACTGTGTGTTATAGCTTCATACCCAAAGAGCAAAACAGGTACGGTCATTGTAAAGGAAGACTTTATTTAAACTTAAGGAAAACAAAACAAGAAAAACACACAAACAGAAAAAGAACAAATAAAATTAAAGTGTCCATAAGAAAGCACAGTGTATGTTTAAAGCTGCAATTCTGACCATAAAATAACCATTGTACTTTCAGGCTTGACAATGTTCTTTAAAACTTAGAAGGTATAGTATAATGAAAATAAAGGCATGACTGTTTCAAGCTGCACAAACTTCTGTAAGACATTTGAGTGCTTTGAGATCTACTGATGAATGGTGATTTATAACAGCTAAATATTATTATTGTTCTTGTTATGTTATTATTGTAGTACAGGACTTTTCTGCAGTGCCGCACCATTACAACCCTAGATATATCTAATTTGTCATTAAACAAATGATAATAGCTTTGCAAACAGAAAATCTAATTAACATCCTGATATAACTATTAGCAATCAAAATAGATGTAAGAAAAAAGCTTGAGTATTTTCTGTGGCCTCTGGGCAATGAACAGATTTCTGAAAAATATTGCAGAATATCATTTGATTCTACTTTACTACATTAAAGATTTTCCATTTTGTTAGCAGGAACACTTTTTCCTTTACCAAGTACCTGGTATAATAAGAGATGAGAGAGGCCCAGAGAGGGATGAATCAAAGGCAAGAAAGCAGATATATAAAGGCACGTCTGTTCTAAAAATTCAGTTAGGAAAAAAATGTGTGAATATGGGCACTGGTCCATACCATATGCAGCAGACTACCTGTAGGAAAGGTAGGAAAGGAGAGAGAGACTGGAAGGTAGTCAGAAACAGGTGCTCCATTGAGGGGCACTCCAACTGATATCTCATGAGGCAAGCTAGCAGATGGCCTATGAGGCAATACAACCTACTATTGAAGAAGCATATGAAAAGGTTGCAAAATACAGAAAAAAAACATGCTGTGGTCTGCCCAGACTTATGCGGGACTTGAAACCTTTTAACATGTAGGGGCCAGACCAAGAGTTATGAAAACTAAGGCAATATACAGTTGGCAAATTCCCAATCCCAGCACAACCTTCCATTACACTAAGGTGTTCCTAGAACTGTACAAAATTCTCAAAGCTACTGTGCTTGAGGGGTGAAGAGTGTCTGATGTGATTTTTCACTCACTGAGCAGCCTTTTGCACTCTATCTGCAAGTTTTAATAAATCCCCAAGCGTTCAATATGTCAGTACTTGTTCCTTCTCCAACTAATGGTGCAAAATGTATTTTGCCAATTAGACAGGCAGAACCACAGAGTATCAATGCATAAATGAGACAATGGTGTTTGGAGGAGGGATTTAAATTTATTAGTAACTGGGGAACCTTTTGGGAAAGGTGAAGCCTATAAAGCAAGGATGGACTCCACTTAAACCAAAACAGAACCAGATTGCTGGCATGTAAAATAAAGGTTGTAGAGGAGTTTTTAAATTAAGGGCTCAGGGCAGTGGTGGTGGTGGGAAGATATGGAGGAGCACAAGTTTTGGACAGATACATACCTTAGGGAAGGATTTATTAAAAGGGGATACTCGATAGTCTGGTAAAGAGGAGAGGACAGAGGTTGGTAAAGTACAAGTAGGAACTGAAGAGAAACAGTCAAATGAAAAAGAATCCCATTCAATTACATCACATGAAGGCAGACAGCTAAATATTGATACATTTTATAAGTGCTTGTATACAAATGCAAGAAGTCTAAATACTAAGATGTGTGAACTTGAGTGCCTGATATTAAATGAGGATATTGATATAATAGGCATCACAGAAACAGATAACCAATGAAACATGATAATAACAGGGTATGAAATATATAGGAATGAGAGTAGGTCATGCTGATAGGGGAATGGCACGACATTTGAAAGAAAGCATAGAGTCAACTATAATAAAAATATAATTTAGAGGCTCCAACAGATGTATACCTCAAATAATAATAATAAAAAAAACCCACTAAAAGGATAAAAAAAAAGCCATCATGACTAAACAGAGTTTAGGCGGTTTGAAGCAAAAAGACATTTTTTAAAAACTAGAAATCAAATCCTATTGAGGAAAATAGAAAGTAACACACTCTGGCAAGTCAAGTGCAAGAGTCAAGTGTAAAATTACACAGGCCAAAAAAAAGAATCTGAAGAGCAACTAGCAACATACACAAAAACTAACAGGAAAAACCTTTTGAAGTACATCAGAAGCAGGAAGCCCGTCAAATGATCACTGAGGCCAATGGATGATCAAGAGGCTAAAGGAGCCCTCAAGGAAGACAAGGCCATTGCAGAGAAGCTAAATGAATTCTTTGCATTGGTCTTCACTGCAGAGGATGTGAGAGAAATTTCCACACCTGAGCCATTCTTTTTAGATAACAAATTTGAGGAACTGTCCCAGATAGAGGTGTCAATAGAGGACGTTTAGGAACAAATTCATAAATTAAACAGATAAGTTACCAAGATCAGATGGTATTTACTCAAGAGTTCTGAAGGAATTCAAATATTAAATTGCAAAACTACTAACTGTGGTATGTAACTCATTGCTTAAGTCAACCTCTATACCAGATGACTTCAGGATAGCTAATGTGATGCTGATTTTTTTAAAAAGGCTCCAGCAGAGGCAATCCTGGCAATTGCAGGCCAGTAAGCCTAGCATCGGTACCAGGCAAATTGGTTGAAACTATAGTAAAGAACAGAATTATCAGACATGTAGATGAACACAATATATTGGGGAAAAGTCAACACAGCTTTTATAAAGGAAAATCATTCTTCACAAATCTATTAGAATTTTTTAGGGGAGTCAACAAGCATTTGGACAAGGGTGTTCCAGTCAGTGTTGTATACTTGGACTTTCAAAGAAAGCCTTTGACAAAGTCCCACACCAAAGGGTCTTAAGCAAAGTAAGGAGTCATCGGATAAGACGGAAGGTCCTCTCGCAGATCAATAACTGGTTAAAAGACAGGAAATAGGGTAGGAATAAATGGTCAGTTTTCACAGTGAAGAGAGGTAAATTGTGAGGGTCCCGCAAATATCTGTGCTGGGACCAGTGCTGTTCAGCATATTCATAAGTGATCTGAAAAAATAGCTCAACAGTGAGATTTTAAAGTTTGCAGATGATACAAAATTACTCAAGATAGTTGAGTCCAAAGCTGACTGCGAAGAATTACAAAGGGATTACACAAAACTGAGTGATGGGGCACCAAAATGACAGATGAAAGCTGATGAAAGATTTTGGAATCATTGAGAATAGCTCTCTGAAAACATCTGCTAAATGTGCAATGGCAGTCAAAGAAGTTAACAGAATGGTAGGAACCATTAGGAAAGGGACAGATAAGACAGAAAATGTTATAATGTCACTATATAAATCTATGGTACTCCCACACCTTGAATGCACGCATGCAGTTTTGGTTCCCCCACCACAAAAAAGATACATTAGAATTGGGAAAAGTACAGAGAAGGATAACAAAAATGATGAGGGGTGCGGAACAGCTTCCATATGAGGAGAGATTAAAAAAAATACTGAGACTGTTCAGCCGGAAAAGAGACAACGGAGGGAAGATTGGATAGATGTCTCTAGAATCATGAATGGCATGCAGGAAGTCAATAGGAAAGTGCTATTTATGCCTTCACATAACATGAGAACCTGGGGTGACACAATTAAATTAATGGGCAGCAGGTTTAACACAAATAAGTCCTTCAATGTACAGTGACAACCTGTGGAACTCATAGCCAGGGGATGTTGGGAAGGCCCAAAGTATAACTGGGTTCGAAAAAGAATTCGATAAGTTCATGGAAGATAGGTCCATCAATGGCTATTAGCAAAGATTGCCAGGGATGCAGCCCCATGTGTTGGGTGGCCCTAAACCTCTGAAGATGTTCTTCCCTGTTCTGTTCACTACTTTCTGGCACAAACCACTGTCGGAAGACAGGATAATAGGCTAGATCAGAGATGGGTAAACTAAGGCCTGCAGGCAACATCCCTCCTGCCTGGTCCCTGAGCTCCCGGCCCGGGAGGCTAAACCCTGGCCCCTCCCCTGCTGTTCCGTCTCCCCTGCAGCCTCAGCTCACTGCACCGCCAGTGCAGCTGCAGAGCTGCAGCCTGACCTGGTGCTCTGTGCTGCGTGCTGGCGTGGCTGGCTCCAGCCAGGTGGCACGGCTGCCTGTCCTAGTGCTCTGGGTAGTGCGGTGGTAGCGCCGCCAGCCACTGATGCTCCAGGCAGCGCAGTAAGGGGGCAGAGAGCAGGGGAGGTTGGATAGAGGGCAGTGGAGTTTGGGTGGAGGTCAGCGGGCTTGAGTGTGGATAGGGGTTGGGGTGGTCAGAGGGTGGGGAACAGGGGGTTGAATAGGGGCAGGGGTCCTGGGGGCGGAGTCAGGAAGGAGTGGGTGTTGGATGGGGGGGTCCAAGGCAGTCAGGGGACAGGGAGGGATGGATGGGGCAGGGGGCCATCAGGGGGCAGGGAACAGTGGGTTGGATGGGGTAGAAGTCTTGAGGGGGGGCCGTCAGGGGGCAAGAAGCAGGAGGAGGTCGGATAGGGGACGGGCCACACCTGGCTGTTTGGGGAGGCGCAGCCTCCCGTATCTGACCCTCAGGCCAAAAAGTTTGCCCGGCCCTGGGCTAGATGGACCATTGGTCTGACCCAGTATGGGTGTCCTTATGTTCTTAATTCTTCACTCCAGTTTGCACTGAGGATCTCTATTACCTGTGCAGAAATTGTTCCAAACAAGGTATTTCCACTGATGTCAACAGTGATTGCTTTGCGGCATAAACAGACAAATATGCAAGTCATCTGCAGTTCACATCACGCATGATTTTTAATTGTGACGCATATCACCAAAGACAGGGACTACATCCAGGTACCATGATTTCTTCTGAAAAAATGTTAGCAACTACATAAAAAGTCTGAACACTTTTCTCTAAGTTCTTTATGGCTCAGTCCCTCTGCATTGGCAGTACTGACTTTTCTACTCTCAACCTAAGCTTGAATGATTCATTGAGTTCTGGAAAGTGAATTAATGTCTTTGAAATTCTACAGACTGTGTCTATAGATCACACTATATCTCACTAGAACGCTGCATTTTTTCTTTTACATTTCCCCAAAATAAAATAGCTTTGGTTAACATTATGTATATATGTCCTCCCTCCACAGAGCAGAAATCACAAGTTCCCTGAGTCTCCTAAAAGTGCATAGGCTGAGCTCAAATAAAATTTAAAAGGAAAAATATCCAAGATGGTTTCACTTGTCTTCATTTCTTCCAAGTCCTATTTTTACTTATCTTGCTTGCTTTTACTCCCTGCTGGACTACTGGAGCATTAACATTTCAGTATCTGAATTGTCTGCCCAGATGTGAGCAGGGCAGTAAAGTGCATTAAAATTTGCTTAAGAAACTGGTGATGCAGCCTCAACAGTTGCCATCCAACGTATGATCATATTAAACATAGATTCAGCCTGGGTCAAAAAGGTCAACATGGTCCAAGTTTTGCCTACCGTATGTAGTTTTAACCCTTGGACAAAAGGCCCTTTCCCCAACTAGGAAGAAACATTTTTCAGCTGTGAAAACTGCTTTTCATTAGCACAAAATCCTATAATTTTTCAGACTTAAGAGGGAACAGCAAAAAGTAGAATACTTGCTCATTTTACTTTTGGGATAAGCATTTTTATATAGCACTAAATGTGAAGAAAAACATTTCGTGTAATGTATGCAAGCAATAAGGCTGGTCCAAAACTGGAATTTCCATCCCATAGGAAATGCTGACATTTCAACATGTTTTCATCTTGAAAACTCAAAACATCTATATCTATATATTTTGTGTAATGGAAAGCTCCAAAAAATTTTTGATTTGGAAATGTAACAGTTCAGCTTGGTTTAACACTGAACTCTATCCATTTGAACCACGGTGGTGCCTCATGGGAGCTGTAATTCAGATGCTTCATGTCCCCTTTCTCCTCTAGGGGCTGGGCTAGCTAGGTGGAATAGATCTCAGAGGATGTAGCTCAGTCATGGAACTCCCATGATTCATTGCAGTGGTTCAACCAGAGAGGAGACTATGATGCATAATGGGAGATATAGTCAAGCCAGATGGCCCATACAGGAGAAAAAGGAGAATGGGAGCACGAGACACTTGAACTTTAACTCTCATGATGGACCAGGGTAGTTCAAACTTTCACAGCTTAAATACTGAACTCATCCAAAATTTAATGTTTCTACTGGGTTCAACAAAAGGAAATATTTTGAATCAAGACAACCACACCCTCAATGAAATATTTCATTTCAATTTTCCCAATGGAGATTCAAAAAATTTCAGCAAAAATCAAAATTTCCCCACAGAAATTTTTGATTTTTCAGAAACTGAATATCTGTAAAAAAAAACCAAATGGAAAATTCCTGACCATTTTTCATTTGCAGCAACACTTTGACAATGATGATGATTTTTTAAAATCTTTTATGAGTAGGATGTGTCAGATACAAGGAAAGTAGAAACTTGGATCCAAACTTTCAAGTCGGCCTCAACATGGCCCGCATTTGTGAACATAGAGCTTTGTGTATTCAAAACTCACCTATATACTACCAGCTGCACACACTGGTGAGTGGATCTGCATATGTAAAATCAGTTTGTTTCTATTAAGATTTTTGTGTGTGAATTCTAGCAGTGTGGCACGTAAGTGATAGATTCTGTAAAATTAAGTAGAGGATGGATGTTGATGAAAGAATCAGAGGAACTTCCCCTCCCTTGTAGTATATACTAAAAAGTTTAGTCCAGTCAACTTCAATGGAATTATTCATATGAGCCAGTACTTCTCAACCTGAGTAAGTGTGGCAGAATCAAGCCTTATATTTTTAGACAGATATTTGGAAGAAATATCAACAGAAATTAATTTTCTCTTTTGTGAGAAGTTTTCTTTGCAAAATTGATTTGGTAATCCAGAACTGACATTTGACAACTTTTCAAAGCAACTGACTGAGTAGAAAAAGATAAATTATTACTTACCAGGGCACTGATTTCAATGACTGAAGGACTGGGAATGGAGTGTGGATTTTTCCTGAATTAACAATGTATTTCCAGTCAGTGCATTAGGTGCACAATATCCAATATATTGAAATACTAACTATTTACGATGGGCGAAACACAACAGGGTTGGAGATCCAGTTCAGATGATGATTACCCAAACTTCCAGCACAGCTATCAAACAAAGGAAAATTCTCCAGAATAGATACTCTTATGAAATTTCCAGCACTTCCTGTTCCACTCATCTCAGAAATGTCTCAAAAATAGCCTTTATCATGGTATTATGATACTTTCTTTTCTTCCCCCCCAAATTTTTGAAACCCACTAAGTGAGCTGTAGCTCACGAAAGCTTATGCTCAAATAAATTTGTTAGTCTCTAAGGTGCCACAAGTACTCCTTTTCTTTTTGTAAATAAAGTGTAAAATATTGAAATGGGTGTTGCCAAAGTCTTACAAACCTTAAGAATGATTTGTGATTGGTTAAGTTTTGAGATGATTGTCTTTTACTCTAACCATTTAAGTACCACCAATATTCACATACCCATATATGGGGCTAATCAATTTGCTATAATTCTGAAGAGGATAATCTGAACTGGTTGGTTAATCTGTAAGCAACTGGAAGTCCCAAAACATTTCACAAGAATTGGAACTGACAAATGTTTCTTTCATACATTAATTGGGAAAGAATGTGTATCGGACTGAACTCACCCTTTTCTTTTCCTAGACATCAGAAATAGACAAGCAAGGAGATGTATGTACATCTCACACAACAAAGGACCTTCAATGGGATCACCCCAAGTTACTAGAGCCTTGATACATTTTCTTCAATTGAAGAAGCCACTGCTCAAGTGAGATATAATTATATCTTTTATTCCTCCTCTTAAAGATGCTTCTCAAAAAATAGAAAAGACTGCAGTTTCAAAGTAACAGGTATTATGTCATTGGCAAGATAATGGTGAATTAAAATTAAATACAATAAACGCACTGGAACAGAGATTTAATTAATAATTCAGAGGCAGAGATCATAGACTGAGCTAAGTTCTGACAATGGCTAGTGAATGACATACTGTATATTTAGTCAACAGTGTAGTTCTTCTCCTGCTAGAAGTCATAATCCTACATATGCTAACTCTAAATTGGTGTGTGCGCGTGCATGGGATGGGGGGGGTCAAGTCCGCTCTAACTGTGGCTTGTTAACCTGAGCATTTAAAGAGATGACCCTCTTCCAGCTTTTCAAGATATCCCACTTTGAATGGCTGAAGTACTCCTTCAGTAACTTTGTTTTAGCTTGATCGTTCTTTCCCCCCCCCTCCCCTTTTAGAAATCATCAGTCCATAATCACACTGGTATGAAGAGACATTTACAGATGTTGCATAAAACTATAGCTACACCCTGATTTAAACTGAGTTGGCCAAAATTCTGCACTGACTTGCACCCTGCCCAAGCCCAGTGGGTCCCACAGCCCAGGATTTGGCCCCAAATCTTAACTAGAATACACATTTATGGGTGGAGAGTCTTGGACATTCAAAGTTGCTCTTGTTGACATAGGAGAGAACCCATTTAGTTCTATAAATGTAATCAAGAATATATCGAGAATTAAGAGAAAAAAATATAAAAAACCTGAAGCTGCAAAACTAGAACAATGACTGACCCACATGTGCGACATTTCATCAACGTCAGGCTTAGTTTGGTGTATGTTTCGCTTCTATGACCAAACAAATGAAGGGCAAGATTGTCAGTTACACTTATGTGGTCAGACAGGACAGCAGGGGTGTAAAACTCCTCACAATGCCCTGTGTGGCCTGCCTGGATTGTGACAGGGCACAGAGATAGGGAAAGCAAGCTCCCCATAGCTTCTATTCCCACTCAGAGTAAAATGATCATGATAAGGCGGGAAATGAGTGGCGCCTTGGCTTTGCCTCCCCATCATGCCTGCCAGTGTGATGGAGGCAGTAAGTTGCAATCTTTTCAGGGCAGCAGTAATTTACTTCCTCATGGGAGCAAGGGTGGAGAACCAGGGTAGGACTGAGAGTCAATCACAATTTCTTCCTAGGGCTTCTCCTAGGGGGTATGTAGCTACGCATTGCCTCATACTCAGGGGGTAAGAGTTGGTCATAATCTAGCCTAAAGCATTATTCTATGTATCTACACACATACATACACACACACACACACACACACACACACACTTCATAAATTGGATACTTACTAAAACGAAATTAAACTAAATTTTTGTATAGGCCCCAATCCTGCAATTTAGACTGAGGGCAGATCCCATGTCTATGGGAGTTGGTGAAAGGTCTGCCATACAAGATCAGGGTCTACAAGTGTAGTTTTGTCAACTATCTTGATTTTATCACAAGTCTTGTAACAGTTGGTATTTTTCTTAAAACCCCAGCACCTGGAGTCCTAAGATTCATGAGAGCTTCAGTATTTTTCTTTCTTCTTTTTAAAAAAAAGTTCGTTCTAGCCCTCATAGTTGTAAAGAAAGCTTGAAAACATGAACTTTAAAGGATTAAACCCCCCACCCCACCCCCACAGAACGGTATTTTAAAAATCTCATGATGGGGGACTGGCTCATGCTTTAAAAACTTGGAGTTGGCAATACTGCTAATGTCACTTCCGGAAAATAATTTAATAAGTAACCAACAGCAGGATGAGGCCTAAGTCTGTACGAAACACAGCTGGAATAATCAGCATGAATAATAATTAATAGTATTCATTAGGGCACTACCTAAGGATAAGCATGGAGCCAACAATCTTGAGGTCTAATCTGAGCTCTGGTACATGCTCCCCTCTGTGGTCTCTGGCAGCCATTTAACTTCTCTGCTTCAGTTTTGTTACATACATTGGGAAGTATGTTATTTACTTCATTATACAATGTTGTGAGGATTAATTAACATTTGTACAGCACAGTAAAGGTGTAAGAAATGTTAAGTATTAATTGTTATCATCACAGCTTCCTCATTACTTGGTCATGTACAGAGTGTAACAGCACTGCTGTTTTTCTAACTTGGCTTTTATCTTACCACTAAGACTGCTGTGTCATATCTCAGATTACTAGGAGACGTTAATTAATATGCTAAAACTCATCATAAAAGTGAAAAACTAGCAGCTTTGAATATCTCCGGTTTTGCAAACACCTAAAAAATAGCCTTTTCTCTGAAAGAAGTGTAACTTGAGTTTAACCTAGACAGGTGTGCAAGTGACTCACAAGGATATATTCAAAATGTATCCCCAGAGCTTCTGACAAGATTGCTGGTGACTGCAAAAAAACTAATGAAAAGAATGATGAATGCTTCAAGTTTCTGCATCAGCCTGAAAAAACCTTCCTAGCATTAAAACTATCTAAGCCACTAAACTCTGGATATGATATTTGATAATTGTCATGATGAAGATTCCAGCTTCACAACTGACTTCAGATATACTGACAGAATTTAGACAAACTATGCAAAGAATAAGTTCAGCGTGGAGAGTTTTATACTGCAACTTTGTAACATAAGTGCAAGTAGAATGGTCCAAAAGCTTGCAGAGCTTTTCTGTTACTGAGTCAAACATAATGGTCACAAAAGTAATAAAAACTACTTACCAAGTATAAATCAGAAAAGAGAATAAAGACAATTTGTTGAAAGAAACATATGAAAGTTTAAATGAAAGGGGTTTTTTGAATCCTTTCCAAAGAGGCAAATTTGACATTTTTTTCCATTCTGAGTATAGGTGTTCTAAGTTGGTGCTGATAATAAGTCCTCCATAACTACAGTATTGTAAGTGTTACTATAGGTGAACTAATAAAAAGTGTGGCTGAAGTTATGGCTGACAGGAGGGAGAACTGCTCAAGACTGTTA
The DNA here is from genome assembly GCF_009764565.3 of Dermochelys coriacea. Lineage (NCBI taxonomy): Eukaryota > Metazoa > Chordata > Testudines > Dermochelyidae > Dermochelys > Dermochelys coriacea. Next base: position 203,146,424 of record NC_050069.1, read on the forward strand.
CATAAAATTATACTGACAGCTCTTGACTATCTAAGAGAAGCAGCATCCTGACTCTTGGCTGCCTACTAATCTGCTCACTATATATTCATGGTGGTCCAGTTTCAACAGATCATACAGTTCTCATAGGGTGAATGCATTTAGCAACAAGAAACATTTTCAGTACTGTCTGTTTCTTGTACAGCCAGATCTAAAAGACACTTCTCATAGCTGGTAAGAACATGAGGGGGCTAACTCAGCATGGACTAATTCAAAACAGGCAATAAAGACTCTGTGCCTTATTCTGATCTCAGTTAAACCTGTGGAAATGAGAAGCAATGCCAGTGAAGTCAGTGGAATTACACTGGTGTAAGTGAGATCAGAATCAGAGCCTCTATTCTGTGCCAGCTAACTGAAAATCTTATTTTTGCAGAAAATCATGTAGTTGTGCCCAGTAGTTGTGCTTTATTAGGCAATAAAGTCAAACTGCACTATGACTAAACAACTGCTTTCTTGGCTGGTGAAGGCTGCAAGACTTGCTCAGGTGAGGGTCTCAAGTCCTAGACAAGAAGTCTCAGGTTGTATCACCTTCTCATATCCCATATTGAGTGGGATCCTGCAGCGATCTGTCCTGGTCCAATTCTATTCAGTATCAATGTAAACGATTTGGATTTGCCATAAACGGCGCAGAGAGTGCACTTATAAATTCTGCGGATGACATCAAGCTGGGAGGGATAGCAAGGGCTTTGGAGGACAAGATTAGAATTCAAAATGATTGTGACAAACCGGCGAAATGGTTTGAAATAAATAGGATGAAATTCCATAAGGACAATTTCAAAGTACTACACTCAGGAAGGAATAATTAATGGCACAAATGCAAAATGGTAAATGACTGTCTAGGAAGAAGTACTGCAGAAAATGGTCTGGGAGTTACAGAAGATCATAAACCAAGTGTGTCAACAATATAATGCTGTTGCAAAAAAATGAACATCATTCTGGGATGTATTAGCAGGAGCATTGTAAGCAAGAAACTAAAAGTAATTCTTCACTTTATTTAGCACTGATAAGCCCTCTACCGGAGTACTGGGCACCACGCTTTGGGAAGATGTTGACAAATTAGAGAAAGTCAAGAGAAGAGCAACATAACGATTAAAGGTCTAGAAAACTTGACCGACATAGAAAGATTGAAAAAAAATTGAGTTTGTTTAGTCCGGAGAAGAGAAGACGGAAGGGGGACAAAATAACAGTCTTCAAGTACATAAAAGGCTGTTATAAAGAGGAAGTGATAAATCGCTCTCCTTAACCACTGAGGACAGGACAAGCAGTAATGGGCTGAAATTGCAACAAGGAAAATTTAAGTTAGACATGGGAAAAAACTTCCTGTTCTTAACTACCATTACGGTTAGGAACACGTTACCTAGAGAGTTTGTAGAATCTCCATCATTGGAGATTTTTAAGAACATGTCAGACAAAACACCTGTCAGGGATGGTCTAGATGAAGAGTGCCCAACCTATTATCCGTGAGCCATAGATGTGAGCATTTCGTAAGTTCCACAGCCTGCTTCAACACAATATAATAACAGCTGATTCATTAGCATTTTGTCATGTTTACATCAGCGTGTGTAAATAGACAAGCCTGCACATAGAAACAACCTATCTAAATACATACGAAACAAGTTGAACTTAAATATGAATCAATACAGGTGACAGTTACTCACACTGACGACAACAGAGGTCAGTCTACTCCTATAACTGCTCCCCCGTCTGCAGACAGGAACCACAGCCTACCCCCTAATGAAAAATCACCTGCTTTTCTTCTCATAACTGAATGGCAACATTCTTGCATTTATTATTTTAAATTCCTTATAGTGGGAATAAGGACAAAGAACTGAGGAAGAACTTCATGATTTGGCTCAATAAGAACACAGCACACACACTTTTCTGCTTTGTGTATTTTCATTAGAAGCACTTTATCATTCCCCTCTCCCTAACCCAAATGCAAACTAAGTACCTGGTTTGTTTAAATTAGCCAAAGAAACAGATACATGGGCCCCATGCATGTCCCATCGAAGTCAATGGTATGGGATCAGGGTTATGATGTACATCTGTTAGCACAACTAGGTCCTAAGTAATAGTTACAATATTACAGCCTAAAAATTTTAGAGCATCAGCAAAACCTCAGACTTTATTCTGTGTTGAAAGCTTTCTGAGGAAACACTAAAAGTGGTAAGGAAGTTAACAAAAGAAATATGATCTGAAACAAGTCTATGTATAAAAACAAAGAATCATTAATTTTTGTCCCTCCTCCAACCAAAGACATCTTTTTCTTTCAGCTGCTAGATGCACTATAGTGGCAATACCATTAATCCAGAGGGGCTTTTCAGCTATAAAGCACTTGCTACCACAGCTAACAGGAGAAGAAAAAACCTGCTTCTAAGGAGGAGACATGTTCTTTTGTAACCAAACAGCAGAATAAAGATACATATACATCTTTCTCAAAATACTGGCTTAGGGCTTGATCTAAAGCCTACTAGAGTCCATAGAAAGACTTTCATTGCCTGCAGTGGGCTTTGTATCACAGACATCTTTAAAAACTGAGTGTCAGTTGTGGTTTTAAATTATATTGAATAAAAAGGTAATGGTAAAATGCAATTGGCAGATTAGGTACAAAAACTAAGGGCCAGGTTCTGCCACCCTTACCTGCATTAAGCAGTACCTTACTTAGCAAGTAGTCCTTCTGAAATCAGTGGAACTCTTAATGGAGTACGGTATTAGTTAATGTGAGCAAGTGTCAGAATTGGGCTCTAAATAAATGTGGACTCTCATCCTTTATAAAACAGGAGAAGCTCCTCATTATTAAGGACCTGCTCTTGTGACTTGTACTTATGCTCAGTTATATCCTACTTAGAGAGTGGTCTCATTGATTGTATTTAAATCCCAGCACGTTTTGAGATAAAATATGATGCAGATGTATAAATTAACAGGACAAACTCTACTTCACTAGTGAGTTCTATTTACCTTGGACTCAACTCTACTACGCTTATACTAATTACCCTGGGACTATTCACAGGGTAACTCAATGACAAAGAAGAGGCTACACAAACATGAACAAATTCATACAATATTACCGGTTTGTGACATTCTATGGTTCCAGTCCTTGGGTTCAGCTCAGATGTACTCTCAGGAAGAAGGTGTGTCTATGACATCTTTATCCTCTCCCATCCTTGGGGCTTCCAGGGGCAAGTGTGGCCCCAGGTGTAAGGTAAAGCAACCTCAAGATTGTTCCAGGTTATGGCTCCAAGTGGCATCTGGAGATTGCCAGTGTGCTGCAGCACACCAGCCAAACTCTTTCCACCTCCTCCACATACCTCCCTTATCTGGGGAGATGGGGTGGTATAAGGCTGGATGCGCTGCTTCTACCACACTTGAGGATTCCCTTGCATTATGGGTAATTTTAGCCAGCTTGAATCAGCTTTATACTGTCTGTAGTGAGGTGGAGTGCCTCCCACTGAGGCACAAGGGGAGGGTCCACTCTTTGAACCCAGGTGGGCAGAGCCAGGCCATACTTGCCCCTCCCACCCGAAGTCAGGAGATGGGACAGGAAGTATAAAGGGCAAGTTCTGGAGCTCAGTTGGGCTGCAGCCGCCAGAGGAAACAGACACCTTCTGCCCACTCCTGAGCCTGGAGACTGAAGGGGAGCTACGCCAAACTGAGGACTAGCCAAAGTGGCTGGGGTTGCCAGCAGACTGAGACATTGAGGAGTTGCTGGAACGGCGACTGGCTACCAATCCTGAGGAGTTGGAGGACACTCAATGGATCCAGTACAACCTGAGAGGAGGGTAGGAAGTGGCCCGGGGTAGCTGACCTCAGTCTAGCTGCATCGCTGCCTAAACTGCAGTTAGTGTGTTGAAGCTGGATTCCCCACTGACCCCTAACTCCACTACTGTTAGGGCCCTGGCCTGGGGCTTGGTGGAGTCAGGTAGGCCCAGGTCCATCTACCCCCTGCCATCCACCCCTGGGGTGGCAGCCTCCCATCTCTAGGCCAAAAGGCCCACGTTTATCGGCCATCTTCTGGAGCTAGAACGCCTGACCCTTTGCTGCTCTGTCCTGATTACAGGCCAGAGCCAGACTGTTGCCCCTCCCTGCCTGAGGGCCTGGGCTCAGAGACTCTTTTGCTGCGCTGCCTTGACTACAGGCCAGAGCCATAGATTGTTAGTGCTCAGCTAATTCCCTGACTGTGGGCGATATCCATTTATGTAGTGAGGCAGGGCAGCCTCTCACTGACCTAGAGGGGGAGGACCACCACTAATGCACTCATTGCTACAGTAGCACTAATCAGATTTCACAGGGAGCTCAAAAATCTAGCATTATGTCTTACCAGCAAATAACTTGCATGTGAAAAAAACCAATGTGGTTACACAAATCTGGCTGAGGGCAGAATATAGCCCACTGTTCTAATATATGGAGAGTGCATATGCTTAGGTAGAAATTTGATGTACATTTTATGGAAGGTGACTTAGTCCTTGTTTGAGACTTTGAGCCCATTGTTTTCCAACTATTCTAAGGTTTCAGAGTAGCAGCCGTGTTAGTCTGTATTCGCAAAAAGAAAAGGAGTACTTGTGGCACCTTAGAGACTAACAAATTTATTAGAGCATAAGCTTTCGTGAGCTACAGCTCAGCTAGTTTTCGCATCCGATGAAGTGAGCTGTAGCTCACGAAAGCTTATGCTCTAATAAATTTGTTAGTCTCTAAGGTGCCACAAGTACTCCTTTTCTTTTTGCAACTATTCTAATACTTTCAATATTTTAAATTGTTTTCCTTTTAAAAACCCCTGTATTAAATTATTACATATAACATATGGAGAGAAGCTTGGCAATGCTGCTGATGACAGATGTGAAGCTGATATGTAATAATGTTACGAAAGCTGTATGTGACCTGTTCTGCAAGGGGAAGTTATTGTCTAGAGGTGATAATGGAATGTTTATTATATGTCCATGTAAGCTGCTGAACTGTCTCTATGCCCAGAGTCTGGATCAGGCCTTTTTCCCCTAGGGGCTTCATTTACTGGTGGTGCTACAATCTTCAGCAAAATCCCCAAAATAAACAGTTCAACGTTAATCTAAACAGCTGCACAATTTTCCTGATCCAGAGTTTACATGCCCCTGGCAGCTCTTCCTCAGTCCTCGGAGAAGCTGTCTGCCTGAAAATCTTTCCTGCCACCCCCTCTGCCCCACTCCCTGAGCCAAACTGCTTCCTTGTAGCAAGCCTTCTCAGTTCAACTCTTTCAACCTTTACAAGTATGTCATAAATTTAAAGGGAAGGGTAAACACCTTTAAAATCCCTCCTGGCCAGAGGAAAAAATCCTTTCACCTTTAAAGGATTAAGAAGCTAGGATAACCTCGCTGGCACCTGACCACAATGACCAATGAGGAGACAAGATACTTTCAAAACTGGAGGGAGGGAGAATCAAAGGGTCTGTCTGTGTGATGCTTTTGCTGGGACAGAACAGGAATGGAGTCTTAGAATTTAGTAAGTAATCTAGCTAGATATGTGTTAGATTATGATTTCTTTAAATGGCTGAGAAATTAGACTGTGCTGAATAGAATGAATATTCTTGTCTGTGTCTTTCTTGTAATTTAAGGTTTTGCCTAGAGGGATTCTCTATGTTTTGAATCTAATTACCCTGTAAGGTATTTACTATCCTGATTTTACAGAGGTGATTCTTTTTACCTTTTCTTATATTAAAATTCTTCTTGTAAGAAATTGAATGTTTTTTTCATTGTTCTTAAGATCCAAGGGTTTGGGTCTGTGGTCAGCTGTGCAAATTAGTGAGGATTTTTATCAAGCCTTCCCCAGGAAGGCGGGTGCAAAGTTTTGGTGAGGATTTTGGGGGGAAAGACGTTTCCAAACAACTCTTTGTCAAAAAATAAAGCCGGACGTTTATTGGTGGCAGTGGAAGTCCAAGGGCAAAGGGTAAAATAGTTTGTACCTTGGGGAAGTTTTAACCTAAGCTGGTAAAAGTAAGCTTAGGAGATTTTCATGCAGGTCCCCACATCTGTACCCTAGAGTTCAGAGTGGGGAAGGAACCTTGACAAGGTATCACCTGACCTCTTCCCTGCTGGGTCTGATTATCCCCTCTACCAGGCCCAAACACTGGTCCTTAATGGCACTCTGCCTCAGAACAGAGCTGGCTAGCCCCAGGCTCACTAGCTCTAAAAAGGGCAGCCTCTAATACTTGAATTCAATGGGGTTGGTACAGAAAGACAACAAAATAGCTTCCCAGATAAGACCTGGAAGCTCACACTTAAAATACAGTGGCATCCTTCCAGGCTCTAGGGGGAAGTCACACAGCTCTTTTGTGAGGCTGGGAGTCTAGAGATCAAATGGGTTATAAAGAGTTAAAAAGTTGTCTTGATCTCTGCAAAGGGTGGTGAGTCACCAGGAGCTATCCAGGGAGCATCAGTGAGCTTTGACAGGGAGACAAGCTGACAGAAAGAGGCTCTGAGGAACAGTGTATAGGAAGCTATTTCTTCCTCTGTCCCCACATGGAAGATGGTTAAACACCTGTTAAGCTAGACACATGTGTAACGTGCTATATTGTTTTTATATGTTTTCTACAAATGCTTCTGTTCTAAATAAATGCTATTTTACTTTAAGGAGGGTGTTTGATCTCTAATTACCACGGTCATTGCCCCCAGAGAGCACAGAACTGCAAGGCCTGAGCCTAAAGCTATGCCTATATTTATGTATATTTATAAGCATGTAGAAGACAGGCGCTACACATGTAGGTACGTGCCACAGGCTGCATCCACACTTGTTACTATGGTGTGTTGCTACACACTACAGTGAAAGGCTCCAGTAGCTCTTCACTGTAGGACACAGCAGGACACTACACTGCAACAGCGTAGACATGGGAGGGACTGCTTGGGAGTGTAGAGAGCCATATGGAGTATATACCCTGGGAGTACAGGAGTATAGGGCACTCTACTCACCTACATTGTGCCTCACAGTCTATTTATAACAGCGCTAGTTGGGCGTGCAGTGTGTGTACATGCCGTCATAAGTGTAGATATACCTTTAGTCAGGCCTGCTGAGGCAATCATGGTTAGTACCAGGACACTGCCACCTAGGGCCCAGTCAGAGTCAGAGAATCACATTATTGATATGATGTGATGACCCATGGCCTGAGACTGTAGGGCGTGTGTACATTCAATGGGAATCAGAGGGGAAGTTTGCCTGGTAACTGAGACAGTGCTAAGTGTGTTTGAATAAACTAACTTTCAGAGCCTAAACCCGCTGACAATGTCCTTTGAAGGCTGTTTAATATGCCTGTTGAGCACAACTTTTTTTCTTATTTTGTTTCTGCACTGAATGTGTGACCAATTCAAACACTGGGCTTTCTTTGTATCGCCCCCCTCTTCTGCTATAGCTTTGTGAGGTTTCTGCACGGCACTTTGTGAGGAGCTCGTCAGGCAGCCCCAGTAGCTGTTTTGTACAAACAAATTCGTGACAAAGTGGAAGAAAACATGAACAATAGACAAGCATGACAGAGAATCAGACAGGATTTTGGTAGCCTGATGGTAAGCTGGAGAGGTGCGTTGCTTAGGTGTTCCTCTCCCTGACTTTCTCCCTCCAACTTCCTCAGTTAGTTCCAGGTCAGGCACTTTTAACCTTCCCACTAGTTTTCCCATCAGTCATTCCTCTTGCAGCAACTTTTAAAGAAGAGTGTGTGTGGGGGGGAGAGACATTCAAGGAGGCAAGAAAAGGACCTGATGTTTTAGCTAGAGCCAACTTCTCTGTACACTTGGTCCCTGCTGTTTGTATACTTCCCTCACCATTTTCCTGAGCAGGCATCTGAAAGGGAATGAGTCCTATATCCCTCTATCAGGTATAATTATAGTGTTGAGTAGGCAACAGGCCTTTCTTAAAAACAACAAAAACACACCTAAAATACTCATGTTTCTATTCAGCCCTTTTGTATTTTACAGAACAAAGAAAATCAACAGAGTTTACAAGACCCAACCAATTTTACCATTGTCCTTGCCCTCTTTTATTCACCTAGACAAGAACAAAAGGTTTTATGTAAGGTCAAAGGAAAAGACAACTAGGAAGAAAAAAAAAGGAAAGTGAAGAAAAGGGGTGACTCATGGTTGGCCAGCAAAGAAAAAGACAGAAGAAATTCTTCTTTGTTCCTCATTCAGAGTGAAGTTAGAATGATTCTGAAAGCTGCAGGGTGATAGTAACTGCCTTAAAGAGTGATGTAGTTGCAGTAATACCCAATCACTACCAAACCCCTTCCTGCTCACATATAACAGTCAATTCATCTCCTAGTTTATAGATGCAAACCTTTATAACTAAATATAATTGGGGGGAGGGAGGAGGAGGACTTCCCATCCAATACAACTTTAAAAGCTCCAGAAGTCTTGAACATCACTCAGAAGAAACACAAGATAACTAGTTGAAGAAACTGGCCCTTAGTTTTAACCTGAAAAGTACAGACCTTCCCCATTAACATGTTCTCTCCCTTCCACACCCTTCCCAAACAAACAAGGCCATTCACTGGAGGATTTTAGAAAAGAAGCCAGCCCAGGTTCTACCCATTACACTGTGAAGCTACTAAGAACTGGAAGCCTCTCCTAACTTTCCATGATTTGCAAACCTCATGAGCTATTGTTTTGGTTTGCGGGATTCACTAAAGTAGTTTGCATTTCAGACCTCCCACCACATCTATAATTGAAAATCTTTGCTCACCTCCTCATTCTCCAATTTCTTTGACAAAAAAACCTAACTAAAGGAAAGCCTGTATATGGTATTTATCTTTTCATCAGAATTTTTCTATTGACTCTTCCTCTCTGCTAATTTTTCAAAATCTTTGTTTTTCACTCCTCCTGCTCTGTGCTCCAGTTTAATCCTTTTTGAAAAATCGGATCTCTTCTCAATTCCAAGTGAAACAGGAACTCAAAAACAATGAAATATGCACCAAACTTGCAAATACTTGACCTCAAGTGGGTTTGAATTTAGGCAGAAAGCATTTCCCCAATCCTAGTGATGAAGGTACAGGAGAGTGTGTGAAGAACTGTCCATTTCTTGTGTGCTAGTAGAGTTCACATTTTTAGCTCAGGAAAGATAACAGCTTTAAATGACAGAAACTGGGCCAAATCATCCCTGGTGACTCACTGATTTCAATCTGGTTATTATAGGGATGAAGATGGACCAGTACCTATAAAATGTTATAGTCCGTAAATTGTCGATCTTTTACTGAATGTTTTAAATACCATCATCAGACATATATGATTTGGGCAACAAACCCTTGCCACTGGTTTAATGCACTTCAAGAAAAATAATAAATGCTTAAATAAACGTTACTAGAAAAACTAAACAAAATTGATTATTTAAAACATCATACATGGAAAACATATTAAAGTACACACTACGTTTTAAAAAGAAAAGGAGACAGTTAAAGGAATGTCAGTCTTTTCTTGTGTTGAAGGTAAGTAGATAGAAATTTACAATTAGGTAAACTCAAAAGAACTTAGCCTCTAAAATCAAATATGCAAAACCTTGTTTAATATATAAATCCTGTTCACTTTGTAAATACACAAATGGGGGGTTGAGGAATGGACATTTGGGTCAAATTTCAGTGGGATTTCCCATCCCTTAATCAACAGGCAATTCAATATTTACATGTATTAAATATGCCCTGGTTAATAAAATATACGGTGTAGTTTTAGCTTTTATATACAGTATTATAAACTTTAACAAGAAAGGAAACACTGGGAGATTTATATATGGTAAAAAACAGACTCTTACCTACATCCCAAGTAACGGGATTATTCTCTTCCATCTCTTTTTTTCCAATGACATACCAAATGCATGCCATCCAATGAGCAAGCAATGCAAACATAGACATAAGAAGTGTGAGGACAATTGTGCTGTGCTGGGAATAACGATCCAGCTTCTGAAGAAGACGCAAAAGACGCAGCAATCGGACAGTCTTTAGGAGGTGGACAAGGGACACCTAGGGAAACAGAATTTTCAGCACTGTTGAAATATACTAAACAAAGTCCTGGTTTAGTGGAAGAAAGAAAAAGTCCTCTCCCCCCTCAAGTTCTATAAAATGTCCTTGCCACATGCACGCACAACTTAGTTACTCAGTGCATGCATTGAGCTAAGATTTAGACTCACAAGTTCGAACAGTGGCAAAGTCAGTACATTTATTAAAAACTGAGTATGTATGTATGTATATATATATATTTGACTGCAGCCAAACTGATTTCAAAACACAGACAGCCTCGATCTTTGGCCTTGCTTTGTGTGCAGCCTGAGGCCTCGGGTTTCACTTAAGTGTTGCATTTAGTCACAACCCTCAACCAAAAAACAAAATGAGCCAAACTGACCAAATTTCACGTGGCTCCAACATGAAGAAACAAACTGCCCCATTTTTGTAATAGTTTTTGATTACTGCTAACAAAGAGCCAAACAGTATGATTAAATAAACCACACTGGGCCAAAGTCAATAGCGTTACATGTGGGATAAAAATGATTCAGTAACTAAAACCTGGGAAAAGAGGGGGTGAACTGTTTCTCCCAAGGTGGATATTAGATAAAAAACATGGCATGTAGTTTGTGCATTGGAAGCAAGAGCACGCTACAGATATTTTGTAGGACAGAGACCAGATGGAACATTACAGGCTCGGATATGTCATTCAAGCACACTATTTTATAGGGGGAGAGAGCAGCAAAGGGAGGAGTTATTGCTCCATTGCAAAGGAGAGCTCCATAAGGGTTTATGCCTCAGAGAAGGTCCTTGTAGTATTTCCACGATACAGCTTCTTGCTACAGAGAATGCAATGTGCATTAATCTGATTTTGTATTTTTCAATGGATGCAGAAACCAAACAGCTTCCAGGAATTGTGAAAATTTGACTCAAACTTTTAAATCTCCTGCCAAATCCAGAGGCTATTCCAGGTCTCCTGCTTACATTTTACTGTCATTTGTCATCACTATTTACATTCATTTCATGTAGTCATAGGAATCTGTACATTTTTAAAGACTCATTCTGTGTCTGTCTTGTGTTGGCTGAAAAACGTAAATTAAACTGCATATTTCCCTCTAGTACTTCCAGAACATTTGGATATTACAACTATGGGTGCTATAAAAAACATGAGCACATTTTTTTATTTTTGACCATTGTTTTCTTATATTAATCCCAGTATGAATTGAAGGCTTTTTGCTTCCATTATCAAAAGTTGACATTCTAAAAGTTTAAATAAAATGGCTCTGTTCACTCAAAACTAGGCCTAGTTTGGCTGATAAAGTTCACAACCTGGGCGGAGTTCGGAATGACTAATGAAACCCCAAACCAGCCATGGGCTTTATTCTGTTCCCAGTTACACCTGTGCAAATCCACTGAAGTTAATGAAGCTATTTAAATTTACACTAGTGTTACTGACAACAGAATATGGCCAAATAGACTGATGTGACACCACTATAAAACATTAACAACTAATCCTTGATATTGATTTATACTGCAGGCCTCATTATCCCTTGAACTTTTTACCAGTGCCTTCATTGCCCATTATTTTAATTATTTCTCAAGAACCTTCGCGCTCTCTCCCATGGTGCCCCCTATACAATAGAGGAAAAAATCCACAAAACCACTACAGTATTCTCCTTTAAAATCCTTTCTTAAGGACACGGCGCTGCAATCAATAATAACTGACAACAGCTAAGCAGTCTGTCTGCATGCGGAGACTGCTGTTTATTATACCAAACAAACATTTCACTGTCCCCATGTCTTCCTCCCTTCCTTGCATTTGCTTGTTTTAGCCATCTCTTGTCATGTGCTAAGGAGTCAGAGGGATTAATCATATTTGTAAAGTTAAGCATGATAGTAAGTCTTTGTAGGACTGTGGTTGACAGCTGTAAAAATCTTTGGGGCAATCTTTTTTGTTATATGTATGTACAGTGCCTAGCACAATAGAACCCTCACCTCTAATTTGGGCCTGTAGGCACTATCATAATACAAGCAAATAATGATAATACAGCTCAGATATAAATGCTTAAATTCAGATATAACCATAATTACCGCATGGCAAAAGTACTGTTAAGATTAAAAAAAATCCCCAGGCATAAGTCATGTTGCTAAAAAAAAAATGCTGATTTCCATGTTCATTCATAGGTAAATTGTGACTACATTCTGAACTTTGACCACTTTGTTTTGATAAAAAAGGGAGAACACTACTTGATATTAAACAACAGTTGAAACAATGCAACATTTCTTTTTATGGGGTCTAGAAAAATACTTCATTTTTCTACTTGAGCTAAAAAACCCCACATCTTGAAATTATGTGAAAATAAATTTGCACATTAGCATAATAAATCTTGTATAATTACACTGAATTTTCTCATTAGTTATTCTAAGTTTTTTTCTTCTATTGTGTTCAATCTGTCATTGAAAGATCTCAGATGAAAGCAGGCAGCTTTATTTTCTCTATAATAAATTTAGAAAGACAAAGTGAAGAATCAGCACTCATACTTGTGCCAGGGTAGATTTGCTTTGTCCATAAATACAATGCTAGCTGAATTTCTACATTCAGTTAATCAATTTAGACTAGCTGGGTTAACCTTTTTTGTGGAAATGACAAAGACAAGAGTTTAGCAAAAGGCAGTATAAGCTGAAATAATAGCAGCCTTCAGTGCCTCGAACTACTGAGGAGGTTAGGGATCAGAAATGAAGTTGCTAAATTTCATACAAAGTTGGAAAGGAATTCTCTTGATTCTTTGGGCTTGATTCTCTGTTGCCTTAGAGTCAGAGTTTAAGGCCAGAAGGGTCATCAGATCATCTCGTCTTGCCTCCTGTATATCATAGGCCACCAACAGAACCCAGCACCTGCATACTAAACCCAACATCTGAAATGAAACCAAAGTATTATAGCCCACAGAAGACCAGACTTATGTGCCACAGGAAGAGAATAGGTGGGACCGAGCTGCACCAGTGCCCCCCCCCCCCATGATGGCAAGGAAATGATTAAGTGAGATATACCTAAATAGTCCTGGCAAGTGTCCCACACCCACATGCTGTAGAAGAAGATGAAGGTGGTCACTACCCAATCTGACCAGGTGGAAAAGACTTCCCCAACCCCACATAAAGCAAAGCAGTTAGACCCTGATCATGTGAGCAAAAGCCAGCCACTCAAGCACCTCTGAGAGAGAATGCTGGGTGCCTTCACAGTCCCAACCCATCCCACCCAATGGCCCGTCTTCAACTGTGGCAATCCCCGATGCTTTAGAAGGAAGAGGTTTATAAAAAGAAATACAGCCCAGAATACATTGGGTTGGCAAAGGAGAGGATCCCTTCCTGACTGTTACAAGTGGCTGGCCAAAACAATGAAGCATGAGCTTTTAGGAACATAGGTCATAAACTGGAAATGAGTCTCGGGGCTGCTGAGCCCTGCTCCCTACCATCATGAGTAACCCCCTCAGACAACCACAATCAAATTTGTCTAGCTCTTTCTAAAACAAATTACGTTGTTTCCCCCCACAACTCCTATTGGGAGTCTGTTTCAGAACCTAACCCCTCTGATGATTAGAAACCTTCTTCTAATTTCCAGTCTGAATTTGTTCATGGCCAGTTTATACCCATTTGTGCCAGCATTGTCCTTTAGCTTGCACAGCTCTCCACCATTTCTGGTATTTATCCCCCTAATGTATTTGTAGAGAGCAATCATAACCCCTCTCAGTCTTCATTTTCACAGACTAAACAAGCTAGGCTCTTCCAGTCTCCTGTCCTAAGACAGGCCGTTCATTCCCCTGATCATCCTAGTACCTGCATCTGCGCCAGTTTAAGATCATCATTCTTGAACATAGGTGACCAGAACTGTACACAGTATTCCAAATGAGGTCTTGCACAATAGCATTAATATTTCTCTATCTCAACTGGAAATGCCTCATGGGCTACATCCTCAGATCACACAGTATTTTCCTTTTTCACGTACACATCACACTGGTGACTCAGAGGTATCCTGTGGCTGGTCCACACACTCAGGTATCTCTCCACCTCTCTGGCTGCCAACTGGTAAGCCCCCAACTTGAAGCAGAAATTCTTATTAGACACTAACTGCATAGCCTTGCACTTCATATTATTGAATTTCATCCCATTTCTGTCACTCTAGGCTTCACTTCCAGACATTACTGTATAATATTTCCATCCTCCTCTGTATTGATGATGGCTCCCACTTTTGTATCACCAGCAAATTTAATGCGCATACTCCTACTTTTTGTGCTAGTCATTAATAAAAATATTGAATAAGGTTGGTCTCAAGACCAATCCTTGAACTCTGCTAGTAACCTCCCTGCAGTCCAATAATACATTTCAGCACAACCTGTTGCCTCCTCCCTTTTAACCAGTTCCTTAGCTACCTTACAATTCTTGTACTGATGCCCATCTTCCCTAATTTAAGTAATAATTGTCCATGTGGTACAATGCTTTACTAAAGTCCAAATATATTAGATCTACTGCAGTTCCTTTACCTAAAAAGATCAGTTATTTTCTCAAAGAGGGAAATCAGGTTAGCCTGGTATGATTACCATTGGTAAACTCATTACATTACATCCCCTTTATTATTTGCCTCCATGAATTTAATTATTCTTTTCCTCACAATTTGCTCTAAAGCCTGGCATACTACTGAGGTCTGTAATGACTAATATGTCTATAATGCCCAGATCACTTTTTGCTTTTCTTAAATGAAAGTACTCATATGGTAGTACACCCATAGAGATAGATTTATTAAAAATCCTTGCTATCAGACTACAATCTCATGTGACAGTTCTTTCAGTATTCTTAGATGGAAATTATCCATTCCCTCCAGTTTGAGAACATTGAGCTTCTTATGCTTTTCTTACACATCAGATGTGGTAATTTCCACTTCTAGATGTTCATTTCCGTTAGAAGTACTGCTTTCATGCACATATGCCATATGATCATCCTTATTGAGGCAAAGTATTCATTTAATTTTTGGGACATACCTACAGTATCATCAATCTCCTTCCTATGCACACTGCTTAATGGCCCAACCTTATCCTTCCTTATTCTCTTTTTATTTCTATAGCTAAAAAAATCTATTTTAATTTTCTTATCAAGAGCTAATTCATCTTGATTTTTAGCAAATCTCACTTTGTTCCTACATTTTCTAAGCTCCATAATTGTGCTTTCTTTGCGGTCAACCCCTCTTTCCGTTTCACACAGACTCTATGCTTACACCTAAGAACATTTTGAAGGTGGTTATTCATCCATCTGGGTGTGGAGCCTTTCCCTATAGATTTTTCCCCCTTGCTTGGGATGCAAATTTCAGATAGTTTTTGTATAGTTGATTTAAAGAAATTCCCAGGATCCTCCACATTTTGCCCACAGTTGCTCACCACTGCTCTAGAATATCTGGTTTGACCTACTGTACCAGTAGTTCCAATTCTTCTATTTTATTTCCCCGACTCACTGCGCTCAAGTATAAGCATCTCAGTTTTCTAGCTGGTTAGATATCGTCCTTTCAGTAAATGTAATATCTACCTATTACTCTAATCAATATTTGTATTTTCTTTCTCCTTTCTGTCCATATTCTTACTTTGTGGTGTTCCATTATCTCTTACTATATCTTCATTTAACTGATTTTCCTGCTCCTATGTATTGAAAGCCAGGAGTGGAGACTTCATGAGTCTCTCCTAATCTTCTCTCCTTATCTCCTACTTTAAAGTCCTTCTTATCAGTCATACCAGTCTTAACCTTTTGGGCTCAATACCCAAGGCATCTAAATGAAGTCCATCAGTCGAGAAAAATCCTCTCTCCATAAATGCCTCTCAATGGTCAATAATCCCCAAACATTCCTCATATAGCCCCAAGCCTTGAGCCATCTATTGATCTTCATTATCTTACTCACTTTTGCCCTCTTTTTCTAGGGGCTGTAAGTATTCCACTGAAAATCACCTGAGCTTCCACTTCTTTGTGTGTCTTTCTAAGTCAAGTGTAGTCATCCTTGGTCCATTCCAGTGAGAATCTAGCAGTGTGATTTGTCCTAACATGCAGCACAATCGATGGATTTTTTTCCTCACTCCCATCAGGATCCTCTTCAGCCTCATGCACATATCTTGTATCCTGGCTCCTGCCAGACAGCACACTCTTCTGTTCTGTGGATCTGGTCTGGGGACAGGCCAGTCAATTCAGAGTATGGAGACTCTGATCACAAAGACCTGTATCTTTCAAGTGCTGGTATGAATTTCTTTTATGTTCTCTCCACTCTTGCAGCCCCCATACATCAGGCTCATTTAGACTCAAGTCCCTGGCTGTCTCTATCATCTCTTCCTCAGGGACTTGCTTCCCATCTTTTCTTCCTCGATATCCCATCTTCTGCCTTTTCCCCCTCCTCATTCCCCAGTGCAACAAACCTTTTATTCAACTAGATACCATCACCACTAGCTATCTTGGGTCTTCTCTCATAAGCTCTATCAGGTGACATTTCATCAATAAGTAGCTTGCATCAGATACCCATCAAGGATAACATGCATACTACAGCTTCTGCATCCAATCATTTTCTGTATCTCCTCTGTTCACTTTTTAGTGCTGCCTCAGTAGCCATCATTGTATTCTTTTCCTAGACCCTATTCCAAAACAAAACAAAAAACACCCAACCAAGACTGCACCGCCAGCACTGAACACAAAACCACCACTCTCCTTTCAGGCCAAACTCCCATAGAAACTCTGTTAGCTGTTTGCCTTGCACCAGGGATAGTCATTTACACTAGAACAAATCATGTGCAAAATGAGTGTAGAAAACTACTACTGGTGTAATATTCAGATTTTTGATTTGGTAGCACTTAACACCAATTTTGCAGAGGTAAATAATACAAAGTGCAAAGCAGTGCGGCATTTATGCTCTTGGATAAAAGACATGTAGATATTTGGGGAGACAGTGAGTGCACAAGATTAAAAAGTCCTAGGCCTCTGAAACCTAGAAAGGCCACTGCATAATACAGAGAATTCAGAGAAGAGCCACAGAGATTGAGGCTCTCAATGGACTGATTTAAATGAGAAGATAAGGCTGACCAATCCTCTGCCATGATATGCTCCCTTTGCTCAGCTGAGGTGCTACAAAGGGAGTGAAACCTCCCATAACTCCCCTGCTGGGGATTCCTAGGGTGATCAGAGTCACAATTACTTTTTGGGGCAACACAGCTATACACTGTCCCTTACTCAGGGCTCAGAGCTATGGCTCACTATTTATCTTATGGAGAATCACTATTTCAGAGACCTACTAAGTTATTAGTTACTGCAATATTGTCCACAGCGAAAAATGATAAAAGGCATGATAGAAAGGACTGATCTGAACTAATCAAATTATTATATCATTTGCATTACTGTGTCTTCTTTAACAGAAAAAGTAATTGTTGGAAAATGGTTCTTCCCCACAGAATTCATTATGATAAAGATTATGATAAAGATTCCTCCAACCCCCACCCCGATGCCAACGGTACTAGTTTTAAAGGAAACATTTTATTCAGATTATGGTACAGACTAAAATAGTCTATTTTTAAAATAATCCTTGAAGAAAAGGCTTTGGAATGGCTCATTCATAAAGAAGTTGCAATGTAAATTTCTGATTGGAAATAAAATTGACATTCATGTTGGTTAGCACAATTACAATGCACTGAGCTAAACTGGACTGGTAGCTCAGTAGGCTCACTGCATTATAATTTTGTTGATGAATTAATATATGAATTATGAATTATAATTATATTTTAATTTTTGTTCATGCAAATATATGTATTAATTAAATTAAATTAATTTCAAGAGCTTGGCTAGTTTTGCTCTCTAACCTAGGGGGTCTATTCTACCCTCAACCTACATGTGTAATTCTCAATACTAACAAGAGATGTGTGTGCCCATTCCTGGGAGGACAAAATCCTTGAGTAATAGTAATAGAATGAAATTTAATAGTGAGAAGTGTAAGGTTATGCATTTAGGGATTAACAACAAGAATTTTAGTTGTAAGTTGGGGACGCATCAATTAGAAGTAATGGAAGAGGAGAAGGACCTTGGAGTATTGGTTGATCATAGGATGACTATGAGCTGCCAATGTGATATGGCTGTGAAAAAAGCTAATGCGGTTTTGGGATGCATCAGGAGAGGCATTTCCAGTAGGGATAAGGAGGTTTTAGTACCGTTATACAAGGCACTGGTGAGACCTCACCTAGAATACTGTGTGCAGTTCTGGTATCCCCATGTTTAAAAAGGATGAATTCAAACTGGAGCAGGTACAGAGAAGGGCTACTAGGATGATCCGAGGAATGGAAAACTTGTCTTATGAAAGGAGACTTAAGGAGCTTGGCTTGTTTAGCCTAACTAAAAGAAGGTTGAGGGGAGATATGATTGCTCTCTATAAATATATCAGAGGGATAAATATAGGAGAGGGAGAGGAATTATTTAAGCTCAGCACCAATGTGGACACAAGAACAAATGGGTATAAACTGGCCACCAGGAAGTTTAGACTTGAAATCAGACGAAGGTTTCTAACCATCAGAGGAGTGAAGTTTTGGAATAACCTTCCAAGGGAAGCAGTGGGGGCAAAAGATCTATCTGGTTTTAAGATTCTACTCAATAAGTTTATGGAGGAGATGGTATGATGGGATAATGTGATTTTGGTAAGTAATTGATCTTTAAATATTCAGGGTAAATAGGCCAAATCCCCTGAGATGGGATATTAGATGGATGGGATCTGAGTTACTATAGAAAATTCTTTCCTGGGTATCTGGCTGGTGAATCTTGCCCATATGCTCAGGGTTTAGCTGATTGCCATATTTGGGGTCGGGAAGGAATTTTCCTCCAGGGCAGATTGGAGAGGCCCTGGAGGTTTTTCGCCTTCCTCTGTAGCATGGGGCATGGTTGACTTGAGGGAGGCTTCTCTGCTCCTTGAAGTCTTTGAACCATGATTTAAGAACTTCAATAGCTCAGACATGGGTGAGGTTTTTCATAGGAGTGGGTGGGTGACATTCTGTGGCCTGCGCTGTGCAGGAGGTCGGACTAGATGATCAGAATGGTCCATTCTGACCTTAGTATCTATGAATCTAAGAACTACAAAATACTAAGCATTAAACACCCAGCCCTCTTATGTGAAAAACCCATAGGAATGGAAAATCTCTGCTAAAGTCTTTCCAAAGTTAGATATTGAGTTTCTGCTGAATGCTCCATTCAAAGCATAATTTTATAACCACATACGAAGGAAAGAGTCTAATTCTGCCACAAGAAGTGTAGGCAAATTCTATGGAAACCAGGCCCTCTCCCTGGTCCCGTCCAGCTCTCTTCTCCTCCCTGGGCCTCTCCATCTGTACAGAACACACCTTCTCAAAGGAATGGGGGAAGAGGTACTGAGCAGAAACTGATGATCTGAAGAGCATTAACTTCCATGTGGACTCCTGAAATGATGATGAACCCAGTTTGCCCTTGGCTACATTGATAAGTAAGGCATTTTCAGCACCCAGTTCAGATGTATCCATTGCTGATCCCAGTTGCCAGCATTGGTTAATTTTGCGAAAGTTGGTAAGGCAAGAGACTTGCTGTTTAGGAAAGAGCTGAATTTCTCATTTAAAAACGAACAGGAAAAAAAATCTCAGAAAAGACCATTTTTACACTCTCTTTATACATTACAAAGAAGCAAAAAAGGCACAAGCTCAATTTATTTTGTCTTCACATTCTATCTTTAATACTGTTCAAAATTCGTCTTCATCTGCCTGACATTTTGTCACTTGGGTAAGAGCCCAACTCACTGTTATATTGTCAGAGGACACTTTGGCTCTGCTTAGTAATTTCTTATGGGCCAAATTCTGATCCCTTTACTCTGCTTTAGTAGCCCCTTGCTCCACCACAAGTCCCACTGAATTCAATAGGACCACTGCACCACTGACGGGCTTCTTGTCAATTTGATGCCTATGGCTGAGCTGTTAAATACGTTTCAAGAACTGTATTTGATTTCTCCCTTTAGTACCTTAGGCCAAAATATTTCACAGTGCTAAAAGAGAAAACAAATTTCAAAGAATAGAAATCACAGAAATGTAAAACTGGAAAGGATCTCAAGAGGTCATCAAGTCCACCTCCTGTGCTGAGGCAGGACCAAGTGAACATAGACCATCCTGACAGGTGTTTGTCCAACCTGTTCTTAAAATCCCCCAGTTATGTGGATTCCACAACGTCCTCTGGAAGCCTATTCCAGAAAGTTATTCCTAATATTTAACCTAAATCTTCCTTGCTGCAGATTAAATCCATTACTTCTTGTTCTACATTCAGTGGCCATGGAGAACAATTGATCACTGTCCTCTTTTAATATCCCTTGATATTTGAAGACAGTTTTCAGGTCTTTTTCTCTCAAGACTAAACATGTGCAGTTTTTTTCCTTTCCTCATAGGTCAGGTTTTCTAAACCTTTTAGAATTGTTGTTGCTTTCCTCTCCAGTTTGTCCCCATCTTTCCTAAGCGTGGCCCCAGAACTAGACACACTCTCCAGTGCTGAGTATAGTGGGACAATTACCTCCCATGTCTTACTGATGACACTTCTGTTAATACTCCCAGAATATTAGCCTTTTTTGCAACTGCATCAGATTGTTGACTCTCATTCAATTTATGGTCTATAAACCCAGACCGTTTTCAGCACTACTAGTTAGTCCCCATTTTGTAGTTGTGCCAGGGCTGGATTACCCAATAGGCAGACTAAGCACATGCTTAAGGTACCAGCAAAGCAGAGGGCACCAAAAAAAATGAGGTTTGTTTTTTAAAAAATGTGATGTTTGATATTTTTTTAAAAAAGCATTGAAATAGTCACCATAGGAAAAATCAGAACTTTGTTAGACTTCCTTACACTTTACTATACACTCTTCCCCTGCTTTTCTGTTCTCTTTTTATTACTTATCCCCACCTAAACCAGGGGGGCATCCTACTAACGTAGATTGAAAAATGCGAGGAAATCAGATCCTGTCATATATTGTGGCTCAGTTTGACCCATTTTTAGCAGGCCATATCTCAAAATATGGGAATGCTGGCAAAGGTAACCCATTATACTTATCCAAGACAATATGTGATGAACTCATTGGTCTAATGAGTGACAAAGTTCGTTCAGCTATTGTGGATGAAATAAGTACTGCTGAGTACTTCAGTTTATCTGTCGACTCTACATCTGATCTTTCACATATTGATCAATTGAGTATTGTACTATGATATGTGTCTCCCACAGATGGAAAACCAGTTGAACGATTTATAACACTCCTCAATTTGAAAAGCCACACTGGTGAAGAAATGACAAATCAAGTACTGCATTATCTGTGCCAAGTTTGCAAAATAGATTTCTCAAAGTGCAGAGGTCAATCTTATGACAACGCTGCCAACATGTCAGCATTATCAAGGAATGCAGAAGAAGCTTTTAGAACAGAACAAATATGCCATATTCATACCATGTGCTGCACACTCTCTCAATCTTGCAGTGCTGTTGATTGTTGTCCGGTGGCAGTAAGTTTTTTCTCAACAGTCCAGTTACTTTATACATTTTTCTCTGCCTCAACACACCGATGGGCAGTTCTTAAAACATATTTGGGCAATGATCATATATTGAAATCACTAATACTCGTTGGAAGGCACATGCGTTGGCAACAAGTGAAATTCTGGAGTCTTACTCAAAGATTGTGGATGCATTAGAAAGTATAGCTGGAGACCAATCACAAAAGGGAGAAACTATTTGAGAGGCAGAAAACATTGCAAACAAGATGCAAGAACTAGAGTTTGTATTCATGTTGACCATGTAGAATGAATTTTACAATACTTTTACCACAGAAGTTAAGCTCTCCAAGAAAAAGAATTGGATTTGAAAACATGTGCAGACCTCTGTCAATCATTAGCAGACCACTTACACACTTTGAGGAATTATTTCAAAAGATTTGAAGACATATCAAAAGATATTTTGCCTGATACTAACTACAAAGAAGCCCAGTCCCACAAGCGAATCAGGAAAAAACAAGAAAATGATAGCAGTGCCACAGAAACAGCATTGAACCCTAGAGACAAATTTTCCATATCTACTTACTACACTATAATTGATACACTTGAAGCTCTTATAAAAAGGACAGGTGAAGTGTACATAGTAGTATCAAGTAGATTTTCTTTTCTAAACGATATGGGACTTATCTGATGAACAATATTCACAAGGTTCCCAAAAGCTAGACGACTCATACCCTGTTGACTTGAACATGAATCTCTGTGGAGAAGTATGGCAGTTCCACTGTTATATGCGTGCAAAGTTTAATGAAACAGGAAAAATGAAATTCAGTCACATTCATCTTCATGACATAATATTGAAAGATGGAATACAATGTGTATTTCCAAATATAGAGATTGCACTATGTATTTTTCTAACATTGATGATTAATAACTGCTCCACAGAACACTCTTTTCTGAGTTAAAAGAATAAAAAACCCTCAGAGAACAACAACGTGTCAGGACAGACACTTTCCCTACTGTGTATGGAAGCAGACATGCTTCATCGAGTCAGCTTCGATGAACTTATCCAGAATTTTTCAATCAGAAAATCCTGTAAGAAGCTATTTTAATTTCAGCATACATGTAAGTTGTGTCATTTCAAAAAATAAAATTTTATTTTATGGTATAGTATTGTTTTTATTTTGAATTACATATGGGGGGGCACCATAATCTTTTCAGTGCTTAGGGCCTCTAAAGGTCTTAATCCATCCCTGAGTTGTGCATTTGATTTTTCCTTCCTAACTGCAGTATTTTGCACGTCTTTACTGAATTTCATCTTGTCAATTTCAGATCAATTCTCTAATTTGTTAAGGTTACTTTGAATTCCAATCCTGTCTGCCAAAGTGCTTGCAACCCCTCTCGGCTTGATGACGTCTGCAAATTTGATAAGCACACTCTCCACTCCATTATCCAAGTCATTAATGGAAGCATTGAACAGTACCAGACTCAGGACTGACCCTTGAGGGACCCTACTAAATACACCCTCCTAGTTTGACAGCCAACTGTTGATGACTACTCTTTCAACCAGTTCTTTCAACTAGTTGTGCACCCTCCTTATATTAATTTAATCTAAACCACATTTCCCTAGTTTGTTTATGAGAATACAAGAACAAAGAGATTGTAATTTATTTGCTTTTTGTTCACAGAGCAGTTCTCCCTTCCCACCAAAAAAAAGCTGATTTGCCAAAATGACTCCTTGAGAGAAACACCGTTAATAGAATGCAAGTGTAGTACTCACCACAGTGACATTAAAAGCATAAAGGAGATCAAAGGGAAGTGCAGCAATTAAATCAATGATGAACCAGGTAGTCACATAGTGGATACAAATAGATCTTGCTTCAAATATAACTTGGCCAGACTTGCTGACATAGGTTGTTCGGAAATTTAAAATAATATCTGCTTGACAAAGAGAAGAAACAGAATTAGACATAGGTACTTCCTGCTTCAAATGGACTGCAGTGTCAACAGGACAGTAAGTCTATTTTCCAAATTCTTGGAAAGGAAAACATAGGGTCATATTTTGAAGTCCTTACTCAGTTTTCCTTTAATTCTTACTAAGGGTCTGTTCCTACAAACACTTATGTACTTTACATACCTGCCTAGTCTCATTGAACCAGTCACGAGTGTAAAGTTACTCATGTGTCAGTGTATAAAGGAATGGGCCCTAGGGAATTATTTGCATCGATTTCAAAGGGAGCTTTTATTGAATAATTTTTTTTAAAAGCCTCTAAATCCAAACCTAACGTTTTTATTTAATAGATCTCATAGACACAGCTATTATAATAAGGCTGTCACTGAGAAAAATGAAGCCACAATGCATGTAATTCAATTACTTTAAAATATTCTTTTATTAATTACAGGGGAAAAACAATTCTTTTTAATTAAAAAAACTAATTTATTACAACTTTCTGCTATAACTGCTCAACACAGGATTCCAAAAGAAATATCCTCTTCAACAGTAAACACTTGTTTAACATAGAAAATGCTGAGCCACCTGAAAAGAACTGACTGGTGGGGTACATTGGAGAGATATCAGAAGCAATATGAATTATTTGATGGCTTGTGCACTTTGTGTGTTTCCTTTTCATTGTTTAAGGCTACAAGTCGGTCAACACAGAGATTCTTTTGACATGACATGCTAAAACACGTTCCGTTTCAAATAAAAGTTCAGATCTTGACAGTTCAGTCTCAATTATTTTCACTTCCCAAAAGACAAAGGCCATATCTTGCCCTTAAGCTATGCACATAGCTCCTACTAATGCCAACGAGAGCTACT
This sequence comes from Dermochelys coriacea, assembly GCF_009764565.3. Lineage (NCBI taxonomy): Eukaryota > Metazoa > Chordata > Testudines > Dermochelyidae > Dermochelys > Dermochelys coriacea. The sequence continues at coordinate 203,170,740 of NC_050069.1, forward strand.
GGTATAACTTCTACTGATCTCAAAGGAGCACTGCCACAGATTTAGGGTATTATTTTATTTTACAGCACCAGAAATGTGCATGGTACTTTAAGAATTCTGAGGAGCCTCCCATAAAAGAGAAGTGTGTGGCCCCAGGTAGAAAGGGACAGTGGCGGGGCTGGCTTTCTCCCTGTGAAGACAAAGGGATATAGGGTAGCTTATCTCTGTGGCCTGGTATGCTAGACCTCAGTGGGTTTCTTGGATGTTTAGGTTGCGTAGACAATCTCCATATGTCAGTCCACTATGAACAGACTAAATTACACAGGTATGCTCACTTTTATTGTCAAATCAAAAAAACCTCCCAAAATACCAGTATCTTGAGTTATCAAGCAGTTTTGCTCTGAAATATCAATATTTCCTTTCCCTATGTATATGTAGCTTGTGTATTGGGTAGGGTAGTTTTGAAACAAAATTGCACCAACCCACTAAACAATACAAAAAAGTTACAAGGTAGGTTGTAAGCATGTCTCAAATTTTATGGTTCATACTTACATACTCAGTACTGTCCCCCACACACTCTCCCACATCTCATACTCCCTCTTCTCCCAATATTTTAACTTTTATTTTTCTTAGCTCCCATTTGGAGGATTGTTCTGTAGTTGGCTCTCTTGTTTTATAGGGAGCTTTCAGGAATTAAACATTTTCCTCCACAGCATGCACATGGAGCATCAGGTGTTTGTAATTCCTAATTCTTGATAAACTGTTTATCTCTGCCTTTTTAATTCAGTCCATCACAGGTGTATGAAATGTCTGGCATGCTTGAGCAAACAGACAGAAACAAACTCTTCTCAGATATCAAAGTTGAAGTGTAGATTTCCAATGCTCAATGCATAAAATAGCATTACCCACAAAGCTACAAGAGTACCAGGTGAGCTTTACCCCAACATGTATTTATCTTTGGGCTTTCATATAACATGTACAACAGAAAAGAAAACTGGACAGTTAAAAGTTTTCCCCCCATGCTTTGATTCATTTGAAAGCTCTGCAATTAGAAAATCAAGAACGATTATATCTGACTGCTGAGGAATTAGTAGGTAGATCTGGTTTTCACTAATGTGAGCGCCAAAGGGAAAACAATTACACATTTATATTAGCTTAAATGTTTCTTCTTTAAATACATCAAAACAATTAGAAATCTGTGCAGAGGCAAAATAATTAAACATTTATGTGGTGTTAGAGGTTTCTATTTAAATACATCAAAATATAACCAATAGGTAGCAGGGAAATATTTGAGCCAAACACCTACTAACCATTATATTAAAACCTGTAATTTGAAGGGGACTGATATAGGTTGTACCTCTCTGGTGTCCCCTGTGGGGGATGTGTGTAGAAGACACTCTTGCCTTGAACGTTCTTCTCTAGATGGCATCATGATTGTCGTCTGGGTTCCAGACTTGGGGTACAGCTCTCCGGCTGTACCTCTTAGGGAGAGGGGACTGAAGTTGGGTCAAAGTAGTCCAAAAGAAAAAGGTAAAACAGTTCCATAGCCTACAAAAAGGCCTGGGCCTCCATGGTCTCATACAGGATAAAAGGCCAATAGTCCTTGCGAGAAAGGTCTGGGTTCCTTATCCCTTGTATCTCCAGACAACCAAGGCTGAGTCCCAGGGCTCCAAAAAGAAGAGTTTTAAAAAAAAGCTAGTCCCTCTGTTTCTCCAGAGGGCTCAAGCAGCTGGTGCTCTCAAGCTGCTTCCCCCAGTAGAAAGTTCATTGCCTAGGGTCAGGGAGCTCCACGCACTAGCTGTGTTTGCTCATGAGTACTGCCCAGAATCCCATATTTTTAAGTGCCCACATTTCTCAGGATTGATAAGCCCTTCAGGTGCTGTGGGCTGAGGCTCAATAAGTCCAGAGGAGCTCTTTAGCCCCCTCTTGACTGGGTGAGGGGCTGCCCCTCCACAAAGACTGTAAGAGATTTGACAGAGTTTTAATATCTTTGCTGACCCAAAGTGGGCAAAAAAATGGCAGGGGATTGTTCTAACCTAAACAAAATTCATATAAGAATTGTTGATGAAAGCAAGCACAAAACAAAGAGTACGTATTGAGTTTGTGTAGACAAGTACGCATCAGTTAGATGATCTCCTAGGGTTTTTATAAGATTACAAATTAGAATAGCAATGGACTTACCATTTCTTGAAATGGTAAGAAATTCCTACCAGACACTATCTTGACTGGACACTTTAATGAGACAATGACAATTGATCATGCTCTTTCTAGACATTTTAGAGAGACTCACAAGCACTTTCTCATAATTGAGAAGACAGTATTTTAGCCTATGAACTTTGAGGAAATTTTCTCATACATCCAGACCATAAACAATTCATAAGGAATCTAAAGATCAGACCTGGAACCATGCGAAATCAGACCATAACTCCAAGACTGACTGTATCCTAGGCAACCTTTAGGATGTAAAGTTTGCAATTCCTGCTACCCTCCTCCACTGTGTAATTCCATCCCATCCTATTTTCTCTCTCTTTCTGATTTGTCTCTCTGAGTCTTCTATTTAATTGTTTCCAAGCTTGGCCAGCTTTGCAAGTGACATAGTTCTATAATGAGAAGGACAAGATGGATGAGGTAATATCTTTTATTAGACCAACTTCTTTTGGCACGATGGACAAGTTTTCAAGCTTCACAGAGCTTTTCCTCAGGTCAAACCCTGTGAAGCTCGAAAGCTTGTCCCTTCCACCAAAAAGAGTTGGTCCAATAAAAATTATCATCTCTCACACCTAGTCTCTCATATCTCCTGGGACCAACAATGCTACAACAATACTGCAAACGTAGTTCCATAATGTTATTTCTATAACCAGCACAACAGGTTGAGACAGTGTAAGTAGCCTTGTTCCAGTACGAAGGAGAACAGAGGAGCAAGCCACAACATACTAACTAGATGTCATCCTACACCAGGGAAAAGTGTCATGGTCCAGTGGCAAAGGCAAATTTGTGACTAACCTATGCTTGCAATATGAAAAGGAGAGGTTGCTCACTTTGTACAATAACTGTAGTTCTTCCACATGTCTGCCCTATGGATACTTCACTTCAGGTGCACATGTGCCCCATGAACCTTTGATCGGAGATTTTTGGTAGCAGTGCCTGTTCAGTCCACACATGCACTGTAGCTATCCTCATGTCACATAAGAAGGTATATAGGGGAATGTTGGATAAGCTGTTCTCAGTTCCTTCTCTACTGCAAAGTCTCCTCAAGGCAAGACTCCAAAGCAGAGGAGAAGGAGGGAATGAACAGGAGCACTCTTGGGGATAAACATCTCAAAGAACTCCAATTACTATACAAGTTAAGTAACCTCTCTGGGGTAATTTCCTTATGGGTTCTCCACTTCAGGTGACTCCCAAGCAGTATCCCCTTAGAAACTTGATCTCAGACTGTTTGAAGAACAGCAATTCCAAAGGCAGAATCTGTCCTGGAGGTGTGAACGAGAGCATAGTGCTGTGAGAAAATGTGAGCCAAAGCCCACATGGCACATCTACAGATTTCTGCTATTGGAACATTCCTCAACAGAGCTACTGATTTAGACTGTGACTGGTAAAATGGGCCATAACTCTATAATGGAGCTTGTAATTTAGCAACCTCATAACAAGATAGAACACAGCCAGAGACCCATTTTCAGAGTCTTTGGAGCTCCTTTAATTCTGTCTGCAAAGGAAACAATCTGAGGGCAGCCCTAAAGGAGTTGGTTTTCTTTAGATAGAAAGCCAAAGCTCTCCTGGTGTCTAAGGTATGAAGAGCAGCTCCCTCCCTGGGCTGATGAGCTTAGGGTAAAAGACTGGGAGTTAAATTTCCTGATTATTATGGAAATCTGGGATTACTTTAGGTGGAAAAAAAGGATGTGGTCTAAGAGATACCTTTCCCTATAAAAGACAGTATTGGGGGGGATTCAGTCTTTAAATTAGGTTAATGGCTCTAAACAGTTTCATGATGGAGCTGAAGACAAGGTGCAGATCCTCCCTGACATGTGGGAAGAGATTTCTTATCCGTTAATGAATCAAGACATAGCAGCATGAGCAAGTACTGAAAATCCTTGTACTGCGGGGGTTGAAGGACAGTCCAGAGTTCATCAGAGCAAAGAGGTAGTCCAAATATGTGATACGGTGGAGAGACCCTGCTGTGTGTAACAGTGGTGGAATCTCTTCCATTTTTGGAGGTATGATTTTCTAGTAGGTGACTTCCTGCTACTCAGTAATACTTCTGGCACTTCACTTGAACAGTATATTCTATTCCTGACAGCCATCTAGGAGCCAAGTCTTGAGATGCAGAGCAACAAGGTTGGGATAAAGGACCTTCCCTGAGTCTTGGGTCAGAAGGTCATGTATTAGTAGCAGACAAAGTGATGGGTGAGATGAGAGGCAAACTAGATAAAGGAACCAAACTTGTCTCAGCCAGGCTGGTGTTATTAGGATGATTCTGACTTTGTCTTGTCTGATTTTGGTAACGGTTTTGAGAAGTAACTGAGTCCAATAGGCATATAGAAGGTTTTTTGACCAAAGAATAAGGAAGGTATCTAACAAATGAGGACCCAGACCTGCCCTCGAACAGCATCGCTGGCATTTTCTGTTGGTGATGGTGGTGAAGAAGTTCACATCTGGATAATCCCAGTAAGAAATACCTTCTTCAGTGTCAAATTGTTGTACTCTCACTGTGTAAACCTGGCAGAAGTGTCTGCTTAGGTTATTGGCTATCATCTTCTGAAATCCTGGTAGGTATGTGGCCAAGATGAGGGCTTAATGGAATATGCACCAGAATCACAGCTTAGAGCTTCTGTGCAAAGGGTGTGATCTAGTAGACGAACTCCACATCCTATCAGGGATACTTCTGTGACTTTGATCACAGTGAAGGGAGTTGGCATGAAGGGAACTCCCGAACACACTTTATCTAGGTTTGCCCACCAGTTGAGTGATTCCAAAATCTTTGGTGGAATGGACACTATTTTGTCTAGACTGTGCCTATCAGGAGTGTAGACCATTCTAAATCACACCTGGAAGCAATGGTGATGGTGTGTGCATCCCACACTAGCCTGGCAAGAACTGAGTGGGGCCAGATGGATCCAAGCTACTAGTTAGGTTGCAAGACAGGGAGCTAATTGAGGAGGAATAAGCTCACCTGGGCAGGAACAGGTAGGCCTGTAGAAAGTCAGGTAGCTGACTACAGAGTAGAGGGCAGCAACTAGGGCTGAAGAGTCACTTCCTGGAAAGAGGGAGGAGTGTTTGAGGCTGCAGGAAGGCAGGCTGCACAGACTCCTTGAAAAGAGGGAATGGAGAAGCTGGGGGAACCAATTAGACAGGAAAAAACCCAGGGAAACAGCAGCAAGGTTGAAGGCAGTACAGAGCTAGGCTCCATGTTATAGGTCCCTGGGCTGGAACCCAGTGTAGATGGTGGGCCTGGGTTCCCCTACCAACCACTGGGCAATTGCTCAGGGCACTAGAGATGCCAGCTGGACACCTCATCCAGAAAAACTGATTTCCCCAGAAGGGGAGGAACTTAGTGACCTGGCTGGAGTGCCGAGCCATGGACTGGAAGCAGCAGCACCAAGAGCGAGAGAGGCCGCATACAAAGAGAAGACAGGTGGAGGGACTGCTAAGGAGGGTGCAGCTAAGAGACTGAGCTAATCCCCAGAGCAATCAGCAGGAGGCACCATGAGTGGACAGGGACTCTGTCTCAGCAATCAGGATATAAACATGACTGCAGTGCCCCAAAGGCACAGGCTTCCAGCTGGCCCAGAAGTTCCAGGAACATTATTGCTGAAGTTTGTGGTCTCATCTGAACTTAGGAAATTAGGTTTGTTTACAGTAACAAATCTGTCCTCTGGTAAGCAAGGCCTGAACATCAGGGTAACTCATAAAATCTATTCTTTGAATGGGTGACAATGGGATTTTTTTTTCCATTGAGTTGTAGGTCTATCCTTTTGAATAGATTTAAGGGCTTTAATACTGCAGAGTGAATTTCTTCATAAGAGCCACCTTTGAGAAACCAGGCATCTAGGTATGAAAAGTTGACTACTCTGGAATGGTGAAGCTGTGCTGCTACTACCATCATGACCTTTGTGAAGACCCTGGGAGAGGTGAAAAGTCCAAAGGGGAGAGCTTAATATTAAAAATGGTCCTGAGCAACTATAAACCATACGAACGCATCTGTGGGCTGGATGGATTGAAATATGAAAACATGCATCTTGGAGGTAGAGAGCTGAAAATCAGTCCCGTGGATGGTGTGATTGCTGCAAGTGTAAGCATCCTGAATTTTTGGCTATGACTACAAAATGCCAGTGTGTAGAGTACAGACACTGCAGTTGTTTCTATACACCAGAGTTAAAGGCAGGCTGTGACCACACTTGTCACTGCAGTATGTAGCTACATGCAGCAATGAAAGGCTCTAAAAGCGGGGAAAAGATCCAGCAGCTCCTTGCCACCAAAGCCTTGTTCTCTGGCAGGGAAAGTCTACAAAAATGGGGAGGAAGCTGGACACTACATTGCCAACACTAGCCATGGAGATGTGGGAGGCACTGCTTTAGGGTTACCAGATAGCAAGTGTGAAAAATCAGGACAGAGGGCGGGGGGTAATAGGTGCCTATATAAAACAAAGCCCTGAATATCAGGACTGTCCCTATAAAATCGGGACACGTGGTCACCGTACTTCACTGCTTGGGCATGTAGAAAGCCATGAGTGTATATATACTCTGGGACTTCAGGTGTGTAGGGAACTCTACTCTACATACCTAAGCTATGCCTCACTATCTACACTATATTTATACCTATTGATACAGATCCATGCAGTGTCTGTATTCTACATGCAGCCATAAGTAGTTTTTGGAAGTTTCCCTGAGAGACTTTTGCAAGCCAGCAGACTCATCCATCACTGTTACAAATTGTATCTAAGGACATTGCAATCATTTGTAATTTATATGATCTTTTAAACATTCCATAACTCTCTTCTTTTCTTTTTTTATTATTAATAAAATCTTTAGTTAGTTTACTGATTGGCTGACATGGTATTTGGGTAAGATCTGAGATATATATTGACCTTGGGACAAGCGTCTGATCCTTTGGGATTGGTAGAACCTCATGTATGGTTAATTGGGTTTTCAATAACCTCTCATCATATAAGACCAGTTTGTCTGAATGGGAACCAAGAGCTGGAATGCTTAAAGGGGACTGAATTTTGGCTTCTTGTTAACCAGTGTGATGCTACAGAATCTCTTTTGTTACTGATTTGGTAAATCTAATTATAGAATAAAACACCTGTTTTGGGGGTATGCCTGCTTTGTTTCTTGCAGTCTGCCCGGAGTATGGTATTCTTAGCATAGTCCATTCTAGGCGTCGGTCACAATTACATCACTCCAAAGAGTGTCACTTTAAAACAGAATTTTTGAGAGCAGCATCATAGCTTGTGTTATGTCAAGGAGATACTGACTCTTGTGAAATATCCTGGGCCTCCACTCACATCACTAAAAATTAAGAGAATTCCAGTGGAGCTTACACTGATGTAAGACTGGAATCAGTGAAAGAACAATCTAGCCCCTAGTATTCAAAATACAGGTCCCAGCATGGAGCTCCAAACATCCCCTGTTAAATTATTCACTCCTTTGCTTTTGCTGATTTTATATTATAAATATTTCTCTGTCCTCCCTCTTCATTTGGGTTTTTAATCATGTAACTCAATAATGTTTCTCTCTCTGAAAAATGGTTCTTGCTTCTAACTGATTTCTCCTTCACTGTAATCAAATCATGTGGTTTCAGACAAAATGCTCTTCCCTTCAATATATTACTGCCTCATGGACATTTAAAAAAATCAATTAATCAATCAATCAATCAATATTTGTGTCGAAGAAAGCAAGGAGAAACAGTTGATACAGCACTTTTCTGATTACCTCAGAACTTTATGCATTACAGTAGCAATTCATTCCAGTGCACAGCTGCTATGTAAGATGGCACCATTAACTATCTCAGCCTTTACCTGAACAGATTCTCTCTCAAAAGAATAAAGCAGCTTGTCATCTGTGTTTTGTTTAAAAGCTCATCTATAAATGTTCTGGGATTTAATCTATTGAAATGTCACTTCTTGTACCCAGAACACCATCTTAGAATTGAACCCTCTGGCATCAAAGGCTGTTCTGTACATTGTTTTTATGGGAGATGCAGTGAATATATTTAAATTGTTTAAATTTTTTGTTTTCAATTTTTGAAGAAACATCAGCATAAATATTTTATACATATTTTAATCTGTTCTTTTAAAAATTTAAAAAATAAATGTAGGAAATGAAATGTAATACTATATTATGATAATGTTTAGGTTGCAAAGCTAAGTACGCAACCAGAAAATGCTTTAAATTTAAAGTACATCACACAACATTAACTCTGCACCCTCAGGCATACAGTATTTAATTTTTTTTATCATTTGTAATTTAAGAAACACATTTGTATATCAGGTTGTAAACACTGTTTTCTATTACTATGCACTATTTGAACACTCTGATGTGCTCACATAGTAAAGACATTATAATTCATCTATAAAAAAGAGCAGCTAGGGTTGCAATTCCAACCTTAAGTTTGACATTCTACAATCCCTGACTTAACCTGACTGTACATTTGTAGGCTCAGATTCTACAACTGGCTCCCATGCTTACACTGAACCCCACTGAAATAAATGAGGCTCCACCAGGACACAGGTGCCTGCCCACAGAAAGCCGATTGAAGGAGGAGCCTTAGTGTAGTATTTTGCTTTTAATTAAAAACTACATACAGTAAATAAATTCATGCTTTAAAAAAATTTAAGCAATATAAATAATTCAGACAGACAGATATCTGGTAAATCCCGACCATAGTTCTCTACCCAGTACTCTACCCAGTAATATTATTTAAGAAATTAGCAATTGGGACACTTAGATTTAAACAATGATTCAGTTAGCAATACTGTCATTGTCAACGTGAGTGCAAGTCAAGATTTGTTGTCTGAGATAACATAGCAAGTATGCACATTTCTTTAAATGAGAAATAGGTCAGTGACACTACAAGGAACTTGGAGAACATGCATTTGTAACATAATCCTCACTTTCTAAACACATTTAGAAATGCTAAAATTAAAATGTGCTCTTATTTATTTTGGTAACATAGGACTGTGCAGGATCTCCTTGTTGCTTGAGTCAAGTCCCCTGCTATCACAGCCAACTGCCTTATATAATCCCTTCCATAAATGTATAAAGCTCCATTTTAAAACTAGTCAGATTGTTTGCCCTCAACTACTGAAGGGCACTGTTCTAGAACCTAATTCTTTTGCTGATTAGAAACCTTCACATTTCCAACCTAAATTTACTCATAGACAGTTCAAACCCACTGATTCTTGTGCCAACATTGGTCTTTAGTTTAAATAGCTCTTCTCCCTCCCTGGTGTTTACCCCTTGATGTATTTACAGCGAGCAATCATATCCTCTCTGTCTTCATTTTTCTCGGCTAAACAAGTAAAGTTCTTTTACGCTTTTCTCTCATGTCAGTTTGAGCAAAAATTGAAGTAATTAATGCAATATCCCTGATCCAAAAATATATTAGAACAATCTCTGAAGCCATTTCTAATTGCAGACTGTGTTAATACTGCCAGAGACGCACTATAACTAAGTTACAGGACGCTGAATCAGGTGGACCACTGCTCTGATCCAGTATGGCAATTTATATACTTTTATGTTGAGAGAGAGATTAGATGATCAAAAATAGCTTTTCGAAGCTGAAACTCTGAATTTATTGGAGTATTGAATAATACCTTTTAAAGCTATTACATAAGATGTCAGTATACACAACCATTTTTCACATGGAGACTGATGATCTCCTATCTAAAACCTCAAAAGAGGATGGGATAAAAACAGATATGTATGGAGACTATTTTCTAATCAACAGAGAAGTTTCAAAAGGAAAGTTATTCTTTCCAAGGCCACCTGTAAATTCCTAAATGTATCCAACAATGGCTTAGGATAGATGGAAGCTATACAATTAATTTCAGTATAATTTTGCCAATTGTTGAGCAAAACTTGCTAATTCTAGAGAACCACAATCACAAATAAGAACATATAGTACAATGCCAGTTTTAGAAGAGGATGGGGCAAAACAGTCATCTGCTCTCCCCACCTCTGAAGTTCATCAGTATCTGCAAAATCTAAGTTTAATTTAAAGTAAAGGAAGTTTCTAGCTTTTATGGTTGTGAAGAAATCCTTTCAAACCTGAAGGCCAACTGCCCCTGTACTGAGCTGTGAACTCTTCCCCCATTTATCTCAGAGGGACAGTCTGAAGATTGTCTCTGCAGACCAGTGTAAGTATTAAGATTGTTAAAAATATATTTTACAAGGAAGGGAACTGAATGACATGATCCCCTCTCTGTAAATTGCAGAAGGCATGAGAACATGAAACCCACTAATTTTGAAGGGGACCCATAGAAACTAAATGCATCTGATATGAATACAGGGCCCATTTGAGCTCCATTTGGGATTCACCTCTCATTTGAATGGCAGCACCCCACAGGGCATCCAGAATACCCAGAAAACAGAAAGAAAAGAAGAAGCTGAAGAGTTACTCAAGTCACCTCACAGACAAGACACAAGAGTCTGCCATGATAGGAAAATGAGAATGTTTTGGGGGAAGTTTCTTACATGTTATGTTTTTATAGTTTTGTAAGATTATTCATTTATTTATTTTACACATTTAGAAGAACTTGCGCCAATATTTGTAGATAAAGTTTATACTTGTTGGGTTAAGATATTTCCATTCCTTTTTCTGCTCAGCTATCCAGCTCCCTGTTCTCCTCAGTGCAGCCGCCAGTGGAAAGAAACTTAGGCTGTGGCAGAGCAGGATCAGCAGAAGGAGTCAAAGGGGAAAAAGTGGGCTCCAAGGAAGCAGAGGAAGCACCAGACTTTAAGGCCCAAGGCAGGAGGTAGGATCCAGGGGTGGTGGAGAAAGCTGTAGGGCAAGAGGGGAGAAGGATCCAAGGGATGAGACAGAGTGGACAAAGATACAAGGGAAGGATCTGGAGAGGACAGAAGGACTCAGGAGGTGGTGACAGCCAGGATGAAAAAGTAAAAAGGGGAAAGGGAACATACACTAATGGAGAGAAGACCAATGGAAGGGGAAAAGAGCCAAAAGGTGTGTTTTGTAGAGGGGAGTGGAAAAGAAGAGGAGGAAACACTGAGAGGAAGTGGGAAAGGATCAAGGTGTTGCAGGAGATGAGGAGAACCAAGAAGGGCAGGAAACAAGTGATCAAGAATGAGATGGGTGCATCAAGGAATTATGTTGCACCATTCACATTGTGCACCATTGTCCTGGGACAAAATGGCTTTGCAATGTATGTGGGATACTCGTGGAAGGACTGAGAAGTGAATTTATTTCCTTGTTATTTGGACAGAATAAATAAATGTTTCTGATTTCATACAAATATGGTATTAGCATGTGTTGGCTCCTGTCACAGATAATATTTCAGCTCAAGGACTGTAACAAACCCCAAGTTGCTACATACATACAATGGACTTTGGAGATGAATTCCACCCACCTTTCAAATGTGTCTTGTTTTCTGAATTTTGTCTTGAGGATAAAGTTTTAGGTTGGCAGTAAGATCAAGTACTGACTGGCACAGACTTAGTTCATAAACCTGGATAAATCCCTTATTTTCTGAATCTCAATTCATCCCTTTCTTTAAAGTTAGAATAAGATTTCTTTACTTCATAAGGCTATTGTGAGGATAATGTTTGTTGAGATGTGATGCTCAGATACTATGGTGATGATGGCCACAAAAGGCTTTCTGTGGAGTGAGGTGTAAGAATGTATATAAAAAGCACCACCTAATACTAATACACTGTATCACAAGGATGTCAATTTTATAATGGTTTCTGCTCAATTCTACTACTTGAATTGCCTATAAATATACATAATTCCTTTGTGAATGTCTATTATTGAATCATATTCTTTCCATTAAGAAGTTTAAGATGAAAAGCCATCTCAGTCTTGAAACACATTTACAATATGCACATTTTCCTACATCCATTTGACTTTTCCTGTCAGTGAGGTGATCCAAGTAAATTTCAAATTTTTCTTCTCCAAGAGTTCTTCCCTTTACATTTTTTGAACTGTCATTGGGGAGTCATCATTTGGATACATTCACTTTCACAAAAGATTAATTAGGCTTTACTTTTCAACTTTTGGACAATTGGATATTTAATGGGTCTCCATTGCCATTTGTATCTTCTTTGCATAAATTCACTTAAGGGATGATTCTGATGTAACCTCAGGAATTATACTGTAAATAATACTAATAATTTCACTTTGCAGCCCATCATTGATTTTTGTCTGTGTGTTTGGTTTTTTTAAAGTTTTTCATGAGGAAGTTAAATCATCATCATAACACTTAAGGTTTGATTTTCACCTAAATTTCAACCTAACAATATTTGTGTGGGTATAGTTTTGTGTTTGCAGTGAAGCGCAGGCACAAAAAAGTGCAGATGCAATATTTGTAGGGACAACTTGTACCTAAAAATAAATAAAAATAAATAAATAAATAAATAAATAGACACCACTATTGAAAATAAAGCCCTTTATCATCAGAACCCGAAACCAGCATGGTTTTCTGCAATTCTGTTCTGACCACAAATATCATCCAGTTTCCATGAATATCTGGACCTTGGTGGATGCTATTCACATTAATTTCCTATGCTGTGGTAGCAAGCCAAGTAAAGACTAATCAGTGGAGAAGTTTTTGGTGAGAGAGAGTTGTTTGCTTTCATATGTAAACCGGTTTCCCAATGTGAATCACAATTTCAATTCTGGCTATGACTTTACCCAGTGTAAATACCCAGTCTAGAAACATGCAACCGTTTCTCCAGTGTGTTGGATAGGAGACCTGAAATATGACAAAACTGCTCATCCTCATTCAGCTCAAACACCTCAGGTGAGGAGGTATTGAAGTAAAAATTATTTGCTCACTCACTACACATTAATAGCTGACAGACAGCTAAAGACTTAACTGAAAAGGAGTTAGGTGCTTGGCCTAAATTTCCCTGGAGCTGCCAGGACACCGAAGGCTTACAATTTTGCATGCAGCATCCCACATACAAGATTTCAGAGATGGCAGTTTCTTTTAGCACTTCACCATCTTTTGCTAATTTGTTCAAACCAGATTAGGGCAACAGGTACAGATTTTTGTTTTAAACTGACTAGGAAAAAGGTGACAAAGGGGAAGCAGCATTGTGAAAAGGGAAGAGAGATACTGGCAACAGCATCTTCTTGCACCCTATGTAGTATATAAAAATTCAAAGTGAGTTGGATGATGGTGGTCCATCTTTCATTTCTTGACAGCTTCTGAACTTTTTGGGGGCCTAGAACATCTTCATCTGGGCAACTATTTTTTTTTTAACAGCCTAACTACCATGTTAATGAATTTGTTGGGAATGCTGAAGAGGAAACAGGAACTACTCAAGCAACAAACATTTTTTGTAAAATTTTGTCAACAAGAGATAGTCATTTTCCTCAGAGACTTCATTATTTCTAGGAATTACGTAGTCACCTCTGTGACATTGCCCCCCATAAGTCTTTATAAAAATATACTTATGAATGTATACATGACATAACTAGAGTGTGTTTTATGCTACGTATGCCATGTAACATCTCTGTAAAGGTTATGATCCATTGAATCTATTAATCCTATTTATACGCATGAATCATTTTTGTGTTCAAAGTTATGAATATTGGCTGCATACTTGTTTGAATCTGAGTAGGTTTTAGTGAAGCAGTTGGTCCTTTTCCTGGGAAAAGACTGTTCTCAGTAAGTGCCCAATCAAGAAGCCCTTAAGCCAACAATGAATTTGGAGATGCCAATCCACATCTGGTCTTTCCCAGGAATGTGGCTTGGCTGGTAAGGAACTCAGTCATGCATGGACATGTGACTTGCCCAGGTCACTCCAAAACTCCATTTTGTAGCTGGACTTTGCATAGGAGAGAGAAGGGGGTCTCCACCCACAAGAGAAAGTCTATTTAAACTCCTGGGAAACGCCTCCATTTTGTCTCCAGCTGGCTAAAGAGAGAGCCTCTTCACCCCCAAAGATACCTGAAAGAAACTGGAACAAAGGATAGTAACTACAGGGGGGTGTGAGTGATTGCTGGACCCAGACTAGAGAGCTTACTAGAACTGGTGAGGTTTTTATCTGTATTCAGTTTGATTAGACATAGATTAGCATGTTTTATTTTATTTTGCTTGGTAATTCACTTTGTTCTGTCTGTTACTACTTGGAACCACTTAAATCCTATTTTCTGTATTTAATAAAATCACTTTTTACTTATTAATTAACCCAGAGTATGTATTGATACGGGGGAGGGGGGAAGAAGAGAACAGCTGTGCATATCTTTCTATCAGTGTTATAGAGGGCGAACAATTTATGAGTTTATCCTGTATAACCTTTACACAGGTAAAACAGATTTATTTAGGGTTTGGATCCCATTGGGAGTTGGGCATCTGAGTGTTAAAGACAGGAACACTTCTGTAAGATGCTCTCAGTTAAGCCTACAGCTATTAGGGTACATGGTTCAGACTTGGGTCTGGGTTTGCAGCAGGCTAGCGGGTCTTGCTCAAACCAGGCAGGGCACTGAAGTCCTAAGCTGCCAGCACAGGAAAGCAGGAGCAGAAGTAGTCTTGACACATCAGATGGCAACTCCCAGGGGGTTTCTGTGATCCAACCCATCACAACCTCAATCAGAACCTTACTGACATGGTTGCTCGGGGAAATGAAAGATTAAGCATTTTGACTCTTTAAATAAACATTTTCCCCATGATTAAAATCCAGAGGAGCTAGACTGGGGACTAAGTTGCTGCTATTAAGGGAGGGAGTCAGGCATTAAAGCTGAATGATATTACATCTTCAATATCAAAGTGTGAGCTGATCAAATATAAAGTCAGTGGCAGCAATGCAAGACTTATGGACTTTCCAGAAGTGGTAATTTTTTTTATTATGACTGCCAAAAATGCTGACAGGCTGGAAATTTGTGTCCGAAATGTACTGATTGCACTGGCATTTAAAAATTGTATTTAGATACATTTTCTATAAAAGGAAGGATAGGAGTTTTACAGTAGATTTGCAGCTACAAAACAGTTAAGGACATGTATTTATTTAGCAAGTTAATATGGCATATTTGTAACCATATTTTAAAAAACACATTTCTTGGGCAAAACACTGACCCATCATCATCCAAACATATCTACACTGCTTCAAGACTGAACCTTCTGTAATTGCATCCAGGGTGCCCAGACAGTATTGGGTGGGACTGATTGAGACTATAATCCCCTAGGGAAGGCCTGTCTTTTGTCATATATTTTTGCAGTGCTGAGAACAGTACTGGAGCTCAGTAAATAATGAATAATAATTCTAGTGGTAGCTCTAAAAAAACCTTTTATTTCTAAAAAGCTGTAGACAAACTTTGACAGTGATACAGTTTTATATCCCTTGGGAGACTTCTCTCTGGGGAATCAGTGTAAATTGGATCAACATCATTGTAAATCAAAGTTCAAGTTCCATAAATCATGCTACATACTCAGAAAAGCAGAACAGAATAAATAAATAATGGCTCTGTTATGAACAATGCCCTGAAAAAATTAACTGAAACTAAAGAAACAGCAGCAGGAGCAAATAATAGCCTTTTTAAGGTTCATAAATATGTCCATTCACCACACTCTGTACAAAGACATCTGAAATGCCAGCATAAACTCTAAAATGTTTCTGTTTTAAGGTGGGCTTCTCTCTATGGCCTTGTCTTCACTAGGAAAAAATGGTTCATGTTTAAGTCAAGTTAATATCATAAGGTAAAAAATCCTAATAAAGATAAGGCAGTTCACTTCTCACACACGATAACTAGTCAAGGTAAACCTGAGACTCCCCTATAGTCTAGCTCACATAAAAACTACAAAGACAAATTGCTCCTCACTGGGATGTGGTAACAGAGGAGTAGGACACTCCTTCTTCAGCATGGTCATAATCAGACATCAGTAGCTTTGTAACCATATCTACTGTGGATGTCTCCTGTCTCCGCTGTGTAACTGTGTTCTGTGACCATTTCCTCTTCTTTTTCTGTATAATATGCAATTTCAGCTTTCTTTGAAATTCAACATAATGTGGCATAATATCCCGTTAATGAATTTTATGGCATTCAGCTTCTCAAGGCGTACTTTCTGGGAAAGCTAGAGTATCTTCCCACATCATACGCATGCAGCTTTCTTGTCTCCATTACCTGTATCCAAAGTTTGCTGTTGTAGTTGCTCAGGTTTTTGTGCTTTGTGTTTCCTTTTCAGTTCAAACTCATTACACTGAAATTTGCATCCTACTATTTTGCTTTTTATGTTCTGCAGGGATTTTTGGTTTTCCCAATAAATGTAGATTAAGTAGTTATTTTAAACTGTTTCATGCCCATTGTTCTCATCTGGAGTTAGGCTGGACATCATTAGTGTCATAGATCTTCATCTCCCATGGCACAGATGAGAAAATGTACATGGCATTCATCTGTCTTTCTGACAATCAATGATGCAAAATAAAACTATTTGAAATAGCCTATTTATTTTGGGCATGCCAATTTATCAGCAAAATTAAGGGCTAGATTCTGATACCACCATTCCAGTAGCACATTTATTGAGTTTACTTGTAGAGCAATTTTGATGCTGGCCAACCAGGTACTAGCCTATGCCCAAGTTTCCATGCCTCACTAGGATACTGACACATACATAGCTGGAATTAGTCTGGCTCACCTATGAGTTCGTATGGTTAAAATAAGCACTGTAGTTGTAGCCATGTCAGTCTGAGGACATTAGAGACACAAGATGGGTGAGATAATAGCTTTTATAAAGAGATATGAATGATTGTAAATTGCTGCATGCATTAATCTTACTTATGATATCTGTGTCCCATATTGTAAGATAATAGCTGAGCATCTGAATTGTAAGCCTCTGTTATTAACACCAAAACAGGACAGAAATATTAACTAGTGTAAAATACTAGTCTCCTACAAGGGTGTTATCTCCTGCCCAACAGAGGAGGCCCATCAATACCAGATGAACTATTGTGCAACATCAGAGGACAAAAACTTTGTTGATTGCTCTTCCCATGAAGGGAAGATATGCAAGTGAATTCCTCCTTTCAGTTGAAATAGAAGCTCAGAAAAAAAGGAAAAGGGAATAAAAATCCCGAGGAGAAGAAACTATATTTCTGTGCTGCTTGAGCTCTTGAGGGCAAGATTTTGTAGGCATAAGAAAGATATTCCCAGTGGTTAGCTCAGGTTAGCTCTATGGGACATATAGAACTTGCTTATTATAGAAACTTCTATTACTCTTTGAAACTCAAGACTGCTACTCATTTGTGTGTGTATATGTTTACCTGCTTTAATCTTGTAAATAACTGATTTTCTTTTCCCCTAGTTGATAAATCTTTAGATTGTTTATTATAGGATTGGCTATAGACATGTGTTTGGTGTGAGATCTAAGGTGCAATTGACATGGGGTAAGTCACTGGAAGCAACCTGACTATTGTTGAGATTTTTGGTGTAAAGGACCACCTACCACAAAGGCAGACTTATGTGGGTGACAAGATAGACTAAAGTACCTAAGGGAACTGTTTGTGACTCTATGTTCAGGCTGTTATTATGCCTGAGGAGTTTAACACTTAATAAATGGTTGGTGAAATGTAAGTATAGAACTCAAAGCCAATTTGGGGTTTGCGCTTTGCTTCCTAAGAGTCTGCCCTGGGGTTGGCACTCACTCTCGAGTCACTGCAGGACAGCTTAACAGCAATTATTATGTGTTCTTTGAATTGTGGACTTGCCTATGGACCACAGTCATGGATCAGGGACCCATTGCCCAAGGCACAGCACAAACACAACAAACAGATGATCCCTAGAGATCTTACAATCTAGGGTAAGACAAGAGACACAGAACAGACAGAGATGGGGAGGCTGTGTTACCTAGGGGGTAGAACACTGGTCTGGGACTGAGGAGAGGTAAGTACCTGTCAAGGCTGAATCCCCACTCTGGCACCTTGTGGGGCTCACAAGGATTTTAAAAATTAATACTGGCCACTCCACGCTTGTATTACACTTCCAAGGTTACACTTTCTTTCTGACCTTGGCTTGGTAAATACTGCCACCACCCAATTGCAAAAAAAAACCCTTTGAACCCAGGAAGGAGCACTTGGGAATTCCTCCCTGTGGGGTACCCTCAAGCTCTTTCACCCCCTTCCTCCCGCTGGGGAAGAGCTGAGAAAGAAAACAAAGGAAATTAGTTGTTGCCTCCAGCTAATCAAACAGCATATGCACAAACCTCTTAGGACACCAAAAATCCAATCCTGTTCTTAAAAACGGTAAATTTTATTAAAAACAAAAAGGAAAATACACATTTGGAACTTAGGCTTTTGCTAGATTTTAAAAGAGCAATTCCAAAAATTAAGCACCCAAACTAGCTTTCTTGCGGGTTCAGTTTAAAGGTTACAAGCAAATAAAAGCATCAGGGGTTAGCACAGAGGAGATCCACAAGCCAAAATAAAAAATAAACATGATTGTGTCTAACTAAACATTCCCTATCTAAATAATTTCTTCTAGGTATGGAAGATGAATTTTCATACCTGATTCAAGCCTTACATAGCATTGCTGCTCCGTGTCTCCTTCTCCGGAGAACAACAGACAAAGGGAAAGTTTATTTCCCCATTTTAAAAAGTTCTAGCCTTCCCACTGGCTCTTTTGGTCAGGTGCCCAGTTTTTTTTTCCTTTACCTGGGGGACTTTTTAACCCTTTACAGGTAAAGCAAATAAAGAACAGCTGCCAAGAGGAATTTTACAGCTAACTGGCTGTCCATCAAAGGGAACTATCCCCCCACTTTATTTATCACAATAATGATGAGGATAGTACAGTCATGCAGAGCAAACCTGATCACTTGGTAAGTTTGGCCCATTCTGAAAAAATGCATTTTAATACAGCCAAATGAAAAGCTATACATCTAGGGAACAAGGAATGGAGGCCATACCTACATGAAAAAGGATTTGTGTGTCTTGGTGGACAAACAACATAACATGAGCTCCCAGAATGATGCTTGACTAAAAAGGCTAATGTGACCCTTAGATTGATAAGCAGGGGAGTAGCGAGTATGAGAAGTGAGGTGATTTTATCTCTGCATATGGCATTGGTGATATTGAGTGTGGAATACTTTGCCATGTCCACATTTTTAAATGGATGTCAAAAATTGGAGAGGGTGCAGAAAAGAGCCACAAAAATTATTTGAAGGATTGGGAAAATGCTGTACAGGGAGATACTTAAAGATCTCAATCAGTTTAGTTTATCAAAAAGAAGATCGAGAGTTGACCTGCTTGCTGAGTGTAAGTACCTTCATGGGAAGGAAATACCTTGTACTAAAGGGCTCTTCAATCTAAATGAGAAAGGCATAAGAAGAACCAATGGCTGGAAACTGAAACCAGTGAGATTCAAATTATACACACATTTTTAACAGTGAGGTTGATTAACCATTGGAACAAACTACCAAGGGAAGTGGTGGATTCTCTGTCTCTTGATGTTTTAAAATCAAGACTGGATGCCTTTCTGGATGGTATGTTTTAGCAAAACACAACTTTTGGGGCCCAATACAGTGGTAACAGGGTGAAATTTAATATACAGGAGGTCAGACTCTATGATCTAATGATCCTCTTTTAGCCTTAAACTCTATGAATCTACGAATTGAGGGAGCCATATGATGACAAAGTGAGGGGTGCCTATTTGTCTGAAAGGCAACAACATGAAGGAAGAAGTCTTCCTACATTTTTATATCTGCAGCAACTTAAGGACAAAAACAAAAAACCTAAAATACAAAATATAAATCCCAAAGTCCTAGCAATGCACAAAGATATTCCAAAACTCTTCTTTTATGCATATATTTGATTCAAGAGTCCATAATCTTGTCCTTAGACACAATGGCATCTTGATTTTGTTAGATTCTAGGAACTAACACAATATACATGTTAAAAAAATAAAGAATAAACTAGACAACTTCTCTATTTCAATAACTTGCCTATGCCCAAGGAAAAAAGACTGACAAATGATCCATGCCCATGCACACCAAACTTTCCGAAGATATTTGGATCCCCTGTGATTATTGTCAACAGGTCACTTACCTGATAAGATGATGGCCTTTATGGCCCCAACCCTGCAATGTGCAGTTGTCATAAAAATAAAGGGAAGGGTATCCACCTTTCTGTATATAGTGCTATAAAATCCCTCCTGGCCAGAGGCAAAACCCTTTCACCTGTAAAGTGTTAAAAAGCTCAGGTAACCTGGCTGGCACCTGACCAAAAGGACCAATAAGGGGACAAGATACTTTCAAATCTGGAGGGGGCGGGGGACAAAGGGATTGTCTCTCTGTGTGATGCTTTTGCCGGGAACAGATCTGGAATGCAGCCTTACAACTCCTGTAAAGTTAGTAAGTAATCTAGCTAGAAATGTGTTAGATTTCCTTTTGTTTAATCGCTGGTAAAATAAGCTGCGCTGGAGGGAATGTATATTCCTGTTTTTGTGTCTTTTTGTAACTTAAGGTTTTACCTAGAGGGATTCTCTATGTTTTGAATCTGATTACCCTGTAAGGTATTTACCATCCTGATTTTACAGAGATGATGCTTTTACTTTTTTAATTAAAAAAAAAAGTCTTCTTTTAAGAACCTGATTGATTTTTCATTGTTCTTAAGATCTAGGAGTTTGGGTCTGTGTTCACCTATACAAATTGGTGAGGATTCTTATCAAGCCTTCCCCAGGAAAGAGGGTGTAGGGTTTGGGGGGATATTTGGGGGAAGATGTCTCCAAGTGGGCGCTTTTCCTGTTCTTTGTTTAAAATACTTGGTGGTGGCAGCATACGGTTCAAGGACAAGGCAAAAAGTTTGTACCTTGGGGAAGTTTTTAACCTAAACTGGTAAGAATAAGCTTAGGGGGTCTTTCATGCAGGTCCCCACATCTGTACCCTAGAGTTCAGAGTGGGGAAGGAACCTTGACAGCAGTGCACAGGCACACTGATGATTCTTCTTGGAAGAAGAACTTAAGTAGGGTCAGCAACCTGCCTGTATGCTACACCGCGCATGTCAAGATGTTAGCTATAGGGCACTCTCCTCGGTTGCGAGGAATGCTTATACTGGATCATAAAGACAGTAAAACACAAGTTAAACATAAGTTTGGAGTCTGCAAATCCTGACAGTATTTTTGTGTGTGTGTGTTTGTTGTTAATAAAGCACTACCCAAACAGACTTCACCTCTACAAGCTGTTGCTGCACCACTGAGCTGTACAGTTCTATCATTTTGTCAAAGAGAAAATTTTGTTCTCTTTCAGAGCTTACGGATTTCACTTTTTAAAAAAAATATTACTCTTACTTGGGAGCACAATAGTTTAGAAAAGATTAACTCAAAAGGATTAGAATTAGTTCCTGTGCAAAATGACATCTTAGAACAGGAGAAAAGTCAAAACCCCTTTTAACAAACATATTTTCTCTTTTATTTCTCCTTCGCACAATCCTTAATCCCATTTTCAAGGGAGCGTCAGCGATCCAGAACATTCTGGAGACATTCCAGCCTAGTTTAAATGGCTGGGCACTTCATTTTAGCTAAATATTACATGTTAGTTCAAAAGAGCCCATTTCAAATGGTTTAACAGAATTAGTTGGGTGCTTAATGTTCAGATGAATAATGAAAAGCACCAGTGTAAGATATTTTCTTCCATGAATTCTTAAAATCCTCAGCACAAAGAAATATCATGTAGTTTGAAACAACTTTAAACAAAAAAACCAAGATGTTTTCTAAGAATGCAGAATTAATTTAATATGTAGGCTTGATTTTCTTAAAATAATTATTGCATGCACCAGGATCATTTGCCAGCTAAATTCTCCCCGAGGAGACAGAGTTTATTTCTATTTACTGAGCATGACAGTATTGCATATTGTACAGGGCCTAGAGGAGGAAATGATCCTTGCCCTAAGGAGGCGCTACAATATACAGGCTCAATCCTGCTCCCACCGATGTTTATGGCAAAATGCTCAATGACTTCAGTGGGAGTAAGATTAAGTCTTAAGACGCACCATAACAGAACATTCCAAAAACACATTGGTGGGTTAGCTGAAGGGCCATTGTGAAAAAGAGATGAATTTCTTTGTCTCACTATTTGTTTCTTTAATAGAGTTTAATGAAATGTTAAAATTATAGCCAAGAGTAAAGCATTTTATTGTTCTATAAAATATAATCTGCAAATTTAAAGATATATAGTGGCCTAACGGGCTCCTATGACAGCAAAGGTTAATGTCTGTTGGCACTATGACCTGACCAGTTTTAATGCAACATTACGGTATACAATACTAAATGTAATAATTAAATTTCTATAAGTTTTACAGTAGTAATTCTGTGACTCTTTTAAAATTGCCTATATTAAAACTAATGCCATTTCTGTTACACAAAAGAGTTTGATTTTGAGGGAAGGATTTATGGCTTGCAGAGCTGCTAACCCTAAGCTTCTAAAAAACAAGCAATCAGACCCCAAATATTGTATAATGAAAGTGGATTAAAAACAGGAGATTTTAAAATAAATAAATTCTAGGTTCTTATTTGTCTTGTGTGTTTTGAACGATTAAGATTCATTGTTGTTTATATAGTGTTTTCTATGCAACCATAAGGCTAGAAACAGCTTTAATTTGGTAAAGAAGATTTTCACATAATCATATGAGTAGAGGAGCTAGGACTTTCAGAAAAATTCAGTGCAAAAAAGTGTGTTAATGCAGAGTTAAGGTTGCTTGGTGGCATGTCATCCTCTTGCAGAACATAGAGTTCAGCAAAACATAAAACTTCTGAAAACCATGAAATTAAATGAAGTTAAGGTTGCCCATGCAACTTCAACTTTGCCCTGTCTCAGCAATGCCCTGTTAACGCACATACATTTGCTCTGCCAAAACCACAGTTGCTGAAATGTACAAGCTCTTCACCTCCTTTTATACCCTATTCACTCTCACCCATTTCATCTAAACACTATCAAAGGACAAAAAGGAGAAAAAGAAGTTGTCTTCGACACTTCTCCTCTATCCTCTTTGAGCACTGTCTCAATGAACACGCATCACATAATCACCCTTGGTACAATAAGGAGGTACCATCTCCTGGCATACCTTCACACACTTAGCCAACTCCCCATAAAGAATACCACACAAGTACAATTTAAGAACCACTTCACAGCCTTTTGCAGCTCATTTACACATATTCACAGGATACAATATCATCCTGCACTTTCACTTAACCATCACTAAAGCATTATAATCCTTTTACATTCCACCTCACTGCTGATAATGTCCTTTGTAATAAAAGCCTTATATCTTGCTTCTGACATAACCCACACAATTCTGCATAGATATCATGTATACTGCATCCTCAAGGCACACACACACACACCTCTTCCCTTTCCTCGCATATGAGAGGATGCAAAATATATTTCTCTTCATAGCACAATCACAGCTCTGTCACACACCTCAAATTAATCCATACAAGGAAAACATCGCCCTGAATCTTCACTTCCGGTTACACACATTTCTTTTGCTGTTACTTCACTACCCACTATAACCCAACTCACATGCAGTTGCTGGACCAAAGGAGAACTGTTTTAGAGTGGAATGGTGTTCCTGGTCATGTTTCAGAATGGTTGGAGGGTGGAGTTTGTGGCTGGGTTGCTGAGAGAAATCACAGATAAGGTTTCTGTTCCAAAATATTGAGTGTTATGTTTGAGAGAAAGACCTTATGACCTCATCCAATATCCGTACCCCATCTCTGAAAACAGTGAGGTGTCAGAACTTACAACATTTCCATGCTGCACTGCACAAAACACACTTTCTGATCAAAGTTCTACCAACATTTATTATTAACTTTCATATTGTTACTTTAGCGATTATTCAGATTCTCCGCCAAATCAGAGAATATTATCAGCACTTCCAGACTTCCGTCTCTGATGCAGTCCAAATCTCTCTCATACATGAGGTGAACACCAAGAATAGGGCCCAGATCACTTCCACCCAAGTGAATCACCACAATGTCTAGTAGAATAGATCACAACCTCTCAAGTTACCAGTTAGGCGCTGCAAATTGGGCAAAACGTGATGCCAATGCAGGTCATCTCTTTCCACACAAATCAGTCTATATTTAGCACTTACCATATCATGGTGTTCTCCTTGCTCTCCTGCAAACTTTTCATGATACAGAAATCACTCAGAATCCACACCTTGGCAATCCTATCAGCGCACATATTTCTTTTCCCCCAGCGGTAAAGATACCTGTGCTGTCAGTTCCAAAACCTCTGCTCTGGGTGTTTTTGGAAAACCACAATAACTTGCTCCAAGATCAGGAAGTAACCACATGCCTTCTCTTCCCTCCCACGGACTAGTTAAACAGGTGTTCTCAAACAACCAATTCACAGCTTGCCTACCACCTGTTCATATTTCCTGCCCCCTCTCACAAACACAACCCCTCCCCCTGTCCCTAACCTCCCGCTCCTTACCTCCCACCCAACAGACCAACAATGTCCTTTGTCTCTGGCTCCCCCCGACCTGATATAACAAAAATTTTGTATAGACTAGCTGCTGACTATTCTGTTGCACTCACAGTAAACTTCCCTATAAAATAAAAACACGTTATATTATCAGATAAATCTTGTAGCAAGCAACAT
Organism: Dermochelys coriacea; assembly: GCF_009764565.3. Lineage (NCBI taxonomy): Eukaryota > Metazoa > Chordata > Testudines > Dermochelyidae > Dermochelys > Dermochelys coriacea. The sequence continues at coordinate 203,195,488 of NC_050069.1, forward strand.
GAGTTACCAAATCTTTACTGCACAGGTGTACAAAGGCTAAGACTAGAAAAGTCAATTGTGAGGTATTCATCACGAGCAATGGCTTTAGCATATTCCATCAAACTAGCTAGCATGAAGGGGCTGCATAGAAACTCCCTCATGATTTTTTTCTTTATTGGCACTTGCATACTGTAATCCTTCCAGACAGCACATCTATCCATGTAGAAAAGTGAACATTTTTGTAAATACCATTCTCAATTTGGGTGCCCCAAAGATTTAGTGGGTGCCATGCACCACCTTGAGTAAAACTTGACAGATTGAGACCATATTGACCTACATCACATCAATAGTTCGATCTCTAGCTCTATGTGCAAAAAGAACACCCCACCACTTAGAAACGTTTTGAAAATGGCAATTTTGTTCAAAGTTTCTCTGGCCACAACCCCTTGCTCAAATAACCCCAAATATGGGTCACTGACCCTTTCCGCCACTCTAAAGGCACACCAAATTTCAAAGGAAGCCAACTAAGCTATTCCATTTTAGAAGACTTAGGAATATCAATATTTAAACAAAAAGAAAAAGGAGTACTTGTGGTAACCGTGTTAGTCTGCATCAGCAAAAAGAACAGGAGTACTTGTGGTACCTTAGAGACTAACAAATTTATTAGAGCATAAGCTTTCGTGGGCTAAAACCCACTTCATCGGATGCATGCAGTGGGAAATACAATACGAAGATAGACATATTATATATATATATAAAAATAAAACACACACACACACACACACACACACACACACACACACACACAGAGAAAATGAAAAAATGGGTGTTCCCTTACCCACTATAATGAGAGTGATTAGTTAAGGTGAGCTATTATCAGCAGGAGGGGAAAAAAAGCCTCTTGTAGTGATAATCAGGATGGCCCATTTCCAACAGTTGACAAGAACGTGAGAGTAACAGTAGGGGGAAAAATAAGCATGGGGAAATAGTTTTACTTTGTGTAATGACCCATCCACTCCCAGTCTTTATTCAAGCCTAATGTAATGGTGTCCAGTTTGCAAATTAATTCCAATTCAGCTGTTTCTTGTTGGAGTCTGTTTTTGAAGTTTTGTGTTGTAATATTGCCACTTTTAGGTCTCTAACCGAGTGGACCAGGGAGATTGAAGTGTTCTCCAACTGGTTTTTGAATGTTGTAATTCTTGACCTCTGATTTGTGTCCATTTATTCTTTTACATAGAGACTGTCCAGTTTGGCCAATGTATATGGCAGAGGGGCATTACTGGCACATGATGGCATATATCACATTGGTAGATGTGCAGGTGAATGAGCCTCTGATAGCGTGGCTGATGTGATTAGATCCTATGATGGTGTCCCCTGAATAGATATGTGGCATAATTGGCAGTGGGCTTTGTTGCAAGGATAGGTTCCTGGGTTAGTGGTTCTGTTGTGTGGTGTGTGGTTGCTGGTGAGTATTTGCTTCAGATTGGGGGGCTGTCTGTAAGCAAGGACTGGTCTGTCTCCCAAGATCTGTGAGAGTGATGGGTCGTCCTTCAGGATAGGTTGTAGATCCTTGATGATGCACTGGAGAGGTTTTAGTTGGGGGCTGACAGTGACAGCTAGTGGTGTTCTGTTACTTTCTTTGTTGGGCCTGTCCTGTAGTAGGTGACTTCTGGGTACAGTTCTGGCTCTGTCAATCTGTTTCTTCACTTCAGCAGGTGAAGTATTGTAATTGTAGCAATGCTTGATAGAGATCTTGTAAGTGTTTGTCTCTGTCTGAAGGGTTGGAGCAAATGCGGTTGTATCTTAGGGCTTGGCTGAAGAAAATGGATCGTGTGGTGTGGTCTGGATGAAAGCTGGAGGCATGTAGGTAAATATAGCAGTCAGTAGGTTTCCGGTATAGGGTGGTGTTTATAGTTTATAGCTTTATAGGGTGGTGCTTATTAGCACTGTAGTGTCCATGAAATGGATCTCTTGTGTGGACTGGTCCAGGCTGAGGTTGATGGTGGGATGGAAATTGTTGAAATCATGGTGGAATTCCTCAAGGGCTTCTTTTCCATGGGTCCAGATGATGAAGATGTCATAAATGTAGGACAAGTAGAGTAGGGGCGTTAGGGGACGACAGCTGAGGAAGTGTTGTTCTAAGTCAGCCATAAAAATGTTGGCATACTGTGGGACCATGCGGGTACCCATCGCAGTGCTGCTGACTTGAAGGTATATATTGTCCCCAAATGTGAAATAGTTATGGGTGAGGACAAAGTCACAAAGTTCAGCCACCAGCTTTGCCATAACATTATCGGGAATACAGTTCCTGACGGCTTGTAGTCCATCTTTATGTGGATGTCGGTGTAGAGGGCTTCTACATCCATAGTGGCCAGGATTGTGTTTTCTAGAAGATCACCAATGGATTGTAGTTTCCTCAGGAAGTCAGTGGGGTCTTGAAGATAGCTAGGAGTGCTGGTAGCGTAGGACCTGAGGAGGGAGTCTACATAGCCAGGTAATCCTGCTGTCAAGGTGTCAATGCCTGAGATAATGGGGCGTCCAGGATTTCCAGGTTTATGTATCTTGGATAGCAGATAGAATACCTCTGGCTCAGAGTTCTAGGGGTGTGTCTGTGTAGATTTGTTCTTGTGCTTTTTCAGGGAGTTTCTTAAGCAGATGGTGTAGTTTCTTTTGGTAACCCTCAGTGGGATCAGAGGGTAATGGCTTATAGAATGTGGTGTTAGAGAGCTGCTTAGCAGCCTCTTGTTCATATTCCGACCTATTCATGATGACGACAGCACCTCCTTTGTCAGCCTTTTTGATTATGATGTCAGAGTTGTTTCTGAGGCTGTGGATGGCATTGTGTTCTGCACGGCTGAGGTTATGGGGCAAGTGATGCTGCTTTTCCACAATTTCAGCCCGTGCACGTCAGCGGAAGCACTGTATGTGGAAGTCCAGTCTATTGTTGAAACTCATGATAAAACCATAAAAGCTGGCAACTCTGGGCTTGGCATTTGTTTTTACCTTAAACCATTTTAAAAAACAAAATGTCTTAAATATGTTGAGACTTTATAAAAGCATAGTGTGTTCAGAAAACGGTGTCTTTTTATGATATGCAGTATTGTAGCCATATTGGTCCCAGGATATTAGAGTGACAAGGTGGGTGAGGTAATATCTTTTATTGGACCAACTTCCTAGCCTTAGCCCTAACATCTACACTGCAATTAAACATTCAGTTAGCGAAAGCCCCGCAAGCCTTAGTCAGTGAATTGCAGTGTAAACATACCGCCAGAGCCATGTCACATATTACTGGAATGCTGCAATTCTGATTGCAAAATGATTCTAATGCATACTGATCACAATGTACTTAACTGCTAAAGTGCAAGAAATTAGTCATCATAGAAGTCACAGTAAAGGGATAAGAAATAATTGCTTCAGCCAAAGATTTTGTATTGTTACATGATGCTATTTCAATTATTTCAGGTTTCAGAGTAACAGCCGTGTTAGTCTGTATTCGCAAAAAGAAAAGGAGTACTTGTGGCACCTTAGAGACTAAAAAATTTATTAGAGCATAAGCTTTCGTGAGCTACAGCTCACTTCATCACCCCTCTGTTTTTTCCACCAAATGCATCCGATGAAACGAGCTGTAGCTCACGAAAGCTTATGCTCTAATAAATTTGTTAGTCTCTAAGGTGCCACAAGTACTCCTTTTCAATTATTTCAGTTTCTGTTATCAAGAAGTGGTTAGGAAACCAACCCTGAATTGGATAGGCAGAAAGATATATGTGTGAGAGAAAAATCTTTATAAACAGAGACCTGTATATGACCATTGACAAAATGAACATTGACCATATTTAGCAGAAGCACAGATGCAGATCTGGACAGAGTTACAGCTGCCTACACAGTTCTGCCAAAAATAGCAACTCAGCATAAGGTCTATGTTGTGCTGCACTTCCAGCCTGACCCAATCAGACTCCCATTGATTTAAATGCATTTTGGAGCAGGCCTTTTTAGCATTTAACATACCAGCTTTGTTCTAGCTATTCCTACTTCTAAATTTTTTGAAGTTCAGAATTAAGCCCTTTGAAAATTAATATTTTCTTTACAAAACAGAATTTTGTTCTATAGACTTTAGTGTGAGATAGAGAAGATGGCCTCTTATATCCAATTCTCTTGTTCATAGCCTTTTCTATTGTCCACTTTTTCCCCTTCGCAAACATCCCAAGAAGTCCATTTACATCATTACCGCCCTTCAGATGACATTTTTTTTTAATGTTTTGAATAAATGTGCTGAACATCACTAACAGGTCACAACAGAACTGACCTAATTCCATTGATCATGGATCAAAGGATGTGTGTACTCACTATGTCTTTTAAAAGTATAAATATAATATAGGAGTCATCAGCTATTCCATTTGCAACATGGCCAGTCCAAAAGGCCAGCAAGTTTGATACAATGGATATTTTTATAATGAAAGGTTTTTACACTCCTGAACTGACAATAATAATGGCTGTAAAGAGCTGTTAGGAGTGGATTTTAATTTAATTATCATTATGACGACATTAGAAGGTTAATTTATTTTATATCAACAAATACATTACATTTACTAAAATTTATTTTAAATTGTTCTAACTTGAACATTCCATCCCTAACTCTGCTGTAGCACTTAGGCAAGGGGCCTTGCACTGAATCCAAGAGCTTTCTTCATGCCTTGTAGCTGCCATTCCCTCAACCTGGTTGTGTCAAATGTAGCATTATCTTCTTCAGATTCAATATCTCTATTTGAAGTGCTGAAAAGGATATATGTCCTGTTTTCAGCATGAATCATCAGGTGGACGATCATAGACTTTATGGTCAAATTTGTAACACTTGCTGGGAGAGCCGCATTGACAGTGTAAGGCCAGTGAGGTACCAAGTGACTGAGGTTTATGGTGTGCGGATGGAACTGGCACAATAAAGTAAAGACAAGGCCAAAATCCTACACCAAAGTGTAAATCCTGACAAACCAGATCACTGATTTCAAATTTCTAGTCTCCATTGTGGTTTGGCATGATATCTTGTTCCAAGTAAACACTGTAAGAAAGGCATTACAAACTCAGTTGATGGACATCACAACCACTACTGCTTTTGATGAGAAGCTGCCTTGATTTTGTTGTGGCCTACAGAGAACCGATTTGAAGATGCCATCATTGCTGCCAAAGAAATGGTGGAAAACTTCAGAGTTGAGCCTGCCTTCAAGGAAACACGTATTCATCCGAAGAAGAGACAGTTTGGTTACAAAGGCAGAGATAAGTTGATGGGAAACTTGGAAGAAAAATTCAAGAGGGACTTTTTTGCTCACCCATTTTCCCTGCTCAAGTGCCCATCGAAGAAAGGTGAAATGAAGCACCACAAAAAGACCTGGGGATTCTTGTATGATTTTAGTAAGCTGCTGGCAGACAGGAAATACTTGAACAATTGTACCGGCCTTCACCGGACAACATGGGGAATGTTTGGATGTCAATGATAAAAACCTTTATATCAAATTGGACAACATCCATCACACTTTGCAACATGGGAGGCACTCTCCACTTCATGTTTTCCAATTCATTCATGATGCAAAGCCGAAAAGCACTTTTCCTAATATCCGGATAGCTTTGAGGATTCTGCTCACATTACCAGTCGCAGTCACAAGTTGAGCACAGATTTTCAAAGCTCAGGCTCATTAAACATATCTTCGATCGATGATGGCCGATAAGAGACTGACCCATTGCTTGCTAGTTTATCACTTGAAAATGACATTGACCAGTCTTTGGATTCTCTGATACTGTGCTTCAGTTTGCAAGGACAAAAGCGACCTTTTGAACTAAAGGACTAAGGATAATGTTTTAAGGCGGTCACCTGCTGTAACACTATTTAATACTGGTCCACCTCATGTTGGTGCTCAGATCAATTTCATGATGGTAGTACATTTCAGTTATTCTTAAAATTAAGAACAGTTTCCATAAGCTTAGAGGAAATGATTTTCGTATTTGTTTATATATGGCATGAATAAATACAGATTTACAGATCCTAACATGTAAATGTATCATCTGATATGACAGGGATAAATCATGCATGCAAATTGTGTATCAAAGTCATGAAATGGGCTACAGAGGCAATAAAAAAAATAAGATAGTCAAAAGTTTAACAAATGTGGGTAGGCGGTGCCAAAGACACTCCTCAACTGGGGTGCCATATGATCTAGGGCCGGCCTGGTATCCACACACTTATGCCTGTACAGTTGTCAACAACATTTTTTTTTTTTGTTATTTTAAGAAATGAAACCTCAGATATGGGATTAGAAGCATCATCTGCTGTACATCACCACAGCTCTACTGAAGTAAAGGGTAGAGCTACACCAGCTGGCCTATACCCTGAAAGACAAGCTGCTCTGAGCTTCTTTTAAATAGCAACACAGAAACAAGATGACAAACAGGTGGAGAGGCATCCTGAACTATGGCATCTTCAAGTTGCCTCCATTAACGTAAAATGAGCCTGCACCCATTTAGACACATAGAAACACTCCCACACAAACAGGCATGTGTACATAGAAAAAATGGGTAATTTATGCCTATCTACTCTATTTTCAGACAGATTTACTTTATGAATGCAAACAGGGATTTGAGAGAGACAAATGGCTGTGCTCGTAAGTTTTGTGAGCATGCAAATGGAAGCTATTTGAAAAATTGTCAGCAAGTAACTCCTTGCTCTTGCCAGTTTCACTTTGTTATTTTGACATGAAAATTATAGATAAAATACCCCAAACTTTTAACACAAAACAACTTACTAAGTAGTTGATTTACATTACTAACTAATCCATAACTCATGGTTATATTACAATATTCCTCCAATGGAATAAATTCTATGAGAAGTCACATTCTATTCTGTTCATATTTTGCCATTATGAAGTGAAACCGTTCAGTACTTAGGGACAAATTCTGCTATCAGATCATAACTATATATCCCTTCTTGGGTTTTTTTGCAGCAAGTTTAGCAACTGGAGCTTTGAAGCCTCCCTGTTTATCGACAGGAACTCGACTGTCCTCACAAATACACAAGTCTTCTGATCTACTCTTGTCAGTGTTTGAGTTATTTACATTGTTAGCTCTTCCAGGCAAGAACATTACTTGTAAAGCACTACAATGCACCTATGATGCTATGTAAGTAATAACTAATCATTTTCACTGGGAAAAAAATATGAAGTAACGTGTATTTTTGTTAATAATGGAGTGAGTAATTAAAATGCTACCACCATCTTTTTACAGCTGATGTAGGCCAAATTTTGTAAGTGTATATTATAATTGATCTTTTATGGAATAATGTTTATATTTGAATCATTATGCATAACCAATAGTAAAATATATGCTTGTACTTTATTATTGTACTATAATTATTCAGGTATTCATATGCAAAACGTAAGACTCAGGGAATTCATGTGGATTTATGGCAATGCTTGGAAGATTTGAGGTCCATGGCTTAGATCCATTCATCTGGTATTTAATTTATGAAAGATACACAATGATCCAATTATTTTCCTTGTTCTATAATAACATGTAACAGAAAACATCAGAAAGGAAGTGTCTTATGAAAATGTTCTAATTGATGTGCTAGGTACAGTGTGTTGTATGACACTGATATGCTTATTTTGAACTCAAAAGATTAGGATATAATAATTAACAAATGATGTTTTGCATTTCATGGCAACATGCGGGGTGTGTTGGTTCTGGTTCTGGTTCTGTTGATCTCTACATTTCCTTGTAGCTCATTAAAAAAAAAGAGTTGCCTACAAAACATTTCAGTTTTGTTTGTGAAATGGTATTCAACATGAGAAAAGTTTACCGACAAGGCCTTCTGCCATCTTAGTAGCTTTGAACAGCCTTATGTGGAGAATCATCATTGTTCTACTGAAACTTCAAAGTTCCAATGGCTAATCTACCAAAAAAGTGTTACGTGCCTGAAAAGACTTCAAACTTCTCTTTAGGATAAATTCTGATCATATTATTTTATTTAGTAATAATGATAGGACTCTACAACTGAACAATGATTTTTCAGGTAATACCACTTACAATTCGGAAGGTGATCAATGCTTTTTTAGATAAAGAAATGAAAGAGATGGTTCTTTGTCTGAAAGTCAGAATGAAGCAATTCGTAGAAACAAAAACATGAAACTGGAGATTTTTGGTAAAAGTCACATGCCAACAATGGTGTGACCAACAAAATGGAGAGAGAGAAAAGAAATAATTTCCCCAGATAGATTAGTCCAATAGATCATCCAGAAGGAAAGGAGAACATGTCAAATAACCCAAAGTCCCTTATACTATATGTTACCCAGGGTTTTCAGAAAACAAAGCAGTGGTACCTTAACTGTTTTTCTCCAGTCAATGTCAGGAGTAAATCAATGAGGACACAGGACCTCCATCTGATAAATGATTGGTACAAACAAGCGTGCTGTTCCCTAAAAATACTTTTTTATTAGGTCTCAAGCACACACACATGCTGTTGCAGTAGGTTCAGAGCATGCCAAACATTTACATTTACCCAAAGTCTGAGTTGGTATGGGGAAACAGCAACCAAACCTTCTTGGGCCCTCCTTGCTTCTACTTGGAAGGGAGCTTAGGTGCCAGATCCTTGCCCAAATAAAAGCTTCAAAGCACACGAACTAAACTTTTTATAGATTTTCTTCAAACAAAGGAGCAATCTGAGTTATATACTAACAGGTTAACAATTTCCTTAGCAACAGCCAATAACAATGCATTATTTTCCTTATCAGAAAAGCAGCTTCAGCAAAAAACTTAGACAACCAGAATCAAGATCAGTTTTCCACATTTCCACCCTCCTTCTCATGAATCTGTCCTTTTACTTTATCTATCCCAGTCAGTAAAACTGCAGCTTTCAGCTGTTTTTGTCTGCCTAAGCAAGGCCAGATTTTGGTCCTGGCTTTGTGGCTTCCAGCTCAGGAAGTGCGAGTTGGGGGTTAAGTGTGTAAGATGGTTGCTGATTGTATCAAATCCAGTTCTCTCACAACATATTCTATATGTCAAACCTTCAAGCGTACTGGAAAAGAACAGCATAGGGATAGATTGAGGTCCTTAGCATATGTATTGCATAACAAATCCTATCCAATTAGCTGCCTATACAATATCATTTGCAAGAACTTTGAAATAAATGGTAAAATAAATGTGTTTTTCTTAGTCACCAATGAAACCCTTTAAAAACTTGTGTGTGAGAGAGTTTAAATTCACTAGAGTTAAGAATTTCTCTCTGGGTCCATCTATTATTATTTTAAAAGAACTTTTAAGCAAATTTTAGGTATTCCTGTTAGTTAAAATAAAGCATTCTTCATCAAGCTGGAGAAACAGATGAAAAATAAACATTTGTTTACAGAGTCTAACACTAAATAAGAAGTATATACAAAACTGGAAAGGAAAATAGAAAAAAAAAGTCTTGAAATAGCTACATGAAAACAAATGACTAAAAGAGCACGTTAGTATGTACAGGATTTAACAAATTAAAATTAGGTTAAATTGTGAAAGATAACTATGTTCCCCTCTAGAAATAATAAAATACGTTCTCACCCCCAATCTTTGCTTTTGAGAATTTTAAAAGACAGCAGTTAAACCCACAGCTTGACCTACTATTCACTCTTTAGGAAAGACATTTAATCTGAACATTTCACTCCACTCACCAGGGTACTGATTCAGGAAAGCACTTAAGCATGCCCTTAATTTTAACAATGTATTTAAATGGGATTTAGGCATGTGCTAAAGTACTTTGCTAGGAATGCTCTCCTGAATTGCAGCTCAGATGAGCCTGGCAGTTGTCTTCCACTCAAGGAAAAGGATTCACCCAAAGCACTTTAACAGACATTTCTGTTCTTAGAGGAAAGCAACAGTCCACTTCCTATTAATTTTCTTGGTAACTGGTATCAGCAGGCACAGTATTCTAGTGTTCTTGCTCAATAAACTTCACATGCTTCTAGAAAGTGCAAGAGGTATTTTTCCCTCTTGTTGTGAGTGCTTTACCCTCATATAATCATAGAATATCAGGGTTGGAAGGGACCTCAGGAGATCATCTAGTCCAACCCCCTGCTCAAAGCAGGCACAATCCCCAATTTTTGCCCCAGATCCCTAAATGGCCCCCTCAAGGTACTGCTAAAAATGAGAGCATATCTTACCTCAAAATAAAATGGTTTATCAAAAGTATGTGTGAATAAAAATTATCAAAAATTCTGAGATATCCAAGAGAAATTTAAAACAGATACAAGAATTTTCAGTATCTGTAAGTACAGTGATGCAGTAGTTCATGTACAACAAACTGATTACAATCAGTTCTCTCACTTTGGTAATCTTGAGAAATTTTCTAGAAACTTTTTCAATGTTTCCCTAAAATTGCACAAATTATCCATTAAAAGTATCCTTGTCAAGGCCAACAAAGCCCTCAATTTTGTGCTTTACCTTGAGTACATGACTAATCCCATTGATTTCAATGTGCTTACTCATGTTCCGAAAGCTAAGTCCACGCTTAAGGGTTTTGCTAGACTGGGGCACAACTGAACGTTAACCTTATTATTTTCCACTCCCACACAAACATGAAAGAACCAGTTCTTACACACAATAAATAGGTTTCAGAGTAGCAGCCGTGTTAGTCTGTATTCACAAAAAGAAAAGCAGTACTTGTGGCACCTTAGAGACTAACAAATTTATTAGAGCATAAGCTTTCGTGAGCTACAGCTCACTTCATCGGATGCATTTGGTGGCATCCGATGAAGTGAGCTGTAGCTCACGAAAGCTTATGCTCTAATAAATTTGTTAGTCTCTAAGGTGCCACAAGTACTGCTTTTCTTTTTACACAATAAATAGAAACCCTAAAAGATCTGAACAAACTGTCCGCAGAACAACAGGTCAAAAAATTAGAAAAATCCAGCCTCTATGTTAAAAATAAACAATGGGGGTGGGAGGGAGAGACGGAGAGGGAGGAGGAGAGCAAGGGGGATAAATAAAACAATTATCAAAGAAAAATGTGTGAAAAAAAAGTAAATGGTATTGGGTACATTTTCAATGTGATGCTTGTGATTCTCATTACTGTTAATTGAAATTGGACAGATAAATCCCTTTTAGTGCACCAAATATTTTACCCATATATGTTTATTCATGAATTTACTTTCTTTACTCACTATATCACAAAGCCAAGAGCTGGCAAAAAAAATAGCAGGCAAAGATCAGAGAAGTCAGGAAAAATAAAAAGAACATTTGCTACATGCATCATGGATACATCATTGTTGATTTACTGATATCAAAGTTGTGTATTTCTACCCAGGAACTGAAAGAAAAAGGGAGTGCTGGGCCATAAATCTTCTGTCTTGCTACATATGAATAACACTACACATAAATCAGATAGACGCAGTGTATGTTTTCTCATACTCAGATTCCAATTACTCAGTCATAACATCAACTAGTTATTTGCATTCTGTATGGTAAGGAAACCTGTGATCATCTGGTTATTTTAACCTTAAATCTACATTATTTTTACCCCCTCTTTCTCTCTCCCTAAGATGGATCTAATGGACTTGATTTGTTTTTGCACTTTTTATAATGTAATCTGTAGTCACTTCATAACTGATTAGCGAAAACCTCACATATTTTACAAAGGACAAAAATTCTGTCCGGTTTGCATCACAGAACGTAGATCTCTATTGCATATTCTACAATGGTTGAGGATAACGTGAGCAATTAACAGGGAATAAACAAAGAATAAATCATCAGTGGAGAACCACCCTGGGTATCAAGGAGAAGAATTTTATCTTAAATCTACATTTGAACTCTACTTCCAAAGGGGAAGAGACAAATATTTCAGAGTCTTCCATTAAGCATCATTTCTGCTAGCTATTCTTATATTGAATTTTGTTAAATTTGTATCAGTAAAGGGGAAGAAACATTTTTCAAGATGATCTTAAGAAAAAACTGTCCCTTTCCCCCACCTTTTCTTCTTTAAAAATAGCCTATATTTGGTGTATAAGAAGTTTGGGTTTCGTTCTTATTTCTCATGCATGAGCTAACCCCTCATTCCAAATCACCATACTTTTTCCGTTAAAAAAAAAAAGTGTTGTCTTTTGAGATTCCTCTACTCTGCTGATAATTTTATTCCCTCCTCCACATCCCTTTCTACCATATCACATTCCCAGGTCTCTGTGGGTTAAATAAAATTCTATTAAACTTTCCATGTTTCTCAAAAAAAAAAAAAAAAAAAAAAGGTCTTACAGCTATGTATTGGCACCAGAATTGTACTTATACTCTTTATGCAGTGTAGCTACATATTTTTTAAATAATAGATATAGAACTGTATTGGAACTACAAAAAGTTCTAAAGACCCTTCCTGTTATACTCAAAGGCCTATGATCAGTTTTTCTGTGTTCATAAAGAAAAGGAATCAATCTTTAAAAAAGGAAACTCTGTGCACCACAAAAGAGCCAGCAGGAATAACCCTATTTCCCAATATATTATATTTTTACCTCAATGTTTTGGAGATATAATTACTAGAGGGTTCATAAAACAAAAATCAGTTAAGAATCTGAGAGGGGACAAGCAAAAAAGCAAAATTTACACTTCAAATACCAACATTCAGGTGGATTACAGAACATAATCAATAGTACTAACGTGGTCTGTATGATAATGAAACAGGGAGATAATTTCCAATATGAAAATCATATTGCACCACTTTTTTAAAGCAGATCTCCCACTGAAACTATAACAACAAGCCTAACTAGAAACCACATTTTGGCAAGTGGCATGATAAATATATAAGAACTGTGGCAAACTGCCAGTAAAATTGTGATGGGCGTGGTTTCCTGCCCCTGAACTAGGGTATCTACTGTCCCACTAGTAACCCAGAGAAGGGTAGTGGAGAGGGAGGGACCCATCCTTTACTCTGGGTCCCAGCCCAGGGGCCTTAGGGATAGTGGTAAATCACTTGAACTAGTGATTCCTTCCCCTGGGCTACTTCCCTCTCCTGTTCTTCAGTTTGTGGAGCTTTTTGCCCTCTATCTCTGCACAAGCCGGGTGTCTCTTTACCTATGGTCTTGGTCTTCTAGCCCCCTATGGCACTTGTCCAAACTGCACTCTGCTCCAACTCCTTCAAACTGCTCTCTGCTCCAACTCTTTCCCCTGGCTGATTGAAACAGGGAGGTTTTATCAGATGACTGGCTTCAGGTGCTCTAATTGGCTTCAGGTGCTTTTAATTAATCTATAGAAACCTTTCTTCCCTCTACAGGGAATAAGGCTTCTCCTCATCCTGGGACTTATAGCATTCTCCTGCTGCCTTCTGGCCATGCTGTATCACAGAACAAAGAAACCACCAAATATCTGTTTAAAAAAAAAAACCTGTTAGGACGTGCTGCTGAGAAATTGAATATTTTAAAAAGTGATATAATTGTCTGATCATTACTGCACCTTTTTACATTAAATTTAGATATTCTATAAAAAACAAAATTCAGAAAGCAGAAAAATATATCTTACCTATGATAAAAAGAATTTCCACTGCAATGTCACTGACAGTTGTGCTTCGAGTTGTAGATAGCTCATCATTGCCAATAAAGCAAACATTGTAAGGTACAGTCACAGCAACATAAAACGTTGCCAGTAAAATAAGCCAGTCCCAGCCAGCTTTAAAAGTGCTAAAATGCAACAGTATGAATTTGGACTTTTTTGCATCTGAAACTTTGTATTCCGGAAATGCTGGTTTATCTACAAAAACATTCTGAAAGAAAGAATGGGAGAAGTTAGGAAAAAATATCTGACCTAAGATTATATTTCAGTGAATTTGATCTTTCATGTTATAAAAAAAGCCAAGAAATATGGTGACACTTAAAGTTGGGCAAATACTGCAAAACATTTTTTTTGCAAATTTACAAACAGATTCACTTTGAGTGTATTTATAAACCCTTTTGTGTTCACTCTATGAATACTCCTAAAAAACAAAATCATTTGCTAGAATACTTTGCCAAACAATGAAAGTTAAGCAAATATTGCAGAATATCAAAGGAAAGTGGATTTTCCATTCATAAGCTATAGCAAACATCACTGGAATTTGACCTTGAGAGTTGCATTCATTCAGTTGGGGAACAGAAATACATCACATGACCTACACATCCAATCAAAACTACTTCAGCTTAATATACCAATTTTCACAATGAACCACCTGTGAACAAACTACAGACACAGAATTATTTGAAGAATTTATCTGGCAAACAATTTTCAAAAACAAATTTGGGGAAAATCTGTTTGCAGATCATTCATAAAGAGAAAAAGAAGTGAAATTCACTCAAATTGTTACGAATTAATCATACTACCTTCTTGTAAGAGAAGGAAAGTTTGTTTCAATTTACACGAGACAGACAGGAGCACACATACTTTGTATTTTACTTTAGCATGATATGAAGTAGTTTAAACTGATAAAAGATTTAGGCCTGACAAAGTAGTGCCAAGATTTTTTCTTGCATTATACAAAAAAGGGATTTCACACCAACTTTATAATTGGTCTGATCCAGGAAACTTTGACTTCTGTAGTGGTCTCATTTCTTACATAAGGATTTCCAAGATCATTACACAAGTTTTAAGTGAACTGCACCACAAAGGCAATAATTTACTAATGATATTTTTTTAATTTCAGTTCTTTTGCTGGTGAATATTTTCCTGAGGGGCTAGCAGAACTAATGCACATTCCATATTTGCACCAAAGAAGTTTGGAGTACTGGATATTTTTACTACAACATACAGTTCAAAAATTAAAAGCATCAATTCTAACTGCAGTAAGCAGCATTTATGGAATGTGTACATTAATGTCATGACTCAGGAAACATCCTGTACCTCAAGTACATTGATTTTGAATTTAGGTTTAGATCTGTGCTTTTGATTGATGTGAATCATTGAAAGCTTCTGGTGGAAGATATGCCTTAGCCCACAGATAAGCAGTCTGTAAAAGAGCTGAACCAAACTGACTAATGCTAGCCCTACCATATATGAAACTGAACTAAGATATGCATGGTCCCTTCCAATAAACTTCTATGGGGGCATGGTTGGACCCCAAGTGCAAAGAATCTTCAGTAAGTTAATTTAGCGAAGCATAGACCTCACCTTTCCAGTAAAAGCACTTTGCATTTCAGAAATGGACACACTCTGATCTTAGTTACATCAGTCTACTGACATTACTCTGGATTCACACCAGTGTATTCGAGATCAGATTTTGTCCCCAAATTTTTCTCCTTCTGCCCATCCCCAGGGTGAAAGTAGTATTCCTTTTAAACATACAATGAAGTTGGAACAGACATCATGAAAACCGACTACAAAAACACATTTGTTTTTAAAACTAGAAAAGAAAACAAAAGAAAAGAAAAGAAAGAAAAAAATAGGATTGCTCAAGTACCACATTCATCTGACACTTAAAGCTATCATTGTTTAAGCTTGTCTCTGGTTATATACAGCATGCATAGTTTAGGGACATGTTATCCAAGTCTCTTATAATCAGCAATAATTACTCAAATAGCCAGAAGCTTTCGGTATAATATCTATGGGCATGTCTACACTGCATCTGGGAGGTGTGTTTCCCAGTTAAAGCAGACAGAAATGCATTAGCTCTGCTGGAGCTAGCATGCTAAAAATAGCAGTGTAGCCAGTAATAGCACGGGTAATCTCCTTGGCTAGCTGCTTTAGTACAAACCTGTATGGAGCCCGGGTATGTACTCAGGCAGCTGGCCCAAGCCACGCCTGTGCTACCTCAAGGAACACGGACATTTTTAGCACACTAGCTTGAGCAGAGCTAGTGTCCATATGTCTACCTGAACTGGGAATCACACCTCCCAGCTGTAGCACAGACATACCCTACAAGGCAAAGAGCTCTATTTTAATGAAGCACATTCCCCAAAAAAGGCAGAAATACATCTTGAGAAAATGATCATATTCTTTATTTTCCCCTCTATATTGACAGGGAATGTTTTTACAAAATTATTCTTTCCCTAATAGACATGTGGATATGGCTAGGTGGTGCTGAAAACTGTGAAAGTTAATCCCCTCATCAATCCACAAGATATGAGAATTAATAAAGAATAGGATTGGCCAGGAACTGACTATTTCCTTTTCTGCTAGGTGAATCCCATTAAATACCACTGAGTTCCTTTTAATGGACTCTCCTTTTCCGGAGGACAGATAGACTTTAAGGCTCCCATACGGACCCTTCCTAAGGATTTATCCGAGGGTTCCCTCTACACTTTTACCTCTTAAGCAGTCTGCTTCATTTTATCTTAAGATAAACTATTTGCCCTTTGACACCTGCTATATGAAAGTTAACAGTATTTATAATTACTTTAAGACCAGATCTTGCCTCACACATATATTTAACATGACCCAATAGACATTAGAGAATACATATGGTGCACTGGATAGTCTTGTTCCCCAGAGGAACAACTTGTTTGAATCCTTATAATTTGCAGGGGTCCCTGCAAATACAAATTTCAGATTCAAATACATCTCCCAATTCCCTCATTTTCGGTCCCTTCATCTTTCAGTTTTAAAAAAAAATCTCCTCAGCTGAACAGCAGCATCTATTTCATGGACTGTTTCATATTTTTCTTCACTAACAGAAAGACTTGCCCAGTGTCCTTCTGATCCTGGCTAGTGCTGCTTTCACCAGGTCTGCAGTACAGATAATGAAAATATCTTCACAAAATACAGTGTAGAAATTGGCATGCATTCAGCAAGCCAAGACTGTTGGATCATATTAAAGAAGTTCTGTATTAAAATCACAAATGAGTTTGATTCCCCATAGTTTAAATTCCAGGGTATTACTAATTAAGAGGTTTCTTGGGTTTTGGTACTGTTTCTCTCCCTCTCTGTGTGAAACTTGTAAGCTGCTAATTGTGTTAGTACATTCTAAGACAGAATCTGTTCTCAAAGCAATTCTTTGTAACAACAACTATTCACACAGAGAGAGACTCAAAGCAATACTCTGTAACAACAGAAACAGCACCCAGAAACTCCCTGCCCTTTTGTTGTATTCATCTGGCTTTAACAATTGTGATTAAAATAGAGATAGAGGATGTATGTGGATAGATGCTTGGTGTGGATAATATCTGAATGATCAGGGAGGTGCCAGCCTAAGAATCCAGTGTCCATGTCATGAAGAAGGCATCAAGTGGAAATAACCAGAGGACCCCTGGAGGGCAGACTGGAATCCACCCAACAGTCTCAAGAATGGGAGAACCAAAGAACAAGATAACATCAGGCAGCACGAAGCCATCAGGAATGTGCCATCTGCTGATTGATTCAGCAACAGCATGATGAGGCAATTCCCATAGACTGGCATAGGAAGAAATTCTTATAAAAATGGACTCTAGAAAGTGAGAACTTTGGGGTCTGATTCTGCAAACCAACTTCCAGGAGCATCAGATGTGCATCTGACAAGGCCCTGCTCCCTCCTCACGTCCAGGCCATTTGGCCAGTGGCTTGGCATGAGCAACTCTAAGGCTGGTAACTATGATAACAACCTTGCAGAACCTGAGTGTGTATGAATGAATGTGTGAATAAATATGAGATTGAATGGAATTTTATAGCTATAACTGCTTACTATGATTCTTTCTCACAGGTTTCAGAGTAGCAGCCGTGTTAGTCTGTATTCGCAAAAAGAAAAGGAGTACTTGTGGCACCTTAGAGACTAACAAATTTATTAGAGCATAAGCTTTCGTGAGCTACAGCTCACTTGCATCCGATGAAGTGATCATCGGAAGTGAGCTGTAGCTCACGAAAGCTTATGCTCTAATAAATTTGTTAGTCTCTAAGGTGCCACAAGTACTCCTTTTCTTTTAGCAAGGGTGCTGGAATCTTTGTAGAAGTGGGGGAGGAGTGGGGCGGCAAGGCCAAAATTCCCCCTCCCTCTCCACAGCTGGCTGATCCCGTGGTGATCCAGCTGCCCTTTCTTCTGGCACCACAGCTGCCCCTGGTGGGCAAAAAGGTGTAATTGAAGTGCCTCCCTAGCAGAATAATATATTAACACAGCTGCTTCCACTGGCCTGGAACACTTGATCTCTGCAATTCTTTTTGGATTATTTTGCACTAGCCCAATCCCAGGAAAATTTCCAGGGAAGTCTAGTAAACATTTGTAATTGTACTTGAGAGGCAGTATGATCCTTAAGACAGTGCACTAGCCCACAAGTCAGAGGACTAGGTTTCTCTTCCCACTGACCTGCTGTATGACCTTTTGATCAATCCCATTTCCTTTCCACCTTTTATCTGATTTGTTTATTTAGATTATCAGCTCTCCATGGCAGGGACCATCCTGTGTGTGTGTGTGTGTGTGTGTGTGTGTGTGTGTGTGTGTGTGTGTGTGTGTGTGTGTGTGTGTGTGTGTGTGTGTGTGTGTGTGTGTAGCACCTAGTGTATTGGGATCCCAATCTCACTTTGGCCTTTAGATGCTAGCAAAATACAAATTGTAATTACACACACACACACACACACACACACACACACACACAAAGAGAAAATCTTTTTTCTTCTAACTGAATCTTCATGTTTTCTTTCTCATTTTCTCAAAGTTCTCCCTCAAACAATATCCCAGTGAATATTCTTTACAGGCTGATACTCCATATCATTCTTGAGAGCAGTCTCTTTGTTAGATTCCTCTAGGTCATCCTATACTCATGACAGAGTTTCATAAACCTGAAAGAGTTGTTCTTTCTCCTAAGTATACTGCTCTAAAAATCTTTCTTCTGTTGTGTTTTTTCACAGCTCTTGGTGGTTTCTTGTTTGTCCTTGTCATAGGCCTGGGTGAGTTTAATTATATTGCAGTACAGATGTTGAAATTATTTTCCCTAAGCAGGAAGAACTAAGTTTGTTCCTCTGCTTTAAGTTCTTGATTCTAACTGCTAAGATATAATTCTTATCTTCATCTTTTTACAAATCTTAGTTCACGTTTAAGTTCCTGAATTATTATTATTTTCTCTTAGGAGCTGACAAAGCAATGGGAAAGACAAGGGACAATGCAGCATGTCTAATGTGATCAGCAGTGCCTTAGAGCTACCATTGTAATATTGCTAAGAACACCAGAGTTACTGTAGCTTGGGGGGAAAAATCACAGGTTTGACAAGTCAAGCTGTTGGACAATTCTAGTTGTGAATAGAGTCAGTTAAGTCCTTCTATTGATACACAAATGTGCTTTCTCATTCAGGGCAAGGATGTGCCTTTATAGAACAGCCCTGAGCATGGGATAGTGCAGACCACAATATCTTCCCCAAGCTCTGCAGTGCACAGAGGGTAGTCTGCACTGCAATTAAACACCCAAGGCTGGCCCAAGTCAGCTGACTTGGGCATGCGGGGCTTGGGCTATGGGGCTGTAAAATTTGCAATGTAGATGTTCAGGCCCAAGCTGTAGGATCTACACTGCAATTTTACAGCTCCATAGCTCAGTGTAATGATCCTTTGTAATTAAAATGGTACTATAATATATTTCTTTTCAGTGAGTCAAAAATAATGTGGGAGGAACAGAAGCACTGCCTGTGCCTAAAACACCAACCTCAATACTAACCTATTGAAACAGAGGGACAGTGTCCAAAAATGGCTAATACAGCATAAATTCTAAGGCATTTGACATTCTGCTACTTCTCAAATGTGTTATCCATATGCACTAGAATTTTCCATTTAGCTACATACACTTCTGATGTTTTCACTGCAGCCTCTTGATTTCTTAAAAAGAACAGGAGTACTTGTGGCACCTTAGAGACGAACAAATTTATTTGAGCATAAGCTTTCGTGGACTAAAACCCACTTCATCGGATGCATGCAGTGGAAAATACAGTAGGAAGATATATATATATATATATATATATATATAGATATATATATATACACACACACACACACACACACACACACACACACACACACACACACACATATACACACACACACAGAGAACATGCAACAATGGGTGTTATACACACTATAACATATAACACCCATTGTTTCGTGTTCTCTGTGTGTATATATATATATATATATATATATATATATCTTCCTACTGTATTTTCCACTGCATGCATCCGATGAAGTGGGTTTTAGCCCACAAAAGCTTATGCTCAAATAAATTTGTTAGTCTCTAAGGTGCCACAAGTACTCCTGTTCTTTTTGTGGATGCAGACTAACATGGCTGCTACTCTGAAACTTGATTTCTTAAATTGATTGGTTACTTGGGTAGTTGGTAGAGTCCTTCGATGTGTATAAAAAAACCAAACCAAACTAACTATGCTCTAGACTGTAGAGGCTTAACAATTGGTGCCTTTTCCTTCTTTTCTACCATCAACCATAAGTATGTAGGCCATACTTTCAGCATGGTGGACTGAAAAAGACTTGCAAGTTATGTGGATAATCATCTGAATGGGAGCTCCCAGTGTGATGCGTAAATGACTATTGCGATCCTGGGATGTATAAACAAGGAATATCAAGTAGAAGCAGGCAAGTTATATATCTTTGTATCTGGCACTGGTACAACTGCTATTGGAACAATGTGACTAGTGCCCGTGTACACAATTCAAGAAGGATATTGATAAATTGGAGCAGGATTCAGAGAATAACCAAAGCAATGATTAAATGATTCAAAAACATCTCATAGTGAAAGACTCAAGGAACTTGGCATATTTAGATTAGCAAAGAGAAGGGTAAAGGGTGATTTGATTACAGTCAATAAATACCTACATGGGGAACAAAAAAAATTAAAATAGAAAGTTCTTCAATGTAGCAAAGGTATAACCTGATGCAATGGCTAGAAGCTGAAGCTAGACAAATTCAGACTATAAATAAGGCAAAACTTGTTTAATTGTGAGGGTAATTAACCACTGTAACGATATACCAAGGCTTGTGGCAGATTCTCCATCACTGGAAATTTAAAAATCAAGATTAGATTTTTTCTAAAATATATGCTCTATTTCAAACAGAAAATTAATTCAGAGAAGTTCTGTGGCCTGTGCTACACAAGAAGTCTGAACAGATGATCACAGTTGTCCCTTCTGGTTTTATAACCTATGAGTCTACACCTTGGGTACATTCTTTTAGATACCTGTTCTGAGTGTGAAAAAGATGCTGGATTAAGTGTATACACAGACTATTACAATTGACTTTGGTTATTTTAACATTGTTTTGTTCATTTTAAAAATCAACTTCAGCATGCAGACTGAAAGCTTTGATGAGAATATTTTGGCTCTTTGGCCAAATATTAAACTAGAAATCATTAATATACAACTATTTTAGGACTTCAGTCAAGTGAACTATATCTTTCATTTTCTAGAGACCAAGTCCGATGAAAAAGTATTTTTTCCCCTCCACATCCAAAGCCATATTTTTCATTTAATGTCACCTTACTTCCACATCAAGAACTTTCAGTTGCTGCAAAATAACAGCTGATAAAATTCAAAATCTGTTTCTAAATTATTTTTATAAATTAACTTTAATAGTTTTGCTCTGTTTTCAAATTGATTATGTTACACACACAAAAATACATTAAAAGAACATTATGGTTGCAGTCAAGCTCCCCAAAGTGAGCAAATGCCAGACTTAAGCTCACCTGTGCAACTTTAGTTGTGTGTATTCATTACAGTACAGTCTTTAATTAAATGGTCACATACTATTTTTTCCACATGACCCCTGCCTAATTCAGTGCACGGTGCTCACTTAATTAGCTGCTGTTCAATATTTTTTCCTCCCTATTATTGAATTTATTATCCCAGGCCTTTATTTATTATTTGCACACTATTTGTACCCTGCTCTGAAAAAAGAATTACTAGTTTCCTCATGGGCCTATATAGGTCAATCATCACTAATTAATAATTAATTCACAAACATTCCTTTATTTTCATAACATTCCGTAAAGGTGAGGGGACAGTATAATCCCCATTTTATAGATGGGAAACTAAGGCAGACGAATTAAGGTCAGAAGTATCCATTGGTTCATAGGTACTGGGGGTGCTGCCACATCCACTGGCTTGAAGTGGTTTCCATCATATACAGGGTTTACATTTTGGTTCAATGGCTGTCAGCAGCCCACTACACAAATTATTCCAGTACCCCTGCATTAATTTGGCACGCCCAATCTGAGCTACCTTGGATCTATTTTTCAGAGTATATAGCATTATATAGCACTAATATATTCAAATCAGTTCCCATTGACTTCAGTTGCTGTTTTAAGTGCCCACCAGTTCTGCAAATCTGACCCCTAGGTTACAAGTTAGGGATGCAGAAAAACGAACAACACAATCAGTGACCACCTGTGAGAGGTTTGCTTTAAGCCACTTGCCCAGCATTAGAGCAACTCTGTGGCAGAGGCAGGGATAGAATCCAGTTCTCCAGGGCAGTGTTCACTGCTTTAACCATGAGACCCTCCAGTCTCTTCCTCCAATGCCCTGCCTCATTCACTACACACCTTTCAACTACTGCAACAAATGAAGCAAGAGTCCTACAGACAACAGCCTCCTTCACTACACAACCCTCGCCAATTCCCAGAGCAGGTTCATCACATGCATTGAATGAGATATCCTGTAGAAAAAAACAGCACAGGATCATGTAATTAAAGACTGGATCATAATGCATACACAAAAGGGGAGTGAATTAAGGTAAAACAGCCAACTTAATTCTGACATTTTCTAATTTTAGTGCTTGACTTTGCAACCTTAACATTCTTTTAACATATTTTAGTGTATGCAATTTTCTGCTTGTTTAAAAAAGTAAAATTCCATCATGTGGAATCATATTCACACTCATAAATCAGCAGGGTTGAAACCTTTACATCCTCCACGCAGACCAAGGTCATTTGAGCGAACAGAGTAGCCTACTGATAGCAGTAGGAGGTTGTCATCCTAGATGTGAACCAGCACTCGAGGGTGACAAGACACTTTGACAGTAGTTTCATAGATATTTGCTGACAGCAGAGGAATGATGAGATTTGTGAATCTTGGGTTCCAACCCAGGCTCTAGATGGGCGGAGACTCTCTTGTGGGATACAGACTCTTCTGCCTGTTCTCCTCAAACTTCACTCTTTGTGTCCCATTCCCTCCTACTTGACTTTCTCTCAATTATGTCTTTTCCCCATCCTGCTCCTCAGTCCTGTCCTACTGTCCACATCTAGTCAGTCCCAGTCTCCAATCCTCAGGCTTTTCAGCCTGGCACCAGTCTCCTTGTTTCATGTTCTCTGTGTATATAAAATCTCCCCACTGGATTTTCCACTACATGCATCTGATGAAGTGAGCTGTAGCTCACGAAAGCTTATGCTCAAATAAATTTGTTAGTCTCTAAGGTGCCACAAGTACTACTTTTCTTTTTGTGGATACAGACTAACACGGCTGCTACTCTGAAACCTATCATTGCACCAGTAGAGCACCATAATAATTGTGCCTCTGAGTATGCCTCTCAGAATTTGCTCAGACATCAGGAAGCCATTTTAAAAGGTGAGGCACACTCCCCCTTCTCTGGCCAGACAGATTTGCTACCTAGCAAGTGTGGGTGGGTGGGTGGGATGGCTCTATTAACTTTTCACCTTTTCCTATGCCCTTTGCGGTGCTCCAAAGGGAGTTGTTACAGGAGCAGTCTCTGAGTTTCCATGAGCGCAAGGACCACACTTCTGTCAAACTTTTATGTAAGCTCCTTATTTCCCGCCCACAACACTGTGCAATCTTCACACTTAGCTGTCCATCTATTTCCTGGATGTCACCGATAGGATTACGATCAGTGATGTGTCATCACCCCTCAGGTTTAAGGAATTATGAGAAATATCAGGGCTCAGCACACAAAATTAAGTAATTAGTCTTGTTTCTGTTTCTCTTAGCCCTGGTCTACACCACCAGTTTAGGTCGAATTTAGCAGAGTTAGATTGATTTAACCCTGCACCCAGAATGAAGCCATTTTTATCGACTTAATGGGCTCTTAAAATCGATTTCTGTACTCCTCCCCAACAAGGGGATTAGTGCTGAAATTGACATCGCCGGGTCAAATTTGGGTTAGTGTGGACACAATTTGACGGTATTGGCCTCCGGGAGCTATCCCAGAGTGCTTCATTGTGACCACTCTGGACAGCACTCTCAACTCGGATGCACTGGCCAGGTAGACAGGAAAAGCCCCAGGAACTTTTGAATTTCATTTCCTGTTTGGCCAGTGTGGCGAGCTCATCAGCAGAGGTGAACAGGCAGAGCTCAACAGCAGCAGTGACCATGGAGTCCCAGAATCGAACCGAATGGAAGGTACTGGATCTGATCGCTGTATGGGTAAAGGAATCCACGCTATCAGAACTCCGTTCCAAAAAACAAAATGCCAAAATATTTGAAAAAATCTCCAAGGGCATGAAGGACGGAGGCTATCACAAGGACCTGCAGCAGTGCTGCTTGAAACTTAAGGAGCTTAGGCAAGCCTACCAAAAAACCCAAGAGGCAAATGCCCATTCTGGGTCAGAGCCCCAGACGTGCCACTTCTATGGATGAACTGCATGCAATTCTAGGGGGTGTCCCTACCACTGCCCCACCCCGTACATGGACTCCTGCAAGGGGGGAATCTCACACAACAGGGATGAGGAAGATGATACAGAGGGGGAGGTTGAAGATAGCACACACCAGGCAAGTGGAGAAACCGTTCTCCCCGACAGCCAGGAATTGTTTATCACCAATACCCTCCCAACCTGGGCTCCCGGACCTTGGAGGAGGAGAAGGCAGCTCTAGTGAGTGTACCTTTGTAAATATAATACACAGTTAAAAAGCAAGCATTTTAAAGGTTAATTTGCCCTGAAGACTTGGGGTGCATTCATGGCCAGTACAGCTACTGGAAAAGTCTGTTAAAGTGTCTGGGGATGGGGTGGAAATCCTACAGGGACATCTCAATGAAGCTGTCCTGGAGGTACTCCCAAAGCCTTTGCAAAAGGTTTCTGGGGAGGGTAGCCTTATTGCATCCTCCATGGTAGGACACTTTACCACGGCAGGCCAGTAGCACGTAGTCTGGAATCATTGCATAAGAAAGCATGGCAGCATGTGGTCCCAGTGTTTGCTGGCATTCAAGCAACATTCGTTCTTTATCTGTCTCTGTTATCCTCAGAAGAGTGATATCATTCATGGTCACCTGGTTGAAATAGGGGAATTTTATTAAGGGGACATCAGAAGTGGCCATTCCTGCTGGGCTGTTTGCCTGTGGCTGAAAAGAAATCATCCCCGCTGTTAGCCATGCGGTGTGGGGAGAGGTGAAGCGATCATCCCAGAGAATTGTGTGTGTGTTGGGGGGGGGTTAGTAAGGTTTGTGCTGTATGTTAACCTGAAAACATCAGCCCCTGTTTTTAAATGGGCAATGTGTCTTTTTCAATTTTAGGTTTCAGAGTAGCAACCGTGTTAGTCTGTATTCGCAAAAAAGAAAAGGAGTACTTGTGGCACCTTACAGACTAACAAATTTATTTGAGCATAAGCTTTTGTGAACTACAGCTCACTTCATCGGATGCATTCGGTGGAAAATACAGTGGGGAAATTTATATACACACACAGAGAACATGAAACAATAGGTTTTATCATACACACTGTAAGGAGAGTGATCACTTAGGATGAGCTATTACCAGCAGGAAGGAGGGGGGGAAAGGAGGAAAACCATTTGTGGTGATAATCAAGGTGGGCCATTTCCAGCAGTTAACAAGAAAGTCTGAGGAACAGTAGCGGGTGGGGTGGGGGGAGAAATAACATGGGGAAATAGTTTTACTTTATGTAATGACCCATCCACTCCCAGTCTTTATTCAAGTCTAAGTTAATTGTATCCAGTTTGCAAATTAATTCCAATTCAGCAGTCTCTCGGTGGAGTCTGTTTTTGAAGTATTTTTGTTGAAGGATAGCCACTCTCAGGTCTGTAATCGTGTGACCAGAGAGATTGAAGTGTTCTCCGACTGCTTTTTGAATGTTATAATTCTTGACATCTGATTTGTGTCCATTTATTCTTTTACGTAGAGACTGTCCAGTTTGACCAATGTACATGGCAGAGGGGCATTCCTTGCACATGATGGCATATATCTCATTGGTAGATTCGCAGGTGAACGAGCCTCTGATAGTGTGGCTGATGTGATTAGGCCCTATGATGGCATCCCCTGAATAGATATGTGGACAGAGTTGGCAACGGGCTTTGTTGCAAGGATAGGTTCCGAGGTTAGTGGTTCTGTTGTGTGATGTGTGGTTGCTGGTGAGTATTTGCTTCAGGTTGGGAGGCTGTCTGTAAGCAAGGACTGGCCTGTCTCCCAAGATCTGTGAGAGTGATGGGTTGTCCTTCAGGATAGGTTGTAGATCCTTGATGATGCGTTGGAGAGGTTTTAGTTGGGGGCTGAAGGTGATGGCTAGTGACATTCTGTTATTTTCTTTGTTGGGCCTGTCCTGTAGTAGGTGACTTCTGGGTACTCTTCTGGCTATGTCAATCTGTTTCTTCACTTCAGCAGGTGGGTACTGTAGTTGTAAGAATGCATGATACAGATCTTGTAGGTGTTTGTCTCTGTCTGAGGGGTTGGAGCAAATGCGGTTATATCGTAGAGCTTGGCTGTAGACTGTGGATTGTGTGGTGTGATCTGGATGAAAGCTAGAGGCACGTAGGTAGGAATAGCAGTCAGTAGGTTTGCGATATAGGGTGGTGTTTATGTGACCATCGCTTATTAGCACCATAGTGTCCAGGAAGGGGATCTCTTGTGTGGACTTGTCCAGGCTGAGGTTGATAGCGGGATGGAAATTGTTGAAATCCTGGTGGAATTCCTCAAGGGCTTCTTTTCAATGGGTCCAGATGATGAAGATGTCATCAATGTAGCGCAAGAAGAGTAGGAGCATTAGGGGACGAGAGCTGAGGAAGCGTTGTTCTAAGTCAGCCATAAAAATGTTGGCATACTATGGGGCCATGCGGGTACCCATCGCAGTACCGCAGATTTGAAGGTATACATTGTCCCCAAATGTGAAATAGTTATGGGTGAGTACAAAGTCACAAAGTTCAGCCACCAGGTTAGCCGTGACATTGTCGGGGATACTTTTCCTGATGGCTTGTAGTCCATTTTTGTGTGGAATGTTGGTGTAGAGGGCTTCTACATCCATAGTGGCTAGGTTGTTGTTTTTAGGAAGATCACCGATGGATTGTAGTTTCCTCAGGAAGTCAGTGGTGTCTCGAAGATAGCTGGGAGTTCTGGTAGTGTAGGGCCAGAGGAGGGAGTCTACATAGCCAGACAATCCTGCTGTCAGGGTGCCAACGCCTGAGATGATGGGGCGTCCAGGATTTCCAGATTTATGGATCTTGGGTAGCAGATAGAATACCCCGGGTCAGGGTTCCAGGCATGTGTCTGTCCGGATTTGTTCTTGTACTTTTTCAGGGAGTTTCTTGTGCAAATGCTGTAGTTTCTTTTCACCTTCAGCCCCCAACTAAAACCTCTCCAATGCATCATCAAGGATCTACAACCTATCCTGAAGGACAACCCATCACTCTTACAGATCTTGGGAGACAGGCCAGTCCTTGCTTACAGACAGTCTCTCAACCGGAAGCAAATACTCACCAGCAACCACACACCACACAACAGAACCACTGACCCAGGAACCTATCCTTGCAACAAAGCCCGTTGCCAACTCTGTCCACATATCTATTCAGGGGACGCCATCATAGGGCCTAATCACATTAGCCACACTATCAGAGGCTCGTTCACCTGCGCATCTACCAATGAGATATATGCCATTAATTAGTTGGAATTAATTTGCAAACTGGATACAATTAACTTAGGCTTAAATAGAGACTGGGAGTGGATGGGTCATTACATAAAGTAAAACTATTTCCCCATGTTATTTCTCCCCCACCCCCTACTGTTCCTCAGACATTCTTAACTTCCAGTTAACTGCTGGAAATGCCCCACCTTGACTATCACCACAAAAGGTTTTCCTCCTTTCCCCCCCTCCTTCCTGCTGGTAATAGCTCATCTTAAGTGATCACTCTCCTTACAGTGTGTATGATAAAACCCATTGTTTCATGTTCTCTGTGTGTGTATATAAATCTCCCCATTGTATTTTCCACCGAATGCATCTGATGAAGTGAGCTGTAGCTCACGAAAGCTTATGTTCAAATAAATTTGTTAGTCTGTAAGGTGCCACAAGTACTCTTTTTTTTTTCAATTTTAAGCTACCTTTTTTCCCCTCCCACAGCAGCAAACGTTTCAACGCTGTGACTAGCGTCTCCATCCCAGAGGCTAGCGAGATAAGAAGGAAAAAAAAAAGCACTCGTGATGAAATGTTCTCTGAGCTCATGCAGTCCACCTAAACTGAAAGAGCCCAACAGAATGCGTGGAGGCAGACAATGGCAGAGTCCAGGAAACCACAAAATGAACACAAGGACAGGAGGCACGAGAGGATAGATGGCTGGAGCAACAGGAGAGGTGGCAGCAGCATGATGAAAGGAGGCAGGATGCAATGCTGAGGCTACTGGAGGATCAAACTGATATGTTCCGGCATATGGTTGAGGTGCAGGAAAGGCACAGACCGACACTACAGCCCCTGTGTAACCAACTGCCCTCCTCCCCAAGTTCCATATCTTCCTCACCAAGATGCCCAAGAATGCGGGGGTGGGGGGCAGCTCTGGGCACCCAACCACTCCACCCCAGAGGAATGCCCAAGCAACAGAAGGCTGGCATTGAATAAGTTTTGAAGTGCAGTGTGGCCTTGTCCTTCCCTCCTCCCCTCATCCACCACCCCACCCTTCCCAGGCTACCTTGGCATTTATCCCCCTATTTGTGTGATGAATTAATAAACAAGGCATGAATTTGAAACAATGACTTTATTGCCTCTGCAAGCGGTGATCGAAGCGGGGAGGGGAGGGCGGCTGGCTTACAGGGAAGTAGAGTGAACCAAGGGGGCAGGTTTTCAGCAAGGAGAAACAAACAGAACTGTCACACCATAGCCTGGTCAGCCATGAAACTGGTTTTAAAAGCTTCTCTGATGCGCAGCGCACTCTGCTGTGCTCTTCTAACAGCCCTGGTGTCTGGCTGCATGTAATCAGCGGCCAGGTGATTTTCCCCAACTTCCCACCCTGCCATAAAGGTCTCCCCCTTACTCTCACAGATATTGTGGAGCACACAGCAAGCAGGAACAACAATGGAAATATTGCTTTCGCTGAGGTCTAACCTAGTCAGTAAACTGCATCAGCATGCTTTTCAACGTCCAAATGCACATTCTACCACCATTCTGCACTTACTCAGCCTATAGTTTAGCAGTGCCTGACTACTGTCCAGGCTGCCTGTGTATGGCTTCATGAGCCGTGGCATTAAGGGGTAGGCTGGGTCCCCAAGGATAACTATAGGCATTTCAACATCCCCAATGGTTATTTTCTGGTCTGGGAAGTAAGTCCCTTGTTGCAGCTGTTCAAACAGACCAGAGTTCCTGAAGATATGAGCGTCATGTACCTTTCCCGGCCATCCCACATGGATGTTGGTGAAACGTCCCTTGTGATCCACCAGTGCTTGCAGCACCATTGAAAAGTACCCCTTGTGGTTTATGTACTGGCTGCCTTGGTGGTCCGGTCCCAAAATAGGGACATGCTTTCCATCTATTGCCCACCACAGTTAGGGAATCCCATTGCAGCAAAACCATCCACTATGACCTGCACATTTCCCAGAGTCACTACCCTTGATAGCAGCAGCTCAGTGATTGTGTTGGCTACTTGGATCACAGCAGCCCCCACAGTAGATTTGCCTACTCCAAATTGATTCCCGACTGACCGGTAACTGTCTGGCTTTGCAAGCTTCCAGAGGGCTATTGCCACTCGCTTGTGAACTGTGAGGGCTGCTCTCATCTTGGTATTCTTGCGCTTCAGGGGAGGGAAAAGCAAGTCACAATGTTCCATGAAAGTGCCCTCACGCATGCAAAAGTTTCGCAGCCACTGGGAATCATCCCAGACCTGCAACATTGTACGGTCACACTGGTCTGTGTTTGTTTCCCGGGCCCAGAATTGGCATCCCATGGCATGAACCTGCCCTATTGCCACCAGGATGGCCTAATTGCCGGAGTCCGTACTTTGAGAGAAGTCTGTGTCCATGTCCTCATCACTCTTGTCACTGTGCTGCCATCGCCTCTTCACCTGCTTTTGCAGGTTCTGCATATACTGCATGATAATGCACGAGGTGTTTACAATGCTCATAACTGCCGCGGTATTCTGAGCGGGCTCCATGCTTGCTGTGGTATGGCGTCTGCAGGAGAGCAGGGTGCCAGGGGAAGCAGTGGTTGGATGACCAGTGTTGCAGACCCACTGCACCATATGCTGCCAGGACACAACAACTGAGCAGGCTGCATGCTTGCCGTGGTATGGCAAGACAAGAGCAGCTGAGCAGAGTTGCAGTGGAAGCGGCTCTGCGAGACCACCAGGAGAGCAGAGTGCCAGAGGAAGCGGTGGATGACAACGGTCATATAGAGGACCTGCGAGGTGGATTCATAGCATCAGAAGAGCAGAGTGGCAGTAGAAGCGGTGTGGCAGTGGAAGCGGTGGTTTGATGATGACGGTTAGCAGTCCTACTGTACCATCTGCTGAAAGCAGCATGGTGCCTGCATGGAAAAAAGGCGCTAAACGATTGTCTGCTGTTGCTTTCACAGAGGGAGGGGACGACTGATGACATGTACCCAAAACCACCCGCGACAACGTTTTTGCCCCATCAGGCATTAGGAGCTTAACCCAGAATTCCAATGGGTGGCAGAGACTGCAGGAACTGTGGGATAGTTACCCACAGTGCAACGCTTCGAAAGTCAATGCTAGCCTCGGTACTGTGGATGCACGCCGCCGACTTAATGCGCTTAGTGCATTAGTGTGGGGACACACAGAATCGACTGTATAAAATTGCCTTCTAAAAAATCACCTTCTATAAATTTGACCTAATTTTGTAGTGTAGACATACCCCTAGGATCAAGTACATTGGATTTCTTTGTAAAGGTTTAATTGGCAGTCAGTCTTATTCACTGGGCTGAGGAGGCAGAGACAGAGCCCACGAGCCTGCTTAATGGCAACAGAGACTAAATGCACTGATATGGCATCATGGAGTATTGTGGAACAAGCATAACTGATACTATTGCGTTAAGATTCCCAGAAAGACTATTCTCTATAAGATTCTAAATACTCATCTGTGTGGAAGCGGGGAAACAAAGGAGTCCCTCACATGGGGTTAAAGTTCAAAATATGTCGGAGACTTGGGTCCAAAGCCTCAGCTGGAATAAATAAGCATCAGTGTTAATGGTGTGATGCTGGTCTACTGCAGCTGAGGATTTGGCTCTTGAGGTTCTGAGTACCACTTTGGCAAATGGCTGTCACAGCATAGCATATAGACATTTGGGATTGACTGATAGGAAGGAGATTGTAGATATTTAGGGCATTATGGTAACAATTAGCTATTTTATTTACTGGTTAAAATTTATATTAAAAGAAAGCCTGAGGGCTTTCCCTAGAACTTAGTATTTTATTTTGTGCCTTCTGGGCGGGGGAGTCAGGAATATAATGATAGAAGGCTGATGCTGAACAAAACTGACGAAGTTAAAAAAAAATACAACATCCACAGAGTATTCTATTAACTTACTTGTCAGTTACTATTACTTCTAGATAAGCACCAGGATTTTCTTAATACAGAGAAAGTTTTACTGCAATTAAAGTACAAGCACATCAGGTTATGTACTGCACCAAGTTTGATACATTGAAATCAAGTGTTTTCTCAGAGAAATCGCCTTCTCGATTTCTTGTAACATGTAGGTTTTTATTACTTTAATCTATTCATGGATCTTTTAGCAAAAGGTACTAAAAACAATTATACAGGGAAAACTGGAAGCTAAAATTAAGTTTTGAGAAATTTCATAAGGCCTTTTCCTTTGATAAAAATATCTGTACTTATAATCTGACTAAACACACTGTCCTGGTTCATAAACTGCAAATGAAATACCACAGCCAAAGCTATCTACCCGCTGCTCTGCACTGCACTGGCATATACTTTAATCTTCTTGCTATGACAACACTGTGATTAGGGATTTCTCTTATGTATGTGCTGATCTTTTTCAGTGTATTCATTAAAAGAAACTGTGCAAATATGCATGTCAAAGAAAATGAAAAATAATTATTAAAGCTAGTGAGTGCATCTGCTGCTCTTTCAGCAGCAAGGGAACATATGTGCCAAAAGAGGAGGGAAAATGAAACATATGCATTATACCTACATTATTAATTTTTAATTTGTTCTTTTCCCTTCTTTGCAGGTGTCCGGAGATATGATAAAGGACAGCTCTACTCCGTCTCCGAGCTGAATCAAAATGTGAACCTGCTCTTCCTCTTCCTTTCCATTTTTCTGTAGAATAAAAGTGAGAGCCCATTAAACAACAGCTGGTGTCACTTTAACCTGTGAGAGCTGAACTACTGACATTTTAGAGTTTAATACAAATAAGAATACATGTATGTGTTGTATACCTCAAAATACCCCCATTTCAGAAAAAAGGGAAGCAAAACACACTTTCCTATAAAAAGGCAAATGCCTTTGCTCAAATGAAAAACAATTCATTATAACTCATGGCTTCAGATGTGAGAAAAAATCTGTATTTTCCTCCTTTTTGTTTTCAGAAAATAAATTGCAACTGATCACTGACAAAAGGCAACAGTGTCTGGAATTAATCACCCTGTCATCAAAATTCCATTAACTACTTTTTGTTTAAAAAAAAATGTTGGAAATGTAAATTTAGAATTCCCCCTGTTGAGGTTTAATAAACAAAAGATGAAGAACCCCCCCCCACCATAACTCATTAGATTTCCACAATGACAATATATGCTTGTCAGCAAGTGTGATAGTTACGAATGTCCCATCCTCGTTTCCATGTCTTTAGAATTGTAATTTTCATATCACATCGTCATCACTTGATGCATTCTTTAATGGACATAAAATCCATTAAGGACAAGGATCAAACATTGTTTTTGGAAATGTCTGTGATTCCTTCCACCCACCCCCATTCAGATATATGCAACTGTCAATTATATAAGCAAATTCAGGTCTCACTTATAATGTAGCAAGTTAAGAGTATCTCCACTGAAGTCAGTGGAATTACCTTGGATTGATGCTGGAGTAAAGGAGAGCAGAGTTTGGCCCATATTCTACAAAATGTCAAGAACAACAGTACCACCACAACTGAGAAAAGGAATTGTGGGAGTATAGGAAGAATCTGTATGTCAAGAAAGTCTAATTAAAATG
Source organism: Dermochelys coriacea (assembly GCF_009764565.3). Classification (NCBI taxonomy): domain Eukaryota; kingdom Metazoa; phylum Chordata; order Testudines; family Dermochelyidae; genus Dermochelys; species Dermochelys coriacea. The sequence goes on from NC_050069.1 coordinate 203,228,714, forward strand.
AATGCAGAATGTACAATTAGCACAGCCAGAAATTAATAGCCAAAAGCTGCACATCTTGAAGCCTGCCCAGGAGAAGTTAGGAAGTCTTGATATCTACAGAACTAATGTGAAGCATAATATGCAGAATGAGACCATTAATGAGGCAATGTGGAGGGAGCCAACCTCCCCATCCTCTTACTGAAGAATGTTACATTTAACTCATGCAACAGAGCCAACCAAAAAGGAGTGTATTTATACTTCAGTTAAAAAAAACCCAGAAAGCTGTTGAACCCACTGAATAGCCAGGTAATTATACATCTGTACCCCATATCCATCCTTGCCCTTTTGCCTTTGTGGCATGTTCACATAACTGTTATGGCCACCATTTAGACTCCAAACTTACGAATTATTAAGTGGATCTGAACAAAATTATATATGAGTAATGTAACTGAGTAAAATGTTTGTAGGACCAGGTGACTGGACTGTAAACTGTTCAGTTGCATTATCCTGACTTTTAAGGGAGATGAGCAGCTGTACAGACATCAATAGGAGCTCCTGGCAGTCAGCACCTCTGAAAGTCAGACCATATGTGTTTCCTAATGTGAACCTAAGATACACATGGCCACAAAGGGTAGCAAACCTTTGTTGTCAGAGTTCAAATCCCATTCTGGTCACAGTTTGGTACTATCATCCATTCCTTAGCGAACACTTTTTCACATAAAATAAGTGACATAATTAAGCCCAAATGGCAGTCTCTTCTGAGCAAAGCCAAGGTTATAACAGTGAGATATGTTGCAAGGCAAGACTGATGCGTATGAACTTTTGAACATACCAACAGCACCACTAACCTCGGTGTTCATCTTCACATGTAGTTCTTTTTTCCTTGTCACCACTAAGGCTTTGTCTACACTAGCACTTCTCTCGATAAAACTTTAGTCAGTCAGGGACGTGGAAAAACACACTCCTGACCAACATAAGTTTCACTGAAAAAATCAGCGGTTTGGACGGCCGCTCGTTGGGGGTGGTTTAATTATGTTGACATCGGCATAATCTCCCATCGGCATAGAGCAGCTGCACAAGAGACCTTACAGCGGTGCAGTTGCAGTGGCACAGCTGTACCGCTGCAAGCTCTGTAGTGTAGACGTAGCCAAAGGCTCCGATTCAGCAAAATACATAAACGCGTTTAATTTTCAGCATTCATTTAAGTCTGTTTTACTTCATTTGGCTTAACACTCAGCATGTGATTAAATGTTTTGCTAAATGGGGATGCATTTTAGCATGTGCTTCAGTACTTTGCTGAATCAGGGCCCACTGTGCTAGTGTGATTGTGATTTCTGTGGAATTTTTTCAAAAACTTATTTTAGGTTTGTTCTACTCTTTTTCTTTCCAGAATCTTCATCCCTCACCAATTCTAGCATCTCTTTCAGAGCTTCATTATCAGAGTCAGGCTCTATAGCTTGATGTGGCAGTTAAAATTACAAAGTTTGCATATTTGTGTAGCTTTCCCACAGCACTTGACTCCAGTCAGAGCATTATGATTCCATTATTTGTTAGAGACTGTATCAGTAAGAGTACTAGCAACAGAAGTCCCAGTGATCACTAGGAGGAGGAAAAAGGAATGTAGAACATATCTGGGAAAAATACTACAGAAAGGAGACAGAAAATTCCCATTCTAAAGTAGAAGTTAGTGATGACAATGAAAAGGATCTGCTTGTGAAGAGGAGATAAGTTAATGAGGCTGTTGATCCATTTAAACCATCACTTGTAACATATATACTGGATGAGGGAAGTTTCTGAAATCTCCTTTTTTTCCCCATGAACTTGCATATGCAACCACTGAAGGAGTCAATCCTGATTTCCTTCTCAGCTTCCCTGTTCACTGATTGTGTTTTTGAAATCTCTGTATATTTTTTTAATGAAGTATTGCAACTCCTGATCATTTCCTATTGTACCAGATCTGCAAATCACTCCTTAGAACAAAGGAGTTTGCTTATAATTTTTAAAATACACAGTTGGTTACTACCCAAATTTTCAAAAAATTACAAAAATGCACAGAAAACTTCATTTCTACATAGCTGGTCTTGGAATAAAAAGCAGCATAATAAGCCCTATGGAAATACTCAGACCCTTAAAAGTACTCCTTTTATATTTATCCTGCATTTAAAATTGAAAGGATTTCTCACCTCCCCACGTACTGTGACAGATTAACGGTCCAAAAAAAGCTCAATTTTTGGGCTGAAAAATCTGTTCAGATGCCCCTTCCTGTGTGATAAAAAAACCTAAAAGATACCACTTAGAAAGAATGTTTTCCAGTTTAGTTTTCACTCCACTTCTTCACCTGTGACAGAAGCGATCATTCATTTTTCGCCTCTTCCTGCTGCCCTCTACACTGTTTCTTTTATACATGGTCATCTATAGTATTACATGTATTAAGATTGAAAATTATGTCATAAGAAACATAAGATTTGGTAAGAATGGTAAATCTTAATATTAGGCCTGTGGCACTGCTTGCTAATAAACTGCCAAATATAAAGTAAAGGCATGATCCTGCATCCTTGCTGCCAAAGTTGACAGTGGAAAAAGTGTATGTCTTCCACATTTGTTACTCCCACTGAAAGTTAATGGCTTTTGGGTGTCTAAATTCCCTTTTGTACCTTTGAAAATCTCCCCCTTATTCATAAATCAGAGGACAGATTCATTGGCATGCTCCAGTGGCTTTGTGCTGCTCTCACAATGTAAAAGAACCATAAGCTCAGCTTATATGGCTGACTGAGCCATACATTGCATCATCAGAGTAGGGCAAAGCAGCCAGTGCATAGCAGTGGATATGGTACAGAACACTATTTGTTTATAATATTCTTATTCCGTAAATGAAGTGTGATTCTTAAAAATCTGAACTATAAAATGAAATGTTTATTCATCAAGTGAGAGATAAAAGTTATACCACTGATTCAGTATTGACCTTATGTGGTGGTTACAGCCATAATGTTTCTTTATAACATTGCTTTCCCTTCCTCTGCTAATTAAACATTATCCACCAACTGGATGTGTTACTTAGAAATCCCTGAAGTTTCCCTAACAAGAACCTTCTCTTTTCACCAGGATCCCCCGGAGTCTCTTGCATGGCTTCATGTTCCTGGTCTAGTCATGGATAATTATTACAGAAGCTGTCATGCGTGTGCGAGAGAGAGAGAAGATTAATACCGAGCCTTTGTATAGTATTTTTCATTCGTAGTACACAGAAAAACCTGAAGATTTATATTTGATATAAATAATCACGAGCGGGATTTCAATATATAGTAGTAGTCTAGACACACGCTTCAACCAAATAAACTCATAAGAGACTGCTTTAGAAACTGAAAGAAGAACCCTTATTTATATAGAACAAAATGCAGGGGGAGTACAAAAAGGAACAGAGGACCCATTCAGTGTGTGCACTGACACGTGCCAGAGAAATCTAAAAGCATAGGTAAATAAAACTAATTATCTTAAAAATAACCGTACTTGCCTATATCAAGTATATTCCAATGATTATTTAATATTTTTTTATTTAGGTCACATACTGTCACATTGATTTAGGAGCCACAAAGTCAGAAACCAGAAAAACAGCAAGTGCATACAACCATCCCTTTTAATCACTAGGAAAATGTTTTATTTCACAACTTAGAAATGACAGTGGGAGCAGAGGGAGAAGATACATAAAATTTTTAGGGTCTAATCCTACAAACACTTAAATGATTAGGTAAGTTACTCTTGGGAGTAGCTCCACTGCCTTCAGCAGAATCACTTATGTGAGTAAACTTACTCAAGTGCATAAGTGCCTACAGCACAGGGCCCATAAAAAGAAGTTATGCAACTCTTTTTATTCAATAGGCCACTTTATCATAAGTAGGGCCCTACCAAATTCATGGTCTATTTTGGTCAATTTCAGAGTCATAGGATATAAAAAATCATACATTTCTTGATTTCAGCTATTTAAATCTGAAATTTTACAGTGTTGTAATTGTAGGAGTCCTGACCCAAAAAGGAGTTGGGGGGGTCACAAGGTTATTGAGGGGGGTTGTGGTACTCCTACCCTTACTTCTGCGCTGCTGCTGGCAGCAGCACTGCAGGCAGAGCTGGACAGCTAGAGAGTGGCAGCTGCTGGCCAGGAGCCCAGCTCCGAAGGCAGAGCCACCACCAGCAGCAGCACAGAAGTAAGGATGGTATGGTATGCTATTGTCACGCTTACTTCTGCACTGCTGCCTGCAGAGCTGGGCCCTCAGTCAGCAGCTGCCATCTCCGGCTGCCCAGCTCTGAAGGCAGCAGCGTAGAACTAAGGGTGGCATGGTATGGTATTGCCATCCTTACTTCTGTGCTGCTGCTGGCAGGATGCTGCCTTCGGAGCTGGGTGCCCGGTTAACAGCCGCTGCTGTCCGGGTGCTTGGCTCTGAAGGCAGTGCAGCAGTAAGGATGGCAATACCGCAACCCCCCTCAATAACCTTGTGACCCCCCCAACTCCTTTTTGGGTCAGGACTCCTACAATTACAACACTGTAATATTTCAGATTTAAATAGCTGAAATCAAGAAATGTATGATTTTTTATAAACTATGACTCTGAAATTGACCAAAATGGACCATGAATGGACAGAACACTAAAGGAAGATAAGGCCATTGTGGAGAAGCTAAATGAATTCTTTGTATCAGTCTTCACTGCAGAGGATAAGAGGGAGATCCCTATACTTGAGCCATTATTTTTAGGTGAGATATCTGAACCATAGTCCCAGGTGGAGGTGTCTACAGAGGAGGTTTGGAACAAAATTGATAAACTAAAGAAGAAGTTGCCATCAGGACCAGATGGTATTCACTCAAGAGTTCTGAAGGAACTCACATAAGAAATTGCAGAATAACTAACTAGTATGTAATCTGTCTCTTAAAACAGCCTCTGTACCAGATGACTGAAGGCAGCTAATGCAACACCTATTTTTAAAAAAGGAAATCTTGGCAATTACAGGCCAGTAAGCCTAACTTAAGTACCAGCCAAACTGGTTAAAACTATACCAAAAAACAGAATAATCAGACTCTCAGATGAACACAATTTGTTGGGAAAAAGTCAACATGGCTTTTGTAAGGGAAATCAAGCCTCACCAATCTATTAGAATTCCTTAAGGGAGTCAACAAGCATGTGGACAAGGATGATCCAGTTGACAGTATACTTGGACTTTCAGAAAGCTTTTGACAAGGTCCCACAGAAAGGTCTTTTAAGCAAAGTAAGCGAGGCTAAGAGGGAAGGTCCTCTTATGGATCAGTAACTGGTTAAAACATAGGAAACAAAGGATAGGAATAAATCATCAGTTTTCACAAAAGAGAGGTAAATGAAAGGGTCTCCCAGGGAAATGTACTGGGACCACTGCTGTTCAACATATTCATAAATGATCTGGAAAAAGGGGTGAACAGTGAGGTGGCAAAATTTGCAGATGATACAAAATTACTCAAAATAGTTAGAATACTCAAAATACTCAGAAACTCTCTCTGCTTCCTCCTGACAGCCAGAGCCTTTCCCTATGACAGGGAGACAGCAGGAAACTATGCTGCTAAAAACTACCGTGCAGACTTGGAAGATCCTGATTGGGTATGGAAAGAGCCATGTAGGGTATATACCCTAATGTTCAGGCATATAGGGAACTCTACTCTTCTAAGGAATACCTCACTGTCTATAATGTTATGTATACCCATGGCAGTGGGGCATGCAGCATCTGTACTCTACTCTCCGCCATAAGTGTAGACCTACTCTTAGAGATACCATAGAGCAAGAACCAAATGAGTTAACTGGAATACTTCTTTTGGCTCCCCTTTGTAAGTTCACTTATTAATCACAATACAAGGGGGCATTGTGATTTTGCTTGCCTGCATCACTGATGCCTAATGGAGAGAGAAACAGACAGGAGAAAAAAACATGATTTAAAAATGGCAATAGTGCCTGCTTTCCTCACTATATGTACTTTTAAACAATTTTTCCTGATAGAAGCCAGTTCAAGTTTTGCATGAATAATGCATATAATCATTAATGAATTAGGACCTGGGAGTGCAGAGCATTTGTCTTACCATTTTCACGTTCACAACTTTATGAATTTCTGTTCTTTTACTATTCTCTTGGGGCATCAGATAGCTTATTAGGTTAGTTTAACTGAGGTTCTTTTTATTTAAAAAAATAATCTATACAGTAAAGTTAGTCAGACAAAATACAAGGCAATTTTCAAATAGTCAAATAATAGCTAAGCAAAGACTGTCTAAAGGACAAATTCTGCCATTGGATGCATGAGTAAGGTTCCCAATAAAGTAAATGAGAGCTGGGTGGGTCAAACCGAGTCCTTTGTTCCATAGTTGAGGAGGATCCCATAGTGTAGAACTAGTGCTGTTTTGTTCAAGGAGTGGCTGGATGTGTGGATTGTGTGTGGCATCTTCTATTATGTGATAGGGAAGTCCCGCAAACACCTCAATGCTAACCCAAAGAGTGTGGGAAGAAATAGGGAATAAACACACCAATGGGAGGGTGGGTACAGGACCTAGGGTTCCACGTCTGGATGGATACTTCCATCACCACCAAAAAACAGTGAGAGGGACATGCAAGTGGCCCACATAGGCTCTCTAGTGCTTTATGACTGAGGCCTGGTCTACACTACGGGGTTAGATTGAATTTAGTAGCATTAGGTCAATTTAAAAATGACTGCATCACACAACCAACCCTGTTCTGTCAACCTAAAGGGCTCTTAAAATCGACTTCTGTACTCCTCTCCGACGAGGGGAGTAGCGCTAAAATCAACCTTGCTGGATCGAATTTGGGGTAGTGCGGACGCAAATCGACGGTATTGGCCTCCAGCAGCTATCCCAGAGTACTCCATTGTGACTGATCTGGACAGCACTTTGAACGCCGATGCACTAGCCAGGTATACAGGAAAAGCCCCAGGAACTTTTGAATTTCATTTCCTGTTTGGTCAGTGTAACAAACTCAGCAGCACTGGTGACCATGCAATCCCCCCCAGAAATGTAGAGCGTAGAATGTTTCTACGCTCCCCCTATCATCTCCGTCCCTGAGGTTATCGCAGATTAGAAGGCGAAAAAAACTACGATGATATGTTTTCCGAGCTCATGCAGTCCTCCCGCACTGATAGGGCACAGTTTAATTCATGGAGGCATTCAGTGGCAGAGGCCAGGAAAGAATTAAGTGGGCGTGAAGAGTGAAGGCAGGATGTAATGCCTTGGCTAATGGGGGAGCAAACGGACATGATGAAGTTTCTGTTGGAGCTGCAAGAAAGCCAACAAGAGCACAGATCCCTGCTGCATCCACTGTATGACTGCCTATCCTCCTCCCCATGTTCCATAGCCTCCTCACCCAGACACCCAAGAACGTGGGGGGGGGAGGCTCCGGGCACTCAGCCTCTCCACTCCAGAGGATGGCCCAAGCAACAGAAGGCTGTCATTCAAACAGTTTGATTTTTAGTGTGGCTACAATAAGCTATGTGGCCTTGTCCTTCCCTCCTCCCCCACCCCCCCTGGACTATCTTGTCCGTTATCTCACTTTTTTTTTAATTAATAAAGAAAGAATGCATGGTTTCAAAAAATAGTTACTTTATTTTGAAGGTGGTTGGCTTACTGAGAATTAAAATCAACAAAGGGGGCAGGTTTGCAGCTAGGAGAAACACACACAAGTGTCACGCCGAAGCCTGGCCAGTCATGAAACTGGTTTTCAAAGCCTCTCTAATGCGCAGCGCGCCTTGCTGTGCTCTTCTAGTCACCCTGGTGTTTGGCTGCTCAAAATCGGATGCCAGGTGATTTGCTTCAACCTCTCACCCCGCCATAAACATCTCCCCCTTACTCTCACAGATATTATGGAGCACACACAGCAAGATATTCCATGATATATTCATGATATTCCAGGCAGGACTGAATCTCCAAGAGAAGAAACTTAAAGAAGAGAATGACCTTGAGTCTCTGGCTCCCATTCGGTGCTCTAAGAGGAGAATAGCCATGTCTGTCCAGGCGCCCCTGATCGACCTCACAGAGGTCTGCTAGGAGCACCCAGGACACTTATGACGGCTATCAGTCCTGCTTGCCATGAAGGCAAGGAGCTGCTGCTGTGTAGCAATGCAGTACCGCGTCTGCCAGCAGCACCCAGGAGATGTACAGTGATGGTGAGCTGAGCGGGCTCCATGCTTGCCATGGTATGGCATCTGCATGGGTAACCCAGGAAAAAAGGTGTAAACCGATGGTCTGCTGTTGCTTTCACGGAGGAAGGAAGGGAGGGGGGGCTGACGACATGTACCCAAAACCACCCATCACAATGTTTTTGCCCCATCAGGTATTGGGAGCTTAACCCAGAATTCCAATGGGCAGCGGAGACTGCAGAAACTGTGGGATAGCTACCCACAGTGCACTGCTCTGTAAGTTTGATGCTCGCCACAGTAGTGAGGTTGCACTCTGCCGACTTAATGCGCTTAGTGTGGACATACACAATCAACTGTATAAAACTGGTTTCTAAAAATCAACTTCTATAATATCGACCTAATTTTATACTGCAGACATACTCACAGATGGGATGGAGAACAATTCTGCACCTGTGCATTTGTCTAGTGCATGTCCCAGTTATTCAGGCCAAATGCTGGGATGTGGATGTTAGCCTGTCAAATGCCAGCTATATGGTAATTCATAAAAAATTTGTCATGAGCTACACAAATTGAAGATGTATATTCCCTTTCCCTTACACTTATCCAGGTCAATTTATTTGTCAAAAGTCCTCTCCCAACTTTTCATCTGGATTGTTGTTTCTTAACAGCTTTTTCAATCAAAATTGTATATATCTTAGAAATTTAACTTTTTGTTCCAGCTTTGTCCTGGGTCAATTGTTCAAATATGGTTAAAATTTTAGATAGAGCCACTTTGTATCCCAATTTCACAAAATGTTTGACTTGTAAATACTGAAACTACAGAATCTTTTATATTACTACATATCTCTTGGTATGATTTCACATCAGGACCCAGGAACAGCTGTCCAAATTGAGTAATCTTAGCCCTTATTCAGAACCAATAGTCATTTTGATATTTCCTAGGGATACATTACCAGTTATTATTGAACGTGTTTCTTTTTACCCCAACAATTACTAGCAATAGCTATATCTGGGCTTCACTATTGTTAGAGTTTTACCCAGTGTGTGAATAATCTATTGATAACCCAACTGATCATATCTTTTAATTGTGATGCATAATAATAAACCAAATTAAGGAAAGCTAGTCCACCCCAATTTCCACACTTATACAGAACTTTAAAACTCACTCTTTGTCTTTTATGTTTCCATATGAATGTTAATAGAACATCCTGCCACGTTTTTAATGTCATTTCAGGGACAGCAACAAGGATGCATTGAACAAAAACAACAACATTGGGAGAACATTCATCTTTACTGAGGCCAAGAAGTTTCCTCCGAGTCCTGTTATTTAACTGCACATTACCCGTCAATCTGCCTGTAATATTTTTTTTTTTTTTTTTTTTTTTTTTACAATTTTCCACAACATTTATTCCTAACCGATTTTAAAGATTCATTTGCACATTTAAATGTATGTAGCTGACAACACTTTGCTTTGACTCTTTCAGGAATATTAATGTCTAAAGTTCAGATTTATCATAGTTTATTTTCAAGCCTGATACCTGCCCAAATTCCAAAGTCAATTGTTCTAGAAGTTTTAATGAGGCTTCTGGATCCTGCAAGTATTACAAGACATTGTCAGTATAGAAAGCTATTTTGTGTTCTCATACAGAAGGCATTTTGATGTCTTTTACCAAGGGGTTGTTTCTCACATTTATTGCAAATAACTCCATTGCCAAAGCAAATAGGAGGACTAACAGGCCACTAGTCTACTCTTAGACAAATTAAAAGGAGGGGATTGATGACCATTAACCAAAGCAGAGAGTTGAGGATGAGCGAATAGGGCTGATATGCCCCTGTAAAACTGATTTTTAAAACCTAACCAAATTCTGTCCGAGGTACTCCCACTCAAGGCAGTCGGAGGCTCTCTCAGTATCCAAAGCAAGCAGTATAAAGGAAGAATTGCTAGAAATAGCATTATAGACTACATTCAGAGTTCTATGGATATTGTCAGATAGATGCCTGTCAGCAACAAATCCAGATTTCTCAGGGTGAACATATTTGAGCAAGAAGACACAATCTGTCTGCTAGCACTTAGCATAAATTTTAGAATCGACATTTAATAAATAGGTCTGTATGATGTGCAGTTAGTAAGATCTTTTCCTTCTTTAGGAATGACCACAATTTTTGCCTCTTTCCATGAATCTGGAATCTCATACCCCTGAAATATACCATTAAAAAAATCAGTTAAAATAGGAACAAACACTTGCATTAGAGCTCTATAATACTTTCCAGACAACCCATTTGGACCTGGAGCTTTATCAGATTTTAAATTACAACTTCAACCTCCTCTGAGGAAACTGGCCTATCAAGAGCTGCCACATCACCCTCTGAGAACTGAGGTAATTTCAGGGGTGAAAATAAAATTGAGCTATTACCGGGGCGGGGCCTCTGGTGGAAGAGCCAGGGCTGGGGGTCAGCAGCCCCCAACTAGCCCATCTGCGCTACCTGGCCTGCGCTGCTTGCACTCCAGCAGCGATTTAAAGGGCCCGGGGCTCCGGCTGTCGCTGCCCCTTTTGCGCCCCTTAGCCTCCATCGGCGACCCTGCCGGGTCGTCGCTGCCCATTTTGCAAACACACATACACCCCCATTGGTGGCCCTGCAGGTAGGGACCCAGCAAGCCGCCGATGGGGGCAGCACAAGGGGCAGTGACGTTAAAGAACCGTCCTTAAAGCGCTGCCCCAGCCGTGCTTTAAAGTCAGCGGTACGGGCCGGTACCAGCGGCCACTTTTTACCAGTATGTCGTACTGGCCTGTACTGCCTTACTTTCACTCCTGGGTAATTTCACACTTTTCAAATATCTATTTATAAGTTCAGGATTTGGATGGTTCAAAGCATACAAAATATGGAAAAAGTTAGCAAATGTTTCAGAAATCTGTATGGAGCGACTTACTAAATCTCCCTTTTTATTCCTAACCAGAGTGATGCCTGATTTTCCTGTTTCTTTTTTAACTTTATGGCTAAAAGCCTATCAGACTTATTGCCCTTTTCATACTATTTTTACATCTATTTAAGTGTCTGCACATCTTACCTGTTTTTAAATAGGTTAATTTTCCCTCTCATCTCATTTATTTTCTTTTACACTTTTAGATCCTGTAGATCAACGTCTACCCTTCCAAACACAAAGTTAGTTAAACAACTCCTCTTTCCTTTAAGAGCTCTCATCTTTTTCATGTATGATGCTTTATTTATAAAGATATTCCTCATTACCACTTTTCCAGCATCTCAGAAAACACTTATGGATCCCTTCCTTCATTTTCTTCTGTATATTTCTGAAAAAATTTCTTCCAGGTCTTGAATTCTAAGGGAGTCATACAACAAAGCTCTATTCAACTGCCAGGCCCTTTGTTTTTCCACTGAGTACGAATCTTTTATTTTGATCTATGCAGGGGCATGATCAGACCAAGTTGTAATTCAGATTATTTTTTAGACCAAATTAGCCATGGTCATAGAAACAAAAATCATGTCAATCTGAAATAAGATCCACAAGTAGCAGAACAACATGTATAGTCCCTGACATCTAGATTCATCTCCCACCAGACATCAACCAGATCCTCATTTTTACATGATGCCCCAAATTTACACTTCCTCCTCCTAAATGCCCTCTGTGTATATTGCATTGATTCAAAATAGGATTAAATACCTCATTAAAAATCTCCCTAAGAATAATATTCCCCTCCCTAAAATCTCCTAAATCCCAAAAAAACTGACAAAAAAAGAAGCTGCCCCTTGATTGGGAGCATATACACTAGCTAAGGTGAAAAGTTTACCTTTCAAAAATATCCTTTAATTAAAATATATCTCCCCTCTGTATCTATGAATTTTGCTGAAACAATAAAAAGGAAGTTTTAGCAAACAGTATTGCGATCCCTCTTCTATGAGATTCCCCTGGAGAGAGTTATGGCAGCTGTGTCCAAGAAGCATTGAGATATTTATCAACATTTTCCATTAAGTGTTTCCTGTACCTAAATTAGACTAGGAAAATCCTTTTTCAGTGAACAATGTATCCTTTTCTTTTTTGTTGGATTGTTCATCCCCTTAACATTACCAGTCATGACATTAATAAACTCACCCATGAGGACTAAGTCTGCTCTCACCCAGTATATATTACCCATCGTTAAAAACAGTCAGACAGCTTCTTCCCACCCCCGTCAGAAAGTTGTCAGGTCTCCATTACATTTGCACCTCTTCTTTAAATAAGACATTTAAGCTCACATCACACAGAGTAATTTTAAAACTCCCACATATGTTGGTTTTCCTTTCTTTAACACCTATATTGTATCCTGATCCTGAGTCTCATTTACCATAGATTTTTAAATTCTGAGCCCCGACTTTTAAATTAATAAACAATATTAAAACATATTATATTTAACATCTGTGTTTGTTCTCTTATCCCCTCACTCCCCATACATTCCACCATTGTCACATGTCCCTTTTAGCTTAGGCTCCCCTTACTTTCTTCATGGGCATGTTCATTCTCTGCTGTGGGGGGGTGGGTGAGGGGGGGTTCTTTCTTTTTATATCTATATAATCACACTTTAAGAATCAAGCCTTGTCTAATCTCAAACTATCTTTATAACATCCAGCAATATGAGAATATACCATCTTTAAATTCATTTATTGTTAAAAATTTTCCACCATAGGTGAACCATCTCCAATTTTGTGCCTAATACCTACACCACAGGAACGATCATTTTTGAAAAGGTAACAGGCTTTTTTTGGGTGGTGGCAGGGGGGAGAGAATGGTTTAGCTCTCCAGAAAGTAAATTTGCTTTGTACTGATTGTCGTCCCTCCATGACAGGGAAAGAGAAGGGCTTTGCTTCACGTTTAAGCAGCTGTCAAGGTTCCTTCCCCACTCTGAATTCTAGGGTACAGATGTGGGGACCTGCATGAAAGACCCCCTAAACTTATTCTTAGGTTAAATGCTGCCACCACCAAAGTGTTACACAAAGAACAGGGGAAGTGCCCACTTGGAAACATCTCCCCCCCCAAAAAAAATATCCCCTCAAGCACTATACCCCCTTTCCTGGGGAAGGCTTGATAAAAATCCTCACCAATTTGCATAGGTGAACACAGACCCAAACCCTTGGATCTTAAGAACAATGAAAAAGCAATCAGGTTCTTAAAAGAAGAATTTTAATTAAAGAAAAAGTAAAAGAATCACCTCTAATCAGGATGGTAAATACTTTACAGGGTAATCAGATTCAAAACACAGAGAATCCCTCTAGGCAAAACCGTAAGTTACAATAAGACACGAAAACAGGAACATACATTCTATTCAGCACAACTTATTTTATCAACCATTTAAACAAAACAGAATCTAACGCATATCTAACTAGATCGCTTACTGGCTTTTTACAGGAGTTCTGATCTGCATTCCTGCTCTGGTCCCGGCAAAAGCATCACACAGACAGAGAGAACCCTTTGTTCCCCCCCCCCCAAGCTTTGTAAGCATCTTGTCTCCTCATTGGTCATTTTAGTCAGGTGCCAGCGAGGTTATCTTAGCTTCTTAACTCTTTACAGGTGAAGAGGTTTTTCCTCTTGCCAGGAGGAATTTAAAGGTGTTTACCCTTCCCTTTATATTTATGACAGCAGTGATACACACTTCACTGCATCATTCACCAGATCATCCTGTGGGGTAAGTTGTCTGGGGACTAAAAAAAACAATGGGTATTGTAATGAGATTAGTGAAGTACTTAGACAACCTCTAGCTTGCAACATGGTCTTTTAAAGCTCTTTTACAAGACATTTCAGACAAATACAGTGACTTGTTGAAGCACAATGCTCGCTGATTAAGTAGGGGGCACACGTTAGAGAGGTTTTGTATGCTTCAAAAAGAAATGCTAGAATTTCTTTCAAACCACGAGACCAGCAAGGCTTGCAAGTCCCTGGAATTTATCTTATAGGTAGCTTGTCTGAGCGATATTACTGGTCACTTGAATTCCCTAATTGCAGCTCCAAGGCTGTTCAAGCAGAGTTGAGGATTTGTTTGAAAAAGTATGCGTCTTTCAGAGGAATCTTGAAATCTTTCAAACAGACTTAACAGGAATAATGTTACACTTTCCCACATTGCATGTTGTTGCTACAGATGAAACTTTGATAAAAACTGTGCAAGAATTCCTAAACATTTTGATCAAAAATTTTAAAACGTGATTTGAGAATTTTATAATTCCAAGGATTTGCTTTTCTTTGTTTGAGAAACATTTGTTGTTTCTACCAATGACCCTTGCCCTTATGAAGCAAAGAATATTCTTGACTCAATTAATAAAGGTGTCTTTCAATTAGAAATTGTAAGACTCCAGAGCTCAGATGTCTTGAAGGCAAAATTCAGAGATGTGGAACACTGATTTCTGAACTCAATATGCTGACCAGTTTCAGAATAGCCATAATGTAGCCATCTATCTTTTAATGATGTTCAGATCAACTTACATCTGTAAAACTGGGTTTTCTACCATGAACGTTATAAAAAACCAAAACTCCAATCACCTGACAGATGAGCATCTTCAGTGCATGTGTCATGCCCTGACCTTCTGCAAACCACTCTTCACAAAGCTTGCCAGAGATTGTCATTGTCACCTCTCCCATTAGAGATTGCCACAAACACAGGTAATAATGTTGATTTATAAAACTTTATTAAAAGATAAAGTACTAATACTTACGTTGCAATCAAGGTCTTTATTTATTGGTAGATGAAGATTTGGGTTTGGATGTTTTTGGTCAGCCTTCTGTGCAAATGACCCGCCTCTTGTCATAAAATTTTGAAATTGGCCCATGGAAGATTAATTGTGTAACACTGATAAATCATAACAATAAACTATGCTATACCCATAAGTATACTGTATCCACACAGAGTAAATCATCTGGATGCTATACACCTCAGCTTCCAGTTAACTAGATCCCTTTATCATTATAACCTAACAGATTATATTCATTATTTCTTGTAGTATCTTAGCCTATACACTCATCTTGTTCTTCTGGACTGTTTCTTCTGCTCTCATGTCTGTCCTGTTGTGATTATGCATCTTTTTGAGATGTTCAGGCTCTACCTAGTTATTTCTTGGTGACCTGTAAGACTGATGCCTATGATCTCATTCAAATTATTCTTGAATGGATTTGCCTATTCCCAGGTCCATAAGTACCAGCTTCCCTTCTTCTGTATCTCAGACAGACGCACCTCTGTCATTACATTTAAATCACAGTCTAAATGGGAACCCCATTTGTATCTTACACTGTTTTCTCTAGGAATAGAGGTCACCGGGCATTGCTCTCTTTGCTTGCTAAGGATTGAGGTTGCCAGATTTAGGAAAATTTGTATGGGGTGGTTAAAAATCATCTGTGTTTCACCTCTCTTCCTCATTGCCCTCCGTATTTTATCCTTGTCTTGATAGCAGTGCAGATGGACAATCACACCCATTGGTCCGGAGCTTTCAGGGGGCTTGGAGAAAAGGGATCTGCGAGCCCTCTCTGTATGAATGAGATCTTTATTGCCCAGTTTTAGTGTGTCATGGAAAATATCGTCCAATGTGTCCAGAAGATTTCTTCCTTCAGTCTCCTCCGGAATACCTTTAAAGCTTCTGTTATTCATATATTCTCTATATTCCACATCCTCCAGATTTAATTCTTTTTCTCCCCAATTATTTGGATTAGGTCATCTAGATAAGGAATGCTCATTTAATTCTGTTTCCACAGCTTATTTTTTCCCATTAATCCTTTTATATTTTTAATGAAAGCCTGGAACTCTTCCCCCATCTCCTATTAATCTTTCTGATTTCTACCAGCATGTCATTCAAGCCAGCCTTAATGATGGGTGCTTCTCCATCAGCCTCCATACTTTGTTTGCTGGAGTGGGAGTTACTCTCTTTCATAGCCAGGGGAACAGATTTTTGTATTGGAGGATTTGTTTCCTTTTTCAGACATTTAAATCTTCTTATCTTTTCTCCTTGCTTGTTGTGCCTTTCTAAAGATGGCTGCTACCATACTCTTTTGTTTGTCTGACCTTTCCAAAATGGCAGCTGTTACACTTCTTCCCCCCAGATACAATAGTAAAAAACGCCACCCACACCTCATTTCACTCACCCACTCTCTCTTTGCAGGATAACGAGGGTCCTGTTCAACATCTCCATGCTAGAAGAGTAATTTTTTGCAGGGAGAACACATAACTTGATAGCGGAGGGGCACCTGACCACCCCATGCATCGCCTCTGCTGCCCAACCACTAGCCCTTTGCATGCTCCCCTCTTTGCTGCCTCCTTCCCCAGCTCCTCTCCTCACTTTACTCCTTCACCCCCGCCCCAGCTCCGCTGCTCCTCCATAAACCCTGGTGGGGAACATCCCTCTCCCTAGGCTGTGTGGAGAACCAACCCCTGGAGGGAACACTCAGCACACCTGCAGGCTGGTTGGTGGGCTCCTTCCTCCCTCACTGCATCTAGCTGGGCTGGTGCCCCAAGAAAGCCCAAGATCTTTCTGCACAGGGCATTGCCCAGGAGGAGCCTAATCCTGAGTGTGCCATAGCCGTCCGGAGCCTGGCACAGCACAGCATGGGAGAGCAAAAAATGGTGGAAGGAAAGACAGTAAGGAAGGTACAGAATAGTCAGCCATATTTTATATTAAGATTCCATTTATAAAATGTTTTATAAAGGGTATATTGTTCATTATAACATGAGTAGAAGATTTATATTTGGTTATCAGATCATCAGTAGAAGGTACTATGTTTATAAGCCAAGATAATAAGCAAAATACTGGCCTGTTGGATGCTATAGCAATTGATTAACCATTCATTAAAACACCTATTAATCCTTTAAGGGCAATTAGTCTTCCCCCTTAGTATAAATATTGATAAGCCCTCAATTTTCATTAAAAGGGAAAGAAGGCTGTAGTGGAGAATATATTGATGTAATACAGATCTTTTTTGCATAGGAATATCTCATATTTTATAAAAATAAATGCAATCGTGACCATTGGACAGCATATCTGCTGCTTAATTATAGCCACCATCATTGAAACATGTCATATATTTTATACATATGCACATTAAAGGAGGAGAAAACTGATGTGATCCTGCTTGTGTGTGAATGACAGAAGAGAGATAGTATCACTGTGAACATGCTGCAGGGATCTGGGGTGATGACATGATGATAGTCTCTGAGTGTGTATTACGATCTTTCTATCAAACTCAGCCAAGTCATTACAGAACTATTGACATGACGGTGAATCCAAAAACCTACCCTATAATCTCTTTTTTTTAAACTGTATCTTATAAAAATACTTAAATAAGCAGCTAAATTCTCTCTCACACATGGCACATTCAAACTGCAATAAGGATTTATTTTTTAATTGGACTAATTTTGCACCCAAAATTGATTGCTTGTCATTCCAAATCGTGTCTGACTAGCATGTAACTAGAGGCTCAGAGCAGGCAGGGAAAGCAGCAGCAGAATCTATTGCTGCTGGTGGTACTTAGAAAAGGAAAAAGTTCATACACGCATTGGTGGAAGAGATGCAGCATCTCTATGGACATTTTGTAGTGTTGATTTTGTGACCCTTTTTGCTCCAGTATTAGAAAAAACCCACACAAAATGCCAACAGGGGAAAATAAAACCTTTCATAGATAGATAGATAGATAGATAGATAGATAGATAGATATAGATGATATAGATTAGGGCTGTCAAGATATTTTAAAAATTAATCACATGATTAATCGCACTGTTAAACAATAACAGAAGAGCATTTAAATATTTTTGGATATTTTCTACATTTTCCTCACATTTTACAAATATTTGAACTGTAAAAAACAAAAGAAATAGTATTTTTTAATTCACCTAATACAGGTACTATGGTGCAATCACTATCATGAAAGTTGAACTTACAAAGGTAGAATTATGTACAAAAAATAACTGCATTCAAAAATAAAACAATATAAAACTTTAGCACCTACAAGCCCACTCAGTCCTACTTCTTGTTCAGCCAATCACTCAGAGGAGCTCAAATGTTTACATTTACAGGAGATAACGCTACCCACTTCTTGTTCACAATGTCACCTGAAAGTGAGAACAGGTGTTCTCATCACACCATTGTAGCAAGTGTCGCAAGATATTTACATGCCAGATGCGCTAAAGATTCATATGTCCCTTCATACTACAACCACCATTCTAGAGGACATGCATCCATGATGATGATGGGTTCTGCTAGATAACAATCCAAAGCAGTGCGGGCTGACACATGTTCATTTTCATAATCTGAGTCAGATGACACCAGCAGAATGTTGATTTTCTTTTTAGTGGTTCGGGTTCTGTAGTTTCCACATCACAGTGTTGCTCTTTTAAGACTTCTGAAAGCATGCTGCACACCTCATCCCTCTCAGATTTTGGAAGGCACTTCAGATTCTTAAATCTTCAGTCGAGTGCTGTTGCTATCTTTAGAAATCTCACATTGGTACAGTCTTTGCATTTTGTCAAATCCACAGCTACAGTGTGCTTAAAATGAACATGTGCTGAGTCATCATCAAAGACTACTAATACATGAAATGTATGGCAGAATGTAGGTAAAAATAGAGCTGGAGACATACAATTCTACCTCAAGGGGTTCAGTCACAAATTTAATTAATGCATTTTTGCATACGAGCATCATCAGCATGGAAGTATGTCCTCTGGAATGGTGGCCGAAGCATGAAGGGGCATACGAATGTCTAGCGTATCTGGCAGGTAAATACCTTGCAATGCCAGTTACACAAGTCCCATGGGAATGCCTGTTCTCACTTTCTGGTGACATTGTAAATAAGAACTGGGCAGCATTATCTCCTGTAAATGTAAACAACCTTGTTTGTTTTAGTGATTGGCTGAAGGAAAAGTAAGACTGAGTGGACTTGAAGGCTCTAAAGTTGTGCATTGTTTTGTTTTGAGTGCAGTTATGAAATAAAACAAATTTACATTTGTAAGTTGCACTTTCCCAATACACAGATTGCACTACAGTACTTGTATGTGGTGAAATGAAAAATAAATGTTTCTTTTGTCTGTCATTTTTACTATGCAAAATATTTGTAATAAAAATAATATAAAGTGAGCATTGCACACTTTTGTATTCTGTGTTGTAATAGAAATCAATACATTTGAAAATGTAGAAAAACATCCAAAATATTTAATAAATTTCAATCAGTATTCTATTAACAGTGCGATTAAAACTGCGATGAATCGTGATTAAATTTTTTAATCGTGATTCATTTCTGAGTTAATGAGATCCAAAGCTGAGATCCAGCATAAGAATCAGTTTTGGAGAATAGATTGATTTTAAATTATTGCACCTTCATGACGTTTTTCTCAGGCTGTACTTTGAAAAGGTACACAGTGTCCCATAATGAGGTAAGCTGTTCTGACTTCAAGATAATATCAAACGCACAGCTGCACAGAAGTGTTTTGTTTGGGAAGCTGTATATTACCATTTACACGGTGTTTAGTGATGTACCTCACTGTGGGCCAAATTCTGCTCTCAGTTATGTTGTCGTGAATTTGGAGCAAGGGCATTTACTTAAGTGAACTTAGTCTTGGCATGAGCTGTTACAGACCAGAATCTGGCCTAAATTTACAGCTAGTTAACCACTCATGTTTTGGTCTGTTTGTTATGTGACCTTTCTTTTCTGAGACTATTTTTATATCCTTCAATGAACTCTAGTCCCTGTGAGATGATAAAATCTTTTATTTATTTTATTTTATTTATTTATTTTATTTTATCCACAGGTCATGAGCAAAAGGAGGCAGTTTCAAGGAAGTTATTGTTCACACCTTTTCTAAGAATCCTCAGATCTTAGTTAACCCTGGTGGTCATATTTCACTGCTTCTGTTCTGTTTCACAGCATCCGTTTAAATCTGGGAAACCTTCCATTGGTGTTGGATCAGGGCCTAGAGCTTTTATATAATGTATATTAGTATAGTATCTAAGAACCTAATCCAATTCCCATTGAAGTATGAAGGAGTTTGTAAGGTAGTGTACTCACCTCCTTTAGTACCCCCTTCTGTTAGGGCATGATACTGCAAAGGGTCCTCATCTCCAACATCTCCTGCAGGCTGTCTGCCTCTCATCTCCAGCCAAGTAATCTAAAGTTCAGTAACCTTCCAGGGTTACTAAAGGTCCAACTGAAAGTCCAAGCTAAATGACCAAAATAACTCTTCCACCCCTCTCGGGCTCCACTGAAGTGTTCTTTGTCACCTTCATCAGAGTCTCTCCCCACAGAAGCCTAATTTGTTTCTTCAGATTTCCTTCTCTGTTGCTTGGTGGAGGATCTGTACTGGGCCTCCCATTCAGGAGCCTAACCCGCTCCTGTGGTTGGACTAGCATGCCCCTTCCTCAGGGGCTACTAAGGGGAACACAGGCCCATTCTCTACTCTGTGTCCTGGCCCAGGGACCCTGTATGAAGCACTGCTTCTTCAGACCCTGCTTCTGTTTCCCTGGGCTGCTTCCTATCTCCAAGCCCCCCGGTGCTGCTTCCCCATAGCCTGTGCTCAACACAGCCTCCCCTTGGTTCTCAGACCTCTGGCTTCTTCCTTCTATGCTGAACTAATTAGTTTTCTGACCCTCTCAGGCTCCAATCAAATGATTTTACTATCCTTTCATCGGGTCCTCCACCACAGGAGCCTATCCTGCTCCTGCAGAGTTCTTCTTTTGTAATTTCTTTTCTTTGCAGGTTTTCCCTCCCTTCTCCAGGAACTCTGGCAGCTTCCCCATGGGATCTCCTCAGCCCTTGTAGGATCTAGCTCATGGCTCCCGCACACAGAAGCTTTACTCTGTGGATTCTCCTACTTGCAGGAGAGTCCTGCCTTCTCTGCAGTGTCCCCAAACCGCCGCATACGTGTATAGTCTTTTCCCAACCCATTCACAGGTGAGGTCACTAATGAGCCTTCAGTTGCCAAATCACAATCAGCTTAGGGCTGGCTGCTAGGTTTCAGGAAACGCTGAGCTTGGCTTGCATTAAAAGGCCAGACAACCTGTGATAGAGTTTTTCCATTCTTCAGTGGAAGCCGGATCAGGCCCCAGGTACTAATGTCAACTAATAGTCAGTCCTCCAAAGCATCAGAAATTTTCTCCCTGGCTCAGAACCACAAAAGGGAGAAGCACTGTGATGCTGACCCTAATTTATAGGCACCTAGAAAAATCACTGGAACAACACTACAATCCACAAAACTGGAGTTAGGCACCTGAACTCCCTATGTCACCCCTGGGGAGAAACAGATGCCTTAGAATGTAATCCACAAAGCAATCCCACTAGGTGAGGAGCTGCCGAACCTAGACAAGGAAAGACGATGAGCAGAGGGGTATATTCTAAGCACCCCCCACTCACAGAGTTCGATGCCTAAGTCTCAGCCACAGAGAGGCAACTATTTCTAAGAGTAATCCATGAACAGGGAGATGGCTCCTCTAAATTACTTGCAGCCCTTGATCCAGTAGATGTGCTGAGAGGCCACCTACCACCACATTGAACAGCCAAGGAGGAAGAAGGGTAGGAAGTTCTCCTTTCTAACCTTATGCCCCAAGGTAGAGCACTCACCCAGGATGTGGGAGATCCCGGGTTCAAACATCCCGAAGCCTGATGAGATGGGATCCACCACCTCTTAAGAGAGTGCCCTAACCACTCAGTGTAGAATCACTCTCACTATTTCTCTGGCCCAACAAATATTTAATTATATTTAATATTTATTTTATTACAGCGGAACAACTTGCTGCATGCTGAAGGGCTGGAAGAGACATTGGCCTACTGGACTCCCCATGTGGAAGATGGGTGATTTCTGGCATGTTTAATGAGTAGGTAGGAAATTCTATTGTTTTTGTATTTTCTCTCTGTATGGCTATTACCTTAAAAATAAATGCACTGTGCTGACCAAGTGCAATGTGGTAACTGCTGACCATTGCACTACTCCTTGTCCTTGAAGAGATAACAAGGCACAGAAGCTGGCCATTAGGCAGACTGGCTTGCTGGGGATATCACAACGTATGAACATAAGAACATCTATATCGGGTCAGATCAAAAGGCCATCTAGCCTAGTATCCAGTCTTCTGCCAGTGGCCAATGCCAGGAGCCACACAGGGAATGAACAGAACAGGTAATCATCAAATGATCCACCTCCCTCATTGCCCATTCCCAGCTTCTGGCAAACAGAGGCTAGGGACACGATCCCTGCTCTTCCTGGCTTATAGCCATTGATGGACCTATCCTCCATGAACTTATCTAGTTCTTTTTTGAACCCTATTATAGTCTTGGTCTTCACAACATCCTATAGCAAAGAGTTCCAGACTGACTGTGCATTGTGTGAAAAAATACTTCCTTTTGTTTTAAACCTACTGCCTGTTTCATTTGGTGGCCCCTAGTTCTTGTGTTATGAGAAGGAGTAAACAACACTTCCTTATTTACTTTCTCCAAACCAGTCGATTTTATAGACCTCTATTATATCCCCCACAGTCATCTCTTTTCCAAGCTGAAAAGTCACAATCTTATTAATCTCCCCTCACATAGAAGCTGTTCCAGACCCCTAATCATTTTTGTTTCCCTTTTCTGAAGCTTTTCAAATTCCAATATATCTTTTTTGAGATGGAGCGACCCATCTGCATGCACTATTCAAGATGTGGGGGTACCATGGAGTTATATAGTGACAATATATTTACTGTTTATTATCTATCCCTTTCTTAATGATTACCAACATTCTAGTAGCTTTTTTTGACTGTTGCTACAAATTGAATGGATGTTTTCAGAGAACTATCCACAATGACACCAAGATCTCTAACTAACTAACCAGTCTCTAATTTAGACCCCAACATTTTATATGTATAGTTGGGATTATGTTTTCCAATGTGCATTACTTTGCATTTAAACAACATTGAATTTCATCCGCCATTTTGTTGCCCAGTTACCCAGTTTTGTGAGATCCCTTTGTATCTCTTTGCAGTGTGCTTTGGATTTAATTATCTTGAGAAGTTTTGTATCTGCAAATTTTGCCACCTCACTGTTTACCCCTTTTTCCAGATCATTTATGAATAAATTGCATAGTTCAGGTCCCAGTACAGACACTTCGGGGACATGACTATTTACCTCTCTCCATTCTGAAAACTGACCATTTATTCCTGCCCTTTGTTTCCTATCTTTTAACCAGTTACCAATCCATGAGAGGACCTTCCCTCTTATCCCATGACAGTTTACTTTGTTTAAGAAACTTTGGTAAGAGACCTTGTCAAAGGCTTTCTGAATATCTAAGCACACTATATCCCCTAGATCCCCCTTGTCCACATGCTTGTTGACTCCCTCAAACAATTCTAGTAGATTGGTGAGGCATGATTTCTCATCACAAAAATCATGTTGACTCTTTCCCAACAAATTATATTCATCTGTGTGTCTGACAATTCCATTTTTTTTTTACTATAGTTTCAACCAGTTTGCCCAATACTGAAGACAGACTTAGTGGTCTGTAATTGCTGGGATCATCTCTGAAGCCTTTTTTAAAAATTAGTGTCACATTAGCTATCCTCCAGTCATCTGGTTCAGAAGCTGATTTAAATGATAAATTACAAACTACAGTAATTAGTTCTGCAATTTCACATTTGAGTTCCTTTAGAACTCTTGGGTGAATGCCATCTAATCCTGGTGACTTATTACTGTTTAATTTATCAGTTTGGTCCAAAACCTCCTCTAATGACACCTCAATGGGTGACAATACCTCAGATTTGTTATCTAAAAAGAATGGCTTAGGTGTGGGAATCTCCCTCACATCCTCAGCCATTAAGAACAATGCAAAGGATTCATTTAGTTTCTCTGGGGGGCTATTCAGCCTTAACTCCTCCCCACCTCTAATCAGATTATCAAAAGGTAATCATCCCCTGTTATTTTTAGTTCCTGGAGGAGCTATGATAGCCCTTCCCCATGGAATAGAACTCAGTCATACAGAAAACATTAATACATTTAATACAATGGTCTCCATAAGGTACTTTAGGAGGTTGAATACTATCACAATGAATATTGCCCCTCTTACCAGAGCCTAATTTTCTCCATCATAAATTTTTTTACAGGATTTCAGATTAACAAATGCATTGATAATCAGGACTCACGTTTTACTTGTTTGGCCAATTATTCTCTCAGAAACACAACTGTAACCTCCAGAGAAGTCAAAGGACATTACTGTGTGTATATGAAAGCAGAATAGAGCCCTAAACTTTCCAACACTGAGGGCCAGATTCTAATCTCAGTAACTCCAGTTTAAATCTGCTTGCTTTCGATGGAGTTACTCCAGATTTAAAAAGATGCAACCACAATCAGAATTTAGCCAATAGGCTTCCCGGCTTAGTACATAGCATTGAAATAACTTTTGCTAGTTATTAGTGTTTCCTTCTCCTTCTGATGGGAACAATTGCTTTTCTAAAATAAGAGATTTTCTGTACGTCGGAAAGAAAAGACCATCAATTTTGTTACAGTATTCCAAATCTGGCAAAGAGGGTGTTGAAAAGCTATTTTTTACAACAGTGCTTGATTATAGGTATTTTTAAAGAAACAAGGAGGATGGTGGGATTTCTCCGATATATTACTGGGTTGGGGAAAATCTATTTGTGTAAAGGCAAATTAACAGTTTAAATGGTGGAAAGTTACAACGTGCTTACTGTCCAGCAAAAGAGCTTGTTAATTAAAAAAAAAGAAACAGCGGCACTAAATGCATAACAGTTACTTTTAAAAAGAAAAAGAGTACTTGTGGCACCTTAGAGACTAGAAGATTGCCATAGCAACTGTCTGACAGAGAGACTACTACCATCCCTTAAATGCACTTTTTCCCAACTTTTGTTGGTATGCATGGGCATATATGAGTGCAGAATTGAAGCAGTAGGGCCTTATCCTGCCATTGTCTGTCAAGTCTGTCAACTTCAGTGGGAGCTTTTATGCAGAATAATAGCAGGAACCGATCTTTAGTATACAACATGCTGTTATAAAGTATTAATGATCGTGCAGCCATTAAAGTCAGTGGGAATGTATTATATATATTTACAGCCACTTTCTATCCCCTGTTCACTGCCAGAGCAGTGTAAAATAACCTTAATATAAATCCGAATCAGGGCCAAGGAGTAAATATTACAAATTTCTTGCTATGTTATATAGGCCGTTTCAAGCCTGTTGTTTTAGCCCGAGACTGTTCATTGCCCTCTAACACCTGTGTCAGCGGTCCTTGGTGTGATTTTGCAGGGGGTCTCTACTACTCCCTGTTTGGTTTCCTTTGGTTAGTCCCTGAACAGGGCAGTTCTTGGACTGTGGCCTCTAATTAGGCCCAGGGGTCTGCTTGTATCTCTTTGGGCCTTATTCCTGGAGACAGCCAGGTGCAGGGGTGTTGTCCCTTCCTTTTCCCAGGCCTTTCTGCCTCTCCTCCCTCTCTGATTGCCCTCCTCTTATAGCAGGCCTTTTTTTCCCTCATTGGTTGCAGGTGAGGGTGCCCCTCTCCATGACTGGCAGTTGTGGCAGCTGCATGGGAGTGTGGTCAAACTGCTTGCCTGCCGGCAGGAGAAGCCCCCCTCCTCCTCCTGCCTCTGCTCAGTATGGGATTTGTAGACTCCATTACTACCAGTCACTATTATTTATACTGGGGAATCACAGAGCAATTGGGAATGCATTGTGCTAGAATCTGTGCAAATATACAAGTAGATCTGGTTCCTGGCCCAAAGAACTTACCGTCTGATTTGAAAGAAGAAACAACAAGCAAGGATGACAAACAACAAGATTGACAGGTAGAGAGATGACCTAGGAAATGAAGTTAACACCATGTGGTTCCATTGGTTAGCTATTGCAGAACCTAGCCATCAGGGCTTGGATGATTTCTTGTCGGCTTCATAGCAGCAGTGGATTTTTGGGAGAGGGTAATGGTCATACAGATTAATTCAATGAGAACTTTACATACATAGGAACAGTGTGGAAGAAAACTCAGCTGTCTGAGAGAGCAGCAGATGAGTGGCCATTTCAAGGATGGCAGCATGAGGAGTTCTTTTTTGGTCATGTTAAGTTTGAGTTGCTGTCGAGACATTCAGAAGGGAAGGTCAGAGACAGAAGCTGAGATTTGAGCCGAGATGAAGTGAAATTAGTCAAGAATGGGCAGTTAGTTTGGCAATCAACTTGTATAAATATAGTAATTGAAGCTGTGTAAGCAAATGAGATCACCCAAATACACAGTCTAGAGCAAGAAGAGAAGGGGGCCAAGAATGGGATCCTATGGAAGCGAAAGACAACACAGTGGAAGAGATACCAAAAGATCAGCCAGAGAGATAGGAGGATACCAGGGGAAGAACATCATTATGAAAGCCCAGGGAGGACAAAATTTCAGGAAGGCATGATGAACAGCATCAAAATCAGCAGAGAAGTTAAGGAGGATGAGGTTGGAGTAGATATCCTGAGATGTGACCACTAAGAAATCATTAAGGATCTTGGCAAGAGTAGTTTCAGTGGTGTTTTGAGGGATTCAGAATAGATGACAGTAACTCAAGGCAGTGGTTACAAATGACATGCTCAATAGTTTAGAAATCAGTAAGTTTTACTATGCCCTCTTTGATTATGTCAATGAATAGCTGGTGGAAGGTCTTTTCTGTATAGGACAGAGAGAAGACAGCAAAGGTTGAAAGAAAATCCTATTAATAAACACCTTTATGCAGACATGTCACATCATTATATTGTTTGGCCAATGTACATGGCAGAGGGGCATTGCTGGCACATATAACATTAGTAGATGTGCAGGTGAATGAGCCTCTCATGATGTGGCTGATGTGGTTGGTCCTCTAATGGTGTTGCTAGAGTAGATATGGGGACAGAGTAGGAAACAAGATTTGCTACAGGGATTGGTTCCCGGATTAGTATTTCTGTGGTGTCATCTGTAGTTGCTGGTGAGTATTTGCTTCAGGTAGGGGGGCTGTCTGTAAATGAGGACTGGCCTGCCTCCCAAGCTCTGTAAGAGTGAGGGATCATTTTCCAGGATAGGTTGTAGATCGTTGATAATGTGCTGGAGAGGTTTTAGCTGGGGGCTGTACAAGACTTCAAAGAGAAACAGCAGAACTAAAATTTATTTGCAAATATAACATCATTAATTTGGGCCTGAACAGGGAATGGGAGTAGCTGGCTCATTACAAAACCAGCTTGGCCTCTCCTGGAATTGACACCTCCTCATCTATTATTGGGAGTGGACTACATCCACCCTGATCGAATTGGCCCTGTCAACACTGGTTCTCCACTTGTGAGGTAACTCCCTTCTCATCATGTGTCAGAATAATAATGCCTGCATCTGTAATTTTCACTCCATACATCTAAAGAAGTGGGGTCTTTTACCCACGAAAGCTTATACCCAAATAAATCTGTTAGTCTTTAAGGTGCCACCAGACTCCTTGTTGTTTTTATGGATACAGACTGTCAAATGTAAAGAGAAGGCTAACCACCTTTAAATCCCTCCTGGCCAGAGGAAAAAACCCTTTCACCTGTAAAGGGTTAAGAAGCTAACGATAACCTCGCGGGCACCTGAACAAAATGACCAATGAGGAGACAAGATACTTTCAAAGCTGGAGGGGGAAGGGAACAAAAGGTTCCTCTCTGTCTGTGTGTTGTCTTTGCCAGGACCAGAGCAGGAATGCAGGTCAGAACTCCTGTTAAGGGCTAATAAGGAATCTAGTTAGATATGCATTAGATTCTGTTTTGTTTAAATGGCTGATAAAATAAGTTGTGCTGAATGGAATGTATATTCCTGTTTTTGTGTCTTTTTGTAACTTAAGGTTTTGCTTAGAGGGATTCTCTATGTTTTTAATCTGATTACCCTGTAAGGTATTTACCATCCTGATTACAGAGGTGATTCTTTTACTTTTTCTTCAATTAAAATTCTTCTTTTAAGAACCTGATTGCTTTTTCATTGTTCTTAAGATCCAAGGGTTTGGATCTGTGTTCACCTATGCAAATTGGTGAGGATTTTTATCAAGCCTTCCCCAGGAAAGGGGGTGTAGGGCTTGGGGGAAAGACGTTTACAAGCGGGCTCTTTCCCTGTTATATATGTTAGACGCTTGGTGGTGGCAGCAATAAAGTCCAGGGGCAAAAGGTAAAATAGTTTGTACCTTGGGTAAGTTTTAACCTAAGCTGGTAAAAATAAGTTTAAGGGGCTTTTCATGCAGGTCCCCACATCTGTACCCTAGAGTTCAGAATGGGGAAGGAATCTTAACATGGTGGCAGACCGGTGGGATTAACTTGAAATCATTTTGAGATTAATTTGAGATTTTTTGAACCAGAAGCACAGATTTTAAAAAAGGACTTTTTTTGGGGGGCTGCTGGAAATCAGGTTTTAAGCTGAAAGCAGTTAGAGTTTTTTTGTCTCTGCTTCAGGGCCAGAGCAGAGATAAAAGGGAATTGTCTTTTGTGAGCTACAGTTTTCTCTATCTAAAGGCAGGGTAGTTAACCTCCTGAAGGGAAATTCACAAGTCTTCACAGACCTGAAGTGATTTTTTTTTAACCTAAGAGCAACTAGAGGTGCTTTTCTGTCTATTTGCCTGGAGACAAAGGTGTGAAGGGTTTTTTTTTTTTATTTTTCTCTAGGCTGACAATCACTCTCAGAGAACATAGGAACCCGGTTACAGCACAACCTATATATATTTTCTTTGTTTGTTTGTTTTATTTCTAACTCTCGAGTGTAAAGTTAGTTAAAAACAGAGAGGCTAACATGACAGAAACCAAGACACAACACAAATTGGAGTTAACCAAACTGGAGGCAGCGAAAGAGGCAGAAAAAGCCCTTGAGGCTGCCCACAGGAGAGCTATGGAGGCAAGGGAAAAAGAACTGGAGGAGAAGGAAAAAGAGAGGAAGCATGCACTGGAGATGGAGAAGGTAAGGGCTGAGCGGAATCTACTGGATAACCCTAACCATCCTTCCCCAACAATCCACAAATGGGAGCGACTATGTCCACAGTATGATGAATCCAGTGATATTGCTGAATATTTTCTCACCTTTGAGAGACTGTGCACTCTCCATAAAATTCCTGAAGCTCACAAGATGACCACATTGGTCACAAAATTAAGTGGAAGAGCTCTGGACATATTCAATAAGACATGTATTGATGAGGCTTCTGACTATAAGTAGTTCAAGGATTTGGTTTTAAAACAATTTGAAATTACATCTCAAACGTACAGAGTAAAATTTCGAACCCTTAAGAGAGGGCCTGGACTAAGTAATGTGGCTTATCTAAACCAGATGAAGGATCTGTTAGATAAATGGGTCCAAAGAAGGGGTGTCACTAGCTTTAATGGAATGTGTGATTTGATAGCTCAGGTGCAATTCCTGACTATGTCCAAGGAGGAAATAAAACAGTGTTTATGGGATAAGGATAAGAAAGTCTTGCTTCTTATGTTGATCGATATGAGCAGTCCCAGACCACCAGAGAGGTGGGGCAAGCCAGAACAAAACGGGTGGAGGGTGGTAAGAGGAACAACCCTGGTCACAGTTGGAGTGGATACCAGAAGGGACACCCTCAGACCACACCAGGGGTGCCCAAGGCCCCAACTACATACCAAGGAATACTCCAGACTCCTTATCGTCCTGCAACACCATTCTCTAGCAACTCACCTTGCCCCACTGACCCGTCAGCTGGATGATGTTTTAAATGTAACGAGATGGGGCATGTGAAGGCCAAGTGCCCCAAGAACCCCCAACAGATTACAGTTCATTGCACCGGAATCACACCAGAGGTCCTCAGGCCCAGATACCTCACAGATACCTTTGGAGCGGAGGGAAACTGAGTGTGGGCGGGCAGAAGGTCACTGCGTGGAGGGACACTGGAGTGCAAGTGTCGGCTATCCGTGTTTCCTTAGTGGACCACGATTTAATCGATCCAGAAATCCAAATGACAATTCAACCCTTCAAGTCCAACTCTTTCAATTTGCCTACAGCCAAGTTGCCTGTCCAGTACAAGGGCTGGTCAGGAACGTGGACTTTTGCAGTCTATGATGATTATCCCATCCCCATGCTGTTGGGGGAAGACTTGGCCAGTCATGTGAAGCTAGCCAAGAGAGTGGGAATGGTCACCCGCAGCCAGGCTAAGCAAGCTGTCACGCCTAGCTCTGTTCCAGAAACTTCTACCAGGACCCGGTCAGAGGTGACGGAACTGGACCACAGGCCAATGTCTGCAACAGCAGTAGTGGATCCAGTCCCAGAGACCCAGACAAAGCCAGTCCCAGAACCGGAACCAGTGGAACAACCTGCACCAGACCCATTGCCAGCACTGAATCCAGTACTTGCAACCCCAACACCAGAGGTCCCCACAGAACTGGAACCGGCAGCAGCCGATAACCCTACACAAGAGGCTCAGCCGGAGCCTGAACCCCAACATAATTCACCAGCAGAGAGCGGTTCACCATCAACAGAAACAGCCCCATCACCTGCATCGCTTCCAAAGGGACCAAGCCTAGGTCCACAATCCAGTGAGGAACTGATGTCTCCAGCATCAAGGCAACAGTTCCAGACCGAACAGGAAGCAGATGAAAGCCTCCAGAGAGCTTGGACGTGGCACGGAGCAACCCACTGCCTCTCAGCTCTTCTAATCGATCCAGGTTTGTTGTAGAAAGAGGACTTTTATACAAGGAAACTCTTTCTGGTGTACACCAGGAAGACTGGCATCCTCAGAGACAGTTGGTAGTTCCAACTAAGTATCGGGTAAAGCTCTTGAGCTTAGCCCACGATCATCCTAGTGGCCATGCTGGGGCGAACAGGACCAAAGACCATTTGGGGAGGTCATTCCACTGGGAGGGAATGAGCAAGGATGTTTCTACCTACATCTGGTCTTGTGAGGCATGCCAAAGAGTGGGGGAAACCCCCAGACCAGGTCAAAGCCCCTCTCCAGCCACTCCCCACCATTGAAGTTACATTTCAGTGAGTAGCTGTGGATATTCTGGGTCCTTTTCTGAAAAAGACACCCAGAGGAAAGCAGTACATACTGACTTCCATGGATTTTGCCACCTGATGGTCGGAAGCAGTAGCTCTAAGCAAAACCAGGGCTAAAAGTGTGTGCCAGGCACAAGCAGACATTTTTGCTAGGGTAGGTTGGCCCTCCCACATCCTCACAGATGCATGAACTAATTTCCTGGTAGAAACTATGGAAAGGCTTTGGGAAACTCATGGGGTGAATCACTTGGTTCCACCCCTTACCATCATCAAACAAACAAATTTGGCCTGGTGGAGAAATGTAATGGGACTTTGGGGGCCATGATACCTAACTTCGTAAATGAGTACTCCAATGATTGGGACCTAGTGTTGCAGCAGTTGCTCTTTGCCTACAGACCTGTACCACATCCCAGTTTAGGGTTTTCACCATTTGAACTTGTATATGGCCGTGAGGTTAAGGGGCCATTACAGTTGGTGAAGCAGCAATGGGAGGGGTTTACAGCTTCTCCAGGAACTAACATTCTGGACTTTGTAACCAACCTAGAAAACACCCTCCAAACCTCTTTAGCCCTTGCTAAAGAAAACCTAAAGGATGCTCAGAAAGAGAAAAGAGCCTGTTATGATAAACATGCCAGAGAGCATTCCTTCAAAGTAGGGGACCAGGTCATGGTCTTAAAGGCACTCCAGGCCCATAAAATGGAAGCGTTGTGGGAAGGGCCATTCACAGTCCAGGAGCGCCTGGGAGCTGTTAATTATCTCATAGCCTTCCCCACTTCCAACCAAAAGCCTAAGGTGTACCATATTAATTCTCTAAAGCCCTTTTATTCCAGAGAATTAAAGGTTTGTCAGTTTACAGCCCAGGGAGGAGATGACCCTGAGTGGCCTGAAGGTGTCTACTACGAAGGGAAAAGTGCTGGTGGCGTGGAAGAGGTGAACCTCTCCATGACCCTTGGGCATATGCAGTGACAGCAGATCAAGGAACTTTGCACTAGCTACGCGCCGACATTCTCAACCACCACAGGACTGACTGAACGGGCATACCACTCCATTGACACAGGTAATGCTCACCCAATTAAAGTCCAACCTCCTCCTTGTCTCCTCAAGCTAAAACTGCTATAGAATGGGAGATCCAGGATATGCTACAGATGGGAGTAATACGTCCCTCTGGCAGTGCATGGGCATCTCCAGTGGTTCTAGTTCCGAAACCAGATGGGGAGATACGTTTTTGCATGGACTACTGTAAGCTAAATGCTGTAACTCGCCCAGACAACTATCCAACTAGCCACGCACAGATGAACTATTAGAGAAACTGGGATGGGCCAAGTTCATCTCTACCATAGACTTAACCAAGGGGTACTGGCAGATACCACTAAATGAATCCACCAAGGGAAGGTCAGCCTTCACCACAGATGTCGGGCTGTATGAATTTAATGTACTCCCTTTCGGGCTGCGGAATGCACCCGCCACCTTCCAAAGACTTGTATGTGGTCTCCTAGCGGGATTAGGAGAATATGCAGTCACCTACCTTGACGATGTGGCCATATTTTCGGATTCCTGGGCAGAACAGCTGGAACATCTACAAAAAGTCTGAGCACATAAAGGAGGCAGGACTAACTGTTAAGGCTAAGAAGTGTCAAATAGGCCTCAACAGAGTGACTTAGCTCCTTGACCCACCTGGTTTCCAAGGTAACAACCCCCTACAGGCCCAAGTGGATGCTATCCAAAAGTGGCCTGTCCCAAAGTCAAAGAAACAGGTCCAATCCTCCTTAGGCTTGGCCGGATATTACAGGCAATTTGTACCACAATACAGCCAAATGGCCGCCCCACTGACAGACCTAACCAAAAAGAAACAGCCAAATGCCGTTCAGTGGACCAAAGAGTGTCAGAAGGTCTTTAACCAGCTTAATGAGACACTCATGTCTGACCCTGTGCTAAGGGCCCTAGCCTTTGACAAACTGTTCCTAGTAACCACAGATGCTTCTGAGCATGGTGTGGGAGCAGTTTTAATGCAGGAAGGACCTGATCAAGAATTCCATCCTATGGTGTTTCTCAGCAAGAAGCTGTCTGAGAAGGAAAGCAAGTTGTCAGTCAGTGAAAAAGAATGTTATGCTATTGTCTATGCTCTGGATAAGCTACGCCCATATGTTTGGGGACAGCGTTTCCACCTGCAAACTGACCATGCTGCGCTACAGTGGCTTCATACCACCACAGGAAATAACAAAAAAAAATTATTCGGTGGAGTTTAGCTCTCCAAGATTTTGATTTCAACATACAACACATCTCAGGAGCTTCTAACAAAGTGACTGATGCACTCTCCCGTGAACGTTTCCCAGAATCAACTGGTTAAAATTGTCCTTGAGATGTGGAAAATATCATTAGTCTTTATATACTTGGGAGTATATTTAGAGGTGCATGTGTCTTATTAATTCTGTTTTCTCCTAGAGCTCCAGGAAGAAATCACAGCCAGCGTTTCACCCTATCTATGATTTGGGTGGGGGGGTGTCATAAATATAAAGGGAAGGCTAACAACCTTTAAATCCTCCTGGCCAGAGGAAAAACCCTTTCACCTGTAAAGGGTTAAGAAGCTAAAGATAACCTCTCTGGACCTGACTAAAATGACCAATGAGGAGACAAGATACTTTCAAAGCTGGGGAGGCTAGGGGGGAAACAAAGTGTTCTCTCTGTCTGTGTGTTGTCTTTGCCGGGACCAGAGCAGGAAAGCAGGTCAGAACTCCTGTAAAGGGCTAATAAGGAATCTAGTTAGATAAGCATTAGATTCTGTTTTGTTTAAATGGCTGATAAGTAAGTTGTGCTGAATGGAATGTATATTCCTGTTTTTGTGTCTTTCTGTAACGTAAGGTTTTGCTTAGAGGGATTCTCTATGTTTTTAATCTGATTACCCTGTAAGGTATTTACCATCCTGATTACAGGAGTAATTCTTTTACTTTTTCTTCAATTAAAATTCTTCTTTTAAGAACCTGATTGCTTTTTCATTGTTCTTAAGATCCAAGGGTTTGGGTCTGTGTTCACCTATGCAAATTGGTGAGGATTTTTATCAAGCCTTCCCCAGGAAAGGGTGTGTAGGGTTTGGGAGCATTTTTGGGGGAAAAGACATTTCCAAGCGGGCTCTTTCCCTGTTATATATTTGTTAGACGCTTGGTGGTGGCAGCAATAAAGTCCAGGGGCAAAAGGTAAAATAGTTTGTACCTTGGGGAAGTTTTAACCTAAGCTGGTAAAAATAAGCTTCGGGGGCTTTTCATGCAGGTCCCCACATCTGTACCCTAGAGTTCAGAGTGGGGAAGGAACCTTGACACAGACTAACACAGCTATCCCCTGATACTTAACTTGTAGAATGTGGAGCAAGATCTAAATTAAAACGAATATAAAACTGAACAAAATAGCATTTTCCATATCATTCGTTCTTTGATTTTTGTTCCATTTCTAGCCCCAAAAGTCCTACATAAATGTACTCTTTTGAATTTTAAAAGGGAACTTCAAAAGAATTTCCACCCCAACTCCTTTATTTAATGGTGACTATATCTCAAAATGTGAAATATCAATAGTATTTATCAGTGTTTGTTGGAAACTATACAGACCTTCTTTTTTATCTTCTGGAGCAATCTTCACCTTTGTATCTGTTATATCTTTGAAAGAGGCCAGAAACAGTACTACATCTCCTTTCTCATTCTTTATAGGAACAATGTCCAGTAGGCACCAGAATGAAGACCCTGTAAGGATACAGAATGAATTAAATTCAAACAGCTGTCTTTTTGTTGAAAAAATCCAAACTATTAAAACTGCAACTAACGTAATTCTAACAAAAAATCATATTTAGAAGGTCAGTCAGGAAATCACAGATGTTCAGCTCATGTTAATCTGTTTGCATCATTGGTTGAAGGTCAGGAGTGCTGCATTCTGTGGAATCAAGGAATTAATTTAGATGCAAAATTTATCTACTGGGAACATTAATAGAGTATAATAAAGCTTCTTACTTCTCTCAAACCACCTTTTCCTTTGAAATCTTAACTGATGCTAGCACTTCCTATTTTAATGGAGTATCTGCCACTATGTTAACTCTGATATCTGAAGCTTCCATGTTTAATATGAAATATCTTTACCTTAGATCAAACTTGGCTTTCTCATCATCCCTTGGCAGAAGACCCAGTAGCTAGTGTATCACTTCACTAATTCAAAGCTATTTAAACTAATCAGACTTGTGACATAAAATAGAAATTAAAGTACAGTTATTCAAATATGAGGTGTTAAACTTAGGCAAGTGAAAACTCAAAGTCCTTGTATTTCATGCAAGATGAGTTTTATAATACTTACATTTTATCTGTGAAAATTAATGACAATAAAGATCTTCCCTTTTACATGTTAACTGTGGTAATAGCAATTAGTAGCCTGGGTAAAAAATACTTTTTTTTTTTAAAATGTAAAACTCAACTTGACTATTTAGTGTCAAAAATGTCACTTAATAATTACGTTGTATAAATAGAAAGGGGGTTTTTTGTTTTTTTTTGTTTGTTTGTTTTTAAAGTCACATCATCCTTGGAAAATAGGACATTCAGTCTGATCATCTTAAGCACTGGGGTTGTAATTCACCCTGATAATTCAGCATAGGAGCCAATTATTGCCAGTGTGTTGGTGTTGTACTGCTGCATAGTTCAAGCACATTGTGAGTAAAGCTGAGCTCACACCAGAACCCTGGATCCAAATCCTACTGATTCTGGGGTAAATCAGTCTAGATTCTAAACTGTAGTATGCAGCTTGGGCCCATCTCTGTAAGTCACAAAGGCAAAAACAATTACCTTCAGCCACTTTAAGCATACCAACAGACCACTAATGTTTGCAGTGGGATGGATCATTGTTATTGGACTAAGTCTTTTTCATTTGAAATTTGTTTTTGGGAGTGCCTGACCCCGAGACTCCTGTATCCTATCCATCTCACTGCTCTTTTGGCAACAATTTAATGCTTAAAGGCTACTTCCAGTGATCATGAAATAAAACTAAACATGGTCCCTGGGCCACTAGCTATCATTGAAAATACATAGCTAATATATATATATATGGTATATAAATATGGGTGAGCTCAAAAAAGATTGATTGGAAGAGCAGATTACAGCTGCTTGCTTTTGGCGCTCTTGTCCCTGTCCCCCTATTTTCTCTCTTCTCAACTCAGGAGTTTAAGAAATGGTACCGGGCACTGCAAATTTGCTTACAATTCAGCTGTCTAATCTAAATTTTAATATAAAGTTAACTTGACGGCTTCTTGAGAGCTGGGGCTGAGCC
Source organism: Dermochelys coriacea (assembly GCF_009764565.3). Taxonomy (NCBI): domain Eukaryota; kingdom Metazoa; phylum Chordata; order Testudines; family Dermochelyidae; genus Dermochelys; species Dermochelys coriacea. The sequence continues at coordinate 203,265,066 of NC_050069.1, forward strand.
TAGCAGGGGATGTAGCATTTACCCTTGAAGTATTATTGTAGTTGAAGTTCCAGTAGGATGCTTCAAAGGAAAATCAATTGTTCCTCTCCCAATTCAATCACAAGTCTCTGGAGGCAATTGGGCAGTGTTTAGTTAGATTAGTAAATTTAAGCTGCAGCTGGGACAAGGCTCCCAGTTTGAAGGAAAACAGGAAAGTGAGAAAGGGAGAAAAGAAGGATATGGCAGATGAAACAAAATGGGTCTACCCTGTGTTTTAAACACCCTGTTTTGTAAGCTGTGAAGACAGTGCAAGCAAAGATACCAGCATAAAAGAGGGTAGAAATGGGAGATCAGAAGCAAGAGATTTCTGCCTGCTCATTCCCCCTTTTTTCCATCCTGAATTTCTTATTCCTTTTCATGCAGACATGATGGAGCAGGCACATTTTATTGTGAGTATCTTTGAGCAAGACAAAGCAAGAAGCAGAGAGAGCCAGTAGGACTACTGTTATCTCCTTTATCAAAACCTTTGGGAAAATCTGATTGGTGTTACTTCCTGTCACTCATTTGTTGACCAGCAATCAATACATCAATATATACTGGTGTATCCAAAATGAAGAGCATCAATAAAATTTTTTAGTTTTCTGATTGAAAGAGAGAATTGCAAGCCTCTAAAGAATATTACTATAACTCATATCACTTGGCCAAATTCCATTTTTTAAAATTACATTCTGCTTAGCTAAATTTCTCCCATAGTTTCAATTGGATAGAATGTTACTCTTCACTTCCTCTGCAAAACTTGTTTCTGGCCACTATGCTTTCTTAAACAGCTATTATTATCCACTCTAGAAGTAGCTGAATTTCTTTTTTCTTTTCTATTGATTTGTTATAGTTTTAGCATTAACAATACAGAAACAGCCATTAAAACACTGAATTAGTGGCAATAATGTTAAAGGCATCAGACATTTAAAAAAATGTATATTAATACATTCTAGCAAATACGTTTGGTGTAAGAACGGCCATACTGGGTCAGACCAAAGGTCCATCTAGCCCAGTATCCTGTCTTCCAACAGTGGCCAATGCCAGGTACCCCAGAGGGAATAAACAGAACAGGTAATCATCAAGTGATCCATCCATTATCGCCCATTCCCAGCTTTTGGCAAACAGAGGCTAAGGACACCATGCCTGTTCTTCCTAGCTAATAGCCATTGATAGACCTATCCTCCATGAACTTCTCTAGTGCTTTTTTGAACCCTGTTATAGTCTTGGCCTTCACAACATCTCTGGCTCAAGGAGTTCCACAGGTTGACTGTGTGTTGTGTGAAGAAATACTTCCTTTTGTTTGTTTTAAACCTCTGCTGATTAACGTCATTTGGTGACCCCTAGCTCTTGTGTTATGATGGAGTAAATTACACTTCCTTATTTACTTTCTCCACACAAGTCATGATTTTATAGACCTCTATCCCCCTTAGTTGTCTCTTTTCCAGGCTGAAAAGTCCCAGTCTTATTAATTGCTCCTTACATGCAAGCCTTTCCATACCCCTAATAATTTTTGCTGCCCTTTTCTGAACTTTTTCCAATTCCAATACATCTTTTTTGAGATGGGGTGACCACATCTGCATGCACTATTCAAGATGTGGGTGTACCATGGATTTATATATAGGCAATATGATATTTACTGTTTATAATCTATCCCTTTTTTAATGATTCCCAACATTCTGTTTGCTTTTTTGACTGCCACTGCACATTGAGTGGATGTTTTCAGAGATTTACCCCAAGATCTCTTTCTTGAGTGGTAACAGCTAATTTAGACCCCATCATTTTATATGTGTTGTTGGAATTATGTTTTCCAATGTGCATTATTTTGCATTTTGTATTTGATAACTATCTAAAATTATTAATTTGATTCTGAGACCTAGGGAAATTCATGTCAAACAAACGCTCTGTCCTCACAAAAGCATTTATAATACACAGAAAGCCCTTCAATGTTTCACAATGTGCAACATTCGCTTTAGTTAAAATAGCTGCATTACAGTGGATTCAGTAAGTGAATAATAATCACTAAGCTTGCTCAGCATTTTTATGGCAGGCTTGCATATTGTTGTTTGTTTCAGGTTTGTTTTTCGTCAGCCATGTTATCTCCTTACATATTTTTTCTTATTTTCCTCCCAGTGTAAACACTGTCTGAACAAAGTAAATCAAAATTGCTGAGGAGACCACCAACTTAAAATAGACACATATACTAATTCTCTCATGATGAGCTACAAGTTGACTCTTGGAATGAAGGAATCACATGATCTGGGATTGGTAATGGGGTCTTTTAACCATAATGTGGATCAACAGTTTGAATTAACAACTGTCTTCCCCATTGCAGTCTTACCAAAAAGGCCATGGAATGAATGGGTATGGAGGTGAAGTATTCCCTCAGCCTAGGAGAAATGATTTCCTAAGTCAGGGTTTAGACCGGGCCTGGCAAACTCCGGCCCATGAGCGGTTTTAAGCCAGCCCATGAGCTCCCGCTGGGGAGCAGGGCCTAAGGTTCAGCCCTGCTCCGGTGCTCCAGCTGGGGCACCGGGTCTGGAGCCGCACCATATGGCTCATCCCCACTCCGGCACTCCAGTCGGGGTACCAGGTCGGTGGCAGCACCTTACGGCTCCCAGAAGCAGCCACATGGCCGCACCCAGTGCTAGCAGGGTTGGGGGCTGCTTCACACGTAGGAGCCGGAGAAGGGACATGCCTCTGCTTCCGGGAGCTGCTTGAAGTAAGCACCGCTCAGTGCCTGCACCCCTGAGCCTCTCTCCACACCCCAACCCCCGCTCCAGCCCTGATCCTCCTCCCACTCTCCAAACCCCTTGATCCCAGCACAGAGCACCCTCCTGCACCCCAAACCTCTCATCCCCAGCCCCACTCCAGAGCCCTTGCACCCCCAGCTGGAACCTGCACCCCTTCCCTAGCCCTGACCCCCATACCACCCTCTGAAACCCTCAATCCCAGAGCACCCTGCTACATGCCAAACTCCTCATTCCCAGTCCAAACCCAGAGCCTGCACCCCAACCAGAGCCCGCACCCCCTCCCACACCCCAATTCCAATTTTGTGAGTATTCATGGCCCGCCATACAATTTCTCTTCCCCGATGTGGCCCTGAGGCCAAAAATTTTGCCCACCCCTGGTTTTGACAGATCAGGAATAGTTTGTACCTTTCCTGCAGAAAAAGAGTAGACTTCAATTTTCAATACTGTCAAGTTTTCACTGGGAAAAATAATGCAACCCACTGTATATGGTCTGCACGTTGAAAAGCTGTATCACATAATGTTATATGCCTATAATAGGATTTCTTACTTGTTAGATAAATAAAGCCCAACGTTACTATTATTCTGTTGAGAGAGCTCTTTTTCAGGAGGCGAATTCCTTTCCAGCTTCAGCTAGTGCATACAAAGGGCATTGCCATTGTCAACAAATCATTGTCTACCAAAAAGATTTCCTTTGTAGCTTAATTTTTATGGGCTTTCTTTATTGCCCCTGGCTACTTCTCTATCAGAAAGCTTCCTTTCTTTCCCTTACAGTAAGATCCGAAGCCTCAAAAGGAAGATATATTTAAGATCCGAAGCCTCAAAAGAGTAGCAGCCATGTTAGTCTGTACTCACAAAAAGAAAAGGAGTACTTGTGGCACCTTAGAGACTAACACATTTATTTGAGCATAAGCTTTCGTGAGCTATAGCTCAAGCTCACGAAAGCTTATGCTCAAATAAATGTGTTAGTCTCTAAGGTGCCACAAGTACTCCTTTTCTTTTTGAAAATATATTTTAATATCCTTCAGGCAGAGAATAGCACATCAAGGACAGGAGGGAGAGGCAGAACAAAAGAAAAATCTCATCATAGAGCAATCCAACTAGTCCAATAGCTGTTCTCAGCAACACAGAGGTGACTATTTTATGGTCACCCTCTCATCCACAGCTACTTCTACCTATTCTCCACTCCCTCTATCAAAATAAGCACAAATTGCCTTCAGCTGACCTATCCTTGCAACAAAGCCCGTTGCCAACTCTGTCCACATATCTATTCAGGGGATACCATCATAGGGCCTAATCACATCAGCCACACTATCAGAGGCTCGTTCACCTGCGCATCTACCAATGTGATATATGCCATCATGTGCCAGCAATGCCCCTCTGCCATGTACATTGGCCAAACTGGACAGTCTCTACGTAAAAGAATGAATGGACACAAATCAGACGTCAAGAATTATAACCTTCAAAAACCAGTTGGAGAACACTTCAATCTCTCTGGTCACTCGATCACAGACCTAAGAGTGGCTATACTTCAACAAAAAAGCTTCAAAAACAGACTCCAACGAGAGACTGCTGAATTGGAATTAATTTGCAAACTGGATACAATTAACTTAGGCTTGAATAGAGACTGGGAATGGATGAGTCATTACACAAAGTAAAACTATTTCCCCATGGTATTTCTCCCTCCCACCCCACCCCCCACTGTTCCTCTGATATTCTTGTTAACTGCTGGAATTAGCCTACCTGCTTGTCATCATGAAAGGTTTTCCTCCTTTACCCCCCCTGCTGTTGGTGATGGCTTATCTTAAGTGATCACTCTCCTTACAGTGTGTATGATAAACCCATTGTTTCATGTTCTCTGTGTGTGTGTGTATATAAATCTCTCCTCTGTTTTTTCCACCAAATGCATCCGATGAAGTGAGCTGTAGCTCACGAAAGCTTATGCTCTAATAAATTTGTTAGTCTCTAAGGTGCCACAAGTACTCCTTTTCTTTTTGCGAATACAGACTAACACGGCTGCTACTCTGAAACCTGTGATTATGCAAGGCATTGAATTTAGCCGTATAGAGTGGAAATCTGTCAACTTCATGAAAAAACTCGCACAGATACAGACAGACATCATCTTCCTCTCCAAATGCAAACAGATGGACATCATACCGAAAGGACTGAAGGTAAAAAATCCATTACAATCTACATACCACACAGACTATGCTGACAGCTTGTGCCACACACTCTCAAGGAAACTGCGGAACCACCTGATCAACATCCTCTACAGCAAACAGGGAAAGATTAAGAATGAGCTCTCAAAACTGGATACTCTCATAAAGAACCAACCTTCCACACAAACTTCCTCGTGGCTGGACTTTACAAAAACTAGACAAGCCATTTACAAAACACACTTTGCTTCTCTACAAAAGAAAAAGGACACTAAGCTATCTAAACTACTATATGCCACAAGGGGCCACAACAATGGTTCCCGTAACCCACCCAGCAATATTGTTAATCTATCCAACTATACTCTTAGCCCAGCAGAAGAATCTGTCCTATCTCGGGGCCTCTCCTTTTGCCCCTCCACCCCCACGAACATGATACAGTTCTGTGGTGACCTAGAATCCTATTTTTGACGTCTCAGACTCAAGGAATATTTCCAACACACCTCTGACCAACATATTAACCCACAGAGACCTTCCTGCCAACACTACAAAAAGAAGGATTCTGGGTGGACTCCTCCTGAAGGTCGAAACAGCAGCCTGGATTTCTACATAGACTGCTTCCGCCGACGTGCACGAGCTGAAATTGTGGAAAAGCAGCATCGCTTACCCCATAACCTCAGCCATGCAGAACACAGTGCCATCCACAGCCTCAGAAACAACTCTGACATCATAATCAAAAAGGCTGACAAAGGAGGTGCTGTCGTCATCATGAATAGGTCGGAGTATGAACAAGAGGCTACTAGGCAGCTCTCCAACACCACTTTCTACAAGCCATTACCCTCTGATCCCACTGAGAGTTACCAAAAGAAACTACAGCATTTGCTCAAGAAACTCCCTGAAAAAGCACAAGAACAAATCCGCACAGACACACCCCTGGAGCCCCGACCTGGGGTATTCTATCTGCTACCCAAGATCCATAAACCTGGAAATCCTGGACGCCCCATCATCTCAGGCATTGGCACCCTGACAGCAGGATTGTCTGGCTATGTAGACTCCCTCCTCAGGCCCTTCGTTACCAGCACTCCCAGCTATCTTCGAGACACCACCGATTTCCTGAGGAAACTACAGTCCATTGGTGATCTTCCTAAAAACACCATCCTAGCCACTATGGATGTAGAAGCCCTCTACACCAACATTCCACACAAAGATGGACTACAAGCCGTCAGGAACAGTATCCCCAATACTGTCACGGCTAACCTGGTGGCAGAACTTTGTGACTTTGTCCTGACCCATAACTATTTCACATTTGGTGACAATGTATACCTTCAAATCAGCGGCACTGCGATGGGTACCCGCATGGCCCCACAGTATGCCAACATTTTTATGGCTGACTTAGAACAACGCTTCCTCAGCTCTCGTCCCCTAATGCCCCTACTCTACTTGCGCTACATTGATGACATCTTCATCATCTGGACCCATGGAAAAGAAGCTCTTGAGGAATTCCACCATGATTTCAACAATTTCCATCCCACCATCAACCTCAGCCTGGACCAGTCCACACAAGAGATCCACTTCCTGGACACTACGGTGCTAATAAGCGATGGTCACATAAACACCACCCTATATCGGAAACCTACTGACCGCTATTCCTACCTACATGCCTCTAGCTTTCATCCAGATCATACCACTCGATCCATTGTCTACAGCCAAGCGCTACGATATAACCGCATTTGCTCCAACCCCTCAGACAGAGACAAACACCTACAAGATCTCTATCATGCATTCCTACAACTACAATACCCACCTGCTGAAGTGAAGAAACAGATTGACAGAGCCAGAAGAGTACCCAGAAGTCACCTACTACAAGACAGGCCCAACAAAGAAAACAACAGAACGCCACTAGCCATCACCTTCAGCCCCCAACTAAAACCTCTCCAACGCATCATCAAGGATCTACAACCTATCCTGAAGGACGAGCCATCGCTCTCTCAGATCTTGGGAGACAGACCAGTCCTTGCTTACAGACAGCCCCCCAATCTGAAGCAAATACTCACCAGCAACCACACACCACACAACAGAACCACTAACCCAGGAACCTATCCTTGCAACAAAGCCCGTTGCCAACTCTGTCCACATATCTATTCAGGAGATACCATCATAGGGCCTAATCACATCAGCCACACTATCAGAGGCTCGTTCACCTGCGTATCTACCAATGTGATATATGCCATCATGTGCCAGCAATGCCCCTCTGCCATGTACATTGGCCAAACTGGACAGTCTCTACGTAAAAGAATGAATGGACACAAACCAGACGTCAAGAATTATAACCTTCAAAAACCAGTTGGAGAACACTTCAATCTCTCTGGTCACTCGATCACAGACCTAAGAGTGGCTATACTTCAACAAAAAAGCTTCAAAAACAGACTCCAACGAGAGACTGCTGAATTGGAATTAATTTGCAAACTGGATACAATTAATTTAGGCTTGAATAGAGACTGGGGATGGATGAGTCATTACACAAAGTAAAACTATTTCCCCATGGTATTTCTCCCTCCCACCCCACCCCCCACTGTTCCTCTGATATTCTTGTTAACTGCTGGAATTAGCCTACCTGCTTGTCACCATGAAAGGTTTTCCTCCTTTACCCCCCCTGCTGTTGGTGATGGCTTATCTTAAGGGATCACTCTCCTTACAGTGTGTATGATAAACCCATTGTTTCATGTTCTCTGTGTGTGTGTATATAAATCTCTCCTCTGTTTTTTCTACCAAATGCATCAGATGAAGTGAGCTGTAGCTCACGAAAGCTTATGCTCTAATAAATTTGTTAGTCTCTAAGGTGCCACAAGTACTCCTTTTCTTTTTGCGAATACAGACTAACACGGCTGCTACTCTGAAACCTGTGCAGAAACTGAGATACTAACCTTTCTTCAAAAAACCAAACAACTTTAAAGTTTCAAGCAGCACTCTACCTTTATAATGCCAGAAATTTTAAAAGATAAGTATTCAGACCACTACAAAATGTTCTCCCCTCCAACTATTGAGATCTGCTTAAGTCTCAGCTTTGAGACATATGATCATGAGCTTTGTTGATAGCACTTGTACTGCATGAGCATTGAAAGGGCACAGAGCACAAGCTAAACTCTCTAAATCTTGTCCCAGCATACACAAGGATCAAAGTAAAACCAGCAATAGACTCTCTTGGAGGCAGTCTCTTCTTTGCTGGTCCAAAGTTTTGGACAGGGACCTAGAGGGGATGTCTCCAGAGTATTATAATGGCATTAGACTATAGAGATGGTACTGAGGCTACATATACTGGCTATTTGTTGATAAGGTATAACCAGGGTTCTGAGTATTTTGCTGCACAGTAGGACCAAATTCTATAGCAAGCACCTCCTAAATTAGGTGGCAAGTCTAACTTATTGTATATGCATTAAATATCCTTCATTCCCCTCTGCCATGGCTGCCATGGCAAATAGGAGCAGGGCTATGCTTGGGCCAGGACCAGCAGTGCTTTAACTCAGTTCTGTTCATGGGAAAAGCTAGAGAGTTAAAGACAGCTGCAGGTAGATTTTAGCAGGGCAAGAGGACAAAACAAAATGTCAGGTTCTTGGCTGCAGCAAAATCAGAAATTCTATTAAAAAATTCAGCCTTCTTGTGTATACATACATTATGATGCAGTCTATAATTGCATGATCTACAGGACCCTGTAGATGCATGGGATGGACAGCGAATAAGGCAGAGGGTTTTAAGAGCAACAAGGAGATGTTTCTGTGTTTAAGGCTTTGGACTGGTACCCAAGAGAGCCGAGTTCCATTCTTAGCTCTGCCACAAACTTTCAGTGTCATATAAAGTCACATTAATATAATGCACATGTAGGAGGGGGCTGAATTAAGATGGCACAGGCAACCTTAATTCTGTCATTTCGTAACTTTGGAGTGTTTGACTCTGCAACCTTAATGTTCTTTTAATTTTTAATGTAACTTAAACATACTAATATATTGTAATATACAGTGTAGTTTTCATATACTCGTAGATAATTTATGGACTCTAGCATACATAGAGCAGTATATATCCACATTTACATTCTGTCTTTGTTTACTCGCACTTTTCCCCTCTCTCCATTCACCGATTGAAAAGGATGTCGCAGTTATAAAACTCACAATTTTGAAATCCTTCAAATACACTTCGTTGAACTTCACTGAACAAAAACTAAAAAGCTAAGCAGTCCTTGCTGCAGCCACGCGACTTTCTTCTTTTGTCCTTATGTGCACTACTTATTTTTACTCCACTCTAATTTCCTTTTTCCTGTCTCCTACAACAGATTAGGAGGAGACTCCATTTAAAAAGACAGTGACCTCCTAGTGTCATGAGTTTACCAGATTACACATCTAACAGTTTGGGAAAGAACAAAATTATTCTTTTAGGGCCTGATCCAAACACCATTCAAGACAACGGAAAGATTCCCACTGACGTGAATAGTTTTTGGATCAAAGCTATCTGCAGTTCCCCCAATTATTTTCCAAGGACATTACAATGTACCAATTACATTAGTGGTGGCAGGTTGGCCTATACAGCCCTTATAGAGCACTAATCTAGAAAGGGTTTGGTTAGCTATTCAGTGTCAGATCTCCATTTTTTTTTAACGATAGACAGGTTCAATAGGTTTTTTCTAGCTGGAGTACTTAGTGGCTGTTGTAACTCTAGTGATATAATTATTCTCTAGTATACTGTAATTGAAAACAAACACACACCCCAATGAGTTACATGTATTTGGATAATTTACAATGATGGTCCTCCAACTTTTGTCTCCATGGAATAATTTGTTAAAGAAAGATCCTCTCCAGATCATTCCCCTTCTCAACATTCCAACCCCTCCACTGTTTTGTTCTCAACATATTTCCTTCTGTCAACCTCTGTTATTTCCCTTTATTTGCCAGTCATCAACCAACAGGCAATATTTACTTCCCCTTGATCACCAGCATTGCTGTATCCTATAATTAAGGACCATAGTCATATACTTGGTGCTTAATGCTGCTTGATGCTAATAGCTCCAAGTTCAGAATGAGCAAGTAATCACACTAGTGAATATACTTTTTTCAGGTAACTGAGAATGTATGCCGTCCCTGAAAACTGGACTAAAAGGAATTTTTACTCTTAAAAATAAACAGTTCATTTTTATAAGTTAATGAAATATCCAGTATATATAATGAGTTTTATTTCAGTCTTTTGTTTGTTCCTTGTTGCATTGTCTGTTTGATCCAAAAACATTATCTAATGTATTCATCACCATGGATGGCCATATATTCAGCTGGAAGTTTTAGAATAAACACAACATTATTTTAAAACTAAATAGTCACACAAGTTTATTGTTCTTTGAGAATCATTTTGAAGCCCCCTTTTAAGGAATAGAATGAAAATGTTAGCTGTTTTCATTTACAAAACTAAGAGTGGATTCAAAACTCTTCCTCTGAGGTAAGAGTTTCCAGTCATCTTGTTCTAATCATGAATTAGGGCATAAATTAAACTGTGTACATGAAGTTTCTGGTGAGTTGAAGCTCATCACATCTCCTGTGGTGAAGCAGCTATTTTCATAAACTGCCTTCATGATGGAATTTTCCTGGAGTCTGGAAGTTTTTGCATTTACTCCAGTCTCACTCCTCTTATAATGAATAAAAGTAGCATTTTTTTTTTAGAATATTAGACACCTTATTCACTGGAAAAATGTTACTGTTACAAGGGTTTATATGTGTATGTTAGTCTTCTACTCCACTGCTAAAAAGCTCTATTTTAGAAATATAGCCTATCAACTTGGTTACAGTTAGGTCGATTTTCCAATAGAGTTTCATGTTTTAACTTGCTTCAAGGATGTTTGTTACTGAACAAGAAAAATGTTACTTCTCTTGCTAGTTTTTATGTCCATCCTCTCTGGGGACCATCACCTTGCTGTGTTTCAGTAAACCTCAGAGCTAAGTTGTCAGGAGCTTCATGTTCCTGGTAGGGTCTCCCAAGGTGAATAGGTCTGAGGGGAGGTCCCAGACAAAGCACAGTCCAATCCCCCTAGTCCTCAATTGTGGATCAGTGGAAGAGCATCCTCAGATTTCAAGGCTGTGAAAGTGGATGAAGGCTGCAGCAAGTGGGGATCTCCGTCATCTGGGACTTTCCCTACCACTGGGCCTCAGACCTCCAATTTGTCATGATAGTGTGGTCACTGTAGGTGCACCAGCTTCCCTACATTAAAAGAAATCACATGTAGGATTCTACCATGGGAAATAAGAAAAGGAGTACTTGTGGCACCTTAGAGACTAACAAATTTATTAGAGCATAAGCTTTCGTGAGCTACAGCTCACTTCATCGGATGCATTTGGTGGAAAAAGCAGAGGAGAGATTTATATACACACACACAGAGAACATGAAACAATGGGTTTATCATACACACTGTAAGGAGAGTGATCACTTAAGATAAGCCATCACCAGCAGCAGGGGGGGGGGGAAGGAGGAAAACCTTTAAGGATGACAAGCAAGGTAGGCTAATTCCAGCAGTTAACAAGCATATCAGAGGAACAGTGGGGGGGGGGGAGGGAGAAATACCATGGGGAAATAGTTTACTTTGTGTAATGACTCATCCATTCCCAGTCTCTATTCAAGCCTAAGTTAATTGTATCCAGTTTGCAAATTAATTCCAATTCAGCAGTCTCTCGTTGGAGTCTGTTTTTGAAGCTTTTTTGTTGAAGTATAGCCACTCTTAGGTCTGTGATCGAGTGACCAGAGAGATTGAAGTGTTCTCCAACTGGTTTTTGAAGGTTATAATTCTTGACGTCTGATTTGTGTCCATTCATTCTTTTACGTAGAGACTGTCCAGTTTGGCCAATGTACATGGCAGAGGGGCATTGCTGGCACATGATGGCATATATCACATTGGTAGATGCGCAGGTGAACGAGCCTCTGATATTGTGGCTGATGTGATTAGGCCCTATGATGGTACCATGGGAAATAACATCTTTCCATCCTTCCAAGCCATGCAGCAACAGACTAGTGGTGACAGGGACAGGATTAGTGAATCTGGCAGTCCCTAGCCATGAATCTGCATGTAGGCAGTGGTAGTTAGATGGTTGTCTGGCACCTGGACTGAGACAGGTAGCTACTATCACGACTCAGCAGTCCTCTTTAGGATCCCCTCTGCATGGGGAGAGGGATAGAAAAGGTGCCCTAAACCTAGGCTGTCTCATACACTCCTGGCTGGATTACCTCATCCAGTGGGATCACTCTGCCTGCGGTCAAACCTATAAAAGTACAGGGACTTTTGCTACATGGAAAGTTCACACCCTGATGTGAAAACAGAGATAATGTACAGCCAGCAAGAAGAACTGCTATCGCCACCAGGGAACTTGTGAAATATAATATCAACGATGCTGCCGGAGTGAGATAAGGTGCCCACATGAAGGTCAAGAGAGAAGAAGGTGGAGGCTACACCTTTTCCTGAAAGGAAAATCTGCAGAGGACAGGTGCATTCATGGTGTCAGTTTTACAATTAGGAATAAGTTTGTCAGTCAGTTTATAGAATTTACTGTAGGAATCAATGAAGTCTTACGACTCTTCGTCTTGAGCTCAGCAACAACCAGTCTTCTGCTGTCAGTGCATATGCCCCAGTGCTTGATTCTATTGAGGATATCAAGGAAAAATTCTATACAGATCTTGAAAGAGTCTTGACCAACATTCCCAAGGAGGACAAGATAATTCTCCGTGGAGATTTTAACTCTAGAGTCGGCAGGAGTCAGATCTCTGGAATGGCACTATCGGAAAAGAAGGAGTAGGAAAGGCCAACTCCAACGGCATCCTCCTCCTGAGCAAGTGTGTAGAACATGGCCTGATCATCACAAAAACCCTCTTTAGACAAAGTGAGACGTATAAGACTATCTGGAGACACCCTAACTCCAGGCATTGGCACCTTCTTGACTATGTTATTGTTAAAGCTCAAGATTGGAAGGATGTCCACATCACATGCATGGAATCTATGATTGTTGGACAGACTATCGCCTTGTTAGATCAATCATGAATTTCCAGATCGCCTCAAGGCATCACAAGCAGGCAAAATCAGTACAAAAGAAATTCAACGTCAAGTCCCTTGAAGATATAGTGACTCGGGAGAAACTTCAGGAGTGTCTCCAAAAGAAGTTCACCACTATTCCTACAGCTGATGATGACAATGAAAATTTCTGGAAAGGATTAAAGACTGCTGTTCTCTTAGCATGTGCTGAGTCCATTGGCTGTATTACTCGCTATCACCAGGATTGGTTTGATGAGAACGATGCTGAGATTCGAGGCCAGATTGACCAGAAAAGAAAAGCTCACTGCATGCGGCAAAATGACGTATCACACCAACAGAAGAAAGTCATACAGGCCACTCAAGGCTGAAACACAAAAAATCCATGACATCCAAAATAAGTGTTGGCAAGAAAAGGCCAAGGAGATTGAGCTTTATATGCTGATAAACAAGACACGAGTCTTCTTTCTTTCAGGCAAGAAGGGCCATATATGGTCCATGCTCCCATGGACCCACACCACTCTGAGCCCAAGACAGGTCAACATATTTTAAGGACAGCAAAGCCAGATGGAAGGAGCATTTTGAGTTACTCCAGAACCATGAGTCAACTGTCTCTGATGCCACTATTGAATCTATACCTCAAATGACATGAAAGAGAATCTCTTGCTGACCCCTCCCACCCTCGAAGAAGTAACACGAGCCATTATGCAAACTAAGAACAAGGCAGCAGGGCCAGATGGCAAACCAGCTGAAGTCTACAAGTTTGGAGGTGAAGAACTGGTAGGGAAGCTTTTTCTTCATATCTGGTATAATGAGAAGATTCCAGAAGACTTGAGAAACGCTAACATTGTTACAATCTTTAAGGAAGGAGATAAGTTGGAGTGTGGAAACTATTGAGACATTGCCTTGCTATCTACAGCAAGGAAAATTCATGGCTCTGTCCTCTTAAACGGATTACTTCCCCTTTCTGTGGAAATATTGACGGTTTTAGATCATACTGCTAGACAACTGACATGATCTTCATTGCCCACCAAATCCAGGAAACGTCTCAGGAGCAAAATCGGGACCTTTACATGGCTTTCATCGATTTGACAGAGGCCTTTGACTCTGTCAATCATAAAGACCTGTGGAAGGTGCTGGCTAGATTTGGCTGCCCTCCAAAATTTATTAAGATCCTAAGGCTTCTCAATGATCAGATGACTGCCATGGTTCTCTGTAATGGCATTGAGATAGAACCTTTTGTAATAAAAACTGGGGTTAAGCAAGGATGCATTATTGCCCCAATCCTGTTTTCCATTTATTTAGCAGTCATTTTGGGCCTTGTTAAAGACCACCTCTCCAATGGAGTTGACATTCAATACAGAATGGATGGGCAGCTCTTTAATCTTCGATATCTCTGCCTGAACTCCAAAGTCTTCAAAGCGTCCATTACTGATCTTCAGTATGCTGATGACTGTCATCCTTGTGCACACTGAGAATGACCTTCAGTCCATACTGGATTTTCTTGTACAAGCTTACTAAAGCCTAGGACTTTCACTCAATACTGAGAAGACTAAAGTGCTTTATCAACCTGCTTCAGGCCTGGCACATGTCCCACCACAAATCACCACTGAGGTTCAGACTTTGGAGACAGTTGAGCACTTATGTTATCTCGGTAGCCAACTTTCTCAAAATGCAAAAATCAACAGTGAGATCCAGCACAGATTCAGTGCACAAGTGCTACCTTTGGGAAATTGCTCTGACGCATTTTCATGGACCTTGACCTACAGCAAGACACCAAGATCCAGGTCTGTAAGACAATTGTTCCTACACTCCTCTGTGGATGCGAAACCTGAGTGACCTATCGACAGCAACTCAAGAGTTTGGAGAGGTATCGCCAACGACGCCTCCGGAAGATCCTTTGCATCAAGTGGTAAAATCACCGCACTAACATCAGCATCCTCGCTGAAGCCAATGTCACCAGCATTGAAGCAATGATCCTCCTGCACCAACTTTGCTGGGCCGGACATTGTGTGTGGATGCCAGACTCTCATCTCCCAAAACAAGTCCTCTACTCTCAGCTCACCCATGCTCAGAGATCCGGTGGTGGTCAGAGGAAATGCTACAAAGACACACTGAAAGTGTATCTTAAGAAAAAAGGATGTGGACATCACAAGCTGGGAACAGCAAGCCACCAACCTACCCCAATGGCACCATATCCTCCATCAGACAGTGGCTTGCTTCAAGGAGAAGCGCCTTGCCCTCAAAGATGAAAACAGAGAGGAGGAAGAAAAAAGAAATAATCTTCTCCCAGCAAGACACTGGCCTGCCACAAAATGTCTGTACCTACTGCAGGCAGATTTGCGGTTCTAGGATCAGATCATCTCAGGACCTATATGTAAATCTGTGGTAGAGATCATATTCGAAATTGAGGGAACACCAATCATCAGCAGTTTATGTTAATTAATTTTTTTTAAAAAATTCTATTCACATCTAACAAGAGTTACAACCTAAGTTAAGAGGTGTCCAGCATATACATACATTCTTTCAGAGTTGTCGCTTGCATTTGAAGTTGTGCTGCCTGGCACTTTTTTGGAAGAGCTCCTAAAGCTGGATCCTGAGAAAGAGTTCTCAGAGTTCACACATCACAGAGGACACGATTTGGGCTTGATGTCGTTGCCCTTTCTGCCAGGTTACGTTCATTGCATAATAGGATTTTACAGCACATGCTGAGGAATTACACAAGGCTGTACAGCGGATTATTCTTCCCAATTCATCATTTGAATCTGCATGAGCACATGCTGTACACAGAGTGAGCCTGCTCACTGAAGAGAATTATAGTAACCCTGTGAGTTAGGAAACTGTAGGGTGTAACCTTTTCACTGCTGAAATTTTATATAAAAACACACAATGTAGTATAATGCTTTGGGCCAAATCTACTCCCCACACCAAGTCCAGGGGTTAGCACAATTAGAGGTGTGCAGAGAAAGATAGGAACAAAACCACAGGGAACAATTCAGAATGAAAACCAAAAACGTTGAAATCCACAGCAAAAAAGAGACCGTCTCCATGGCTAGCTGTCCCCAAACTATTGACTTTGTAAGCCCTGGGATGCCTGAATCATTGGCAGTCTGCCTGGCTGGCTGCTCCTGAGTCACGAATCCTGTAAACAGGGTATCTGCCTCCAGGGCAGTGGCTGTCTCACAGCCCCTGGGGAAAAGATTTTGAAAGCTCCATCAGCAGGCTCAGATTAACCAAGATGACTTGGTGCATCTTGGGGGAGGGGGGAATCACTGGCTGAGGGGGTCAGAACTACCCATACACCCCCCCCAACAAAAATCATGAAGGCCAGGAAGGTGGTTGGGCATTGCAGCAGGAGGACCTTGCCTGCACAATGTGATGAGAACCAGTGGGAGCTGGAGTGGGAAGCTGGGTCAGCCCCACCGGACAGGAACCATTGCAGGATAAGTTCAGGTTGGGACTGGTCTCCAACACCCACACCAAGGGCCTCTCACAAATTCCCTCCCCAACTCCCTTTCATCCTGGAGCCTCCCCCTAATGCCCCCCAGGGGCAGGACCTGATACACACCCCTGGGACCTCTCTCTCCCAGGAACAGGGAAGGTGGGGATCTCCCAACTGCCTTAGTGCACAGGGCCCCAACATTCTTTCATGGAGCACTATCAGTCCTGGTTTCCTGAGGAACTTTGTCAAATTCGAACAGTCTCTGCAGAAGGTTTCGATTTGAACAAATGAGGAAATTCTAATGAAAAACTGTTTTGTTGGAAATTTTCCAAGTAGCTCTAAGAAAAGTTGAGTTCCACAGTGGGGCTGTTGCAGCTGCCAGAGCCTGCAGTAACCCCTGTCCCTCCTGTGACCCTGCTTTACATATCAGTGAAGCAATGGTTCATCCCCATCTCTTTCCTTCCACATTCTACAGTCATGGCATCTAAGCATGTCCCACATTACTTAAATTGGTATAACAAGATCCCAGTGTACATCACAGATTCCTTTGAATTTTTTCCTTCTCGGGTACAAGATACTGCTTCTTGAGATAATGTTGGGGAATGTTTTTTCTAAATGGGGTAGTGGTTGTTGTAAATGTCATTCTAGACACGTGGAGGAAGCTTTATCAAAATAACAAGATCTTGCTGCATGAGCTAATGGTGGTCAGTCTCTGGATTTGTGTAATCTCTTCTGGAAGTTCATTCAACAGCAGGATCCCCTTGTCTAAGAATATCTCATCACTGTCTTTCACGTGTTTTGCCATGAGCTTTGTGAAATAATTGTTCCAGAGAAGAGCAACTGTCTTAGTAATTCATAGCTAAAGATATAGTATCTAATGTAGCTGAGGCATGATTCCTTAATGGCTTTGGAAGTCAGGACCTAGGCTGTCAACAGTCATGGAAACAGACTGAGAGCCAGTGGAGGGACCAAAGCACAGATCTGATTTGTTTAAGGTAGCCTAACCCATAGATAAGATGAGTAGGTGCATTCTGCACAAGACAAAGCCTTAGTAAAGACGACTCTAAAGTTAACAATGAGAAAAACTGGCATCCTTACATTCAGCATAGAGGCTACTGAAGCAGGAGAGACACAGAGTTATTCATTCCCCTTTAGAAGAGAGGAATTGGAAGACAAAGTTCAAGAAAAGAAAAGGAGTACTTGTGGCACCTTAGAGACTAACCAATTTATTAGAGCATAAGCTTTCGTGAGCTACAGCTCACTTCATCGGATGCATTTGGTGGAAAAAACAGAGGAGTTATTTATATACACACACACAGAGAACATGAAACAATGGGTTTATCGTACACACTGTAAGGAGAGTGATCACTTAAGATAAGCCATCACCAGCAGCAGGGAGGGGGAAGGAGGAAAACCTTTCATGGTGACAAGCAAGGTAGGCTAATTCCAGCAGTTAACAAGAATATCAGAGAAACAGTGGGGGGTGGGGTGGGAGGGAGAAATACCATGGGGAAATAGTTTTACTTTGTGTAATGACTCATCCATTCCCAGTCTCTATTCAAGCCTAAGTTAATTGTATCCAGTTTGCAAATTCATTCCAATTCAGCAGTCTCTCGTTGGAGTCTGTTTTTGAAGCTTTTTTGTTGAAGTATAGCCACTCTTAGGTCTGTGATCGAGTGACCAGAGAGATTGAAGTGTTCTCCAACTGGTTTTTGAAGGTTATAATTCTTGACGTCTGATTTGTGTCCATTCATTCTTTTACGTAGAGACTGTCCAGTTTGGCCAATGTACATGGCAGAGGGGCATTGCTGGCACATGATGGCATATATCACATTGGTAGATGCGCAGGTGAACGAGCCTCTGATAGTGTGGCTGATGTGATTAGGCCCTATGATGGTATCCCCTGAATAGATATGTGGACAGAGTTGGCAACGGGCTTTGTTGCAAGGATAGGTTCCTGGGTTAGTGGTTCTGTTGTGTGGTGTGTGGTTGCTGGTGAGTATTTGCTTCAGATTGGGGGGCTGTCTGTAAGCAAGGACTGGTCTGTCTCCCAAGATCTGAGAGAGTGATGGGTCGTCCTTCAGGATAGGTTGTAGATCCTTGATGATGCGTTGGAGAGGTTTTAGTTGGGGGCTGAAGGTGATTGCTAGTGGCGTTCTGTTGTGTAGGTGTACAAACACCTACAAGATCTCTATCATGCATTCCTACAACTACAATACCCACCTGCTGAAGTGAAGAAACAGATTGACAGAGCCAGAAGAGTACCCAGAAGTCACCTACTACAGGACAGGCCCAACAAAGAAAACAGAACGCCACTAGCCATCACCTTCAGCCCCCAACTAAAACCTCTCCAACGCATCATCAAGGATCTACAACCTATCCTGAAGGACGACCCATCACTCTCACAGATCTTGGGAGACAGACCAGTCCTTGCTTACAGACAGCCCCCCAATCTGAAGCAAATACTCACCAGCAACCACACACCACACAACAGAACCACTAACCCAGGAACCTATCCTTGCAACAAAGCCCGTTGCCAACTCTGTCCACATATCTATTCAGGGGATACCATCATAGGGCCTAATCACATCAGCCACACTATCAGAGGCTCGTTCACCTGCACAGCTACCAATGTGATATATGCCATCATGTGCCAGCAATGCCCCTCTGCCATGTACATTGGCCAAACTGGACAGTCTCTATGTAAAAGAATGAATGGACACAAATCAGACGTCAAGAATTATAACATTCAAAAACCAGTTGGAGAACACTTCAATCTCTCTGGTCACTCGATCACAGACCTAAGAGTGGCTATACTTCAACAAAAAAGCTTCAAAAACAGACTCCAACGAGAGACTGCTGAATTGGAATTTATTTGCAAACTGGATACAATTAATTTAGGCTTGAATAGAGACTGGGAATGGATGAATCATTACACAAAGTAAAACTATTTCCCCATGGTATTTCTCCCTCCCACCCCACCCCCCACTGTTCCTCTGATATTCTTGTTAACTGCTGGAATTAGCCTACCTTGCTTGTCACCATGAAAGGTTTTCCTCCTTCCCCCCCCTGCTGCTGGTGATGGCTTATCTTAAGTGATCACTCTCCTTACGGTGTGTATGATAAACCCATTGTTTCATGTTCTCTGTGTGTGTGTATATAAATCTCTCCTCTGTTTTTTCCACCAAATGCATCCGATGAAGTGAGCTGTAGCTCACGAAAGCTTATACTCTAATAAATTTGTTAGTCTCTAAGGTGCCACAAGTACTCCTTTTCTTTTTGCGAATACAGACTAACATGGCTGCTACTCTGAAAAAAGTTCAAGAAGTTATTCCAATATAGGAATCCTTCAGAATATGGAAATCCAGCTTACATGAAGCCAACACCAAGGAACACAGACTAAGGCAGATAATAGTATAAAATGGGAATTAGGAGAAATCAGTATTAATATATTATGTGAAGAGCCAATAGTCAAAGATTAAATATAGAAATAGAAAGTACCTCGATGAACATGACAGGATAGAGACAAAACAGCATCATTTCTATCAAGTTAATTAAGGAAAATTGTTCTCCGATAATCTACTAATCTTCTTTGAACATCTGTCTATAAAATATGTGGATAATCAGTTAATATAATTCATTTGGATTTTCAAAAAGTATTAAACAAAACCGTCTTCTGGGGAAGAGCATGAGGAACGCTAACTTAACCATGCTAAGTCAATGGGCAACCTGTGAAATGTGAAAATCATTGTTCAAAAATGCCTGGTCATGCATATTGGAACTTAATTATATGAACTACTCATACACACTGCTGAGTGTGAATTTAATTGTAACCACTTGGGGAAAAAGAGCTGGAGCATCACTCTTATCTCAATGTACTTAAAATGGACAGTTAAAAAAGCAGTAAAAAAACCTGACCAAAAATAAGAAAATGCACGTAACATCTTACAACTTATTGTCCCAAATGCATTTATAAACTTGTGTGTGTGTGTGTGAACATCAGTCACTTGCAAACTATAAACTATAAACACATATGTGTGAACATCAGTCACTTGCAAGCATTGCTATAAATAAGAAAAAAGTCTGTTTCTCTCTCTAACAGTGCCATGAGTAGTAAAACTCATGTATGGATTAGGTTAAGTACTATCAGAGTTTGAAACTACTGGAACAAATCCATTTTCACTGGATTATGCCAGAATTAAATCATGTTGCTGTTCAAAGGAGTAGTAGGTTGTGTCAACTTCAATGCCAACAATGTAAGAACAGTATCAACTCTAGTGAGTCAGCAATATTTCTGTTTAAATATCATTAAGTTACAGCGAGAGATCATGAATGTTTCAGATCATGTTACTAACAGGCTATTTTACTGCCATTTCTATTTTTAAATATTAGCTTTGTTCCTTTTTTTAATCTCTTTCATTAAACTCAGTCTGGCCACTTCATGGAGGTGCTGAATGGGTATGGAGCTCTTTTGAAAATCTGGGCCTTAATGTCTCTGTGCCTCAGTTCCCCACCATAAAAGCTGGAACAACAATACTTCCTATTTCCCACCCTTTCTGTGTCTTGCGTTTTTAAACTGTAAACTCTTCAGGGCAGAGGGGGGTTCTCTCTTACTATGTATTTGTGTGATACCTAGCACAATAAGGCCTTCAATAGGACCTTCAGGCACCACAGTAATACAAATGATAATCAGTGGCACAAGTGAATAAGGTCAACTGTTTGGAGGAAAGAGAGAAAAAAGGTACTGAAGGTATGAAACAAAAAGAAAAGGAGTACTTGTGGCACCTTAGAGACTAACAAATTTATTAGAGCATAAGCTTTCGTGAGCTACAGCTCACTTCATCGGATGCATTCTGATGAAGGTATGAAAGTGTTTCTCATCAGTAACTGTTAATAGGATTTAACTTCCTCTCTCATCAAAGCATTCCTCCCTATCTACTTGCATTAATATACAAGGTTTTTAAAATGACAGCTAAATGTAATTAATAGAGCACCAGGGAGCTGGAACTATTGAGCTATAAGTAAAACAGGCCAGTGGGAATAATGGTAAAGCTAGCTTTATAAATTAAAGAGATGGACTCTGTGGTCAATGGGATATGTAATTTCAATTGGACAATATTATCAGACTTTCATTGCTAGTGCTTGGTTGTTCTTTTTTGCTTCCCCTCAACCCCCTTTTCATGTTGCTGTGTTTAAATATTGCAATCTATCTTTAAATAATGTTGATAGCTTCTATTGTTAATTTGCTAACAAAAGATTTCTCTTTCTGTTCTGGAGGCTAGGACTGCCAAGTGTCCGGTTTTTGACTGGAAAGTCTGGTCGAAAAAGGACATCTGACAGTGTCTGGTCAGAAACACTGACTGGACACTAAAAGTCTGGTTGTCACCTGCAGGAGCAATGTGTAGGAGGGGCATACAGGTGCAAATGCTCCCCAGAGTTGTCTGCTGGGGGTGGGTGGGACTCTGTCCTTCTCCCACTGCTGCCTGCTGCCTCTTGCCGCCAGGCTCTCTCTCTCTCCCAGGCAGCCGACTGGTAGGCTCTCACACTGACCCAGAGCGGAGTGGCCGGCAGGAGAAGTGGGTGGTCCTGACCCTTTAACTCCCTGCCTGGGCCCGGCTGCCAGGGTCACAGGCTGAGAGAGCCAGAAATGTGCTGGGGAGTGAAAGGGGTGGGACCACCCACTTCTCCTGACGGCCACTCCACTCTGGGTTGGCGTGAGAGCCCAGCTGCCCAGTGTGGTGACTGGGCTGCCTCAGAGAGAGCCTGCTTGTGAGAGGCGGTGGCAGCAGGCCACACTCTGTCTGGGCCCAGCTGCCAGGGACAGTGGCTGAACGTGCTGGGGGGCAGCACAGAGGGAGGAGAGCGCCTCCCCCCATGCAGGTAACTGTCGGGATGGGGAGAGTGCATAGGTCCCTGGGCTGGGCACGGGGGGAGAGGGAGAGGAGTGAATGGAGGGTGGTACTTTGGCGGAGAGAGTGAAGCAGGAGGTGGGCCTCAGGGGGAGGAGCAGAAGTGTCCAGTTTCCAGAAATTGGGAAGTTCGCAACCCTAGCTAGTGCTGCCAGATCTGGTCATCATCACAGAAGATGGATCTGCCCTAAACTTCCTAATCAGCTGCCCACTTTGGCCAGTTCTTAAATGGTATTCAATAATTGTATAATAAAGCTGTTCAGTTTTGCTAGCTTTCTTTTTTGTTTCGTTTTAATTTGTTATCAGGGCTAATGCTCCCAGCATCCTTACTCCCACTGAGCAATACCTGACTCCTTCAGTATCATACAACTGCTAAAGTGTATTCACCTACACTGAGAGGAAGGAAAGAGCTCTTCAGAACAGCTGTGTTCTATTTCACTGATTCTTGAATGAAGAAATAACACAATAAAACAAAAAGTTTTAAGTAGTCATCATTTTAGCGAGAAAAGTAAAGTAGCTGGCCAAAAAATGGGAAAATTTTCTTTAATAAGAAACAAAGTAATTGGGCTGTTCAAGTTCTGAGAGAGATTCAGGGAATTAGTCTGTGATCTCACTAGCAATTCAAGTTCAGTGTAGAGATGTTACATTTGACTACTTAAACAATTACACAGCTCATTGTAGCATCTTCTTAGACAGACACAAATATAGGAAAAAGTCCAATCTACTACTGGTTACTGGTCTACTTCTGGGGCTTCCAAAGACCTGATTTAACTTTTTGAGAATTGTCTAAATATAGTTCATCAATGCTGTATTTTTCTGGTTGCAGAATATTTGAGCAATGGGGATCCAGTGAGCAAGGTTCTGTTCTCAGTGGCACTGGTGTAAATCCACAGTAAGTCTCTTTACTTCAGTGGAGTTACTCTGAATTAACATTGCTGTAACTGAGATCAGAATTTGGCCCAGCATCTGTGGTAAAGCAAAGGTCTACTTGGAAAAGATCTATGAAAATATCCTGCTGAAGTACCGCTTTCTGTAAAGCCCTCTGAAGTAGAAAACACCATGATAAATTGCCTTGTTTATTTCTGTGTCACCATACTTCTACTCAAGATGTTGTGAAATAAGAGACTAGAAGCTGACAGGAGCCACAAACACTGATATATATGATAAAATTCAATATAGGGTGGGATTTTTAAAAGCACCCAAGCACTTAGGTGATCACCTAGGGACAGGAACCCAGGGGGCTGCCCTCCCAAATTAGTGCTTTAACCACTGGGCTATGGAATCATTCTCACTCACTCTCTCTAGCCCAAAGAATATAGAAATATGTATACAAAGTTCAACAGCTTCAACAGGAGAAAGAGAGAGAGAGAGAACCTATAGCCTGATGGCTAGGGCGCTCATCTGGGAGGAGTGAGACCTGCATTTAAATCCCTGCTCCAGAGTGGGTATTCAAACCAGGTTCTCTCCCATCCAGCTGAGTGCGCTGTCCACTGAGCTATTGTGTAAGGACAGGGGGCATCACCACCTTGTCCTCCTCCATTTTGTGAATCCCTGGTGTAGCCCCCAAAATCTAACTTTCATTTTTGAAAATATTGAAACTGACTTTTTTTTTTCTTTTTTACCAAAACAATTTGCTGACACCACCACATATTTGGTAAGTGAACCCAAACTGCATCTTTCGGCAAAAATAAAGTTCTGGGCAAAAATTTTTTGCTAACTCTAATCATGGACCAGGAATAAAATAATTTAAAAAGACAAAGATGTACAGTGCAACTCTGGTATGCCACATCTTTCCACATACAGCTCATACACTTCATGCAGCTCTCAGTCCAATGCCTATGAGCTAGTTTTACTTTCTGCTGATGTCAGTTTAAAGCAGTACTTTCGCTGAAACTTCCATTGAACTTGTTCTGAGAGTTAGTGGGGTTGCTTTAATTAAAGGACTGCTCCTGTAATTTGTTTTGCTGACCATTATATTCCTGAGCTGAACTACCACTGAAACGTCTAAGTGATAGGGGAAAAAACAATTAATTATGAAGCTGGTAGGGTACTGGGAGCAAGAATCAAACCCATTAAATTTAGGCTAGCATTAGAGATGGGATTGAAATAGAAACTTGAATCCAAATACCCTACACTGTGTAGTGACTCAACATCCAAACCTAATCTTGATTTCAAATTTCATAATAGTTTCTCTCCAAAATATGCCAAACTGGAACCTCAGATAAAAACACTGAACAAGTTTGTGCACATTCAAACTCCAGCACTGAACTTGTATTCAGATTTTGCAGCTTGGGTCTGTGTCTTGCCAACATGATAAGGCATAAAATAAAATATTACTAAATGGTTACAAAATACTAGCCCTTCATTTTATATCAAAAACAGAGAGAAAGTAAACCAAAAAAAACCCGATACCGTGTTTTCACAAACATGGTATCCTCTGATAATCCTTATTTGTCATAGCTCAGTGCTAATTATGAAGCTTTTAAATAAGTGCTGAGAGGACATTCCAATCTGTACTGTGAACTCAGAACTGTGCTGGGACAGCTCTTGAGGTAGCAAGACAAGCATGCCTAGAGGGTATGTCAGACCTGCCAATTAGAGAAGTCAGGCATGCTGCAGAATTACAGAATAATCTGACTTTTTTTTTTTTGCTGGTATGTGTCAAGGCTTTCTGTTCCTTCTAAAAAAAATAAATAAATACTCAGAGGGAACAAGCCTGTTCTCACATTTATAAGTCAGACAACTTTATATAACTTTGCACACTTGCTACCGGCCAAATTTAGATCCGGTGTGAGCAGTTGCCATAAGTCAAGTAGGTGAAGTTAGTAGAGTTGCCCCTGCTCACACCAGGCTTAAATTTGGCCATTTGTCTGTTAAGTCTATTGAGTACGCACATAACACTTCTGTTAACTAAATCGGGAACCATACCGAGGTGTCTGAGTGCAGAATTTAGGCCTAAGAATTTGACCACTGGTTTGTTTCCCAGGACTGTATGAACACAGGACCACAACAATACAAAACCTGATGCTGAGTGCAATAAATACATGGCTCAGACAAATTTTTGGGGATATCTTCATTAATTCAGCACTCCTATCTGGTTAATAAAAAGAAAAGGAGTACCCCTGGCACATTAGAGACTAACAAATTTATTAGAGCATAAGCTTTTGTGAGCTACAGCTCACTTCATCGGATGCATTTGGTGGAAAAAGCAGAGGAGAGATTTATATACACACACACACACACACACACACACAGAGAACATGAAACAATGGGTTTATCATACACACTGTAAGGAGAGTGATCACTTAAGATAAGCCATCACCAGCAGCGGAGGGGGGGGGGGGGGGGGAGGAAAACCTTTCATGGTGACAAGCAAGGTAGGCTAATTCCAGCAGTTAACAAGAATATCAGAGGAACAGTGGGGGGGATGGGGGGGAGAAATACCATGGGGAAATAGTTTTACTTTGTGTAATGACTCATCCATTCCCAGTCTCTATTCAAGCCTAAGTTAATTGTATCCAGTTTGCAAATTAATTCCAATTCAGCAGTCTCTCGTTGGAGTCTGTTTTTGAAGCTTTTTTGTTGAAGTATAGCCACTCTTAGGTCTGTGATCGAGTGACCAGAGAGATTGAAGTGTTCTCCAACTGGTTTTTGAATGTTATAATTCTTGACGTCTGATTTGTGTCCATTCATTCTTTTACGTAGAGACTGTCCAGTTGGGCCAATGTACATGGCAGAGGGGCATTGCTGGCACATGATGGCATATATCACATTGGTAGATGCGCAGGTGAACGAGCCTCTGATAGTGTGGCTGATGTGATTAGGCCCTATGATGGTATCCCCTGAATAGATATGTGGACAGAGTTGGCAACGGGCTTTGTTGCAAGGATAGGTTCCTGGGTTAGTGGTTCTGTTGTGTGGTGTGTGGTTGCTGGTGAGTATTTGCTTCAGATTGGGGGGCTGTCTGTAAGCAAGGACTGGTCTGTCTCCCAAGATCTGTGAGAGTGATGGGTCGTCCTTCAGGATAGGTTGTAGATCCTTGATGATGCGTTGGAGAGGTTTTAGTTGGGGGCTGAAGGTGATGGCTAGTGGCGTTCTGTTGTTTTCTTTGTTGGGCCTGTCCTGTAGTAGGTGACTTCTGGGTACTCTTCTGGCTCTGTCAATCTGTTTCTTCACTTCAGCAGGTGGGTATTGTAGTTGTAGGAATGCATGATAGAGATCTTGTAGGTGTTTGTCTCTGTCTGAGGGGTTGGAGCAAATGCGGTTATATCGTAGCGCTTGGCTGTAGACAATGGATCGAGTGGTATGATCTGGATGAAAGCTAGAGGCATGTAGGTAGGAATAGCGGTCAGTAGGTTTCCGATATAGGGTGGTGTTTATGTGACCATCGCTTATTAGCACCGTAGTGTCCAGGAAGTGGATCTCTTGTGTGGACTGGTCCAGGCTGAGGTTGATGGTGGGATGGAAATTGTTGAAATCATGGTGGAATTCCTCAAGAGCTTCTTTTCCATGGGTCCAGATGATGAAGATGTCATCAATGTAGCGCAAGTAGAGTAGGGGCATTAGGGGACGAGAGCTGAGGAAGCGTTGTTCTAAGTCAGCCATAGAAATGTTGGCATACTGTGGGGCCATGCGGGTACCCATCGCAGTGCCGCTGATTTGAAGGTATACATTGTCACCAAATGTGAAATAGTTATGGGTCAGATGCAAACAGATGGACATCATACCGAAAGGACTGAAGGTAAAAAATCCATTACAATACCACACAGACTATGCTGACAGCTTGTGCCACACACTCTCAAGGAAACTGCGGAACCACCTGATCAACATCCTCTACAGCAAACAGGGAAAGATTAAGAATGAGCTCTCAAAACTGGATACTCTCATAAAGAACCAACCTTCCACACAAACTTCCTCGTGGCTGGACTTTACAAAAACTAGACAAGCCATTTACAAAACACACTTTGCTTCTCTACAAAAGAAAAAGGACACTAAGCTATCTAAACTACTATATGCCACAAGGGGCCACAACAATGGTTCCCGTAACCCACCCAGCAATATTGTTAATCTATCCAACTATACTCTTAGCCCAGCAGAAGAATCTGTCCTATCTCGGGGCCTCTCCTTTTGCCCCTCCACCCCCACGAACATGATACAGTTCTGTGGTGACCTAGAATCCTATTTTCGACGTCTCAGACTCAAGGAATATTTCCAACACACCTCTGACCAACATATTAACCCACAGAGACCTTCCTGCCAACACTACAAAAAGAAGGATTCTGGGTGGACTCCTCCTGAAGGTCGAAACAGCAGCCTGGATTTCTACATAGACTGCTTCCGCCGACGTGCACGAGCTGAAATTGTGGAAAAGCAGCATCGCTTACCCCATAACCTCAGCCATGCAGAACACAGTGCCATCCACAGCCTCAGAAACAACTCTGACATCATAATCAAAAAGGCTGACAAAGGAGGTGCTGTCGTCATCATGAATAGGTCGGAGTATGAACAAGAGGCTACTAGGCAGCTCTCCAACACCACTTTCTACAAGCCATTACCCTCTGATCCCACTGAGAGTTACCAAAAGAAACTACAGCATTTGCTCAAGAAACTCCCTGAAAAAGCACAAGAACAAATCCGCACAGACACACCCCTGGAGCCCCGACCTGGGGTATTCTATCTGCTACCCAAGATCCATAAACCTGGAAATCCTGGACGCCCCATCATCTCAGGCATTGGCACCCTGACAGCAGGATTGTCTGGCTATGTAGACTCCCTCCTCAGGCCCTTCGTTACCAGCACTCCCAGCTATCTTCGAGACACCACTGACTTCCTGAGGAAACTACAGTCCATTGGTGATCTTCCTAAAAACACCATCCTAGCCACTATGGATGTAGAAGCCCTCTACACCAACATTCCACACAAAGATGGGCTACAAGCCGTCAGGAACAGTATCCCCGATACTGTCACGGCTAACCTGGTGGCTGAACTTTGTGACTTTGTCCTCACCCATAACTATTTCACATTTGGTGACAATGTATACCTTCAAATCAGCGGCACTGCGATGGGTACCCGCATGGCCCCACAGTATGCCAACATTTTTATGGCTGACTTAGAACAACGCTTCCTCAGCTCTCGTCCCCTAATGCCCCTACTCTACTTGCGCTACATTGATGACATCTTCATCATCTGGACCCATTGAAAAGAAGCTCTTGAGGAATTCCACCATGATTTCAACAATTTCCATCCCACCATCAACCTCAGCCTGGACCAGTCCACACAAGAGATCCACTTCCTGGACACTACGGTGCTAATAAGCGATGGTCACATAAACACCACCCTATATCGGAAACCTACTGACCGCTATTCCTACCTACATGCCTCTAGCTTTCATCCAGATCATACCACTCGATCCATTGTCTACAGCCAAGCGCTACGATATAACCGCATTTGCTCCAACCCTCAGACAGAGACAAACACCTACAAGATCTCTATCATGCATTCCTACAACTACAATACCCACCTGCTGAAGTGAAGAAACAGATTGACAGAGCCAGAAGAGTACCCAGAAGTCACCTACTACAGGACAGGCCCAACAAAGAAAACAACAGAACGTCACTAGCCATCACCTTCAGCCCCCAACTAAAACCTCTCCAACGCATCATCAAGGATGTACAACCTATCCTGAAGGACGACCCATCACTCTCACAGATCTTGGCAGACAGACCAGTCCTTGCTTACAGACAGCCCCCCAATCTGAAGCAAATATTCACCAGCAACCACACACTACACAACAGAACCACTAACCCAGGAACCTATCCTTGCAACAAGGCCCGTTGCCAACTCTGTCCACATATCTATTCAGGGGATACCATCATAGGGCCTAATCACATCAGCCACACTATCAGAGGCTCGTTCACCTGCGCATCTACCAATGTGATATATGCCATCATGTGCCAGCAATGCCCCTCTGCTATGTACATTGGCCCAACTGGACAGTCTCTACGTAAAAGAATGAATGGACACAAATCAGACGTCAAGAATTATAACATTCAAAAACCAGTTGGAGAACACTTCAATCTCTCTGGTCACTCGATCACAGACCTAAGAGTGGCTATCCTTCAACAAAAAAGCTTCAAAAACAGACTCCAACGAGAGACTGCTGAATTGGAATGAATTTGCAAACTGGATACAATTAACTTAGGCTTGAATAGAGACTGGGAATGGATGAGTCATTACACAAAGTAAAACTATTTCCCCATGGTATTTCTCCCCCCCATCCCCCCACTGTTCCTCTGATATTCTTGTTAACTGCTGGAATTAGCCTACCTTGCTTGTCACCATGAAAGGTTTTCCTCCTTTCCCCCCCCCTGCTGCTGGTGATGGCTTATCTTAAGTGATCACTCTCCTTACAGTAAGAAAAGGAGTACTTGTGGCACCTTAGAGACTAACAAGTTTATTAGAGCATAAGCTTTCGTGAGCTACAGCTCACTTCATCGGATGAGCTGTAGCTCACGAAAGCTTATGCTCTAATAAATTTGTTAGTCTCTAAGGTGCCACAAGTACTCCTTTTCTTTTTGCGAATACAGACTAACACGGCTGCTACTCTGAAATCTCCTTACAGTGTGTATGATAAACCCATTGTTTCATGTTCTCTGTGTGTGTGTGTGTGTGTGTGTGTGTGTGTGTGTGTGTGTGTGTGTGTGTGTGTGTGTGTGTGTGTATATATAAATCTCTCCTCTGCTTTTTCCACCAAATGCATCCGATGAAGTGAGCTGTAGCTCACGAAAGCTTATGCTCTAATAAATTTGTTAGTCTCTAAGGTGCCACGGGTACTCCTTTTCTTTTTGCGAATACAGACTAACACGGCTGCTACTCTGAAACCTATCTGGTTAATGTGTCTTATCTAGATAGTGTGTATTTTATCTAAAGGGCTTATTAAAATAAACAGGCACACATACTACAACCATTTCATTAAAGCTAGATCTAGTGTATGTATTTAAGTATGTTAGTAGCTCAGCAGTTAAGTCCATATTTGATGTACTGAGATTTGCAGCTGAAGCACTGATATAATGATGTTGTTCACCTAAGTACAGCAATTAGGATGTTCTATATCCTTTTAATAAGTAGGAAATGCCTTACATATTCAAACACTAGGTTAGCAGGTTCAAATGTGTACATTCCTGTTTTTGCAGATTGAAATTACTGCAGGCACCCACATTTCAAAGTATGTCACCATGACTTTCCATGTTGGCTTTTGCAGGATAGCTAACTCAGTTCCAAAGTTACTCCATATTCTCTGCCTATGCTTATGTGTAAAATTGCAATTCTCTGCAATTCTAAAACACAAGCAAATTAAAGGACTGTAATATATTACAGTAACAGCTTTTCCTACTATGCTGTCCTGATTGAGGACATTTCTTCACATTACTGATGAGAACTTTAAAACCTGAGATAGAACTCTCCCAGATAATCTAAAGTGAGCCCATTGCATGACAGGTCAGAATTTTGAGAATTTATTCTATGTTACATGACTCCTCATGCAGGATAGGCAAAAAAACCAATCTGGGCAACATAGGTTGCAGGGAGGTACAGTCCTCACTAGTTGGATCAGGAATACAGCTATTCAATAGCCAACCCATTCCCAGAGCAAAACTCAGACTTCCAACCCAATCATATTGCTGAATAAAGCACTAAGTTCAGGGGGCACACTGATGCTGTGTCCCTGTGAGTTATAACTTAATAACGATATTTGTCAGAAATATGAAGTAGAAGCTAAAAGTTGAACCACAATACATGGAGAGATGCATGCCTAGTATAAGATGGAGAGCCAAAAAATAAGCAAATAACCATGCTAAAGGACATACTGAAGAAAGTGTAGTGTCACACTGAGAAGAGTTGGACAAATCTTCTGGATTTTTAACAGAGTGGTTTTTGAAGCTGTACAAATCGAATAAGAAATTTGCTAAGTAATTAGTTCTCAGCATGAAGAGCACTTTTAAAAGAAAAGCTATAATGATTTTTAATAACTTATGTGCTTAAACATGTTGCAAATGGGAGTAAGCACTGCTTCCCACGAGGAACACGTACAAGGGTTTACGATCTAAACTCATTTCCTTCCTGGGGTAGATTTTTAAGTCATGTATCAGAAGCCTGAGGCCTGACTACTCTTACAACATAAATCTGACCCAGCAGAAGCTTAGCCTGTGCAGACTGTTGTAGGGTTTCTCCCAACAGAACCTTATTGCTCTCCCTTTTTCTATCACTTTCTTTAATTAAGCAGACTCTTAGTAATGTATACTACTATGTGCAATGAATCCCAATTGGTCTAGCACCCAAGGTGAGTCTGCACCTGTGAACAGTGTCCTAAACCCAGATACTCAGTCATGTGAATATTCATATGACTGATGATTAGGGTGACCATATTTCCCAAAGGGAAAAACAGGACACTGCACAGGGCTGGCATCGCCGCTCACCCTCTCCCCCTCCGCCCCCCCCACCTCCCCCGCACCTCTTTTGTCCAAAAAGAGTGGGCATTTGTCCCATTTGCTCTTGCCAACAGTTTTGCCAAAAAAGTTGGGACAGCCAGGACAGGGCTTAATAAAGGGACTGCTTTCAATGAAAGGGTTTCAATTTTTTTTTGTTTTTTAAATTAAAAAAAAAAAACACTTTTTTTGTATTCCGTAGATACCTTTAAAGAGCTAAAATAAAATAAAAAAAATCCACATACTGTCTTATGTCTGCAATTTCTGTGCAAACCTCAGAATTTCAGTAATTCCATTTTGTTCAGATACATAAATTATGGATGCTTTGCCAAATTTTCTGGGTCTGCAACGTTAAGTTGAAAAATCACAAGAATAATCTTTCTTGTGAGATTTCTTGCCTTTTTTGCTTTTAAATGCAAAAATGGTCCCATGATATTTCAGCACTTCCAGGTGGTGCATAAAAACTTGAAAATAAAATACAACAGGTAGTAAGAGGAATTCGTTTATACTTTGAAAATGATTTGATGAGTTTGATTCAAATTATATACAAACGTTTAAGAGATGAGAGTCGGTGGGAATTTTTTTATCCAAACCAATTTGTCCATCCCAACTAATCTGTGATCCAACTCCTTAATTGCTAAGGAACTCTACCTACAATTCCATGATCTTTTCTTTCGGCCTTTGTTACCACCGTAAATGCTACAGGCAATATTCATTCCTGATGGTGCAGTGACAATTCAATTTACATCCCAGATAAAAGCCAGTGAGTACAACTGGCACTAATTCTTCCATTTACCTAATCTTAAATCTTCTCTCTTATGACTTTGTTTAGTCACCACTATCCAACAATGGGGGAAAAAAAGTGGTCCTTGAAACTTCTGGAACATTTTTCATATCCAAGAAAGATTAGTAAATCAGTAATTAACTTTTATGATGTGCTCCAGACACACTGCAACATTTTCTTTTAAACGCTAAAAGTAGGAGAGGGAAGCATTTTATTGCATCTTCAAAATGTTTTTACATAATATGACACTTTAAATACAGAGTGTGTATTAGCCTGAGGTTTGTGAGCCTATAGACTAAACGACCCTTTTCCCTCTTATATTGCAGTCAGAAAAGGGGAGAATTTTTCTCCTAGTATTTTCAATACATTGTCTTCCCTTTCCTCAGAGCATATCCATTATTTTAAAATGCTCATCTGTAAAAATGTATAATACCAAAGTAATATAATTCTACAGGGAAACATTTCAACAGCATATAAATATTAAGCAAGAACTGTGAAGACGACACCTAGCCAAAACATTTGCTCACAAATTCTAAGCTTAAAAAATAAAAATGAAAGCTGATACACAGTAAACTACAGCCTCAAGCCGTAAATATTTTTTAATTGTTTGAGACCATTCTCACAGCATTATGTCAGTTTTGCTTTCCCATTGGTTCCTTGTGCTTGAGCATTACATATGGCCAGTGCTTCACTTCAAAGGCAACACAATCAAAACAAAAGGAGTACTTGTGGCACCTTAGAGACTAACAAATTTATTAGAGCATAAGCTTTTGTGAGCTACAGCTCACTTCATCCGATGCATTTTCATCGGATGCACAATCAAAACACTTAGCAACGAGTGAGGGAGATGTTCTAAGAGGTGGAGTGAAGGAGCCTGCCATCAATAGAATGGGTGGAAGAATGATTATATCACTCGGCTACAGGTATGCTTCTGCAAACCCAAGTCTCTTTTTTTCCCTTTGTGGTATCATTGCTGATATATCTTCTGTGCAGACACACAGATATCAGTCATAAATGGGGATCAAACTTGGGGCCTTCACCACAAAACGCACAAGCCTCTACCTCTTCATGCAAATATGAACTCCGTTAGCTGTAAGTAAGTAGGGGCTTGTGCTTTTGGGTCCCAATCCAATACCCACTGAACTAAGTCTAGGCGCCTGGGTTTTTTGTTGTTTTTTTTAAACCTTGGTTATTACATGTATTAGAGTGCTCTTTCTCTAGCTGCTATAAGACATTCAAAACTTTCTGAAAATTTCAGCATCAGTAGAGCTGGTTGAAACTTGGAATTTCCATTTGGCAAAATATTTTGATATTCCAACTTGTTCGTTCCAATTCTGAACAAATTTTGTGGGAAATTTTCTCAAAATTAAGCCATTTTGTGAAAAAAATGTGGGTTGTGGGGTTTTTTTTGGTCAAAATGGAATTTCCCCAAGGAAAAACAGTTATACTGTAAATTTTCCAACCATTTCTATCAGGCTGAAATTTTCCATGCTTAGTCTCTGTCTGTAGGTGAGTTTTAATTTAATTTTTGTTTTAAAAAGCTTCAACAAGAGCAGGTCAATGTTTGATTACAAGATGAGTAGACAACTTTATATGGTGCACTTCTACACTGAATAAGTCAGTGCTCCACAATGGAATTAATCTTTCTTCAGCTTTTTACAATATCCTGCAATTTATCACATAGATATTACCACTTCTACATATATATTTGCACTTCCACCACCATAACAGCCCTACCTTTATTCAAATCAATTTCTGTAGCCCTCTGAACATTCACATGCAACATCCTTAAATAGAGTGGATATATAACTACTATGCTAAATAATGGTAAATTTCAGCTTGTCTGGGACTAATAGAACACTGATGAAAGCAATAAAACTCACCGTTCTTCTTATAAAACATGACTTCTCCTTTGAATTCCACCTTATCTTCCAGTGATTTTTCAATTTGAAGAATCATCTGCTCATTTGTTTCAGCACCAAGTAAAAATTTACAGCTGCAGCTCTTCTGCATGACTTCAGTTCGTGCAAATCCAGCAAGCTCACAGAAGCCATCTGAACAGTAAACTATAGGGAATCCCTTAGCCACCTGAGCATTTGCAAGGATGAAGTTACTATCTGTAGAGGAACACAGAAGTAAAACATTAATTACAGACTGAATTACAACAACATGTCTATCATAGTCCTTTGTATAGATATGATGGAAGTCACAACTGTGCATTAATACATAAAGCCAGCCTGTGTACAACAGAAGTATGTTATTGGGTTGAAATAAAGAGAATAGTAAGAAACCAATGCTCTCAACTTTACATATCCCATGACTCAGGGGTTGTGGGAGAGAGGGATCAGACTGAAACTTCCATTTCTCACTCACTAGACTGAATTTAGATTAAGTCCAGTGGCCAAAAGACATTACCAGTCAAATGGCCCTTCATGATCAGTGTGGTATTTTTAAAATAAGTTAATGATCTCAAAGCACTTTTTAGTGGACTGCTGTCAATATATCAAAACAACCACAACTGAGCACCTTAGCAGATAAGCCAATGACTGAATGAGAAGAACTTAAATACCCCTTTACAGTATCTCTTGAAGCATCCCTGAAGGTGGGATTGATGCATGCTGGTGAAGCATTTTGGAGAACGCTGCCCTCTTACTTCTCAGGATGCATCTCCTCTTTGGGGATGCAGAAGATTTCAGTCTAAAAAGCTGTCATACAAATGCTTTTCACAAGCACTAAATTCACTTAAAAAAGAATTATTTAAAAAGGTCTAACACATATGTTATGTTATGATTTTAAAAAAAAAAACCCACTTCTGGGACAAACCTCTTAATCGAGCAAGCCTCCCATTGAAGTGAATGAGAGTTTTGCTCAATTAAGAACCACAGAATTTGCCCCCTTTAATATTATCATTCTTATTAAACTGCATAGTTTTATTTGCGATATGTTTTAAAATGTGAGCAAGAGTCATTTCATGCAAATTGATTTTAAGAAGGAAAACAAAAGGACTAACCTTTATGTTACTAAGGCAATGGTTACTTAAAAATTAATAGCGGAGTAGCTCAGAAGAACATCTAAAAAAATCTTTAAGGAAAAATTAGCCAATGATGAAACCCTAGATGACTAAAATATCTAATCTGTGCAGGTGCCTTTGAAAATCTCATTTGGTGACCATCTGTGTCTTCATGAACCTAATACCTTTGAAAATCGGGCCCTAGATTAGTGCTTCAACTTCTTCATTCTTGAGACCACATCATAAGAGAGAGATCCTAATTTCAATCACCTTTCTCCTGAATTTCTCTCAATCCCCCTATTGTTGCTTCTCAAATATTTCAAACTTGTTTCCAGAAGTCTAAGCTGCTGGTCACCTAATTAAAAAACAACAACTTTGTGCCTTGTCTCCAGCCAAGCTGATCAAGCATTTAATATACATTACAAAGAAGTTAATTTGGAACGTGTGTAAGAAATGAGAAGTGCATTTTTCTAAACACATTTTAAACACATTTCTTAAAAGTGCAAGCTAATGAGCTAATGTTCTAATGATTTCAGCAGAGACAGGGATACTGTAGAATTCACAGGAAGGTGAATCGCAACCACTGTATACATTAATCTGTTTCTTAGTTTTCTTGTTGCAGTGGCTGGCTTAGAATTCATGGTAGGCTCCATATAATTCTATTTGAAGAATAACAGTGATACTGATTAGGGGATACTTACAATCACATTTTATTTGATAATTCTTAATGTTTAGTGATCTTCGGTAAAATGTCACAGAGAACCACAGTTCAGAATATAATGGTAGTTTACACCAAAGACAAAATCACACAAAATAGAGGTAAATTTCCGATCATTTTGTTATGCAACATATCTGAATCATGACTTATCTAGAGACTGAAGCTGTTGTATGCAATAGTGATATTAAATCACAAGCCCACTCAAACTCAGTCTTGGTTTCAAAGTTCAATGTGTTTGCAAACTTCTACTATTCATGTGAAATTTCAGAATCACACCTGAAATTGTTTGCCCATCTGAAAAGCTGGCAAATTCTGCTCCTCTCCAAACATTTTAATAGGCAAAAGGAATCACATTAAAAGACATTGAAGAAGCAGGTGGAGGTCCTGGGAGCTGCTGAAGTGGCATGGAAATAAAGAGGGGCTGGCTATTGGAGTATTTGATTGGAGATTCAAATTAATCCAGTTTAAACCTTTCAAATTGCAGACAACAGTTCACTTCAGTCCCCGGTGGACAAATCTGAAAGCGACTGCAACTCCTTTTGGGGTTTTTGGCTCACTAGGACCACACAATCACCCTAACTCAGCAGCCCCCTCTGTTCTGGTCTCTTTTGGACTAGTATGGAACCCCCTCCATATGGTATATAGGTCCCATTGCACAGCCTTTTTGCCTGTGCTTCTCCTACCACCAAGGTAAAATGCAGGGCTTTAGTGTTGTAGGGGGCCTTTCGTTGTCTGTCCAAACTTCATCCTGAAGGCCAAAAGCCAGTATTTTTCTTGTATTCTGCTCATTAATGTGCGTTTACCCTTCAGCATTCTAAAGGGGACCCAGGTGCAGCTTTCTCCCAATTCAGACATCTTTCATTGTTTAGAACTGTTTGTGTGGTGAGGGGAAAGATGCTGAATAAAATGCATCCCTTGATAAATATTCATAAGCGGATAATGGCTTGGGTCAGTATGCACAATGTATAAATCTAAATATGTAAATAATAAAGTATTCATAGCTGTTTGTTGGGGGAGACAGTATATAAACCTACAAGAAGAAACAGTTGGCTTGATTCTCCTCATACTTAGGTTTTATATCAGTGAAATCATAGAGTATCAGGGTTGGAAGGGACCTCAAGAGGTCATCTAGTCTAACACCCTGCTCAAAGAAAGAACCAATCCCCAATTTTTGCCCCAGATCCCAGGCCAATGCTCAAACCACTGAGCTGTCCCTCCCCCCACTGACTTCAACTGAGTTACTCCTTATTTACACCATAGTGAGAAATGTTGGATGATATTTGCTGGGATTCCAGTATTTTTAGGACAACGCAGAGTTTTCTTAAGATAGGTTTGCCTTCAGGGGTTTACACTTCACATATTTGGGTTCAATTACTCACTCTTTGCTCCTATCTAATTAGAAATCTTTCCAAAATTGTTTATGAAATTCAAATAGATACTACTTGTCTGCCACATATCTATTTTTTAAAAAAAATCTAGATCAGTTCAATGTATTGTTTAACTCCTGCGCCTGTCATTTTTATTTGCCTAACTAGGGAATAAATATTACAATACCAACATACTGTTGCTGCTGTCAACACAAAATCAAATCCCCATACTGCCAAAAAAATTAAAATCATATGCTAGCACTATCATTAAGTTGCAGTGCAACAATATAAAAGTGATGGATCTCACATCCCAAAAGCATCTATAGTTATAAACTTAATTTATTTCTGGGTTTCTTATTGTTTAAATTACAATTATCCACTGCAAAGTCATTTATCTCTTTCTATCTAATTCAATGTCAGATGCACGAAGCAGACTGGAACACTGAATGGACAAAAAGAGTTCTAGAGAATGCTACCTAATTGTAGGAGAGCTTGAATGTGTTTTTAGATACAGGAATAGATTAGAAAATACCAAATATACCAAGAACTTGTAAATCATGGAATAGGGGCAAATTCTACTAGCAGTTACAATGAAGTACATTTGAGGTTGGTCCATTGACATCAGTGCTGCTGCATAAATCAGAGGAAAAAAAATGCTCAAAGAGCATGATCCAAAGCCCACTGAACTCAACTGGAGTCTGTAGCGGGGCAGTTACCCCGCTCCTAGAAAAAAAGGCTACGCTGATTGGGGAAGCAGTCACAGCTGGGGCCATGCCCCAATCAGGTCACACCTGGCCCTGTTATAAGGACTCGGACAAGTTGGGTCAGTCTCTCTCTAGGTCTTGAGAGAGAAGGATCTGGCTGCCTGGAAAAGAAGGGTACTTGAGACAGAGCAGTGCTGGGGAAAGGGAGGAGGAGCTGGGTAGCTCCAGCCTGGCAAATCCCCAGGCTGCGGGCCTGGTCAAAGGCCAAAACAGGTATTGGGGTTGCAAAGGTGCAGCCTGGGGTTAGGCAGAGGCAGCGGGTC
The DNA here is from genome assembly GCF_009764565.3 of Dermochelys coriacea. Classification (NCBI taxonomy): domain Eukaryota; kingdom Metazoa; phylum Chordata; order Testudines; family Dermochelyidae; genus Dermochelys; species Dermochelys coriacea. Next base: position 203,303,767 of record NC_050069.1, read on the forward strand.
CAACCCCTCCCCCCCTTGCCAATGAGGAGTGGTTTACAGACTGCAGTCTGCCCCAGTGAGCTGGGGCTGGATGAGGACTGGCAGTAGCCACTGAGGCAAGGTGGGTTTAGAGGGTTGGGAGGGGAGAACCAGAATGTGGGGGCAACACCCCAAGGTAAAGGGGCACTGGGATCCATGAGGGACACGGGGGGGGGGCCTAAGGCAGACAGGATATCGGCCAGCAGAGGGCGCTCCAAAGATGGAAAAGAGCTAATTCCTGAGACTACTAACAGGGGGTGCCATGCTGTTGAATCTCGCTTCACTGCAGAGTCTTTCCACTGACTTTAAAATATGTTGGATCAGGTTTCTAGGGCTTGATCATACACTCATTGAAGTCAATGGCAAAACTCCTACTGACTTGAATGGTGCAGGATCAGGGCCATAGTCTCCATTGAGGGAAGCTTCTCTGCTCCTTGAAGTCTTTAAACCATGATTTAAGGACTTCAATAGCTGAGACATAGGTGAGGTTTTTCGTAGGAATGGGTGGGTGAGATTCTGTGGCCTGCGCTGTGCAGGAGGTCGGACTAGATGATCAGAATGGTCCCTTCTGACCTTAGTATCTATTAACCTATTTCCTGATTTGCAAATTTTGCTTAAACTAGAAATTTATGTAGTTAGAATTCTACTTAAAGTATAAATCATAGTTACCTATGAGATAAACAAACACCAAAAGAGAGAATAAATGTTTCCACTGCATGAACAATTAACAGTTATAAGAGTTGCTTCAATACTTGTGCAAAAAATAGTTTATATGTAGGCCCAGTGGATTCTAAACAAAAATTGATCTTATCATTAAATTTAAAAGATTCCAAAAAAGAAATACTGTTAAATATTATTTTAAATGTATACTGGCATAACATTTCTTTGCAGCTAAGTAACTTGATTTAATAGTGGTTTATTTCCACAATTTTGAAACTTGAAATAAAATCACACTCTTGTTTTGTGCATACATTCTGCAGCAATATTCCACAAATGGACCAAAGAAACAACAGATCGATCAGGTTTAAGGTGACACACAAAAAAAGCTTTGGCATTAAACTCAATGGGCTTTACTGAAAACCAGTCATATCGTAAAATACAAAAGTAGAAAGAACCAATTAGTATACAAATTAGAAATCTGTAGGCTGGAAGCTGAGGAAGAAGGAGTTACATCAGTGGTCCCCAAACTGTGGGGTGCACCATCCTTGGGGGGGCAGAGGAATGGATGGCAGTGGTGCCTGGGCCAGCCCCCACAGGGGCTGGGGAGGAAGTACCACCCAGCTGGCCCCAGCACAGCTACACCCCCACCCCAATCTCCGCTCTGCCCCCAGCCATAACTCTGTTCCATGCCCAGCCTACCTCCATCACTAGCACCAGTTCTGCCCCCAACTACATCTTCAGCCCAAATTCCTCTGTTGTGCCAACTGTGCAGTAACGTAGGGAGGTTATGGACAGATTCCATTACTGGTGGGCGGGGGGGGGGAAGAATATGACAGGAAAAGTTTTGGTACCACTGGTTTATATTGTAATTTACAGTAGAAGAGTTACTGTGGGCAATACGAAACAAACAATTCACTGGCGCATTTGTTTCCACACGTGCATGTGTGTAGAAACCACTGATCATATTTCTCTTAAAATAAATTGGTAAAAGGCCACATGTCTTAATTCCCATTTAGTTGTTTCACTACATCAATGTAAATCCTTCTGTGCGCCGCCTCAACTCAAGTGTCACTTGCTGAACAGCTCACGAGTAAAGGATGAATGAGGACAGTGCTCCAGTATGGCAGTCTGATAATGCTTTAAAAGACTGAATGATTAGAAATTGTGAGAGCCCCTGCTAATGGCCACATAAATACAGCTTCTGTGGGTGGAGGGGGAACCTGCTGCACAACTGTGCTCCAGCTTTCCTTTAAAAAGATTAAATCTCTAGTGTTTACGGTGGTGAAGATAAGAACGTTGGGCCACATGTAAGTGATGCTTCCTTGAGTCTGCAGACACCCTGAAACGATACTTCTGAGCAATGTGTGAACCCAATTCATCCCAACTCACATGATGGGTATCTAACAGGCATGCTGGATACTTTATTATTTATTTCCAAGGTGTGCATGCAAGTGTGAACTTTGGATGAAAAAAACTAGTTGTGTATGCAAGTTTACAGGCCAAGTTTGAAGGACATTTTTGGAAATTTGTATGCCAAAGAAAAGGCAGTAAACTTAGAAAAACAAAATTTTTCATGAAGCAATTCCTGTAGATACATAGCAGAACTGAGTGCATGCTATAAAAAACATTACACAAGTATTCACCTAGATTTAAAATAAAATTGTTTCAGCTATGTTTATGCTCCTTTGCGTTCCTTTTCTGTGAACATCCAACTAACTCAGTTTTACTGTCATGAATGCCTACAGAAAGCATGTATGAAGCACAAAAAGTTAACAGGTTTCAGAGTAGCAGCCGTGTTAGTCTGTATTCGCAAAAAGAAAAGGAGTACTTGTGGCACCTTAGAGACTAACAAATTTATTAGAGCATAAGCTTTCGTGAGCTACAGCTCACTTCATCGGATGCATTTGGTGGAAAAACTTTTTTTTTTGTTTTTTGTTTTTCCACCAAATGCATCCGATGAAGTGAGCTGTAGCTCACGAAAGCTTATGCTCTAATAAATTTGTTAGTCTCTAAGGTGCCACAAGTACTCCTTTTCTTTTTGAAAAAGTTAACAGGAATTCCAAAAACCTTCACCAGACCCTTGGCAAAGACTCAGTCAATTGAACAATTATACCTTTCATAACTAGAACCAAACAAAATACACACAACATATTTGGCACCCAGCCAATAAATCTTAAAGTAGCCTAATTTTTTTCTAGGAACAATCCTGCAGTAGATCTGGATAAAGCCCAGAAGGAAAATGATCTACCATTTTAAAAAAATTACCACAATTGTGCTTCTATCTTTGACTAACTTGGTATCTCTCCCTTAGAGTCAGAGCTCTAATGGTTTCTGCAATCCGTTGTCCTCTTTTTCCAATCAGGGAACAGAAACTATACCTTATTACTTATGTGACCAATCACCATTGACTATCACAGTGCTAAGTTTAAACCCACACATGAAGCTAAACATCTATCACCATCTAACCACACATGCTAAGTACTAAATACTTTTCAGCAAACTGTTCATGATCAGAGTGGAAAAAATAATATACAACTCAAACCTACAGAGAAGACAAAGAGGCTAAATTAATTGAGTAAATAATTTACATAACGCTAATATATAGATTGGAGGATGCTTCAGAATCCTTCCAAATCAGAGGAGCTATGATATTTAGCCCTAATCCAACAGTTCCTGCTCAGGCAACTCACAATGGGAGTCAGTTAATGGCAGTTTTGCCCAAGTTAGGGCTGCAAGAATGGGCCCCAATAAGTAACAATAAATATAAGAGTATACTGAAGGACTAAAATAGCAGCTGAAAATATTAAGGCCAACAAATGTAACAGAAACTGCCTTAATCCCTGACGTATTTTCAACGAACATAAATTGTCTCCATAGTGGACTTGAGGATGGGAGCATTTTATAACTCAAACACTCTGAGGGCCAAATCTTCCTTGGATGAGTATGGCCCATTGAAGACTATCGGACTACTCATCTGAATAAGGAGATAATGATTTACTTACACTTAAGTGAATTGCAATAAAGCAGATAGTTAACTAGTACCTCTCCCCATTCTGGGTTATGGGAATATTATATCTTTAAATGCATTTTGAGTGGCACTGAAGAAGATAGAAATGTTACATAACCAAGTGCAAGTCTGTACTCTCTCAGGAATACAGGACCCATCACTGTAAACTCTACAATTGAATTAATTGGCCAAGTCTCTCCAAGTGAAGGCTGACATTGATTTAGTTCATTGCATAAATGTGTTCATAGTTAGGCAACATTTACAAATGCAGGGTACAAGCATACCTTTGCTCAATCCAGTCAATTAGTTCTAAAGAGTCCATGAAACAGGGTGACCAGCCCCTTTATAGGCCAGGGGGCCTGGGGCTGACCAACCCTGTTTAATTAGCCCCACCCTGCAACAACTGTGGTGTATGTAGGGAGGAAGCCTGTTAGCGTGGAGCTAGCTGTAAAGGAGACTAGCATGAACTCCTGTGGTGCAGGCCCCTGGAATGTGATTCTAAGGCCAGCATTCCATAAGGAAGAGGCATCTGAAGAGAAGCTATAGGGGAAGGAGACTGTTTTGGTTTATGATATACTTGGACACCCAATATTGAAAAGCCTAGGGAGTCAGCAGGTTGATAAAAGTGAGAACAGCGAGTTGAGCCTAGGAGGAGTGAAGGACCTTTTGTTTGTGGGATCTTGGGACCATCGTTGAAAGTGGTACTCAGTTTGGGAAGTTTAATACCTCTGGAGGGGACTGAACTTTTAACTGACCTGGCCAGAGGAGTAGGCCACCGAAGGCCCGAAGAGAGAGATCCAACAGGAGGAACCTACCAAGGGAAAGGCCCTTCACCTAGCCACAAGGGGGTGTTGCCCGGAGAGTTGCTTCTGTGAATGTGGGGCTTGCTCTTGTGTGGGATCCTATAACAACCCAGAACTAGAACCGACAATGGGGCCCATCTAATGAGGGGCTGAGCTACCTCAACTCCCACTAAAATCCAGGTGCTAGGTGACTCAGATGCCCCACGGGATGTGACTTTAGGTAGGAGAAGTTTTGGGGATTGCAGTCCCAAAATGTGGGTGGAAAACATACCTTTTCCTCTGGAATAGCCACAAAACTAGGACTGATACTGAAAATAGTGTAATACTTATAACCATGAGTAAGTTTAATGAGCCTTCAATGAGATTACTTACTGTAGTTAGTACGGTGTCTAGTAATGTTTGCAGAATGGTGGGCAATGGGTTGCTTTTATGTAAAGTTAGGCAGACACTGCAAAATACTTTCAGCAAATATTGACTAAGAATTAAATGCTCACAGAAACAGCAATTTTTATGAACATACTAGAGAATATCCCCAAATACCAAATTTAAAATTCACCTGCCACAAACACACACACTGGAAAACCTGATTCTAAAAGTTATCTCGTCAAGGAACAGAAATGTACCTCATGATTTAACTAATTTTACACAGCTCAAATCTCAGACTTCACATACCAGATACTCTCATCAAATTGTTCGCAAGTGATCTTACATTCAAATAATTCTCTCAAGATAATGAGTAAACTTGAGAAAATTGCAATCTGTGTGGAGACAAAATATATCAAATAAATGATTCATTATGAATTATTCCCATAGCTAATTTTTTAAAAAATTAATTCCTTATTTTAAGAACGTCACTTCTCAGTACAGTCTTATTTTCGATAGAAAAGCTTGCACTATATATTTTTCCACTTCTACCCCCTTCTCTCTCCACCCTCCGCCCCGTCACCCCACAAAAAAGTCTAAAACTATCAAATTTGGGTTCGCTGCCTAATTTAGGCACTCATGTTTGAAAATGTTGGCCCAAAATTTACATAGTCAAATCTTTTGCCTCCAATAGTAATTTTGTGGAAGTTAGTATGGAATTTTCCTTCAGACCCACCAAATAAAACATTGAATAATTAATTAGGGGTATTACAGTTTTGGGATTATTGGCCAATATAACTGTTAGGATACTAGTAGAAATGGGTCAATCTTGTATGGGACTTCCCCGTCTCTAATTTGCACTATTTAATTCACCATTAGTATCTTTAGCACCATCTAGTGGTCTGACTCTGATCTCAGGTATTGTGTGTGGCTGTATCGCAGTGCTGATTTTTACCAACTATGCAGTAATGCATGTCATGTAACTAATATCCTAGATGAGCCTTTAGCAGTTACTGTATTATAGTGTGGTAGTGCCTAAAGACTACACTCAAAATTGGAGCCCCATATTCTGCTAGATGCTACACAAACACAGAGGAGGACACTGAACTTGGATGAGCAGGCCACTTCAGTGGCTAGAAATGCTTCCTTTTACCTCCAACTTGCTAAGAAACACCAGCCCTTCCTGTTAGATGAAGCCCTGGCCACAGCGATCCATGCATTTGTCACCAGCATATTGGAGCACTACAATTCATTGTATCTGAAGATGAATATGAAGACAATGCAAAGTCTGGAGTAAATGACAGCTGTTTATATCCATCCCAGTTTTGCTCAAGAGAGCACACTGGGTTTGTGCCCTGGTCACTCAGTTGGCTCCCACTTCTCATCTACTGCCAGTTCAGGACATCGGTCAATCTTCAAAGCCACTAATTGATCAGGTCATGACTAGACTGGAAGCCACATCTCCCTCTATGAACAGCATGGAAGTTGCTGTCCTCTGGGATAATGCAAAGCATAAAGTCCAGAATGAAGTGCATCAGGAGTTAAACATTTTCAGCTCAGGGGATCCGATAGTGGAATGGACTTCCAAAGGAGATTAGAAGAAGTCAGAATCTGGCCACCTTTAGGAAACATCGTTAACCTTCCTATTTAATAAATTTTCTCACCAAAATCCCATTTAAGACATCTACCGCTATGCTTTAAAAATAATTTTAAAACAAACAAACCACAGCAGAAGTTTCTATAACCCAAAAAGGGAGAAGAGTCAAACTCCATGAAGTCCACTGGCAACTTTGTCATTGCCACTCTATTTTACATGGAAGGTGCTCAGATACTACAGTGACTGGCGGTAGTATAAAATTATGAGAAAGAGACCAACAGCTGGATACAGTCCCCACCTTGAGGAGCATTAGCATAATTTGAGATGAGATATAATATGCATATGTGAAAAGAAAAAAAAAAAGGAATGACAGCTGTGGGGGAAGAGAAAATAGGTGATAATGAATTTACACAATTTTGCTATGCGTTTCTGGGGGGTTGAGGTTTTTTTGTTTTGTTTTGTTTTTGTACAAGGTATTTAACATTCTTTGGGAATAAAAAGTAGTGCTCTGTGGTCACTCAAAAGTATAATGTCCAAGAAAAGTGCAATACATATCTGGCATCACCCATAATCACATTATTTGATAACGGATGCCTTATTATGTAAATTCTTCAAGTTCAAATTCTATTAGCAGCAGTATTCCTTTGACTCTTCCTCAGGAGGAGATTACTCTGAAAAGATCAGTAATTGTGTTACTCACTCAAATTTAACCACCATCAGAAATAGAGGGGAAAGCGCTCTACTCGTCCACTGTTCCCTCGTCTAGCACATCCTTTTGATCCGGATACGTTGAGGTATATGCAAAATATTCATTTTTAAATGACTATATTAATTTTCTATTGTTAAATTACAATATACTACTCCCACCAGACAAATTTTTGTTTTTTATGGAAGTTGATTCAGTATTAGCCCTGATCTACACTACGAGGTTAGGTCAAATTTATAAGCAATGCGTCTACACAACCAAACCTGTTCTGTTGACCTAAAGGGCTCTTAAAATCAACTTCTGAACTCCTCCCCAGTGAGAGGAGTAGTGCTAAAATAGACCTTGCTAGGTCAAATTTAGGGTAGTGCAGATGCAATTCGACAGTACTGGCCTCCGGGAGCTATCCCAGAGTGCTCCAATGTGACTGCTCTGGACAGCACTTTCAACTCCAATTCACTAGCCAGGTACACAGGAAAAGACCTGGGAAATTTTGAATTTCATTTCCTGTTTGGTCAGCGTGGTGAGCTCAGCAGCACATGTGACCATGCAGTCCCCCCAGAGCTCCAGCATGGACCAGACTGGATCTGATTGCTGTATGGGGAGAAAAATCTGTGTAGGCCGAACTCCTATCAAAAAGAAGAAATGCTAATATATATGCCAAAATCGCACAGGGCATGGCGGAGAGAGCCTACAACAGGGACACACAGCAATGCCGCGTGAAAGTTAAGGAGCTCAGGCAAGCCTACCAAAAGACAAAGGAGGCAAACGCTTGCTCTGGGTCAGAGCTCCATACATGCCACTTCTATGATCAGCTGCATGGCATTCTGCGGGGGACCCTACCACTATCCGTGGACACCTGTAAGGGGGGGGAGTCTCATGCAACAGGAGCAGGAGGATTTTGTGGATGAGGAAGAGGAGAATGTGCAGCAGGCAAGCGGTGAAATCCGTTCTCTCCGGCAACCAGGACCTTTTCATCACCCTGGACCCAATACCTTCCAAGGCAGGATCCCCGACCCTGAAGGTGGAGAAGGCACCTCTGGTGAGTGCATATTTGTAACTACAGTACAGGGTTTAAAAGTAATAGAGTTTAATGTTTGATTTGCCCTGAAGAATTGGGAAGCATTTGTGGTCAGTACAGCTACTGGAAAAAAGTCTTAACATGTCTGGGAATGGAACAGGAATCCTCCAGGGACATCTCTCTGAAGCTCTCCTGGAGGTACTCGGAAAGCCTTTGCAGAAGGTTTCTGGGGAGGGCTGCCTTATTTCATCCTCCAAGGCAGAACACTTTACCACGCCAAGCCAGTACCACGTGCTCTGGAATCATTGCAGCACAAAGCATGACAGCGAATGGTCCTGGGTTTTGGTCACATTCAAGCAACATTTGGTCTATATCTTTCTGTGTTAGCCTCAGGAGAGTGATATCATTTATGGTCACCTGGTTGAAATAGGGGAATTTTTGTAAGGGAAAAATATCCCGTTCATGCTGGGCTCTTTGCACATGGCAAACAGGGATCATCCCTGAAAATAGCCATGAGGTGGAGTGGGGAGAGATGTGTGCTGCACATCCACCCGAAAACCACAGCCCCTCCTTTTAAATGGCAAACCCAACCAGCATTACTTGCTATGGGAAAGGAGGGCGCTGCAGTTTGAAACCATTCTCCCACATTCTGAAGGTGGAAGAAGCCAACCCCGTGTACCCTTTGGCTTACCATGGCTGCCTGGAAACCGAATTCTGTTGCCCAGCCATGTGCTCAATATAAATATATAAATACTCAATATATTGCTCAATATAAAAAGCAAAATGCGACCTTGTACCTAAAGCACATGGGCTGCCTGCTATGAATCGCTTGATTCTCTGTGAAAGTTGCCCTTTTGTTCTCAGAAATGTATCATCCTAAATTTTACTCTCCCTTTTTATCTGCCCTGCAGGTGCAAATGTTTCTATGTTCCTCCTATCATCCTCATTCATGAGGTTATCGCAGATCAGAAGGCGAAAAAAAATGCATTTGCGATGACCTGTTTTCTGAGCTCATGCAGTCCTCCCACACTGATAAGGCACAGCTGAATGCATGGAGGTATTCACTGTCAGAGGCCAGGAAAGCATTAGATGAGCATAATGAGAAGAGGCAGGAGGCAATGCTGAGACTAATGGGGGAGCAAACGGCCATGCTCAGGCGTCTGGTGGAGCTTCAGGAAAGGCAACAAGAGCACAGACTGCCACTGTACAACTCCCTGCCCTTCTCCTCAAGTTCCATATCGCCCTCACCAGATGCCCAAGAACGTGGGGAGGGAGGCTCCAGGCATCCACTCCACGGGATGGCCCAAGCAACAAAAGACTGTCAAACAGTTTTGATTTACAGGGTGGCTACAATAAGCAATGTGGCCTTGTCCTTCCCTCCTCCCCCATCCCACCTGGGCTACCTTGTCAGTTATCTCACTTTTTTTTTTTAAATTAATAAAGAATGCATGATTTCAAAACAATAGTGACTTTATTTCCTTTGCCACCTGTGATCAAAGGGGGGAGGGTGGTTGGCTTACAGGGAATTAAAATCAACAAAGGGGGTGGGTTTGTAGCAAGGAGAAACACACAACTGTCACACCGTAGCCTTGCCAGTTATGAAACTGGTTTCAAAGCCTCTCTGATGCGCAGCGCGCCCTGCTGTGCTCTTTTAATTGCCCTGGTGTCTGGCTGCTGAAAATCAGCCACCAGGCGATTTGCCTCAACCTCCCACCAGCCATAAAATCTCCCTTTTACTCTCACAGATATTATGAGCAAGCAGCAATAACAATGGGAATGTTGGTTGTGTTGAGGTCTAACCTAGTCAGCAAACAGTGCCAGCGAGCTTTTAAACATCCAAGGCACATTCTACCACCATTCTGCAGTTGCCCAGCCTATAATTGAACTGCTCTTTACTACTGTCCAGGCTGCCTGTGTACAGCTTTGTGAGCCATAGGAACAAGGGGTAGGCTGGTTCCCCAAGGATAACTATTGGCATTCCAACATCCCCAACAGTAATTTTTTGGTCTGGTTAGTAAATCCCTTCTTGCAGCTGCTTGAACAGCCCAGAATTCCTAAAGATGCGAGCGTCATGCACCTTTCCCAGCCATGCCACATTGATGTCGGTGAAACGTCACTTGTGATCCACCAGTGCTTGCAGCACCATTGAGAAGTACTACTTGCGGTTTACATACTGGTTGGCAAGGTGGTCCAGTGCCAAGATAGGGATATGCGTTCCGTCTATTGCCCCACCACAGTTAGGGAACCCCATTGCAGCAAAGCCATCCAGTATGACCTGCACATTTCCCAGAGTCACTACCCTTGCTAGTAGAAGATCAGTGATTGCATTGGCTATTGGATCACAGTAGATTTGCCCACTCCAAATTGATTCCCGATTGACCACTAAGCAAGCTTCCACAGGGCTATCGCCACTCACTTCTCAGCTGTGAGGGCAGCTCTCATCTTGGTATTCCTGCACTTCAGGGCGGGGGAAAGCAACTCAAAGTTCCAGGAAAGTGGCCGTATGCATGCAAAAGTTTCACACCCACTGGGAATCATCTCATACCTGCAACACTGTGCTTGTTTGCCAGGCCCAGAATCGGCATTCCACTGTATAAACCTGCCCCACTGCCGCCATGATGTCCCAATTACCACAGCCTGTGCTTTCAGGAATGTTTGTGTCCATGTCCTCATCCTGATGTCTCCTAGCTTGGTTCTGCACATACTGCAGAATAATGCATGAGGTGTTTAGAATGCTCACAACAGCCATGGTGAGCTGAGCAGGCTCCATGCTTGCCAGGCTATGGTGCCTGCATGGGAAACCCAGGAAAAAAGGCACAAAACAATTGTCTGCCGTTGCTTTCACGGAGGGAGGGGAGACTGATGACAACTACCCAAAATCATCCACGACAATGTTTTTGCCCCATCAGGCACTGGGAGCTTAACTCAGAATTCCAATGGGCAGCAGAGACTGTGGAAAGTGTGGGATAGCTACCCACAATGCACCGCTTCATGAGTTGATGCTAGCCATGGTATTGAGGACGCACTCAGCCGACTTAATGCGCTTAGTGGGGACATACACAATAGACTGTATAAAATCACTTTCTAAAGATCGACTTCTATGAAATCAACCTAATTTTGTAGTGTAGACATACCCTTAGTGTCCTATATTCTGACTGGTTTTGAGAACTGATTTATTTTGGGATTTAGCCAGTTTATCCAAAGAACTCCTGATCATGGTGTCTGTTTTTTGCTGTAAGTTTGGATTTTTGATTAGTGAGTCAGACATCACAATCTGAAGTTTGGCCTCTCTTAGAAGCAAACCATTGTCCTACGGTGAATTGGAAGGCCACTCTCTCACCCACACAGACATTGCATACCATTTCATTAACAAACAGCTCTCAGGCTTTATCTCTGTCTTTTCATGTATATGTCTCTGCAAATGCTGATAATATTTAGGAGAGGAGTACTTGTAATCTTCCTGTTCTCAGTGATTTAGCTTACATCAAAGCCTTCTTTGTGCTGTCTGCAGAACCTCACTACTCTGTGATGAATGTTGCAGGAGATGCATATTTCACAGAATGGATGATCCAGTATTCCTGGGGACTTCCACCTACTTTCATTCATCATATTGCCCTTAGCTGTAGACAGGACTCTACAAAACAAATCATTCTTAGGCATACAATGTATGCCTTTAAAAAGATATTTTTGTCAACAAAATGAAAAGCTGTAGAAAGAACAAAAACATAGTGGCACTCTCATAACTTCATACATTCCTCTTGAAAAATGAGATTGAATGAGGGGCTCCATGATTTACAAGAGTGCTCAACTTACAGAATATACTTCCTGTCTCCTGGAATGGAGTTGTCCCCCTCGCCTCGATACATCTCAGCCAGCAGAGCTGCCCAATAAATGCAAGCCAGTAACTCAATGCCACAACTGTGGCAAACACTTTGGGCCACAACTGTATCATTGAGCCATTGGTCTGCGTTGGGGCAGAGGGGAGGGAGCTGGACTAACACATTAAGACCTTGGGTGGAACTATGCTCCAGGAAGGCACAATTCTCTCTGAGCAGGCCAGTGTGCAGGGAAATGTTGCTGCTTTCCCCCATAGGACAAGGCTGTCTGACTCCTCCCTCTCTGCTAATGCCACAGATAAGCCTTCCTCCCTTGAGTGCAAGGATTGCAATTGTGACTGGCACACATGCTAGCCATGTAATGAGTAGAGAAGGCTCCTTCCGCCCTCTTCTCCCCTGCCCAAATCCCACACTCCAGTGTATTAGCCAGCCAACAATCAAACCCTTTCTGTGTAAGAACATTTAGTGATCTTAAACAAGTCAGTTAATAAACAAGCATAAGTGAGATGAACTGTATATCAGTAAAGTTCATAGAGCCTTGTGCTGCGATTCCTCAACACGCATTGAAGTCAACTAGACTTTTAGTTCAGTACCTTTCAGGATCAGGTCCTATATTTGTACACTGCTCACAAATAAAAAGGAAAACAATGCCTAATAATATAGATTGGAAGGGAAAGCATCCCAGCTCCTCCTCTTTATATTATCCTAAGGTGATTAGGCTGCAGAATAGTACAAATTTTCTCTCTCCCACAGGCTTCACACTCATCCTTTGCTTTTGTTAGGGTCAAAACATACATGAGCACTTCTGAAACTTTGCTGATAATTGTATGCCGAGGAAAGCTATCCAAGTAGCAAATCATCTTCTGTTGACCAGTAAGCTCAAGGTTTAATAGATTCATAGATTCCAAGGTCAGAAGGGACCATTGTGATAATTTAGTCTTCCCCCAAATAGTTCCTAGAACATATTTAGAAAAACATCCAATCTTGACTTTAAAATTGTTAGTGATGGAGAATCTACAATGACCCTTGGTAAATTGTCCAATGGTTAATTACACACTGCTAAAATTTACACCTTATTTTCAATCTAAATTTGGCTAGCTACAAACTCCAACAATTTAATTGCATTATATGTTTCTCTACAGGATTGAAGAGACCATTATTAAATATTGGCTCCCAAGGAAAAAGAGACAAAGTGTAAGCTAAACTCAACATGACAGGAGTAAAGAAATCTAATTATATTCCATCTCCACTGAGTCATATGCATCCAAAATGTACATTAAATAAACTACACACAGTTAAGTTTTAGTATGAATAAAAGATCACTAGAAAAGGGCTTATGCAGAGAGTTTTCTGTGATGATGGATACCTTCTGGCTGTGACCTTTAATCTTCAAAACTGGTATTGCTGTACTTGTCACTCAGCTCTTTCCTTCTTCTCAGCCTTGTAAGAGTGAAATGTTTTTGTTCAATCTGCTGACATTGCAACATGCATATTGCCAGCTGCTCTGACACACTTATTAACCCCCTTTCTACATTCATCCTCTTCACCTGTATTTTGATAAGGTAGACATAACTGTATACTTGTCTGTATTCTGCTTGCTTTTTAGCTCTTACATCTGTCTTTTTTTGCAGTTCTTAACTACATAAGAGCATTTTCAAAAAGAAACTGATGTAAGAGCTATTTTTATGCTCAACCTGACACTTTGTTTTAGAACACATATGAACAACTGAGTATCACAATGGCTGTAGCATTTTGAAACAAAGAAAATGCACAATTGCATTTCATACCTCTCAGTTAAACAATTTTCTGTAATCAGTTTCTTTTGATTCACTCTCTCATCACACACAAGATGAATAAACTGCACAGTTTAATAAAGAGAGACTGGAACTTGAATCCTACTGTATTGTGTTTCAGGTAAATATGTAAGCCAGTGTGGGAGCCATGTCATGAGAAAGCTGATTCGCTACACCAGGAGCTAAAAAGAAAGCATGCTATAGGATAAAACAGGAAAACAACTCTTTAATCAAAGTAATTATTCCAAAGACTCAATAACAAGTCATCCTAACTAGGAATAAACTAGGATTCCTTCAAGAGGGAGAAAAAATATTCACCACCTCTAGACTATTCCCAGAATTCCTTTTCCCTCCATTTCTCCCATTCACTACACCACCACCACCATACTCCAAAGGCCATTTCAGAACTACAAGATGTACTATTTGTCACTACGACTGTGCTAATTAACTAATTCAGTTTGGTTTTCTAAAAGTATCTTTCAAACAACTTTGGCTTCAGAAGAATCCATCTTCCAAGAAGATGGTAATCCGACATCATCCGGTAAGAGCTTATCTTCATGGGCACACTGAGGAAAGTCAAGGCTAATCAACTAGGTGTGAAGTTAATGTGCATGAGTTAAAGGCCTCTTTATTGTTTAATGAGGCATCCACATGAAGGTTTAACTTAGGGTGACCAGATGTACCTATTTTATCGAGATTGTCCTGATATTAGGGACTTCTATAAGATCCTATTACTCCACCCAGTTCCAATTTTTTTTCCCTTGCAATCTGGTCACCCTAATTTAACTTGCGTTGGCTTACACACATTTACTTCACACTGTTAGCTGATTTGCCTTCATTTTCCTGAGTGTCCCTATATAGATATGCTCTACAATAGATATATATGAAATGAAACTGATAATGAAGTAAATTGACAAGCCAAAGTAGGGCTGTTGGCTTGTCTTCCCCAGACTCCTTCAGGCCCTTTTCTTAGGCCACAATTTAATAATTCAGTCAAGAACTCAAGTAGTAACACTCAACAAAGCTAATGCCCCTACCAACATAAGCTGCACCTTTCACTCTATACCCCTCTCTTTTTCTGCTCCAAAAGCCAATCAGAGGAGTCAACCTCCCTCCTGCCGCTCTTTTTCCCTGAGCCACTTTCTGGCTTTTATAATTAGTTGATCTTTTCCTAGCTGGGTCTCATAATCTAACTGGCCCGGATAACTTCAGCTGGCCCTTAAGGGTCAGGCCACGCAGTTACAAAGATGAACCTCACACAGCAATGCTCTGTAATTTTCTCTCTAACAAACAACAACAAATTTGTGTTTCATATGAGATCATGGCAATGGAAAAGAAGCACATGGGAGAGGATGGATAATGGTTCTCCCAATAGTCATCTTATACTTGGGATATATTCTCCATAATGGAACAACAATGGAAATGAAATGGCTGTTGCAGCACATGAGAAAAAGAAATTATGTAGTTGTGTGTATTCTAATACACTGATGAAATTTCAATAAAGATTTTTTAAATGCATCTTGAAATGAGCAAAGGAGAAGCTTTCAAATAGCAGTTACATAGCCAATAGCACTGTCTATTGACGTTCTAAATGTAATGATTAAGTGGGGGGCAGATTTTCAAAGCTGGGTGCCTGCCATTTGTGCTTTGGACACACCATCCTCAGCACCTCAATAATTACATTTAGAAATACTAATACAGAAGATATCGAATGCAATTTCATTCAAAAGAATTCATTTTTGCCTTATTAGTTTTGGGGAAACTGTTCTGATGTGTTTTAGTTGCTGTTGTGTCTTTTAGTAGGACAATTCTATAAAGTATTGCAAGGAATAAAGAGAATTACAATGAAATTGAGAAAGATAGGCAGAGATTACTGTGTAAGTAAGTACATTAGGCAATAATGGATCATTAATCTATTTATGTAGAAAAGGAGAAGGAGCAGATCAAGAGTAAAGCAAGACAGATAACTGTGATTTTGACATCCAAATAGTGAATGTCTTGGTCCCTTTAGGACTAAAGAACTATTGAGAAAGTGTGAGATCGATCTTCATTAAATTGGAGAAAGTCTATTCCTATCAGCTCTAGAGTACTCAATCTTTATTTTCTAAGGAGATTTTTTTTTTTAAATGAGAGGATAGTAACTCTTGTTATTTAGACTACTTCTCTCACAGTGGCAAAGGGCTACAGTTCCTGGTACCAAGCAATATTCATAGAAAAAAAAGAAACTTTAAAGAATCATTTTTCTCTTTGGTTAGGGATTCATACCACTGGTAGGACAGGGCATCTTTTGCGTGGGACTCGATAGACTGCTCAGGAGATATATTCAACTAGCCCATTTTCTAGTTGCATCACGTCCACAGCAAGAGCCACCAACATTTGATGGTGGTGACTCCATAGCCCAAAGTGGAGTGGGCCTGGGGGCACTGTGTCTTGCCAAACCACTTTAGGAAGACTTTCCCACAAGGGAAAGTCTAAACTACAAAATTAAGTTGACCTAAGTTATGTTGACATACAGACACCACAGTAATTAAAATCGCTTTTGCATGCGCACACAATATTCCTTGTGTCGGTGATGCATGTCTTCTCTAGCAGTGCTTGCATCTACCACATGGAGTGAATCTTTAGTTCCCTTTTGTTTGTTTTTTTCTTCTTTAACTTTTAGCTTAGCTTTTCATCACAAATTAGCTACTGTGACAAAGTTCCTCCTCTACCTTGGTGGGCCTTGCACTTATTGGTGGATTTACTCGCCTCAGAGATTCACGGCACCCCTCAGTTTTCGTGAACCCACAGTCCAGGTCAACTCTTCCTGTGTCTGACCAGGAATTGGGAGATTTGGGGGGAAACCTGGGACCGCCCTCTACTATGGGTTCCAGCCTAGAACCCTGTGGAATGCAGCTGTCTAGAGTGCCTCCTGGAAAGCTGTGCGACAGCTACAACTCCCTGGGCTACTTCCCCATGGCCTCCTCTCAACACCTTCTTTATCCTCACCATAGGACTTTCCTCCTGGTGTCTGATAATGCTTGTACTCCTCAGTCCTCCAACAGTACATGTTCTCACTCTCAGCTCCTAGTGCCTCTTGCTCCCAGCTCCTCATACGCACCACAAACTGAAATGAGCTCTTTTTTAAACCCAGGTGCCCTGATTAGCCTGCCTTAATTGATTCTAGCAGCTTCTCGATTGGCTGCAGGTGTTCTAATCAGCCTGTCTGCCTTAATTGTTTCCAGAAAGTTCCTGATTGTTCTGGAACCTTCCCTGTTCCCTTACCCCGGGAAAAGGGACCTGCTTAACTTGGGACTAACATCTCTCCCTTCTATTTCACTCCAGTAGCCCTCTGGCCTGGAGGAAGAAGGAGGGAGAGGGCTGCTGCTGCTAGGCCCTGGGCTCTCCCTGCTGCGACTGCTGCTCCACTGGCTGGGCCAGACACCACCCCTCCCCCCCGTCCTCTGCTACCTGGTTGCTGGCCGGCTGCTAGACCCCCTCCACCCCTGGGTGCTGCTACTGCTCCAACTGCAGCCCCTTGAGGGGGGAGCCTGCTGGCCCACTCCCCAGAAGGGGAGAGTGAGGGACCCCAGCCGTTGCTGCTGTGGACACCACCAACACCACCACCACCACCACCACCTGAGAAGGGTCCTTTCTGCCTGCCTGGATCACCACCTGGAGTTCCTGGAGCTGCTGCTGCGGAGCTTGCTGCCTGGAGCTGCTGAAGCCTTGAAGAAGAGAAGGAGAGGACCATCTACCGGTGGGGGAGTACCTAGAGACTTTGCAGAACACTGTGGAGAAGACCTTAAGACTGAGTAACTTTCAAACTGTGCTCTTGTGGTGGGAGTCTTGACCGTGTTTCCAGGGACACGGGGGATGTGGCGTGGAGCTGCCCCCCGATCCATCTGTATCCCCCTCCAACCCCACCACCACTAGCACCACCGCTGCTCCCTCCACCACCCCCACTAGCTGTATACCATCTGCCTCAGCTCCTGCCTCTGGACTCAGCTGCTTGCTTGGCTTGCCATGCCCCGATTCCACCCTTTGGCCCAGAAGCAGTAACCAGTCCAAATTGACTTTGTGCAAGCGCACATGGGCACACGTGCCCCCCCTGACTGCCTACCTCACAGCTTTGCCCTTGCAACCTGCCCCATTTGCCATTTGCAGCTTTTGCCCCCCCTTATGCCCCAGCCTCCACTTATTAGCTTCAGTTTGCCTGCCTCACCTTTTTCCTTCTGCAGCCTTTGTTTGCCCTGCCCCAGTCTCTGAAGCTAGCCCCTTGGTTTCCCTGTCCTAACTCCAGCCCACTTAGTCCCTTGCTCTGTGTGCCCATGCCCCCTCCCATGTGCTTGTGCAACTACCCATTTTAGTTTCAACCCTCTTCACTGCACCCCCAATGCGGTTGTATAGAAACATGTCACCTGGCTTCTGGCAGAAGATGGCACCCCCCTCATGGATCCGGTGGAGATGTGCGGAAGGGCGAGAGCTTTCTACGCAAGCCCTTTCTCCCCGGATCTGACCGATCCTAACGCTTGCAGAGTGCTCTGAGAGGAGCTCCCTATGGTCAGCGCAGGCGACCGAGACCGGCTAGAGCTGCCTCTCACTCTGGCCGAGTTCTCAGAAGCCCTCCGTCGCATGCCCACCAATAAATCTCTGGGCATGGACGGGCTGACCGTGGAGTTCTACCGCGTGTTCTGGGACGTCCTCGGCCCAGACATAGTCACCGTCTGGGCCGAGTCTTTGCAGAGCGGGGTCCTCCCTCTTTCGTGCAGGCGAGCCGTGCTTGCCTTATTGCCGAAGAAGGGGGACCTCCGCGATTTATGGAATTGGCGTCCTGTCTCGCTCCTCAGCACGGACTACAAAGTTGTGGCAAAAGCAATCTCGCTGTGGCTAGGGTCCGTGCTGGCAGACGTGGTCCACCCAGACCAGACCTCCACCGTCCCGGGCCACAGCATCTTCGACAACCTATATCTGGTCCGGGACCTTTTGGAACTCGGGTGTAGGAATGGTCTGTCATTCGCCCTCCTGTCCTTGGATCAGGAGAAGGCGTTCGACAGGGTGGATCACGGGTATCTCCTGAGCACTCTGCAGGCATTTGGCTTTGGACCCCAGTTTGTGGGTTTTCTCCGGGCCCTGTATGCCTCCACAGAGTGTCTGGTCAGGCTCAACTGAACCCTGACTGAACCGGTCAGCTTCGGGCGAGGAGTACAGCAGGGATGCCCCCTCTCGGGCCATCTGTACGCTCTGGCAATCGAGCCCTTCCTCTGTCTCTTCCGAAGGAGGTTGACAGGGTTGGTGCTGTGGGAGCCGGAGCTGCGGCTGGTCCAGTCGGCATACGCTGACGACATGCTCCTCGTAGTCCAGGACCCGGGTGACTTGGCGCAGGTGGAGGCTTGCCAGGCCATCTATTCGGCAGCCTCCTCCGCACGGGTCAACTGGGTCAAGAGCTCTGGCTTGGTGGTAGGGAACTGGTGGCAGGCGAGCTCCCTCCCACCCGCGCTTCAGGCCATCTAGTGGAGTGCGGGTCTGCTGCTTTATCTCAGTGTTTACCTTTCTGCCATGCATCCCTCTCTGCCGGAGAACTGGCAGAATTTAGAGGGCAGGGTGATAGAGCAGCTCCGGAAATGGACAGGACTACTCCGGTACCTCTCCCTTCGAGGGAAAGCACTGGTGCTTAATCAACTAGTCCTGTCCATGCTCTGGTACTGGCTCAATACCCTGGTCCCGGCCCGGGGTTTCCTGGCCAACCTCCGGACATAGATTCTGGACTTCTTTTGGTCAGGACTGCACTGGGTCCCTGTAGGGGTTCTCCATCTACCCCTGGAGGAGGGAAGGCAGGGCCTGAAATGTCCGCTTACTCAGGTCCATGTCTTCCGCCTCCAGGCCCTGCAGAGGCTCCTTTATGGTACAGATAGTCCGGGGGGAGCATACTGGCGTACGCCTTCTTACACCGCTTCTGAGGGCTCCGATATGACCGGCAGCTCCTTTATCTCCATCCAAGAGGTCTTCCGCAAGACCTCTCTCTGGGCTGCCGATCTTCTACCAGGATCTCCTCTGGACCTGGAAACTGTTTTCAATGACCAGGTCCGTGGCGGCCTCCGAGGGGGTAGATCTCCTCGCGGAGCCCCTGCTACACAACCCCCAGCTCTGTGTGCAGGTGGCAGAGTCCCGCTCGGTGCACCAGAGATTGGTCCTGGCAGAAGTCACAAGAGTCGGAGACCTCCTGGACTATGACTGGGGAGACTGGCTGGATCCCCTGACACTCGCTCAGCGCATGGGTCTCTCCAGACCTTGTACTCCCCGGCGCATACTTCAGGAGGTGAAGGCCGCTTTGCCGCCTGCTGCTCGGGTTTATCTCGACCGGGTCCTGCACGAGGGCACGCCCCGCTCACCCTCTACCCCAGGCCTGCCGGACCTTTTAATTGGACTCCTGTCCCGTGGACCCAAACGACCCTCTCACCCCTTCACTGTAAGCCAGCTGCACGAGATGCAGCCAGTCTGCTTTCAAACCGTGCCAAGAAAACATCTATACACGCTCGTGCTCCATACCCTTCACACCCTCACATCCCGATACAACATGGCGGGACCTGCTGCCACCTTTAGAGGGTGAGGAGCCCCAGTGGGCCAGCCTATATTCCACCTTAGTCCTGAGACCCTCTGGGAATGTCAGTTGGCAGCTCCTTCACGGAGCCGTGAGCACGGGCATGTACTTGGCGCGGTTCACCTCAATCCCAGACACCTGCCCCTTTTGCGGCGTGAGGGAAACCCTGGCACACATATACCTGGAGCGTGCCAGGCTGCAGCTCCTATTCCGGCTCCTCATTAATATTTTCATACACTTTTGGTTGCACTTTTCCCCTCACCTTCATATCTATGCACTCCCTATCCATGGTCCCACAAAGTCACGCGATCTCCTGGTCAACCTCCTCCTGGCCCTAGCTAAAATGGCCATCTATAAAACCAGAGTGAGGAGGTTGACCGATGGAGTCTCCTGTGACTGTGGGGCCTATTTCCGATCCCCGGTCCGTTCACGTATCTGGGCAGAGTTCCTCTGGGCGGCGTCCTCTGACTCCCTTGACACCTTTGAGGAGCAGTGGGCGCTGTCCAGGGTTCTCTGCTCAGTGTCCCTGTCCGGTTCCCTTCATTTGACCCTTTGACCATACTCCTGTCCCTGTTATTTCATTAGTTGTCTCCCAGAATTTTAGGCTAGGGGGGACCCTTTAGCAGTGGATGGGCTTCGCCCGCCCACTTCCCAGATCCCAATAGGATCACTCTCCTGGTAGCCGTCTGGCCTGACCCTGTCACACTACTCAACATTTGACCCTTTTCTCCAACCATCAATCTCGGATATTGAGGAACCTGGACCACTGGACTCATTTGGCGTGCCAGAGATGAGGATAGTCCTTTGTCTCATATCACCAGGTCCCCAAGAAAGTGTGTGAGTATGCTAGTCGAAGTAGACTTTGTAACAAATGATACCATAGGTACCCCAGAACTGTATTATTTCTGCTTGATTCGGTGGTTTGGAGCTTTCATAACTTTTCTCTTTATTTTAATAAAAATCTCTAAAGCTTGGCTTTGTTCTTGGCGTAATTGTTCTTGCCACACACCCCAAAGGGTCCTTACAAAAAGTATTGACCTCTCTACGTTTAATTCTGTGTAGCCTGATTTCCAGGACAAGAACTTGATTATCTTCTAGTCAGATCATTGGCAAGCCTATAATATATAACCCTCTAAAAATCAGGTTAACTCCACATCCTCTTTCTTCTCCTCCTTACGTGGCTGAGCCGCTCTGCTGGTGTGGATGGAGAGACCTTCAAGCCCACATTTCCAGCTGCAAAAGCTACACAGAGGTACTATTGTGAATGTATTCACAGGGTAAATGGAAATTTTTTAAACTGAACTCACTCCCCTTGATCCGCACAAGTTGCGAGCACTGCATTTTTACTTCTCCTTGGGATTCATAGAGCACAGTGGCAATCTCAGCCATGGTGAGTATGTCCCAGGGGGCAGTTAGGGCAATATGGGGGGGCAGCTCTCGGGCATGAGTATATGCAGATAGGGCAATTGAACTGAATATTTGCAGTGTTTTCCACAGGCTGTGATGATTTTAGCCAATCTCATTCCATAGAGGCTGAAAGGGAACAGCTCCTGCAGGCATCCAGCTGCGGACCAGGTCTATATGCTGCTAGCTTGGGTGCCGTAATGGTGCCTGATGAAGTAACTATGGAGTAGTGTTGGAAAGCGTCCTACCGTGGAGGAAGAAATAAGGCAGCCCTCCTCAGAAACCTTCAGCAGGGGATTGAGACTATTTTCTGGTTTCCTCAAGATTTCTATGAAGGATTCACATGATATCCCGGTGCACATGAACTGTTCTTCAGGGTCTCCTCTGTCTAACTGTACAGGGGAATGAGAAGCAGATCACAACTGTACCTCTACTGATTTCACTACCTCTTCTAGCATGATTAAAGAGAGAGTAAATGAACAGATGTGTCCCTGCAATATCAAAGCAAACTGCCTACTTACTAGAGTTCCTTCTCCTGCATCAGGCTCGCCCATGCTGGACTGTAGGGACTGGCTCAATTGCTCTGGAGTCAAAAAACAGCTCCTGGCTTACTGCATCACTGGATCCTACAGTCGCCTGTCCCCTATACTCCTCATCGTCCCAACACCTTCTCCTTAAATGTTCCCTCTGGGGGCCAGTGAGTCCAGTTCCCCTGAAGTATCCATGCGGTTGATAGTGGGCTCTCCACCAAGGATGGCACACAGCTCTTTGTAAAAGTAGCACGTCTGCTGTTCCACACTGGAGCGACTGTTAGCCTCCCTTACCATCTGGTAAACCTGGCAAAGCTCTTTGACTTTCACACAGCACTGCAGTGAGTCTCTCCTTTAGCCCTATTCACCCAAGCCCTGAGCAATTTGCTTGTAGATATCGATGTTTCTATGGCTGGATTGGAGCTGTGCATGCAATACTTCCTGTGTACTCCAGGCAGGAGTCTGTCGGCAGCATGGCGCCGATATGGTCAGCTGGGCAGTTACTAGGTGAGGTCTCCATGCTGAGCAAACAGGAAATGGAATTTCAAAAATTTGCGGGTTTAAAAGGGGAGACACGTGTACCTGGCCGCTTTGCAGCAGAGTTCAAAATGGTGACCAGAGCGGTCATGATGGGGCATTGTGGAACACTTACAAGAGGCCACTAAAGTTAACATAAGTAATTCAGTGTCTATACGGACACTGCATCACCCTAACTACATTGACTTAAGTGTTGTGCCTTTTGCAGAGAAGGAGTTAAATTGGTGAATTATACTGGTGGGAACATTTTAGTGTAGAAACTTACAGTTAGCTCAATGTAAGCTGCTGTGCCTCCACCTAACTTTGTAGCGTATTCCAGGCCTTAGTTATACTAGTGGAAGCTGGGATAACAGAGCTGAAGTTGTCCCATGTTTTGCATTAGTATCTCTCCATCCAGTTTCCAAAATAAGCGCTTTTTATATTTATGTGGTTACATTTCAGATAGTTTTTCAAAGATGGTTATAATTTACACAGATAGGTAATGTCAAATTTGATGTTTTTGTAGAAATATATCTTGCAAGACATTGACCAGTAGCAAAAATAGAATAATTGATTTCTGAAAACTTATTTGACTATGCCAATCTTTATTTCTCATCAAAGAATATCAAAGAACCTCTTTCTCCATCCAGTTCTAGAGCTTGATTCAGCTCTCCTCTCCAGAGCTTCAGAATTTGGCACAACTTGTGCATTACAGGGGCAGAGATCAATTCATCTATCATACGGCTGATTTGGAGGTACTTTACCATTTTCCAGTAATGTTAGTTTCCAGATCTACATCTTAATATGCTATATTGTTCCTCCTTCACCTGCATCTTACCAGATGTAAAAAGGAGACAAAAATGAAAATAGTTTACATATGTTTTCCATATACTACCATTTGAAACAGAGATCTTAAGATAATCCACTGAGCATAGCTGATTCCAGAGTATGGTAAGAAAAATTTGTATTTTAAAAATAATTTAAAATGGAATGAACTAAGTTAATATGAATGGAAAAATAAAGATTTTGTTTTTACTAGCTTTTCAACTAGTGGGACGTTTGTTACCAAGTATTATTCTGTAAATCTCCTTTGGCTGAGGACATACTGTAAAGATAATAATTGTTACTATAATTATAATTATTCACCAGGAAATGAGACTAGGTAAGTTCAGGGAATGAGTCTATATCATGTCATGTATATTTATTTTTGAAGTCTTTCAGTATCTTTTGACATTACTTTAGACTTTACAGGAAGGAATTTGTTTTAATATTTTATATGCTAGTTAGGTGCTTTACTACACCCATTACTATGGTATCTAATGGACTAAAAAAAAATCACAAAAAATATACAATAATAGTATCTGTCCCTTCTCTTTTCCTTCCCACAGGTAGTAAAAATTTGTTCTGAATAATTTTTTCAAAAAAATAAATGATTGTACAGAAGTTAAAGTCACGCACATTAGTTTGGCACTTTATCCTGGAAGCAGCCTGGCCTAGGCTCATCTTTAGCCAGCTGCTCTTCATCCAGGTGCTTATTTTAGCCAGGCACTGAGAAAGCTGGGTGACAGTGCTGTTTATGTTTGATGAAAGATTTAGAGATGCATGTTGATGGCATGCTGCTGGTCTTGTTTCCTATGTTACACAATCTCCCTCTGGTAGCTTCATAAAGATATTGAATTAGATGAGGGGAAAGGTAGAGCCTTGAGGAATTCCGTAGCTGAGGGCTTTGGATGAGGAGGTGCACTTGCTTATTATGCCTCATTCCAAGTTTTGGAAGACAGCCCAAGAGAAAGGAGTGGACCAAATGCAGCACATTTCCAGTCACCTTGGACATTTCTCAAACATGAAGAAAGTGATATTTGATGATGAGTAGTTTCAAATGCTTCAGAGACCAAGCTGGACGTGTGTGTGAGCGCGCGTGTCCATCCCATGTACATGGACAAGAGGAGGTGACCCATTAGCATAACCAGTTCTGTCTCAGCTGCACATCCTGGCATAGAAATCTGATTGGGAGAGATCCAAGGTACCAGCAGCTGAAATTGGAGTCAGCTCTCTAGTAGGTTCTCGTTTTACTCTGGAAGAGAAGCTGTTTGTGATGTCTGCTACAATGAGAAATGATTACCTAAGACTCACTCAAACTACTGCATGGTTTGGGAGTGGGATATAGGTTTCCTTCTCAGCAATCACTGTTGGTGGTAGAGGTCATTCAAATTCTCTACTGTCTTTAAGCAACTAAGAAGATTATGTATCAGAGTTATCTGTGGTGAACCAAATTGCCATTACAATTTCCAGAACCACCTCTTGTTTGAGCAGAATTAATTTTTGGAAAAAGGGTGCTGTGCTGGTATTCATGATAGTGGTCTTTGAATGGCTTCAGTAAACGGGGAACTAATTAAGCAGACAAGGTAAAACATTTGCACCAAACCCTGAACCAATTGAGATCATCCTGTTTTTGAGCTTCATCCTATCCTTGAACCTCAGTTTGTCAATGCAAGTTCATCATGGACTGAGGTTGTTCACACAACCCCCTCTCAGCACAGTCTTCCTCCAACCAGCAGCCATCCTTCCTCCTCAAGTCTCAAGGATCTCTCCCCCGTTTATTCTATTGTCCTTGGGAAAGGCCTTGTGGCCTCCAGCAGGTTCCTTCAGTTTGGGCCAATGACCCCCATACAAGTCTTGTGGTGATGTGATCAGCACATGAGTACAATCAGATCTGCACCAATAGCATAGATTTGAAAGCCTAGGTAACAGCCTATGCAAAATTCAAATTTCCATAAAAAGTGGAGAGCAAAATACAGCATAAATCCAACAATCCTGGTTGCACTGAGGACCCTAGGATTTTCTGTTACATACTTTTTTTTTCCCTCTACAAATTTAATCGCAAATTTTGATTAAAGCATATTTAACTTTCACATTCTTCATCATAGGTGTGCAAAGCACATTTCATTAAGGTGTGCACCCAGGAAATTCTTTATTTATTTAAAGGCGAACATTTATTGAATTCTCAATCATAAAGGACATTTTTATTCAAACAACAAACAAACTAAAGAAACAAACTTAATTTAAAAAAATAAGTTTAGTTTAGTTAACTAAAAACTTACTTAAAAAATACAAACTTAAAAAATGAGACAAAATACCAAATTTTTGCTGTAGTGATAACCAGGTGTATATAAAGATAGTCAATTTTCATGATCTTTATCTTTAACCAGATAATGAGCCAACCCAAATTGACCAAAACAGATTAAGGTTTCTTCATCTTCTTGTCCTAGAGGATGAGACGTCGCTCACCAGGTGTTATGGACTTAAATTCCTCAATCACATCATTGTAACTAACTGACAACCAATTCTTGTTCAATGTACAAAATCATGAGTGAGTCGAGATGTTATTGGGACATTGTATTTCTTAGTTTGTTTTTTACATGTGCTAGTTTCAAAAAGGCTCTTTCACAGGAAAAGCTTGTAACAGGTAAGACTGCAAAGCATTGAATAGATTTGTAAAGTCCTGGAACATGAAAGACGGATCCGATTCCTTTAGCCAATCAAGCCACTCTCTGGTGCTGTTCGTAGTGCTACCTTTAGGAACAGATCCGTCATAACCCCGAAGCAATCTGACTTCAGCTTCCAACTCATCCAAGGACATATTGTCCCTGCCAATGTCTAAGCTCAGCAGTTTTCCCATTGCAGTCACAATTTTACAAGTCTCTTGTTCAAATCGCTGGTCAATGCCAGTAATCATTGAGTCTAGGAGTGGGTAAAATAAAGTTATTCTCTCCGGCTCCTCTTTTGTATCAAAGTGATGCTGGGACTCAAATGCGTCATGAATATGAGTGGACATTTTTCTCTTCTTAACTGGAGGAATTGATACATCATTCTCTACATACATTTTCACACCGTCATTGAAAATAGATTGAAAATATTCTGGGCCACTTCTCATCGCAGCCAAAGAGTTGCACAAGCTTTTCACCCCGTCATTGCAGTAAGTAAGTTGAGATCTGGAGCTTGAAGAGCCTTACTCACTTTTACCACCATCTGGAGAATAGGGTGCATCATATGAAGGGCAAAGATGAACTGGCTTTTATTTTAGTGACAGCAATGCAAGTTGTTTTGATAATCTCTTGTAAAGCTTGTAAAATGATGGAGTAGTTTTGTTTTACAGCAGCCATTGCTTCTGCTCTGCATGCCCATCTTGTGTTTGACAGGGACTTCAAAGTCTTCAACTGGGATCCTACTTCTTGTGAAATCTTCTCCATTACTGCATGTCACACAGGACTCCCCTCCATGAAGGCATAAAGAGTCTGAATAACACCAAAAAAAAAAAATCAAAGACAGTTCTGTTTTGTTTACTTGATGTGCATGCATCTATTAGGATAAGGTTCAAACAATGCACATAACAGTAATAGAGTATTTCATGGTTTCTTTCTTTACATTTCATTTGAACTCCCGCAGTACATCCAGACATAGTAGATGCGCCATCAAAACAGACAGACATCACTGATGGTCAATTTTAACAATGCCAAAGATGTCATTTAACTGATCAAAAACAGACTGAGCATCAACTGTTAATAGTCTCTGAACAGACAAAATGTGCAACTAGACTATGTTTTTCCATTGGCAAAATACTGCATCACAATAGACATCTGTTCATGGTGTCCACAGTCAGTAGTGTCATCGGCAATTATTGAGACATTTTTCCATTTAGTGAAGACACAGTCTTTTGTTGCACAACGTTGTGCAAGACCCCAATTAAATCATTTTGGATGCTAATACTCAGATAGGTAGCATTTCGAGGAGATTGTTGCACATGCTTTGCCATTATAGGATCATATTTTTGGAGCATAGTGACGAGATTTAAAAATAAATCTCTCTCAGAACTGTCAGCTTTTTCATTATGACCCCTGAATGGTCTCCCACCTTTTGCCAAACACAGAACAACGTCAATCAGTTGCTCCATTACACTTTGGTTATGGCACTGTTGTTGTTCTTGTTTAGACAGATAAGCCGGCTTGCTCTCATCCAACAATACATCAATAGGTTTCCCTTCATTAAAACTTGACCATGAAGAACAGCTCAACACAAGAGATTTTGACAGTTGGTGGTTTTTAAAACATTCGTTAGCCCTATGCCAGTTTCTGAATCCCTTATCAGTAAATGCTGGATCAGTGCGACCTTTGTTTGCTGCATCATTAGAGGAGAAGAAATGGCAGTAAAAGCAAAATGCTGCATCCTTTGATGGGCTATATTCTAACCATCTATACTTTTTCATACCAATCAGACTGAAAACTTTTGTTTATTCCCTATTTTACTTCTAGGAAACATGCTCAATCTAGGCTGATAAGAACCTCTAGATAATAGAGACCGGCATTCTTATTTATTTTTTGGATTATCACAGACCGGGTCATGCGATGGAACGTTTGATGGCTTTGAATAGGAACTACACTGACCTGAACTAAGAGAAAGTCTGTTTGTTGGTCATTACTCAGTTTATTGCACGCACTGGAACTGGTGGCGACATGATCTTCATGCAACTTCTTAACCGAGGAGTCCAAGGTATTTGCACTACTATCAGTACATTTATTATAATTCAGTTTGTCTGCTCCTTTTATCTTAACAATGAACAGATCCATATTTTAAAATGAAAAGGGGGTATCATATGATTGAATTAAAATGTAAAGCCATGGGCTTGTTATGCTATTTCAGTAGAGTACACATGAGAAAGATTACAAACACCGTAGACACTGCGCTGGGCACGCTTGACGAGGTCGCTTATATAGGTCAAAGAATTTTCTAGAATAGTAGTCTGAGGGGGAGGGGAGGACCAATGGTAAAGTGATGCAGCAGTAGTGGGGACGCATGCTGCGAGCAAACGTGGGATTTCTATAGATTTCTACAACATCTATATTATGCAACTCGGCGCTTATTGCATAATACAACAATCCATACTTTAAAACTAAAAGAGCGTATCATGTGATTAAATTAAAACTCAAAGCTACTTTTTTATATTTTCATTATTATATGTATAAAATAGATGGGCTGGTTAACTTTGGTAAATAGGTGATTGTTACATTTCCCCATTTTCCACATTAATCTTTCATTGTTAGACTTAGTACTGCTAGTTATGCTTTAAAAACTGGGAGCCAATATTAATTATCCAATCTTCCTTCTTAAATTGCTTTCTTTAATTGGAATCAGATTGAAGGAGTCAAATGACCTATTTTCTCATATTCAAATCCAATATGCTTTCTTATTTGAAAACAGTATTTCTGGTAGAATACGTATACCTTTACAACATGCTGTATGCTAGAAGGTCATACTGGGATGAGTTTTTTCCCCTGTAAAATGTTAAACAGAAGCCAGGTCTGTAACAGAATGAATATGCAAATTATGTAGCATTCCAAGAATTCTGTTATCCAAAAAGAGCCAAGTACCTGTGCCTCAGCCATGTAACAGCTGCATTCTATTGGTGTTTTAACTATTAATCAGCACATTTCCTAGGACACAGGATTGTTGGTAGTTAAGCAACATTGTTAACATATTGGCTGATGTTTTTGCCTAAGCAATGATGTTGATTTCAGTTTGTCAAGCACAGTGCAGTGCAGTGCATCTGGGCTTGTTGTCTTGGTGGCGATTGTGAATACCTCCCAAGGCCCTAATTTGCATAGTCTATGTTTGGTTTAAGAGTATAAAGTGCATTCAGGGCCAGGAAAAGACCATATGGTGTATAAAGGCCTTCCCCTTATTAAATACAGTAACTCCTCACTTAACATTATAGTTATGTTCCTGAAAAATGCGACTTTAAGCTAAACAATGTTAAGCAAATCCAATTTCCCCATAAGAATGAATGTAAATGGGGGTCGTTAGGTTCCAGGGAAATTTTTTTCACCAGACAAAAGATTATATTATACACACACACACACACACACACACACACACACACACACACACAGTGTAAGTTTTAAACAATTTAATACTGTACACAGCAATGATGATTGTGAAGCTTGATTGAGGTGGTGAAGTCAGAGGGTGAAAAAAGAGTGGGATATTTCCCAGGGAATGCCTTGCTGCTAAATGATGAACTAGCACTTGGCTGCGCCCCCAAGGGTTAACACGTTGTTAATGTAGCCTCAAGCTCTACAAGGCAGCACAAATGGAGGTAGGGGAGACAGCATGGTAGACAGAGAAACACCCTGTGTGTGTGTAATAGAGATGCACATTGCCCCTTTAAGTATGCTGACTCCACTCTAAGTACATTGCCTTTTTAGCAGATCAGCAAGTTGAGACAGTCCCTGCTGCCAGCACGCTCCCTCCATCCTGAGCCCTGTCGTGTCCCCCTCCTGCTCTATGGAAATGGGGTAAGCAAGGGGCAGGAGCTGGGGCGGGGGAAGGGGACGGACACACACCTCCTGCAAAGCAAGCAGGAGGCTTCCAGGAGCAGCTCCAAGGCAAAAGGGCAGGAGCAGCACATGGCAGTGGCGGGAAGGTCAGCTGAACTGCCCAGCAATTGATAGCCTGCTAGGCGGCTGCCACACAGGGAACTTAGGGGAGTGGGGAACTGCCGGTCCACCCTGACCGAAGCCTGAGCCAAAGCCCAAAGCCCAAACCCCACCACCCAGGCGGGGAGGCCAAAGCCAAATCCCGAGCCCCACCACTCGGGCCAGGAGGCCAAAGCCCAAGGGCCTCAGCCCCAGCAGCGAGCCTGTAATTGAGGCCGGTCACCCAGGGTTAAAGATCTCTGGCTTCAGCCTCAGATGGTGGGCCTCGGGCTTCAGCTTTGGGTGGTGGGTCTTGGGCCCCAGCAAATCTAAGCCAGCCCTGGCATGGCGATCCCATTAAAATGGGGTCCCGATCCACAGTTTGAGAATCACTATATAGAATAATACCCACAAGTGCTGACTTAACAAAAAAATGGCAGAACTCTTAGGTGAACTGAATTTTCTTGATTTAAGTTTTATGCAGTAATTATATCTATGAATATGTAACATGGTAGCAATCGTTACAGAAACATCCATTAATATAAATCAATTTGCTGTACAGTTTTGCTAAAATGAAGTAGTCTCAGCCAATCAGATGGAAGGAATTGTGTATTTACTGATTCACCACAGTACAGCAATTTTCAGTAAGTATATAGTATACACGTCTATACGTTGTTGTTTGCTATTGTACTCATCAGAACACCCATCCATATGGTATGGCCACTAACATGCCTTTTTCTTCAGATTTTCGTTTTATCAACCGAAAATGACCCCGTCGTTTCTCAACCCCGTCCATCTTAGCTGTTCCAAACATTGTCTTTCTTCCATTTAAAAATGAATACTGGACCCAATTTTTCTCTAACTTACATTGGATTGCTCGAGATGAAGCCTGCTGCCCATGGCCCCAAGAGAGAATTTCCACAGCTACAGCAAAGCAATCAGACCAAGGCCCCCATGTCAGGCCCCTATTTCCTGGCCATGTCCCTGGTGCCAGGAAAGAGGTGGCAGCACAGAGCAGCTGGTTCTCTACCACCTGATTATTCCCCCACTCTGGGATAATCCTCCAGTAATCACAAAGGCGCAGGAGGACATGGTCCAAGGCAGTGGAAAATCAGACACCCGTTGTCCATCAACTTCAATCCTTTCCCAAGTTTTCAGATGCCAAATCCACAAAGTTTTGAAATTACGTCTCTCACTTGATACAAGTGACGTCAGAAGAAGCTTCTTCAGGCATGTTGCAGCCCGAAGTCCCTTTGGTTCTATTTTTAGCAATAACTTTTGCTGTAACTAAGGTTCAAGAAAAGTCTTGGATACGTATCTCTCTTGATGAAAGATTTTGTTTAACTGCTGAGCTAGCTGACTTTCTTCTCAAGCCTGTACCTCATTCCAGATTCAGTGCAGTTAGTTACAACAGATTCAATGACCAGTTGTCGGCATTTGTGCTTAGTTGGAAACGAGCACTTGGCTCTTTTTAACCAATATATCTGTTCATTTCGAATGGAGTCCTAATGACAGCCATGCCATTCTAAATACCCCATTAACCCTGCAGCCCCTTGATTAATTTCTTATAGCATCAGTCTCTCAATTAATATGAAGGGGGAAAAGAAATTGAATTCAGTTTTTTTTCCTTCAACTAATTGGTGATAAGTAATTATTAGGTGGATCTGTTTTCCCAGCTAGATGAAGATCCAAAATTTTTATGAACCACTTCGTACAAAACAGACTTAAGTCAGCAGCATCCATCTTCTGAGAAGACATGATGCTCAGGTATTTTCTGGCTTGGTTTTCTAGTTATGATAGGAGAGATTAAGGAACCGCCCTCCTCCCTCCCTCCCCCCCCCCCGAATAGCCCACAGAACAGTGGTTATTGCACTCAGAGTTAGAAGATCCTTGTTCAAATCCCTTCTCCCCTTCGGGAGTGGGGGTAGGACTTGAACTGGGGGTCTCCCATAACCAGAGGAGTACCCTGACCGCTGGGCTAAAAATTATGAGGGAATAACTCATAAATGAATGACTTTACCCTCCCTTCCACCTCCATCTGTTTTGTGTGAGCTTGGCTGTGGGGCCTGACTCAGTGGGTGCTCTCTGAACACACCTACCAGATCAGGCAATGCATACGAGTAAGGTGGCCAAACACACATCTTCCCCTGGTTTGTAAACTGCTTAGGGCCTTAAGTGGGAGATAGAGGTACCTGGGTGCCTAAAGGGAAGCAGCAATGAACAGGCTCAGAGCCAGAAACATAGGTGCCTAGCAGATCTGTACTGCAAAAAATCTTGGCACCAAGTGAATTTAGGAACCTAGAGGGTGTTCAGCAGGAGGGACTAAGGGCTTGTTTACACTCACAATACTGCAGCTTCTCCCATCAGCATAGTTAATCCACTTCTCCAAGAATCAGTAGCTATGTCAATGGGAGAAGCTCTCCTGTGAACATAGCACTGTCCACTCCGGGAGTTAGGGTGATATAATTGCGTCACTCAGGGGTGTCGAAAAGTTTGTAGTGCAGACCAGGGTTTAGGTGTCTAATACTTTTTGTGCATCCAGGCCTAAGAACAAAATTTAAATTTCCTTTCTTCTCTTATCATGCAAAAGTAATGAAAAAGTAGGGAGCAGTAGAAAAACATTTTCCCTAAACTTCATCACAATTTCCTCTCCCTGAACTCCTTAGGAATTATGTTCTTAATGAGGCAGAATGAATGTCTTTTTAGTTAAAGCATAATTTTTCCATCTTCAGAAACTGATCTATTGTGTCCCTCCTTACAAATAAAAATCATCAAATTTTCCATGCTCTCTATTACAGCAGTGTAAATCCAAAGTAACTCAATTGACTTTAATGGAGTTACCTTAAATGTAACAGATAGGAATCTGGTAATACAGATTAGGTTTCACTTCTTTTGAAAAAATGTTTCAGTTAAATAGATGTTTTCCCCCAGCAGCTGGCAAATTATACTCAGATTTAAATAATATTCTTCTGCCTCTCAGAAAATATTTACTAAGGGAGAGAGAATAATGGTAAAAACAATCCAGCAATTTTCATCATATGAATTAAAAGATCATTTTTTTAATCACAAAGTCATGGTGAAATGGTAAATAAGGATGTAAACATTTT
Organism: Dermochelys coriacea; assembly: GCF_009764565.3. Classification (NCBI taxonomy): domain Eukaryota; kingdom Metazoa; phylum Chordata; order Testudines; family Dermochelyidae; genus Dermochelys; species Dermochelys coriacea. Next base: position 203,337,174 of record NC_050069.1, read on the forward strand.
AGGTTGCTATTGATTTTAGTACCAACTAATGTAGTTTGTTTCCAAACCCCTATATCCTATTATTATTCTATAATAATATAATATAATCTATCCTATTATTCTATAATAATCATATAGCTTCTTCTTGAACAGATGTTGCACTATTTATTCTCTTGCTGAATTGGGGTTTTTTTAATTCCTTCTCTCTGCAAAGAATGACACAACAACTTTCAACATGTCAGTCTGGAAAATATTTGACAATCTCAAAAATGTTTCTATTCCTTCACAGTTTGTCTCTCGTCATCTAGTGCATCTGTGTCTGTAGGGAGTGCATGATTATTCTGTGGGGAAATTGCTTGTTAAGTTAATAAGGGTATGTCTACACTACGAAATCAGGTCAAATTTATAGAAGTCGGTTTTGTAGAAAGCGTTTTTATACAGTCGAGTGTGTGTGTGTCCCCACACAAATGCTCTAAGTGCATGTGGTCGGCGGAGTGTGTCCACAGTACCGAGACAACCGTCGACTTCCAGAGCTTTGCACTGTGGGTAGCTATCCCATAGTTCCTGCAGTTTCCACCGCCCATTTGAATTCTGGGTAGAAATCTCAGTGCCTGATGGGGCTAAAACATTGTCGCGGGTGGTTCTGGGTACATATCGTCAGGCCACCATTCCCTCCCTCCCTCTGTAAAAGCAAGGGCAGACCATCGTTTTGTGCCTTTTTACTTGAGTTACCTGTGCAGATGCCATATCACACCAAGCCTGGAGCCCACTCAGCTAACCATCACCGTATGTCTCCTGGGTGCTGGGAGACATGGTACTGCATTGCTACACGGCAGCAGTTTATTGCCTTTTGGCAGCAGACAGTGCAGTATGACTAGTAGCCATCATCAACGTAGTCCTGGGTGCTCTTTTAACTGGGCGCCTGGGCAAACATGGGAGTGACTCAGCCAGGTCATTTCCCTTGTTTCATCTCATGGCGATTGAGTCCTACCGGCACCTACTGTCCTACTGTCTTTTAATCTGCAGCCAGCAGAAGAGGATGGCCAGCAGTCATACTGCACCATCTTCTGCCGAGCACCCAGGAGGTGACGATGGCTAGTGGTTGTACTGGACAGTCTCCTGCCAGCAAGATAAAGACAGATGAAGTGGCTCAAAACAAGAAATAGACCAGATTTGTTTTGTATTCATTTTCTCTTCCCTCCCTCCCTCTGGAAATCAACAGACTGTTAAAGCCAGTTTTGAGTTCTATCCTTGAAGCGGACATTCAGTTTCTCGCAAAGCCACGCCCTTTGTTGATTTTAATTCCCTGTAAACCAACCCTGTAAGCCATGTCGTCAGTCGCCCCTCCGTCCGTCAGGGCAACAGCAGACAATCGTTCCGCGCCTTTTTTCTGTGCAGACGCCATACCATGGCAAGCATGGAACCCGCTCAGATCACTTTGGCAATTAGGAGCACATTAAACACCACATGCATTATCCAGCAGTATATGCAGCACCAGAACCTAGCAAAGCGAAACCGGGCGAGTAGGTGACGTCAGCGCGGTTTACGAGAGTGATGAGGACATGGACACAGACTTCTCTCAATGCACTTGCCCTGGCAATGTGGGCATCATGGTGCTAATGGGGCAGGCTCATGCAGTGGAACGCCGATTCTCGGCTCAGGAAACAAGCACAGACTGGTGGGACCACATAGTGTTGCAGGTTTGGGACGATTCCCAGTGGCTGCGAAACTTTAGCATGCGTAAGGGCACTTCCATGGAATTTTGTGACTTATTTTCCCCTGCCCTGAGGTGCAAGAATATCAAGATGAGAACAGCCCTCACAGCTGAGAAGCGAGTGACAATAGCCCTGTGGAAGCTTGCAACGTCAGACAGCTACTGGTCAGTCAGGAATCAATTTGGAGTGGGCAAATCTACTGAGGGGGCTGCTGTGATACAAGTAGCCAACGCAATCAAAGATCTGCTGATATCAAGGGTAGTGACCCTGGGAAACGTGCAGCTCATAGTGGATGGCTTTGCTGCAATGGGATTCCCTAACTGTGGTGGGGCCATAGACGGAACCCATATCCCTATCTTGGCACCGGAGCACCAAGCCAGTGAGTACAGAAACTGCAAGGGGTATGTTTCAATAGTGCTGCAAGCACCGGTGGATCACAAGGGACATTTCACCAACATCAGCGTGGGATGGCCAGGAAAGGTATATGACGCTCGCATCTTCAGGAACTCTGGTCTGTTTCAAAAGCTGCAGGAAGGGACTTTCTTCCCAGACCAGAAAATAACCATTGGGGATGTTGAAATACCTATAGTTATCCTTGGGGACCCAGCATACCCCTTAATGCCATGGCTCATGAAGCCATACATAGGCAGCCTGGAGAGTAGTCAGGAGTTGTTCAGCTACAGGCTGAGCAAGTGCAGAATGGTGGTAGAATGTGCATTTGAATGTTTAAAAGTGTGCTGGCGCAGTTTACTGACTCAGTTAGACCTCAGCGAAAACAATATTCCCACCGTTATTACTGCTTGCTGTGTGCTCCACAATATCTGTGAGTAAACGAGAGATATTTATGGCGGGGTGGGAGGTTGAGGCAAATCGCCTGGCTGCTGGTTACACACAGCCAGACACCAGGGCGGTTAGAAGAGCACAGGAGGGCGCAGTGCGCATCAGAGAAGCTTTGAAAACCAGTTTCATGACTGGCCAGGCTACGGTGTGAAAGTTCTGTTTGTTTCTCCTTGATGAAACCCCCCGCCCCTTGGTTCACTCTACCTCCCTGTAAGCTAACCACCCTCCCCACCTCCCTTCGATCATCGCTTTCAGAGGCAATAAAGTCATTGTTGCTTCACATTCATGCATTCTTTACTAATTCATCATACAAATAGGGGGATAATTACCAAGGTAGCCCAGGAGGGGTGGAGGAGGGAAGGACAAGGCCTTTAAAAAACTTACTGAATGCCAGCCTTCTGTTACTTGGGCAATCCTTGGGTGGAGTGACTGGGTGGCCGGAGGCCCCCGCCACCGCGTTCTTGGGCATCTGGGTGAGGAGGCCATGGAACTTGGGGAGGAGGGCACTTGATTATACAGGGGCTGTAGTGGCGGTCTGTGCTCCTGCTGCCTTTCCTGCAGCTCAACCATAGGCTGGAATATATTAGTTTGATCCTCCAGCAGCCTCAGCATTGAATCTTGCCTCCTCATCACGCTGCCGCCACCTTTCAGCTTCAGTCTTTTCTTCAGCCGGCTACCTCTCCTCCCAGTCATTTTGTGCTTTCCTGCCCTCTGACATTGTCTGCCTCCATGCATTCATCTGTGCTCTGTCAGTAGGGGAGGACAGCTTGAGCTCAGAGAACATTTAATCGTGAGAGCGTTTTTTTCACCTTCTAATCTTCGCTAGCCTCTGGGAAAGAGAAGATTCTGTGATCCTTGAAACGCATGCAGTTGGTGGAGAAAAAAGGGACAGTGGTATTTAAAAAGAAACATTTTATAGAACAATGGGTACACTCTTTCGTGGTAAACCTTGCTGTTAATATTACATACATAGCACATGTGCTTTCGTTCCAAGGTTGCATTTTGCCTCCCCCCACCGCGTGGCTAACAGCGGGGAACATTTCTGTTTAGCCATAAGCAAACATCCCAGCAGGAACGGGCACCTCTGAATGTCCCCTTAAGAAAAGCACCCCATTTCAACCAGGTGACCATGAATGATATTACTCTTCTGAGGATAACACAGAGATAAAGAACAGATGTTGTTTGAACGCCAGCAAACATACACCGCAATGCTTTGTTCTACAGTGATTCCCGAGTACGTGGTACTGGCCTGAAGTGGTAAAGTGTCCTACCATGGTGGATGGAATAAGGCTGCCCTCCCCAGAAATCTTTTGCAAAGGCTTTGGGAGTATATCCAGGAGAGCCACGAATGCCAGGGCAAATTAATCATTAAACATGCTGGCTTTTAAACCTTGTATAGTATTTGAAAAAGGTACACTCACCAGAGGTCCCTTCTCCACCTGGCGGGTCCAGGAGGCAGCCTTGGGTGGGTTCGGGGGTTACTGGCTCCAGGTCCAGGGTAAGAAACAGTTCCTGGCTGTCAGGAAAACTGGTTTCTCCGCTTGTTTGCTGTGAGCTATCTTCAACCTCCTCATCATCGTCTTCCTTGTCCCCAAAACCTGCTTCCATGTTGCCTCCATCTCCCTTGAAGGAGTCAAACAACACGGCTGGGGTAGTGGTGGCTGAACCCCGTAAAATGGCATGCAGCTCATCATAGAAGCAGCATGTTTTGGGGCTCTGACCCGGAGTGGCCGTTCGCCTCTCTGGTTTTCTGGTAGACTTGCCACAGCTCCTTAAGTTTCACACGGCACTGCTTCAGGTCCCTGCTATGGCCTCTGTCCTTCATGCCCTGGGAGATTTTCACAAATGTTTTGGCATTTCAAAAACTGGAATGGAGTTCTGATAGTATGTATTCCTCTCCCCATACAGCGATCAGATCCCATACCTCCCGTTTGGTCCATGCTGGAGCTCTTTTGTGATTCTGGGACTCCATCATGGTCACCTCTGCTGATGAGCTCTGCATGGTCACTTCCAGCTTGCCACACTGGCCAAACAGGAAATTGGAACTCAAAAGTTCGTTGGCCTTTTTCTGTCTACCTGGTCAGTGCATCTGAGTGGAGAATGCTGTCCAGAGCGGTCACAATGGAGCACTCTGGGATATCTCCCGGAGGCCAATACCGTCTAATTATGTCCACAGTACCCCAAAATCGACTCAGCAAAACTGATTTCAGCGCTAATCCCCTTGTCGGGGTGGAGTAAGGAAATAGATTTAAGAGCCCTGTAAGTCGATAAAAGGGCTTTGTCATGTGGACGGGTGCAGGGTTAAATCAATTTAACGCTGCTAAATTTGACCTCAACGCCTGTGTAGACCAGGGCTAAGCTTTGAAAGTTTAGAAGTAATAAAACCACAGCAGCAGTAGCTCCAAAGCAAAAGATTGAGAGATTTGCCAACAGACTTTTCAATGAGGAGATATTTCACATAGTTGTTTGAAATTTTAATTCCAACCTCCTAAACTGTTGAGGAATAAGATGTAATTTTTCTAACACAAGATACTTGAGACCATTTTAAAAAGGTAATTTTGCATCTTTTCTTCCAATCTGTATGTTATTGAGCTAACCCTACTTCCTTGCTTAACCTCTGTGCTTCACCACAGATGGCAATACACTAGGAAAAGCAGGCAAAAACTTTTTTGTAACCAAGATCCGTTGAGAATTACTGGTTCTCTTTCTGCTCTGGAAGAATTTCAGGTTGAAATACCTGCAACTGTTCAGATCTCACAATATCAATCATCTACTGAATAATTATTCTTTTGGTTCAGTTTGTTAAAACAACAGATCCCTACCACACATCATCAACCAAATCAATAAGATTCTTTAACAATAGACTTGAAATGGTCATGGCTGAAACGGTCATCTCTTCTTCCCCTCTCTCTTATTAGTGTCAAGTCTAGTCTGGTTCATGTTATATAAATCCTGCCAAGTGTATGCAGCAGAATAAAGGAAGACTTGAATGAAAATGCTGAGTGCTCTCTCATTAATAACAGCACAGGGCAAGGCAATGGTGGAGAGGGAATTGTCACAGAAAGTAGGATTCAAATAAATGAAGAACTTTTTTGCCCAATAGCCACATAATACAGCAGTTCTTCCACTGCACCCATTTCATCTGTTCTCAGTATAAAGGTGCCTGCAACTCAGACAGAATTCATAGATGCAAAGTCCAGAAGGGACCACTGTGATCATCTAGTCTGACCTCCTGTCTAGCATGGACAACAGAATTTTCCAAAGTAACTCCTATTTGAACTAGAATGTATACCTATTAGAGAAACATCCAATCTTCATTTAAAAGTTGCCAGTGATGGAGAATCCACCACAACCCTTAAATTGTTCCAACAATTAATTGCTCCTCATTGTTAAAAATTTATGCCTTATTTCCTGTTTGAATTTGTCTAGCTTCACCTTCCAGCCATTAGATAATGATGTGTACACTATACTTGTGAGACAACTATAGAATCAGGATAGGCTGATGTACCATTTTTCTTGAGCAGACGAAGAATATTGTTAACCATGTATGTCTAATTTTGGGGAGAGTCTTATCTTTTTGCAATGTGATGTAATATAGTTCCAAATTTCATCTTAATCTGTCCATACCTTGGACCAGATTCATTGAACCTGGTGCACCACCATGCAACAGGTAATCCCTCTTAACACCAGGTGTCCTTCACTCAGAATAGAGGACAGTTGTGTTATTTTGCTGCCCTACTTTAGGTTTTCTACCAGGTGTGTGGGGTGGGGGAGGGGATCGTCAGTTTCAGTGGTATCCACAGGAACCCCAACAGAGGAGGTAATGCAGGAAATAATGTACACATCTTAGCTCAGTTGCTTCTTAGGCTGTGCTAGCTTCCTGTGCATTCAACACAGAGAAAGTTGCAGCTGCGCCCCTGGCATATTTGCCTCACTAGAAACCTATGTCTGGGTATACACTAGTGAATTTGGCATAAACCTTGGGATGAATTTGTTCTGATGTCTATGATTTGACAACCTCCACTAGAGGAGAATCACTGGACCCAGATTATTAAAGCAGCAGAATTGTGGCCAAATTGCTCACTTTTCTGAGCACACGTCCCATATACATCATGCCTACAGAAGTCCACTGTATTGATGGACAGTCCTGCTTCATTATTCCAAGATTTTAACATGATGTTCTCACACACACACACACACACACACACACACACACACACACTCTCTCTCTCTCTCACCTCGTTCTTTTCCACCAAATAAAATAACCTAGTACAGGTTGTTAGTCCTGGTGATCTTGCATCAGCTTTCAGCATAAAGCACATTACAGTGAGTCCCAGCCTGTTAAAGGGCTCAAATCAGAAGTTCCCAACTTGTTGTTGTTGTTAAAGCCCCTCTTGGGATGGGCTGAGGGATGGGTGCTTTCCCACCATATTCAGGTCCCCTCAGACCTGACAGAGAGAATAAAGGAGAGATGGTAGAAACTAACTTTTTTTGTGTTTCTGGACTCTTTTTCCTGCTCCACCTTGACATTCCCTTCCTCCCCCCACCTCCCCTTTTTCATCTTTTTCCTTTGTTACTCTTATACAAGTGTTCTTGTAACTCTTCTCCTCTGTGCTCCACTCTACTCTCTGATAATTCTGACCCCACTCCTCATTACTGGCTCCTAGGAGCGAAGAGCATCCACTGGTGCCACCTGAAACGGAGCTGGAGGCCTGGACAAAGGAGAGAAGCTTGGGCTGGTGACCTTCCACTATATGTTAGCTACTGCTGCAGCCAGTTATACCAGGTGATAAAACAGGAGCATATGTGAGTAGCTTTCTAGGAGCCAAATGGTGCTTTTTTTGCCAATGAAATAGGTGGTTTGCTTTGCACATGTGCAGCGTGAATCTAGGGCCCTACAGTTTTTCTTGCTCAGACTGATCCTCTTCTCTATCCCTCTTAACTAGTCTGGAACTCCCAAAGAGGTCCACACCAGAATAATGCCCCAGGATGGAAAACACTGACCTAAATTAATGGTCTGCTTCAAGCTACCTCAGACGACACAGACAGCATACTCAGTTTTAAGATGAACAACAACAAAAGCAGAATCCCTTGCTAAAGTTAGTTTAAGCTTAAAAAATGAACTTATTGCATTCCTTTAAACCCATCGACAAAACTGAAATGAGCCAATTAAATAACCAAAATCCAAACTGACAAACAAAATTCTTTTTTTACTAATAAAATAAAATTTCAATCGCTTCCATGCCAAACCCACAAATAAAAGGTTTTGCAAACAACAAGGCACTACATCATGCCCTGAATTTTAATGAATTCAGCAGAGATAAAAATATGACTGGTGAATCTGAAGTGGCAGCTTATTTTTGCATGGTTGTTTTATCCATTATGTGAGTAAGTAGGTGAGGACTAGAACAGAAATACTTTGTGGCTCTAACCTTGAAATCTATGAAATGTGCAGCTAGCCTTGTGAATCAAAGGAGAAGGATTTACTTAGTTTTTTTAAGATATACACCTTAACTTCAGAATACTAAAAATGAAAAGTTCTTAATTCCACCACCTTGTCCAGGAATTAAAAAAAACAAACAAAAAAAAAAAACAACAAAAAACGCTAGACTAAATTCACACCTTTAAATCAACCAAACCAACTCTGGCAGCATTCCTATCAAACAAGCTAAGCTGTGAGTAATGATCAAACATAGAAATGTAAACAGCATCGGATAAGGCAGAACACACCTCAAAAACATCCAGGCCTGGATCCACAAAGGGACTTAGGCATTGCAACACTTGGCACTGCAATGTCCAACTTTTAGTTACCTTGAAACGTAGAGGAACAACAATGGGATTGACAAGGCCTGACTCAGGTGTCTAGGCTCCCTATGCAATGAATGGGGAGAGAGAAGTGGTGAAGAATTGGATCCACAAAAGCCAGCATGGTAGGAAGGGAGCTACCTGCAATGGGAGATGCCGATGAAAGTGGTGCGAGCTGAGACCCAGCCTGCTCAGACTTAGGAGCCTAAATCCAGGCTGCAGGGAGACCTCACCTGGAATACTGTGTGTAGTTCTGGTCTCCCATATTTAAGAAGGATGAATTCAAACTGGAACAGGTACAGAGAAGGGCTACTAGGATGATCCGAGGAATGGAAAACTTGTCTTATGAAAGGAGACTCAAGGAGCTTGGCTTGTTTAGCCTATCTAAAAGAAGATTGAGGGGAGATATGATTGCTCTCTATAAATATATCAGAGGGATAAATACCAGAGAGGGAGAGGAATTATTTAAGCTCAGTACCAATGTGGACACAAGAATAAATGGATATAAACTGGCCACCAGGAAGTTTAGACTTGAAATTAGACGAACGTTTCTAACCATCAGAAGAGTGAAGTTTTGAAATAGCCTTCCAAAGGAAGCAGTGGGGGCAAAAGACCTATCTGGCTTTAAGATTAAACTCGATAAGTTTATGCAGGAGATGGTATGATGGGATAACATGATTTTGGTAATTAATTGATCTTTAAATATTCATGGTAAATAGGCCCAATGGCCTGTGATGGGATGGGGTGGATCTGAGTTACCCAGCAAAGAATTTCCTGTGGTATCTGGCTGGTGAATCTTGCCCATATGCTCAGGGTTTAGCTAATTGCCCTATTTGGGGTCGGGAAGAAATTTTCCTCCAGGGCAGATTGGAAGAGGCCCTGAAGGTTTTTTTGTCTTCCTCTGTAGCATGGGGCACAGGTCACTTGCTGGAGGATTCTCTGCTCCTTGAAGTCTTTAAACCACAATTTGAGGACTTCAATAGCTCAGACATAGGTGAGAGGTTTTTCGCAGGAGTGGGTGGGTCAGATTCTGTGGTCTGCGTTGTGCAGGAGGTCAGACTAGATGATCATAATGGTCCCTTCTGACCTTAGCATCTATGAATCTATGAGCCAATATCCTGGATGCCTCACTGGGTGGGCACAATACAGACAACCCCAGTGGCATTAAAAGATGACCTCCTCATGGCCATGGACACAGGATCTCCCATGCACATACTGCCAGATCTCTCTGTAGCCTTTGACAAAGTGGACCACAAGTGCTACTAACACTATATGACCTAGCAGGAGTAGATGGCTCAGCACTACAGTGGCACCAATTAATCCTCTCCAGCAGAACTCAGACTAATGAGAGTAACTTCTCCTCCTCTCTGAGGGCCCCCTCCTGCAGGGTTCCACATGGATCCATACTATCCCTCTTCTTTTTAATATCTACCTGTGATCACTGGGAGATCTAATGAGATGCCATGGGTTTGGCTTCCATCAGCATGCCAATAGCACTCAACTATACATCTCATTTTCAACTGATGCAACCACAGACACTATTAAAATGTCACAATGCTGACAGGAAATCAGCTCTTGGATGAAGAGCACCTGGCTCAGGCTGAGCCAAGTAAGACCAAGTGATAGTGGTTGGAAAGGAGAAATGCTGCAAAGAGATGGCCAACTCAGTATCTCCACTTTCTATCAAAGGCTTACAGCCCCCATTTGCAAAGGTGTGTGAATCTTCAGGGTCTGACATCAAGATAAGCCTGGATGACCAGGTAGCATCAGTTTTCAGAAATGTCCTCTGTAACAGTTACTGTGCTGGCTGGGTCTGGATGCGTAGCACATCCACAGACAGACCCTAAAGGCCATCGGCTCCTCCCAGAGAGGAAGAACATCCTGACTCAGGAAGCTTGGGAGGGGAGAGTGAGGGGAGCGGGTGTTTGCTGTCTAAGGGAAGGAACATCAGCAGCACCAGCTTCAGGAGGGAAGCTGCCTCTGTGCCCTCTGACAGCAAGTAACATCTTCTGTTGTTACTGAGCGCATGTCTGTGTTATCATTCCAGGGATTCCGCCTGCTTGTACTGATCCATCAAGACAACCATATGGTCACAGAACACTTCTTTTTCCTCCAGCTTGCTAGGAAACTTCCTCCCTGGCCATAGTAATCCACACACTTGTCACCACCAGGCTGGACTCATTGTAGCCAAAGCTGCCTGTGAAGACTATGCACAAGCTCCTTCTGCCTTTTTCATGTGCACATATGGCCAGTACTCAAGTCCCTCTATTGGCTACTAGTCAGCTTTCCATGTCATTTTAAGGCCTTGTTCCTTATTTTCATAGTAAGGAACAGATCAAGCCCTGGCTACAAAGATATTTTGGTCTTAACCACTGCCACAGCTGCATTCCCTTCATGCAATGCAGAACTCGTATCCCACGATAAAGCACATGAGAGGGACGAAGCATGCTTTGTAAGGGGTACCTCCCTGGAAACCGGTTTCATAGACTATCAGACAAATCTAGAGTCTGACTGTCTTTGGAAATGTTGTAAGATCTTCTTCTTTGAGAAAGCCTTTCCACTGTAAGTGAATACCCATTTTATTCCCACATACCTACCAACTCCTCCCCCCCCAAACCCCCCCCCACTACCTCAAGCAGAGTTTTGACCCCAAAAAGGGAAGTGCTAAGGACTCCATGAAATCCAGTAGGGACTTCACTATTGTCACTGATTTTACACAGAAGGCACTCAGATGATATTGTTATGGTAAAAAAAAGCTTTAAAATGGCAAAAGCTTTATAAAAGCTTTTATATGGCAATATAAAACCCGGGGGGGGGGCGGGATTTGGGGAAAGAAGAAAAAGAAAAAGAGAAAGAGAAATATCCTGGCTCCATTGGAGTTAGTGGAGTTTTGTATTACCTTCAATGGGTCCAGGATTTAACACAGAAATTCTAGATAAATGCCAGATGAAACACAAAGTGCATTATTCTTTTCTTTCAGACTTGGTTTAAGTCTTGTAAATTCTAGATTAGAAACTCACTGCATACTTCACAGTTGGAGATTCTAACCTATTACAGAACCTTTAGTAAAAAACGTGGCAATGCATATTACCTTATTTTAAAAATATAAGCACATAAAAAGCCTTTTCTGATTCCTGTTAAACCAGTGGAAATGCACTATATTGTCATATTAAGGTATGTCCTGACCAATGATGACACAATGATATTCACATCATCTGAAGTGTTGTTTATTTAATAGCTTTCCTAATGGTAGGAAAAAAACTTTTTGCTTATCTACTGATGAAATCAGTATTTTTGAATTTCAAGAACAGTCCCTTGGTAGTATTTTGCATTTGTGTCTGGTCATATTTGTTCTGTTTTATACACTAACGCCAATAATGTCAGCACAGTAGTGAAAAAGTGATTTCATAAAGTGGTAAAACTGCACTACTGTTGATTTACATAGCCCGTAAAAATAAGTATAGACAAATATCATTAAACCGCTAATTTAAGTTGTCAATAGACCATGAATATTTAATTTCAAACATGCCTATCGTTCAGTTTTGTGACAGGGTGAGGCCAGATGGCTACAGGAGAGTGCGACAGAAGGCAGATATATTAGCCCCAGGTTAAGTAGGTCCCTTTTCCCTGGGTAAGGTAACAGGGAAGGTTCCAGAACAATCAGGAACTTTCTGGAAACAATTAAGGCAGACAGGCTGATTAGAACACCTGCAGCCAAGCAAGAAGCTGCTAGAATCAATTAAGACAGGCAGGCTAATCAGGGCACCTGGGTTTAAAAAGGAGCTCACTTCAGTTTGTGGTGTGCATGAGAGGAGCTAGGAGCAAGAGGCACAAGAAGCTGAGAGTGAGAAGGTGTACTACTGGAAGACTGAGACGTACAAGCACTATCAGACATCAGGAGGAAGGTACTGTGGTGAGAATAAAGATAATGTTGGGAGGAGGCCATGGGGAAGTAGCCCAGGGAATTGTAGCTGTCACGCAGCTGTTACAGGAGCCACTGTAGACAGCTGCAATCCACAGGGCCCTGGGCTGGAACCTGGAGTAGAGGGCACGCCCGGGTTCCCCCCATCCCCCAAACTCCCTACTTGATACCAGAGGGGTTGACCTGGACTGTGGGTTCCACTAGAGGGGAAGGTCCCTGGCCTGTTTCCCGATCCACTAGGTGGATCAGCAGAGACTGCGGGGATTGTTCTTCCTTTTCCCCGTACTGGCCAGTGATGAGGCTAATTAAGTGAACGGCAGATTTGAGCCACGAAAGCGGCCCAACTGAGGGCTGCCATGAACCTCTGAGGTGAGCAAATCTGCCAATAAGCGCAGGACCCACCAAGGCAGAGGAGGAACTTTGTCACACAGTTTCTGAATTCCCAATTGTGCTATGCTGTCTCATAGGTGCATTTTCATTTCCCCACTACTTTAGTTACATATTAAGGAGTCCCAGAGTTAGATATTGCTTTACTTCATCTTGAAGCAGAAATAATTTTGCCAACTCAGCTTTCAGAAGTCACATTTTTGGACCCATCATAGATTGCCTCTAGTCATTATAAATCATTATGCAAAGATAACAGCTAAATTACAGAGCATGTTTATACATAAAAGCATTCTATAGCTTCTTTAGGATGAAATAAGTTTCAGCAATTACTAGTTTCTAAAATATATTCAACCTATTCCACAAATATTTTTTTTAAAAAAGTGTCTTAACAAATGCTAGGGATTTGGGGAGTAAAAATTCAGCAGTGTAAAAGAATTACTCTCAGTAACGAGGCAGAGGAAATGAATCATTACATGTTTTGGAAAATTCTGGAACCTTTTACTTCATTTCATGTCTTGAAAGTAAAAACGAGCTTATTGGAAGATGCTGTCTTCATTTTCAGTCAGCTCAACTATCTCTGATGACTGGCTCACCAAGTTTTCCATCCTCTTTAAACCCTCCTAAATCACTAAGTAGCTCTTAAGAAATGCATCCATTTCACACTTGACAACAGTGGCAGAAGATATAAACAAGTTGCAAGAACCAAAACAGCAACAGTAAGTATTTACTTCAAAACTGATGGTCAGATTTCCATCTTCTGCACTATGAAGTAAGTATTACTGCTTGAAATGGTAACTTGAGTGTTCCAAGACTTAGCCATTCACAGCACAGTATGATTTGACAGGATTTATATAGCAAAGACAAAACATTGAGACAATTGTTCAGATTATTCTTGTGATAACAATTGCTCCCATGATTTTACACAAGAAAGAAAAAGCAGTTTCTGGATGCTTCATTTGAGATTGTTTAGGTAAGTATGGTATAAACATACATGTCACATTGTCCCAGAGTAATCTAGTTCCCATGTACCACAGCAATCTAATTTTTCAGGATCTATCTCTTGAACTCACTGCTTTTATTCTTTGGCTACATTGTCCAGGTTTCCTATGAATGATAGACATCAGACATCTCAATCCAGAAAAAAAAAAAGTTCACAATGACAATCACAGACAAAAGCATTGGGGCAAATTTAAGAGACTTCAACTTTGTTTAAGCATCTGATATCAATACAAATAAGCTAATCATCAATAACTTCATAAAGGCCTGGATCCACAAATATGTCTTATGAATTTTTGTCACTAGAAATTACTATAACTTCAGAACTTTGAAAATGAAGGTCCATGAAAAATGTGCCTGTTAGTGATGCATGTATTTTCTGACAATACATACCACAGAAAGAAAATTTGCTCTTGCTCAATTTGATTTTTACATGAGTCATTTCTTCAATACAACGTTAATTTGTTTACTCTCTCCTTATATAAGTAACAACCATAGCAAGGTTGATTGGTTCATAAATAAATAGTGAGAGACTGTTCCAAATGTAAGCGGCAACATGGATGAAAGGGAGGGGAGTACAAATGGAAGAGATACATAGGCATCTTAGATACAGCAAAGAGAATGAGATTGGGTATAATGGAAATCTTCTATTTAGATCTGTGTATTTAGCAATTACATGTGTAATTGCTGATCTGTGGAATCATTTGATTAATGGTACATTTTTTTCTTCAAACTTCAAAATAAAAGAAAAATGGACTATTTGACAGGATTTATAATAACCTGGTTGTACTTCATGCAATGGTGAAGTGTTTAGTAATGCATCATTCCATCTGTAGTACATGTCTAGGTTTGTATGTTGACATTTCACGATGTTCTAATGGGTGTACTATATCACATGAGACACTCCACTGGCCACATCTTTCTTATGCCAGCATTCTAGAACCCAGAGCATCCACTGAGGACTTACTAACCTGGTTGCCCCTTCACTGTTTCCGCCACCACTTAATTCCGATAGCACACAAGAGGCATGTGAGCGGATTAAATCTCAAATTCACCATCACTAAATATAATATTAAAAATGCTAACAGTGAAAATTTAAAAACTGTATGGACCAGTAATGGGAGCTTAAAGCAGATGCCTAAGGTGAATCTGTGGGCACTCAACATGCTAATGATCCTTAACCCTAATAAAAAACCTCCATGTATGGTATTTTCAATATAATAACTAATCTTATTTTGAATGGATTTTTCAGCTGACTTTTTTTCCTTTACCGTAGCAGACTTTATGGGTTCAATTCTGCTATCCACTAGGGGAGATTGCCAATGCTCTAGTGCCACAGACCAGTCTTAAAGCTGGCATACACAGTAACTAGAGGATTTCTCCAGTGTGGGGGGAGCCTTGGAGGAGGAAGAGTAGCTTACATCATTTTCCAGACAGCTGATTCAGGAAAAAGAGGTTGTGACCATAGTTCTCTTGAGTCAGGTTGATCCTGGATTGCCCAAATGGTCCCCAGTGGCTATTGGCCATCAGCATAAATTAGGAGTATCCTGAAGGGTGCTCTGATTTACATTGAGAATAAGACCAGTACCTCAATGGCCCAACTATTGGGGGAGCAGGAAGGTACCCCACATTCCTCCAGCACTCAACAGCAAATGACTTTTTTTGGAAATTTCTGTTGGCCTTCTAGCCATATATTTAAGACAGAGGTAAAAATGTGTGTGCGTCTAGTAGAAGGCTGAGCCATGTCTATAAACAGCTAATTTAAAAATATGTAATTATACCAACCATAACGTACAAGCTATACTGCCTCAATTCTACCGTATTCTCATATTTTGTATTCATCACCCTCTATGAACTCTTACCATGACCAAGAAAATAATGAGTAAGATCAACAACTGTGGAGCAAGTGGAGTTCAAATATAGTAACTAAAAGTAGAACAACGATGAAGACAACAATCATCATCTGGAATACAGACAAACATTTTTTGGTGTTTTTAAAATAAAATAAAATGTCCCAGTCACATAAATTAGGAGTTCATGTTATATCAACAATTTCATTAATATGCTATTCCAAGTCTGTTGGGACCACTTAGGAAATCAATTTCAATGCAAGTCCAATAGACACAGTTAACATGAGATTACAATGAAAATTCCAGTGCAAATCTTGGCTATTATGTGCCAACACCACAACATCACCATGATATGAGATTATAGGAAAACTTAACTGCATGCAAATCTACACTTGTGATAATGCCAGTTGTGATCTGAGTACACAATAGTTGCACATTTCAGTGCAAGTCTAAAGAACCTACTACAATAAAATTAAAGGTCAATGTAGGCTATATTATTGTAAAATATACAAAAGAAATTAAACACAAAAATCCATGTTAAAAGTATTGTTGTGGGTTTGCCTGTTAGCCCTAAATGTTAAAAACATGACCACTAACCTTCTAGTCTTTTATTGCCATGTCTCAGAAATGATAGTTTAACTGAGGAACTCACTAGATAAGAACTGTAGGAAAGATTCCTATGGGTAATTGAAAAGTTCCTGCACAGAAAGATTTATATTTTAAAAATCAGAATCACCAAATTGCCAACATTCTTTTCTTAGTAAAGTACTTACACAAAACGACTCTTATCTAGTCAGCTCTTGGGCTAGAGTTCCCCTTCCTGAACTGGCCTCTTAGCACCATTCAGGCTATACAGAATCTGGCCACAACTGCCCAGTTAAAACCTCCCCAAAGCTTAGTGACCTCACAGCCTGTGTAAAGCCAGGGAAGCCAGTTCCTATTTTCTTAATAAAGTCGGGCATAGGGAGCACGTTGGAGGAAAAAAACAGGTGCATTAGCAATAGGACAGCCCACATTTTCACTCTGTTAATTCTCAGCTTTTGTGTAGTTCCTAAGGGTATGTCTACACTGCAATTAAATGTCTACACTGCTGTGGCTCATGTCAGCTGACTCAGGCTCTTTGGCCTTAGGATATTTGGTGGGAACCTGTGCTCTGTGATCCTGTGGGGGAAGAGGAGGAGAGAGTCCCAGAGCCCTGGCTCTAGCCCAAGCCCAAATATCTACACCACAATTTTACAGCCCTGCAAGCCTGAGTCAGCTGATCTGGACCAGCCATGGGTGTTTATTTGCTGTATAGAAATACCCTTAGGGACCATATCCAGATTGCTCTAATTTAGACTATGGCCAAATGGCAGTAGCTTCAGAATTAGGGAGCTATAAATGGCTCTCTAGTTGCCCTCTCCTGTGCTGACTACATCTTGCTGAAGTAGTACAGAATCTGCCTCTCAATTTCTCTGTATTCACAACTGAAGATTTTACAGTTAGATTCACTGAATGTCTGATACTTTAAAGACAGATTTTGAGTGTGAGTGTATGTTTCATTTTAAACAGACACTTACATTGATGCAGTCACTTTAAATGATTTCTGCAAACATTAAATGGCAATGTGTTTACTAAAAACAGAAAAACAAAACAAACAAACAAAATGAGATCTGTATGGCTCAATTTTATTACTTTTCCCCAAAGAGCAAATTGTAAAGAGAGCACTTTAAGAAGTAGTTTAATAAAAGATGTTTCAGCAAGATTTACAGCAGCTTGAAAAAGTATGAAGACAATGCAAGCAAGGGGCCCAATCCAACCCCTACTGAAGTCAATCAAAGTTGGCATTAACCTCAGTGGAATTTAGAGTGAACCACAGGAAAGAGCAGCAATGGATAGGTAACAACAGGAACCCAAATATGCTAGCGCAGTACACTGGCTTAATACAGGGAACACGTTTCCCTTCAGATGCTGGCCTGAATCGAACACGAGTCTGCTGCTTACTCACATCTAATGGAGTTACTCCTTTAGCTTTGGAGTGTGGGAAGGAGCTCAGAGCTGGGGCAGAGGGTTGCGTGCAGGGGGAGGTGGACTCTAGGGTGCAGCTAGGGATGAGAGGTTTGGGGTTCAGGCTGCCCCAGGGCTGCAGTGGAGAGAGATGACTCTCCCCAGACCTCTCTCGCTGCAGCAACTCAGCTGGAGATGAGGTGCCTCTCCCCACTGCAGCCCTGAGCCCCTGTGTGGGGCTTAATAGGCAGCTGCGCGGCCGTGCAGCCTAGAGGAAACTTAAGTTACAAGTGCTTTGGAGGATAGGATTAAAATTCAAAATGATATGGACAAACTGAAGTAAATAGGATGAAATTCAATAAGGATGAATGCAAAGTACTCCACTTAGGAAGGAACAATCAGTTGCACACATACAAAATGGGAAATGACTGCCTAGAACAGAGATGGGACTGTCCTGCCCGGTCCTTGAGCTCCTGGCCAAGGAGGCTAGACCCCGGCCCATCCCCTGCTATCCCCCTCCCCGGCAGTTATGCCACCACGCGGGCAGAATGGCTGGCTCCGTCCAGGCAGCAGGGCTATGAACTCCTGCTGCTCTGAGCAGCATGGTAAGGGGGCAGCAGCAGTGCACACAGCAGCAAAGGAGGTTGGGTAGGGGGTCTCAGGGGGCAGTCAGAGGACAGGGAGCGGTTGGATGGGGCAAAGGTTTAGGGCGGGGCAGTCAGGGATCAGGGGGCTTGGATGAGGGTGGGGTCCCAGGAGGGCGGTTGGGGACAAGGAGCTGGGGGGTGGGGGGGAGGTTGGATGGGTCAGAAGTTCTGAGGGTGGGAAGTGGGTGGGGGTGGTCAGGGGGCAGAGGCCAGACTGTTTGGTGGGCACATCCTTCCCTACCTGGCCATCCATACAGTTTTGCACCCTGATGTGGCCCTCAGGCTAAAAAGTTTGCCCACCTCTGGCCTAGAAAACAGTACTAGAGAAAGGGATCTGGGGGTCATAGTGGATCACAAGCTAAATATGGATAAGACAAGAAGCAATGGGTTTAAATTGCAGCAAGGGAGTTTTAGGTTGGACATTAGGAAAAAAACTTTCCAACTGTCAGGGTGGTTAAGCACTGAAATAAATTGCCTAGAGAGGTTGTGGAATCTCCATCACTGGAGATTTTTAAGATCAAGTTAGACAAAAACCTGTTGGCAATGGTCAAGATCATTTGTCCTGCCATGAGTGCAGGGGACTGGACTAGATGACCTCTCAGGTCCCTTCCAGTTCTATGATTAAACTAGCACAAATTGTTATGAAACCAGGACAAACAGCACTACAATCAACATATTGAAAACGGATCATGGGACTCCCAACCTTAAATGCCTCAGAAACTAAAAAGCTTTCAGTAGAATTTTCCATTCTGTCCCAAATGCAGTATAAATCAGGAGATCAAACATTTTGCATAAACAAAGTGCAGAAAAGTCACACACAAATATTTTAACAATGTTTGAATTACTATCAATTCCTTCCCTGACGAATAAGCTCATAGCACATTTGGTGTGAACTATTAAAATGTGTCTAGTGGGAGTTGTGCCACCAACTTCCCTGGGAACAGCATCAGGCCCTATGGCTTTAAATTAGAGTATGTACAATGATCCTGATTAGGAGAAAAGTCTACAGCTTTCCTTAAACAATTTCCTTGGTCCCGTTTCACTGACCAGTGAGAACTCAGATAGCAGTCATGCAACTAAAGAAACATTTTAGAAAAGTGACAGCATCTAAGAACATGGAAACTTTATCTTGAAAAGATATCAAAAAACCAAGAGTAACTTAGAAAAGAAACTAATGCATTCAAATGGATATGCTCAAAAAGGTATTATTTCCATCCATTTCAAATGGGCTGTGGGGAAAAAAGTATTCAATGTTATAACATTTTCCTACAAAACATCTGTGTGATAATTGGGAAGATCAGAAATGCATTTAAGGAGCAGAATTGGAAAGAAAATAATCCCATTTCATTCATCCGAGTAATGGCATTGCAGAGTTTAGGTAATGTGAGTAGAAATTTAAAAAGGGTAAGGAAGCATCTAATCTGAAGTAGACTCCCATTCCACATTTTCTAAATTACTCAATCAATTTCCTTTTCCAGAATTTATGATCTGGAGTAGTGTGGTCAGGGCAATGAACTGGAACTGAAGAGATCAAGGCTCAATTTCTGGCTCTGCTATTAACTTGTATAACAATGGAAAAGTCACTTTATCTCAGTCTCTGTTCCCTCTCCCACCTTTTGTTCAGTGTAGTTAGACTGGAACCTCTTAGGATAGGCCTTGTCTCTTACTAGATGCTTACACGGTGCCTAGCACAGAAGTGCTCAGTCTTGGTTGGGGCCTCAAGGTACTCCTGTTGTGATACTTAAATTTAAAAAGTAATTGCAGAATAGTGCTAAGTGCAACAATAATAAGGGATTAGGTTTTTCCCATCTCTTCTCTTTCCCTTCTCTTCCCCTTCCCTCTTTTGAGCTGGGCAGTTTCTGCCTCAGGGAAAAGGTGGAATTCATGATTATGTGGCATCAGCTGTGCATTTATATTCTTGCCTTATTGGCACTCAGTTACAGGAAAGAAAAGGAAAATAAGGTAATTTAGTGGACTGCTTATTGTAGTTCTGCAGCATGTATTATTGCAGAAGGAGATGACAAAAAATAAGACTATTTTCAGCAATGAGGTCAGTTCAGAAATGTATAAGAAAGAGAAAATTATTAAAAGTTTAGAGACAATAAAAAACCAAAGACAAGTAAGGGCAACAAATGTGTGAACCAGGTATGTTGGAGGATGAAAACCCAGGAAATATTGCACCTTAATCCCATTCTTTTTTCCTAAATCAATACTTTTTAAACTATTGTTTGATCTATAGCATAAGGTGTTTAATTAGGCCAATAATTATACAGTTATAGGAGTAAGGGACTCTGCAATTTTATTTACATGGGTGTGTGATTTGAGTATCATTATTACTCTTAAAGATTCACTGCTATCTATCCATGCTTTATTTTCACTCTCCTGACACACACAACTTCAGCAAAATCTGATTTACAAAAAAGTCAACCGACCCATTCCCTCTAAGAGGAATCTCTTCTCACCCACCTCTTTCCTTCATGCCCCACACCACCGTTACTCACCTTAACACAACCACTTCCCTTCCCACACACACACAGGTACATTCTGCCATCAGTGCATGTTCAATAGCTGGACAAATGTGGTATATCCTTCATGTCTGTCTGTCTTCCTGACCTGTCTACCATCAGGACCCCACAGCCTAGAGTTGCCAATAACACAGAGTTAGATAAAGTGAGATACCTAAGACAGAGAAATAGGTAGGAGGAGGACAAAGAATGGGAAGCAAATACATAACTCTGTTTGGGAGGAGAGAAAAATTTCCTACACCTCCTGTGTAATTTCTTAAAATATTTACTTCAGTTTGGCCAAAATTTTCAAAAACGGGTGCTTAAAGTTAGGCTTGTAGATCCACATTTTAGCATAATCCCACAGTGAAGCTGCCACCAACACCCACAGACTCAGGAAGTGAGAACGGTAGATGTGGGAATAGTCTACATCAGCAGTTCTCAAACTTAATGGGTTTGCCAAGGCTGGCTTAGACTTGCTGGGGCCAAAACCAAAGCTCAAGCCCCACCACCTGGGGCCAAAGCTGAAGGCAGAGAGTTACAAGCCACTTGCCTGGGGCTGAAGCCTTTGGAGTTTGGCTTTGCCCTGCCCAGGGCGGTGGGGCTCGGGCTTTGGCCTCCCCACCTGGGGCAGCAGGGCTCGGGCAGATTCAGGCTTAGTTCTCCTCTCTTGTGGTCATGTAGTAACTTTTGTTGTCAGATGGGGGTCGCAGTGCAATGAAGTTTGAGAACTTCTGGTCTACATCAGATTAATTTGAGACATATTGTGGAAGGCAGAAGCCATCAACTTGGCAAATCTAAATGCACTCTCCTATATGAGAGTATCTGGATTCAGAAGTCTTTTCCGTAGGCAGTAAACACAAAAATGTACCATGGGATTGTAATGCAAAAGTTTGTTACATCTATCCCCAAAGCAAAAGTTATTGTATATGGTACAGAACATTGGCCAGAGCAAAGCCCATTATGGCTAAGAGAAAAGACTCAAAGAATTTACTTGTTTACGGATTAAAGATCATACAAACACAAAATGAGGGTGGGAGATAGAATCATAGGACTGGAAGGGACCTCTAGAGGTCATCTAGTCCAGTCCCCTTCACTCATGGCAGGTCTAAGTATTATCTAGACCATTCCTGACAGGTGTTTGTCTAACCTGCTCTTAAAAATCTCTAATGATGGAGATTCCACAACCTCCCTAGACAATTTATTCCAGTGCTTAACCACCCTGATAGTTGGAAAGTTTTTCCTAATGTCCAACCTAAACCTCCCTTGCTGCAGTTTAAGCCTATTGCTTCTTGTTCTATCCTCAGAGGTTAAGAAAAATTTTTCTCCCTCCTCCTTGTAACAATCTTTTACATACTTAAAAACTTGTTTCCTCTGTCGTCTCTTTTCCAGACTAAACAAACCCAATTTTTTTCCAATCTTCCCTTATAGGTCATGTTTTCTAGATCTTTAATCATTTTTGTTGCTCTTCTCTGGACTGTTTCAATTTGTCCACATCCTTCCTGAAATGTGGCACCCAGAACTAGACACAATACTCCAGTTGAGGCCTAATCAGAGTAGAGCAGAAGAATTACTTTCCGTGTGTTGCTTACAACAGTCCTGCTAATACATCCCAGAATAAAGTTCACTTTTTTTGCAACAGTATTACATTGTTGACTCATTTAGCTTGTGGTCCACTATGATCCCCAGATCCCTTTCCGCAGTACTCCTTCCTAGGCAGTCATTTCCCATTTTATGTGTGCAACTGATTGTTCCTTCCTAAGTGGAGTACTTTGCATTTGTCCTTATTGAATATCATCCTATTTACTTCAGAGCCATTTCTCCAGTTTGTCCAGATCATTTTGAATTTTAATCCTATGCACCAAAGTACTTGCAACCTCTCCCAGCTTGGTATCGTCCACAAACTTTTATAAGTATACTCTCTATACCATTATCTAAACCATTAAAGAAGATATTGAACAGAACAGGACACAGAACTGATCCCTGTGGGACCCCACTCATTATGCCCTTCCAGCATGACTGTAAACCACTGGGAATGCTTTTCCAACCAGTTTTGCACCCACCTTATAGTAGCTCCATCTCGCTTTCATTTTCCTAGTTTATGAGAAGGTCATTGAGACAGTATCAAAAGCTTTACTAAAGTCAAGATATATCATATCTACCGCTTCTCCCCTATCCACAAGTGTTGTTACCCTGTCAAAGAAAGCTATCAGGTTAGTTTGACATGATTTGTTTTTTGACAAATCCATGCCATCAGTTATCACCTTATTATCTTCTAGATGTTTGCAAACTGATTGCTTAATTATTTGCTCCATTATCTTTCTGGGTACAGAAGTTAAGCTGACTGGTCTGTAATTCCCTGGGTTGTCCTTATTTCTTTTTTTTAATAGATGGGCAAATATAGTGCCATTTTCCAATCTTCTGGCATCTCTCTAGTCTTCCATGACTTTTCAAAGATAAATCGCTAATGGCTCAGATATCTCCTCCGTCAGCTCCTTGAGTATTCTAGGATGCTTTTCATCAGTGTCCCACGATTTGAAGACATGTAATTTGCCTATGTAATTTTTAACTTGTTCTTTCCCTTTTGTAGCCTCTTCTGATCCTACCTCATTTTCACTGGTATTGACTATGTTAGACATCCAATCACCACCAACCTTCTTGTTGAAAACTGAAACAAAAGTCATTAAGCACCTCTGCCATTTCCACATTTCTCTCCCCCCCCCCCCCACACACCATTGAGTAACGGGCCTACCCAGTCCTTGGTCTTCCTCTTGCTTCTAATGTATTTGTAGAATGGTTTCTTGTTACCGTTTTTTGTCTCTAGCTAGTCTGATCTCATTTTGTGCCTTGGCCTTTCTAATTTTGTCCCTAGATACTTGTTTTATTTATTTATATTCATCCTTTGTAATTTGACCTAGCTTCCACTTTGTGTGGGAATCTTTTGGTTTTTAGATCATAGAAGATCTCTTGATTAAGCCAGGGTGGTCTCTTCCCATACTTTCCTATGCAGTGGGATAGTTTGCTTTTGTGCCCTTAATAATGTCTCTTTGAAAAACTGCCAACTGTCTTCAATGTTTTTTCCCCTTAAACTTGCTTCCTATGAGATCTTACCTACCAACTCCCTGAGTTTGCTAAAGTCTGCCTTCTTGAAATCCATTGTCTTTATTTTGCTGTTCTCCCTCCTACCATTCCTAAGAATCATCAAATCTAGCATTTCACGATCACTTTCACCCAAGCTGCCTTCCACTTTCAAGTTCTCAACCAGTTCCTCCCTATGTCAAAATAAAATCTAGAACAGCCTCTCCTCTAGCTTTCTCCATCTTCTGAAATAAATGGTTTCCAATACATTCCAAGAACTTGTTGGATAATCCATGCCCTGCTGTGTTTTTTCCAATTGATGTCTGAGTAATTGAAGTCCCCCATCACCACCAAGTCTTGTGATTTGGAGGATTTTGTTAGTTGCTTAAAAAAAGCCTCATCTACCTCTTCTTCCTGGTTAGGTGGTCTGTAGTAAACCCCTACCCAGGGCCAGCTCTAGGCACCAGCAAAACAAGCAGGTGCTTGGAGCGGCACATTTCTAGGAGCAGTATCCCGGCACCGGTTATGCCGTCCCTAGAAATGTGCCCCCGCCACCCCAGCTCGCCTCCGCTCTGCCTCCGCCTGATCCCCTGAGTGTACCGCCGCCGCTCTGCTTCTCCCCCATCCCTTCCAGGCTTGCCACACGCGAAACAGCGGTTTCATGCGGCAAGCCTGGGAGGGAGGAGAAGCCAAGTGGCAGTGCGCTCGGAGGAGGCAGCGGTGGTGGAGCGGAAGTGAGCTGGGATGGGGAGCAGTTCCTCTAACCCCCCCGTTACTTCCTGCGCTCTCCCCCCACCCACTCACCTCTGCTCCGCCTGCTCTCCTGAACGCGCTGCCTCTCCCTCGCCTGAGAGTAAATTTCTATTTCTTCCTGCTTATTCCCCATACTTTTCGCATTAGTATATAGACATCTAAGATACTGATGTTATAACCCCCCAGTTCTGTCTTCTCTCCTTTTTCCCTGCTAGTCAACAGACATCCTGGTTTTCAATAGCTCCACCACCACAGTCATCTTTATTTTGTTTATTTAAAGAAGTACTGCAAATCCTCCACTACCACAGTTTAAAGACCATATTTCTCTCCACCCTCAGGACATTCTGGCTGAAAGCACTCCTGAAGTATTCCGAATGAAAAATAACCTAGACCCAGAGGCAAAACCAGAAACTTTCCATACAATGTGAAAATCTTCAAAGGATGTCATCCTCCTAGGTCAAAATGTGCTGTCCCAGAGGATAGCCCTATTATTAGAGTATTAGCCCTTCATTTATGGCAAGTTCTTCAAGGAAACCCGCTTAATGTGAAAATACTAAAATAAAATAGAGTTATTGGGCCAGAGACGGAGGGGGAGAGCACAAGCATGAGAATGACTCTGTAGCCTGTTGGTTAGAACACTCACCTGAGATGGCAGCTCCCTGTTCAAAACCCTTCTCCTATCAGATGGAGGAGGAGGGGACTTTAACTGGGAATCTGTTGACAACTGGGGCTATAAATTTACCCTAATTTTATGATCATTTGTAAAAGTATGTGAAAATTCATAAAATGTCACAATTACCTATAATAACAAATGTTGATGAGAAAAGGTTCAAAGGGAGACAGAAAGGCCAAGTCTAAACAAAAAGGCCACATTGATATAATTCAAGAAATACCTTGTGAAGGCCAAAACTATAATGGGGTTCAAAAAAGAATTAAGCAAGTTCATGGAGGATAGTTCCACCAATGGCCATTAGCCAAGATGGTCAGATATGCAACTCCATGCTCTGGGTGTTCAGATTGCCCAAATTTGTGAATTGCTCTGTAGGTTGGCTGGGAGATGGGCATCCAGATGGCTAGAGTAACAGCAGCGTGCATGCCCAGAGGCAGAAACTTAGACACTTAGGTAACTTCTACTGCAAAAAACTTTGGCACCAAATGAATTTAGGCACTTACAGGTTCAGTGGCAGTTTTGTGCATTGCAATGGTCCTGAAACTGGGATTTTGGTGCTTAAACCCAGATTTAGGCACCTAGATCTGGGGTTTAGGTACCTACGTGCCTTTGTTAATGTAGGCCTTAAATATGAACCATTACAGGGAATCTGTAGGTATACAAATGTCTTTGAAAGGATGACAAGTTCTTCACTGATGCTGTCCTGTTTATTTCCTCTGTCCACTAGTTATACACAGCGATCATTATATAAAATTAAGTGCTGAGAAAGCAGACAGTCCTCACTATACAGAAACGTTTGTACTAAAGAGAGACTACACAGCAGTGCATTATGTACAGCAGTGATCCTGAACTTTGTGTGGCCGATAAGCCAATTAGTCAGCTAACTTAGTCTCTGGAAAGCCAATAACTTGCATGCTGTGTCCTGAAATTCTACTGCAGCATTTGGAACAGGAGATTGCAGTCATCCAAAACACAATGCTATTATACATTGATGTAATGTTATTATGCTGACCTCCCCAAGCATGTCAACTTTACATGATTGTTTATTGGCACTAATCTCCATTTAAACACAATACCTCCTTTCTCTTCTCTCCCTTCTTGGTTGCTAATAAAGAATATTGACTGCTTTCTCTCTCCTTCCTGGGCACTGGGAAGAAATATCAATTGGTTTTCCTTTTTTCCCCTTAGTTCTGACTCCTTGGTGGGACTGGAAAGAATGATGAAATTCCAGTCCATTTTTTCAGTGCTCCTTGAGCTATATTGTGCTTCACGAGGTATGAGGAGTGTTCCTGTGATCAACACTCACTGCCTCAGATGTAGTCTCTACAAAAACTGAATGCAGTGCCTTGAAGATACTCTGTAATCACAGGTTGAGGATCACTTATTTACAGGAGTCTTCCTAGTTTATTCTGGGATGATTCTCACAGGGATAATTGCTTCCAAAATGAGAGGCTTTTACGTTCCTTATCAAAAAGGGAATACCTGTAGATTTACCAAACATTGAATACTGAGAATTTTAAAAAAGGGTTTGATTCTACTATAATTTGTTTCTCAATTAATCGAATGACTGATCATAGGTCCTAAACCTCAGTGTCCTTGTTTAGTATTAATATGCCACTACTTTTGGTCCCCCTGCCTATGCAAATCCCTGCTACAGCTACTTATTTATTTGATTATCTTTCCTTTCCCAGGCACCATGCTTACTCACCTCTATATTTCTCCAGGTCAATCTCCAATAAATACCATTTCCCAAAAAACACCAACCCCTTTCAAACTATTACTCATTTACTGAATATAGAACTAAATGCATGAACGATGGGATTAGCATCTGAGGAGAAACAGTTACAAGTAAATGACTGCTTCCAAAGCGCTCCCTGGAAATTAAGCAGAAACTTGGGCCAGATCCTCTGCTAGTGTCAAATGGCATGATTCCATTGGTATTATATTAATTTACTTCATTGGTATTATATTAATTTACATCTGATGAGGATCTGGCCCAATACTTGGATTCATTATACCTAAAATTTTAGTGGATATTGTATATCAAATTCAGAAAACAAATCCAGAAATCTCAGAATATCTAGAAAGATATTTTATTGAGGCTACCAGTTTAGTCACTTCATTTGCAGCCTAACCCTGCAAACTCTTACTCATATGAGCAGACTTGACTCTTATTAGTAAAAGTTTGCAGGTCTGGGCCTTTGAATTGTGATTAAGTGAAAGTTCAAAGTTATGGGGCCTGATTCTTATCTCACCCTTTTATAAATCAGACCTCCACTGAAGTCATACCACTGTAAAGCCAAAAAAGGTTATATCTTTGGTTATCTCAGTAGGAATTATCTACTTAATTGATTACCATTTTTGTATATATGGCAATTTCCTTTATTCCCAGCATTCTTTAGGAGGCAGTAACAACTTTAAGTCACTCTATCCAAAAGCTCAATTTGAAGCAATTCCAGGACAGGCAGAAGAGCTGGGTGAATCTGAATTTCATTCTAAATCATACCATGTACAATTGTGAAAAACATACTATCCATTTTTTTAAAAAAGGGGGTGAAGTGGAGTAAGGGCAGAGGAAGATGAATCAGAGTAGCCTATAAAAAAAAAACTACAATGAACTGTACTTATCTTGGGAAAATATGGATTTTTAACAATATGTGGAGTAATTCTGTAAAGAGTGAGCTTTACTAAATTGAAAGTCATACGATTACTGGCTTTGCTTTTATACATCAGTTTAATTTCTAATAATGGACTTGCCTTAACTATTTTCATTTTATCTTGCCTTTGTCTTTTAATTATCATTGAATGATGAACTTTGTTTAATAATGTGAAGACTGTGGATGGAGGAGTTGTTTGCTTGTTCTACTAATTTCCTATATTCATATTCTCCACTGCTAGCCTATCTTGTTCATGCTGGTTAAAAGAAAACTTAGTTATTCCTCCACTTATTTGCGCTTATCTTTCTAAAAAGAAGCTGTTCCTCACGAAGTCATGAATTTCACATTTTTGCAGTCTCTATAAAAAGAAACTTCAGATAAAGAAATATACTTGAAATATGCTGTGAATATCACCTTCTGAGAAACCCAGCTTCTTTAATAGCTGCCTCTAATATTACAGGTTTCAGAGTAGCAGCTGTGTTGGTCAGTGGATGCATCCGATGAAGTGAGCTGTAGCTCACGAAAGCGTATGCTTAAATACATTTGTTAGTTTCTAAGGTGCCACAAGTACTCCTTTTCTAATATTACTGATAATAATGATGGTTTACAAATTATGCTCATTTCTATTCAAGACCAATGGAGGTATGAAGAAAAATTATACCTAGCTTCCTACCAGTCACAACTATCAAAGTAATGCTTAAGTCAGACCTATGTATTTTCCAACACATCATTCCTAGGATCATAAGCCATTTGGAGGCAACACATCAGCTAAAGTGAGAAAACCAGTACTATATTTCATCTACTTTATTATTGTTCTACATATATCTTGACAGAGAATTAGTATGATTTTATTTTTCACTGAATATACAAAATAGATGTGGTAATAATTGCATCTGAAGTTTTCTGTGTTGTAATTGATGAAAACCCAACAAGTTTTCCTTAATCATTTGTTCATATTTAAAAACAAGTGGCCCATATACTGACACCTTTATTCAGATTAGGATGATTTGCCCCTTCAATACACCCTGAGTAAGAGGCAGCAGTAGCTGTGCTGTCCCCAGGCAGTACGTGGAATGAGCTGCACCTCAGACACAAAATCTGGTTTCTGCTTTCCCCATAGGGTGGGGTTGTGGTGGGAAAGTAAGCTATGTCAGCCCTTCTCCTGATACATCTTATGTCCCTGGCTGTGCTTACTCAGATGCAGGGGCTGGAAAGAGAGGTGAAGTCAAGGCTCTACCCATTCTCAGCTACTGCTGGCCCACTACCAGCCTACCTGCACAGGAGGAATAGCAGTGTCCCAACAACAATTGCTTTTCTTCCCCCAGGTTTCTACCCACAATACAGGAGTCTAGGGATGGGAGTCAGAGGGCTCCGTACAGATCATTAAGCTTGCTCTGCTTGGAGTCCGAATGAAATTAATGCAAGTATTCATGGTCTAAGGTACTACTGAATGAGAGTATGGGTGGCAGAATCTGCCCAAAGTGTTTTGACCGTGCTCCTACTCCTTTTATAACTGAGTTTTATTCAGATGAATGTTCAAGTAAAACAAATTTAGACAGGATCTGGAATTATATATGGGATGGAGCACTTCTTGATGTAGAAAGGGTGAGGCTTCCCAAAACCCTTTTCTAAAGCAATGGCACAGATGCCATTAAAGTCAGATAAGGAACTCATTGCAGCCTTCATAGCTAGTACCATGCACATAAATTAGTGTGGACCAGATAGTTAATCCCTTACTCACAGCGATGAGCAGTTTCTCAGATAAGCAGTTTGGTTAACATTTTAGCTATGTTGGGCCCCAATCCTGCCAATGCTTACAAATGCATTTAACTTTAAACATGAGTAGTTCCACTGAAATCCAGGAGACTACTTACATGCCTGAAGCTAGTCATGTCTATAAACAGGACTGGTGCCTAACACAGAGTATGAAATACTCATAGCAAACTATTAGTTATCAATCCATAGAGGAAAAACAATGGAAAAAAATCAATGTATAAAAATATTTATCTGTAACAAAAAATAAACACACCATGATTTCCTTGAATGTATTTGTTGTTGATCTCATTGTGAACATTTCACATGCAGAAAAGAGCTAAAATTGTTGAATAAATTTGCCATAAGTTATTCCTCAGCTATAGTCATCTGTGTTGTTCTTACAGTAATTCAAGAGAATGAAGTGTTTCTTTATTGGTTAAAGTGTATTATTGAACTCGCTAACTGGCAATTGGCTGCATTCTGAGATAGCTCCTGTCTGTGTACATTGCCAAGGAAAGTTCATGAGAAAGCATTTAATAACTAGCCTGAATACTGAAGTAATTAATTACAACAGCATCTAGTGTCTGACAGTCTAGAACACGTAGCAGAGAAAAGATAGTAATTAAATACACTACAATAAAGTCTGCTGCATTCTTTGAAAAATGAAATCCATGGGGGAAACAATGGTGTTTCCTATATTAAGTACCATTTTCTTTAAGTGAATACAGTATTATCCTGTATGTTTTATACATCATAACCTGCCATACAAAGAACATACAAAGAACTGCTTGTACTGAATTCCATGTGTTCCAAAATAGAGATCCATAGCAATTACGTTAACATTTTATGTAAAGAAAAGTACCTTGGTCTCCATTCGTGTTCAGTACTTATACAATTCTGCTAATTTATCATTTATCTTTATAACCTTATAAACTAGGTTATATCATTAATAATCATAGCCCCTAGAACCTGCACTCAAAATTTACCAGCAGAGGTAAATTTTATATTAGATTTGCAGAAAAAAATATACATACAACAATTTAAGACTAGCTACATAATATACAGGTTCATAACTCTACATACACCTTTCTAAATACATCTTTGTACACACATACCATTTTAAAAAAATGTACACAGAAAAACACACTGATGTGAGTTTTTGTTTATCAGTAGTTCTCAGAGTATTCATAGATTCATAGAGTTTAAGGCCAGAATGGACCATTAGATCATCTAGTTTGACCTCCTTCCTGTATATCACAGACAGTACGTGGGGTAACTAGGTGGAACGTAATGGAGTCCAACAGCTATAGCGGCTCAGCTGCCAGTGATCTTCAGAGAATTTACAGGTTACCACAGAGAGCTGGTTAATCAGATGGTAGACTCTTCCTCCTGCTAAACTCCATTAAAATAGTTAAGAATGCATGAATGCACACTTTCTTAACACTACTTTTCTTACAGTAATTGCTGTAGTTGCCATGGAGATGTTATCCTTTATCACTGAGAGAAGATATAATCCAGTCAATCCTGGGATGTGGTCCATGCTGTGAAAACCTGTATATTTCAAACTACGGTGGCAAATTCCTCATTAGATTCATACTTGTATGCCCACGTTGTAAGGGGGGAACACTTTACATCAGTTACGCTAATGTAAATCCTGAGTAATTGCACTAAACAGTGAAGTTTACAAGTCAATGAGTCATTCCGAATTTGCACTTGTAAAACTGGAGATGAGAACCTTGCCCCAAAATTTCAAGTACATCGGAGCTCAGATAAGATGAAAGTAAGAAATCACCTTTTATATCTCAATCACTTTTTAAAAACATTTACCAATTTTCTTTTTTTATTTTTAATTTTAATGAGTGCATATCCTCTTTGTGTGGTATTACAGTAGTAAAGAAAATCATCTAATTTAGGACAGGTTTCTAATGACTAACTGTACATACTCACCAAAATTCACTCATGGATTTATGATGAATAAAAGATTTTTAGTGCACTCCAATAGCCAACAGATAAACCTTTAATTAATTCTTGTCAATGCTGATGCCAAAAGGCATCCAATTTCACCCAACCAAAAACTGTTAGAACTTAATTTAACTTTAACTTCCCAGATATAGACTGGAGGACCAGTGCTAGTAATAATAATAGGGCTCAGATTTTCCTAGATGCGATAGCTGATGGATTCCTTCGTCAAGTAGTTGCTGAACCGACTAGAGGGGATGCCATTTTAGATTTAATTTTGGTGAGTAGCGAGGACCTCATAGAAGAAATGGTTGTAGGGGACAATCTTGGCTCAAGTGATCATGAGCTAATTCAGTTCAAACTAAATGGAAGGATTAACAAAAATAAATCTGCAACTAGGGTTTTTGATTTCAAAAGGGCTGACTTTCAAAAATTAAGGAAATTAGTTAGGGAAGTGGATTGGACTGAAGACTTTATGGATCTAAAGGTAGAGGAGGCCTGGGATTACTTTAAATCAAAGCTGCAGAAGCTATCGGAAGCCTGTATCCCAAGAAAGGGGAAAAAATTCATAGGAAGGAGTTGTAGACCAAGCTGGATGAGCAAGCATCTTAGAGAGGTGATTATGAAGAAGCAGAAAGCATACAGGGAGTGGAAGATGGGAGGGATCAGCAAGGAAAGCTACCTAATTGAGGTCAGAAGATGTAGGGATAAAGTGAGAGAGGCTAAAAGTCGAGTAGAGTTGGACCTTGCAAAGGGAATTAAAACCAATAGTAAAAGGTTCTATAACCATATAAATAAGAAGAAAACTAAGAAGGAAGAAGTGGGGCCGCTTAACACTGAGGATGGAGCGGAGGTTAAAGATAATCTAGGCATGGCCCAATATCTAAACAAATACTTTGCCTCAGTCTTTAATAAGGCTAAAGAGGATCTTGGGGATAATGGTAGCATGACAAATGGGAAGGAGGATATGGAGGTAGATATTACCATATCTGAGGTAGAAGCGAAACTGAAACAGCTTAATGGGACTAAATCGGGGGGCCAGATAATCTTCATCCAAGAATATTAAAGGAATTGGCACCTGAAATTGCAAGCCCATTAGCAAGAATTTTTAATGAATCTGTAAACTCAGGAATAGTACCGAATGATTGGAGAATTGCTAATATAGTTCCTATTTTTAAGAAAGGGAAAAAAGTGATCCGGGTAACTACAGGCCAGTTAGTTTGACATCTGTAGTATGCAAGGTCCTGGAAAAAATTTTGAAGGAGAAATTAGTTAAGGACATTGAAGTCAATGGTAAATGGGACAAAATACAACATGGTTTTACAAAAGGTAGATCGTGCCAAACCAATCTAATCTCCTTTTTTGAAAAAGTAACAGATTTTTTAGATAAAGGAAATGCAGTGGATCTAATTTACCTAGATTTCAGTAAGGCATTTGATACCGTGCCACATGGGGAATTATTAGTTAAATTGGAGAAGATGGGGATCAATATGAACATCAGAAGGTGGATAAGGAATTGGTTAAAGGGGAGACTGCAACGGGTCCTACTGAAAGGCGAACTGTCAGGTTGGAGGGAGGTTACCAGTGGAGTTCCTCAGGGATCGGTTTTGGGACCAATCTTATTTAATCTTTTTGTTACTGACCTTGGCACAAAAAGTGGGAGTGTGCTAATAAAGTTTGCAGATGATACAAAGCTGGGAGGTATTGCCAATTCGGAGAAGGATCGGGATATTATACAGGAGGATCTGGATGACCTTGTAAACTGGAGTAATAGTAATAGGATGAAATTTAATAGTGAGAAGTGTAAGGTTATGCATTTAGGGATTAATAACAAGAATTTTAATTATAAGTTGGGGACGCATCAATTAGAAGTAACGGAAGAGGAGAAGGACCTTGGAGTATTGGTTGATCATAGGATGACTATGAGCTGCCAATGTGATATGGCTGTGAAAAAAGCTAATGCGGTTTTGGGATGCATCAGGAGAGGCATTTCCAGTAGGGATAAGGAGGTTTTAGTACCGTTATACAAGGCACTGGTGAGACCTCACCTAGAATACCGTGTGCAGTTCTGGTCTCCCATGTTTAAAAAGGATGAATTCAAACTGGAGCAGGTACAGAGAAGGGCTACTAGGATGATCCGAGGAATGGAAAACTTGTCTTATGAAAGGAGACTTAAGGAGCTTGGCTTGTTTAGCCTAACTAAAAGAAGGCTGAGGGGAGATATGATTGCTCTCTATAAATATATCAGAGGGATAAATATAGGAGAGGGAGAGGAATTATTTAAGCTCAGCACCAATGTGGACACAAGAACAAATGGGTATAAACTGGCCACCAGGAAGTTTAGACTTGAAATCAGACGAAGGTTTTTAACCATCAGAGGAGTGAAGTTTTGGAATAACCTTCCAAGGGAAGCAGTGGGGGCAAAAGATCTATCTGGTTTTAAGATTCTACTCGATAAGTTTATGGAGGAGATGGTATGATGGGATAATGGGATTTTGGTAAGTAATTGATCTTTAAATATTCAGGGTAAATAGGCCAAATCCCCTGAGATGGGATATTAGATGGATGGGATCTGATTTACTATAGAAAACTCTTTCCTGGGTATCTGGCTGGCGAATCTTGCCCATGTACTCAGGGTTTGGCTGATTGCCATGTTTGGGGTCAGGAGGGAGTTTTCCTCCAGGGCAGATTGGAGAGGCCCTGGAGGTTTTTTTTGCCTTCCTTTGTAGCATGGGGCATGGTTGACTGGAGGGAGGCTTCTCTGCTCCCTCGAAGTTTTGAACCATGATTTGAGGACTTCAATAGCTCAGACATGGGTGAGGTTTTTCATAGGAGTGGGTGGGTGACATTCTGTGGCCTGCGCTGTGCAGGAGGTTGGACTAGATGATCAGAGTGGTCCCTTCTGACCTTAGTATCTATGAATCTATGAATTTTTCCTTTTCTGGAGATCTCTTACTGAAGGCATAACTTATTTCTTAACAAAAAAAAAACAAACCCTGTTCTGCATTTGTGTACACCAATCACACATTGGTCACCTAATCTGTAGGTAGAGGATTTCTTTGCTTGTGTTTTTAATGGAAGTATTAATCATCATCTCCCATTGTTTCACTTTTCTTTGGTACTAAAGAGTCATCAGAACAGATTATAGGTGCAGAAGACATCTTTACATTTCTCCAGCAATGTAAAGTTATGTGGAAATGGCTTACCCAGCCAATAGAGAATACACCCAGTATAAAGAAATTTTCAGGTGATGAAGACATGTTAGAGTGGTTCATGCACCATTTTCCACTGCAGTTACTATGAAAGTAAGACTGAGGGAAAAAACAGCTTTTGTTGTATTTGGCCCTATACCCCGCTAAACCGCAACTGCTGAAACAGCACTATGGGGCAGATGGCAACTGGCATAATATAGAGAAGTCTTCACATTGTTCTGCTTTAAGTTTAAGTCTAAACAGTTCTCAGAAACAAAACTAGTTTGGATAAAACCTATTCAGACCCCACCTCTCCTCCTACCACATCAAATCAAAACGATTGTGAAAGTACTTCCGAAACCCTCTGCAACCACCAAACAGCCCATGGGACTCGTACAGAAATCTCTTCCCTCCACCTTACCTTCCAACTCCTTCTAGGACAGATAGAAAGATTCACTCTCTCTCCCACACTGAGATGAATTGGAATCTATGTAGTCCACATAGGAAAAAATATTAATGGAAAATAGCAAGGAAAGCAATTTTGCAAAATTTCATTTGATAATATCTGCAGTGCAGACATTTTAGTCTATAAGTACCATAACTGCAGTAGTGTTATTTTGCCTTTAGAGAACACTAGTACAAAATACAGTACACATTTACAGTATACAAAATCCAAAGCTGTGGTTACATAAGAGTAGAAGTACTGCCAATTGCACAATCGGGCTAACTTGTGCACACATTTTCATTCTGGGCAATTCCAAATGTATGGTTTAACACAAGTAAACCTAATTTTAGTTGATTGAACTGTTTAAGGTAGAAAGAATTCTAAGGATCATCTTACTGTGAACTCATTTTAATTTTGGTGTGACAAAGGCTGATATCAGTCAATAAGAGATCTATAATATGAAGAATTAAGTTGAGAATGTGTTATGAAGGTCTATAGGCTACATTTCTAAAGACAAAGTTGAATGGAATGGCTCTCACATGGCAGACCAGAAGCTTGGGCCACAAATTTGAAAAGCATACCTATTCAAAAGGGCACATAAGCATATGCTGAAATCCCATTGTCCCCTAGAATTCTCCCCCTCCCACTTCTCTCCTCTCCCCTACACACCACCTAATGGAGGGGAAAATTCTTAGAGATGACACTTCTGCAGATGCTTGACTTGAAGCACGTGCTGAAGAGCTTTCCTGTATCAGGGCTATGAGGAGGAAATTAACTATTTGAAACATTAGCAGCATTCCTGAATACTTTCTTCTTCCTTTCCTGATGATCCAAAATACCCACAGAGAGATGAGTGGAGGATGCTTGGTATAATAAACCAGAATAACTATATGTTGTTCTATAATGGGGAGAGAGATGATGTTAGTGCATACTTATCAAAGGAACCAAAACACTGACCAGGAACTTGAACAACAGCTCTTGAGATAGAGAGGACAGGGAAGGGAGAGATCTCTGACAAAAATGGTCAGAAAGTGACTGTTTTTAAATGTAACTAAAGAAAATTCCTGCTTATGTGGAAAGTAAATTCAGGTCATGTTACCCCATTTTGCTTTGCAAGGCTTTCAGGTAAGGTCTAATATGCCAAACTGTTTTGTTTTGTTTTTATGATTCTCTCTCAATAAATCCTGCTTTAAACACAAATGTATTATGGACTGCTGCATGGATATCATGCATGCAGTCCAAAAATATGTAAAACTCTTCAAACACCCAAGGAGAGGTAGTGAAGGATAAAGTGAGTATGGACTCAGAGGTCTCAATCAAAAAAGGTACAGACCAAAGAGATCAGGTTCTATCCCAGATGTTATGTCATGAGGGCTGCAGTCAGATACAAAGAAGAACACATGCAGACCAAGGAGGAGAAGGGTGCTGATGACAACGTAGGTGATATTTGGTAATCCAAAAAACCATTCAGACTGATATCCATCCCTCTATATTTATGACAGTAGGTTAACAACCTTCCTGTATACAGTACTATAAAACCCCTCGTGGCCAGAGGCACAAAATCCTTTTACCTGCAAAGGGTTAAGAAGCTCAGGTAACCTGGCTGGCACCTGACCAAAAGGACCAATAAGGGGAAAAATACTTTCAAATTTTGGGGTGAAGAGAAGGGAAAGTTTTGGTCTGTCTGTTCTGTGTGTTTGCTGGACATAGATCAAGGAAGCAAGCAATCTAACTCCGTTAGAATTAGTTAGTGCTAGCAAGGGAATGCGTTAGCTTATTTTTGTTTTGGCTTGTGATTTTCTCTGTGCTGAGAGGAAGGTTTATTCCTGGTTTTCTTTTTGTAACTTTAAAGTTTGGCCCAGAGAGAAATCCTCTGTGTTTTTTAATCCGATTTCTCTGTACGATTATCTTCCATTCTAATTTTACAGAGGTGCTTCTTTTACCTTTTTTCTTTCTAATAAAGTTTTCTTTTAGAATCTGATTGGGGTTTTTTTTTCTGTGTCCTAAAAAAACCCCAAAGTTGGTCTGTGCTCATCTTGTTTATTCTCAAGCCTCCTCAGGAAAGGGGGGCAGGGGTTTGGGGGAAATATTAGGGGGAGTAGGAACTCCAAGTGGTCCTTTCCCTGTGTTTGTCTAAATCATTTGGTGGTAGCAGTGTTACCTAATCCAAAGTACAAGGGAGAATTTGTGCCTTAGGGAGTTTTTAATCTAATCTAAACTGGTAGAAATAAGT
Organism: Dermochelys coriacea; assembly: GCF_009764565.3. Taxonomy (NCBI): domain Eukaryota; kingdom Metazoa; phylum Chordata; order Testudines; family Dermochelyidae; genus Dermochelys; species Dermochelys coriacea. The sequence goes on from NC_050069.1 coordinate 203,374,546, forward strand.
TTAGGGGGTCTTTCATGTGGGTTCCCACATCTGTACCCTAGAGTTCAGGGTGGGGAGGAAACCCTGACACCTACTAATAAGAGTCACAAGAAGCTTTAATATTCAAACTTTTCAGGAACAGAATCACTTCTTAAATTAGCTAACTGACTTTTTGAGTGCCATCAGTATAAGATTTTGTATTCCAGTGAATATTTCAACAGCTTGTCATTATCAAAGTAATAAGATTATGTGCATTTTACCAAAGGTTGGGTTGTTTTGTTTTTTTGCAAAAATCTTTGTAGCAAATTGCTCTATTTTAAAATATGTCTCAATATATTTTAAAATGGCAATATCTTCAATAAATGATAAACATTTGACTTTGGCTTTCTGAAAAAAATTCTATCAGAGTCATGTATGTTTTTCTTAAAATTAGAGTTGGATCCCTTCATAGCCTGAAATGCTTAACATATGTTCTTCAAAATTCTTCCACGCTTCAGAGTGTTTGACTCCAGACACACACGTTTATTATGTTTCAGAAGCTGGAGCTCTAGAAAGGGATGCAATTTGGCCAAAAGGAAGAACTCTTAGTACAGCACAATGCGTTCAAGTTCCCCCTCATCCCACCCCATTTACAACACTAATTTGGACTCACTTAAATTCAATCTATATTTAGAGTGCAAGTACATGAGACAAAACAATATTCTCAATAGTCTTTCTAATGTGGTGAAAGAGTTAGCTAGTAACACATTGTAATGGGGTTCTTCTCCAATGCTAGCATCTCTCTCACATGCACCACATTTAGAAAAAAGTTATATTCATTTTAGTCCCAAAGTTATTCACATTCCATCCAAATTTGATGTCCACTTTTATCGCTGAAGATTATTTAACTCAGAAAAAGAATACTGAAACTGATATTATAGGGGCGGGGGAGTGTGGTGGAGAAGACAACTTATTTGCACCAATGGAATGAATCCCAAAACATTTTACATTTTTATAGGAATTTTTTTCTTGCACCCCTCACCCTTTTTTGCTTATTACTCATTGTGTCTCACATTTGGGCCCTGGCAGATTGACAGGTATGCAAGCTAGCTAGGCTGTGGGTGGGTGAAAGAGTGATGTTAGGGAAAATGGAAAATTAAAGAAAATGTCTTGTGGCGTATGCTGCCTATAGTCTATCCCAGGAGAGAGAGGTAAGTGTTTGATAGATCTGGTTGCATTGAAGGATTTTGAATTAAAAACATCATGGCTTCACCTCATTCATTTGGATATGCATGAAACTACAATACTGATAGCTGCAATACTCATAGCAATAAATCTGCTGCATAAGAATGCTTTTGTATTAAAGAACCTCATATGAATTTGGAAAATTAAAATTGTACTACCAATTTTGTGGAAGGTTTGGGGTCCAACTGTGCTCTCATTGATGGTTTTCAGTCTTTGGTTCTTGTTACGCCTTTTTCACTAGATTAAAGAGGCTTTCAGTAATGACAGGTTTCAGAGTAGCAGCCGTGTTAGGCTGTATTCACAAAAAGAAAAGGAGTACTTGTGGCACCTTAGAGACTAACAAATTTATTTGAGCATAAGCTTTCATGAGCTACAGCTCACTTCATCGGATGCATTCAGTGGAAAATACAGTGGGGAGATTCATATACATAGAGAACATGAAACAATGGGTGTTATCATGTACACTGTAACAAGAGAGTGATCACTAAGGTGAGCTATTACCAGCAGGATTTAAAAACCCTTAAATTCTTTATCAATGGAAGATCATAACAGCTTTTCCATTAAAATTTTCTTAGGACTGATATCAGCCTAACCAACCTTCAGTTACCCAAGTAATGCACTTTCCTTTTTGAATATTGGCACACCATTAGAACTCTTGAACTCTTCTGGAATTTCCCCAATATTCCAACTTTTATTAAAAATCAACATCAAAGGAGCCAATTCTTTTAGGCCACTTGGGCACAAGTTAACCCTGCCTGCTGGTTTTTTACCATATCCATCTACTAATGGTTCTATACCATTGCTAGAATTTCTTTTGTTCCTAATATACTTAAGATCCTTCTTATTGTCCTTAGCCCTAACAGCCATGGATTTTTCCGTTGTCATCTTTCACTTCCCTTAGCAATTTTCTATACTTCATAACTTCTAATTTACTTTGATACAACAGTGCTTTGGGGAACCTATTAAGGCCCCCAGACATCTTTGTTCACATGACCTACTCCCAAACTTCACTCAGTTTCTTTGCCCCCCATCCCTAATGCCCCACCACATCTTCCTTTCCTTCCTGTAGGGTGTGGCTACCTACTGTATTAAGGAGCCCAGTCAGTAGTGTCAAACATTTTCCTTTGCATTCCTCCACAGTCCCCTTTCTTACTTGTCCCACCACAATTGGGCATAGTCCCCATATATCTCGAGACCTTGTCTCTCTCCCCGATGGTGCCCAAGAGCCTCCCCTGCTGCTCAGCTGTATCTGAATATAGGAAATAACTGTTTTCAGAATAAAAATGTTCAAAACTGCTCTGTTCAAGAATGGTAGTGAAATTGAATGTAAACTTGGGATTTCTAGGAACTGATTCTTTAGCTACAGGGCCTCCAAATAACTACAAATATCAAAGTGCAATAGCTACAGCAACACTAATATGCTTGAATTATATAAAATTGTGACATCTACAATCTTGTTACCATGTGATACATACCATTTAAAAAGAGGGTAACTGTACCTATTTGCTTTAAAAATAGGACAGATGGAGGCTCCTATGAACACAGCATCAAAGCACCTTAGTATGATGTCTAATCTAGGATCTCAAACAGTAAGAAGTACTACTTCACATGAATAAAGTTCTAAATATATATGAAAAATAGTTTGAGATCATATTGTTACATTTCAGAAAGCAGGGATCATCTAAAATGGATATAGCTCTCTCTCACAGCAGTTTATGAACACCACATGTGAAAATGAAAGAATTGCCCAAATATGATAGGTAGTTGGAGTATTTTGAGGCATGCATGTCATTGAAGTGAAAGGTATGTTACTGCTCTGGTTTTCAGCAGTGGCACACCATAAATTAAACATGGCATAATTTGGTGGCATATCACAGTTGACAGAATAAAAGGCATGTCACATGCCTGCTTAATTATGTGTGTGCTACAAGATGATTCAACATTTCTTGCTCTCTTGTGGAAACAATTTTTTTTCCAACATCAGTTAACAGAGCTAAGAGAGTCCCATACGTAATATGTAATGATTTGGGAAATTATGATCCAGGGTTGTGCAACAGCTTTCATACTATCAGCTGGGACCCTGGTTGATCAGCAGAATCATAAATGTTCTTCAGATTATGTTATTCCAAATTAGAACGACTATCCTAATTTTAGGTAACAAAATGCCATGTGGATGGGTGCCTGTTTTGTGTTGGCAGATTGAATAAAATCAACAAGAATTATCACTTAAGAGTCATCCCAAATAATGAGTTAGATGCTGTTTAAACTCTAATCAGGTGTTTCTGAAATGCAGTCCCACCCACCATGCCTATGACCTTTCATTAACCTAATTCACATATTAGGATTTATAAGTGTGTGTACATGGGCATTGGGGAGTTGGGCATTGGGGACCAAGGAATATTTGGACAAGTTTTGAAGCTATCCTTTCATGCAGCGATCAATGCAATATCAGGAGAAACCCAAATAATCCCATAGCAATAGATTTTCTTTTAGTTATAGGTTATACTACCTTTTGGTTTCTGTTTTATTTTCATCCCATTGTCTGTGTACCTGCCCAGCCATTATCTGTATATTTTCCCTAAATACTTCTGTAATACATCATTTTGTCCTAAATCCTATAATATGATTTGATAGAATTTGATCCATCTTCTGCTTTTTATTATATTTTCCACATTTCATGGATATCATGGAATCATAGGGTTGGAAGGGACCTCAGGAGGTCATCTAGTCCAACCCCCTGCTCAAAACAGAACCAATCCCCAATTTTTGCCACAGATCCTTAAATGGCCTCCTCAAGGATTGAACTCACAATCCTCAGGTTTAACAGGCCAGTGCTCAAGCCACTGAGCTATCCCTCCCCCGACTTTGTTATGCACATATTCTCTCTGCTCCTTGTTAATCTTTATAAAACTTAGTTACAAATGTGAACATGAAAATATGCTCTTTGAAATTATCCTATTTTCAAAGGAATAGCATTTTGCAATTATCCACGATTATGCAGCAGCAGGAATAAGCAGAATGTAGTAGTGCTATAAAGAGAATATAGGCAAAGAGGTTGTTTTCATTAAGAAAATTTCAGAATAAATAATTTAAAACATGTATTGTCAATATGTATTTTGATTCCTAAATAGCAATCAAAATTCATAGTCCCACACCAGAACAAAAATGCTTATATGATAAATCAATAATTGTTGCATAATAAAATGAAGTAGGTAGAACATTTGCAACCAATATTAAAATGGTGCAATATTTCTTTCCAAATACTACTTTGCTAATCTTGTGTGAATCTGGCATAATGCATTTAAAATATGTTACATATTTACACAAGCTAACCAGCAATGGCATCTGCAAACCTGTACATGTCCTACAATGAGAAGCTGCACATATTCCAAGTGCCTCTTCCTTAAGTTAATTTACTAATAGTACAGTAATATGCTGATCCTGTGCAGTGTTAGATCAACACAATAACCATGATGTGCATTTACAGGAGGTAATGCCTGAGGGTGCACTTTTGTTTTCATGCGCCATACAAACGTTTGTTTTATCTACTTGACAGCTTTTAAATATTGCAAAGCTGAGAACTATATTTACAAAGTTTTGTTGTGGTTGTTTGTCAACAATTGGAACGTCTACTGAGACGTGCACTTTCACATATGATTTATGTATTATTTATGAATTAGCTGAATAGTGATAGATTATTTATACTCCAATATTTATGGCACTTGTTCTAAAAGTCGCGACCAAAGTGCATAAGAAATAGCAGAAATCAGCACACTTTCCATGCAGCCCTATTATTAAAAATGGATGCCAAACATGTTCTATGGTATTAAGGATTTTAAACAGAAAAATCTTACTGGGAATTGTGAGGCTGTAGGAAAGTGCTGCTCTTGGGCAGGAATACAACAGTTAAAAATCACAGGAGGCTCAGGTTTTAACCTGTATTTTTCATTTGGTGGCTCTCAACTACTGACGTTTAATTAATTATACTTGTAGTATAAACTTCGGTAGCACACGTTAAATATTTTGAACCCACTTGTATTTGAACAGCTAGCTTTGCTGCTAAGCTGCAATACTCTTTGGCTACTTAAGGTTCCCCAGCGGGTTTAAAGTTTTATATGTAAACAAACATGAACAGCAGAAGTTCCTTTTAGTAAAACAATTATTCTCTTTGGGACTTTTCTGCAGGTGTGGCTATACTGTGGATAAACATTTGCTTTTTATGCAACTTTTACAGATTTTTGAACTCATATTGCCAGATCCCCATGGGACTGAGGAGGCCTATGATGTAGACTGCAGCTATCCCCCAGATCACTACTGCACCTATCATATCCCATCCCAACTCGGAAAGCCCAAGTCCCGATGGTATACCCCCTCCACAGTAGAGCCACAGCAATTCCCTTATGGGTCAGCTCCATTCCTTTTAACCTAAATCTGAATTTTATCCTAGTTTTGAATTTGGCCCAATACTTCACATACTCTGCTCTGTAGAAGTAAGTCATTCATAAATCACTGATATTAATCATAAGACTAAAGTTGTATATAAAAAAAAGATAAATTATAAATCACTTGCTGATTCATCATTGATGAATTACTAGCTATAATCCAGTTTCTTATCAATGTACTGAAAAATGCCATGAGGCTTTATTTCTCATTACTCAGTTTTCACATGCACTAAATACAAATGCAGACTTACCCCAAAAAACTATTTTCCTCTATGAATAATTAATTCTGAAAGAAAAATGTGAATCTACATTCCTAAATATATCTATATTTGTATCTCTAGGGATGTCTACACTGCAGCTGGGAGAGAGACTTTCACTCCAAGCAGACAGGCTTATATTAGTGGGGATCACCCCAGTGAGCTAAAACTACTGATGAGCATAATGTGGAACCTGTGGAGGCTCAGGCTAGCCACCCAAGCGTGGACCCTGGAGGTAAGGAGGGTCTTAACTCAGGTGTCTCGCTGATGCCGCAACTTCCACACTGCTATTTTTAGCACCCTCATTCAAGCCCTGCTAATGTGAGTCCCTCTACTCAGGCTGTGAGATTCGCTCCCAGCTGTTGTACAAACAGTGTCACTTTTGAGGCAGCTGTAGTTTTTAGAATACAAATACATTCAATCATTCACCTTTTTAATCATTGATAAAAATATAATTATTTTTAAAAACCTAACTGTTTATATGCAAAAATCTTTAAATACCACATGGTACAACAGAATCTGATGAGAAGAAAGCACTCTGCCATTACAAAACAAACCCCATTGTGTTTATTCAGACAAAAACTGCCATTGTTGTCAATGAAAGTTTTTAATCATATAAAACTGAGTAAAGATTGTGGAATGTGATTCCAAGTATCTTGTTACTTCACTGCAAGCTCCATTTAAAATGGTTATTAGGAACAAGAATGCCTCTTGCACAAGTTTCAGGGTGTAGACTCCTAGAAAACATGCACTCCTCTTTCTGGGTATTTGAGATACAGAGGGAGTTAAGGATCTCAATACAGAAACTAAAAAAAAAAAATGTCCCATATCTTCAGACAAGGATATAAACAAAATCTGAAGTTATTACAATAGCCCATCTAGAATGTCACTCACATAAAAAAGGCTAAGATTTTCAAAGGAGCCTAAGGTGAGTTAGTCCAATGGTGGGGAGAGGAGAAGGCATGTAGCTCCCCTAAGCTCATTTGAAATTCCTGGCCCCAATGATGACATTTCACCTTTAAAAATTATAAGTTTGATCAGATTCTGAAGTCAAAAGAAATTAACAATGCTCAGCACCACACAGACGGCAGGATTGAGCCCTATGTGCACATGAGGTCAAACAAGTAATTGCACTCAGAAAAATAGGTAGTTGTTCAGAGAATAGCAGCATATTTTATATGCAGAGTTTCATGTTTGCAACAATGTGTGCATGTTTTGCATGTACAATTTAGGCATCTGTTCTTTCAAAGTGTGGCCCAAAAGACAAGTTTAATACCAAAAACTAAACAATATTTTTAACAGTTTAGGGCAATTCTGAAGGAATGCAACTCAGATATTTTACAGAATCTCTTTTTTCTAAATGCCAATCATTTCAGAATAAGTTATTGACACAGAGGTACTCAAGTAACAGACCTGAGCAGCTATGAACTCTGGATTTCTACATACTTTAAACTATAGGTTTGACTCTTTTAGTCTATAGCGAGAGAGGTTAAGTATTACGTTACTTGTCTTTATAATTGTTACACATGTTCCTGTACACAGTATAAATATATACTAGCTACAGCAACACTACAATAGTACCTTGCAAATTTGCACTAACGATTGGGAGTCCTGCTGTGAATTATATAATTTAGCAGATTAGGTTTTGAGCCATCAAAGCATTGAAACCATGTACTTAACTTTAAGACCGGATAGAAAACATGCTATACACAATAAGAGTCTTTCCACAATTGGCTTCACATCAGGACCTTAGAAAGCAAGTGAACACACAAACACCAAGAATAAGGAATCACAAAAGAGACTATTTACTTTGTAGTATAGTTTTAATTATTTAGGATAGTACACCATAGTATGCTAGCAAATGTACTGTAGTATCTTTTGGAAAAAAAATGAATTCCTAGCAATATGAGACTTCCCTATAGCACTCTGCTATAAAACTCTTTGCTGACAGAGTGGAGAAAACTCCATTTTTTGGCGAGAATTGCAAAATGTGCGATATAGCAAAATGTGAGGCTCTCTTGTGTTTGGCATTTTTAAAACCGTTCTGACAGGTCAATACACAGCAGGGATGCTCTGCTTTCTCTTCTCTGAAGTACTTGTTCCAGTTTACGTGTGGGAAGCAAGTATGAGGAACTTGTGGGGTAATGTATGGTGTTTGGTGGTGCTGAAATAGTTGCATTTGTATATGTATGATAAACTGACAGCTCTTCCGTGTCTAAGGGGGCAGAAAGATATCTATACATATAAAATTTCTTCCATTTCTGTTTAAAATCATAAAATATATAAAAGTACTGGATCAATGCATTATATCAGTAGTTCTCAACCAGGAGTGTGTGTATCCCTGGGGGATACATAGAAGCCTTCCAGGCAATACATCAACTCATCTAGATATTTGCCTAGTTTTACAACAGGCTACATAAAAAGCACTAGCAAAGTCAGTACAAACTAAAATTTCATACAGAGAAAATAAGCAATTTTTCAGTAATAGTTACTGTGACACTTTTGTATTTTTAGGTCTGATTTTGTAAGCAACCAGTTTTTAAAGTGAGGTGAAACATGGGGGTACATAAGACAAATGAGAATCCTGAATCTGGGAAGGTTGAGAACCACTGCATTATATCACTTAACTACCCGTCAGTTGTATACTCAGAATATTCTGAAACTATTAAATAAAATTAAAAAGGATTGATTTAAATACTTAGTGTAAATTAGGGTCTCTTACTTAGCAAGTATACTTATGGTGTAGGTTACTATTCAACGACAGTCAGAGTATTATAATCCAGCCATATATTAGGAATTTGTTTAAAATTAAACAAATTACAAATTAAATCATCATCCATATCTGTGTAAAACAGAAGACGATAGATAGATAGATAAAGTTGGTTTATGGATGCAAATCCCTCCTGCCCCCACCCAAGTGTTACAAATCTACATGCTATCCCTACCTGTTTCGTTTTGAGTGTGGATCTCTGATTTAACTGAAATTTGTGTAAAAACTCATTACCTACCTTAAGTGTCATTTATCTCAAGCAGCCTCAAGCACAAACTATTCCAGTTAAATTCAGCAGTAATTAATACTGATGAAATTAGCCCAAAATCCATCTGTTTTAGACAGATGCATAAAAAAAAAAAAAAAAACTTAAGGATTTGACAAAGGCGGCTAGCTCTTCACCACTCTATACCCTTTTTCAGCATTAATAAATCACATGATCAAACTACATGTGCTTACGGAGACAACCTTTTTGATGAATGGCAATACAATTTGTCCCAATATTTAGAAATACAGGCAGATCTGGTAGGGTCTCATTGGATTCCTATCACCAGAAGTTTCAGGTTTTGCTAGGGGTCAGCAACCTTCAGCACGCGGCCCATCAGGGTAATCCGCTGGCAAGCTGAGACACATTTTGTTTATGTTGACCATTCGCAGGCATATCCCCCCCACTCCCAGTGGCCACGGTTCACCGTTCCTGGCCAATGGGAACTGCAAGAAGCAGCAGGCAGCACATCCCTGCAACCTGCGGCACTTCCCGCAGCTCCCGTTGGCCGGGAATGGCCAAACACAGCCTCTGGAAGCCTGCGGATGGTCAATGTAGACAAAAATGTCTCACAGCCCGCCAGCAGATTACCCTGATAGGCCGCATGCTGAAGGTTGCCGATTCCTGGGTTATGCAATGTTCAGTTTATTCAGTTCAAGCAGAGGGTCAGTCTCTGTTTTCCTATCCTTAATTGTCAAATTTCCACAACCTTTCAGAAAATCTTTTAGGAGAAAGGGTAGCGTACACCATCCTCCCAGATTGCCTGCACATACAGCCCTCAGAAATATCTGACAGAAAGTAGTCAAACCAGTAAACGTCTTTACAATTCTATGCGATAAATTCCCATACAAGTTGGTTAAATTTTTTAAAGAGTGATCTTCAAGAATACTTAATTAAAAAAAGTAAAGATTAAACAGACCCAGAGACACAAATAGGATGTTCCAATAACGACTCACCGATTCAAATATTAGCTTCATATTTTTCCACAGGAACCTGTAGAACCTCCCTTCTTTCCACCATTTTGACATGTTCATTTCCCAACTGCTGACAGCGCTCTCGAAATCATTCTTAAAACCTCTCTTTTCAGCCACGGAAGTGTGAACATGTCCCTGTTTAGAAGCAAATCAACCCAGCTCTGGGCATCAGCTAAAGTGGTTGCCCATGAGTTCTGTGAGGGAAACACTTCACCCTAGGGACTGAGCACTCAGACCTGTTGTCACATTCCAGGGTGCAATCCAGAACAGTGAGGGGCTGTGTCACCGCCTGCATCACAACCTTGCGTTCCTGACAATGCTTTGCTGTTGTAGTTCCCAACCTGTGCTGCTCACAAACAACCTAACAGCAAACAGGTCACACCCTGAGGGCCTGTGATAGTTGCAACCCTGGTGTAGCAATTCTGACCCCAACAGCCTGTCAACAACATACCAGTCATACACTGACTTCCGCCGGCCTTGGTTATGACTTGCAGGGTGACCCCAAAACACTCCCAGTCCTGAATTTCCCCCCAAGACATGTGTTCTGCACCGTGCAGCCCTCTCCTGAGCAGTTCAGATATTAGCGTTCAATGCCCTCTAAAGAATCAATATTCAGTGGTTTGTTACTTTAATTGAAGTTACCAAACAGTTCAGTTTAAACACAGAACTGGATTAGTTTAGATGAAAAATTAAAACATTTATTTAAACAAAACAAAAAAAAAACAAAAAAAGATTTTCGGTGAATTCAAGTGTAAGAGATAAAGTTAGAAATGAAGCAGATTCTTCTGAGAATTACTCTTCAAAGTAAAGTTTATTCAAATAGTGAAGACGACAACATGAAGTCCGATGGGGTAGGAGGTTCCAGGCCTTATCTCCTCACCTGCCTTCACTGAAAGGCCAATTTGCCGAGTCTCTTGCCACCTCCTCCTCCCCATGCTGTCTCGAGGATCCCGTTTACTACTTATATGTAAACTGAGATAAACACACATGTCTTTGTTTAGAATAGAGCTGCTTAACAACCTTTTGCCTAGCCAGGGCTATGAAATTTTGAGCACAGGCTATCATCATCATACAGGTGGAGTCATAATTTTAAATACTGCATTGCTACATAAATTTCAACATGATATTCAATGACCAGCAATTATTAGTTTTCAAGTACCTCACAAGGCATATTTTGTATAAATATTACAATTACATGTAGGGTATGAATACAGGGGTGCTTTCATTTATACGTGTCCAGTACTCCAAGCTCCTGCAGACTCTGCTATGTTCCATTGGGACTTTTCTTGTGCTTAATTTGCTGTGGGAGTCATGGGGAAGTTGAAGAAAGGACATGTATTCAATTTTTAAAGTGATGGCTGTTTTGTATCCACGGAAAAAGTAAAGAACAAAGATATTTGCCAAGTTCACCTATAGCTTTGCTGCATGCTCAAAAACTACCAATTAGGCCCTAAAGGTTCATGTCTCTTGCCAAAGTTGTTATGTTCAAGTAATGCTGGAGAACTCTGGCTCACATAGTTGCTATAAACTAATATTAAGTGTGCATCATTTACAGTAAAAGTCTCAAGATTGTTATAACAGGCTATAAATCAAGTGTCTTTATTAAGTCCATGATATTTAGTGGCTAGCAAAAGTTATGAATTTAAGCTCCCAGGCTTGTCTTGTGGAGATGTTTTGTAGGTTTCCTTTGAGGACGAGGGCTGAGATGGCAGATATAGAGTGATTGCTTTGTGAAAAGTGTTCACTTTTTTTATTTTTTGGGCAGGTGGTGTTAATCAGCCACTTCTCCTTGAATTGTCTCTTACAATGTGTGTTAGCTACTTATGTTAAACAATCTGCTGCACCTCCTATTTAACTGCGACACTGAGGGCAGGGCTACACTTAAAAAAAGGCTGCCACAGCGCAGCTGCACCACTGTAGCGCTTCAGTGAAGATGCTACCACGCTGACAGGAGAAGCTCTCCCATCGACATACACTGCTGTAGACAGTAGACAGCACTAACTGCATTGCTTAGGGGTGACATCCACCCTGAGAGACTTAGTTATAGTGCTTTAAGGCTATGGCTACACTAGAGACCCTACAGCAGCGCAGCTGTACCAATGCAGCTTCACTGCTGTAAGCGCTTTAGAGTACCCGCTGTAAGGGCTTGGCTACACTTGTGATTAAAGCGCATTAAAGCAGCCTGGGTCACCCTAACCCCTGAGGTGTCCACACTGGCAAGGCACGTAGAGCGCCCAGACTTCACGGCTGGAGCACTCCTTGTAATCCACCTCTGCGAGAAGCATAACACTTGCTATGCCTCAGCTGGAGTAGCACCCGTATGGATGCCCTGGTTCTATAGTGCGCTCTGATCAGCCTCCAGAAGTGTCCCACAATGCCTGTTCTAGCCACTCTGGTCATCACTTTGACCTCTACTGCCCTGCCCTCATGAGACCAACCATCAGACCCACCCTTTAAATTCTCTGGGAATTTTGAAAATCCCTTTCCTGTTTGCTCAGCAAGGCATGGAGTGCTCTCAGCACATCTTTCCAGGTGACCATGCCTCCACACACCAGGCAATCCCCAGTATGGAGCAATGGCGAGGTGCTGGATCTCATCAGTGTTTGGGGGAAGGAAGCTGTCCAGTCCTAGCTGCACTCTAGCCGTAGGAATTACGATACCTTTGGGCAGATATCAAGGGACATGATGGAAAGGGGCCATGACCAGGATGCACTGCAGCGCAGGATTAAAGTGAAGGAGCTACGGAATGCCCACCACAAAGCATGGGAGGCAAACAGCCGCTCCGGTCAGGGCCGGCTCTAGGCACCAGCAAAACAAGTAGGTGCTTGGGGAGGCACATTTCTAGGAGTAGCATTCTGCCGCCAGCCAGGCCACCCCTAGAAAGGTGCCCCCACCTCCACAGCTCGCCTCTGCTCCGCCTGCTCCCCTGAAACCGCGGGTCTTAGAATCATAGAATCATAGAATATCAGGGTTGGAAGGGACCCCAGAAGGTCATCTAGTCCAACCCCCTGCTCAAAGCAGGACCAAGTCCCAGTTAAATCATCCTAGCCAGGGCTTTGTCAAGCCTGACCTTAAAAACCTCTAAGGAAGGAGATTCTACCACCTCCCTAGGTAACGCATTCCAGTGTTTCACCACCCTCTTAGTGAAAAAGTTTTTCCTAATATCCAATCTAAACCTCCCCCATTGCAACTTGAGACCATTACTCCTCGTTCTGTCATCTGCTACCATTGAGAACAGTCTAGAGCCATCCTCTTTGAAACCCCCTTTCAGGTAGTTGAAAGCAGCTATCAAATCCCCCCTCATTCTTCTCTTCTGCAGACTAAACAATCCCAGCTCCCTCAGCCTCTCCTCATAAGTCATGTGCTCTAGACCCCTAATCATTTTTGTTGCCCTTCGCTGTACTCTTTCCAATTTATCCACATCCTTCCTGTAGTGTGGGGCCCAAAACTGGACACAGTACTCCAGATGAGGCCTCACCAGTGTCGAATAGAGGGGAACGATCACGTCCCTCGATCTGCTCGCTATGCCCCTACTTATACATCCCAAAATGCCATTGGCCTTCTTGGCAACAAGGGCACACTGCTGACTCATATCCAGCTTCTCGTCCACTGTCACCCCTAGGTCCTTTTCCGCAGAACTGCTGCCGAGCCATTCGGTCCCTAGTCTGTAGCGGTGCATTGGATTCTTCCATCCTAAGTGCAGGACCCTGCACTTATCCTTATTGAACCTCATTAGATTTCTTTTGGCCCAATCTTCCAATTTGTCTAGGTCCTTCTGTATCCTATCCCTCCCCTCCAGCGTATCTACCACTCCTCCCAGTTTAGTATCATCCGCAAATTTGCTGAGAGTGCAATCCACACCATCCTCCAGATCATTTATGAAGATATTGAACAAAACGGGCCCCAGGACCGACCCCTGGGGCACTCCACTTGACACCGGCTGCCAACTAGACATGGAGCCATTGATCACTACCCGTTGAGCCCGACAATCTAGCCAGCTTTCTACCCACCTTATAGTGCATTCATCCAGCCCATACTTCCTTAACTTGCTGACAAGAATGCTGTGGGAGACCGTGTCAAAAGCTTTGCTAAAGTCAAGAAACAATACATCCACTGCTTTCCCTTCATCCACAGAACCAGTAATCTCATCATAAAAGGCGATTAGATTAGTCAGGCATGACCTTCCCTTGGTGAATCCATGCTGACTGTTCCTGATCACTTTCCTCTCCTCTAAGTGCTTCAGGATTGATTCTTTGAGGACCTGCTCCATGATTTTTCCAGGGACTGAGGTGAGGCTGACCGGCCTGTAGTTCCCAGGATCCTCCTTCTTCCCTTTTTTAAAGATGGGCACTACATTAGCCTTTTTCCAGTCATCCGGGACTTCCCCCGTTCGCCACGAGTTTTCAAAGATAATGGCCAAGGGCTCTGCAATCACAGCCGCCAATTCCCTCAGCACTCTCGGATGCAATTCGTCCGGCCCCATGGACTTGTGCACGTCCAGCTTTTCTAAATAGTCCCTAACCACCTCTATCTCTACAGAGGGCTGGCCATCTCTTCCCCATTTTGTGATGCCCAGCACAGCAGTCTGGGAGCTGACCTTGTTAGTGAAAACAGAGGCAAAAAAAGCATTGAGTACATTAGCTTTTTCCACATCCTCTGTCACTAGCTTGCCTCCCTCATTCAGTAAGGGGCCCACACTTTCCTTGGCTTTCTTCTTGTTGCCAACATACCTGAAGAAACCCTTCTTGTTACTCTTGACATCTCTTGCTAGCTGCAGCTCCAGGTGCGATTTGGCCCTCCTGATATCTTTCCTACATGCCCGAGCAATATTTTTATACTCTTCCCTGGTCATATGTCCAACCTTCCACTTCTTGTAAGCTTCTTTTTTATGTTTAAGATCCGCTAGGATTTCACCATTAAGCCAAGCTGGTCGCCTGCCATATTTACTATTCTTTCGACTCATCGGGATGGTTTGTCCCTGTAACCTCAACAGGGATTCCTTGAAATACAGCCAGCTCTCCTGGACTCCCTTCCCTTTCATGTTAGTCCCCCAGGGGATCCTGGCCATCTGTTCCCTGAGGGAGTCAAAGTCTGCTTTCCTGAAGTCCAGGGTCCGTATCCTGCTGCTTACCTTTCTTCCCTGCGTCAGGATCCTGAACTCAACCAACTCATGGTCACTGCCTCCCAGATTCCCATCCACTTTTGCTTCCCCCACTAATTCTACCCGGTTTGTGAGCAGCAGGTCAAGAAAAGCGCTCCCCCTAGTTGGCTCCCCTAGCACTTGCACCAGGAAATTGTCCCCTACGCTTTCCAAAAACTTCCTGGATTGTCTATGCACCGCTGTATTGCTCTCCCAGCAGATATCAGGAAAATTAAAGTCACCCATGAGAATCAGGGCATGCGAGGCATGTCTTCCTCACCTGAGAGGGATTGGGGGAGAAGTGGCGCAGCAGCGTGCTCAGGGGAGCAGGTGGAGCGGAGGTGAGCTAGGGCAGGGGGGGAGGGAGCTGCGGCATGCCAAGGGGAGGAGGCGGGGCTGAGGATTTGGGGAAGGGGTGTAGTTGGGGCAGAGCCAGGGGCGGCAAAAATTCTAGAGCCAGCCCTGGTTTTAGTGCTGCCCCTGCGACATGCCATTTCTACAAAGAACTAGATGCATTACTTGGGGCGACCCCACCTCCACTCAACCTCCACTCCAAAGTCCACCATGGACACTTCAGAGTCCAGTTCAACAAGACAGGAGGAGGAAAGCGAGAGCGAGGGTGCTGAGGAGGAGGTGGACAGCCCAGCATCCCTAGATGTATGCAGTCAGGAGCTGTTTTCAAGCCAGGAGGAAGGTAGCCAGTCGCAGCAGACAGTGCTTGGGGAAGAACAAACAGCAGACGAGGCACCCAGTTTATTTTGGGAAGGAAGTTGTTTGGTTCGGGCTCTTGGGGCAAGGAGGGTTAGGGCTGCATGCATATCTAGATCCGGAATAGGGCATTGATGTGCTCTCTCACATCGTGGCAATCTGCCTCAGTGATCTCTCCAAAGGTGTCATGCAGAAGCTGAGCAATCCGCTTGTGCAGGTTCTTTGTCAGAGCTACTGTACTCCTTGTCCCAGTAAGGCTAACATGTCTGTGCCACTGTGCCGTGATGGGTAGGGGGACCATTGCTGCACACAGGCAAGCTGCATGTAGGGAAGGGAAGACTCCATTGCTTCCCAGGTCACCCTCAGCAGCAAGCTATCTTCCGGGATGAACTCTTCCTGTGGAAAATGTGGGGACAGTGTTCAATATAGGGCCCCCTGCAGCTGTTGGCTCTGCCCAAGGCACAGAACCCCAGAGGCCTTGAAACAATCAGTCCCCCTTGCCCCTGTGCTTACTCACCATTTTGGGGCTCCTGTGGGTTGTGTGTGCTCACTTTGGGATGGGTAATTTCTGCTATTGTGTAGACTGTGCTTGTCTTTAAGTACAGGTGAATCATTGCTCTGTCTGGTGCGAACAGTGCTACCTCTGTTAAGTATTTTGCATTTTGGCTTTACAGATGCAACCCTGAGATCCCAGCCGCAATGGCCGAAAGAATCAGGAAACATCCATGAAGAAGCAAAGAGGACTTGCTGCATGAAGTCATGCAGCAGTCCCTTAATGAAATCAAGAAAGGGCAGGAGTGGTGGGAGAGTGAAAGGAGGGTTTGCCGGCACCAGAGTACGGAGCAGCGGCTAAGCATCATGGAGTGTCAAGCGGACTTGATACAGGTGCTCACAGCAATGCAGGCAGAGCACTTCCGCGCCCGCCCCACCCTACCCCCCAGCCCTGCAAACTACAACCCCCATCACCGTGCATTTTAGCCCACCTGAAGTGCAGCACTCATTGCACGGCACTCCAAACAGGAAGGCTGAGTATGATAACAGGACATACGCAAATCTTCGATTGTTCCGTTCCCCACCCCATCCCTTTCCCTCATCCCACAGAGCACAGATGTGTCATGCCCTTTCTGTTTCCCAAGCAGTTGTGTTTCTTTTCAATAAAATGAATTTTTTGGCTTTGAAAACATTCTTTATTATTCCATTAAGTAAAAGATACCGTAGCCCAGGAAAGCAACAGGCACTGCAAGTCAGTGCATGATACGCAGCAAACACGGATTCCTACTAATGTTGGTCGGGGTGTGTTTTTTCACACCTGACCAACAAAAGTTCTAATCTAGACAATGCCTAAGGCCTGTGAAAACAAGAGCAATGGAAGTGAAAATAACTTGGTGAGATCGGAGCGGGAAGGAAAAGTAACTAGGATAAACTACCCTAAACTGGATTTTAACTGAATCTAGCAATTGGCAGTGATCTCACTTGTTTGCTGAAGTATATAGGGACAGCTATGAATTTGACAATTTTTATCAGTCCAATCATGCTGGGGCAAAGCAGAATGAGAGGACTCTTCTCTGGTCTGGTCCATTTGTGAATATAAGTTGATTGTATATTTATAAATGCTTGTTACTACATGAGTGTTGTAAATGTTTAGGCATTTACACACATTTAGATCAATTGTATGATTACCTTTGGATTTAATAAAGGAGTAAGTTAAGCCTAGTGGTGTCCTATATTGTTAGTGCTCATAAATAATAATTCCAAGAAATGTGAATAGTGCAAAACAACTTATGGCTTTGACGCTTGTGATTCTTTATTGCACAAGCCCTGCCAGGTGTTTTCATAAGTAAATGAAAGATTTAGTCTGCACTTGTGCAATTGAGAAGAGTCCTATCTAGTTTTGTGTTTCTTTTAAAATAATCACACCTATTACCATAGTTCCTGACCACCTAAGATGTTCAGATGATCCAATGACTATTTTGTACTTCATGCCCTTTTTCATATACCTTTGCCAAAAAGATGTCTGAATGAGATATGTAAGAGTTTAGACTAACCTAACACTAAAACTGAGATTGATTACGATTTTCAGAGAGTCAGAAAACAAGGAGCTCATTCAATTCCATTATATTTTTTCTTACTAACAATACGGGCTAGACTGTGACTTTGACTGCATGCACGGAATACGGGAAAATGAAAACCCGCTAAACCCCTGCACAGAGTACCTGGACCTTGGTCCGGGTGCATAGGTATAAGCACATGCCTGAATCCCCTCCTTGGCAAATCTCTCACCTCCTTTCCTACTAATACTACCAATTTGATGGCCATCACAAACCTCCTCTGGTTTGGCTTCATCAGTAACTCAAAAACCATATAAAATTTTTGCCTAAGCATCTACCCTTTGACTAGGGCTTTCCTCTAGGACCTCCTGTGGCCTAGTTCCACAATTCCCCTACCCAAAAGGGGAATGCCCAGCCTTTTTATATTCTTCTTCAAATGCTTAGCAGATGGATGGTGAGGGACTAGTAGGGGCCAGAGATTTGGCTCTCCCCCCTGCTCCAAAATGTACTAACCAATCTGCTATTGATAACGGCCAGTAGCAGATCATCTGTTGGAACAAGGGGGACAATTGTGCCTCTCTAAGGTGCTTGTGAAAGACTACCTCTACTCTGAATTCTAATCTAGCCCCAGATCAGGATCTTCATGCTCTGTAACAGATGGGGTAGGGATTCAGCTTGTTCATAGATGTAAAAAGCTTTTCGAAAACTCACTTCAATGTAGTTTGCACTGTCTGCTTCCCAAGCTTGAGTAACAAATCGGCAAACAGCCAATCCTCAGAGAAAACCATTCTATTCTTGTATTTAGTTTATTGTGCTATTCACAAACTGTTGCTAGAAGCTACAAGTTAGCCGTGATAAATGAACCACAAAGAATTGAAGTGTCATGTAAACTAGTGCAATAATTTGAACATTAAAAGGAGAAAATAAAAGGAAATCACTATGTTCTGCTCAACAATACTGTTAAACCTTAATCGCTGGAAATCTAGTAACCATTGAACTTATTGCATGGGGGATTGGAGCTGTACTAGTGTCAGGATCTCCCTATGGCCATTTGTGACCAGGGCATTTCTGGGACCAGGACAAGTTATGGTGTGGTAGGGTGCAAAAATCCACAGAGCGTTCTTAAGGGAGGTCATCCCTCTCATATGGGTGCGACCTTCAGCAGTCTTGTTTGGACCAGAAGCCAGTCCAGGTAGAAAAAAACCACACACAGTAATCCCATGCAGAAAAACAAATACAATAATCCTGTGCTGAGCCTACCTTCCCTCTGGGAGGTTGTAGACACTAGCAGTCCGATTGGGGGCTGGTTCCCACCAGCTCTTATCTCCAGGAGCTGGAATAGGAGGACTTCTTTTCTTGCCAGCACAGCAGCAACAGATGATGGGGCCCCCTTTAACCACCCCCTACCATGCCTGACAGCACATGCAGGATTAGTAGGGAGGGGCTAATTGAGCCCATAGCTGCTTATTAACCCTCGCTAAGCCAGCATGACATTTTACACCCCATGACAGTGTTTGCAAGACAGTCATCCCTTGTTGTGCCTGCTACTCCTGATGCTGAGCACCTAGCTTCCAAACTAGCTGCTGCTGTTTGCCCACCATCTGTTGCAGAAGTTGCTGCTGGTTTTCTATCATCCATTTTAGCATCTGTTCCAGCTCTCAGCCTCGGTATGTTTGAGGACCCATGCCCCTCAGGCCTCTCTCTTCTACAGGGGGCTAGTTTGCTGCCCACATTTTTTGCCTCATTTTACCAGGACACTTCTGGGCTTGGGACAAATCAGTGTGGACTCCAGTGGGGAGCAAAAATCCACAGGGTTGAGTGGGGGTTTTTGGCGTGGGGAGAGCGACCGCTCCCCTCAGAGGGTGCCACCTGCAGCCATCTTACCCAGATCAAAAGTCAGTCAGTCTCTGGTAGAAAAGCACACAATATTCCTGTGCCAGACCTATCTTCCCTGAGAAAGGCTCTGGCCTGGCCTGGCGCCCACCAGCCCTTCTTGCTTCCTGAGAATACAGGAAATCTGCTCCTTCTTCCAGCCAGGCAACAACTGAGCTGGTCCTTCTCCTTGCAACTTCTCCCCTCCAAGCCTAAAAGTGCACACAGGTATAGTGGGGAGGGGCTGACTGAGCCCACAATAGCTTGTTAACCTTTGCTAATTCACCCTATCACACCATGGCAGCCCAACACAATCCCTGAAAATGCACATGGAGGCTGGTGGAGGGAGAGGGGGACTTTGTGGAAAAAATTATACAGCTTGATAAGATATGATTTTTTGGGCATCTCCACAAATCTGGTGTTGATGCGTCAATCTCCTTCCCCTGCCCTGGGTTATCCACTCCTTCCCTGAGCAGCCCAAGCTCTGGTTCCTCCTAGATTCTTCAGGCCCATAGAGCACGCCTGGCAGAGCATGAGACCCTGCCATTCAGCAGAAAACCCTGTCCCTTCCATGGAGATCCATACCAAGCTGGCAGACAGAGGGCACCTAATGTGCAAGTAAGGGAGAGAAATAAGTCAAGCCAAAGTGAAAGCAACCAATTATGGCTTAAATTCTGCCAGCATTACTCACACTCTGTTCTCCTATAGTCCTATTGAAATCATTGGTAGGTCTCGAAGTCATCTCCTACACAATAAGGCACCAAAATATGTCTCAGCATTTTTAACTGTAACCCTGAAAGTGCTTTCCAAATAGCAGATCATGGAAAATAACGTCAGCCATATTAGCAAACATGTATCCCTATAAGAATGCCCCAGAATTATCTCCAAACTGTTGTTTTACTTGTAATTGTTTTAGACAAATCTTAAAATTCAGCTTAAGATATATACAATATGTGACGGGGCAAGGCCAGATGGCTATGGAAGAGTAGTGGGAGACAGATATATTAGCTCCAGGCTAAACAAATCCCTGGTACCAGGATAAGTGAAATGGCAGCTGCTCCAGGTCAATTAAGACACCTTGGCCAATTAAGAACTTTCCAGAAGGCAGGGAGAACGCTAGGTTGATTGGGACACCTGAAGCCAATCAGGGGCTGGCTGAAACTAGTTAAAAGCCTCCCAGTTAGTCAGGTGGGTGTGCATGTCAGGAGCTGTGGGAAGAAGCTGTGCGGTTGGAGAGGCTGAGTAGTACACACCATATCAGGCACAAGGAAGGAGGCCCTGAGGTAAGGGGAAAGTGAAGCTTGAGGAACTGAGGGCTGCTGTGGGGGAAGTAGCCCAGGGTTGTACATGTCATGTTTCTAAGAGGTCAGCTACCATAGTTGATATTATTAGAGTCCCTCGGCTGGAGCCCAGAGTAGAGGGTGGGCCCGGGCTCCTCCCCCACCTTTGCCCCCTGATTAATCAGTGAGACTGGGAGACAACAGAGACAGTGCAAGGCAGGATAACTTCTCCTCACCTCAGTCGCTGGCTTATGATGAAAATGGCTCAGTAGACTGTGACCCTTGTTTCTAGAGAAAGAAAGGTTACGTGGAGCGTCACAGTGAGCCTCTGAGGCTAGTGAAATCCGCCAGGAAACGCGGGACCCATGGAGGCAAGGACAGAGCTTTGTCACAAATATGGTATATGTCATACACAGTATATTGGTAGCCTAAAGAGAGACAATTGTCTTGCTATCCCCTTTCTTCCTTTCAGCAGGAGGACCCGTCCCAACAGGAATCCATGACAAAATGGGCTTTAAAGCAGAATGGGAGTGAGAAGTGATGATGCAGGAATGACTATTTCACTGGGAAGATAAAATTTTACTATTCACCTGCCACTTGTAGAGCTGGTTGTTGGGCAAACCTACCTTTTCTGTACATCTACAATTTTGTTGTGTATATAGTAGTTCTTCCTTTTTTTCCCTCCCGATGTTCATCATGAAGAAATTCATTTCCACATTTGTATAATGATTGTGATTGGTTAAACATGTTACACAGGAAAAAAGTATATTTGGTAGTTGCTTCCATTTTGGATGATGTAATGCTCACCACATTGGTTTAGGTAATTAAATAAAAAGAAAATTAGCAAAATATTCAGAGTCAAAAGCACAAGTGAAAGGCTCCACCTGATTTCCTGTTGATAACGGTAACTAATACCACATATAGCCTGTGCAGCCATTATTAGGGGAATCTATTCAGGAGGAAGAAATGCATATGAACAATTTTTCCTGTTTAGACTGAACTATATTTTCTTTCGTAATTAAAACAAATCATTTTTCACTCTAAAAATGCACCAAATGCAGATGATTGAAAAGGGTGGGGGGCGAGTATTTGCTATTTTGTTAGGATACTATTAGGGTCAAGAGGAAACTAATTTACTAATTTTACAGGCCCAGTAAAATTCCCTCTGTGTTACTGCTTATGTAAGAAAAACCATTTACTTCAACAACTTTGTTTACCCACAATAAAAAATTAGTGACTCAACTAGTTCATGATAGAAATGGACAAAACTAAGACTTATCATAATGTTTTTCCTCTCTGGATATTTCCTAAGTGTTGGTGGTTAGTACAGTTATCTTTACTAATTCTTGGGACTGTGTTCTAGCCAGAACCAAAGCCCTCCAGAGCCCATTTTGATTCCCCTTCAAAAGGGGGTGCAAATATCACAAGAACAGCTTGCAATATTTGCCTGACACCAGGAAGTGAATCACCTGGATGTGGATTTACTTCCAGCTGAATAGTCTCGATAGGTCACCATCACCACCACAACCTACAACCCTCTCTCACACTCCCCGATTGCCCTTCAGACCTCTCCTATTGTTGGAGGACAAAGATTATTAATTTGAATTACAGTAGCACTTAGGAGGTCCCAGTTCCAATGTATGAGATATTGTACAAAAATACATGCAAAAAAAGACAGTCCGTGCCCTAAAGGGTTCACATAAGTTATAGTTGAGAGAGAGAACAGATGGATATGACACACAGAAAAGGAAGCACAAAGTATTATTATTCCCCTTTTACAAATGAGGAACTGAGGCCCAGAAAGATTAAATAATTTGCTTATGGCCACATAGGAAGTCTGTGATATAGCTGGGAAAGGAGACCAGGTTTCCCAGGTCACAGTCCACTACTTTAGTGCAGGGAGGATAGATGGTCTTATACTGAAGAGACATGGCTTCAGAGATCCTGACCAGGACTAAAAGGAACTTTTCAGGTGCATATTTGAAATATCATTCAGATGTGCTCAAACACATTTTTAGACTAGTCCTTCAAAGAGACTGGCGCAAAGTCACTGGAGTTGGACATTATAATAAATGCACAGTATTTTTTGCAAAGAATTTTCTTTTTACTGATAAGGTGAGTGCTTAAGCATGAATATGTGAAAAAACAAAATCAAGATTTACCTTGAGCACAAGTGATAGAAATGTCAATACCTATGGACCCTGTTTCTCTAACTCACTACTAGTCACATTTGAGAAAAAAATCATTTGTTCTCTTTGCAATTGTTAATAGTGGAACATTAGCTGGCTTCTCCAGCAAGTCAGCCACTAACTTGTAATTGACTTCATAGAAGACTAACTCAACAATATTCCATGAGAGAGACTTCTGACATTGTTATTCCTCTTTAGCTCATTCCAAGCCACTGCCCACTCCGCAATTTGATTGGCGATTCACAGCTTATCATCAGCTGGTGCACCCTTCCTCTGCTACTTGGACAAACATGTTTTGTACATATTACCACATTTGACCACAGCACCCTCTTCTGCAAATCAATTATTCCTCTAACTAATCATCATCCAATATATACAGAACTGATTCTTCAATACATCTTGCTCAGATTCCAATAAAATATCCCTCTAACTTTTGCACATAGTTAGTTAATTTGAGAAGGGTGACCTCCCTTCTACAGGCATAATTCACACCTCCACTAGTTGCACTTTCATCTACTTGATTGTGGGTGCAAAATCAGGTAGTAAATGTTCAACTATTATTTGTGCCTGTAACTGAATTGCAAGTGAAAAATCACTTTCACAAAGAGCCTAAGCAATAAGAACTAAATGCAGATATCCAAAAGCTATTGAATAGTGTGCAAGTATTTCCAAGTTCAGTCATTTAAACATGTTTTAAATTGATATTTATTTAAAAGCATAAGA
Organism: Dermochelys coriacea; assembly: GCF_009764565.3. Taxonomy (NCBI): domain Eukaryota; kingdom Metazoa; phylum Chordata; order Testudines; family Dermochelyidae; genus Dermochelys; species Dermochelys coriacea. The sequence goes on from NC_050069.1 coordinate 203,398,417, forward strand.
AGAGATTAAAGAGATACATTTATTCAGTACACACGCTCCTTTCAGCCCCACGTGTAAGGGGAGTGTTGAGGGAGGGCTAAGGAAGGAGCATGTCAGGAATACCTAGTACTATGGATATTGTTTGCATAAGTGGCCATGGGGGCCCAGCATAAAAGTTAGGGCAGCCTTTGGGTTACTCTACTTCAATAGGACCCATGAACAGTCCCATAATATGTGGAGCACAGAAGTGGCTTCATGCCACCTTTACCCATGCCCCAAGTGCTGGAATAGAGTAACTGAGAATCAGGCTCCACATATTTTCTTCCGAGTTCATAGAATCGTAGGACCAGAAGGGACCTCAAGAGGTCTTCTAGGGCAGTCCCTTGAACTCAAGGCAGGAATAAGAATGATTAGTGATCCCGTTAGGTTTTTTTTTTTAATCTTTGTACATATACAACTTATTTTCTTACTTTAATATTTAGCTATCCTTTCCTACTTGGAAATTTCATTTATTGAAACATACAATACTCTAGTCAATAACCTTAGTCTCTCAAACTATTATTTTCTTTTCTCCTATTCACAGGTGAAAAGAAAAAAAAAAAACCAAAAAACAACCATCCCAAACTTTTAGTTATTCGTACTGGCCACAGATAAACTTGTTTCAAGAATCACAGTTCAGCTAACTTATTACACAACACTTGAATAAGGAAAATAGTTGACACAGAAATGTTAGAACTATCATATCCTGTTATCTCAAACCATTAGGTATTACTTCATATGTATATGCACCAGTCCATGACCGCAAAAGAAAAGCTATGATCAACGATACTTTTGTATTTTAATCTGGGACATTATATTTAAACTGAATTCTGAAACAATGTGGTCATTAATGGTTTGCTAAAGGTGCTTTAGCCAACAAAAGATATGAATCCTTCACTAAAAAGTTCATATTTCTAAGAATTTCTCACCTCTTAAAATATAAAACTGTCAATACATTATACCCTTTCTGTTCTCTACCTTTGTTAATTTCAGGGTTGGGGGGGAGAAGGGAAAACACAATTAGTGCAAGTTTCTCTCATCAGACCAGATATTTAGATAAATTCTAGTCCAATTCAATGGATCATTCTGTCTTGGGGTGGGGGGGAAAATCTAATAAAATGATAAGATACCTCAAGGACATGAGAGAGAGAGAGAGAGAGAGCGCGCGCAAGCGCGCGCATTCTGAACGGGGTAAGAAGGGACATTTTGACATGAATAAGGACATCTCTCCAGAAAGCTCAAAGAAAAGAAAAACAATGTAGCAATAAGAAGTTTTAATGCCACACAAGCCTCAGAGATCTGTGCATTTCAATAGGTTCATCTTGAAGGGACACCAAAATAAAAAAAAAAAAAACACCTGATAAAGTTATTTTCTACATTAAATCTATATTTACCTCTTAGATCAACCATTCTGAATGTACTGGAGGTGTGTTAGATTTGCATTGTTTGATTACTACATATTTTGCTACCAAGAGAGACACCAATACCCATTGTACTGTTCACTGGAAGATTAATTTAGCTACCAAATTTCACTATTCTAGTTTTTGAAGATGGCATCGCTTCGTATTCAGAACTAGGTAAAGAATTTTCTAAAAACAATGGAGCAATATATAGAATTTGCAAAATGAAAAAGTTACATGAATAGGTTAACAGATAATTTTGCACATTCTTACTTCTTAGGGTCAGATTCTGGTCTCATTTATTCCAATGTGGGTCTGGAGCAAATCAGAAATGACCTCTGAGTAATCCCAGATGATTCACATTAAGTGCAACAGAAATCAGTGTTTCTTTATTAATGGTTAATGCTTTGAGGGAATTTTCAAATTTCTTCAATACTGGCCTACTAGAGTTCAACTTTAATGGAAGTCAAATTCTTGTTAACTTCAAATGGCAGCAAAGTTAGGTCTATATTGGGCATATTTGAAAACCCTTTTCCTAGTAAGTTTGCTATTTGGACAATAAATGTTGCCTACATATCAGCTTTGCCATGGTTAATTTGCCATGTTAACACTGGCTTCTGCTGACAGAAGTGCACTTTGAGACTTTGAAGACAGCCAGTTAATGGACTGAAATTAATCTGATTCAACCAAAAGCTCTTATTACAACCAAGCTATCAGATGGCTGTTCTGAATTGCATAAGTACATTGAAACATTAGAGAGTGAAGTTTCTCTCCCTCAATCCGATGAAACATGACGCGGTTTCAAGTCATCAGTGCTGACTGCTGTGAGCTCAGTGCTAGGGCCTGCCCTTCAAATGTCATCCATTGATCAGCCTGGAGATGCTCACAGTAGTTGGAGCGAAGGAAATAGCAATGTAACAATTTGAGTCTTCAAAGACATATTAGTAGAGCACAAAAGCAAAGGCTGAATGGGTTTGACTTGGGAACATTGTCAAGTCATGGTGGGGGGGGGAAAAAAAAAAAAGACTGAATCCAGACAGCCAGTTTAGAACAGGCTGCTGCCAGGCATGATCTTCACACCCTTTACTCAACATCATGGTGTTTTCAGAGAAGGTGGCATCAGCTTTTCTTGTACAGAATCAGGATGGCAGCATCAGCCATAATCTGCAAGATCATTTGCATCAGTGGGAATGATCATTTCAAGATGCTCCTCAATTGTCTGTCACTTTCAGTCTCTCTTCTACTTGAAAAAGGGCAGAAAATTCCAGTTCCATCTTCCTTCAACCAAGAAGAGGTCTGGACTTCAGTCCACAAGATGAAGCCTGGAAAGGCACCAGAGGTTTGTAACATTACCCCCGAGTTGCTGAAGACAGGCGAGAGTATTGTTTCATGGCTGCAATAGGTTCTTCCAAAACGTCTGGTATACTAATATCCCCAATGACTCAAGGCGGCGGTATTCTGCCTCTGTTCAATAGGGCAATAAAGTCAAATATAGCAACTACAGAAGGCTTATGCTATCATCAGTCCCAGGAAAAAAGTCCTTACTTCCATATTAGTATCTCAAATCAGCAACACCCTTTATGGCAAAGGCTGGGATGCTGAGTGTAGCTTTAGGCCCTGGTTGTTCCATTACTGACCAGACAATATTTGGAGAAGAAGAGGGATGGATTTAATAAGTTGCTCACAGCACTTTTATAGACTTCCCTCAAGACTCTGACTCAGTGCGTTGAGCAAGTTTCTGGGATCTGATGGAGCATCTTGACATCCATAGGACAGTAGGGTCATTGACAGAAAATCTCTATAATGGAACTAAAAGCTGTAGTTGAGTCAGTGGCAGATCTAAAGCATGGTTTCCTATCTCCTTGAGAGTTTAGCAAGACCATGACTGGTCACCATCAATATTGGCATGGTTTGGGTGATGGATTACCTTGAAGAAGCAACCCTGAGCTAACCACCATTGTCTGTCATTTTCTGGTTGGCTCAGTTTGGTGAATCACTGCAGCCGATAGCCACTCTGGTTGGTCAAGAAGCGGCATGCATTGTTTTATCGGGATTAATCAGGATCAATCACCAGACCAAAGTCCCTGGCCATTGCCATCGAACAGCCTCCAGCTCCAGATTACAACCAGCTCAGTATTGGCCTGTCCAGATAGGATATTCAGCAGGTTGTAGCTGATGAATATTTGGGCAGCGTCATACACTGTGCTGGAGAATGCTTGAAAGATATGGACGCTCATATAGCAGAAGCTGCAGCATGTTTCAGGCCCTTCAGCGGCCTTCATAGGGATGTTGTGACATCAAGCTTCCTACAAAACTGAGGATCTATAGAACCAGTTATCCAACTGTGATGCATGTAAGCGACACATGGGCACTAAGGAAGGCTGAAGAACAGTGGATTAATATTTTCAGTTCTCATCTTCTCCATCAGCTGCTCAATATCAAGTGGCAGGAGAAGATCAGAAATTAAGCTATTTGAAGCTTAACACAGCAATTACCTCTATTATCAGAGGCTCAGTTTCTAAAACTTTCTTGGTATGGACATATAAAAATGGAAGTGTGTGTGTGTGTGTGTGTGTGTGTGTGTGTGTGTGTACCAAAAAATGTTCCTACACATCAGATGATCACATGGGCACCAAAAGCTTTAATCATGTGACAAGATTGCCAGTGATGGACAAACTGAAGATACAATCAGACCATTTTAAGCACCTCGCCAGAGCTCAATCCAGATGGAGTTCACTTGAAAAGAAGGCCACATCCTTTCGGATTTGCCATGATGATGATGAAGTTAGGAAATTGACCAAGACCCAGGGTTTTCGTGGCATTTTGTATTAACAGATAGTAGTTTCCTTCCTATAGTTTTCATTACGTTTTCCAAGTTCCTCTGAGGAAGAGAAAAAAAAAAGCTATAGAAATAGTTATGCCTTTTTATCCCACGGGAGAGAAATTTACCTGGAAGTTGTGTAATATAAAGATAACTCTTGACATTCCTTGTTACCTGTTGTTTTCTTCTTTTATATAAAACATATGCCTATCAGATTCAGTTTGTGTTGAGAAAAAAAATAAATAGTGCTTCCATTAAGGAGATGACTATTCAAATTATACCCTGGGGATTATTGTGAATTATTATTATTCTTACAATGTCAGATGGAGAACATTCCTGGAAAATCCTTGAAAATACTACTGAAGAGAGAGTTTTGAAGACAGATAGCTAGCTCTTCTTAAAAGGCTTATGGGGGAGGGAGGCACTCTCATAAAAGGACCTAAAGATTTCTTAACTCCAGCCCTGAACAGCCACCAAAAATAGGACAGACAGCTTGCAGAAACTTACTATCAACAGATTTTAGAAAGCATATTTCATTGCAAGATCACGAGACACTACATTTTTGTTAAAAATATCAGCTCGAGTGTAAGGTCAACAAGAGAAGGCAGGGAGTTTTCCCACACTGCAATCTGTTTTAACTCTGTGCAGCGATTGTGCAGCGATTGACAGACTAGATTAAAATTTTAGGAGTGTTCAAGGGATATTCAATGCCATCTCTGAACATACTAGTTTTTTTATTTTTTGCTTTTTAAGTATAACAGCTGTTCTAAAGCCTTTGAGTCATATTACAAGGTCCTGGAACACAAAAGCAGCCAACTGTTTCTTGGCATAGAGAAGCTTCCCAAAACAGAAATTGTCCTTCTATTAAGGAACTTTTCCCCCTCTCTGCAGTTTGAGAGCAAGCTTTGAGATTTACAGAGCGAGATTTTAATTTCACTTCTCTTCTCTTCCCCACCCCTCTTTTCTTTTTCAGCAGCAGGGCAAGGTAGTGCTGTACTGCAAATGAAAGCAGGGCACACTTAAATTATGCTCTCTCATTCTCAAATTAGTTATAATTGCACAACACAACCTCACACAAACGGATTTTAATGTGTTCTGAAGGCACTATGATGGTTTTATCATATTTTAATCATTTTGTTATGTTGGTCAGTACCCTAAGCACATCTGTTTTGCATGTGAAAGGAATGAGATTTATAAAATTATTACAAGTACTCACAGCAAAAAGTTAGGTTAAAAGAGTCTAATTTAGAAATATAACTACTTTTTAAATCTGCTCCAGAACTTCCAAAGCAAATAATGGGCTAGCCCCACCCCTACAGCACCTCCATTTACTTCAGTGAACTTGTATCAAGAACAAACATGACATCATCCATTTGGAAATCTACATCATTCTTTATTCTTCTATAGCAAAACCATTATGAGTAGTAAAGAACTCTGATCATTCTATTCGATTTAGAAAATCTACATAGAGAGCGTTCCTATTGTGATCAACTGAATAAGGTACAGCAAACTTAATTTAAAACATACAAGAGGCAGTTTTTAAAAAAATAACTAAGGACTGGGGGAAAGTGAACAGGTGCCGAGGAGCACATGATCTGAAGACTCACATCCCTTAGGAGAGGATTAAAGAGGATACTCCATATCCTAGTAAACAGGGGAGAATCTAAGCTGATAAAGTACAGGTAGGAACTGAAGAGAAACAGTCAAATGAACAAATGTACCATTCAATTACATCACATTAAGGAAGACAATTAAATATTGACAAGTCTTACAAGTGCTTGTATACAAATGCAAGGAGTCTAAATACTAAGTCTAAATACACAGAACTTGAGTGTCTGGTATTAAATGGGAATATTGATATAAGAGGCATCACAGAAACTTGATGGAATGACGATAGCCAATGGCACACAGTAATACTAGGATACAAAATATACAGGAAAGAGAGTAGGTTGCGCTGGTGTGGGGTAGCACTATAAGTGGGGAAAAGCGCAGAGAGTCAAATATAGTAAAAATTTTAAATGACTCAAACTGTACCATAGAATCACTATGGACAAAAATTCTGAGCTTGAACAATAAGAATAGCCGGACCAGGATGGTGGCAGTGATTGTGAAATGTTAATGATTGTAAATGGAAAATCCAATATTAATGGGGGATTTCAACTAGCCCTATAATGACTGGGTACACGTCACCTCAAGACAGAATGCAGAGATAAAATTTCTAGACTCCATCAGTGATTGCGTCTTGGAGCAGCTACTCCTGAACCCACAAGAGGATAGGCAGTTCTTGATTTAGTCCTAAGCGGAGCATTGGATCTGGTCCGAAAGATAAATATAGCTGAAACACTCAGTAATAGTAATCATAATGTAATTAAATTTAAACATCCTTGTGGGGGGGGGGAAATGCCCACTGCAGTAGCATTTAACCTCAAAAAGGGAAACTACACAAAAATGAGGAAGCTAGTTAAACGATAATTAAAAGGAACAGTCACAAGAGTGAAATGCCTGGAAATTCCTGCTACATGGAAGCTCTTTAAAAAGCCCTAATAGAGGCTGAAACTAAATAAAATTAATTTAAAAAAAAAAAAAAAACAGCCAGAGGATCAAAAAAATTCCACCATGGCTAAACATAGTAAAAGAATGAGTAGAAGCAAAAAGTCATCCTTTAAAAACTGGAAGTCAAATCCTATTTAGGAAAACAGAAAGGAGTATTAATACTGGCAAGTCAAGTGTAAAGGTAAAATTAGTCAGGACAAAAAAAAAGTTTTAAGAACAACTAGCAAAAGACAAAAAACAAACAGCAAAAATTAAGTACATCACAAGCTGAAAGCCTGCCAGACAAACAATCAGTGGGACCACTGAACAATAAAGGTGCTAAAAGACCATTCAAGGATAACAAGTCCATTGTGGAAAAACTAAGGCTTTGTCTACACTGCAGAGTTGTGTCATCAAAAGGCAGCTTCTGGTCAACAAAACAGTAGATGCATAGACACTATGCTGTGACTGTTGGCGGCAAAAAAGCCCTATTTTGGCAACAAAATAAAACCACCCCAACAAGAGACGCAAGGCTCTTTGTGCAAAAGTTTTGCCAACAAAGTGCCAGTGTGGACACTGTGCTTGATTCTCTCTTTAATTGGCCTCCAGGAGGTGTCCCACAATGGCCACCCTGACTGCTCTGGTCGGCAGTTTGAACTACCCTGCAGCCGAGTAAACAACCTCCCCCTTTAAAGCCCTGGGGAATTTTTGAAATTTCATTTCCTGTTTGATCAGTGTGGAGAGGTCTCATTGCATCTTCCCAGGTGACAAAGGCAGTTTCACGCAGCAAACGCTCTCCCATATGGACCACTGTGGAGCAGCTGGGATCTGCTCAGTATTTGAGGGGAGGAGGCTATACAGTCCCATCTTGGCTTCAGCCACAGAAATTTTGGCAGATTTCTTGAGGCTTGTGCAAAAAGGGGGATGACCAGGAGACAGTGCAGTGCAGAGTGAAGATAAAGGAGCTGAGGCAGGTGTACCATAAGACGATGGAGGCAAACGGTCACTCTGGTGCTGCACCCAAGATCTACAAGTTCCATAAGGAGCTGGACACTATCTTCAATGGCAACACCACCTCACCTCCAAGAGCCCTGTGGATACTTCAGTGGGCCTGGAGGCAGTGGAAAGAGGACCTAACCTGAAGGACAAAGTCCTTGATGAAGAGGTGGAGCCCAGAGCGGGGTTGCTCAGTAGTGCAGGCAGCCAGGATCTGTTTACCACTCCAGAGGGGTCTAGCTGGTCTTGGCAGTTGCTCTCCGGTGAGCAAGAAGCAGGAGAAGAGATGCCTGGTAAGTAGTTTGTGTAGCGTGGAGGTGGGTTCAGGGTATAGAAATGTACAAAGCTAGCTGTGTTTCTGTGTTCCTGGGGCAACTAATAAGTATGGTGAAAGAGGTTGTTGATGCATTGCATGATCTCACAGGAATCCTCTACAGAGGTCTCTAGGAAACTTTCTTGGAGGTACTCGGCAATCTTCTGCCAAAGGTTCCTTGGCAGAGTTGCTTTGTTCCTTCCCCTACTGTAGGAAGCTTTCCCACACCATTCAGCAATCATTTGTGCAGCGACCAAAGTGGCACCCAGGCAAGCAGCATAGGGCAGACAACACAAGCACGTAGTAGATGTGCCCTTGCTTCCCTACTAAACCCTCACCTGCTACAATGACCCCTTCCTGTGGAAGAGAGTGTGGGAGAATTTAGATTTTTTTTTTCCCCTAGTTGGCTGCACCACAACCCTTCCAGGGTGCTCTTTTCCCTATGTAGAGTTCCCCCTGCCCAAAGCCAATGCTCACCATGCTTTGGGTGTTCGCCGAGATGTATGCTTGCCAAGGCTGAGTGAGAAAAAGTGATTATGCTTCAATGCTGCGCATGAACTTAATCATGTTTCTGCGCATTGTTTCTTGTGCTTCTGCAGATGTGGCCTGCACACCGGCCCAGCGTCTCCACGATAAGAAAGTGGCCAAGATGGAGCAAAGACGACATGTTCCGGGAGATACTGTAGTTCTCCAATGCACAGAAAAGGGAATGCAGGGAGTCGAGGAAAGCCAAAAGACAGGACAGAAAAGAAAATCAGGAGTTTGTTAAGGACGCTACTGCATGGATGATTAAAGTAATGGAGGCGCGAACGCAGATGCTGAAGTCCTTAAAAATGCTGCAGACTGAGCAGATGCATGCCCACCCTCCCCTGCAGCAAATTCAGAATTTTTCCATGCGCCCTCTGCCCAACTCCACCCACACATTCCTTTCAGCTTTCCCAGACTTCTGTTTCCCCATTCGCTCCACCCCTGCAGACAACTTCCAAAATGATAGCTGGACCTACACAGCTCTGAAAGTCTGCCCTTCCCTGCTACCTCCTTTCCCACCAAACCTGCTTGTGTGTGTGTGTGCGCGCGCGTGTTTTTTGTGCAATAAAAGCAAAACTTCTGAATAACTAATCTTTATTTTTCTCCTACAGATTGAGATAGTAGGCACTACCAAAACATACACATGCAGTTTCATCATTTGCTTACTGGAATTTAAGGCCCCAAATTTCACAATTGCTTCCTTGGAAAACTAGATGTAATGTAACATTGCAGTACCAATTACTAATTCTCATTTTCAAAGTGTTGCCTCAAAGCCTCCCTGTTTAAAATTGCCCCCTTCTGGGTCCCTCTGATAGCCCTGGTATCTAGCTGCCTCAGCACTCCACCCCTGAGCAAACCTTTCATCCTCTGCATACATGTGCCTATCACCATGCGTATATTATCCTCATTGAGGTCTAACCTGACATTAAGGCATTACCAGCACGCCTTTAATCTGCCAAAGGCACATTCCACTATCATCCAGCACCTACTCAGCCTGTTGAACCATCCCTTACTGATATCCAGGTTTCCGTGTAAGGTTTAATGAGCCATGGCTGTAAGTGGTACGCCAGGTCTCCCAGGATCACGATGCATTTCAACATCCCCTACTGTAATCTTCTGGTCTGGAAAGAAAATCCCTGCTTGCAGCTTTCTATATAGGCCAGTGTTCCTCAAGATGTGTGCGTCATGCACCTTCCCAGACCACCCCAGATTGATGTTTGTAGATCACCATGGGTGTTTCACTGACATCTGCAACACCGTGGAGAAGTACCCCTTCCTACTGATGTACTCCATCGCAAGATGGTCTGGTGCCAAAATTGGCATGTGGGTGCCATCTATTGCCCTTTCAGAGTTAGGGAAACCCATTCTGCAAAGCCATCCACTATTTCACACACGTTTTCCTGAGTCACGGTCCTTCGTAGCAGGATGTGATTAATTGCCTTGCACACTTGCATTAACACAGCCCCAAGGGTCAGCTTCCCGACTCCAAACTGATTTGTGGCTGACCGGTAGCAGTCTGGAGTCACCAGCTTTCACACTGTGGTTGCCATGCATTTCTCTACTGATAAGTCAGGTCTCATTCTGGTGGTCTTGCACCAGGTGCAGGGGCAAGCTCCGCAGACAGTTCTAGGAAGGTGGTTTTCCACATCCGAAAGTTCTGTAGCCACTGCTTGTCATCCCAGACCTGAATGACAATACAAGCCTCCCAACATTTAGTGCTTGTTTCCCGAGCCCAAAAGTGACGGTCCACCACATGTAGCTGTTCTGTGAATGTCAAAAGAGATCTAAGTTGCTCCTATCCATATCACACACACCATGTCAGGCATCTGGGAGTCTTGTTCAGTTAGGAACTTCATGATTAACTGCAATGTCATTTGCAATGTTTTAATGACAGTTATCAAAGCATAGGAAAGCAGTGTGGGATCCATCCCTTCACACAAAGATGCCGGGGTGCACAGCAAACAAGGACCTTGAAAAAATGCAGCGAAAGAAAGCCAGAAGCTCATGGAATGCTGGGATGGAAAACAATGAATCATGGAACATTGATCCCAGTCCCAAAATGCGCAGCGATCCACTCCACCTTCCCACAAGACCTAGCGGCAGAAGGTGTTGAGCTGCCCTGTAAGATGCATACCCACAGTGCATCGCTCATACTGCTGATGATGGGGCCCCAACTGTGGGCATTCTCTGCAATATCAATTCTTTATTATAGCGTGTTTTTGAGTGTCTACATAACTTGTTGACAAAACTCTGTAGTGTAGACAAGGCCTGAGTTAATTTTTGGTATGGGTCTTCACTGCAGAGGATATGAAGAAGATTCCCAAACCTGAGCCATTCTTTTTAAGTGCCAAATCTTAGGAACTGTCCCAGATTGATGTGTTAGTAGGGAAGGTTTTAGACCAAGTGGATAAACTGAACAGTAATAAATCACTAGGACCCAAGAATTCTGAAGGAACTTAAATACAAAATTTTAGAACTCTTTCTGTGATATATAACCTATCACTTAAATCAGCCTCTGCAACAGATGACTGGAGGATAGCTAATGCAACGCCCATTTTTAATAAAAGCTCTAGAGATGATCCTGGCAATTATAAGTCAGTAAGCCTAACTTCAGTTCCAGGCAAATTGGTTAAAACTAAAGTAAAGAACAGAATTATCAGATACATAGAACAACATGACTTTTTGGGGAAGCATTAACACTGCTTTTGTAAAGGGAAATCATGCCTCACCAATCTATTAGAATTCCTTGAGGGAGTAAACAAGTATGTGGAAAAAGGTGATCCAGTTGATATAGTGCACTTGGACTTTCAGAAAGCCTTTGACAAGGGCCCTCACCAAAGGCTCTTAAGCAAAGCAAGCAGTCATGGGATAAGAGGGAAGGTCTTCTCATGGATCAGTAACTAGTTAAAAGATAGGAAATAAAGGTAATAAATGGTTAGTTTTCAAAATGGAAAGTAGTGGGGTACCCAGGGACCTGAATTGGGACCAATGCTCTTCAACATGTTCATAAATGATCTGGAAAAGGGGGTGAACAGTGAGGTAGCAAAGTCTGGAGATGATACAAAACTATTCAAGATAGTTAAGTCCAAAACAGACCACAAAGAGTTACAAAGGGATCTCACAAAACTGGGTGACAAAACGGCAGATGAAATTCAATGTTGATAAATGAAAATAATGCATATTGGGAAACAATCCAACTATACATACAAAATGGAGTTTAAATTAGCTGTTGCCACTCGAGAGACCCCTTCACATAACACAAGAACCAAGCATCATGCAATTACATTAATAGGCAACAGGTATAAAACCAATATAAGGAAGAACTTCCTCACACAATGCACAGTCAACCTGTGGAACTCATCCCCAGAGGATGTTTTGAATACCAAAAAATATAATTGTGTTCAAGAAAGAATAAGAAAACTTCATGGAGGATAGGTTCATCAATGGCTATTAGCCAAGATGGTCAGGGACACAACCCCATACCCAGACTTCCAGAAGCCAGGACTGGATGACAGGGAATGGATCACTCAATAATTGCTCTGTTCTTTTCATTCTCTCTGAAGCACCTGGCACTGGCCATGGTCAGAAGACAGGATACTGGGCTAGATGGACCACTGGTCTGACCCAGCATGGGCATTCTTATGCTAGTGTGGACTAACGGTCCAAGTACACAAGTGGGAGTCAGGAGTCTTTTAGTCTGAGCTCTCCCACTCACTTTTTACTGGATCTTATTCAAATGGCTTCTTTTCTCCAATTATCTATTAAATAGGGAGAATATTATTTACTTCCTCCCTGTGATGTTGTGAGGTTTCACTTGTTATTGTTTGTAAAACTCTTTGAGAGATGCTTTAGAAGTGCAAAGAACTATAGTTCAGATCCTCCTCTGTCGTAGCACAGCTGTGTACAGCTCCATCAGTGGAAAGCTGTCCTGAAGTCATCTTACCTGACTGCATAATGAAGGCTCCTCAGTTGTGGCAACTCAAGCACCAGCCCTCACCCCAGCATTGCTGGGAAGAAAGGGAGCAAGGCTGGAGCTTCTATACACACTAATCATCCCCATCTGCCATGATAACCTCCTGAGATCATTGGCCCCCGGTGCAGGAGGCTGCTGTAACTTCTACCAGGGAACCTGATCAAAGGAGATGCCCCTGGACTGAGTTGGGATCGGTACCACCTTAGAGACACTTTGGCACCCCTTCAGTTGTGTGGTGTCACCTGGTCACTGCTGAGGATTGGGCCCCACATATATATATTATAAAATTCTGCAAAAATTAATCAGTTGCTGAATGACTCTCCTCCACTCCTAAATTAATTCTAGTTCCAGACAAAAACAAGACAAAATAAATTAACTTAATTCAAATAAATATTAAGAAAAATCACCTCAGAATCTAATGTAAATGAAAGAGCCTTCTTTAAAGCACAGCTCTATTCCAAAAGGCAACATGTGTGATTTTTATGTAACAGATATGCTTCTTGCACCAGGTCCTCAGGTCTAGCCCTTCTATAGCTGGTGCAGCTCAGCAACTCGGGAGCAAAGGTGGTTTTAAGTCACCTTTACACCCTTTTGATCCTGAAGCATCCAGGCTAGTGTCAAGCAACAGTTTAGGTCAGACTAAATGTTGCTTGAAGTTATGTTTGCTGACAACAGCACCCAGGAATTACCCAGACATAGCAACCCTATGCCATCGAGCAACTCACCTGCACTGTGAGGACGCACAGGTAGCTGGTTAAGCTGGCATCTCAGCTATCAGTGCCAGAGTAGCACAAGCAGCCAGACTTGGGGCCAAGATCTGGCCTTTTCTCTATATTCAAAATCCTGTGTATTGATTTTCACATCATGGCTACAGGGTGAACTGTGGCAAAGACCCCTTTTAGTCCCTCTCAAGGGCACTCCTGCAGTGACAAACCTGGTTTCCTACCATGTTAATGACACAGGCCCAACTCAACTTTGGTACATAATAGTTTTCCTTGAGAAGCCTCTGACAGTATACTTTGCAGTGACACAGAAATAGCATCTTCAAAACAAAGCATTTATTAATTCCTCAAAAGTTGAAAGCATTTAGGAAAATGGGTTAACACAATAAAAAGCCTACACACATGGATATGATTTACACCTTTGCAAGTTCCCCTCAGCTCACCCTATATGTAGCAGAGAGAAACAGACTACCCCAGCTACATTTTCTATCTCACTTCATACGACTTTGCCAGCCTGTCACCTATTCACTGAGACATGACTAGGAGCCCCTTCTAACATCTTTGAGGGTTTAGAACCTCTTCGATAACAGGTTTTAGGCTGGGGAACAGTAAGCCATTCTAGCAAGCAAAGAGCCAGACAGGTAGTTTCTTCCCCATTAATAGCCCGGCCACCTTTCCTCAAAGATTTTTATATTTGCCATAAAGAAAAGGAGTACTTGTGGCACCTTAGAGACTAAAATTTATTTGAGCATAAGCTTTCGTGAGCTACATCTCACTTCATCGGATGCATCTGAGCTGTAGCTCACGAAAGCTTATGCTCAAATAAATTTGTTGGTCTCTAAGGTGCCACAAGTACTCCTTTTCTTTTTGTGAATACAGACTAACACGGCTGCTACTCTGAAACCTATATTTGCCATAGTTTCATTTACCTGTGGGTTTCTCCCTTAACAGCCTCTTGAGTGGCACAGGAGATGTGTAAAAATAATACACCTAGTAGCCTCATTTAGTGAAAAATTTTTTTACTGCTTTTTATTCCTGCTAACAATTCAAAACCTAACTTATGAGCTGGAGCCTATTCTTCCTTGTTTACTAATTTCTAACGTGTAACACTTTTACAAACACATTGACAATAATGAGTCTGCATGCGTGTCAATCAAGTTGTAAGTGGAAAACAGTGTAACTGAAGGTGTATGTTCTCCTACAGAGGTCATTATCATAGTTAATGGTGAGCAAGCTTGACTCAGATCCTAGATTCAGTTTACAGGGCTAGCAATCAGGGGGAAATCATTTAATTTGGAATTTGAGAACATTTGATACAGAAGGCACTGAAAAACAACTATAAAATTCCAGATTTTCATCTTTAGAGAGAGGTTTTAGGGAGTAAAATCACACGGAGAAATAGCCGTGTGTTTTCTGTACAATTTAGTTAGGCATGTCCACTTACTAAAACATAGTTTAACCTTGCTCCACAGGAAAGTAGCATAAGCATCCACAACAGAAGTGGCAGTAACATCACACTCTGATGTGGAAATTTTTTCCCCAATATATAGTCAAGATTGTAGAGCTTCTGGGAAACAGTTTTTGAAATTTGTGAAAAATTGAAATGGGGAGAGAGGGGGAAGAAATCCCATCCTAGACAGGACCAAAAAAAAAAAAATCTGAAAAAAGTTCAAGAGATAAAAATCTGGAAAAAAAATTAAAAAAAAGTGTTTTGTTTTGACGTCAACCATAACTAAAAAATAAACTATAATAAGCTTAAAATTTGAAAGATTTTGAACCAGAAAACTGGAATTTTTCTTGTTTTGAAAATATCAAAGCTTTCTTTTTCAAACTTTTTTTTTTCCTAAAAGTATTAGTCAAAATTAACCCTCTCTTTCCCACAAAAATTTTGGTTTTGATGAATCAGCATTTTCAAATTAAAAAAGCATTTTGTGGAGAAATTCCCAAGCGTTACTAGATTGTGGGGTTCAAATTGTGGGTTTTGAACAGGGTTCAAAAAAGAACTAGATAAGTTCATGGAAGACAGATCCATCAATGGCTATTAGCCAGGATGGGCAAGGATGCAAAACCATGCTCTGAAGCGTCCCTAAACTCTGTTTGCCAAAGCTGGGAATGGGTGATAGGATGGATCACTTGATGATTACCTGTTCTGTTCATTGCCTCTGAAGCACCCGGCATTGGCCACTGTCGGAAGACAGGATACTGGGCCAAATGGACCACTGGTCTGATCCAATATGGCCATTTTTATGTGCCCAGTAGGCAAAGCCTCAAGATAGTGGCAATATGAAGGGACACCACCACATTGGAAACATCAGGAGGTTTCCAGCATGCAGAGGGAGCATGTCTGCTACTACACACCTGAAGGGGTGCAGCCTATTTCTCCAGGTGTGCAAGCCCTGCTTTGTGTGTGAGGTAGCAGGAGGGCATAAATGTGATGTCAGGGGATCATGAATGAAGAAGTTCCTGTGCTGCCCTGACTCCCTGCGACTGACATGTATTCAATAGTCTGATGATCATTGTTTATATTTCAGTCTAACACAGATATTATAATACAACTAAAATTATGACGACCATGAAATTTCTGAGTATCTAAAGTACATAATAAAACTAACATTGATGTTTGCAGGGGCACATTATCTACAGATATTCTAGATTCTCCATTTTTTCCCCACAGTGTATTTCATGATATGGGTAAGTTGGTACAACATTAAAACCAAGACACATTATGATGAAAACTCATTCATAAAGTTCTATGCAAAGTGAAGCATATTTTCCAGTGTTCTCTGGAATCCTTTTCTGCACTGTTTCTGTTGCCCAGAATTAGAATTAATTCTCCTCTGGATTAAAGATGCATTGGTGGATTAGTCTATCATTGATGACAACAAAAATATATCCTTCCCAAAGGCTTAAAATAAAAGGAGGTCTGTTAACTACAGACATCATTACTGTATCAAAACATGCAGAAAAACAGAAGATCACCTCTGAAATCAAAATAGTTTATGTAACATATCCTGTGTTTAATATTGAATGCCAACCCCAAAATAAAAATGTATAATCATATTTAAAAACACACAGGGCCTGATCCTGTGAAGAGTTACACACTGAGTAACTTTTATTAATCTAGCAGTATCATTGACATTACTACAATGCTCAGGTGAGTAATCTTACTCACTTGCTTAAGAGTTTGCAGATTTGGGCCCAGAGCTTGCGCTAGACTTTACAAAACTGCATTTTTTTCCATATATATATTAAAAAAAAAATCTCAAACGACCACAGAAATAAGTATTTTGCAAATTAATTTTAAATTAAAAAGAAGCCAACTAGATCATATCAAATCAGACTCAGAGAAAAATTATTTTTGCAGATTTAAAAATTGCATCATGTTATGCACTTTATCTATATGATCATTCAAGGAAAGATGTAGTTTAATAACTGACATTATTTGTTTTAATTGATATATTTGAATAATATAAAAATGTATTCTCTACCTCAGTGGTTCTCAACCAGGGGCACCCCTAGGCTTATGCAGAGATCTTCCAGGGGGTACATCAACTCATCTAGATATTTGGTTAGTTTTACAACAGGCTACATAAAATGCATGAGCAAAGTCAGTACAAACTAAAATTTTATACAGACAAAGGGAGAAAGAAAGCAATTTCTCAGTAGTAGTGTGGCTCTGACACTTTTGTATTTTTATGCCTGATTTTGTAACTAAGTAGTTTTTAAATGAGGTGAAACTTAGGGTACAAGACAAATCAGGCTCCTGAAAGGGATACAGTAGTCTGGAAAGGTTGAGAACTACAGATCTGTAAATTACGAGCCAGATGCTGCCCCCTTTACACCAAATAGTACCATTCTCCACACATAGTCCCATCCCAGTCAGTCCCACTCAGTAATACACAGCCAATGATAAGATTTTCTGTTGTGAATTTTTGGGAGCATTTAAAAGGCAGAAATATATTTGTCCATGGTAATGTCTTCTAAATAATGCCCGTTTATCAGGTATTGAAGCCAAATCCCGAAGTCCTGTTTCAAGACAAAACTTCGACTGAAACCAGTGGGGGTTTTCCTCAATAGTGGCTTCATGAAAATGTTTCCCACTACTTTGTGCAAAAAGTGCATTAGTGTGTGTGAAAGTTTATTAATTACTAGTATTAAACATTTTAAAGTAAGTTAGTCATATAGATTCCCCCCCCCGATAATAACTTCAGAATGTATTCACTAAGATGTCATACTTAATGTATTTATTAAAAGCCTTCCAAAAACATTAGTGAGACGAGGAGAGTGAGGCAATATTTTTTATTGGACCAACTTCTGTTGGCAAGACAGACAAGCTTTGGAGCTACACTCAGCTCTTCTTCAGGCCTCATACAAAACTTAACAACCTCTTATACAGTCAAATAAATGCCAGATATATGTCTTGAATGCTTTTGTTTTACATGTTGCTGCAAGAGAGTATAGAGGATTGAACAGAACAGCTAAATTTAAGCAGCAATTCTTTTAATCTACATAAATTAATGAGAAATTGTGCTTAGTCTTAAAATTCAACTAACCCAATAAACATCTCAAACACCAAGGTGTCATTCTTAATGCAGACAATAAAATTATTCTTATAGCAATGTTTAAATAATTAAAAACCTATATATCACTAGTAGGGAGTTTAACCAATGTGAACCTCCCAAAATAAATGGCCTCTAAAGTGTTTTTTTTTTTAAGTAAATTCCCTACATACTGTGTTCAGTCCTTTCAACTGGAAGCCATTGTAGGGAGTTTTTAAGCAGGCAGCAGTGGGGAATATTTTTTTTTTCAGTAAGTGAACGCATCATCTACAAAAACCTTACATTAAATCTGCAAGAATTAACCTCCAATAAACAACACCTGGATAGTTGATTGTAAACTCTCTAACTGAAGAAAAAAAGCGACTTGGAATATTGTGATGTATACGGTAACAAAATAAATATAGCTCTTTAAGGCACAGCTACTCTAAGAGCTACTTTATAATGCAATATAGATTTAAGGCAGCCTTTAATCATGTTTTCAAGCTACTCTCAGACTAGAGAGACAGTTGTAATGTGATTTTATGTTTCCATGCAGTTGATCTGTGTGACTATATCTGTCTTGAGATTTTACAATTTATTGAAGAGAACTGGAGCTCAATTACTATATCATCTCACAGTAACACCAAAATAGTAATAAAAATACGCCAAAGGATACAAGATTAAAGGTATATAAATATCAAAATGTTTGACAGAAAATGAAAAACTAAGTTAAAAGAGTTTAAAGATTTTATTTTCACTCCAGTATGAATCATTTCAGATTTCCCCCCCACCCCCAAGAAAAAAAAAAAGACTTACGCTAGCGAAAAGTTTTCTCCCACCATATCGTGTATTTAAACGTCTCATTAGGTACAGGCAGCCCCGAAACTACAGCCTAGCACCTGCAGTCGCAAATTATTGCCGCGCACTTGAACAAACTCCACACGTTGATGCAGCGCATCGCAAGGGAACCGCTGAGCAGGGCTTGAGCGAGCAGCAGTAAGAGCCGGGGGAAGGAAAGGGGGCAGGAAATTGGGTGCTAAGTGGAAAGACTAAGTCAGGAACAGCTGGAGGGTCAGTAACCCGCAAAGGGAGAGCAGCAGGATCTGTCCAGGGTCCTGAAGTCACAACTCCGCTACCAAACCCATTCATTAAACTGCCGCAGACATTCATTCCTTCAACAACCCCCCCGCCCCCCGCCCGCACAGCTGTCTGGCCAACGCAAAACCTGATTAAAAGCTTAAATCTTGTCAAAGGGATTTAAAAAAAAAAAAAAAAAAAAAAAAAAAAAAAAAAAAGACTTTCAGAGCCACGTCCCGAGTCTGAAGCCTGCATCTCTCCGCGCTCCCCCCGCTCTCAGCGGGGCTGCGCCCGCTGCACGACAACACTCAGCCGGCACGAGGGCGGCTGCGAGGGGCAGCAAGCCCCGGGAAGCAGCAGCCTGAGCCTACAACTTCCATACAGAGACCAGCTGGGAGCGGCCGGGACCGCAGTCCGGGAATAACCCTGCAAGTTCCCAAAGAGGCGCCAAGCGCAGCCCGCTCTCCTGGCAACGGGCGAGCTGGCCCAGCACACCAGGGACCACCTCCCAGGGGCTGGGAGCCCCCCGCTGCCAGCCCCAACCGGGGAGAGGGGGGCGCTGCAATGCCGGCCCGACCTCCGGCCCCAGGAGCGCTCCCCGCTGCCCAAGCCCCCGACTCACGCGTGCCGTCGAAGCGCGTGGCGATGGTGTCGAGGAAGGTGTTCTGCGGGGCCAGCAGTCCTTTCATCACCGGCATCTTTCCAGCGCGGTGCGAAATTCTCCATCAAACTTTGTCCCGGGAGGGCGGCTCGCAAAGAAAGTGCAAAGGGCGGGACGGGGAGGGGAAGGGGGGGGGGGGAGAGCGCGGGCCGCTGCGACTTCGCCGAACCCGGGACGCGCCCGTCTGCCCGGCCGCACACAGGCTAGCGGGAGAGCTCGGCGGCGCCCCTCTTCCACCAGCTGCCCCAGCGCCCGCGAGCCGCCGCCGCCGCCGCCGCGCGCTCCATTCCCCTCCACTTGATTGGCTGGCGAGAGAGACCCGGGGAGGGGTTTGCATGTGTGTGTGCGCGCGCGGGGGCGGGGCGGGGGACGTTCCTTGCACGACGTGTGGGAGCCGCGGCCGCGTGGCTCGCGGGTTGTTTGCGCGCAAGGCGCTTTGTTCAGCCCTTCCTTGGAGGGGGGAGCCTCTGGCTGGCGTGTGTAGCGGGCCACCTGGGCAGAGGGGGCGTAATCCCAGGAGGAAAGGTGGGCTGGGGGTAAGGGAGGATGCCAAAGGCA
Organism: Dermochelys coriacea; assembly: GCF_009764565.3. Taxonomy (NCBI): domain Eukaryota; kingdom Metazoa; phylum Chordata; order Testudines; family Dermochelyidae; genus Dermochelys; species Dermochelys coriacea. The sequence continues at coordinate 203,418,554 of NC_050069.1, forward strand.
CCAGAGATTGCAAATGATTGGGGTGCATGTGTGAGTGTGCGTTTATCTGACTATACTCCACCTGCTAGCGGAAAGGTAACAGCTGAGCCAGCCAGTCACACCCCTCCCCCAGTCAAAAAAAAAAATCTAATGCTTAAAGAACAAGCTCACTCATAAAATCCAGGCTTTAATGAACCCCAACCCAATACAGCTGCAAAAACCTGCTTCCAGGCACTTTTTTGGCCTCGATCCTCTTAGTTCTGTTGCCTAAATAGAACACAAGAATACAGGCTCCATTGCAACCTCAAAAATCCAGATTTCCCCCTCCCCCAACAATATTGTTACACATACCTGAGTCCTCCCATTTTCTGGCTCCCAATTCCAAACCACACCTTAAAAAGGCAGACACTTATGAGCCCCGGGGCAACAGTATTGCAAAAACCCATCATCGGGAGCCTGCTAAATTTTGGCCAAAACCTACAAATTGTACCATTAAAGGAGAGAATAAGTGTTACTGCTACTATTCCTCCTAAAAGGTCTGACTCCCTCCCCCGTACACAGTCTAGTACAGAAAGCTGCAAAAACTCTAATCTGGCAACAGTACCTGCTCGATCCAGCTATTTTTTGCTTCATCCCTTCCGTTTTTACTGTCTAAACTTAATGGGTATGCAGTTTCTCTTACTCCACGAGAGTAGTCTCAATCCCAATGTATTGTGATATAGCAATGTTGCAAAAATGTGTATCCAGAAATTGAATCCAGCTGGGTCCACCTGGGACACTGGATCTGAGTTCTGGAGTGCTGTTGCTCCAAGGACATCAGAGCCAGGTGCAGTGGAAATAGATAACCATGGTACTTGGGTGACGTAGGTAAAAGTTGGCTGGATCCAGCTAACTGTGGTTCTATTGAACCAATATGGATTGGGCATCTGAATCTCTCTCCTTCTCCCCGCCCCCATCCCTCGTGAGAGGTGTCTACATTTCTTCTCTTTTTCTGCAGAAGAGCTGGGGAGATGGGCTAAAAATTGTCAGAATCTAGGAGGATCTGGGTTCTGGATTGTCACTTTTGCAGGACTGTTGCACTTAGATACCTCATGGTGTGAATCACTTTGGACCAATAGGAGAAGCTAGACCGGTTCTCCATTTAGATAGTGCAATTTATGGGGCTGGGGCCAAAAACTGGGAAGATTTGGCAGGGTCTGCCTTTTACCAAGACCCCCCTTCTCCTTTAATTTGCCTTATTAGTCTCTTAATAAGAGAGTGACTTCCTTGTTGCTGTTGCACACCTCACTTATTGCCTTGTAAGAAATTTATTTTAGTTCCCTATACACTGCATTTTTTAATAATTGTGAAGGTTTTTTTAAAATGTTGTTTCCTTGGTTTGTGTCACAGTGAATAGTTTAAACCATAATTTTGTGGGAAATAACTTTTCAAGACAAAGCACAAGATCCTATTTAGATAAAAGAACAAACATTTAAGATTTTTATGTATAAATAAATGAAACTATGGATGCTCCCTGGTCCATAGGATCAGCAGTTTATCCACATTCTAACAGCAGTACAGTCTCAAATGAGTTGTATGCATTTTGGGACTACTCTAGACCCTAGAGGTTGGTTTTGTTTTCCTATAAGTGTTTTTAGATTTTTTTTGAAGATCTCCCAACCCATGATTCAGGAGTTCTGCCTAACCTGGAAAAAAAAAAAACCCTTTTAATAACAAAAGGAAAGAAAGTGTGGAGATGCATGTCATAGCACAAAAAGACAAGTTTATGTGCTACAGAGAAAAAGGGAGTGAAGGGAGTGATATTGGCATGCATGAAAGCCACTCTTGTGTTGAGACTAGTGATTTGCTCAGGCTGTGTTGCTGTTTGATTGTTGCCTAGTATTACTCCCCAGAGTAAAGTCATTACATTTACTGTAGCAGCTGTGGTGGCAAAACATCTCTCTGTTCTTTCAGTCCCCAAAGAGGTTGACCAGGAGGTAGGCAAGGGTAGGTTTTCAAATCCCTGTGCATTAAACAGAGGGTCCCTGGCTTTCATTTCACAGTGTTTCTCTTGCATCTTCTATTTTTATTTCTGTCATTTCCTAATTCTTTGTGGCTCCCCTTCCTTTTGACAATTCAGATAAGATCTGGTTTCTTACTCCCTAAGAGAAGTATCATGGGTGGGAGCACAAAAGGGTCAAAAATGTTCTTTACAGCAGGATTGATGAGGAAGATTCATGGGGTGAGAGGATGCTGATGCATTGATTTTATTGCACAGCATAAAGCCTGCCCATGGTAACCTCACCTTGTCATTGCAAATACAGCAGTATTTTGCAGAGATTACATTAATCCATCCAATCCTCCTTGTATTGGAAGCCCATGGGAAACACTGGTGGGTCCGAGCTGTGCTGCTGGGGCTCAGCAACAGGGAGCTCCCCCATCTTATTTTTCAAATGGAACATGGGAGCAGAGGGACTCTCTGTCCTACAGTTACCTGCTGTCACCTTAAAAGCCTCCAACATCCTGATGAATCATTAGCTACAATAGTTGACTGACTAAACTTCAGATGGATGGTAGATTAGTATAGATTCTCATTCGCACCAGGCACAAGCAGGGTACCTTAGTATTAAAAGCTATGCAAACTGAAAATTTGAGTCATTGTTACTTCCCTGTGTCAAAATTGTTTCTTTGGCCCCTCAGATGAAAGTATCCAAGGTCTCGTAGACTATGCCTATATACTCCAACTTAAATAGGTGATACACTGTAAGTAACATTTCATTTCTCTTAATCGCTGAATATTGTCTCCCAAGTCGGGTACAGATCTCAGTCCAAACTAGGTTTCACATACTTATCATGGGCAGCAGAAAGGCCCCTTTGCTAAAGCTGAGGTAAATCTGAGGCCCTTGCAATTTGCGAAATAGCTCACATCAAGTTGCATTTGTAAGAGGAAAGATTCAGTCTGTGACTTTCTCCCTCCATCTGCCCCAAACTCCTATATCGGGCAAGTCAGGGTACAGTGGAGAAGAAGGGGTGTCAGGAGAGAGACAAAGTAATTTGTCCACAACTTGTGTGTGTGTTTGTGGAAGGAGTTAGAATATAATGAATGGCAGTTTCCTACATTTTGCCCCAGCCAGCACCGTGACAGGCAGATGTCTTGATTATCTAGAAAAGTCAAGTTGTCATAATTAGAGAACACTTCCAGCTCATAGTGTCTCATATGGTATTTCACATCACATGGCACTGCAACAGTAAACATTGTGCTAGTTGTAGGGTCTCCATGACCTGTGGGGCCTGGGCAACTGTAGGTTTCGCAGTATCTTCTGGACTAGCCCCGTTCAGTGAAGGGTAGCAGAGATCCCTAAAGAATCCACAATGATTGCATAATGAAAACGAGGGGAAAAATAAAAAAAAACTAATCATGTCATTGAAAAGCCTAACCAAGGCACTTTTAAAAAAAAATCTATATTGACATGAAAATACAGACGTTACTAACACCTGCCAGGCAACCTCTCCTGCATGCTTCCAACATGAATTCATTTCTGGTGAAAGGTGAAGGACTGAGTGTCATGGTGACTGAAGTCCCTCTAGCAACGAGCTAGAGGAATAGCATTGGCAGTTGCAATGCAAACTGCATCATCTATGTGCCTTTGCCCTGTTTTAGAAAGACTATATATGAAGGAGAGAGAATATTTCATCTTTAATATCATTCATTCTTTGGCCTCTCAGCTGAAAATGACAATGGTCTCCTGGATGATGAGTCCTTCAGGGCAGAGGACAGGGAATATAGGCAGATAGCGTATCACACTTTATACTTGATCAGTGCATAGCACATTGTGGATGCTACCATAATATAAATAGTAGTATACCAGTAATAAAAAGAGTGCCAATTATGACCATGACTTTTATAGGGTGGACAACTAGGAACTGGACTTAGACCAAACTCATTTCATATGCCTCAGAACAGCGATTAGAACTTTCAGTTACTGCTCGAGCTGATCAAATAGTTAAAAATGTAGATACACATAAAAAATAGACACTGAACTACTAGAGGGTAGTAGGATACAGGAAAGAACAGGTAAGTCGTCCCAGTGAAGTCAATCTGATACTTACATAGGAGTTTAAAATGCAAAAGGTTTCAAAAGGATAGGAAAGCAGTAAGTATGGAATAGCTCAAATGAGATAAATTAGCAGCTTGAAATAGTAGTGTGCTGAGAATAGGAAGGTCAAGAAAGCAAAGAGTAGTGTATGTCTGCGCTGTAGCTGGGAGGTGTGATTCCCAGCATAGGTAGACACACTTGCACTTGATCTGCTTGAGCTAGCATACTAAAAATATCAGTGTGGACATTGTGGCTAGTAGCCCAAGTCCAAGCCCCCCAAGCCCAAGCTCAGGCAACCAGCCTGAGGCACCACCCATGCCGTATGTCAAGCTAGCACACTGTTATTTTTAGTGTGCTAGCTTGCGCAGAGCTAGCACAAGTCTGTTTACCCGCACTGGGAATCACACATCCCAGTTGCAGTGTGGACATGCCCCTAAAAGGCCTAGAGTATTTAAAAGGGAGTTGAATGTGATGGGCAGAAAAATGAAAGTCTGCTGTCAGGTCCTCGAGAATTACCTCTTTTACTTTAGTTAAAATATAAACCTTCGGTTGTTTGCACATAATAGGTATTCAAATATTTAGCCTCTTTTTGTGTTTACTTTCCTGGGCATATGAAAAGACAAAATCCAAAAGAAAGGATTTATATCTTATTCTTATCCATTAGCAAATTCCCTTTACATTTTGTTATATTAAATTTAAAGTTGAGTAGAAAACATCGTTAGATGCTGATTTCCCAAGATCATTCACTTATATTGCTATCAAAGATAGCAAAATTAGAGTAACCAGAGAGTTGATTTTCATTTCTATTTATTTGTTAGAGCATAAGCTTTCGTGAGCTGCAGCTCACGAAATGCATCTAATGAAGTGAGCTGTAGCTCACGAAAGCTTATGCTCTAATAAATTTGTTAGTCTCTAAGGTGCCACAAGTACTCCTTTTCTTTTTGCGAATACAGACTAAAACGGCTGCTACTCTGAAACATTTCTATTTATATATTTCTATCACTATTTTGGGTAAACAGTTCATTCCATTCCTTTCTCTCTTCATTTATATTAGTGCCATTGAGCATTTTACTGAGTTCATAGTGTAAGCAATCTTAAAGAAAGATTACACCAAAAATAATATACTGGGGTCTGATAAGATTGCTATAGTTTAGGTTCATCAGTGTCTCCCCACTGCAAATCCAGGTTAACCAGGTGTTTACAATTTGGACTACAAGTATAATTCAAGCAAGCAAAGTTTGTTGCTTTAGATCAGTGGTTTTCAACCTGTGCTCCACAGACCTCTGACTATAGGCTGGTCTATACTACCACAGTAAATCAATCTAAGTTACACTACTTCAGTTATGTGAATAACGTAACTGAAGTTGATGTAGCTAGATCCACTTACCGTGGTATCTACACCGTGTAGGGTTGATGGGAGACGCTCTCCCGCCAACTTCCCTTACTCTTCTTGGGGAGGTGGAGTACACAAATTGATGGGAGAGCACTCTCCCATCAATTTAGAATGTCTTCACCAGGCCTGCTAAATCGACACCTGCTGCATCGATTGCAGCAGTGCGATTCTCCTGGAAAGTGTAGAGGTGGCCTATGTCTAAGAGGTCTGCAAAAGAGTGTTATTACCATAGAACAGTGGTTTTCAACCTGTGGTTTGTGGACACTTGGGGGTCCACAGATTATGTCTAAGATTTCCAAAGGGATCTGCACCTCCTTTTGCAATTTTTTAGTCGTCCACAGATGAAAAAATGTTGAAAACCACTGTTTTAGATTGTTCAACAATATACAAAATGTAAGCTTAGAGATAAGGTCCCAACTATTCACTAATTTAATACAAGTGTTATATTTAATGCATACATATTTTTCTATTAAGCAATACTGATTACCCAGAAACGGGTATGATGAGCGAGTCTTGCACAAGACTGGTAGGAAGTAGCAGAGGGCCGCATGAGGTGAATCACCATACCCAGAAACAGTAATCTGGCTGTGCAGCTGCTCTGGTCCGTGAGTACATGATGGGATCAAGGAACCCTTCCTTATGTTTGATCACACTTTCACAAGATCAAAACAATTTTATAGGTACATTGCTTATTCCTCCAGGTCTGGACTCACAGAAAATAACCCATGCTGGATATGAACCATATTTCCTTCTCAAACTCTTTGACAAATATTGTGAATGATTATGAATCATCTTGCAGTGTAACAACTTAGGAGCTGCTTTCTCCTTTCACAGCACAAACATTTGACTCTACCTACTGCTCCAACCATGCAACTGAAAATAATTAACAAAAAAAAAATCTAATTACTCATTCAAAAGGTCTACATCATCCTTTTGTGCTTGAAATGTCCGCCTGCTTACTTGTTTCCTAACATGGGCCCCCCAAGGGGAGAGAGAACACTAAGTAAGAATCTAAAAATATTAGAAAAGGCCAAGGAAGTGGCAACCTGCCGTTCATCTGCAATGAAATAGCTAATGTAATCTGAAATAGTGCCTGTTAGGAGTATTACTGTATCACAGTGAAGCGCTAAGCAAACCTCTGTGACCACTGCTCTTTACCAACACTGAACTTTTTTATTTGTAATTAAATATGTCAACAATGGAACATGTATAATAATAAAACTGCATACTTTACATTTTATCCATCTGATCATCTTGCAATTAAACATCTATCAAATGAGGGACAATCTGAGCCAAAGTTTATCTAGATTTATATCCCATGTAAACCACATTTTGTAAACTGGTGCAGAATTAGATCCACTAAGATCCTTAACTGGTGTAAATCAGTGTAGCTCCACTGAAATTAATGGAGTTATGCCAGTTTACACAAGCTGGAGATTTGGCCCAGGTAGTTTAAAGGACACCCCTTTCAGTAGCATATTTAATAATGGGAAGTTCACACATCCTTGTTAGAAGCTGGGCCGGTAACACTAAGGTTTTCATAGATTCATAGATATTAAGATCAGAAGGGACCATTATGATCATCTAGTTTGACCTCCTGCACAATGCAGGCCACCAAATCTCACCCACCCACTCCTGCAATAAACCTCTCACCTATGTCTGAGCTATTCAAGTCCTCAAATCATGGTTTAAAGACTTCAAGGTGCAGAGAATCCTCCAGCAAGTGACCCGTGCCCCATGCTGCAGAGGAAGGCGAAAAACCCCCAGGGCCTCTTCCAATCTGCCCTGGAGGAAAATTCCTTCCCAACCCCAAATATGGTGAGCAGCTGAAACCTGAGCATGTGGGCAAGATTCACCAGCCAGATACCCAGGAAAGAATTCTCTGTAGTAACTCAGATCCCACCCCATCTAACATTCCATCACAGGCCATTGGGCCTATTTACCATGAATAGTTAAAGATCAATTAATTGCCAAAATCATGTCATCCCATCATACCATCTCCTCCATAAACTTATCGAGTTTAGTCTTGAAGCCAGATAGGTCTTTTGCCCCCACTGCTTCCCTTGGAAGGCTGTTCCAGAACTTCACTCCTCTGGTGGTTAGAAACTTTCATCTAATTTCAAGTCTAAACTTCCTGATGGCTAGTTTATATCCATTTGTTCTTGTGTCCACATTGGTACTGAGCTTAAATAATTCCTCTCCCTCTCCGGTATTTATCTCTCTGATATATTTATAGAGAGCAATCATATATCCCCTCAGCCTTCTTTTGGTTAGGCTAAAGAAGCCAAACTCCTTGAGTCTCCTTTCATAGGACAGGTTTTCCATTCCTTGGATCATCCTAGTAGCCCTTCTCTGTACCTATTCCAGTTTGAATTCTTCCTTCTTAAACATGGGAGACCAGAACTGCACACAGTATTCCAGATGAGATCTCACCGGTGCCTGGTATAACGGTACTAACACCTCCTTATCCCTACTGGAAATACCTTGCCTGATGCATCACAAGACCGCATTAGCTTTTTTCACAGCCATATCACATTGGCGGCTCATAGTCATCCTGTGGTCAACCAATACTCCAAGGTTCTTCTCCTCCTCCATTACTTCTAATTGACGTGTCCCCAGCTTACAACTAAAATTCTTGCTAATAATCCCTAAATGCATGACCTTACACTTCTCATTATTAAATTTCATCCTGTTACTATTAGTCCAGTTTACAAGGTCATCCAGATCCTCCTGTATGATATCCCGGTCCTTCTCTAAATTGGCAATACCTCCCAGCTTTGTATCATCTGCAAACTTTATTAGCACACTCCCACTTTTTGTGCCGAGGTCAGTAATAAAAAGATTGGTCCCAAAACTGACCCCTGAGGAACTCCACTGGTAACCTCCCTCGAGCCTGACAGTTCAACTTTCAGTATGACCCACTGTAGTCTCCCCTTTAACCAATTCCTTATCCACGTTTCAATTTTCATATTGATCCCCATCTTTTCCAATTTAACTTATAATTCCCAGTGTGACATTGTATCAAACGCCTTACTGAAATCTAGGTAAATTAGATCCACTGTGTTTCCTTTGTCTAAAAAATCTGTTACCTTCTCAAAGGAGGAGATCAGGTTGGTTTGGCACGATCTACTTTTTGTAAAACCATGTTGTATTTTGTCCCATTTACCATTGACTTCAATGTCCTTAACTACTTTCTCGTTCAAAATTTTTTCCAAGACCTTGCATACTACAGATGTCAAACTAACAGGCCTGTAGTTACCCAGATCACTTTTTTCCCTTTCTTAAAAATAGGAACTATGTTAGCAATTCTTCAGTCATACGGTACAACCCCTGAGTTTACAGATTCATTAAAAATTCCTGCTAATGGGCTTGCAATTTCATGTGCCAGTTCTTTTAATATTTTTGGATGAAGATTATCTGGGCCCCCCAATTTAGTCCCATTAAGCTGTTTGAGTTTCGCTTCTACCTCAGATATGGTAACATCTACCTCCATATCCTCATTCCCATTTGTCATGCTGCCATTATCTCTAAGATCCTCATTAGACTCATTAAAGACTGAGGCAAAATATTTGTTTAGATATTGGGTCATGCCTAGATTATCCTTGACCTCCACTCCATCCTCAGTGTTTAGCTGTCCCACTTCTTCTTTCTTTGTTTTCTTCTTATTTATATGGCTATAGAACCTTTTACTATTGGTTTTAATTCCCTTTGCAAGGTCTAACTCTACTTGACTTTTAGCCTTTCTCACTTTATCCCTACATGTTCTGACCTCAATAAGGTAGCTTTCCTTGCTGATCTCTCCCATCTTCCACTCCCTGTATGCTTTCTGCTTTTTCTTAATCACCTCTCTGAGATGCTTGTTCATCCAGATTGGTCTTCAACTCCTGCCTATGCATTTTTTTCCCTTTCTTGGGATGCAGGCTTCCGATAGCTTCTGCAGCTTTGACCTGAAGTAATCCCAGGCTTCCTCTGCCTTTAGAGCCATAAGTTCTTCAGTCCAATCCACTTCCCTAACTAATTTCCTTAATTTTTGAAAGTCAGCCCTTTTGAAATCAAAAACCCTAGTCGCAGATTTATTTTTGTTTATCCTTCCATTCAGTTTGAACTGAATTAGCTCATGATCACTTGAGCCAAGGTTGTTCCCTACAACCATTTCTTCTATGAGGTCCTCACTACTCACGAAAACGAAATCTAAAAAGGCATCCCCTCTTGTCAGTTCAGCAACTACTTGATGAAGGAATCCATCAGCTATTGCATCTAGGAAAATCTGAGCCCTATTATTATTACTAGCACTTGTCCTCCAGTCTATATCTGGGAAGTTAAAGTCTCCCATGATCACGCAGTTTCCATTAGTATTTACTTCATTAAAAACATTAATGAGGGCTCTATCCATATCCAAATTAGATCCTGGCGGTCTATAGCACACTCCAAGCACTATCACGGGAAGGCTCTAGTATTTTTCTTCCCCAGTGTGATTTTTGCCCAGACGGACTCTGTCTTATCCATTCCATCGCTTCTTATTTCTTTACATTCTACCTCATCATTGATGTACAATGCTACTCCACTACCTTTGCCCGACAATTCCCACTATTAGAATGGGGGAAATAGGTGGAAAAGTCCATGCCCCTGAGAGCACACTCCCGTCCATAGCTTGGAATAGAACCCAAGATTCCAGAGTCCCACTATTCCTCTGTATAATGACAGGTTTCAGAGTAGCAGCCGTGTTAGTCTGTATTCGCAAAAAGAAAAGGAGTACCCGTGGCACCTTAGAGACTAACAAATTTATTAGAGCATAAGTTTTCGTGAGCTACAGCTCACTTCATCGGATGCATCCGATGAAGTGAGCTGTAGCTCACGAAAGCTTATGCTCTAATAAATTTGTTAGTCTCTAAGGTGCCACGGGTACTCCTTTTCTTTTTACTATTCCTCTGCTGTCAGCAAATATTTGTGAAACACTCTGGCTGTGTCTCATTCCCCGCTAGAGCTGAGCCACATAGATGAGTTCAACCTACTGCTGCAATCAGTAACTCTGTTAATTCCAGTTGCAGAGGTCTGTGCAGTGGACCTAAAGATTTCTACCCTGCTGATGAACAAAGTGGATGTCAATATGCTGCCACAGGATAGAATTTCTGATTTTTCAGTTTGCTCTTCTAAAAACCTAGGAAATTAGACACACAAGAGAATTAAATTTCACTGCACTAAAAGAACATCATTAAGATGGCAAGTCAAACACTCGAAAGTTAGCAAATGCGAGAATTAAAGTTGCCTGTACAACCTTAAGTTTGCCCCCTTGTGCATATGCTTTTTTAACTTTAACTAACTACATGACCAAATTCTATTTCTTCCATGTTCTTTTAACATAGTTTTTTGTATATAAGTTTATGTCTGAAAGCAAATGTCTTAATGAAATAACTGCAGCTAAGCATCTGATGATCATTCTGAGCAACCTCTTAATGGAGATCATTCTAAAAACAACAACAACAAAAAAACCACCTACAACTTGCCACAGCTCCCATGAGGATCCATCTGTTTAAAAGGGAAATTGCACTTCTGTGCCTCAAACCAGAACTCAGCAATCTTCAACAGCACAGCAGTGAACAGACAAGAAGCAACACTCAGCCAGAATCAAGTCCAGTTTAGATCAGAAGAAAACGCTTACAGTTGCCATGATGAGGTCAAAGTGTAGGTTGACAAAAATGGGAACAGATTATGAAAAACAAACTGTATATCAGAGAAAAGAGCAAAATAGAAAATGCTTTTCTGAAGGGTCCGAAGTGGGTGGCACATTTAGTGACCTATGGCATGCATTTCCTTGACATGAAAGGCATGTCAGATAACACTTACCTGTTTTATGGTGGCATACAACAAGATAGCACTGACATGGAGGATCTTGTTGCATTCCACACAGCTAAAAATATGCCATGCTTTCTGTTCAATAAATGCTAGAAGTGTTCCCAATGCTTTCCTTCTAATACCTGGTGAACATAAACATAACTATCCAGAGAAGTATCCTGCATGTTGTCTTATTTGTGCTATATTTTTAATATATTATTTGGGATCAAGGAATAATCCTTTATAGTTATCTGCTGGAATCCTGAAATTTCAGCAAAAAGGAAAAAAAATCTGCTTAAAAATGCTGTTCCAAATGAGGAAGATTATTATGCGCTAGTTCTGCCACCCTGTCTCCAGAAGTTGTCCAATTAAAATGAAGAGGATTACTTGCAGAGTAAGGTACAACTCAGTGGGAGTAGGGGAGCAGAATCTGTCACTATGACTTCAGGTAGTGACATCAAGCATTTTCCATATTTAGCAGACACAATAAAACACCTTGAAAAAAGATATCATACTTAAGTATCTCCCTAGATACAGGATTAGCTGTTAAGCCCTAAACATGTGTTTCTGAAGTGCAGATCTGTAAAACTGTCCCTCTCACAGCCAGATCCGTAGAAATTTGTTAGAAATTGTGCTGCCCTGCTTGTGTGCAGAGATCCACTGAACATTGGGAAGTAAGCATGAAAACTTCCCTGACCACAGGATTTAACCTTTAGGTGTGATCACTTTCCAAACACCAGCCTTCGAATCGTAGTTCATAACATAGTCCGCCTGAGCCTATTTTTGAGTGATTCAGTTGGCTACATGATAACAAATACTAGGACTAATTATTTGTTCTTTTTTTCTAATATTTTTAGCATACAACCGATACAGGGCCTGATTCTGTATCAAGTATACCAGTTTGACACCAATGTAACTCAGATGAATTTGGTGGAATTACTGCAGATTTCCACTGGTGTAAGAAAGAGCAGAATAAGGCCCACCTATCAGTATTTCTGGTATGAAAAGTGTACTAAGTATAGGGAATATCTATAATACTATGGTAATGCTAATTTGTTTTAACATTTTAATGGCCATTCTTGTACTCATCAAGAGAACACTAAAGATTTTCCAGACTGATTCTGATAAGTGGAGGCATGTCAGTTACTGCAGGCTATAAGATGGGGAGAAAGCTATAAAAAAAGATTAGCCTTCCACTGTGATGCCATCTTCAGCATAGTTTGCAATGTGATCACTTCTTTGGAGGTCTCATTAAGAGAAACCCAGGATAACATTAGTGATGTTTGTTACTTCTTCTATTTTAGATTTTGTTTTATTTGTAAATGTGAAATTTAATTCTCACATTAAAATATGAGATTAGCAACTGAACCCATGAAAGCTCTGTAGTCTTGCGTGGTTACATACAGATTTATTTACTGGTTGTGAAAAAAATGGAGCTGAAATGTAATAAGGTTATGAATATGGTAGGAATTGCTATGGGTTAATCTATGGATAGTGATATGCAATAATAGGATGCACATTATACAGTGACCAGGTCAGTGAGGGGAAGTTATTCTATTCTGGGTTATAATATTTTCCAGTGTGAATGTACTGATCTCACTTGTATGGGGGTTAGTGGATGTTTTTTATATGCCAATAGTGCTTGATTTCAATGGGAACTATACAGGAAAGCTTCCCAGATAAGAATACGTAGGTACACATTAGAGAGACAATAGCAGCCAGCTGTTAGATTAAAATTTTCTGTATCTTGTCTCCAAAAGCTGTAAATCTTGTTTTGCCAGGTGGGGGACTAGAAAGCAAAAGAAGACTAAAGAGTTAAAAAGATTCTCGGTGAGGGAGAATAGCAAGGGGTTTACTTGTGAGCAGCTGTCTAAGCAGACAAGCAGGCACAGGCTGGCACTGTTGAGGAATCTGAAAGAACTGGGCCTCCCACATCCAGGGAACGGTAAGCCTTAGGGAAGAATAGATATAGAATCATAGAGTATCAGGGTTGGAAGGGACCTCAGGAGATCATCTAGTCCAACCCCCTGCTCAAAGCAGGACCAATCCCCAATTTTTGCCCCAAATCCCTAAATGGCCCCCTCAAGGACTGAACTCACAACCCTGGGTTTAGCAAGCTAATGCTCAAACCACTGAGCTATCCCTCCCCCCAAGATACAGTATGTTCTATTGGTTTTGAGATACGCTTTCTCTAAAATGCTTTTGTTCTAATTAAACAACACTTTACTTTAAGGAAGCTGTTCGGTCATGAATTACCACTGTCATAGTCTTGGAGGGAACAGAAATGAGCTCAAGTCACATGCAAAGCCGATCATAGTTAAGACACATGGAACTGCCAACCAGCACCTGGATGGAAAGTGAGGGCAGCCTAAGACCTAGAAGGGGTGCACTTGCAGAGACCAAGAGGGGTCAAAGGTGCAGTCCACCCAAAGCAGTGACACTGGCAATTTCATTTATATTTTCTTCTTTTTATATTCATGAAAAGTAGAGATACAGAAATGAGTGTTGTCCCATGAAGCATGTATGTCTTGATAGGCATGTAATATGATTAACAATAGAATATTGAACAGAATATTTCTCTCTATTGCAAGAAAACTACTAGCAACAACAAAATCATATTTTGAAATATGTAACTACTGTAGTAAAACGCATGTAGATCCTAATTGATGAGATGGTTTGCCAGAGAGGCACAACTAATAGTAAGAAGATGTTGAACCAGATCCATACCTGGTGAAAATACTGATTTATGCCAGCTGAGGATCTGATACATAGTATACATCTTACTGAAGGTCGCTCCTAACATAAAATTGAGCTTGTTTCCATTATACATTTGTAGTCAATGTCTTTAGTTTCACTCATATTATGTAAATAAATTGTTTGCCTACTGTAAATAAATTTGTGAATGTTAGCTATTGAAGCATTTGTGTTTCAAATACATTTTTGTCACGATTATTATCAGTATGTCAAACACAATTTCATCTCACTAACTTAATTGTACATGCCTTAAAAGCTGTAATGAAGCCTTTGATCATTGACAAACTGACTGTATGTGTGCTGATCACCAAATTTAAAACTATGTTGGGTTTGTGCTTGGTATCTTATTAAAATTTCACCTCCCACAGCCCTAAACATGTCAATGAGGTATTGGCAGATGTAATGTCTTTCTCTTTCTTTTTAAAATATTGATTATTGTAACACAAATACATCATCTGGTAGATTCTAAAATGTAGAGAAATATGAAATTTTATTAAATCTATTTTATGGAAAAATGAAGCCTTGTCAAAATGTTTCACAGACCAATTTTGACAAACTTTTCAGCTGCTCAGTGAAACAATGAAAATTAAATAAAAATGTGTTTAGTTTCTAACTGAAGCTTTCATTTAGTTCTGATTTTCAAAAATGAAAAAAAAATCTCTCTCCTTTCTTTCTCTTTCATTTTAAACCTCCCTGAGCAAAGGAAAAAGGGCAAGAAGTACTAGATTAAAAAAATTATGTTTTGGTTTAGAAAATCAAAACAAAAATGTCAATTAAATGAAAGTGTTCATTTTATTTAGAATTTTGCTGAAAAAAAATCAAATTTCCCATAAAATATTTTGAATAAAATAAAAACTTAAAATATTTTAAGACTTAAAACCTCATTTTTCAGCCCACTTTAAATAAAACAGCGTTATCTCTACTTAAACAATTCCTTGAATTATTTTTAGCATTAGTATGGGAAAAGTTATATGCTTATTATAAAGAAGAGTATAGAATGTGTTTATACCATCTTCATGAACAGTTTTAAGATTAATGAGAACAGGGTACAATTAATTAATTGCAGAATGCCTAGAAACTGTGGTGATGAGTATATGATGAAGAAAGAGACAGACCACACTGTCTTTCCAGAAGGGATTAACTATCCTGTGCTAAAAGCAGTATACCAACAGCCATTTAAAATGTGCAACAACTTTATTGGTCCTACATATTTAGAAATAGTAAAACATTTTCTTATATACCAGTAGATGATGATCCTTGTATTACATATTCAGCTATATCTTATGTATAACTGCTTGTAAGAAACCATTTGTACAGTATTCATTTGAATCATTTTAGAAATATGAAATTTGTCATCAGCTCTGAGGGAGCCAGATTTTATTTTTTCTTAAAGAATACATTTAGAGAAAGAGGAACTAGGGAGAACAGGAAAGGAAGAAGAGAAGAGGTTACCAGTTAAAAATAGTGAGTCAAGAGGAATGTCAATATAGTGCCTTAAGGTGGAGTTACTAAGTTATTGAGATATACTTCCTGGTTGACAAAAGGAAAATAAAGAGAGAGACCCTTTTCTGAATGTCCTAAAGCAAAGGTTATTCTCCAGAAGTTACGAGATCAAATCCTGACTTCCATTGAAGTAAATGTTAAAACTTCCACTAATGTCAATGAGTCCATGTAGCAGGGTGCTGCTGGGCCCTCTTGGCTCTGGCTCCGGCTTCCGGCTCCTGCTCCGCTGACAAAGTCACTCGGAGATCCTGGAGTTCAGTAACCACTGGTGCCATTTATTTACAGGTTGTGCTCCCACCATCTTTTCACCATACACAGATTGGGTTGCAGTGTCTGCACCCAGGAGGGAAGAGCTATCACTCTGCTTCCCTTCTCTTCCTCCCAGGCTAATTGGGCAGGCAGCTGTCTCCCATTCACCAATTAGGCGCAGGTTTTCTCTAGCCAGCTCCAATTTACTTCCTTTAATGGGAGCTGGCGTGACAGAGGGCTGAGTCAGCAGTTCTTGCCAAGCACCCTGTCACAGTCATCGGATGCAGTGAGCTGTAGCTCACGAAAGCTTATGCTCAAATAAATTTGTTAGTCTCTAAGGTGCCACAAGTACTCCTTTTCTTTTTGCGAATACAGACTAACACGGCTGCTACTCTGAAACATGTGAATATGCATATTGTGCATGATGGGGCCTATCCAAAACTCAGGGAAGTCATTTGGATTCTTTCCAATGACTTCCATGGGCTTTGAATCAGGCTGTGTGAATGCACATTGTAGGATATTTGTGTTTCCCTTTTGTATTAACTCATCATTATACTTTTCTCAACACTTAATCAATTATTATATGTCACAAACAACTTTTGGTGTATAATACAAATACAACTGAGGTACAAATACTGCAGAAGAGAAAAGATAGACCTTAGTGAATTAAGGAACTGCAGAGTAACCTGAGCTCAGCAAGAGTATAACAGATCACCTTAATATTGATTCATCTGCTTCTTAGTCTTCTCCAACTCAACTACCTTCCTTTCTTAATAACAGCTTCATTAGTTTCTCTCTCTCATGAGGCTATTAAAATAGAGGAACTCATTTGGATACATTAGCAGACGTACCTCTTACCACTCTTGTATTTGGTAGGCATAATATACTTTTCAAGTGACTTAAATAAATCTCTTTTGTTCTGACTCTGATTATTATTAATAATCGTATACCACCAATATTTTGTATGCTACTTTATAAAGATTAAAACACACACGCCTTGAATTTACAATTTAAATTACACAGGCATAGACTGAGAGACAAACGATAGGGTTGGGGAAAGAAGGGATAAGGTTTCAAACAAACAAAAATGAGCCATATTACATAGGGAGTAACTTATGAATTCAGATGTTTTTAAGTAGAGAAAGAATGCAGAAAGAGATATCACAGGAGGAGAAGTCAACAAAAGAAAGCAAGGTGGAAAAAGTGAGTTTGGAGGGAGGATGTAATGGAGGAATCTGGCACAGGAATCTATCATTCCAGGTCTTGGGAACAGTCGGGGGAAAAGATAGAAAAGTGTAAAGGGAAGAGGTAACAAATGAGAGCACATAGGTGAAAAAAGTGAACCAAGCACACGAGTGAAGATAAGGAACAATAGGAGATTCAGGGAGCAAAAAGATAAGCAAAAATGTGAAGAGTCTATTTACATAAGGAAAAAACCATCAAGATGATTTTCATTACATAAATGGGAAGAAAAGGATACAGGTGAGCACTTAGAGCC
The DNA here is from genome assembly GCF_009764565.3 of Dermochelys coriacea. NCBI lineage: Eukaryota > Metazoa > Chordata > Testudines > Dermochelyidae > Dermochelys > Dermochelys coriacea. The sequence goes on from NC_050069.1 coordinate 203,435,838, forward strand.
CGATCCAACTCTTGTTGGCTTTAACAGGCTGTATGCAGTCCTCTCCTGACTCACCCTTCACAGGGTACAGAGGCAGGAGGGTGTGCTAGGGGCTTGGCAGCAGCAGTAAGGGGCATGGGGTGCCTTGCACTCTGGCTACCACTAAGATCAGGGAGCCCAGAGGTGACTTTATGCGGTTTTAGCATCCATCCTTTAGGTTCTGTGCTGAGTAAATCTAAGGAAGACCTGAGGATCAGGCCCACAGGACTGAAATGTATCAATTCACTTTGCTGGTATGTGATGACACAAAAGAGAATGCTTGTGAACAGGACAACATTTCTAGTTCTTATTTATAATGTTGACTATTGTATTATTTCCATGAATTGTAATATCTTGGGATTCCAAATGAAGTGAAGTTGTATCACCACTATATTAGTTACTGCAGAATTATTTCCACAAAAGACTTCGTTTTATAGTTCTCCAATTATTTCTATAGATAATGGCCCCAATCCTACAATTGGATCGATGCAAGGAGACCCTTGCCCATACACAAAGCCTCAGTGAAGTCAATGTGGTGTCATATACGTGAAAGTATCAGCCCAGCATCTGCTTGCAGAATCAGGACCAATATATGTAGAGTCTATTCTACATGAAACATCAAACATTGCAGTAAATGCAAAGTCTCATAGATTCTTATTTATAATGTACAATCTGCTTCCTAGCCATGTTACATTAATTATCAATGGTGTGTGTTGGGTGTGGGGGGTGCATTTTATTATTTCATTTTATTAATTGCACATCAGCTTGTATATTCTTGGTATGGGTCTCAAGAAGAATCTCTTACTTATGATGGCATTTACTGTCACATAGCCAGTTTTGGGGTTACTACAGAATTTACTTCAGAAAACATGCATACTCCAGCATTTCTAGTCCAAAGGAAGACTAAAATTAAAGTAATAAAACAGCCTTTATACAAGCCATTGTCCTTAGAACACCAGCAGCCAGCATCCTGATGCTTTCTCCCAGAGAAGCAATAAATGAAAGCACAGAGCACATTGCCAGTTTGCCACATCATTTGTGTGGCCTTGTCTTGTAATTAAGAATCTGTCAGCATTTCAATTATAGAGACTATATTCTAGGAATTCAGAGCTTGACATTTTTCTTGGGCTAGAGCTGTTTAAAAGATTTCAACCCCAACCCTAATCTGTTTTTCAAAAATTGACAGAAATGCATAGTCATCTTTGGATGATCTGACTGTAAATAGAAAGAAGAGGTATTATTGCTCAGTTTCTGGCAATGCAATGTTATTTTAGACGTCGGTCATGAGGTCCAGCTGCACTGTATACTATGCAGCTGTGGGGCAGTGGGCTGCAAAAGCCACCTAAAGCTTTACTTTGTGCTCCTTCAAATCTGCTGCCACTGTGTGCCTTGAAGCTGTTCTAAAATACCCTGACTGCAAACAACCCCTATGGACCAAAACTTCAGTCAGGAAACAGTGCAAAATCGGAGTGTCCCAACCATAACACCTATGCTGGCAGTATGGGGTGGGAGGCATGAAGGAGCCTCCATACCATGTCTATATCATTGGAGGATCCCCCTTACACAGGAGTGATCCTCACAGAGTCAGACACATCACTCCAAAGTCGCCAAGGTTGCAGTGCAAAGCAACTGCATTGTACTGGACATTCTGGCTCTTAGCCTTTATTTTAAGTTCTAATGGGAAAATGGTCAACATTAGCTTGATCCTGCAAGGTGTTGAGCTATCAGGCAGGGATGCAGCTAACCACTTGGGGGGAGGAATAGCTCACTGGTTTGAGCATTGGCCTGCTAAACGTAGGGTTGTGAGTTCAATCCTTGAGGGGGCCATTTAGGGATCTGGGGAAAAAATTGGGGATTGGCCCTGCTTTGAGCAAGGGGTTAGACTAGATGAACTCCTGAGGTCCCTTCCAACCCTGATATTCTATGACTTTATGTATAACTGTAAGCATGTGGGTAATTTCACTGAAGTTAATGAGACACTACTCAGGTTTAAAGTTAAGCTTCTGCTTAAGTGCTTGCTGGATCAGGGGCAAAGTCCTTAGCACCTTTCAGAGTCAAGGCTTAGATCCACATCATTTTGAATTAGTAATGCTGAATGCTACTGTAGTTGTGAGGAAAATCACAGATGAAGACAATTAATCATAATACATTTAACAGGCAAGAACCTCTCTGTAAAGAATTTGAAGGTGGGCAGAAAGGGTGGCTGGTCAAACCTCAGGGCTCTTCTGAATAAACAAAGGAGTCATTCTGAAACTTAGCTCCTATTTTATATACTGTTTGGTTAACTTGTGTAACTAGCTAGCAAGAACACAGATTTCATATTTGTGGTTTGTTATAATTCTATAAGATGTATGTTCAGTAATTCATCTATTAAAAATGAAGAGCCATAGCCATAATAGAGCACTGACACACAACCTCAAAAAATTGAGTTCTGCTTGAGCATTAAGATGCATTATATTAATACTCAGAAAATCATGAAATATTTTCATGTAAATGTGGGGTTAAAATTTCACTCCACCTCCTTTCTTAACATAATCAGTGTCTGCAATAATTTCAGCAGCCAACACTTATGTATTGAACTTCAGTCCTTGATAGCCCTTGATATTTGTACCTTCTTTATTTAATACAGTTCTTTGTGGATGACAGAGTAGAAAATGAATTTATTTTTTCCTATTAATCGGATTTTATTGCAGTCAATAAATACTAAAGTACAAGAACCTGATTCCACTTTCAGTGAAGTCAATGGCAAAACTACCACTGAGTTCAACAGGAGAAGGACTAGGAGCAAGATTTGCAAATGTATTTGGGTAGCTAAAGATCCAGGTAGGAGATTAGTAGGATTTTCAAAAGTAACTAAGCAGGTTAAGTGCCTAACTGCCATTGATTTCAATAGGACTCGGGTGCCTAACCTACTTAAATATGTTTGTAAATTCCACTAGGCAGCATCTATATCGGTAGGTGCCTAACTATCTTTGTAAATCTGGCCCCAAGACCTTAGCTGATTGGGGCCCATTTCTTCAACATTTACTTATGTGAGAAGACCCATTATACCACAATAAATACTACAGAAAATCTTATTAATGAATGAGCTATACAGGAAATTAATGATGTTCAAAAACTAAATGTGAGTGGTTTGTTAAATAAACATTCTGTACACCACTCAGATGCTCTACCCCAAACTCTGTCTCTCTCCCACATGAAAATGCAAGCAGAACAATTGCAGATCATTATCAGGTATACCTCTTGAATAATTTCACACTAACAGAATATAATATAAATAGAAAAGATTGGAAAGTCATTTCATATCCAGTCCTGCTGGTGTATTCATTAGTTTACTTGACAATATGAATTGATGCTGCAATCCTTCTGCTGAGCAACAAACACTTGTCTGAGTATTCCCTGAGTTCCATTTGGAACTGTGGCAGAACTGTCACATATACAGACACAAACTTTGACTCCAATTCTTCAAATACTTTCATGCATATTTAACTTTACACATGCACATATGCTCCATCAAGGTGAATAAAATTAAGCCCATGCGCAGTTGTTACAAAACTGGGACCAATGCTCCAATCCTGCAAGCTCCAATGCTGAATAAATGTTATGCATTTATGCAAATCTTTGAGTCAGGCTCAATTCTGCAAAGTGTCCTGATCCCTCAAAGCACTTGAAACATATAATTAAATTTATGAGTAATCCTACTGTAGTATTACTTACATGTTTAAAATTAAGCATGTGCTAAAATGCCACACTGAATCAGGACCTAAGTGTTTTGCAGGATCCGTATTTAGAAGGACCAAGCCCACATTGCATAAATCTTTACAGGATAGGGGTAGAGTTGGACAAAAAAATATGGCTGAATAGTTTATTCACCACAACATGCAGTTTCTGGGCAACCTCCGTATGGCAATTTAATTAGTTATGAAACTTTTATAAAGTAGCATAAAAGTTTTATTTTAAACTTACAAGTGCCTTTGCAATTCTGTAACTATGATTGACAAGGCTGTGTCAAGAGACAGGGTGAGCTTTGAAGCACTCCTTTCACAAAATGTGTAGGGTCTCTTTAGAACTGTTACATTTTATGTCCTTGAGATTCCACAGTTATTTATTCTGTGCTCCTCCACAGAGCTACTTTAAAAATTAACCCTCTGGTTTTTGTCCTGTTTCAGGACCCTCAGCCTGTACTGCCTGCTGTTCTTCAGGAACTTAATCCCCGGTGTAACATACCCTCACGGACCATTCCAAAAGGCAGTGTTTCTGTTAATGTTCTTGAGAGGGCAGACCAGCAGGTCCAATACCAGAGGAAGAGGGACAAAAGACTGGAATAATGCTATGCCAACAGGCAGGCAGAGGGGCCGAGGAGAGCTTTTCAGTGAGGGAGCAGGCACCTGAAAAAGCAGTTACTGGAACAGAAATGGTGGCTAAGGGAAGAGGACAAAGCTCGACAGAGAGAATTGTTCCAGTAAGTTCTGTTTATAACAGCTGCAAGAGCACCAGTCCCTGCTGCCTCTCCCACACCGTGGCATGATGCCCCAGCAACATACCTCAAATCAGCAGTAGCTTGGACAACTCAATGTTGGGGTGGTCTGTGCATTCTGGATTCATGTGGCTGCTGTGCAGCCTTCCTTCTTCGATCCCTGTCCTATAGAAACTGCCACCCCTCCCCAGCCACCAAGTGAGGGATACACATGTAAAGAAGGGAAAGGAGAATTTAGGGCCAGGGGACATGCAGTGATAGGGGGATTGTGTTGGGTATTAAGTGTTTCCTCCCCTTTCCTTTTGGGTGTCTGGTTTTTGTAATGGCACCTGGCCTGCCCAAGACTGTGTGAGTGGTTTACTGTTTTAAGACCTGTTTACAAATAGAGCATGTTTATGTTTTCAAGAAAGTTTATTACTATCAGTGCATCATGTCACACAATCGGGATTTGAGATAATAAAGCTAAAAACATGTTGAGGAGTAATGAAGCATTGCCAAGCAAACAGTATTCCTCTATTTACCTAGGGACAGCCATTCAATTTTCAATAAACTCCATCTGTACAGCCATTGTGCTGCCCCTGCCCGCACCAACCACAAGCAAATTAATTTTCAGTCATGTTCATTATGTCATTCTGACTTACGTTGCATGGCAATCAAGACCACTCCGCACTCAAGTACTGCCAGCCCCCAAAACGAGCCTGTTCCACCTCCTGCACATTCATACAGATACTATTCCCCCTGGGGCCATGCAAGGTGAGAACACAAAGCATCCCTGAGTTCTACTACATGTGCAACCAGCCCCTGCACAGTTAGCTCCACTTTCTGCCTGAGGATGCCGATCCAGCAGCCCCTCACTGTCATAGGTCTATTCAGGGGGAAATGACTTACCCCTGGCTTCACAAAGCTTGTGAAGAGCACAGTAAGCCACAGTCATGCAGACAGCATTTATTGCATTGGCATCCAAAGAGACACCTCCAATGTGATTTTAATCTGCCAAAAGCACATTCAACAACCATTCTACACCAGCTAAGGTAAAAGAGGATACGTGGGGTTCCCCAGAACAACAGTGGGGACAGTAACACCATTTATGTCAATGTCATTTGGTGGGAATAGTATCCCAGCCTGTCCATGACTGTAGACACCCAAATGGTGAAAAACACTGGCATCGTGAACTTTTCCTATACAGCCCACATTGGCATTCATAAATCTGCCTCTGTGGTCTATGAGGGCCTGCATAAACAATTGTAGTTTATGTACTCATGTGCTCCTTATGGAGGACAAAGTATGGCACATAAGTCCCACCAAGAGCACAGCCACAGTAAGGAAACCCCATTTTCTCAGACCCAGCAGTTACCTCTGGAATATTATTAATGCCCACCATGTTGCGGTAAACCACAGGCCTGATCGCCTTGGTTACCTCTGCCATCATATTACCAAGAGTTGACTTTCCAACCCCAGACTGGTCTGATGTGGTCAGCTTCCAGGTGGTTATAGCAACCCTCTTCTGCACAGGCAAGTGTGACCTCAGATGTGTTTCTTTATGCTGAGGGCAGGGGCAAGCTGCTCATAAAGCTCCAGAAATGTTGTTTTTTTCATGCAAAAGTTCTGGACCCACTGCTGGTCATCCCAAGTCTGCATGATGATATGGTCCCACCTGTCTGTAGTTGTGGCCCTGCACCAGAAGCACCAGACTATGCAGGGGTCATCAGCAGCTATGCCATCAGCATCTTCCAGTGAGAGTCTGAAGTGCCAGGGTACTCCTCCTGCTCTGCCGCCTTCTCCTGCAGATCCATCAGGAAATCTATCCGGTACCTTTCAGGTGAGACAGAAAATACTGCTGAAAAGTCCACCAGCACCTCATGGATGCTCTGTCAGTTTCCTGATACAGGAGTGAAAGCACAAGCAAGAGAAGTCCATCAAAAGGCACCTCCTTCATGTTGCTGGCTCTTGTAGCTGGGAGTGCACAGAACAAAATGGCTGCTCGGCAGGCTGTGGTGGCAGGCTGTTCAAACTTCCTGAAACATGCAGCGCGGGCAGTAGTTTTTTCTCAGATTGCACCATGTTTCTATGGCTAGACTGGCAACATTTCGGGGGAGGGATGGAGGTAGAGACTCTGGGATATGGTTACTTAGACTCGGATCTGTGCACCGCAGCATGGATGCCACAGCCCTAGGTTCGAGCACGGGTCAAAAAACATTTTAACCTAGGATTAAAATGCAATGTAGACGTTCAAGCCCAGAGCTCCCTGACACAGGTCAGCTGAATCAAATTCCACTAATCCTGGGTTTACATTGGAGTGTATACACATCCTCAGTGAGCTTTTGGTTTTGACTCTGAAAACCCAGGAGAGAAAAAAATACAAAAAGTGTCTAGTGCTTGCTTAGGACAGTGCGCTCATGTCATGAAGTTTAAACTTTACTAACCTATCTAAACATTTCATTTTATTTTAATGGGTAGTCACTGTGATACTTAAATCGGTCAGTCATTTAGGTGCTTCTCCAAATTAATAACACTTAAAAGTAGTGGAATTTGTTTCTGCTAAAGAAAAATGAAACATTTTAACAGGTATTTTCCATTTTTTAATTTAGATGTTTTGTAACTACCCTTAACAATATTTGGGGGTAAAACCTAAACCAGTTGTGCACAATACATTTTATTTGCTTAAAAGTTTAGTAATCTGGAGCAGAATATTTGTCATCATGTACCAAATACTTTCATTTCATATGAAATATGCAGCATTACCCTAGTAATTCCTTTGAATGTGCCATTTTTGCTTTTCTCTCAGTTGCTTTTTGTTTTGCTCTATCACAATCTGTTTCTTTGTCTATATTTATACTGCCCTGGCAACTGTTATTCCAGTATCTCCCTTCTCGAACTATTTTTTCTTATTTCCTGATTATATTATGTATGATAAATGAATATAAACTAAACATGAACAGGAAGGTTTTATTTCATTTGAGGGGCGCTGTTCCCATTCACCAACCACTGTTTATGGCATTAGCTAAGTTTCATTTGAAATACAGTGTAATATTTTATTTGCTGTTATTTATTGTTGAATGTGCTTATAATGTATTATCAAGAAGGCACCAGCAATCGAGGTGAAAACAAGTAGTTCAAGAGAGAGAAAACCTGATCTAAAGGCCACTGAGGTCTGCAGAAAGACTCCTAATGACTTCGATCAAATTTGGACTAGGTCTGTAATTATAAGTGAAATACACAGGGGGTTTCCTTTTGGAAATATAAATGCTACAATAAATTGGAAATGTCATACCAATACTTCAGTAAAACCCACAGTGTCTGGCCCTGATTCAGGAGTTTACTTAAGCACTTGGGTGACTTTAAGCATGCAAGTAGTCCCATTCACTTTAATAGAACTACTTGTGTGCTTAAAGTTAGGCACATGATTAAGTACCCCTTTAATCTCGAGCCTCAGAGCCTTAGCACCCATTTGTGTTTTCATGTTACATTTAACAAACTTTTTTTAATCTGCTTTTAAATATATTGGTTAATTAGTGTGGAAATCTAAGCAGTCATCTAAAACCAGCAGCAAACTTAGGAGTCAGACTCTTAAATATATTTAAGCACCTAAGGAAGTGAGACACCAGTACCTATCTGCATCTTTCTGTGCCTAAATATCTTTTTAAAAAAATCTAGTCCTTAGTCCCTTTCTTTTTCTGTTGGCAAGATATAGTCATCATAGTGGAAACAGATGTGCTCCTGCTAGGTAAAACCATCCATGCAGCAAAACTGATTTCTAGCAAAAATAGCGTACGAGAGATCTGGAACAAATCCAGTTCCACTTCAAGTCATTGAGGTTTGTATGCTGCGCCCTCTTTAGCTTCACTCACCTCAGTAAAGTGTAGACTTCAAACTCTAAGGGCTTGTCTACACTTAAAATGCTACAGTGGCACAGCTGCACCACTCTAGAACTTCAGTGTAGACACAACCTATGCTGACATAGGTTCTCCCACAGGCATAGGTAATCCACCTCCCTGAGAGGCAGTAACTAGGTTGATGGAAAATTTCAAAGTGCTGTGTACATGGGGACTTAGACCAACTCTACTCAGGGATATGGATTTTTCACACCCCAGGTGAATGTAGTTAAACCAACCTAATTTTCTAGTGTAGACCAGGCCTAGCTGGCAGCAATACCTCAGAGGAAGCTCTTCAAAGCTTTTAAGAATTCTATACTAAAATTCTAACAACAAATTCAAAGGATGTTTGTCACCTCTTTTAAAGTTCACCTCTTCTGAGGGCACTGCTAAATGAACCTTGGCGCTCACATAGTCCCTTTAAGCCCCTTTTTCAAATACAACAGTCAAAAGTGTATTTCAAGAGTAATTCAGTCAGGTTGACAGTCAAATCAGTATCTCCTTAGTTACACAATTAACTACTGTGCATATTTGACATATAAATACAATCAAAATACTGTCTCTGCTCTCCTTGCACTGCCATGCAGTCTTTTCCCACCCACTTTCATACTATTAATTAATCAGTTACACTCCCTTGCTTTCTATTTCAAGTTTCCTTCAGCTCCAGTCCATTAAGCAAGTACCTACATTTTTTATTTGTTCTCACTAAGTGGATAACCTTACACTTAGTGATATTGAACAGGAAAATTTAAGGATGGTGTGTCAATTTTAACTTTGACTTTCCTTGCTTTTATTGGTTTGAGTCATACTTTTAACAGTATTTAAATCTAATTTTCAGGTTTAATTATTTTTGCTTCCCCACGGTACTGTACACAGAACACATAATGACCGTCTGAGAGATCTGGAACAAATCCAACTCTGAAGGAAAGGCCTCCATAATTTAATTTCACTTAACCTTCCTGAATAATGAGTTCTGCTTCAATCTTATGGGACAAATTCCAATTCCCACAGATTCTTTCTAATATTTTCATTATATAGCACTCAGACGTTTTAAAAACAATGTTCTGTACTCCTCACATATACTTTTCTAATTTGAAAAAAAATACTCCTTGATAATCTTGCACATCATTGTTATGCACACAGGCTGAAAAAAACTCCAAGAACTTCCTACACAAACAATAGCACATGCTAACAAGCCTACAATTTAATGTTAATGTAAAGGGAAAGCGCCACCTACTGTTTAAAATACACATCAGATCAGCAAAAAACTTTAAGCATATACATCTAAAATTAAACACAGACTAGAGAATCTAACATATTGTTACACTAGCGCAGTTCCTCATCTGAGGTCAAAAATATCCAGTATAAACAAGTTAAAAATTAGAAATTCATGGGTTTTACTACAAAATGAATGTATTCTTAAAATTCTACAAGTCCCCCAAAAGCTATGTTTTGTTTGCCTATCTATCATCCTGGTGGAGAGCATCTTTATCTTGTGACAAAGTGAGCACAATTTAGACCCGAGACTATTGCAAATCTAGGGCCTGATCCAAAGGCTCAATGAAGTCAATGGAAAGACAACCATTGACTTCAACAGGTTTTAAATCAGACCTTTATAGAAAGTCAATGATGTTTATAATTCCCATCCGATTAAGATGAAGAAGTCAGGAAAATTCACACCTCAGTCTAAACTACGAGCTCTGTAAGCTTCAAAACTTAGCCACGTAATACTGTATTTCTGGTCGTTTGCATGAACATGCATTAAACATACTTACTACACAATATTTCCTCAGTCTTTAACTTTGTAACTTCCCTCCTCAAATTTCCTTTTTCATCAATAATTGTCTTGCAAAAAAATCTATTTTCTACAGATGAAAAGTGATCATAAGTACTAAAGTTTTGTACTGACTAGGAAAAGTAGTCCATCACATGTTAGCTAAACTTGATCACTTCTCCAAGGGAAGACAAAGACTCTTTGATCCTAATTGAACTTGGGCACAATTACTCTGCATCTGCCACATGAGAGTCCAGAGTTAACCGAAGTGCATACAGAATGCATTTTAGACTGACATATTTCCATTTCTGATTTTTTTCTGTAGGTTTTATTCCACAATATATGTAGGATTTGTCAAGTTTCTTGACCATCTACAGAAAAAAAAGGATGTTCAGATTAGAAGGGCAAGTGAGATCATAATAATGATACCTAGCTTTTATATAGCCCTTCTCATCAATAGAGCTCAAAGTGCTTTACAAAAGAAGTCAATATCATTATCTCTACTGTGCACATGGGAAAACTGAGGCACAGAGAGCTGAACAGAATTACCTAAGAAGGTCAGGGACAGAGCTGGGAATAGAATGCAGGTCTTCTGAGTCCCATTCCAGTGCTCTATCCACTAGTCCACACTGCCACTTGAAATCTTAAATCATTCTGATACTACTTTTCAAGATTTCGTACATTCCTTTTATTAAAGTTTAAAAAATGGGAGTTTTACCTTTGACTTCAAGGGGCTTTGGATTCATAATCATAATAGGATGAATATAATGATCATAAAGTCAGAACACTTCCTTAATTTCCCTTAAATATTAAATAACATTCAGAATACAACCTGCTTTATATTAGCTCTAATATGAATAAGTAAAGATACCTTAAAAAAATCTTTTGCCATAAATCAAGAAAATATTCACCTTACACTAACCAAGGGAGAGGATGTCATTTGTTTAAGAACTATAAGGGATATTATAAACCAAGGACCTCTGGATGCTAAATGGCAGAGGGCACAGGGGATCGCCTGGGTTCACCAAAAGATATTATGAAAGCCTGTCTCTAATGAAAGCCTGTCACACTTGTAATCACATCATAATCATTGCAAAATGTATGTATATATGCAGAAAATTGTGTTCTCTAGGGCTTGGAGTTAAACCCAGGTCAATCAAAGGTAGCATGCCTTGAGACAGCAGGTGGGAAATATTTCTCTCAGTGGTAGACCATTGTGTATCTCAGAATAGAATCTATTATCATACTGAGGCTAATGAAGAGCTTATGGAGACTTCAGAAGGAAATTAACAAAAAGAGGGAAACAGTGGTAGGAAGGAATCCTCTTTTCACATGATGATCAAATGTCTATTCTGCTATACTTGGGGATGGAGAGAATTGCTCTGGCATCCTTCAGTCTGTGAAGACAAGCTACCCGGAGGCTCGATCTAATGAAAGGGGGATCCCAGCCATCCTATCAGAAAATGCTGGGAAAGGACTTGGAGTAAAGTATCTTGTAAGAAACAGAGGAATATTTTGTGTGTTAGGATTAGGCTTTAGAAAGTGTGTTATGATTTAGTTTTATATGTAACTATTTGTTTCCAATATTCTTTCTTACTGTCACTTGAATCTCGGTTCTTTGATAATAAACATTCTCATTTTCACTATAAATATACCTATGTGCCGTGTTTTCAGCAGAGTGGTGATCCTGAGATGATTCTTGTAAACTGCTGTGGGTGTCTGTGTGGGAGTGGTGGGGGTCCTTTGGGTACAGAGAATCAGAGAGTTCTGTGAGTGTTCAGTAGATCAGGGGCTGAGCACTCCAGAGGGATACTTCGAGGATTCAGGTTTGGTGTGTACCTATCACTAACCTGTACAGAGAAAGTGAGGTCCGTGGAGGCCTGAAAGATAGTGCTTGTGTTGCCAGAAACTGATGGAATCAGGAAACTGATACACAGCTGGCACAGACACTCACACTAATGGCCAGGGGTAACAAAGTGCTTCACAACCCTCCATTCCTCTGGGAAGCGTCACCATGATAAGAGAACAGTTTTTCATAGATTCATATACTATAAATCCAGAAAGGACCATTGTGATCATCTAATTTGACCGCCTGTATAACACAGGCCATAGAACTTCCCCAAAAATAATTCCCAGAGAAAAACATCCAATCTTGATTTAAAAATGGTCAGTGATGGAGAATCCACTATGACCCTTGGTAAAAATTGTTCCAGTGGTTAACTACCCTCACCGTTATAAAGTTATGCCTTATTTGCAGTCTCAGTTTGTCTAGCTTCAACTTCCAGCCATTGGATCATATTATACCTTTCTCTACTAGATTGAAGAGCCCATTATTTGTTTACCAAATGTGGGTACTTATAGACTGTAATCAAGTCACCCCTTACCTTTCTATTTGTTATGCTAAATAGATTGAGCTCCTTGAGTCTATCACTATCAGGCATGTTTTCAAATCCTTGAATCATTCTAGTGGCTCTTCTCTGAACTGTCTCCAATTTATAAGTATCCTTTTCAAATCGTGGGCTGCAGAATTGGACACAGTATTCCAGCAACAGTCATCCCAGTGCCAAACACAGAGGTAAAATAACCTCTACACTCCTACTTAAGATTCCTCTATTTATGCATCCCAGGATCCCATTGGTTCTTTTGGCCATAGCCTCACACTGGGAGCTCTGATCAGTTGATTATCCACCATGACTCCCAAATCTTTTTCAGACTCACTACTTCCCAGGATAGAGTCCTCCATCCTGTAAGTATGGCCTACATTCTTTGTTCCTAGATGTATAAATTTACATTTAGCCATGTTGAAACACATATTGTTTGCTTATGCCCAGTTTACCCAGCAATCCAGATTGCTCTGAATCAGTGGCCTCTTCTCTTCATTATGTTTGTATCATCTGCAAAAATTATCAGTGATGATTTTATGTTGTCTTCCAGGTCACTAATAAAGATGATAAATAGCACAGGGCCAAGAAACAATCCCTGCAGGCAAGGGTGAAAGTAAGGCGGTATGGGCCGGTATGGTGTACCAGTAAAATGTAGCCACCAGTACCGGCCCATACTGCTGACTTTAAAATGCTGCCATGTTGCTGCCCCTTTTGCGCCCTCCATCAGTGGCCCTGCCGGGTCCCTACCAGCAGGGCCGCCAATGGGGGGGGCACAAAAGAGGCAGCAACATTAAAATGCTGCCCTGGCAGAGCTTTAAGCAGGGTCCTTAAAGCACTGCTGCAGCAGTGCTTTAAAGTTGTTGCTCCTTTTGTGCCCCCCGGCTGCGGACAGGGGGTGGGGGCGGGGCAGGCAAAAGAAGTAATTGCCCCAGGGCTGCGATTTAAAAGGGCTGCTACTGTGGCAGCAGCAGCCAGATCACCGAGCCCTTTAAATTGCCGCTGGAGCCCTGGGCAGTGCGGGCCAGCCAGCACAGATGGACTGGCTGGAGGACACTGACCCCAGCCCCGCACCTTCCTCCCGAGGCCCCGCCCCATCTGGGGGGGCCAGAGCTGGCCCCTTACCAGTAAGAGCTCCATTTTACTTTCTCCCCTGCCTGCAGGGCCCCAGGTCTGGAAACAGACCTGTCCAATGAGGATTCCCTGTTTACAATCAAATTTTGAGACCTATCAGTTAGTCAGTTTTTAATCCATGTAATGTGCGCCATGTTAATTTTATAATTTAAATGTCAAGTGGTGTCAAGTCAAATGCCTTACAGAAGTCTATTATGTCAACACTATTATCTTTATCAACCAAACTTGTAATCTCTTTGAAAGATATTAAGTTAGTTTGATAGATTTCCCTTAAAACCATGTTGATTTGCATTAATTACATTACCCTCCTTTAGTTCTTTATTATTGAGTACACTATCAGCTGCTCCTTCATTTTGTCTGGCATTGACATCAGGCTATAATTACCTGGGTCATCCTGTTTACCCGTTTTAAAAACTGGCACAACATTAGCTTTCTTCCAGTCTTCTGGAACTTCCCCCGTACTCCAAGATTTATTGAAAAATCATCATTAAATTCTTTGAAAAGTGAAGCCATTTCATGCATTGACGCATGGAATAATACTAGGACTGGTTGAAAACTGATCAAATTTCACATTAAGAATATTTAGCCAGTTCATTTTGGGTAGTTTACAAGGCCTCAAGATTTTGTTTCCTGTGAAATTTCAAGGATCCCTTTTTTTCCTGCAGATTGGCTTGTGGAATTCCCTTCTGGAATGGCTCAAAAATTTTGCATATTCAAATGTCAGTGATATTGTAATAGCAGTCATCTTTTGAAATTCTGACTAATGGTAAGAGAGACAAGGAGGGTTAGAGCAACACCTAAAACAGGAAGTCACACACACATTTATGTAGTATAAACAGACAGCTGTCCCAACCACATCAAGTAGGGATGTAACTGGCCAGGGATGTCCATACTCAGGTTCTACTTCCAGCAGTGACAGAGGATCCACCACAGGATCTGTATTTTTCAGTAAAGTACATGCATGATCTCAAATAAGAATTATGGCCAGCCAGAAGGAGGGAAGCAAATCAGAGGTTGAAAATGTAAGACGTGATCCTGCAAGGTGCTGAGTAAGCAATCTGCCTGCACCCAGTCAGTACTTAAACACACAATTAATTTTAACCATGATGAGACTATTCACAGGTCAATGGGACTACTCATGTTTAAATTTCAGAACTAGCTTAAGTGCTTTGCTAGACTGGGGGCAGATTTCTCAGTAGTTTACAAGATCAGGCTACAGATAAGCAAATCAGCCAATTTCCCACCAGGCCACCAGAGTTTCCCCAGAAGCCCATCCAAAGTATTACTTATTCTTGCAATGTGACTTCAAGGGGAAATTTATTATTTTAAAACAAAACCAAAACAACAAAACATGCATAAAGGCCAATATTGATATAGCCAATCTATGGCTACACTCCATATCACCGGCAGCAGTGTGTAGGGTATATGTAGTTACACACTGCAGTGAAAAGCAGGTTGTGTCCACACTTCAATGTGTCGCTACATGCATCAGTGAAAGGCTCTGGCAGGGGGGAGGCAGCAGAGAAAGGCTCCAGCAGTTCGCTGCAGCTGGAGCCTTTCCCCACTGCCCAAGGTCTTCATTAAAGCAGGAAAAGTCTCTGGCACTAGGGAGGTAGCAGGACACTACACTTCCAAAAAGTGTAGTGTAGACATGGGAGACACAGCGTGGGCATGTAGAGAGCCATTCAGGGATTAGGGTATGTACCCTAAAGCTTCAGGCATGTCTTTTCTCTACTAATCTAAGCAGGGCATCAACATCTACATTGCTAATTATACGCATGCTAGTTGGTCGTGTAGAGTACATATACTCTATGCCCCTCCAGTGCACCTCCATAAGGAGTATGCAGTGTGAATGTATAGCAAAGATGTTTCTGCAAATATTCATTACAGATTTTAAATTAATTAACTTCAACTTTGTGTGTGCCACCTGTGCATTAGCTTTTCACAAATACTTTAGCAAGTGAGCATAATATTGGAAATGCTTACCAAAATGGTGAATTTTAAGAGAATATTGCAGGAAGAATTCTAAATTTGTGAGTATTTGCACTGGAGAGTTATGCTCATCTAATGAGGGAACAGAAACATAACCATGTGGCTTGTGCATCCAATCCCAATCACTCAGATCTGTAATACGAAACTCTCAAACAAGAAATGAAGCCCTCTTTTCATAGCCGAGATTTTTTTCCCCTCAAGATTTTTTTAAAAAATCTGGAATATTTAAAGATTTGCTTCCTCTGCATGAACTCTTCATGGCCTCAAAATAACCATTTTAATTGAAAAAAACATTACAGATATTTAGCTGTAATTAACATATTTCTGTACATGGCTAAATGTAATGTATGTACTGGAAAATTTATAGACCTACCTTCCATTTATAATGTAACTGACTGAAAAAAGAAATACTTGACCGATGGATGGAATATTCCAGTTCACTTCTCAACCACCCTTCTGACATTTCTGAGGAAATAATGAATGCTTTTCCACAAAGCCCATTAAAAGAAGAACTTGCACTAATGCCCATCATATGAGATGACAGCTAGCAAGCAAATGTCATAAAGGAAAACTTCTGGACTAGATGACATTCCACCAAAGAGCTGTAAGCAGAGTGGGTACTACACCACACTGCGAGGCACCTCATATGGCTCTTCCACATTATCTGGGAGGAAGAGTCAGTGCCACAGAATTTCAGTGATGCCAACATTGTCCACCTTTGTAAACATCAGGGTAGGAGGGCAAACTGTGATAATCACCACAACATTTCACTACTCTCTATTGCTGGGGAAATTATTGCACTGGTCACATTGAACTTAACATCTGCCTTGTTGAAACCATCCTCCCTGAGTCTCAGTGTGGATTGTGGTCTAGATAGGGCACTCTAGATATGATCATCACAGCCTGTCAGCTTCAGGAAAGGTGGCAGGAGCAAACTGTAGTCTTTATATGATATTTGTCAACTAAATTTAAGCTTTTGACTCTGTAAATCATGAGGGATTGTGGAAACTTTTGTTCATCTTTGAATGCCCTGAAAAGTTAGGTCTGTTATTCAGTCCTTCCATGACAGGGTGATGGCCAAGGTGGTGGAAAATAGTGAGATATCAGACCCCTTTCCTGTTTCCAATGGCACCCAACACTCTTTTCCATCCTTTTTTGCATTTTCCATATGCTTATGGATGCATTTCATGGCATTGATAGAGTAGCATTTATCCAGTTCTGCATGATGTGAAATTGTTCAATAGGCAACTTTTCAGAGCTAGCATGAAAGTGGCAGATTTACTCAGTAAGGAGCTTTTTTTCTTTTTCTTTTTTTTTTTTGCTGATGACTGCACTGGTTGCTCACTCGATTGATGACATTCAGTGTATAACTGATCGCTTTGACTGTGCAGTCAATCATTTTGATTTCACAATCAGCCTAAAAAAAAAAAGGGAAGCTCTGTACCAGCCTGTGCTGGGGACCCACCTGTCAACCCAATTATTAAAATCAACAATGTTCCTCTCAAGCCTGGAGAGAATTTTTTCTACCTAGGGAGTATGCTATGACACAATGCCACAATTGATGATTAAATTACCCATCAGATAGCCAAGGCCAGCTCTGCATTTGGAATGCTCTCACACTGCTTGTGGAATGACAGGGGTGTCAGACTAAGCACTAAGCTCAATATGTATTTGGCAGTTGTGCTCACAAGGCTTCTATATGGCTCTAAAACATGGACAATATTGCTTTCACAGCAGCAAACTTGATCAGTTCCATATGCACTGTTTGCGGTCTGTTTGCAGAGTAAAATGGTGGGACAAGATTCCCAATATAAAAATCCTTAATCATTGTCAGATATCTGGCATTTAAAGCATGGTCATAAAAAGTTCAGCTGTAATTGTCTGGGCATCTCTTTTATATGACCAACTTGAGAATACCCAAGACCGTATTCTATGGTCAGCTAATTCAAGGCACCCATTCTCATGCTGGCCAATAAAAACAATATAAAGATACACTGAAGTCAAACTTGAAAGCACATCAGATTGACACCAGCAACTAGGAAGCAACAGCCCATGACAGAGCAAGGTGGCGGCACATTTGTCCTGTCACTTTAAAGCCAAGCACTTTAAAACCTTATGTGAAAAACCTAAGCAAGGATACAACAGTCAGCAATGATCTGGACAATCTTGTCTGTCCCACAGACAGTTTGCAGTTCTCACATTGGTCTGACCTCACATATACATGTTACAGGAATAATAGGGCTATATTTTAAGGTCCTGAAATATAGAATGAGCTCAGAAATGACTATTAAGGAATATACCTTTTTTTCTCCTACATAAGTTACTTTGTTTCCATTGAAGATTTGGGAAATAAACCAGTTCAGTGTGTGTTTTATAAATGTATTAAAAGATTAAGCAAGCAGTTATAAAAGAAATATAGGTTTAAGTGAAACATACTGTTAGCTAGGTGAACTTTCTCTTGACTTAATTTACAAGAGTACATTACAATGATCTAATTAATATTACAGTTGGAATACAATCAATAAATCAATGGTTTGATTTATCTGAATCACCAATTACCATAACTGGAAATTAAATCATATTGAGTAAGTTAAGAAAAATAATCCTTCCTAAGGTTTTATGGAAAGATTGATGAGAGAATCCCTTTTACTTTATTAACTTGATTAATTTAACTCAAAGTCTGCTGAAAGCAACAGGTATTACTTCATCTTGATTTTAAGGAAGATAACTCTCAGTACAATTTCCTGGTATCAGAGTAGCAGCCGTGTAGCGTCTTTTTGGCTACCTTTCTCTCATTAAGCTTTGCTGTTCACAAAGACTGTATTAAGCTCGATTTGTCAAATATATTTTCATCCCCACTTTACAAAATGTAGTTCTCTGACAGTCTGGCACAAACACAAAATGATTTCTAAAACTCCAAATTTATAGCAGCTTTAGAACGACACTGGTTTAACCCTGGGATCCCTCACTGTTTCAACAACATACTTAAAGGGTGTAGTCTACTTGGGGGGGAACAACCAGTAACACACAAAGAGACACACACATATAAACACTCTAGTGGGTGTTGGAGTGGTTTAAGCATCCCTGAATTGCTCTACAGAAGGATCTTCATACTTTCTTCTCATTAAAGTCTCTAAGTCACATGGACTTAAGTTGATATTTCCCGGTATCTCCATCAATGATACGACATGATCTCTGCTTTTATAGGTGGTGGGGCTCTGATCTTTAGCTCTCTTGGTCATCATCACTTAATAAGGGGTATGGGAAGAGATTTTCAAAGGAACTGACTGTCAGTGGCAGTTGGGTACTTAACTGCCATTTGTGCCTTTGAAAAAATCTCTCTCTTAACCCTCTTGCCGCCTGTCTCTCAGGTGTGTGCAGTTAAGGCAAATATCATTACTTTCCTCTATTCCTTTATTCTTTTTCTTTTCATTTGTTTTTTTTTCTATTTTTGCTTATTAAGATGTTTCATGTTTGCTTCTCAGTGAAGGAATGGAGGTGGCCCTATACACCAGAATTCATATCTAAATCTGAATCTGAACTTTCCCAAGTTTGACGGTATTCAGATCCAGGGTTTTGGTTTCAACCATTCTAGAGATAAGGCCCAGCTGTGAAGTGTGAATCTAAACTTCCCCAAAGTACAGCAAAGCTTGGAGCTAGGTTACTGGAGCAGGAACATCTCTAGATTGCTGCTTGATTGTTTTGTTCTTTGCTTTCAAATACTTGTTGGTATATATTTGATGGTATACCTACAAGTATTTACATAAGCATTTACATAAACACATACACACATGGCCATTCTTATCTATGTACATATACATGCCCACACAAATGGCCATACTGGGCCAGACCAATGGTCCATCTAGCTCAGTATCCTGTCTTTTGCCTGTGAGCAATGCCAAATACTTCAAAGAGAATGAACAGAACAGGGCAATTATCAAGTGATCCATTCCCTGTTGTCCAGTCCCACATCTGGCAGTCAAAGACTTAGGGACACCCAAATCATGAGGTTGTGTCCTTGACTATCTGGGCTAGTCACCATTGATGGACCTATCCTCCATGAACTTGTCTAATTCTTTCCTGAACCCAGTTATAGTTCAGTCCTTCACAACATTCGCTGGCAACCACTTCCACAGGTTGACTGTGCATTGTGTGAAGCAGTACTTCCTTTTATTTGTTTCAAACCTGCTGCCTATTCATTTCATTGGGTGACCCCTGTTTTTTGTGTTATGTGAATGGGTACATAACATGTCCTTATTCACTTTCTCCAAATCATTCATGATGTTATAGACCTCTATTATATCCTCCCTTAGTTGTCTCTTTTCTAAGCTGAAAAGCCCCAGTCTTATTAATCTCTCCTCCTGTGGAAACTGTTGCATACCCTTAACCATTTTTGCTGCCCTTCTCTATACCTTTTCCAATTCTAATATATCTTTGAAATGGGGCAACCAGAGCTGCACACAATATTCAAGGTACAGATATATCATGGATTTATATAGCAGCATTATGATATTGACTGTCTTCTTATTTATCCATTTCCTAAAGGTTCCTAACATTCTGCTAGCTTTTTTGACTGCTGCTGCACATTAAGTGAATATTTTCAGAGAACTATCCACAATGACCCTAAGATCTCTTTCTTGAGTGGGAACAGCTAATTTAGACCCCATCTTTTTGTAGGTGTAGTTGTGATTATGTTTGCCAATGTGCATTACTTTTAATTTATCAACATTGAATTTCTTCTGCTATTTTGCTTTGAATGGTTGCTGTGCCATTCAGTTTTGTGAGATCCTTTTGTAATTCTTCACAGTCTGCTTTGGACTTAATTATCTTGAGCAATTTTGTATCATCTGCAAACTTTGCGACCTCCCTGTTTACTCCTTTTCTAGATCATTTATGACTATGTTGAATAGCACTAGTCCCACATAGATCCATGGGGATGCCACTTTTTACCTCTCTCCATTCTGAAAACCAACAAGCTATTTGTAAACTTTTTTTCCTTTTTTTTTTAACTAGTTACTGACCATTAGAGGACCTTCCCTCTTATCCCATCACTGCTTAGTTTGCTTAAGAGTCTTTGATGAGAGACCTTGTCAAAGGCTTTTGAAAGTCCAAGAACACTGTATTCACTGAATTCCCCTTGTCCACATGGGTTTGTTAACCCCCCCTCAAAGAATTCTAATAGATTTGTGAGACATGATTTCCCTTTATAAAAGCTGTGCTGACTTCCCCAACAAATAGTGTTATTCTATGCACCTGATAATCCTATTCTTTGCTATAGTTTCAACCAACCAATTTGCCTGGTACTGAAGTTAGACTCACTGGCCTGTAATTACCAAGAACTCCTGTGGAGACTTTTTTTTAAAGGGGCATATCCACGTACACACACAAACACACTCTTTACAGAAATATTGATATTTGGAAAAGTGCAAGCACCATGTCTGAAACAAGGATTATGCCACAGTGGTCTTAACTAGGCATTATCCATGCCCACAACTGGTTTTAAATTTTGAATAATGTGCAGCATCCCTGAGTGGTCTTATCATGGCAAGTGTAAACAAACCAGTAAAGACAAGCAAGATGTGAAACAAGAGTTGCTCAGTATAATACAAATGCAAATGTTCCATCTGAAAAATGCAAGTCATGTATTTCAACTAGGAAGCCATTATTAACTCCATCTCTCACACCTAAAACACATTGTTAGAAAAACAGGAAAACAGAGAAGAACAAATTGCTGTAATGATTGCCATTTAAGTAAGATTTATGAGGTTCAGGAAAATCAACTGCTTGTAGATTAGGGTTGCCAATTTTGGTTGGATATATTCCTGGAGGTTTCATCTCACGACATAATCTTTAATTAAAGATTAATCTTTAATTCCTGGAGACTCCAGGACAATCCTGGAGTGTTAGCAACCCTACTGCAGATTTGTAATTACAAAACTGGCATGCATTGTTCTTCCAACCCACAGTGAAGATTTTCAGTAACATTATGTTTGTCATACTTCTTTCATGAACAAAATGAAGTGCTATTTTCAAAATGGGATTTTCCACAACATATTAGATAAAACATTTTCCTTAGCTGGACACTGATGTGGCAAGAACACCATCTAGTGTGCCTTATACTACATTACACCCAGGACCTGGAGTATCAACATTAAAAACTTAGCTCACTACAGCACTTTACAAACTGGCATACTGACATGTTCTTCTTTTATGTGAAAAAAGGCAAACCTTTCTAATGGGTAGAAATTGGAGTTATTTACATTAGACCAGCTTCTCTACCCTTTTTCTATGACTGTTTACATCAGCACTTTTATCAGTATAATTTATGCCACTCAGGGCTGTGAAAAAACTCTCCTCTGAGTGACATAAGTTAAACTGACAGAAGTGCCGGCGTGGACAGCACTATGTCAGCAGGAGATGCTCTCCTGCCATCATAGCTACCACTACTCTTTGGGGTGGTTTAATTATGTCAACGGGAGAGCTCTCTCCCCTCAGCATAGAGCAGCTACATGGGAGATCTTACAGCAGCACTTACAAAGCATCCGTACAGTTGTGCTACTGTAAACTCTCTAGTATAGACATGGCCTATGTGAAGCCTATGAAAAAAATGAAGCGTGTGTGTTCCCTTTGCTAAATCCCATACACATATGTAAGAGAGGTAATATCTTCTATTGGATGAACTGAAAGAGACAAGACTTTGAGCTACGCAGAGCTCTTCTGCAGGTCTGGAAAAGGAAATCAGAGTTATACAAGTAAATACAAGGTGGGACAGAGGGTTAAGCATAAAAGAGTTAGCACATATTGCAGGAGTCCAGTTAAAAATGAAGTGGGCAGTTAACACTTCTGCAGTCATAGGGCAGATAAGTGTTAGTAGGTTACAGATTGTTATAATAAGCCATAAACATAAACAATATCTCAGCTGAGCCCATGATCTTTTGTGTTATAAACTTATTAATTTAAGTTCCCAGGCTTGTCTTTTGAAGGTGTTGGACAGGTTTCCTTTGAGGACAAGAACTGAGAAATCTGATATGGAGTGATCACTTTGTGATGTGTACGCCCACGTACTAGGGAAATGCAACGTAGATGAAGCTACTATCAGGTGGGTGCAAAACTGGTTGGAAAACCATTCCCAGAGAGTAGTTCTTAGTGGTTCACAGTCATGCTGGAAGGGCATAATGAGTGGGATCCCACAGGGATCAGTTCTGGGTCTGGTTCTGTTTAATATCTTCTTCAATGATTTGTTTCAGAGTAGCAGCCGTGTTAGTCTGTATTCGCAAAAAGAAAAGGAGTACTTATGGCACCTTAGAGTACTCCTTTTCTTTTTGCAAATACAGACTAACACGGCTGCTACTCTGAAACCTGTCATTATGCAAGGCACTGAATTTAGCTGTATGGAGTGGAAATCTATCAACTTCATGAAAAAACTCATACAGATACAGGCAGACACCATCTTCCTTTCCAAATGCAAACAGATGGACATCATACCAAAAGGACTGAAGGTAAAAAATCCATTACAATCTACATACCACACAGATTATGCTGACAGCTTGTGCCACACACTCTCAAAGAAACTGCGGAACCACCTGATCAACATCCTCTACAGCAAACAGGGAAAGATTAAGAATGAGCTCTCAAAACTGGATACTCTCATAAAAAAACAACCTTCCACACAAACTTCCTCATGGCTGGACTTTACAAAAGCTAGACAAGCCATTTAAAACACACACTTTACTTCTCTACAAAAGAAAAAGGACACTAAACTATCTAAACTACTACATGCCACAAGGGGCCACAACAGTGGTTCCCTTAACCCACCCAGCAATATTGTTAATCTATCCAACTATACTCTTAGCCCAGCAGAAGAATCTGTCCTATCTCGGGGCCTCTTCTTTTGCCCCTCCACCCCCACGAACATGATACAGTTCTGTGGTGACCTAGAATCCTATTTTCGACGTCTCTGACTCAAGGAATATTTCCAACACACCTTTAGTCTTTAAGGTGCCTCAAGTACTCCTTTTCTTTCTTCAGTAATTTAGATAATGGTATAGAGAATGCACTGTGACAAAGTTCCTCCTCTGCCTTGGTGGGTCCTGCGTTTATTGGTGGAGTTGCTTGCCTCAGAGATTCATGGCTGCCCTCAGTTTGGCCACTTTTGCTAGTGGCTCAAACCTGCCTTTCACTCAGCTAACCTCATCACTGGCCAGCATGGGGAACGGGAAGAGAACAATCCCCACAGTCTCTGCTGATCAACCTAGTGGGTCGGGGGATAGGCCAGGGACCTTCCTCTCTGGTGGGACCCACAGTCCAGGTCACCTTCTCTTGTCTCAAATAGGGAGTTGAGGGGAATGGGGGGAACCTGGGCTACCGCCCTCTACTCGGGGTTCCAGCCCAGGGTCCTGTGGATTGCAAATGTCTATGATGTCTCTTGTAACAGCTGTGTGACAGCTACAACTCCCTGGGCTACTTCCCCATGGCCTCCGCCGAACCTTCTTTACCCTTACTGCAGAATCTTCCTCCTGAAGCCTGATCACACTTGTACTCCTCAGTTCTCCAGCAGCACGCCTTCTCACTCCCTGCTCCTTGCACACACGCACCAACTGATGGGAGGTCCTTTTAAAACCAGGTATCCCGATTAGTCTGCCTGCCATAATTGATTCTAGTATGTTCTTAATTAGCTCCAGGTGTCAATTAACTTGCCTGTCTTAATTGATTCTAGCAGGTTCTTGATTGCTCTAGTGCAGCCCCTGCTCTGGTCACTCAGGGAACAGAAAACTGTTCATCCAGTGGCCAGTATATTTGCCTTCTACCAGACTCCTGTTCCCCACTGGTCTGGGTCTGTCATGTATCCCTCCCCCCTGCACAACACCAAGGGGTTGGGCAGCTTGGGATGCCAGACGGTGCACACGTGACAAGCCATCGGCATTGCCGTGATGGCTCCCTGCTCTGTGTTGCACACGGAACTGGAAAGGTTGGAGGGATAAGAACCACTTAGTCACCCTTGTGTTCTTCTCCTTGTTCCACTGCATCCATTGAAGAGGGTCATGGTCGGTCACGAGGACAAATTTACACCTGAGCAGGTAGTAGCACAATGTTTCCATGGCCCATTTTACAGCGAGGCACTCTCTCTCCACCACTACATATTTTTGTTCCCTCAGAAGTAGTTTCCTACTGAGGTAGAGAATTGGGTGTTCCTCCTCCCTGACCATCTGTGATAGAACGGCCCCCAACTTTACTTCCGATGCATCCGTCTGCAGGATAAATTCCTTGGTGAAATCTAGGGCTACCAGTACGGGGTTACTGCAGAGGGCAGTCCATAGGTCTCTGAACGCTTTCTCTGCTGCGTCAGACCATCTCACCAGATCAGGTCCACGGGCCTTCACTAAGTCTATCAGGAGGCTTGCCCTTGTGCCAAAGTGGGGGATAAATCGTCGGTAATACCCCACCACACCTAGGAATGCCCAGACTTGTTTCTTGTGACTTGGTCAGGGCCAATTTTGGATGGCCTCTAACTTATTCAGTTGGGGTTTTACCAGACCTTTTCCCACAATGTAGCCAAGATATTTGGCCTCCGTAAACCCTGCAGCACACTTGGCAGGGTTTACTGTAAGGCCAGCTCGCCTGAAGGTATCGAGGACTGCCTCCACCTTCTCTAGGTGGGTTTCCCAGTCTGGGGTATGAATGACCACATTATCCAGGTAGGCAGCAGCATAATTGTTATGGGGGTGTAATAGCTTGTCCATGAGATGCTGGAAGGTAGCTGGGGCCCCAAGTAGTCAAAAGGAAGGACAGTATATTGGAAAAGACCCTCTGGTGTAGAATGCAGTCTTTTCTTTGCGTCTTCATCAAGGGGAATCTGCCAGTACTCCTTTGTCAAGTCTAGGGTAGTCAAGTACCGGGCATTGCCTAGAAGGTCCACTAGCTCATCTATGCGAGGTATGGGATACGCATCCAACTGGGATATCTCGTTTAGTCGCCGGAAGTCATTGCAAAACCTTGTGGTGCCATCAGGTTTGGACACCAGCATGATTGGGCTGGCCCACTGACTGTAGGATTCTTCGATGATCCCCAACTCCAGCATTTTTTTTTACTTCTGCTTTTATTTCCTCCCTTTTGGCCACTGGCACCCGGTAGGGCCTCATTGTTACTCTGGCCCAGGGTTCATGACAATGTGGTGATATGTCTCAGTTGTTCGAACCGGTTTTATCGAGAATACATCTTGGTTCTGGAAGATCATCTCAGACACCTCATTCTTCTGGTCTGGCGTTAAATCGGGAGACACTCTCACCTGTTTGGAAGGTTTGATTTCCTGGGGTAGCTCTTTTCGGACAGCTGTGCATGCCTCATGTGCATGCCAGGGTTTCAGAAGGTTGATGTGATATATTTGCTCTTGTTTCCAACGTCCCGGTTGTCGCACCTTGTAATTTACCTCCCCTATGGGTTCAACTATTTCGTAGGGTCCTTGCCACTGGGCCAAAAGTTTACTCTCTGTTGTGGGTACCAACACCATTACTCAGTCTCCGGGCTGGAATTTCCGAACTTTGGCTTGGCGATTGTACTGAGCTCGTTGGGCCTCTTGGGCCTTCTCTAGGTGTTCCCGCACTATGGGAGTGACCCACGCTATCCAGTCCCTCATTTGTAACATATGCTCGATTACATTCTTCCCCTCATTGGGCTCCTCGTCCCAAATTTCCTTGGCTATGTCCAAGATGCCCTGGGGGTGGTGCCCATATAATAGCTCAAAGGGAGAAAACCCAGTTGAGGGCTGAGGTACCTCCCGGATGGCAAACATAAGGTATGGTAGTAGGGTGTCCCAAGCCTTCCTGTCTCGACTTACCACCTTCCTTATCATAGCCTTCAGGGTTCAGTTGAACCTTTATACCAGCCTGTGGATGATAGACTGAAGTTCTCAGAATATGTATGTAGCATAGGACACATAGGTCCCTCATTAGTTTTGACATAAATGGGGTTCCTTGGTCCATCAGTATCTCCTTTGGTAGCCCACTTGGGCAAAGATCCCCACTAGCTCTTTGGCTATTGTTTTAGAAGCTGTGTTCCGCAGGGGGATGGCTTCTTGATACCATGTAGCATAGTCCAGGATGACAAGTATATATTAGTAGCCCCGGGTAGTCTTTTCTAGGGGTCCCACTAGGTCCATGGCTATTCACTCAAATGGGACCTCTATGATGGGAAGGGGTACCAACAGTGCCCTCAAGTGGGGATGGGGACTGTGCAGCTGACACTCTGGGCAGCAAGCACAGTATCTCCGCACTTCTTCGTGCACCCCGGGCCAGAAGAACCTTCGTAGGATCCTCGCCAGGGTCTTCTCTACCCCTAAATGCCTCCAAAAAAGATGACTATGCATGGGGTAATTAATATGGCCTTCTGGTGTTTGTGAGGCACTAGGAGCTGCTCTACCTTCTGTCCCTGTCCTGGTGCAACCCAGTACAGGAGATCCTTCTTTATGATGAAATAGGGCCCGGGTCCCTGGGTTTTCCCTTCCATGGGGGCCCCATCTATTTCTGTTACCTCCTTCCTAATGTTGTTGTACCTTGGATCTTTGGCTTGATCCCATCTGAAATTTTCCCTCATGTGGCTGGTCTGCCCGAGTTCTAGGGGACGAGTCTCTATTGCTTCTTCCAGTT
This sequence comes from Dermochelys coriacea, assembly GCF_009764565.3. Lineage (NCBI taxonomy): Eukaryota > Metazoa > Chordata > Testudines > Dermochelyidae > Dermochelys > Dermochelys coriacea. The sequence continues at coordinate 203,463,128 of NC_050069.1, forward strand.
CAGAGGCTTTAGGGTTGGGGTCTGGCTCAGCTGCTTCTCCCTCCTGGGCAGCCTCCTTTCCAGCTGCCCGGGTCCACCTACCTATGAGAGAGACCCTCTGGCTTTTTAGAGACTAACAAATTTATTAGAGCATAAGCTTTCGTGAGCTACAGCTCACTTCATCGGGTCAGTATTCAGGTTCCCAAAGCCTTAGCTGCCCTTCTTTCCTTTTTTGTCTTTCTGCCCCGCCTGGGAGTGGAGAAAATGTCTGGGGAAATTTCGGAGAAAATTGGGGGTTGACAGTTTACCGTGGATGCCTCACTAGTTTCAGGGTCCTCCTCTTTTTCCAATCCCCCTACTGGGAGTAAGTCATCAAATCCTGGGAAGTCCCTTCCTATGAGCACAGGGTAAGGGAGTTTAGGCACTACACCTGCTGCTACCTCTGTAGCGTTCCCTTGGATTTCAATTTTTACCAGGATGGTGGGGATAATAACTAACCATCCCATGGATACATGTCTCCCCTGTGTGTTTTGCCTGTAGCCTTAGGTTTAATTCTCTCTTCTCGCATGCACACATACACACCACTCTTATCACAACCTTGTGTGCTTAGGGTCCAAAAAATCAGAAGACCAGTGTGGTTTAACTGTTTTGAGGGTGAGGGATACCTCGTGGAAAGTCCTTCTTTCAGGATCACTCAGAGTAATGAATTTCAGTTTGGTAATCAGACTGAGTTAAGGAGCCAGTTCTTCATAAAACCTTTCATGTCTCCATATACATTTAAGATATGCTGATATCACACCACATATACATATGCATCATTACAAAGAGAACAACAAAGATTACACATGGAAAGGAAAGCTATTTTAATCTCCTGCTTTATCAAGTTCAGGACACAGAAGAAAGCAGCATAATTTTGACACAGAGCTAGAATATGGCTTCAATTAACATCTTTATGCTGATTTGTATGTCAGCTTTTCCTATCTTAATTTGTCTGGGGCTTTTCAAGCCTATATTTCAGCCTGCCTCTGATATCTCCTCCTTAATATCTTGCTGTCAGCTGAAAATGGGCAAAACTGAAAACCATGGCCCCCCGTTCTCAGTGCCAAATGAGCTGAGCTCAACATAGGAGCCAGGAAGTGTTGGGCAAAGGCTGTTGCCAGATCTGCAGGTGCCAGGGAACAGAGAAGTTCCTGGTATAAGATAAAGCAGACCCAAAGCCTGTTCTCATTGATACTCATCTGCAATGGCCCTCTCTGGGACACTGCTTTCTTCCACTCTGTCCTTATGCATGGAAGAAGGTCTCAAATATATCCACCAAGCCTAGGGATAGGCTCTTTGTCCCCTTCAAGCCTCTCCTTTTGATGTGAGTCCTATAAAAAACTCAGTGGTTAGGCAGCTGGTATACTATGACCATTGCTTATCATGCTGACCACATTGTCTCATCATTAGCTAGTCTTAGCTTGGCCTGCTGTATTGTATGTGATCACACCTTATACTTCAACTGTAAGCTCTTTGAGGCAGTGCAATGGGGCACTCACCTCCTGAATGCCTCCTCACAGCTGGGTCTGGCACTGCAATTATTTCCCCTACTCCTGGCACCCCCTGTAGGTTGCCAATCTCACTAGGCAGGTCTTGAATGGCTCAGCCCTCCAGCCAAGTCACACAGGGGAAAAATAAACCCTTTCCAGGGTAGCAAAGAGTTCAACAAACTGTCTGTCCTCATCAGGGTCTTCAGTCCCATCTCGGGGCCCTTTAAATCTAGCCTTTTGCTTAGGCTTCTAAAGGAGCCTTGTCCCCTTCTTGGGGATTAGGGCACTTTGCCCGTGGGAGAATCCAGTCCCACCCACTACTCTGGGTTCCAACCCAGGGACCCCCAAACAGTAGCCATAACTTAAATTTGGGGTCCACAATTTTATTTAGTATTAATGGAGATTCATATGGGATTCAAGAAATCAAAGCTCCAAATTTTTTTAAAATTATTTGGCAATATTTTATCCACTCCAAAAAACTGCATAGTTTGTTCAGTTACACTCAGTTTGGCCTTTTCTTTTTCTCCATGAAGAAATCCATTGTGTCTTAACAAAAATTAAAGGGACATATTTTCAGAGCAGGCATTTAAGTTGCATCCTCAAAATTTTTAGACACAAATTTGCTCACTGAACTGCAAAATGAGTATTTACAGAGAAGTATTCATTGTATAGGTGAAATTTAAGAATCTGCCTTTTAAAAATTGTAATAATTGATTTCAATGTCTGCTATGAGTCATGCTACAACTCCATCTTGGCAGATCATTGGCTGAGAAGACATGTGGGGAAACAAGAGAATTGGGAATTTCAGAAAAGCAAATATGGTCCAGGAAGGAAGAACAAAATATAATCTAAGGAATTTTTATGTAATTTCTCTGGGCTTGGGTCCCAGGTCCACAGGACAAGAAATGCCTCACTCAGGGAAGTAATCTTCCCTTGCTTCTTCAAAAACACAGCGAGACCAAAACTGACAAAACCCATCGTGGGTGTATCAGACCTAGCTAACTGACACTCAGTATCAAGCCTTCCATTCCTGAGCAAGCTCACTGGGACACTATCAAAAAGCCTCCTTCATGTTCAAATAGTTAAAGCCAATTGTCTAACCTCTGGACAATCTGGAGTCTGGCCAGGACAAGGAACAGAAACAGCATGAGTGGTGCAGATGGATGGAGGACAGACATCCATCCTTGCATTCCTGAACCTCTCTATAGCACATAGATGATAAAAAAATATTGCTGTGCTGTCTGAGGAAGATGTCAGGAACCCAGCAGATGAAGTAGAATGTCTTGAATCTTTCCTGGAGGGACTCACCCAATGATTAGTGATGGGAAATGTGACTTCCTCACCATACTCCTCACTGTTGGAATCATACAATGATCAATTCACTCTAGTATATTTAACATTTACATGCAACCTCTAAGAAAGCTGGTCAGACATCATGGACTGAATTGCCAAAATATGTAGAAGACAAACAGCACTATTTATCTTTCACAACCTACCATCACCAAGCTAGCCCAATGCTCATCTGAGATCAGTTCATAGCTGAAGAACAGCCAGTTAAAGCTAAACCTGAGTAAGGTGGAGGTTATGCTGGCTGGCAGAGGAAAAACTTTTGATGAGGTCTCAGCCATGGTGTAATCTTTACTGGTTGAAGATGCATACTCAGAACTGGTCAAGTCGGAACATAGTTTAGGAGTGCACTTGGATTCCTTGATATTACTGAGCTTTCACATACCATCCACAGCATCACATTTTACCATCTTTGTCTGGCTAGGAAACTGCATCCCATTTTGGCAGAGGATTACCTTGCCTGACCTGCCTCCTGAATGAAATACAGCAATGCAATCTACCCAGGCACGAAATCATAGGCTCTTAAAACTGAAACTACTCCAAGACCCAGCAGCATGGGTTACCATAAGCACACCCAACCTATCCTTTGCTCACAACACTGGCTCCTCACAGAAGGTGACAACTTCAAGACCTCAGTTGTCTTCAAGATACTTAATTATCTGGATCCAGGATTGCCTAGAAGATTGTCTGAAGCTCCAGGATGAAGACTGTGACCAAAACTGCTCTTGTGTGTAATGGAACTGGCCATGACAAGGGTAAAAAATGTTCATGCAGGAGATGGAGCACTTTCAGGGGCTGATTCAGAACTGTGGAATGAACTGCAGGATCAAAGAACCACAAAATGCCTAGCCAACATTCCATTTCAAGTGCAAGGTGAACTTCATTGATCTTGCCTTGCCTTCCCGTATGAAAGTACATTGTACATTGTTAGCATACATATATTTTTAAAGAAAAAAAATATGTATATGCAGTATTTGCCCTGGAGAAAATAAAAGTGAGAGAACCACATGCAACAAATATTAGTCACAATGCTTATTTTGCTGTCGGAAGGCACTCAGGTACCATGGTGATGGGTACAGTATACTAATCTGAACAGAACAGAAGAATACCTAGGCCTCATGGTTCATTGCTAAGTTGTGAAGGCAGCTTTCACCACAAATTTTTAAAAAATTGTTTATGTTTTTCCGGGAACTTTTCACAGCTCTGGTCAGTGACAGTGATGGCCAAAGCTCAAAATTCAGTTTACTTCAGAGAAATCAAAAAAAGTCAGATAACACTTGGTAACTCTTCAGAAATAGCCTTTGGAAGCACTTGATGGGAGCCTGCAAAAGATTCAGGGAGAAGAGAAGCTCTTTAAACACGTCAGCCATGGGACTTCTGTTTGCTAGTACTCAGATGTAATAAGGCACATTTGTGATCAAATTTGTCAGAGTCTCTCTGGCTCACAAATAACTCTGAGTATTTTAAAATAAACCCAATACTATTAGTTCACTGTACCTAAGCCAAACTACAGCTGCAGGTCACACATGAATGTTTGCTCACTGCATTATTTCTGCAGCAGCTTTCCTCTACAGAGACTTCAGTAATACTTTACACACATATACTTTTAAATATTTAGATATTATACCTACCTGGATTATGCAATGGTCTATTTTATATTTGTTTTTAAGCAGACCTTGGCAAATCTACACCATTTATTAAATCAGTACATTAGTTTCCAGCACAAGAATACAATCTGAGTAAGAAATGTAGCAAACTTACCTGGCTTGAAAATAATATAATTATTTTTATATAATTCACAACATAAAGGATTTCACACTGGAGTAAATCAGAAGTAATTCCACTGAAATAAATGGAAATTCATTGATGAAGTAAGATCAGAATCAGGGCTATTTTTCCCCTTTTTTGTGAGAAATAATTGGGCTAGGGTTTGCTCATAGGCACGTATGTTCAGGACCTCATATTTTTTGTTTAGCTGTTTGGCAGTATTTCAAATTCTCTCTCTCACTACAAAGATTTTAATGGCAGCTGCTTTACAGGTGACCTGTACAGAATTTTTTAAAAGTTGAGCTTGTGCCCATTTTTGCTTCTTTATGATTATAAAGAAGTCTGAAAGGATTTTTAAATAAACATTTTTGCTTGTTTTTTTCTACCCTAGAAATATCAAGATTTCAAGTTTGTGCTTTCCTGGCTTTCTCTGAGGACCTCTGGCATCTTTTCCATGTGTAAATACCTAGACACAGTGATCAAGTCATCTCTCATCCTTCTCTTCAATAAGCAGAATAGACTGAGTTCCCTCAGCACCATATCATGAGGCTGGTTTCCAGAGGGTGGATCATTTTTGTGGCTCTCCTTTGAGCTATCTCCATTATTTCTGCATTCTTCTTGAAGTGTGGATACCACAGCTGTACACAATATTCTAGTAGCAGTCTTACCAATGCTGTGTACAGAGGCAAGATCACTTCCCTACTTCTATGTGGCACTCCCCTTTTTGAACATCCAAGAATCACGTTAGCCCCTTTAGCCACAGTACTGCACTGAGAGTTTATGTTGAAGCAGTTATCTGCAGTGACCTCTAAATCCTTTTTTGATTCACTGCATTCCAAGACAATCTCTCCCATCCTGTACGTATAACATGTATTCTTGGATTCCAGATGTATTACCTTGCATTTCGCTATCTTAAAAAAAGCCTTTTGTTGGATTGTGACTATTTAACCGGCTGATTCAGATTAGTCTGTTTCTGTATCCTGTCCTCCTCATTATTTACTACCCCAGCAATCTTTGTTTTATCTGCAAACTGTGCCAGCAAAGATTTGATATCATCATCTAACTTGATAAAAATATTGAATATCTTTGGACCAACATCCATGGGGTACTGCTCAAAACACCCATTGATATCTCCCCATTGCCAAGTACATTTTGAGAGCTGTGTGTAAGTAACGTAGTTTTTAATCCATCTAACGTGTGTCCTATGAATTCCATATTACATAAATATATTAATCTAGCTGTTATATGGTTCTAAGTTACATGCCTTGGAGAAATCCAAGTACAGTATGCTATACCAACTAGACCTGCACTCTTCTTAAAGATATAGGATATTTTGACTGGCATTAATTATATTTTTAACCTAAGATTTTTTGTTGGTGGATATCAAATTAACCATTCCATTATTTTACCAGGACTGATGTCAGGCTAACCTGTCTCTAGCTTCCTGAGTCATGCTTTTTAAATATTGGAACTATCTTGGCAATCCTCCAGTCTCTTAGAATTTCTCCAATTTTCCAAAATTTGTTAGTGTGACATCACCATTGTTAGTGTGATTTGTTAGTGTGACATCATATTTGATGAATGGTGAGATTCTAAGATGTGCCTCTACCCAGGGAAGGAAGGCTATAGTGGTTTTAAATCACCTTTGCACCCTTCTGGTCCTGTTTTGCTCCAAGGTGCTTATGGTCTGTCTTCCACAGTGCCTGTTCCCAAGTGGCATAAAAGGGCTCTAAAAGGAGGGCCTCCTTCTTGCCACTTGAGCCCATTATGTGGCTGTACAGGAGTTGGAGCAGAGATGACGATCTCAGTCTAGATCTCCAGTGATCATGGAGTATTCCTGCCTTGACAAGCCTTGAACTTCTAAATATTAAAAAAACCTTTCAGGCCTTTATTATACATGACAAAAACCAAACACCCCCTCCCGCCCAGATATAAGTCTGCCCCCCCCCAGTTTTATTTTTAAGTTTGCCGTCACCTTTAAATTATTGGTAGCCCATCCTCTTTGTTTTACAGGATTTCATGTTTGCTCCATTTATTCCATGTCATTTTTTCAGTGGCAACTTCACCATATTTTTTAAAAAGCCTGTCTTGTAAATTTTAGTGACTCCAGCTTTATGATCTTGATGTAGCTGTACCTCATACATGTCCTAATGTTTTTCATAAAGCTTTTCACATACAGTTTCCACTAGCTCCCAATGGGCACCCTCTTGCTTAGCCATGCCTGTGGAGTGGCCCATTTATCATGATAGCTTGTAATACTGAAGAAAACTTTTCCTCACCTTCACTTTTCCCCATGATGAAAAATATTTTTAGCTTTTATTAGTCTGTTTCCCAAATGATATTTCTCAACACACCAGACCAGATCCTCACCTGGTATAAATATCCAAAGCTCCGTTACTTTCAATGGAGCTACACTGACTTACATCAGCTGAGGATCTGGTCCCACCCCCATACTGCAGTGAAATCCAGAAAAAGAAAGAACAAAGGTTAATATAATATCTTAATTATTCCAACCTTGAACTAATTGACACTCCGCATTAACTGAAGTCCAGTCAGGCAATGTAAGCTACGCATTGCACTTCTGCTTCTAGGAAACCTTCAGAAGTCTTTTGGTATCTCAAACATTCAGAAAATTGGGAGGTTAACTCTATAGTTAATAATAGTTACCCAGAGCTACTGTTCTGTCCTCTAGAAATATTTGAAAACTTTTAAAAATATCTTGCGTGATATTAGATTGCCAACATGTATATTTCTTGGATAATTTTCTTTATACTTGTAGCATATTGTGCATTGCAGTTTAAAACAAATGTTTAACACTGCTTTTCACTTTTTGACATCCCACTATAAAAGCTTCTCTACAAACTGTAAATACCACCTAGAAACTAGAAACACTTTTAATGTACATTTTCCATAAAGCAGGGAATAGCTGCTGCATGGCAGCCAGGCAGCCAATTTAAATAGTCTGTCTTTTTTCCTTTCATTAAGTGCTAATTCAGCTCTTCATCTTTCTCAATTTTCTTGACTCAGTTTCAGGCAATTACTGTGAAGGCTATGATGTTAATGAGTTATGCATAGCAGATTTAAAAATGAAATACCTTTTTAGGATATGAAGTTCAGTTAATGGAAGCATCAACCTGAATAGATGCAAAAACCAGACGTCTTTGATATCAGGGCTTGATTGATTTTTATAAGTCAGGTGTTCATATGAATAAGTAAGCTTTACTTAGCTCAGGGAGCTTTTTGATAAGAAATTTACACTGATGAGCTATGAAGGCAGCCTTTTTGTAAAGCACTCTGTTCTGCATTGTCCCTAATATTTTTAATCTTGCTTGGGGTTAATTTTTTAAGTAATCTAAATCCATGAAACCCTGGCAGATCTACATATTGACTCAAAACTGCTTCTACAGTTATTTATCTAGAGAAATTATAAATGACATGAAATTATCCACTGGAACAACATAACACTTTTACCCAATCCACAAACTGACATTACAATTTAGGGACAAAGTGATTACTTTATTAATTCCTCCTCACTATTACACTGGAACATGCCAAAGAAGAGGAATAACTGCTGGCTGACTACTTCCAGGTTAGATTTAGAGGTTATCTTTATAGATTCCTAAATTCCAACTACTCTGGTGTCCTGTCTGTATTTTTGAAAACAATCCAAAATGGCAATAAAATTACTATGTTTAATATTAAAAATAATTATTTTTATAAGTAGTATTGATACTAATAAACCTATAAGCTAGGAATTAGCCACCTTATCAGTTACATAAATTTCCAGCTTCTTTCCCCAGTAAATATATTACTCAAATTTACACTCACTGTTTTATTCTGATTCTCCATTTCTTCCCTTCCTGTTTGTGCTAGCTAGCTCCCTGCCCAGAGTATGCTGGTGTGACAGAATGTACCCTTGTGTCCATATCCCACACACTATTGTAATAATCTTTGTACAATACAGTACTACACTTATAAAGTATCATTTGAAAATTCATAATTTGCTGGTCAGTTTTGTCCTGATAAAATGTGTGACAACCTCATATGTGAAGTTATAAGATTCCACTGAATGGTGTTGTTAACACATGTTCCAAACTGAGGTTGGCAAACAGGTCTATCTCAAACAGCAATATGTGCTTTGATGAAATTTGCATTTAAGCAGTAAACAGAGTCATCAAGCAGGAAGGAAACAAAGGAAGCTCAAACAGGTGAAAAAAAAGCAGCAGGGAACATCTTTCCCCATAGACTTTTTGTCTCTTGGTAACCAGCTAGAAGTGCTTTTCCAGAGGGGCACTGAAACAATAAAAATGAAGGACAAACACTCCAAGGCACCCCACTCTCTCTCTCTCTCTTGGCACTTAATATGAGAAGTTGGATTCTGGGGGAAGGCATCTTGACCCAGGGAGTTTGGTCAGTAAGACTTCTGAAAGCATGTGGTGAGAAAACTTTGCTTTGAATTTAATATAGTTTGTTAAGTTAGGCACCGGTTACATTTTATCTTTATCTTTCTTGTAGACATTTCTGACTTTTATGCCTCATTACTTGAACTCTCTTATAATCTATCTCTGTGTAGTTAGTAGACTTCTTTCATTGTTTTATCTAATCTAGTGTGTTTAAATGGAAATGTTTGGGAAACTCCATTTAAGATGGCATGTTGTGTGCATATGGCTGTGAAAAAAGCTAATGCGGTTTTGGGATGCATCAGGAGAGGCATTTCCAGTAGGGATAAGGAGGTTTTAGTACCATTATACAAGGCACTGGTGAGACCTCACCTAGAATACTGTGTGCAGTTCTGGTCTCCCATGTTTAAAAAGGATGAATTCAAACTGGAGCAGGTACAGAGAAGGGCTACTAGGATGATCCGAGGAATGGAAAACTTGTCTTATGAAAGGAGACTTAAGGAGCTTGGCTTGTTTAGCCTAACTAAAAGAAGGTTGAGGGGAGATATGATTGCTCTCTATAAATATATCAGAGGGATAAATATAGGAGAGGGAGAGGAATTATTTAAGCTCAGCACCAATGTGGACACAAGAACAAATGGGTATAAACTGGCCACCAGGAAGTTTAGACTTGAAATCAGACGAAGGTTTCTAACCATCAGAGGAGTGAAGTTTTGGAATAACCTTCCAAGGGAAGCAGTGGGGGCAAAAGATCTATCTGGTTTTAAGATTCTACTCGATAAGTTTATGGAGGAGATGGTATGATGGGATAATGGGATTTTGGTAAGTAATTGATCTTTAAATATTCAGGGTAAATAGGCCAAATCCCCTGAGATGGGATATTAGATGGATGGGATCTGAGTTACTATAGAAAATTCTTTCCTGGGTATCTGGCTGGTGAATCTTGCCCATATGCTCAGAGTTTAGCTGATTGCCATATTTGGGGTCGGGAAGGAATTTTCCTCCAGGGCAGATTGGAGAGGCCCTGGAGGTTTTTCGCCTTCCTCTGTAGCATGGGGCATGGTTGACTTGAGGGAGGCTTCTCTGCTCCTTGAAGTCTTTGAACCATGATTTAAGGACTTCAATAGCTCAGACATGGGTGAGGTTTTTCATAGGAGTGGGTGGGTGAGATTCTGTGGCCTGCGCTGTGCAGGAGGTCGGACTAGATGATCAGAATGGTCCCTTCTGACCTTAGTATCTATGAATCTATGAATCTATATTATTTCTATTAAAGAAATAATAGACTTTATGTGAAACTTGTATTGTCCAGGAAACTTCTGGGCAGTACAGGATACCCATTTCTGGGGGGAGAATGTAAGACTGGGAGTGTGTTGGGGTCACCCATCAGTATAACTGAGACTGGTAAGGACCAAGATCGGTCTGGCTGGCTGACGTGCACACTCAGACATAACTGGAGGCTTTTTGTGAGCAGTTCAGGCTGGAGGCTACAGCAGCAAAGCAGTGTAAAGGGCACAGCAGGTTAGAGGTCGGGGTGACACAGCTCCTCATTAGTGTGACTGTACCCTGGTATCTCACAGCTGGTAATAAGTGTATTACTTATGAAGGGCTCTAACTCACTAGAAAACAATCTCCCCCATACATTTCCTTGGTTGTGCAACCACATAGACTGAAGCTGTTTCCATAAATATGAATGCAATATTTTATCTGAATTTGATTATATGGGACAACGTCAACCTAGCACTACTACCCTCACTCTATCACAGAGTCTTAGTTCCATCTACCCACTGTTGCAATTATGTCAGGTTTAAGAAGTCCACCTACACAGCTCCTCATATGAAGATGATCTCTACCCTGAGAGATCCTCCCCTGACAGGACCATTCTGAAGTCCAAACTTCCAGAAGGACCATTATTGCATTTAATATTATTCAATGTCTGGAAGTGGAAGCTAGACAAATTCAGCCCAGAAATAGGGTGCAGATTTTTAACAGTGAAGGTAATTAAACATTATAACTTACAAAGGGACTGTAGATTCTCCATCACTTGAAGTCTTTAAATCAAGCCTTTCTAAAATATCTTTCTAAAATATATGCTGTCATTCAGCCACACATTTTGGGTTTGACGCAGGATACACTTGATGAAATGCTATGGCTTGTGTTAAGAAGGAGATCAGACTAGATTATCATAATGGTCCCTGCTGGCCTTAAAATCTATGAATCTATTATTATATGTTTTTCAAGGCAGAGTCTTTAGGTTCACTCTGTATACTCAAACAAAGCTCTGTGATCACCCACGAGAAGGAATCGTTTCTTCTCCCTCGCTCCCAACTTAAAGTTGGTCACTTGTAGGGTTAGGTTTGTGGCACTGCCCCCAGATCAGCCACAGCATAGTGATTGCAAGGTGAAAATGTGGAGAGGTTCATGGTTCAATATTTAGGGGTTCCTTTTCAACAATACATCATAAGACTGTCTCGAGCCCTCACCCAGTAACCTGGGACAATTACATACCACCCCCGGGCATCTCTAAGAGGCAATACTTCCCCTCTCACAAGCACAGAGTCTGAGTGTAGAAAAGAAACTTGTAATAAAAGGAGGGAAGTAACCCAACATTAATTTGGGAAAATGCCACAAGCAGGATTGATAAACATAAAACCATGAGCAAAAGACCCACCCCAGAGTATGTTGGGCAGTGTTTTTTTGCCTCAGGTTCTTAAATCCAACAAACAAAAGTTCCTTTAACGTGCCCCTTCCTTCTCCACATCCCACTCACAGTTGTTGTCCTGGGTCAGTGCAGACCCCGAATTCAGAGGTGCGTCTGTAGAGTTCACCTCCCACCCTGTCTGGGGAGGCAAGAAGGCATCTTGCTTGCTCAACTGTCCGGGTGCTTGCTTGCTTCTCATCTCTGCTGGCTGCTCCTTTCTGCCAGCTTCTCTGCTGTCCTCTCGTTGCTCCTATCTGCTGGCCACCCTGCCAGCCATTCGCTGCTCTGCTTTCAGGTCCCACCACTTAACACAGCTCTCAGTGATTTCAACTCACTGGGCTTTGGCACCCATGTCCCCAGCCGAGTGAGTGCAGTTTAGTTGAGGGTGAGTCCCTCAATCAGGGTATGCCAAGCACAGTTCTGCTGCCCTCGATTCATACAACAAGGATAACAACCCTTTATTACCCCTGCCCCAATAAAAGAGACTTGTGATCCAACATCAGCCAAAAGTGATAATTTTGGCAAAGCAGTCCCATCATGCTGAGCACCTATGTAGAGTGGGTGTGCCCATGCAAACAAGGTCAGTTTCTGATGTCCTCTTCCCTAGCTCATCACTAGATGTCCAAGGAGAGCTCATTCAGATCCTGCTTATGCATGTAATCAGCTTGTTCTTCAGAATCAACAAATAAGTGTAATAATAATAGCTGACCATGGAATAACAGAGGTCTTTATTTATGATAAACAGTGTACCTGACACTGAAGTCTCATAAATCCACAGCCACCTGAACTCTATCCCTAATGTTCTGAACAGAAGAAAACCTGAGGGAGAGAAAGAACTTCCTTTACCACAACAATCTATGCCATCTACCAGCAGCACCTAATGAATTGTCCGGAATAGCAACATCATTACAACTTTTCATCCTACAAAGCATAGGTGAAATGGGGGCCCTAGAGAAGTCAAGTGGAATTCTGTCTTCAATAGGGCCAAGATTACATCCCAGGCTCTTATCACCTCAAGAAGCAGAAAACATGCCTGGAAATATGCATAAGAGACTTTTAACTATTACAAATTATATTTTGTATTTTTATTTTGAAGGCAAAGTCTTATGGAAGCCTATTGGATGCTCATGCATTATTAATTTTCTTAAGCTATAAAAAAATCTAAACTGGAATGTACAATAGCATGCTGTTTGATGCTTATGCCCATCTGATGCACAGAAATTTGGATCTCCTGCCAGACACTTACAAGCAGAACTGTTCCACTTCATGCTGATGACACTGCAGCATTAAACGCACTAATCAAATTGCCGAGGGCCTTCCAAACAAACTATTAAACTGCATTATCAAAAACAGTCAACTGGTACTGCCCATCTTATGTCTATACTGACAACATGAACTGGAATGCCTCCAAATTTATTTTTATAAAGGCTATCCATAGATAATAATAGTATCTGCAGTTTTGCTCAGAAAGTCCAGTCACATTACATCACTGTTCTTTCAATAAATGACAATAGAGTGCTATCACAATACTAAGAGGTTTATACAGTCAAATCTTCTCTATTGCCTGGACTAAATTTTAGATATGTTGTGTGACAAAGGTTCCTGGTTATTTAGAAGCAGGTCAGATGCTAATCTTGGTCTATTACTTACTCTAAAATTTCAGAATGGGAAATAAACAAACACACACCCAGAAAAAAAAAATTTAAAAGAAAAACAAGAAACACCTCATAGAACAAAACCAAAATCCATCAGGCATCCTCATCTAGGTTCTTTCCTTCTTTGTAGTGTTAATATTTTTCCTTAAACACAACTGTCTTTTATAAAACACAAACTTGAGAAAATTGTTGCCATTACTCACCCCTTTCATACACTAATTACCTCCTGTAGAAGAACTCTGATCACTTGTTTCTTGAGTTTGACATCCATTCTTGTAAGTGCCTATCCTCTCTTTCCTGCATTTCCTATCCTACATTTCTGCTTGCCAAAGTATCCACCTAATCCTAAACTTCAACAAGGTCCAACTAATACTTATCTCTTGCTCTCCACTCATTAAAAAAATCAGGACTGAAGAAGTTAATCACAATTACTCTTTTCTGGGTGCAATTTGCAAAAGTGCTGAATTTTGCCTTAACTTTCCTTCCGTTGAAGTCAACTGTAAAACTCCCAATGACTTAGAATGAAAGCAGAAAGAACAGGAGTACTTGAGGCACCTTAGAGACTAACAAATTTATTTGAGCATAAGCTTTTGTGAGCTACAGCTCACTTCATCAGATGCATGCAGTAGAAAAAAGTTAAGCCAACAATGAGTGCTTTTGAATATCCCAGGTATTTTTGCTTTAAAAAAATGCATTTTCATAATCACTTTGCCCTAGGCCTAGGCTGCATTGTCCTCTGGGCTAGCAAGGCCCCGCCTCTAGTTTTTTCAGAGAACAGTCTGGTAGGGCCAATCCCACTTTCTCCCTTACATGGTGTTTTCAGTTGGTGACTTGGCACATCTCTTTCCATCACTCTCTAAAGAGATATCTTCGGGGTGAGAATGTGTGGTCTTACATGCCAAACTGCATCTCCTGGGGTCCAAGGGATCCATCATATTTCCATTCCCTTAAGGACCACTAATCTCCAGGAGGAAGAAGGGTTCATTGTCCTCAAGTGATTATTTTGTAATCTTGACCTTCCATTCGGGCTGGACTGTTGGTGTCCTTACCAGTTAAAATGCTTAGAGTTTGTGGATCCATTGGTTTGTTCTCTCTGGAAGCTTCTTTACAAATTGAATTTTTTAGGTGACACAAATTGTATCAAGATTCAACAGGATACAAAACGGTTATATACATAGTGATATAATAATTTCCTCTGTCTTCCACTCTGGCACATGGTCTGAGTGAAATCCACCCATAAAGAGAGAGAGAGAGAGATCACTTACACACAAGAGAGGACACTCTGAGACTTAATTTATACTGGCTTTACTGAAGAACAACATCCACTGAATTCAATGGGAGTTTTGCCTGGATGAGGACACTAAAAACCAAATAAGGACCATTATATTTGAATATACTTTAGCTGAAATGCTTTGGTTTATATGGTTGCCAATGTATCCATATTTTTCCCATTTTCACCATATTTTTCTGTGTGCATTAGATGAATGCATAGAAATAGGAGAAACAGATAGCACCAATGAGAGCCAGGCCTACTGTGGGCAAGTGCTATACAAGCTTTTCCACACAGCTGTGCCCATATACCTCAATTCTGACATCCAACACCTCAGCTATCCCAGCATTGGACATTTCTTCATCAGAAATTGCTAGCTGGTCTATGTTGTTTTCATTATGTGACAAAATTAGAGCTACTCAGCTACTCAATGCTACTCCATTAGCAGCTCATTCTGTATAGACTGACAGCACTGAAGTGCATGTTAGCATGTTTATACTTCAGGAACAATGGAAATTGAAGCAATAATAAAATGAAGAGGTCACAGAGAGGCATTTGGAAGAATAGCAGCCCATGGTTGGTAGAACGACATCTCTTCAATAATTTTTTGCCCTCTGAGGTATGTAAGAAAGATTTATTTTAAGAGCCTACTAATATATCCTGAGCCAAGCAAAGATCTATTTTATAAGGTATATGATAACTGCCACTGCTCTTGATAAGTTTAAAAAAAAACCTGTGCTTTTAGATAACATTTTTAGTTGAAAATACAGAAGATGTTGGATTCAGAATGTTAGTCTAAAAAAACCCAACTGTTTGTTCAGTTCCAATATTTACATTTCTGCTATGTTTTTATAACAGAAAGACATGGGAAAAATTGAACCTAAAAGTAAAATGTTGCAAAAGACAAGTTTTGTTTTAAAATGCAATTTCATTATTATTTTAGCTCTAATCCTGGATCCTGATCTGTACACACTGATACAACCAGAGTCCCACAGAAGCCAATGAGATTCCTCATGCAGGACTGGTGCCTCTATTAGTACCTGATCATTCACTATATCTATCTGTACACAAAAATAATAATGAATAGAATGCACTCTGTCAGGAAGTGGCAAGGTCAGTTATTTCCTGTTACAAAGAAAGTTTGGCCAAAAATTAAACACCTTGATACACCTCTCCAGATACTAAGTATGGGAGATCTGCAGCAATATAATGAACATAACCCTTCCTTCTACCCCAGATGATATATAACAAATATGGTTTTACAAAAGGTAGATCGTGCCAAACCAACCTAATCTCCTTTTTTGAAAAAGTAACAGATTTTTTAGATAAAGGAAATGCAGTGGATCTAATTTACCTAGATTTCAGTAAGGCATTTGATACCATGCCACATGGGGAATTATTAGTTAAATTGGAGAAGATGGGGATCAATATGAACATCAAAAGGTGGATAAGGAATTGGTTAAAGGGGAGACTGCAACGGGTCCTACTGAAAGGAGAACTGTCAGGTTGGAGGGAGGTTACCAGTGGAGTTCCTCAGGGATCGGTTTTGGGACCAATCTTATTTAATCTTTTTATTACTGACCTTGGCACAAAAAGTGGGAGTGTGCTTTTGCAGACTGCAATCATAAAGTTTGCAGATGATACAAAGCTGGGAGGTATTGCCAATTCAGAGAAGGATTGGGATATTATACAGGAGGATCTGGATGACCTTGAAAACTGGAGTAATAGTAATAGGATGAAATTTAATAGTGAGAAGTGTAAGGTTATGCATTTAGGGATTAATAACAAGAATTTTAGTTATAAGTTGGGGACGCATCAATTAGAAGTAACAAAAGAGGAGAAGGACCTTGGAGTATTGGTTGATCATAGGATGACTATGAGCTGCCAAAGTGATATGGCTGTGGAAAAAGCTAATGTGGTTTTGGGATGCATCAGGAGAGGCATTTCCAGTAGGGATAAGGAGGTTTTAGTACCATTATACAAGGCACTGGTGAGACCTCACCTAGAATACTGTGTGCAGTTCTGGTCTCCCATGTTTAAAAAGGATGAATTCAAACTGGAGCAGATACAGAGAAGGGCTACTAGGATGATCTGAGGAATGGAAAACTTGTCTTATGAAAGGAGACTTAAGGAGCTTGGCTTGTTTAGCCTAACTAAAAGAAGGTTGAGGGGAGATATGATTGCTCTCTATAAATATATCAGAGGAATAAATACAGGAGAGGGAGAGGAATTATTTAAGCTCAGCACCAATGTGGACACAAGAACAAATGGGTATAAACTGGCCACCAGGAAGTTTAGACTTGAAATTAGATGAAGGTTTCTAACCATCAGAGGAGTGAAGTTTTGGAATAGGCTTCCAAGGGAAGCAGTGGGGGGCAAAAGATCTATCTGGTTTTAAGATTCTACTCGATAAGTTTATGGAGGAGATGGTATGATGGGATAATGTGATTTTGGTAAGTAATTGATCTTTAAATATTCAGGGTAAATAGGACTAATCTCCTGAGATGGGATATTAGATGGATGGGATCTGAGTTACCCAGGAAAGAATTTTCTGTAGTATCTGGCTGGTGAATCTTGCCCATATGCTCAGGGTTTAGCTGATTGCCATATTTGGGGTCGGGAAGGAATTTTCCTCCAGGGCAGATTGGAGAGGCCCTGGAGGTTTTTCGCCTTCCTCTGTAGCATGGGGCATGGTTGACTTGAGGGAGGCTTCTCTGCTCCTTGAAGTCTTTAAACCATGATTTGAGGACTTCAATAGCTCAGACATAGGTGAGAGGTTTTTCGTAGGAGTGGGTGGGTGAGATTCTGTGGCCTGCACTGTGCAGGAGGTCGGACTAGATGATCAGAATGGTCCTTTCTGACCTGACCTTAGTATCTATGAATCTATAAATAAATCATTACATGAGAAAAATTAACAAAAATCCTCACTTCACTAGAAGTTACACTGAAATAGAGTTGTCTCAGCCAATAATAATTCAGTAATGCTGTACAGTTATTGACCCATAACAGTATAGTTAAATATCATTATTTAATTCACAAATGCAATTTTCTGCAATCTGACTTGCATAATTAATATACAGTTATTTCTCCATTTGTCAACCTTCTGTTTAAAAAAGTCAGTCATCTTGTCCAGGAACAATAACGATACTCTGTGGCATAGGTGAGCAATTAAAAATTACAAATAATAAGCAGCAAATAGCAGCTCAGAACAGTTCACAAGCAATGATTTGATTACTGTTTTGCACTATTTAGTGACAGGTTTCAGAGTAGCAGCCATGTTAGTCTGTATTCGCAAAAAGAAAAGGAGTACTTGTGGCACCTTAGACACTAACAAATTTATTTGAGCATAAGCTTTCGTGAGCTCTGTAGCTCACGAATATTAGGTTAAATTCGCTAACAGTTAGGAAGCAGGAATAATGACTGAATTTGCAACTAATATTCTCAGTAAATAATTCAGTACAAGTCTAATATATAGTATGTAACAATATGTTGCCAACATTATTTCAAAACAGTCAAACAAAAAATAATCCCAAAAAGGCTCCTGTACTCATAGCAACAATTCTCTTATGACAACATCACAGAAAAGTTTGTAATTAATGCAAAAAATAAAGCAGACAATCTATTAGCATAATCTGAATAAAATCCTTCTACAGTTAAATGCAGACAATAAGTGCTAGTATAATACTTTGTTAATTAATAAAGTATATATCCACTGGGAAATGAGGATAAAAGATTGTACACTTTGTCAGCCTACAGGAAATTGTGTTAGCTCTTCATAAGAAATGCATAACACTCAAACAAAAGAATGATTATTTTTTTAAACCAATTACATTTAATCTCAGAAGAAAGAATAAATACATCAGTTCTTCTATGTTCTCTGATAAACCACCAAAATACTCAGAAGATCACAATTTCTTTATAGATTTCAATGCTGCCATTAAGCTATGATGCTTGAACTACTCAAGGATTAAAATACCACATACAAATTTAAACGATAGGATTTTTTTCTTTTGAAGAGGACAAATATTTCTTTTGTTAATCACAATACTTTAAACAAAGTCCTTTTCTAGACAACTAGTTTGGAGAGCACAATGTGCATTCTATCTCTAACACTGAGGGACCATGCAACAGAGTTATGCCCACTGTCCTCCTATGTGCACCCTCCGCTACAGCAGTAATATACCATCTGGGATTCTCCCACACAGGAGGATTCTTCCACCAGCTGGTTAAGCCAGCGTTATGGCTGCTTGGCTTTGCCAAAGCAGCTCAAACCCCCCACTGCAGTCTGAAGATCTGGCCCTCCATATTTAAGTCCTACTAAGATTGTACTTTTTAAAAAAATGTATATAATTTATTTGATTATAGGTAACTTCTTAAAGTTTTCTGTGTGTGTGTGCGCGCGCGCACGTGCGGCAAATTAGAAAAAAAAACATGGGGCCAGATCCTCAGTTGATATAAATCAGGGTAGTTCCAGGGGATAAAGAAGTCAATGGAGCTATGTTCATTTACACCTGCTGAGGATCTGGCCCAAATTATTTAAAGGTGACCATTTAAATGACTTATTATTTTCTAATATGACTGATTCTTTTAACTCAGTTTCATATAGCTTAATGGTTCTTTTTCTAATGCAGCTTTTTATAAGCAAAATGCTTTGGATCACATGGCAGAATATTGGCCCATTAAATTTTGCATTATTCCTTTTGGACTGGATACAAAGCCCATTAAAGTCAAAGAGAATCTTTCCACCAGCTTTAATAGGCTTTGTACCAGCTCCAATAATTCACCCTGCTGAGGCCACTTTGTGCTACCCCCTGGCAAACCCGGAACTGGAGAGGTACAAGTCACTTCCCATCAGTCCCTGCGCAAGTAGCACAAGGATGAATTTGGCCATGGGGTGCAATTTACCCCTGTGCAGTCGGCCAGCAGAAGACTGACGAGTCACTTAAATCCCAGTGAAGCCCTCAAAATAAATGTCACCTATACCAAATACCATGTACTGGTCTGAGGTATTCCACTAATAAGTAAGAGGGAAAATATGGCAATTACATTCATGCTTCTTTGGTAGTATTACATTCTAAACATCATAAGTAGATCTAGAAGTGTAGGAAAATTGTACGATTCATAAACCTGCTGCATCCAGAATATTTTCACATCAAATGTAATAGTGTCACTACTCAACTAATATAAAAAATGTCACCCTCTCTCATTTCCTTTTAAATGAATTCCATATATTTTAAAATGTATAAGAGTGTTGCGGACTTGTGTAGTCGTGCACCTTGGGCCTGAAGAAGTGCTCATTAACGTCAATGGAAAGATTTTGACATTGACTTCACTGGCACCGGATCAGGCTTTTTTGGCATGTTGCTTCACATGCTTTAGCACAATAAAGCAGTGCCTCAGGAGTTCTGTGGGCAAAGAGGATTCTGATGACCGCTTCTTGTTCTGTCAGCAAGGATATGAATGGCAAAAGTGCAGACCTGCCACATTTCTGCCAGGGGCTTGATGGAGATTTGTGCAGTGTTGGATAAAGATTGTTCAGTGCTAAAGTGAGATATGGGTTTTATTTAGCTTATTTTGCTCTTTCCCCCAACATTTTTCTTCCTCTCCATTTCTAAACTGACCCTCTTTGCTTTAGCCCCGACTGTCAGTGTGTAGGGGTGTTTTACATCAGCATACCAACTACCAGCCCACTTGGTCTCCCCTCTTGCTGAGTCACTGGGCTGCAACATGGAGTCTCCCGACAGATTACATCATGGCACCTTGTGATTAATATAGTATGAACCTTAAAGGATTAGGTTTACACTAATAGTCTCAGTCTGACCCCTCAGGACTAGATTATAATAGACCCACATCACTGCTGTCTTGGAGGGATTAAATTTGGCCCTTATCCTTCTCCTCTAAGCATCCCCTATCTAGGGACCTCTAGCTTCTATGCCATGTATCTGGGGCGGCACTTCCTGACCTTGTGATTTAATAAGGAGCCGTTGTAAAAGGGGAAGATCAGATCACTTGCTGGCTCCCTGAGAATATTCTCAGGTTTTATGGGATAGTAGCCCTGCCTGGAAGAGCATAAAAAGCGAGAGCCAAGACCATGCAGCATTCAGGCTTATTCCTTCCTCCACACACACTGTTCTCTTTCATCAAGCACTTCCTGAGATTAGAGTATTCGAAGTTCCTACATATAATCAGATTATAGCCCCCCACATCCCTACGACACATTTATTTCAGATCACAAAATTAAAGATGAATACCGTGTCTTAACATTCTATTATACTTAATTAACATTCTATTAAACCTCCATAAAACTATGTGACTGCAACCCTGGCTCTAGAACCCTACAAGATGGAAGGGTTCCAGAGCTTGGGCTGCAGCTCGAGCCTGGAAGTCTACACTGCAATGAAGCAGCCCTGCAGCCCTAGCCCCACGAGTTTGAATCAGCTAACACAGGCCATTCATGGGCTTTTAATTGCTGTGTTGACACACCCTAATTGGACTCCTTGTTAGCAAAGAGGCTAAGGAGTTCCCTCATCACCAGAGATGGGTAATGTGCTGATGCTTTCAGTGCCTTCGCTGTACTAGAACTGTCAATTAAAAACTTTAAACAAACTAAATGCACATGACAAATTAAAAAATGAACTGACTCCTCTGAATGCAGATTAGAGAGTTCATTATAATATCATTTTCCTCAGTCCAGAATTGGAACCCTGTCTTTCTAGACATGAAAAATGAAATACAGATTTTCCATTTGAAAAGTAGTTTATAATGTTTCTGGATTTATCTCAGGCCATAAAGCCAAATTATGCAAATTAAATGCTTTAAAAAATTTCCCCACTTGCGAGTAGAAGCAGGAGCACTGTGTTTAGCTAAAGTTTGCCTGGTTTTGAATGGAGTAAATTATGTTTCAATGGATAACCAGAGTGATGTCAGAGACTGCTGAAAGACAAATGTTTACCTTAAATGCAGAAACAGAAATAAATGAACTAGGAAAAACATTGGTGAAAGAAAGATACATTTTTCCCCCGGAGTTTGAATAAACTCTTTTCTCCTGGCTTTCTTGCCTGTTCTCATTTATATAGATAACAAGAATATCCAGAGCTGTTGTACTTAATTATAAAAATTTTGGGAGAGATATTAAACCTCATGCTTCAGGACTTAAACCAATCTGTAATTATTAGAGATGAGTAAAGATCTAATGTGGTCAGAAGATTATCCCACATTTGTCTATATAAATAATGGATTTTGGATTGCTAGTAATACTGGGGAGGAGGCGGGGAGAGAAGAGGGTTTTAATTTCAGGTTAGCCTGAAAACAAAATTTTTAGAAATTTTTGATGTATATATTTTCAGGTTGAACAAAACATTTGGTTTGATCTGAAACTAAATGTTTCATCTAGATTTGAAGCTTTTAAAAAGTTTTTAAATAAAATTAAAGAAAATTTTCAAATTTTGAATGAAAAAGTCCAGACATTTTGACACAAATTTGAAAAAATGTTTCAGTCAGTGTAAATTGGCATGTTTCATTGAAAAAAATTCTGGTCAAACCATTCTGCCCAATTCTAGTTCTTACACCTTCCTCTGAAGTATCTGGTACTGGCCACTGTTGGAGGCAGGATGATGACCTAGGTGGATGTTAGTGATCCAGTATAACAATTCCTGTGTTCCTATGCTATGATAAAGATTCATTATGATGTTAACTTTTATTTTAATACTGATTTTAAGACAATGTGTAGATTTTTGTACTCTTCTAATAGGAAACTGTAGGAAATTAGCAACCTTGGAGACCACAAGTGCCTTGTTTGGATAGGCACTGGAATGGGTTATCTAGGGAGGTGGTGGAATCTCCTTTCTTAGATGTTTTCAAGGTCAGGCTTGACAAGGCCCTGGCTGGGATGATTTAGTTGGGGATTGGTCCTGCTTTGAGCAGGGGATTGGACTAGATGACCTCCAGAGGTCCCTTCCAACCCTGATATTCTATGATAGCTCCAGGTACTGGTAAATTGATATGGACCTTCTCTCTTTTAGATCACTGATCTGAATTTGACCTATACTAGCAATCATAAAAAATGTTTACATCTGATAAGTATATGACTGACCTGAATGAAAGGCATTCTTGGTCTCAGTCCAGTTCCCAATGAACATATGTAAAGTAGTGAAAACCCACTGTAACAAAGCAAATAGGATGGTCCTGGAGAATGAACTAATTTCCCACCCCCATAGGCAGTCTTTCTATCTCTGGGCTAAGCCACATTACAGCACGAAGAAAACTGTATGCCTTTGTCTGTGCCATTCCTATTCTGTGGATAGGGACTTCAGTCACCAGAACTGCTAATTTAGCACCTTTGATTGAACTCGCTGCAAAAAGAGGCAGCTTTTGATTATATGGCACATATAATACTGAAGTCAATGGGAGTCTTTTCATTTACTTCAGTTGGCTTTGGATCAAGACCCACGTGAATAAACAGGTAAATGGGGCAGGGAAAAGAGAGGTCAAGGTAACAGTAGAGTGAGGTGTTTTTGCATCAATTAGTAGGCACAGCAGTCTCAGACCATGAAAGCTAAAAACTGGAAAACAAAACAAAAATATATCTAATTTTAAAATGCTGTTGTCTTATCTGTGCAGCTCTCTTCCATGTCTGACTGTCAAATCAGGATAAATTCCAGTATTTAATCAATTGTTTTTCTTATTTTGAATTTTGAGACCTAAAAGAGCTCCCTTCTATTTGGGGGGGAGGGGGTTGTTCCTATATCATAAACTGTGCATTTACGTGAGTGGGTGTGTGTAAGAAACAATGGACTGAATAGGAATGTAACATAAGAAGTGAACAGACATGAGTAACTCTTTGTTCTGAGTAACTGCTTGCTTTCAAGAAATAATTATTCATTCCCTTCTATCAGGTTAAAGTCAAGAGAAAGGGACACAATGGCCAAAGGAGATTTCAGTGAACAGTGAATGAAAGATTTAGATCTTTTGTTTAGATTTTCACGTGCTTGTGACATAAGTTATCGACCAACAGCTATGATTTGGCCCAATATACAAACATCAAGTGTATGGTATTGTTTGAATGCCAAGCACATTATTGTAAACCTCTTAAGAATGAACAAACTTGAAGCGGATAAAATAGGTGTAGATTTGCTCATTCCTTTCACCTAACATGTACCCTTCTGCCTGTGTTAATGAAAGCTGCTGGATTCTCAACACTTATAAAAACCAGTCCATTTATTTAGAGGTCTAAATAAGAATATACCAAGCTAAATTTAGCCACTTGTTTTTTTTAAATCTTGGCAAGGATTTTCAAAAATGTAGGACAAAAATTAGGGGTGTCTTCGTCTTTATAGGTGCCTAAAGTGATTTTATTTCAAAAGTGCCAAGCACCCAGGACCTTATTGAATGTCCAGGAGGCGGGCAGGCACAGTGGCTGCATGACTAAGGGCCTCTTCCATGGAAGGGACCACTGGATCCGGGATCTAACTAAACACAGTGGACAACTAAGAAATATATGGACAGGAGTTGAGGTCAGAGGTTCAAAACTAGGGATCTGGAGAGGGACACCAAGCAGAGAACACTGGACAGCACACACTGCTCCTCAAAGCTGTCTAGGGAGCCAGAAGAGGTTTTTCATAGGAGTGGGTGGATGAGATTCTGTGGCCTGCGCTGTGCAGGAGGTCGGACTAGATGATCAGAATGGTCCCTTCTGACCTTAGTATCTATGAATCTATGAATAAGACGCCGCCCAGAGGAACTCTGCCCAGATGCGCAAGACAAGAGAGGAACAGAAATAGGCCCCACAGTCGCAGAGCACCCCCTTGTCCATCCTCCTCCTCCTGGTGTCCTTTGGCCATTGCCAGGAGGAGGTTGACTTCGTGAGGCCCACGGACAAGGTGTGAGCATATAAACACGTGTGGGGAAAAGTGCAGCCAGAACCTCAACAGGAGGTTCTGGAGGAGCCGGAATAGGTACTGCAACCTGGCGCATTGGAGATAGGCATGCACCAGGGTCTCCCTCATGCCGCGAAAGAGGCTGGTGTCAGGGATGGAGGTGAATCATGCCACACGCCTGTGCTCATGGCTCTATGAAGGAGTTGCCAACCAACATCCTTGGTGGGCTGTGGGACCAGGGTGGAATAGAGGCAGGCCCACTGGGGTGCCTCACCCTCTACTGGTGGTAGATAGTCCCGCTACTTGGTATTGGGAAAGGACACAAGGGTAAGGAAGTGAAATATGTGGAGCATGAGTGTATACAGTTGTCCCCTTGATGCGGTTTGGAAGCGAACTGGCTGCAGGGCACGCAGCTGGTTCAGGTTGTGGAAGGGAGGGCATTTGGGGTGGGGGGTGGGCAGGGAACAACCTCTCGTAGGACCTGCTCAAGGAAAACCCAAGAGGGTGGGCGACAAGGCTGCCCCCACCTCCTGGAGTACGCGCAGGGAGGTATGAAGGGTGGAGAGCCCCATGCGCTAGCCGAACGCTTTGGGATCCACCCAGTCCCCCATCATAGTCCAGGAGGTGTCCAATTATGGTGCTTTCTACCAGGACCAGCCTCCAGTGCACTGAGGGGGACTCCACCACCTGCACACAAAGATGGGGGTTGTGTAGCAGGGGCTCTGCGAAGAGGTCTGCCCCCTCGGTGGCCACAACCGATCACAATGCCAAGCACCCAAGGAGGCAGTATAAGCACGTGGGATAGTGGACTGGGACTGTGGACACCTGGGTTCAATTCCCAGCTCACCACTGGGCTGCTGGCTGACTTTTGGCAAGTCACTTCTTCACCTTATGCCTCAGTTTCCCCATCTGTAAAATGGGAATAATGATACTGACCTCTCTTGTGAAACACATTCAGGTCTAAAGATGTAAAGAGATGATGATGACATTAACTATTATTATTTAGGTATTCACATATGGATTTAGGAACCTAGCCGTAGTCTCCAATTTTTAAAGTCTTAATTCTTAGCCCTTATATAAACACAACTACTTTTGTCTTTTTTCTTTGCTATTTGGCAACTTTGAACTGATTTACACATATTTATTAATCCTCACCCTGTGAAGTCGATAAGCAAGTAAGTATGAAGAGAGAGAGGTGAGGTGCTTGTATAAATAAACATGTATTTACAAATAAATCTGCAAAATGTTGCCCTTTTATTGTTCACAAATTTATCACAAAAACTTGGATATTTAATAATTTGTTCATTAGTTAAAATTGTGTGAACACCCTATGCAGACATATTTCCACCTGGCCTAGTGTTCAACTGTTCTTTGACTATTTATTTTTCATTATTCAGTACATAAGTCATATGCTATTGTTTCACCCCTCTGATGATAAACTTTTGCAAACTTGAGGAGGGAAATCAAAGAGATTCATAATAGAAACGCATACATTTCTCATTGCACAATATATATGCTGAATTCTTATGAGTTCTCTTTCTACAAATATTCTAGCAAACAAATTATCATTTGTATGAGTGTTTATGGGAAAAGAAATTTAAAATGCAATGAACAACCTCAGAGTTTTTTATTTGGTTGAGTTTTCATGAAAATTTCAGGTTGTCTGAAAATAGTTTCTGAACCTCATATTTGATATTCATGGTGGAACCAAAATTCATTTATCTGAAATGGATTATCTGAATGCCTGAAAAACATATAGATAATTGGAGTTTACCTCTGTTCGCTCACTTCTGATTATTATTATCCCCACTTACAGACTTAGAAATAGAAAATTGCCCAAGGCTCCAGAGCAATTCATTCTCTAAACCAGAACTAGACCTCAGGAACTTCTGGCTCTGAGTCTGATGCATGTAAATAGTGCCCAGAACTTTCCCTTACATCAGAGGAATATTAAAAAGGGAGAAACTTGGAAATTTCCATCACGGTAAAAGGATGATGGGGGAGTGGGGTGGGACGTGCAGGGGGAAGCTTACTTTGGATAAAACACCAAATGAAAAAGGAAAGTTCTGCCTACCATTACTATTTATGCATACAGGCACATAAAACATTTTCAGGCAAATACTAATATCTTTCTCACATTGTCTTCTGCATTTTCATTATCTTTCAGATGCACCTTTTGTTACATGCTTAATATTGTTACAGGTGCAAAACTATAATTTTAATCTTGAATGCAACTGCACATGTGCATCAAAAGTATTGAAGGCCAAAACTACTGTACATCCATGCAGCTATCACAGATTGTGGGTCACCAACATTTTTCTTTGCTTGCTAATGCTTTATTGTCTCTTAGTATACATTGGAATAATAATGATAATTTATGCAGATATTTTGTATGCATAGCAAATAATGAGAAACACCTGCAGAAATTTCCCTCTTTCTCCGAGTTCAGCTACTAATTATATTTTTAAATAATGGCTAACACCGAACACAATTATCCAAATCACTTTAAGTAATGGAATCTTTTAAAGGTGTTTTTGAAAATTTAGCACAGATTTTAAACTCTCTTTTTCTACAAGATGGGAGACAAAGAGTCTAGTGAGCAGCTTAATATTCCAGACAATATTTTTGTTAGTTATGAATCAGCTTGTGGTGTTCTCACTTCTCTATGACTAATGCTTCTTTGCTGGTCTCATGAAGGCCAGGGTTCCCCCCAAGCCCCAAAACTTTACCTTCTTGATTGACATTCAGGGTTGCTATATATTAAAAAGAAAATAGAAGAAAAATGAGAATACCTATTCAGTTCAGTTCAGTTGACTTACTCAGCAAATCTTGCCAGTCCAAAGCAGAGATTGGAAAGCAGAAATAGGCATGGAAAATAGCACACTCATGAATTAGTAATCATGGACTGCTTTAAATAAGAGGAGTGGACCAATTTGTCCTACTATGTTAACTTAACCCTACAGGGTCTCTGGAGATATATAGAAAAATCCATCCAGCCAAGAGATATGCATATGATCCTACTGATATATTGTATGTCCTTTCCATTTTATAAATAAATGTGGCAGAACTAAATGTTAGGTAAGAATTGTAGTGTCAAAATAAGTGAAACAGAGTAAAGGAAAAATATATGGTGACTATGCTAACTGTTTCAAGTCTTAGATTAGGTTCTCCAAATCTGCATCCTGGAGAAGTAGTTGAGTTGGCCTGGTAAGAAAAAATGAACAAATACATTTTTAGTCAACAGCTCTTCTTCTTCTGCCCACTTTTATTTCCAAGATTTCTTGTGCAATGGTTAAAACAAGGGAAACAAAAATGGTTTTACGTAAGTCAGAAAAAGACTACAGCTCAGCTAAACTCTACGAGTACCACATAAGAAACTAACTCCTTTTCTTCAAACTGCCAACTAGCATCTGTTGAATATCAGATCAGGGCTTTCATTCCCCAAACCTGTAGTTACACTACTGTTTACTCTTTTGTAGGGCATCTAACTCCTTGTCTCTGTACCTCATGCACTGCTTCTCTAGCATTTATGAAACACTATGTTGTAAACACTATATAGTGCTTTCAATAATACATTTAAATACTACCTTTCAAGGGAAGTTATGACATGCATGGCAAATCTCACTGACTAACCCTGTTTTTGGAGTCTAAAGGCATTGAGAGAAGAGCAAAGTAACAGCTTAAAAACAAAACAAAACAGACAAATCCCCAACTAAAAGTCTAATTGAAGTCAATTTATGGCAGTAAAATCATGTCCCAACTGAAGCATAACCAAATCAAGTTTTTGACTAATCTTGGGGCTTTTTCATGCTATGTCACTAGGAGGCAACAGACATGATGGTCTCAGTATGGTTTTAATATGGTAAAAAAAATCATTACTGCAATATTGGAGACTGTCTATTTTGTATAGTTTGTGATATAACGGTTTGTATTACAATGAAATAGAGCCAATGAACTACAGTATAAAGAGAGGGAAATTATAATCCACTACTAAGCATGATTTGCTTATGTGAAATGAGTTGGTAGGCCAGCTTCATCACAAAAGCACCCTCAGAACAGATAGTAATTGATACTTATGTCATTCTTTGCACAGGGGCCATGAATTAACTACTATCTCACCCCTTGTTGTGGTACCTCCAGAACAAGGATCAGGCACACTGCTAGGGCAGTTTGAGAAGCACTTACACCTGCTGTTGTGTACTATGGACAAACTGTATTTATCTAAATATTCTTTAGATCTCTGAGCCCGTAATTGTTGCATGCAACCCTCACACATGTGTAGAACAATAGTGAGGTGATTTGCAGGACTGGGGTCTTGGAATGTTAATTTCACTTTTTCCATATGCAATAAATTTTCACTTTAACCTTTTTTTTATTTTTAAAGAACATTTTACCCATAATCTTATTGGTAGAGCAGGGTGGATCATTTTAACATTTTCATTAAAAATTCCTAAAAAAAATTCATGAAATCTTTCACAGACTTTTTCCAGATGGTCAGACAATTAAAAAAAAAAGATGCTGCAATAATTGTAATAGAGTTTTCCCTCCACATTTTGGGACCACATTTATTGGACTGGATTTGTAGCAGCTTGAAAATTGCTTGTCAAATATGGAGGTTTTAATTTATTTAAATTAATTGAAATTGTTAAAATTGTACATATTTATTACTATTTCTATACTGTGGGTGCAGCCTAATTTCCACTTCAAATCCCAGAAATTTAAGTTGTCTTTTTTCATCTTGCAGGATCAAACACAATCACTAGAACCCTAAGGCCAGGAATAAGTAAAGCTACAAAGGAAAGGAGAATCTTGTCAATCAATTTATTTATCTTAACATATCCCTCAAACTAATAAAACATTAGGAATTTCTGTTGGAATATGTATCTTGAAGTTAAGGTGAGTATTTTAATCAATACACAATGCTCTGAGAACTGTATGATTAAATAAATCTCAAGTTTAAACACTTTTTTTGAGCAAGCAAGCAAGAAAGAAATGCCCACAATATGATTAAAATCCATTGCAAAGGGATTTGGAAAAGTTTCAGTTAGAATTACATAGCACGTATTTATATATTGCTTGGTATGAAGAATGATGAACGATTTTTCTTGTAAAGTATCTTAAAACTGGTTTCGGAGTAGCAGCCGTGTTAGTCTGTATTCACAAAAAGAAAAGGAGTACTTGTGGCACCTTAGAGACTAACAAATTTATTTGAGCACAAGCTTTCGTGAGCTACAGCTCTTTTCTTTTTATCTTAAAACTGTCAGATTAATTCCCCAAATTGCAGTAGCTAGCAATGGCCATGAGAGGGAATCATTGTTTAACAGTTGAGGATTTGGTTCCACAATTCAGTTCATTCAATGCAATTTCCCCCTGCTTATCTGAACTCTGCCAAATGGGATGTTCAGAAAGTAAAAGGACAGTCTCAATCCTCATTAGAATGCTATTTTTGAAAGCTAAACTGTTTCAACTTTTAACAAGAAGGGTACTAAAGACGGTGCTACTAATGGGATTTAGTGTGATGTATGGATGGAGCCAAGTGACAGAAGCCTGATACCAGAACCAGACACGATAGCAGTGGACATCACAAAAGAAAGTATTCACTGTGTTTAGTACTTTCTAAAGAGAAGGAGAACTTTCCAGAGAGACATCAATTTAAAACATTTTACTGTAAAATAAAAACAGCCCAGTAGTCATCAGATCAAATTGTTCCCTAGCAAGTAAAAATGATGATCTGTAACAAGAGTAGCAGAAACATATGCTATGAAGTGTTCTTGTTTACAACCTCCTGGACCATTACAATTGGCAAAATCCAGACTAATGTGATAAAAGATATATAGAATGGCCTCTTGGAGATTACACAGCTTCCTTCTGGATTCTGTCCAGCAGTTTCACTGACAGAACTACACAATGAGTTGGTAAATATATGCTTCTTGTAGTTCCCCCCACCTCCTTTTTAAGCAATAGAGTTGAGGAATACATTTATTGATCTTGACACTCTCCTGATTTATTAGAGGGTTGATATCCACTCCTTTTGTATAATTTGGCAAGTGTTCAACAGAATTATCCTTGGTGCAGGCAGTTTCAGATTGACTGTGGCAGCAGGTATAAAAGGAATAATACTAGATTAGGGTTTTAGGTGAATTAACAGTGGGGAAATGGACTTTAGTTTCATAGACTAGGTTGAAGAACAATAAGTGGACTGATAATTATGACTTCAGTTCATGGGAGCAATTTTGTCAGTGTGAAATATCCATGGACTGAAATGGTTTTATTAAGTAAACCAAATATGTAGGCTTTTTCACCTATACTGCTACGGTACAATTTTAAAAATGAATTAAAAAAAAAAAGCTAATGTGGGCATGGAAACGGATAGCCACAAAATGGGGCATATAGTCACTGACTCCGCAAACACTTACTCATATGCTTAACTTGACAAATGAGTAGTCCCACTGAATGTAATATTTTTTCCAGGATTGGGGGTATAGTTTGCATGTGTTTTGCAGGCTTGATTATGTAGATATTTGTCTAGCCAATAAAACTGTTCTAGAATCTACACAATGCCTCTACAATTATTTAAATATATGTTGTTTTAAAAACCCACACATTTCCTGGCCTTAATTGTGCCCTTTGTCTCAAATTAATAGTCACAAAAATTGCAATTGCTTAACCCTGTCGCTAAATAAGAAAACATTTTGCATTTGATTAACAGAGAAACCTCCTCATCAAGATTTTTCTCTAATATTGTTTTTATTCCTTCATATTTTAAAACTGCAACTGAAATAAGATGCTTAGTAAGTAAAAAAAAAAATCTACCACAATTCTCACACACATTCTCAAATTAGCTAAATAGCATTGTCCTCGAAACATTTTGTTCAAAATTTAAAATCCCTAAACTTAAAATGCTGTGAATTAACATTTTTTTTTATTATTATTAAGAAAAGGCTTGGCTTCTCTCTATGCTTAAAGACTGACATATTGTGCAATAAACAGCAATCAGCCTAAAGATGCTATATTAAACAAACCAAGTTTTGTTTTGCTAAACTAAGCAAAATTAGTTGAATGCCCTAAGTAATAGTTGCTATTTTTTTTCTAAATTATTTCTTCACTTGTTTTTGTGTCTATGAATAAATTAAAAATCTGCTGAAATTTATTATTCATCTGAGATGTAATTAATATGCAAAATTATGCAAATTAAGATGCAATTAGGCTTCAATTCTCTAGTGGAATTTTCCATTATAATTTAATACAAAGTAATAGAGTAATTGGTGTCACGTGTAATTACGGTTACTCACGTATACTTTCAGACGTGAAAATGGTGTGGTATATGTTAGTTATCCTATGCAAATGTACCAGGCAATCTCTTAACACTTGGGGACTAGGTAAACAAAGATTGTCTTAGAAAAGGAGAGTGAGTAAGTAGTGACCCCTTTTTCTTGTCATATACTGTCATTTTCAAGAACATGAATAATTGTAATTGATTTTGCTGCATTTATTCCTTAGAATTTATAAATAGGTACATGATGTTGGTATATTCTGCTTGTTATTTTAAGTGTGTACTATAGAAAATTATCTCTGGTAAAACAAGAAATGACAATGAACATGATACACAAAGATTTTGATACACATAAAATAAGGTACATTCAAGTAACTCACACCAAATATAATTGTTTAAATGTTGTAGGTGGTCAGTTTTATCTTTTGCCACTTTCTAGTGCAGAGCAGTAAACTACACAGAGTAAAGCAACATCAGGTGAATATCATGACTTAGGGCCTGACCTTACAAACACTGATGGATGTTAGTATCTTTACTCATCTGAGTAATTCTATTGAAGTAAAGTTATTCACAAGCGCAAGAATTTACACGATCAGGCTCTTAGTCTGCATGAAGTGTCAATGTAATTGTTTGATTACAACATTCTACAATTTATTCTCAATGCTTTTTAAGTCATTTTACTTCCCTGAAGTTTGATTCATGCTTTTTCACTTACAAATTATACAAAGCACAGAAGTAATCTAGACCCCTTCATTTTTCTAATAACTATACATACAACTTTACAGAATGGACAGATTATTGTGTACGTGAGCATATATAAAAGTCAGATAAATAAGGAACAGAAAAGAAAAATTTCCATATATCACTGTTACTGAAGAATAAAACAGAGAAGGTCTAAGATGCAATTGTCCTGACCCTGGAGTCCTAACAAATTATTTCCTCATGGGAGCTGTCACCTCCTATTTTGTTACACCTTAACTGCAAACACACATATCAGAAACGTGCATGCAAAAGAAGAGCTAGTATGGATATCTCTGACTGATATCTCTGTATTTTGTATAATCATGTCTTATTTTTACCATATTCCTTAATCCTTATTTTTAACTCTGATAGGAACTTTTTATGTTCATGTTATAAGTAGAATAGGGGTGAATCGATAGATGGAGGGGTGGATAGAGGGAAATTGGAATGATTTAATACAATGAGTATATTGCTTCATTGTGTGAAACTGGTCTTCCTCTTTCCTCTTTTCCATTTGCTTTTACTGCCGCTGGCTAATTATTTAAAGGAAAAGGCATCTATATACGAAAATAAAATCTACCATTAGTCTCTTGTGCAGCACCCTTTCCTCGCCCCACCCATTCATCCATATGTAGCTTTCCCATTCACTCTGGTAATGCTACCAATTACCATGCAGTCAGGACTATTCATATTCATATTAACATCTCACTGTGGACATTTAAGATACACTCTGAGCAACACTCATACCTAAACTACACCTATTACACAGCTGTTGTACAATTATTGTAAATGAAGTATACAATATGGGACTCAGCTTGTATAATAATTTGTAATCAGTGATAGGGGAAGGGGATTTTTGTGCGTTTCTGTCCTGCATAATTTTGGCCTCCCTCTTTTCATCACTTTCTGCCTCCTTTCCTGTCTTGGGGGTTTGATTCTGATGAATAGTTATCTACACCAGCTGAGACTTTTGTTCTAGATCTATATCTATCTAGGCTCTTATTTTGTTCTCACTCACACTAATTTTACACCAGTGTAATTCCAGGAACTTGAATGGAATTTATTCATGATTTACACCAACGTGAGATCAAAATCAGACCTAAACTATGTAGCTATCCATACTAAAATAAGACGACCAGGAGAGGTCAGGACAGAATCACCACATACAGCATTACTAAATGCATTATGGATTTTTGTTTGGTAAGTTTGGTTTTATCGTCTGATATATCAGGTATTAGCTATTCCCACAGGTAAAAGATTATATACTTGGTGGATCAATGATCTAATCTGGTGATAAATCTTGTGCTGATAACATGGTAAACAAAACTCACTGTAATAATACGGGAGGCTAGGCCAGCTACCTCATTGGTAATGTAAAGGTTTTATACTTTCGGGTGCTTCCATGACTCACTCATAACTTTTCCACTTGAGTTTGGGATGGATTCATTATTTATGAGTAGCAAAGTAATATATACAAACAAGTTTCAATAAACCTTTACATCACCCGATGAATGCCATTATACATTTGCCATATAAATTACAGAAAATCTGGAAATATTTTGGAGAGTTTATGAAAAATTTATTTAGGCTGTGTTTGTGTTGTCTCTTTAAAATGTGGTCTTCTTTTAGGACTGTGACAATCAGGATGTCACAAGGATCAGTAGATATTAATTTATCTTATATTACATACAGCGTAACCCTCAAGATGCATGCATCACTCCCTTAAGTGAACACATTTTCATACTAAGGTTGCCAATTTTGGTTGGGCATAATCCTGGAGATTTCATCACGACATAATCTTTAATTAAAGATTAATCTTTAATTCCTGGAGACTCCAGGACAATCTTAGAGGTTGGCAACCCTATTTCCTACTGCCTTCATCCTAATTCTCCCTCTTCAATACTTATCCCTGTGTTGCCATGTCCTCCTGTTTTGCTTTTCTACCTTAGGTCCTGGCCTGCAAACACTTAAGCATATAGCTAACTTCACTCTTGTGAAGGATTTCATTGGGACTACTCATATGCATGAAGTTACTCTTCTGAATAAATATTTGCAGGATCAGGGCCTTACATTACAAGTCATTTCTCCCCCAATATCTGTGCTAAGCATCAGGGGATTCAGCATACTACAGTAAAATTTCTCACCTTCTCACTCCAGAAATGGCACTCTTTCACACCCATCCCCTTCACTACCTTCTGCACATTTCTGTATCTCATTCAGATGAACTCTCCCTTTTCCACATTCTCCACTGGCTTGAGCTACACTACCTCACAGATTTCATAGACACCTCTTCCTTTTCTCACTCACTTTGCTCTTCCAATTTTGGCCCATGATTCTCCACAGTTTAGGGCCATTCTTTCTTTCCCGTATTCTACTGCATGGTACATACCTTCTAGCAGAAGCCATTTCCTTTCCCCATTTATTCTCCAGAAAATCTTTATTTCATCATTAGCTTATGACTGACTCCTCCTCCCCAACCACTGATCACCATTACCCATCTAACAAAGATGCCATATAAAAATTAATTACATTGCTTTGTATTATAGCTCATCAACTAGTTGGGAGCTAACAAAATTGAAATAATGGGGGTCACTTCTGAAAAAATGAGTTTATTTTCATGCCAGCTGCAGAAAATGAACAAGATTGGCTTCATGCCAATGAAAGGGGTCCTATAAGCAATTTCTATCTGACTGCCTACAGCAAAAAAATGTTGATCTAAAGAAAATAGTATACATATACACACCACCTATTTATTACTTTGTGAGTGCTGGGTTGACTGACTTCATAGCTCACACTCTCCTTTTTTTTCTTTGACAGAATTTTTTTGTTTTTAATTATTAATTTTAAAAAAATAAAAACTGTTCATCAACATTGTGAATAAGGTTGCCTAATAAGGGATGAAATAGACAGCCAGAAAGGTTCTGAGAGTCACAAAAACCTGGGGAAGCTAAATATTGGGATTGTTTGGAGTCTACCTAGAGTTTCTAGCCTCTTTAATAGCAACTCTGACTGCCCACTTCCTTTTCTAATGAAGGCATTGGGTGATCAAATGTTTGATATAAACAATGAACCGCTGAGATGTTTTCCAGCACTTAACATTTGCATATTGAGATTCTGAATAAAATCTCTCTTAAGGCACTAAGAAAGATGAGTTCTGTAGTCTTAGCTGATTCCATAATGGGAATTATGTCAGTCAGTTTGGAAGCTACTGAAGACCAAATGGAACACTGAAAATGGAGAACAAAGACTCTTTCTAGACAATGAGACTTGTTTATAAAGAAAGTTTCACAGATGAGAACCATAGTACTTTATGCAACATTTATTTATACATTACAAAGTTTAATAGCAAAACTGTTAACCTCCAGATTTGTTCTTGAAAGCATGACACAATCTTTTAAATGTTCTTTCATTCCTAATTCTGGGGCATTCAGCTCAAGGAAAGAAATAGTGAGTAAAGATGGGGGAGGGGAACCTTTTGACTATTATAACAAGTGAGCCTGGGATGGCGAACACCACAAGAAGGAAAGTAATTGATAGATGAATAATACAATGTGTAAAGATGTATTAATGTTTTCATTATTTTGTATTATTTCTACTCTGCTGGAACTGATTTCCATAGTAATACAGTTAGCTCAAAATCTGCCTTTCCATATAAGGTCTCCATAGAAAAAGCAAACATGAAAATGGAAATATTTTTAACAATATGTTGTTTTTCATTTAATAAAACTAATATTTTCAAATCTGCCTTTATTAAAACATAACACTATCATTTTGACATGAAATCTCATTATATACTGTAAATATTTCTCTTTCCAGAAAGAAGATTATACATTAGTTGAGTTCCTATTCATTCAGTCATAAAGAGTTAAAATGAATCCCAGTTTTTTTCCTCTTTATCTGTTTAAAAAGGTACCAGGATTTTGAGACTAGTGGCTGGGATAAAGCAGAAAAGGTGCTTTCTATTGTCATTTTTAACATAAGGAGAGGAACTAAAGGGATAAATGCATTAATACCTCAAGGCCCTGATCCTGCTATCAGATCTATAGAGGTACATCTTCATGCTTGTGCCAGCCAGCCCCATCAATGTCAACAGAACTCAGTTTGGGCACAAAGGTCTGCTCATGCAAATCTCATTAAAAGGATCAAGTTGCTAACCTTTCAGCTCCTGAAAGATGGGTTTGAGCATGGATTTATGATAACAAGAAATGACTTTCCTACTTTCTTAGTGTTCTCTTCTTCCCATATGACAACATTGGCTTGATGCCACTTAATACATACAGTTCAGGACGTGTGACAGCCTCTGTTCAAGAGGTCCAACATTGGTTTAACAAAGATGCAGCAGGTCAGGACTGAGGTGCATGGGCAGAACCTGTTATGTGGAAACCTGCCCCTGGCTAGTCCATATTAATATGGAGCTAGTGGCCCTTTACTATACTCCATATTAAATGTACACAACAATATTTTAAATGTCCATTTATGGACTCACAATTATGAATCAGCTAACTGACTGTTTTCTGCAAGATCTATTCCTGCAGCTCTGTTGCTGTTAGAGTTAATGTTTTTTTTAATTTAGAATGAGACCTGACCCTGTTGCAAAAACTTTTCAAGATGCTGCAGATACTACAAGGGTGTTTACAGATGCCCAAACAACCTACATAAAATCCTTTGTGGGGTACTTTCTCTAAATTGTGCACACTGATAAACACTGACAGCAGGCTGCCATCTTCCTCCCCCTCTTCAGAGCAGCTCCCTGCAGGGTGAAACAGCTTCATTACAGGCAATAGTTACGGATTTCAAAATGGCAGTTGAACCATATGTGGAATGCTACAAGAGAACCATATGTGAAACTCTACAAGAAACATTTAACCTCTTTAACAAAAAAAATTGAAGGGAAACTCTCAAACTGAAGAAGTTCTGATCGATAGTCAGGGTTACTGAGATTGGAAATTCAAAGATAGAACTTAATTCTGAAATGAAGTCCTGAAGCAATACAAAGCAAAATTAAGCAAGGTTTATTCACTTGAGAATCATGCAAGAATCAAGAGTTTGCTCGTGAACACTAAAAATGCTCAAACAGAGTGAGGAAGGTATCACAACATTTCTCAGCAGGTGACTTTAGGAGGGATATAGAATATATGTCCCCACTTCTTAATGGATGCAGAGCTTGACAAGCCAATTCATGGCAGCCTCATCAGCGAAATGCAGTGAAGTATCTCCACGAACCTATACAATTCATTCTGCCAAGAGCATTCCTCTTTGAAAGAGGCTTCAAGAAACCTCAGAACTGTTCTTTGTCCATGTGAATGGGTAAAAAAAATGATAAAGCATATTCTGAACAAAAGTAAGAGCAAAGGAAAATTTAAAGTTTAGTGGACTGAGAGTTGGAATACTCCCAAACTTTACCTCTAGCCTAATGAAAGAGATGGAGAATGTCATCACAGTTTCACCTCCATTGCCCTTTACCCTGTCAGATTTTGTTAATGTTATACTGCACATGACTATATTTTTCCAGGGACAAAGTGGGTGAGGTAATATCTTTTATGGGAACAACTCCTGTTGATGAGAAAGACAAGCTTTCAAGCTTACACAGAGCTCTTCTTCAAGTCTGGGAAACTACCCCAAAGTGTCACTGCTAAATACAAGATGGAACAGATTGTTTAACATAAGAAGTTAACACATTTCAAGGGACCCTTCAAGGTGAAGTGGACCATTAATACCTCCAGTCATAGGGAGGAAAAAGCA
Source organism: Dermochelys coriacea (assembly GCF_009764565.3). Classification (NCBI taxonomy): domain Eukaryota; kingdom Metazoa; phylum Chordata; order Testudines; family Dermochelyidae; genus Dermochelys; species Dermochelys coriacea. The sequence goes on from NC_050069.1 coordinate 203,501,404, forward strand.
GCAGGGGCGGAAGGTTTGTTACACCTTGTGATATGGATGTGTAGGATGCATGGATCTTGAAAGGGTTTGTTGTGGGGTGAGTAGATCATTGTAGCAGTGGAGACATCCTTGCAGGTTTTGCAACTGTTGTTTTGGCAGAGTTTGGTGCCATTTTGAGTTGGTTTGTCCTGGTCTGTGGGGAGCTTGCTTCTAAAGATGAGCTTATAGATGATGGGCAGGGCTGTCTTTACCCATATGCAAAGTATGCAGCTGGGTAGGGCACCAGGAAATTTGGGGCACCAAATTTCCTGGTGCCCTGCGCAGCTGCATGCTGCTCCAGCCCCTGCTCCGGCTCTTCCCCAGCCCCGCGTCTTCCCCGCCCCTGCTCCGCCCCCACTCCCTTGAAGATTGCAGCCAGGCCGACCCTGTACTCACCGTGTAGTAAGTGGAGTGACCCAGCCCCAGCCTGCTCCGCTCCCCTGGCTCCCAGGCTTGGTAGGAGGGGGGAACAGCCCCCCAGCCCCCGGATTTTCTCCTCATACCACGGTATCTCAGTGCCTGGGTATCGATAACAGATTTCTTGGTTGTTTGGGATGGTTACTGGAAGGTAGGTGTGGTGATCCATGAGTTTCTTGTATGTAGTTGTCCGCAGGGTTGCAATGTTGAAGCTGATTGTGGTGTCCAGGAATCTGATGCTGGTTTGGAAGTGTTCCAGAGAGAGTTTAATGGGTGGGTGGTGGTTGGTGAAGTTGTGCTGGAAATCTATAAGGGAGAGAGGCAAAGTGGGAATTTTTCATAATATTTTAGGTGAATATTGTGTGTGCCTCAGTTTCCTCTATGTGGTGCATGGTTATCTAGCTGGTGGGAAAAGGCTGTTTATTCTTTGCAGAGACCCAGAGGTCCAGGCATGATTGATGCCTAGATGTCTGGGGCCTGGGGCCAGATAACTGCCTCTACATTGGGTACCTAGCAATTAACCACCAAGGGGCCCATTCTCTGCAGGAAACCAGCTGGCAAACAAAAGGACTAAGGAAGATGGCCAGGTGACCATATTTCCTGGGAACAAGGACAAAGGACTAAGGAGGTACCCCTGGTAGTTGTTACTGTGAGCTGGTGGAAGAGGAGATGCTAATGGACTGGCATCAGAGACTGGGCTTGTAGCTGACCCAGATGGATTTTGCTGTAACTTTCTATTTCTCTGTGTTAACTAAGGACTTTCTACACTGTGTGCTAAACAGCTAATAAACCCTTCTCTTTTTACAAGGCTGGCTGAGAGTCGCTCCAGAGTCAGGAAGCTGGGGAAACATTGCTCCCTTTGGGTGTGTAAGTCTTCCTCAGGTGTCCAATTCAAGTGGACTCATTGAGGGGTGCTCATGGCATGAAGGAGGGGTGCTGAGGGCTCTAACGTTCAGTCCCAGGAGGTGGGGAAACCAAGGTACTTACCCCGGTGAAATAGTTTGACCCTAAGAGGGTTGCACACTGAAGGGGTGCCCCCAGGGACTATTATGTTAGAGAGCAGTGGCCCATGACAGGTGGTAGCAGAGGGTGGGTGGTGAAGGTACCAGAAGTGCCTTGCAATAAGTGACTGGCAGTGGTAAAACAAGGGAAGATAAAGGAAACAGCAAGGAAATGGCGTATAACATTGCAAACCTGTGCAGGGAGAAAGGGTTAGGTGTTGGGAAGCTCAACAAGGAGCAGTTGATCACACATCTGGAGAAGGACGACCAGTCCAAGAAGCAGGTTTGAGACCCACATGGGGCTTCTAGAGAGCAGAGGGTGCAGCAGCAGGGCGTTCCCCACATCTGGTTCCCAATGCAGAAGTGGGTCTTTACGACCTGGTTCCCCATTGATAGATTTGAAGTGGTTGGAGTTGGATCTGACAGCAAAGGAGATGGACAGAGGACTGGGAGAGAGAATGAGCTGACTGTGTGGAGCAGCAAAAGCATGAGTCAGAACAACTAGAAAAGCAGCAAAAGCATGAACTGGAGATTGAGAAGCTGAGGGGAAAGAGGATTCACCAGGAGATAAGTGGGGAAAGGCCCTGGGATTCCAATTCCACAGGGAAGCTAGATACCAAATAATTGCCCCAGTTTAAGGAAAGAGGGAAGAAATATTGATGCACACCTCACTGACTTTGAAAAGACTTGTGATTTGAATCAGGTTGATCCTGTGGATCAGCTCCACTGTGTCATCACTTCTTACTTGTACCCAAAGCCATAAAGTCATACAGCCAGATGGAGTGGGTACTCAGGACTACAAACTGTTCAAAAAAAACTTTGGTGCTAAAGTTCAAATTGACCCCTGAGGTGTATAGGACAAGATTTCAAGATGTACAAAAGACCCTAGTTGTTACCTACATGTAAGTCACCATCCTAATGGGAGAGTATCTCTGCAAATGGGGTAAGGGTGCAGGGGTCACTACACTGGAGTATATGTATAATCTGGTTGGATTGGAGCAGCTGTATGAGATCTGTCCTCAGGATCTGAAAATGTGGTTAGTGGACAGGATGCCTAAAGACCTGTGGAGTGCAGGCAGGTTGGTCAATGAGTTTGTGGACAGGGTATGAAAAGAGACCCAAAGGGGACTGGCCTAAGCATGGGTCTGGGGAAAGAGAACCCATGGAGGCATCCAAGAAGTGGGATTCAGGTAAATCCAGAGTTGTGGGAGGGGACGATGGGGCACAGACCTGTGGGGAAAAAAAGGCACAAGTGGGCACAATGCCCCAAAACAAAGGAAATGGTGGCCAAATAGAATCCTTGAAGAGTTAAATTTGGTGAATGCCCAGGACAGGGGAGCTAACCCAGCCTCTGTCCACCTCATGAAGGCAGCCTGTAATTCAGGCTCAGAGAGTGAAATGTGCAACTGACTTTTCAGAGAAAGTCACACAGCCAGCTCCTCCAGGGAACATGGGGTCAGGGCAGACAGGCTCCCACTCCAGGCCCAGTGTACATGTCCCCTTGTACTCTCTAGGGCTCAGGCATATCTGATCCCTAGTTGGAGAGGAAGGTGGTAGTTAATGGTAAGACATTTATGGTAGTGGAGAGACTCTGGAACAGAGAGAATCTTTGTCAGACCCTGTGTGGTGCAACCTCATCAAATGCTGAAGGGCTGTGTAACTTGGGTGAATATGAAGTCATTCACCCTGCCTACAACTCAGATCACTGTGCAGAAACAGGAGGGATCGGGGTGGCTGGTAGTTGGGGTTCTCCAGGACATCAGCTTTGATGTCCTTTTGGGAAATGACAGGATCCAGTTCCTGCTTCTGTAATGGCCAAAGATTTGAATCCGGGGAGCCAGAAGGCTGAGAATGCAGGTGTCAGAGAACAGGCAATAGCCTGGCTAGCAAGAAGGAGGGGATTTTCCCCTTACTAGTAACACAGAGGAAGAGCTGCTAAGCTCAAGATACTTGCCTATCTGTAATGAGACCCCTGTAGCTGAGTGGGACAGAGGGATGGCCCCCACACATCTCCATATGTGAGTCACACTGGCCCTATTGCTGTGACCGAAGCAGTGAGCTCACTGTCTACCCTCACTGGCAAGAGCTGAGCATGGTGATAGCTGAGAACTCAGCTGAACATGGGCAGACACAGGCAGGACAGGATGACTTCCTTGTCCAGAGGTGAGAAAGGCCCCAGGGAAAGGGGAAGCAGCTGGAAAGATGTTGCTGGTATCAGAGTCACCTGGTCAGAGGATGACCATGGTGGGTTCTCTTAACCAAGAGAGCCCAAATCACAACCCCAGATTGCAGTCAAGACAGTTGACACATGGAGGAATGTGAGCTCACTACCCTCCTCACTCCCTAGAAGATGATGATGAGGAGGAGGTAGTAGTAGGACCCCATCTCAGTTTCAAACCCAAAAGTTTTGGGGTGGCAAACATACAACAACACCTCACTAGTGTTCACCCCACTAGTTTAATCGAACTGCCCAGACCTTAGGGAGTGTGTGAAACTGCTCTGAACTGTGTACTGTAAACTGTACGTGTGATGGATTAGCAAGAATGCTAAAGGAATCTTGGAAGTGCCTGATAGAACAACTGCAAAGGAAATGGAAAAGATGCTGTGGCTTCTGTGAATATGTGGTGGTGCATTGCTTCTTTTGGGTGTGTAAGTCTCTCAGGTGTCCAATTCAAGTGGACTTGCTGAAGGAAGGATAGCTCAGTGGTTTGAGCATTGGCCAGCTAAACCCAGGGTTGTGAGTTCAATCCTTGAGGGGGCCACTTAGGGATCTGGGGCAAAAATTGGGAATTAGTCCTGCTTTGAGAAGGGGGTTGGACTAGATGACCTCCTGAGGTCCCTTCGAACCCTGATATGATTAGCTATACCTCGAACTGTTCTGGGCTAAATGGTAAGGTTGCAACTAGAGCTGATTGGAAGGGAGCTCATGGTGTGAAGCAGGAGTGCTGAAGGAGCCGAGGTTTGGTCGCAGGAGGTTGTGAAACCAACCCCACTGAGAGTGTGTGACCCTAAGGGAGTTGACACATTGGACTGTTCCAGAGCTATTCAAGAACACTGGCCCTGTGCATCCATGATAGGGAGTATAAGTCATCTGTCCAGAGGATGAAAATATCAATGTATCTCAAGTATATCATTGGTTTTATGGTGCATTTGTGCAGAAATTATTCTTCATTGGCCACCTTGAAGAGGTTGGAGTATTGGAGAGCCATCCTATTACCCCTGGCTGTTCCCATGGTTTGGACAAAGTGTATGTTGTTGAATGTAAAGTTGTTATGGGTGAGGATGAAATGGATGTGTTTGGCCATGTATTTGGGTAGATATCTGTGGATTTTCCATTGTCTTGTAAATACGAGAGGCAGGCAGCTATGCCATCATTGTGAGGGACGCTGCTGTATAGGGAGGTGACATCCATATATTTTTCCACTTAAATAGGCTGAATAACTTGTTTTTGGCAAAGCAGGAAGATCCTCTAAAGATGCCCCATGTTAACAATGTAAGCAATCCTGATGTAGAATTAAAAAGTTTCCACCCTTGCAGGTTCACCAGCCTTACGTAGCAACACTTAGTGCTCAGGTAAAGGCCACCAACATCCTATCCTGTTCTCAGTGTGATTTATGTGATCAATCATGACCAATCAATATAGCTAACATTTTGAATACTGAGTATCAAATAATATGAATTGTTTGCAATCAATCTACAGAGTAACAAAAACTCACTCGAAAATTCTCTGAACAATAAGAAAATTCAAGGAAATCACTATTTGGTTGTGGATGTTCCAACAGCAGACAAAAAGAGATTATTTTGTTGAATAAATAATTTACTGTAAATCATTTGCTATTCTTTAAATACTATCATTCAAATTATCTAGATTTACTGAATTTGCCAAAGTTGGCTGCACACCCTGTGAGACTTTTCAGGCCATTGCCACTTCCATTCCCGGCATGTATCCAGATGTTTACAGGCACACAAAAACTGGAATTAAAAATAAAAAGCTATATAAAAATGTCAGAACTTCAAAGAAGTTTTTATCTCAGTTGGGTCTAAAAATAGATGAACATTCTTGGGTGGGTAGGGCAAGTAATATTTTATCTGAAGAAGTTTATCCATCGCTAATTCTTACAGGCTCATAGAAAAACCATTTTCACTGTTCACAAAGCTGCAGAACTGGTTTAGCATGTGAACAAGTATTTCTAATTGCCATATGGAACTAGAGTTCTGAAGAGGGATATTTATATGAAACAGAAGCTGAATATAAGGGTATTCTACATTATTAATCTGATGCCAACATTTTTCTAATTAAACCACCACGCGTCTCATGTCACTTCCTACGTAGGTCACTGTTGAAGAGGAGATACATTTGGGCAAGATGAATCTCAGGGGACCATCCCACAAACACATGGTATTTAGGCACACAAGTTTATTAAACAAATTGCAAAATATATTCCAGTCTAAATCACAGACATGACACAATTAGCAGATTTATTAATTTCTTGGGCTAGAAGTCTCACATCTTGCACCTGGGGTTCTACACCCACTGGAACCAAGAGATTAATTTAACTAATCTCTCTAAACTAAAAGATTAGTACAAGGAAGTTTTAAAAAGTTAGAGCAACAACAAGAGCATTATTGCCTAATTTCAACTTTCCTTCCATTTTAAGGAAACTATAAACAAAACAAATACCTCATTATTTTCATGTGCAGTGAGTCCATTCCCTGAACTATGGGCACCCAGTCTGAAACAGCAGAATCATTCAATGAAGCAAATGAGAATAGAAAAAGCAATTCTTTGTTTAGACTGGCAACCATCTGCCTTCACTACAAGTTTTACCTCATCATTTAGAGTTACTTTACTTTGATACACTATCCACATGCTGTAGTGGAAGGCACAAGGGTGCTTGTGTTTTCCCAGCATCTGCTCCCAAAGGTATTGTACCTGATGCATGTATATTCTTCGAAGTGGAAGGCAAGCACACAAAGGGAGTTGCAGTAACTCGGGTGGTATACACTTCCTTACTTGCTATCTCCTTCCCCAATGCTGGCTCAGCAATTCTGGTGAATGTAGAATAAGGTGGGGACCTGTTCCTATCCCACACTTAACCAATCCCTCTTGCATTGCTACAGTTGCTAAATGTTTCCACTACTTGCATGAAGTGACTACAAGAACTGAGATTTTGGATAGCCACTGCTCCTTGTGCCCCATCTCTTAAATTGTGCACCAATATAAGGCTTACCAAAAGACAGCTCATAGTCTTGTGTCATATCTGTTCGTGTGACATCAGAGCCATAACTTTTAGAATCACATATTCAGAACTTAAGGGCTAGCTTCTAAGTGATGCTGAGCACTATAGATCTTTTTGATGTTGATGGGAACCGTGAGTGCTCAACCAAGATTTTGCCAACCGAACTTAAAAACATAAGAATATAAGAATGGCCATACTGGGTCAGACCAATGGTCCCTCTAGCCCAGTAGACAGTGGTCAATGCCAAAGCCAATGCTTCAAAGGGAATCAATAGAATCAGGCAATCATTAAGTGATCCATCCCCTGTCATCCAGTCACAACAGCTGGCAGTCAAAATTTAGAGACACCCAGAGCATAGACTCCATTCCTGACCATCTTGGCTAATAGCCACTTATAGTTTTTTTGCCTTCACAACATCCCCTGCCAATGAGTTCCACAGGTTGACTGTGTTTTGTGAAGAAGTACTTCCTTTTGTTTGTTTTAAACTTGCTGCCTATTAATTTCATTGGGTGACCCCTGGTTCTTGTGTTATGTGAAGGGGTAAATAACAGCTCCTTATTTACTTTCTCCACACTAGTCATGATTTTATAGACCTCTATCATACCGCCCCCCTTGGTTGTCTCTTTTCCAAGCTGAACAGTCTAATCTTTTTTAATCTCTCCTCACATGGAAGATGTTCTGTACCCTTAATAATTTTTGTTGAACTTCTCTGTACCTTTTCCATTTCTAATTGATCTTTTTTGAGATGGCGTGACCAGATCTGCATGCAGTATTCAAGATGTGGGCATACCAGGGATTTAAATAATGGCATTATGATATTTACTCTTATTATCTAATCTTTCCTAGTGGTTTCTAACATTCTGTTAGCTTTTATGACTGCTGCTGTGGGTTGAGAGGATATTTTCAGAGACCTAACCACAATTATTCCAAAATGTCTTTCTTGAATGGTAATAGCTAATTTAGACCCCATCATTTTATATGTGTAGTTGAGATTATGTTTTCCAATCTATCAACATTGAATTTCATCTGCCATTTTGTTGCCCAGTTACCCAGTTTTGTGAGATCCCTTTATAACTCTTCAAAGTCCAGTTTTGGATTAAATATCTTGAGTAATTTTGTATCATCTGCAAACTTTGCTTCCTTACTGTTTACTCCTTTCTCCAGATCATTTCTGAATATGTTGAACAGCATTGGTCCTAATACAGACTCCTGGGGGACATAGCTATTTACCCCCACCACTGACCATTTATTCCTATCCTTTGTTTCCTGTCTTTTAACCAGTTACAGATCTATGAGAGGACCTTCCCTCTTATCAAGTTCTTTTTTGGCTTGCCTAATTATACTTTTACACTTGGCTTTCCAGAGTTTATGCTACTTTCTATTTTTTCTTAGTAGTATTTGCTTCCAATTTTTAAAGGAGGCCTTTTTGCCTCTAGCCACTTTTTTTACTCTGTTTAGCCATGGTAGCATTGTTTTGGTCCTCTTACAATTCTTTTTAATTTGGGATATATATTTAATTTGAGCCTCTAATATGGTGTTTTTCAAAAAGTTTCCATGCAGCTTGCAGGTGTTTCCCCTCTTGTGATTGTTTCTTTTAATTTCCATTTAACTAGCTTCCTCATTGTGTAGTTCCCCTTTTTGAAGTTAAATGCTACTGTGCTGGGTTTCTTTGGTATTTCCCTCCTCCAGAAGGATGTTAAATTTAATTACAGTATGGTCACTATTACCAAGTGGTTCAGCTACATTCACCTCTTGGGCCAGATCCCATGCTCCCTTTAGGTCTAAAGCAAGAATTGCCTCTCCCCTTGTGGGTTCCAGGATTAGCTGCTCAAAAAAGCAGTCACTAATGGTAAATAGAAACTTTATTTCTGCATCCCAACCTGAGATGACATGAACCCAATTAACATGGGGATTCTTGAAATCCCCCATTATTACTGAGTTTTCTATTTTTATAGTTTCTCTAATCTCCTTAAACATTTCACAATCACCATCACTAACCACCAGGTGGTCAATAGTATAGTCCTACTGCTATACTATTATTGTTCAAGCATAGAATTTCTATCCATAGCAATTCTACAGTTTGATTCCTTTAAGATTTTTACCATGTTTGACTCTATGCTTTCTTTCACACATCATGCCACTCCCACACAAGCATGATCTGTCATTCCTATATATTTTGTACCATGGTATTACAGAGTCCAATTGATTGTCATCAACCAAGTTACTGTGATGCCTATTATATCAATATCCTCATTTAATACCGGGCACTCAAGTTCACCCATCATAGTATTTAGACTTCTCACATTTGTAGACAAGCACTTATAAAATTTGTCACCTTTTTAGTTATCTGCCTTCATGTGATTTAATTGAATGGGACTCTTTTTCATTTGACTGTTTCTCTTCAGTTCCTACCTATACTTTATCAACTTCTATCCTTTCCTCTTTACTAGGATATAGAGAATCCCAGTTAATAGATCCTCTCCTGCAGGATGTTTCTGTCCAAACCTCATGCTCCTGCATATCTGTTAGAAACAAAAATGACTTATCACATCATCTAGTTCACACTCCTTATAAACGAAGATTGGTTCTGAATCAACTGTATGTTTTCTAATGCTTTGTCTATAACTGAACTGATGGTGTTACACACACACAGCCCTAGTAGAGCTCCCCCTGGCCGGACACTCCCCAGGCTTACTTCTATGCTATCTGTATAGCATGGAAAATGCACAGATCTAGGCAAAATAATTATAGAATCATAGGACTGGAAGGGACCTCGAGAGGTCATCTAGTCCAATCTTCTCAAGTCTTAGTTGCAACACTCCTGCTAATACATCCCAGAATGATATTCACTTTTTTTGAAACAGTGTTACACTGGTTTCAGAGTAGCAGCCGTGTTAGTCTGTATTCGCAAAAAGAAAAGGAGTACTTGTGGCACCTTAGAGACTAACAAATTTATTAGAGCATAAGCTTTCGTGAGCTACAGCTCACTTCATCGGATGCATTTGGTGGAAAAAACAGAGGAGAGATTTATATACACACACACAGAGAACATGAAACAATGGGTTTATCATACATACTGTAAGGAGAGTGATCACTTAAGATAAGCCATCACCAACAGCAGGGGGGGGGGAAGGAGGAAAACCTTTCATGGTGACAAGCAGGTAGGCTAATTCCAGCAGTTAACAAGAATATCAGAGGAACAGTTTGCCCCTCCACCCCCACGAACATGATACGGTTCTGTGGTGACCTAGAATCCTATGTTCGATGTCTCAGACTCAAGGAATATTTCCAACACACCTCTGACCAACATATTAACCCACAGAGACCTTCCTGCCAACACTATAAAAAGAAGGATTCTGGGTGGACTCCTCCTGAAGGTCGAAACAGCAGCCTGGATTTCTACATAGACTGCTTCCGCCGACGTGCACGAGCTGAAATTGTGGAAAAGCAGCATCGCTTACCCCATAACCTCAGCCATGCAGAACACAGTGCCATCCACAGCCTCAGAAACAACTCTGACATCATAATCAAAAAGGATGACAAAGGAGGTGCTGTCGTCATCATGAATAGGTCGGAGTATGAACAAGAGGCTACTAGGCAGCTCTCCAACACCACTTTCTACAAGCCATTACCCTCTGATCCCACTGAGAGTTACCAAAAGAAACTACAGCATTTGCTCAAGAAACTCCCTGAAAAAGCACAAGAACAAATCTGCACAGACACACCCCTGGAGACACGACCTGGGGTATTCTATCTGCTACCCAAGATCCATAAACCTGGAAATCCTGGATGCCCTATCATCTCAGGCATTGGCACCCTGACAGCAGGATTGTCTGGCTATGTAGACTCCCTCCTCAGGCCCTTCGTTACCAGCACTCCCAGCTATCTTCGAGACACCACCAATTTCCTGAGGAAACTACAGTCCATTGGTGATCTTCCTAAAAACACCATCCTAGCCACTATGGATGTAGAAGCCCTCTACACCAACATTCCACACAAAGATGGACTACAAGCCGTCAGGAACAGTATCCCCGATACTGTCACGGCTAACCTGGTGGCTGAACTTTGTGACTTTGTCCTGACCCATAACTATTTCACATTTGGTGACAATGTATACCTTCAAATCAGCGGCACTGCGATGGGTACCCGCATGGCCCCACAGTATGCCAACATTTTTATGGCTGACTTAGAACAACGCTTCCTCAGCTCTCATCCCCTAATGCCCCTACTCTACTTGCGCTACATTGATGACATCATCATCTGGACCCATGGAAAAGAAGCTCTTGAGGAATTCCACCATGATTTCAACAATTTCCATCCCACCATCAACCTCAGCCTGGACCAGTCCACACAAGAGATCCACTTCCTGGACACTACGGTGCTAATAAGCGATGGTCACATAAACACCACCCTATATCGGAAACCTACTGACCGCTATTCCTACCTACATGCCTCTAGCTTTCATCCAGATCATACCACTCGATCCATTGTCTACAGCCAAGCGCTACGATATAACCGCATTTGCTCCAACCCCTCAGACAGAGACAAACACCTACAAGATCTCTATCATGCATTCCTACAACTACAGTACCCACCTGCTGAAGTGAAGAAACAGATTGACAGAGCCAGAAGAGTACCCAGAAGTCACCTACTACAGGACAGGCCCAACAAAGAAAACAACAGAACGCCACTAGCCATCACCTTCAGCCCCCAACTAAAACCCCTCCAACGCATCATCAAGGATCTACAACCTATCCTGAAGGACGAGCCATCGCTCTCTCAGATCTTGGGAGACAGACCAGTCCTTGCTTACAGACAGCCCCCCAATCTGAAGCAAATACTCACCAGCAACCACACACCACACAACAGAACCACTAACCCAGGAACCTATCCTTGCAACAAAGCCCGTTGCCAACTCTGTCCACATATCTATTCAGGGGATACCATCATAGGGCCTAATCACATCAGCCACACTATCAGAGGCTCGTTCACCTGCGCATCTACCAATGTGATATATGCCATCATGTGCCAGCAATGCCCCTCTGCCATGTACATTGGCCAAACTGGACAGTCTCTACGTAAAAGAATGAATGGACACAAATCAGACGTCAAGAATTATAACATTCAAAAACCAGTTGGAGAACACTTCAATCTCTCTGGTTACTCGATCACAGACCTAAGAGTGGCTATACTTCAACAAAAAAGCTTCAAAAACAGACTCCAAGGAGAGACTGCTGAATTGGAATTAATTTGCAAACTGGATACAATTAACTTAGGCTTGAATAGAGACTGGGAATGGATGAGTCATTACACAAAGTAAAACTATTTCCCCATGGTATTTCTCCCTCCCACCCCACCCCCCACTGTTCCTCTGATATGCTTGTTAACTGCTGGAATTAGCCTACCTGCTTGTCACCATGAAAGGTTTTCCTCCTTCCCCCCCCTGCTGTTGGTGATGGCTTATCTTAAGTGATCACTCTCCTTACAGTGTGTATGATAAACCTATTGTTTCATGTTCTCTGTGTGTGTGTATATAAATCTCTCCTCTGTTTTTTCCACCAAATGCATCCGATGAAGTGAGCTGTAGCTCACGAAAGCTTATGCTCTAATAAATTTGTTAGTCTCTAAGGTGCCACAAGTACTCCTTTTCTTTTAGTGTTACACTGTTGACTCATATTTAGCTTATGGTCTACTATGATCCCCAGATTCCTTTCTGCAGTACTCCTTCCTAGGCAGTCATTTCCCATTTTGTATTTGTGCAACTAATTGTTCCTTCCTAAATGGAGTACTTTGCATTTGTCCTTATTGAATTTCTTCCTATTTACTTCAGACCATTTCTCCAGTTTGTCCAGACCATTTTGAATTTTAATCCTATCCTCCAAAGCACTTGCAACCCCTTCTAGCTTGGTATCAGCTGCAAACTTTATAAGTGTACTCTCTATACCATTATCTAAATCATCGATGAAGATATTGAAAACACCGGACCCAGAACTGACCCTTGTGGGACCCTACTCGTTATGCCCTTCCAGCATGACTGTGAACCACTGATAACTACTCTTTGGGAATGATTTTCCAGCCAGTTTTGCATCCACCTTATAGTAGCTCCATCTAGGTTGCATTTCCCTAGTTTGTTTATCAGAAGGTCATGTGAGATAGTATCAAAAGCTTTACTAAATTCAAGATATACCATGTCTACCTCTTCCCCCCGATCCACAAGGATTTTTACCCTGTTAAAAGAAAAGAAGTACTTGTGGCACCTTACAGACTAACAAATTTATTTGAGCGTAAGCTTCCGTGAGCTACAGCTCCGATGAAGTGAGCTGTAGCTCACAAAAGCTTATGCTCAAATAAATTTGTTAGTCTCTAAGGTGCCACAAGTACTCCTTTTCTTTTTGCGAATACAGACTAACACAGCTGCTACTCTGTACCCTGTTAAAGAAAGCTATCAGGTTTGTTTGACATGATTTGTTTTTGACAAATCCATGCTGACTGCCACTTATCACCTTATTATCTTCTAGATGTTTGCAAATTGATTGCTTACTTATTTGCTCCATTATCTTTTTTCTAGGTACAAAAGTTCAGATGACTTGTCTGTAATTCCCTGGGTTGTCCGTATTTCCCTTTTTATAGATTGGCACTATATTTTCCCTTTTCCATTGTTGGAATCTCTCCCGTCTTCCATGACTTTTCAAAAATAATCGCTAATGGCTCAGATATCTCCTCAGTCAGCTCCATGAGTATTCTAGGATGCATTTCATCAGGCCCTGGTTACTTGAAGACATCTAATTTGTCTACGTAATTTTTAACTTGTTCTTTTCCTATTTTAGTCTCTGATCCTAGCTCATTTTCACTGACATTCACTATGTTAGATGTCCAATCACCATCAACTTTCTTGGTGAAAACCGAAACAAACAAGTCAATAAGCACCTCTGCCATTACCACATTACCATATTTTCCCCCCTCATTGATTAACAGGCCTATCCTGTCCTTGGTTTTCCTCTTGCTTCTAATGTATTTGTAAAATGTTTTCTTGTTACCCTTTATGTCTCTAGTTAGTTTGATCTTGTTTTGTGCCTTGGTCTTTCTAATTTTGTACCTACATACTTGTATTATTTGTTTATATTCATCCTTTGTAATTTGACCTAGCTTCCACTTTTTGTAGGACACTTTTTTGATTTTTAGATCTTTGAAGATCTCCTGGTTAAGCCAGAGTGGTCTCTTCCCATACTTCCTATCTTTCCTAGGCAATGGGATACTTTGCTCTTGTACCCTTAATAATGTGTCTTTGAAAAACTGCCAACTGTCTTCAATGGTTTTTCTCCTTAGACTTGCTTCCGATGGGATCTTACATGGGATCAACTCCATGAGTTTGCTAAAGTTTGCCTCCTTGAAATCCATTGTCTTTATTTTGCTGTTCTCCCTCCTACCATTCTTTAGAATCATGAACTCTACCATTTCATGATCACTTTCACCCAAGCTGCCTTCCACTTTCAAATTCTCAGCTAGTTCCTTCCTATTTATCAAAATGATGTCTAGAACAGCCTCTCCCTTAGTAGCTTTCTCCACCTTCTGAAATAAAAAATGGTCTCCAATACATTCCAAGAACTCATTGGATAGTCTGTGCCATGCTGTGTTATTTTCCCAACTGATGTTTGAGTAGTTGAAGTCCCCTATCACCACCAAGTCCTGTGCTTTGGATGATTTTGTTAGTGGTTTAAAAAAAGCCTCATCGATCTCTTCTTCCTGGTTAGGTGGTCTGTAGTCGACCCCTACCATGACATCACACTTGTTTTTTACCCCCTTTTATCCTCTTTATCCAGAGACTTTCAACAAATCTGTCTCCTATTTCCATCTCAACCTCAATCCAAGTGTATATATTTTTAATATATAAGGCAACACGTCCTCCCTTTTTTCCCTGCCTGACTTTCCTGAGCAAGCGGTACCCTTCTATACCAATATTCCAGCCATGTGTATTATCCCACCAAGTCTCTATGATGCCAATTATGTCATAGTTCTGTTTATTTACTAGCATTTTTAATTCTTCCTGCTTATTCCCCATACTTCTTAGTATACAAACATCTAAGATACTGATTTGATACTCCCACGTAGGTTCTGTCTTGTCTCTCCTTTATCCCTGCTATAACAGCCCATGCTCCCCCCAAATTCCAATCCTTCTCTCAGGTCTCCATGAATATACCTATATGTATTTCCTCACTATTCTGGAAAGTTCTCTGGGCAAGGACAGAGTCCTCTGAGTAGTGTTGTAGACTCTCTCATGGATTCTGACCTCTGGAATCAGTGCCCTTCTATTCCCCTGCTCAAGCTTCTTGTCTCTTCTCCAAATGTCTGGAGATAAACCCTTTCTTTTATAATCTCCCATCTCCGTCTCCTTTGTCAGGTAACCCTCTGTACAGCAACAACAACAAAGAGTCCAGTGGCACCTTAAAGACTAACAGATTTATTTGGGCATAAGCTTTTGTGGGTAAAAAACCACTTCTTCAGGTGCATGGAGTGAAAATTACAGATGCAGGCATTATATAATGCCACATGAAGAGAAAGAAGTTACCTCAAAAGTGGAGAACTGGTGTTGACGGCCAATTCGATCAGGGTGGATGTAGTCCACTCCCAATAATAGATGAGGAGGTGTCAATTCCAGGAGAGGCAAAGCTACTTTTGTAATGAGCCAGCCACTCCCAGTCCCTATTCAATCCCAAATTAATGGTGTTAAATTTGCAAATGAATTTTAGTTCTGCTGTTTCTCTTTAAATTCTGTTACTGACTTTTTTGTTCAAGTATAGCTACTTTTAAATCTGTTATAGAATGTCCAAGAAGATTGAAGTCTTCTCCTACTGGCTTTTGTATGTTACCATTCCTGATGTCCGATTTGTGTTCATTTATTCTTTTACGTAGGGACTGTCCAGGTTTGGCCAATGTACACGGCAGAGAGGCACTGCTGGCACATGATGGCATATATAACATATATAACATTAGTAGACGTGCAGGTGAATAAGCCGCTGATGGCGTGGCTGATGTGGTTGGGTCCTCTGACGGTGTCACTAAAGTAGAAATGGGGACAGAGTAGGCAATGAGGTTTGCTACAGGGATTGGAAGTGGATTACATCCACCCTGATTGAATTGGCCCTGTCAACACCGGTTCTCCATTTGTGAGGTAACTCCCTTCTCTTCATGTGTCATTATGAATGCCTGCATCTGTAATTTTCACTCCATGCATCTGAAGAAGTGGTTTTTTACCCACAAAAGCTTATGATCACATAAATCTGTTAGTCTTTAAGCTGCCACCAGACTCTTTGCTGTTTTTGTGGATACAGACTAACACGGCTCCCCCTGATACTTGACACCTCTGTACAACCTCATCTGGTGATCAAAGTCCATCAGCATCTGATCCATTGTTTAGTTGTCAGCCTACCTGAACAGATTGATTCTTCTGGATGACAGATAACTCTTTGTCCAAGGGTGCCTGTATTTGAATAGAGCAGCATCATGGTTTAATGACTCTATTGTTAGCCTCATGCCACCATTCCTTGATTTCAGTCTGACATGGAGATAAAAGGCCAGAGAAAGTACCAAGATCCACATTCAAAATGGAGTCCGAGTCTGACACAGATACACATAAAAAGCCCCCAGTATCAGACAGAATTCATAACCTATACATAGACAGATTCCTCAAATTATCAGAGTTGAGCTCCTATCAATTCTCTAGGATGAGTATCCCACAGTCTATTACATTTCATTATCAGAAAGTATACTTTTGAATGCTTATTTTCTTTAAGGATACAAAGATTTTGGTCTGTTAAGAATTTGTTTTCATAAGGGACTACACAGTAAAAACCTATATATAGAGGAACAAATTGTCTATGCTTAGGACAGCCATAGAGATTTCTGTCAGTTATTGGAAAGATACAGAACTCTTGATCATTTTGTTTCTCTGAATCAGGAATTTAAAAGCAAAATCATTTCAGAAGACAAAAATGGCGCTGAGCCAGCTGAACCAAGACATCTTTAGCTTCAAAGCATGGTGACTTGTAAAGATGCAGGCACCCCCTGAGTGCTCCCCTTGTGGCCCAGTGTGACACTGCACCTCATCTTCATTTCTCCATGTAGGCCAACAACCAACAACTTCATTTCTCCAGGTAGGCCAACAATAAACAAGATGATGACAGCACATTTTTAACATAATGCCATGTCCCTTTTTAATCAGGTTTCCAGGACAGGAATAATTATAACAAACATCATGACCCTGGTTCAGGATTCCTAAATTTACAGTCCATACCCAACTCTCTAAGTCAGTTTAGGATTGTCTGCAGCTGCAGGTCCCCAAGAGAGCAACTGCCACCCACCGCAGTCCACCTGACTTTTACTCCTCTCTCCTGCTCCACTTCTGCTCTTGTTTATATGACTTAGTCCACAGGGTAGAGTAGGACAAAGCTTCTTGATTATCCCCAGGTTGCAGGCTCCAGCCTGTCCTTTAAAGGGATAGTACTCTTTTAATCACACACTCCATTCCATGGCTTAAATGTGATACCATGTTTAACAAATTTATTGTTATTGACAACACAAATGACTCATTTTCATCAACTCCATTGTACCGAGAGACTAGCTTAGACAAGCTACTTCACTCTAGTCAAAGTACAAAAGACATTTTTTTAAAAAAGCAGAAAAGCAACCCTCTGACTTTTGCTTCCTTCTGCTGTTTAAAAATAAGGCAGAATTGGATCGCAGGATTGCTCAAGGCAATTTTAAATGGCTGACTGCCTGATGCACTTACATCACTCTCTGACCTCAATATCGGCAGGATAATAGTGTGAGGAATTGCAACTAATTTGTACTGCAGGAGAGTCTCATTTGACTTGCCCTAGATGAATGGCTTCTGATCCAACAAAGCACTTAAATATATGCTTAACTTTAAGCAGATGAGTAATTCCATTGCCATCAATGTTGTTTAAAATTAAGCACATACTAATGTGCTTTACTGCAATGAAACCTGAGGAAAGAGTTGGAACTTAATTAACTGCCCTTTATAAAAGACGGCAGCATGAATAAGCAGGAGGGGACCACAACTTCCTCCAGGAAGCAAAAGTTTTTTGGTGGTGCTCCCAAGGAACTGCTACTGGAGTTACTGCTGAAAAGAACTGCTCAAGAAAACCAAACATACATGAGGGGAGACTGTTTGGGGAACACTTGGGGACTGAGGCTCTGAGCCAAGAAATCTTGTTATGGGAATTACATGGTGTTATGGTGTGGTGTGAGAGACTGACTTGGGTAAGGGACTGATATGCTTGCACAGACTTTGAAGTAAGAGTCTGTAGGGGGTAGGATTGTGTTTGTTAAGAAGATGCAATTAAAGAAACTGCCCCAGTTGAAGATAGTTTCCCTGATTCCTTGAGAAGCACAGATGAGGGTTGCCTCAGGAAGTGAGCAGACTGGCATAATAAAGCTTGATCTGATAGGAGGAGGGTGCTATAAAATAGGCCCAATCTATTACAGGCCTCAATACAAAATTAAATCAGTCTACCTCCTCCAATTCACAAGGAAGGAAGTATAATAATGTTAATCCTATGTCTTGGTTAGCCTGACCTTAGACAATTAAACTGTTTTCTGAACTGGCTCCTAGACTGGCATTCTGACTTTTTTTCCCTTCAACATAAATATTTGGGATTCAATGTATTTTACTACAACATCTTACCAAACAGTGGTGTACGTTCTTGACAGGAGGGCCTTCAAAGATATTTCATTAAGATTTTTGATTGACACTTTCTGAGAAAGAAATATAATCTTTTGAAAATTCATAGAAATGGCCATCTTCTCAAAATTCACTAGAGTCTTTCCCTTTCAAAGAGCTCAAACTATGTAACAGTGATCTTGCTCTCTCCTGGGAAGCTTTTCCTTTTAAGATGTCAAATTACATGTGAAGGGCTAATTTCCATATGGAGACCTTATCATTGAGGATCTTTCTTCACAACCTTGGGAAGGCAATGTTTTCTTCTTCAATAACTTTTCTTTATTTATGCCAGCTTCTTGAGCTGTAGGAACTTTTTGAATCAAGCTGCAAAAGTACTCAATCAGCCTTAGTTCAAATTCAAACTGCTTCTGCAAACCTGTACTTGTTTGCTCCAATTTGTACATGCTTGAGAACTGTCAACAAAAACTTTCTGTGATCTTTTTTACTATATGTTTATTTGTCAGGCTATTGTTTGTGGTATATTTTATGTCAAGCCTGGTTCATGAGACTATGAAACAAGGGTTAAGTCATATGGCAGAAATCCATGGAATTTCTCTTATGTCCTTGATTGGCTAAGCCTATCTCATCTGACCAGGACAGTCAGCTGAACTTAAAAAGAAACATTCATTTAGTTTCTTCAAAAGAGCAGCTGTGTTTTAGTCGAATTCTCTGATCTAGCTTATAAAGTCAGGAAAAAAAATATTTTATTCTAACCCCTATGTGTCTATCTGACTGTAAGCAGTAACATAATATAGGCTTCAATAAAATCTCCAGATAGTTTAAAAAATTGTTTATTTTGGAGAGACAACTTTGTCTAATAGATTGAGCATTGAGGAACTCCTGGCTATGTTTCTAACTTCTTGTGTGGCCTTGTGCAGGTCATTTAGGCCAAAATGATCAAACTTGGGTTCACAAAGTAAGTTTCTCCTCCACTTCTCCTATAATCCAGCTCACCTATTCTAATCTCCCCCACTTTCTCATCTAATGGCCTCTCAACTCTACTCCTGGGGCAACACCCTACCCTCAGTTCCCTGGTTCCTGACCAAACTGGTCTAATTTCCCTCACACCAGATTCTCTTCTCAGTTTCCCTAAAGCCTGAATTCACAAGATTTGACCAGGTGAAAACTGGATTATTTCAG
Organism: Dermochelys coriacea; assembly: GCF_009764565.3. Taxonomy (NCBI): domain Eukaryota; kingdom Metazoa; phylum Chordata; order Testudines; family Dermochelyidae; genus Dermochelys; species Dermochelys coriacea. Next base: position 203,520,960 of record NC_050069.1, read on the forward strand.
ATGTGAGAGTATAAGAACCTGTAAACTGGTCACAATATAATTTGCAAAACAATTTCAAGTCAATGTGGAAAGGATTTGGACTGCTAAACCAGCTTTTGTAGACGTGCTAGTGATATGGAGGAAATAGGAAATTACTATACAACTGATAATTTACAGTCAGTATGGTGACACCATTTGTAATTTTTTATTACTGGCCCACATTTATATTTTCTACAGTTGCTCGTAAATTTATCTCAACCCTCCCCTCCCAATTGGTTGTGGTCATACGAATAAAAACAAGGTAGAAGAAAATTTATAAGGGAGCTTTCTAATTTTATTTTGGCATAAAGTGTGGAAATGGCAAAGCATGCAATGATTTCTTTAATCTCAGTGCCCTGGAACCTGAAAGTTTTCATGTAATTTTCTCACACTAATATTTTATTTTTCTTTATTTGGCTTTTCAGATAATTTCCAGGATGTTAGAAATGAGAGACTAAACAATCAACAATTGTCTGTAAATATGTTTTCATCTTTGAACTCATAGAGCAAGTTAATCGAAAAGTGACCTTATTTCTGAGTAGCGGGGGCAATTGAAAATCATTGAACAGACCTACCCCCTAATGATTTTTTTCACAGACATAATTATAATAATTAGCATTATAAAGTGCTAATTATCTTTGGACACAGAGGACTTGATCACTAGAGACAGAGATTCACATTAAGTAAAGAGGATTTTACTTTATTCTGTTACCAGTTTTTGCTTTTGTAAATAAGTAGAGGACATTTAGCCTCATTTCTGCATATTCACCCCTTCTGCTGATGCCAGCTGACTGGATCCAATCAGGAAAAAGTTTGACCTTAAAAACCCAGTCTATGGACCTTAGCCAATCCAAGCTTATCTCCATAGTTATTGGACCTTGCATTCTCCATTAGCTTTCAAATGCAAGCAACTCTGGGGCTACTCCCTATTATAAAGAGTTACTTGCTTCAACCCTTCACAGCCCCATAGGTACTGGATTCATTGCCTTCCCAGACAATATTGTCTTTCTCCCCTTGTCTGACCTCATCTCCCTCATTGACACAGGGAGTCAAAGGTGGCTGCTTCCCACCCTTTCAAGAATTTCTAGCTTGGAACCTTAAATAAAATTTGAAAAATCAAGATATTGTCTTAAACATCACAAGATATAAAAACAACATCTTTGGGAATTTTTTATTTGCCTTCTGGTTTTTGAATTTTTAGGTTACACTCTGGTCACATTTTCAAGCTTTTTTCTGCAATTATGAGGGTTTGAAAATTACTTAAAAAAAAGAAGAAAAAAAAGTAAGATGAGCTTTTCACACAAACACTTGTCTACAGAAGTTGAATCTTTCCACAAGATATCACATGACTTTCATTAAAATTTCAAAAGTTGGCAACACTGAGAAGTGGTACTCACCAGGTCTAATGCTAACACCACCTGTCCTAGGCCAAACAGTCCTCCTCCTGTTCCCCATAGCCTTAAGTCTTTACCTGTGTTACCCTTCTGCCAGGCCGAGTTAATAGCAGCAAGGGCCGAGTTCAGTACACAGGAGTTCCCTCTCATCAAAGCAAATGCAAAACTGGCTCGAGCGCCCACCCAGTAACCTGGGAAAATCTTACACACACCCCTGGATGCCTCAAAGAGACAATACTTCCCCTCTCACAAGCACAGAGTCTTGGTGTAGCAGAGAATCTTTAATAACATGAGGTAAACGACATCAGCATTAAACTGGGAAAACATCACAACTAGGGGTCATCAACGAAACCATGGGCAAAGACCCACCCCAGCAAATTGGGCCATGTCTTTTCCCTCGGGTTCTTGAGTCCAACAACCCAAACGTCTCTTGAGTTCAGCAACCCAAAAAATCATCCAAAGTCCAAGAAGTCCAACAACCCAAAAGTCCAGCCCCAGAACTCAAAAGTTCATCTGCAGAGTGTTACTCCCCAGTCTGGGTGAAAATGTTTGTGTGTGCGGGGGAGAAGAGGTAAGGGGCACCTTACATAATCTGAAGCCCTGCAGCTCCATAGGGCTTCATTCCAATCTGCCCCGCGAGCCGCTCCGCTCCACCAGTCATCCCACAAACTGCTCCGGTCCTTAAGCAGCTCCCGTTGTCCCACGAACTGCTCCGCCAGCCAGTCCGCAAGCCTCTCCAGCCATCCCACGAACTGCTCTGCTTTGCTCTGCAATAGATCTTCAGGCTTCCCACTACTTAACCCAGTGCTCAGTGATTTCAGCTCTTAGTAATTTTAGCTCTGTAGTGATTTCAGCTTGTAGTAGTGGGAGCCTCAGTGCTGGTGCACCATAAGACCAAAATGAATTCACCTGTAGCTAGACTCCTAATAGACCCAAAATTAGCTCTGATGTTCCACAGTGGAGAGAGACAGAGGTGCAATTGATGTTTCAGGTCCACACCACCAGGTACTAATATCAGCCTCCGGCCTCTCTCAATTCACAGAGTTTTGGAACCCATGTCCCTTGCCCTAAGTAGCAAGTGCTACTTAGTTGATGGCAAGTCCTCCATTATAACAAAAGGCCAAGTACAGTTCCACTGTCCTTGATTCCCATAATGAGGATAACAACAATTTATTCTTCCTGCCCCAATAACAGAGACACTGGGGATTCCACAGCAGCCAAAGTGACCATTTGGGCAGCTATGGGCTCATTCTAGGTGTGGTGGTTGTGGCTTTGCAAATGAGATCAGCCCCTGAAGTTCTTTTCCACAACTTGCCACATCTCACCACCAGATGTCAGGGTGGAGCTCATCCTGACTCTGCTTACACCTGAAATAACAACCATTGACCTCTTGACATGGAGCTTACTCCCCTTTGCCCTAAAGACTCAAATAATCTTTTATCTTGGGTTTCTTCCATACACTCTTGCTATCTTTTTAGCCAGACACCACCACTTCCTAGAGGTACTCTCTCCAGCTTTTCAGTTGTCCTTCTAAGTCTCTTCCCACACCTGTTCTGTGGACCACCAAGGAGAGACTCAGGAAGATGAACCACAGGGCAACTCTTTTATAGTCCTTTCATCACATAACCTCCCTCAGTCAGGTTTTAAAGGGGCCACAACAGAGTAGACCTGTTTTTATAGTAACATTGCGCCTGGCAATAGGTTCCAGAAGTGCAGTGGACTTTGTTTAGGGAGACCAATGCTGACAACTCTAGTGATTTTACTGCATGTCTCATGACTTCCAACATCTGGGGCTTTAAGGAAAACACTGGAATAATTATATTGTTTGAAAATCTCAGCTTTAAAATCCTTTAAAATAAAAATATTTCTATCCCTCATATGCCCAAAGAAAGGCTTAAAAATGATAAGGAAGTGCAGCCTAAAGGCTCAAAACCCATTAGCAAATAAAAAGGTACCAACATTTATGATATTTTTTAAAATATCATAACTGATTTTTAAGCCAATCTCATGGGGTTTTTTGGAGAGGGGAAGGTGGAATCATGATTTTTGAATGTTTGGGGCTCGTAATACTGGAGACAGCTATCATTTGTGGTGCTCTCACAAATAAATTGCATTCTTCTTCACTGGTTATTTGCTATCACATTTTAATGAAAAATTATAGTGATATTTGCAAGTTTTATGTTAGTAGAAAACCACTACCTCAAATACTAAACTCTAATACTATGATCACCTGTGCCCAATTTCTATAGGTACCATGGACTTGGAAACTATTACCAGATTTTTTGTTAAAATTCACAAGCAGAAAAATAATTGAACTAGAACATCATTTACACACTAAAACAGTACTAAATATAATCATATCTAAATGTCATTCTTCTCATTAATCTGGAAGCTTTCTGCATGACATAAGTTTAGACTTTGCTTTCTTTAAACAGAAACAGGGGATATATTCTAAAGAAAATTCAGGTTGAATAAATCACTCCTTGATCAACGGTTGATGCATCCCTATTGCTTCAGACATACTTAGCTATCGTAAAACACCATTGAGCCAGATAGTGGTACCACTTCTACCAGTGTAAACCTGTAGTAATTCCATTGAAGCTGGTATACCCGAGATCAAAATCTGGCCCATTATTTTCAATAGGGTAATTCAGCACATCTCTGTTCAGGGTGGGTAAGACTGCCTGGCCCAGCATAAAATGTGCAGAGGAGTGAAGAGAAAGGAATTCCCCTGTGGCTTACACAAGACTGGTATCTCTACAGTAGTTGGCAAGAGGGTAAGACTATGGTCCTGCATCCCTTCTGAAACAGCCAACGTAGCTAGCCAGGTGCAGAGAGAAGATGATTTTATGTCACCTCCATATGGGGCCATGTTCTCTTGCATTTCCCAAGGATACTGTGCACCACCTTTGCACCATCCCCAGTAAAGTCACAATGACTGCTGATCTTTCAGGCTGGGCAGGAAATGGTTTTCCTGTCATGATGATTTTTGAGATTTGGAAAATTTTCCCCATTCCAACTCAGGACAAAAAGTCAAAATCTAACTAACCAGAAAAAAAATTGGTTCAGGTCAATCAAAACATTTTGTTTCAATAGTCTTGAAACATTTCATTTAAAAAAACAACTTCTTTGTATAAATTAAGTTAAATTTTGAAATAAGTCTTTTCAAACAAAATGTTTTGTTTTGAAAATGTTGAAATTTCCCCTTTTGACAATTTTGAAACTTTTTTTTCTCCTCACTTTTTTTTTTGAGTTGGGAAATTTGTCCAAACTGACTCTTTACTGCAAACAGTTTTGGTTTCAGTGAGTTGGCATTTTTCAGTGAAAAAACAATCAGATGAAAAATTCCTGACCAGTTCTATCAATTAGTTAATTCTCATTTTTTTTGCAAGTCATCAGTATATCATAGTAACCTGTGACAACAATGCTTATGAAGAGTTTATTTAGGAGCTACTATAACAATAGTTATGGACAAAGCATCCTCAAAATATCCCACCCGACTGCTAATAGTGGAGTCAGCTGGAAGACACAGTACTCTCTCTCAGAACCTTCTGATACCTCTGGGGTTCCATTAGGCTCCCTGTGTTCCACCAGCTTAGTTGTGATTGGTCATGTAAAATCATGTGGTTTTGTTTGAACTCCCTGTCTGGATGAATATAAAAGCCTTTCTAGCACAAATACTTGTGTGCACAATTTTAAAATTTGATTTCTGCAAATATGCATTCACACCATTTTGAAATTTTCTTTCAATAAATATTAGTGCTGGTAAAACTCAATTTCTTTAATTTTGGGGGAAAACAAACAAAAGAGACACAAGGATATCTGAAACAGATTAATTTAAAAATTGAAACATTTGCTAAAAATGTACTGCAGTATTCTCCCAGGTCTATTTGGGAGGTGTGTGCAATTTGACATTCCTTAGTCTGAGCTTCAGTGGGCATATGGAACTCCACAGAAGTCAGTGGGAGTTTTGAGTGCTGGATCAAGCCTTAAAATCACAAAGCAGTGCAGGAGAGATAATCTTCACTTATCCAGGTCTTTGTTTCTATGGGTGTGTGTGTGTGTGTGTGTTTGGTTTTTATTAAGGAATTTCTTTTGTGCTGCCATGTTCTTAGTATTTCAGGGAAGGCTTCTTACTTTTAATAAAAATAAATACAGACTTAAGGATAAGAGAGAATTAAAATAATATGATATGAGCAGAATACGTCTTGGCAAGCAACTCAAAAATATATACCACACACAGAGGAGTAGTGAAAATTAAATAGAACATTATCATCTGCTTCCCATATGAACAATCAAGGGAGTCAAAATCTAGCTGAACCACAGAGAGTAAATAGTTTTGTGATGAAAAATTGACATAAAAAGTTCAGTGAAAGTATAAATATCTTCTGGGCTGTCAAAAGCAATCAGTTCATCTCAATGTGTTAAATCTACTTCTAATGATAATGGCAACAACTTTTCCTTTTTATTACACTTTACATAAAAGTATGAGCTTTTATCATTTCAAACCAAATAAAATAAATTTGTCTCTGCATCAGGGTATAAAGTTACCATGTGTCTTGGAAACTTAACTAAGAATACAAGAATACAATAACTATTGTTACCTGTTTCTGCTAGGTTAGACATAACTTCTGGTAGCACACAACTGTGCTTTGTTAATTAAAAGTAAATGTTCACACAAAGACTACAGCACTTTATACTACATTTAGTTCTGGTTCTGAAATAGCTAAAAATACTCATTCACTATGGGTTGCTGAGTACAAAAATGTCTCAATTTAGAAAGTGACCTCTCTACCAAAGGTCACCAAAAGGACCTCAAATACTTTTATTTAAAAGCTTACAAATTTACAAGTGCCCCACAGACATTCAGGCCTTTTATATAGATATTAAGACTTCTGAGCCCTCCACTGTGGAGAAATGAGGGTTATCAGTGGTCCTCAGTTTTCTCGTATCAGATTTTTCCTAAGAAACATGCTGAAGACAGGTATAGCCACTGCAAAAGGTGGAGTTCTGTTAGCTAATAATGACACCCTGTAAAATGGTTATATTGTAAATAGTATCACTGTAATGATTTACTCAAGGTTACATTAAAAAGAAAAGGAGTACTTGTGGCACCTTAGAGACTAACAAATTTATTAGAGCATAAGCTTTCGTGAGCTACAGCTCACTTCCAATGAAGTGAGCTGTAGCTCACGAAAGCTTATGCTCTAATAAATTTGTTAGTCTCTAAGGTGCCACAAGTACTCCTTTTCTTTTTGCGAATACAGACTAACACGGCTGCTACTCTGAAACCTGTCAAGGTTACATTGTTACTTAAACAAAAGAAAAACTATATTTGACTGTCATGAAGCAGTCATGTGCCAAAGCCATCTAAATAGTAAATGTAATATTAAAAAGAAGTCTGTTCTCATCTCACTGCTATTTATCTTCTAAAGGTGACATATTTTAAGGGCTTGAATCTTGGAGTTTGTCTTCACTATGGGGGTAAATCAACCTAAGTTACATGAATAATGTAGCTGGAGTCAACATAGCTTAGGTCAACTTATCCCGGTGTCTCCACTGCACTGTGTCGATGGGAGACACTCTCTGGTTGACTTCCCTTACCCTTCTCAGAGAGGTGGAGTACAGGGGTCAACTGGAGTAGATTTAGCAGGTCATCATAGAAAGGCACATGCTTCATAGAATATCAGGATTGGAAGGGACCTCAGGAGATCATCTAGTCCAACCCCCTGCTCAAAAGCAGGACCCATCCCCAATTTTTGCCCCAGATCCCTAAATGGCTCCCTCAAGGATTGAGCTCACAACCCTGGGGTTAGCAGGCCAATGCTCAAACCACTTCACTAAACCCACTAAATCGATCCCTGCTGCATCATCAATTGCAGCACCATCGATCTCCCCGTAGGGAAGACCAGCCCAAAGCACGGTAGTTCCATAAGCTCATTCAAGACCACATGGGTGCCACAATGTACTTAAAATGTTGTAGGTATGTTATGGCCAATGGGGGTGACTTTAGACGACTGGTATGAAGAACAGAGACTAAGACTGGGAGAGGAGTGGGGAAAGGAGGGACTGGGACTGGGATGAAGACAAGCTGGAAGCACCAAGGGCAGGAGTGTCTGTTACCACTAGAGCAACCACCTCATAGAACCTAGAATAGATCATTGGATTCCCGAGTCTCAATATCCTTCTGCTGTCAGCAGATAGCTGTGGAAACCCACTGGCAAAATGCTTGTCTTGTATCCTTCTAGTGGCTTTTCCACATAGAGGGTGCTAACCTATTACTCCTGTTACTCTGTTAGCTCAGGTGATAGAGGTCTGTACAGGGGACCTAAAGGCTCCAAACCTGCTAAGGAACCCTGTGAGTCAATATGAAATTTCTCTGTGTTTGTTTTTTAATTTGCTTTAAAAAAACAAACAAACTAGGAAATTACAAAAACTACATTAAAAGAATATTAAGATTGCAAAGGCAAGCACTCAAAACCTTTGTATTCAGAATTAAAATGGCCTTTGTGCGTATGCACTCTGATACAGTCTTTAATTCATAATCACATACTATTCCTTCCACAGGACCCATGCCTCATTCTGGGCACAGGATGGACTATACTCAGGGGCTGCATCAGAGCTAATGGAGCATTTGTTGCAGAAGCTGGAAGGTGTGTAGTGAATAACACACAGGATTGCAGGAAGAGAAAGGATAGTCTCATGGTTAAGGTAATTGAATGCTGCCCTGAAGAACTGGATTCTAGCCCTGCCTCTGTCAGCATTCCTATGTGGTGATTCTGGGTACCCAATTTGAAACATCTGTCACCAGATTTGCCCGTTACTTTGCAGTATGCTCATTTATTAGGGTTACTCTTCTGAGGATAGGGGTTCTGTAATTCTATCAATGTACTGCTTGTGTCACTTGTGTTCTCATACAGAGCTCTACTTCTCCTTGCTGCAAGTTTCCTCCCAATGGCGCTGTTCTGCAGGACCTAGGTTCCCCAGGGCTGGGTTCAGCACTCCCAAGCTGACCCCTTATATGTCCCTGGACTCAATAGGCTGGTCAAGCAGCATTTCCAAGCTGTCACCCTCATATGCCATGGACACCGTACTGAAATAGAATATGCATGAGCAGGCTGGGATGAGCAGCACTTTCAATCTGTCACCCTTATATGTCCCAGGTTCAGCACGTCTCTATCCCCACTTTCACATTATAATTGTTCTGGTGTAACCCATTTGATGAGCAAACCCCACAGGATTTTTGGGCACTGCAGGGATCTTTTATCTTAGGTACGAGGAGCGTGGCTGCAGAACAAATGAGAAACCAACCCACCCCCCGCCCCGAGTGTTGGGAGGAAGAGGGAGGGCGAGAGAGAGAGAGAAGCAACCAGCTTAACCATTAAAGTTTTTTATTGCCAGGTAATAACCATAGAGGAGCCAAACAAACAAAACACTTATAATATTAAATCTAACTTAAATTTGATGATAAAGGTCAGGTTTAGAAAACTATAACTGATCACACAAGTCAGGGTCAGAAAGCTATATCTAGAGAGAGAGAGTGAACTGGGGTCTCACCACTTCATGAAGCTTGAATCAATCGGGGGTCCCAGGTGGTGGTGGTAGCTGAGGATCCAGAGTGCTGCAGACAGGCAGAGCCCCCAGCATGATCAGTCAGGGGAAGATGAAGTCCAAATGGAATTGATGCAGATTTTGGATCCAGGCATCAGAACACTTACTTGAGAATGGGTAGGGGGTTTTTTTTAGAGAAATAACAATGGTTCAAGGGAAAACATTAGATTTGTTTATGTGATGGCTCTAGGGAGTTGTTTTGTTCAGGCTAGACAATAGGAGCTGATCATTCCTGGCTATAGGCAGTGTTCCTTGTAGGGAGCTCACAATGCAATTAAGGAGCTTCACTATTTTGGATACCAATAAAGGCTTTATTACTAGAATTGGTCCGATAACTACTGAGCTGGGTGTGTGCAGGTGAGGGTTCATTAACATCTGGAGCAGAGATCCCCCATCATGCAGTGCTTCCCTGTTTTTCTGGTCCCAGAGTTTCGTGCAGTTCTCGCCTTGGAATCTCTGTTCTCCATTCTGTATGCTAATGGAGATGCCTCCCTGTCCCATCTTCAATGCAAATGAGGCTAGGAGAGTTTCCTTAATTCTGTCATCCTTATCCCAGGGGTTTAGGTGTCTTCCCCTCTGCCTTTTCATTATTTTTTGTAAGTCTTTGGTTCAAGCAGAGGCTGCGGGTCAGGGGAAAAAGTCTTTTGTGACTCAAACAGGCTGGGGACTGGGCTCAGACAGGCTGGGGACTGGGCTCAGACAGGCTGGGGACTGGGCTCTGGTTCCCCAAGAACACAGAGCTGCTAGGTAACACACTTGGAGTCTGATTTTAAAAAGTGTTAAGCACTCACAGCTGTAACTGAAGTCAACAGGAGCTGTGCTCTGAACAAATAAAGTGCAATAAAATGTTGAGTTCTCTGAAAAAAACCCCAGATTATAGGCATCTCAAACTGGGAACTCAACATTAGTGTTCGCTTTAGACGTTAACTTCTCCATGCCTCAGTCTTTCATCTGTTAAAATGGTAACAGTACCACTTTAGCTCACAGGGGTTTTGTGAGGATAAATCCATTAATGTTCCAAAGCACTCAGATGATGCCATGATGAGTGCCATGGAAAAGCCCATGAAGAAATAAATAATTCAGCATAGGGCTTCCCAACAACAAATATCAAGGTTTAACCATCTTTTTCACATGTATTGTACACACTGCACTATATTATATCTGAAAACATAACCCAATGTCTCTGGGATTTCTTTTGTATCACTGTGTTCTTATCTGTGTTTACAAAGACTGATGTTTCTTAAAGCCTTACTGTATTGCTCATGAAGCAAAATGACCTTCTCTTCACCCATCACTTAAAAAAATGAGGGTGAACATTCCTTTCACATGTACCTCAAAGTTCCTGGAATTCCATGTACACAATAAAGACTTGCTTCTTTTAGATCTTTCATACTATCCAAATTTATGATAATCAGTGCACTTAAAGCTTCTGAATGTTAGTTCTACTTTCTTATTTCCAACCATTGAGCCAAGTCCAAATTCAGCCAATTGGATTCTTCAACATTTTTTCAACATTGTGTAAAATCAGTTATTTCAGCTAATTATAATAATTCCCTGATTTCATCTGTCAGTGAATTTTTTTCACTGCTTATTCTGATTTTATCCAGAGTCTTAATAAACTACTCCAGCTTCTTCAAATCTGTAAATATTTCTGTTTTGTTATCAAAGGCAACCTTTAATTGACGTGGGTATTGTGTGTCCTTTTCTTTGAACACACTGATGAGTTTCATTAGTACACAAAGCATTTATAGCTGATTTTCATACTTAAAATGGGAACCATTTTCTTTCTTGCCAGTTGTAAAATCTTTTCTCTAGCCATTTATCTCAGATATTAATTATTATTGCTCAAAGTCTTTTGCATTCTTTGGTTTTAATTGCTATGAGTGGTGAACTCATTCAACTTCAGAATGATTTTAAAAGAATTTAATACTCAGTGAATGTTGAACCTCAAAAAGGTTCAGTTCTGATACATCCTATAAAGTCTGAGTCTTATGAAAATTCCCTGTTTCCCCAGAATCCCTTCCAACCCAACTGGATGCTTTTACTCTTCCCTGATCCAATCTTCTAATCCAATTCAAACTTCACAAATCCCAACATGTCCCAGACCTCCCTGTGTCCAAACTGACCCTTGTTCTCTTTTTGCCAATAGGCACTCTTATTTTTGGTAGTATTGCATTGGGAAGGTCTCTGGTCTCTCATTTGCACTGCTAGGTTCTGAGCACATCATTTCTTCAGTTCTCAGGAGTTCTACATCTTCCATATCAGAGATGCTCCATAATGCATGCCACTAACCAAGAGTCCAGGGAAGCTCCATAATTTATTATATTTGAAGAGAGCAAGCAGCTGGTTAAGAGAGCCCAGCTTATGGAGACCTCAAATTATTATTTGCTTCACATCAAAATGCTTAGAACTATTCAGACACAAAAGTAAAGATGCAGTCAATGCACAGAAGAACTTTCAACCTGAAAATATGCACTGGTCAAGGATAAGGATAAGAGTCCTGCTGAAAGGGTGACAAGGTATTAATATAAACTTTTTGAGTCTAGATAAAGTTGTAGCATCGATGTCGTTCAAGATTTAAGCTATAAATTATGGTTTTTACCCCATAAAGAAAGAGCAATTACCTACTTCCAATCTCATTTTAGATTAGGAAAGAACAAAAATAAAGTCTCCATGAGAAAGAACACAGTGCATTTGTTTTCTTGGCACAGGCTACAGCAATTCTGAAAAGAAAAGGCCTGCTGTCTATGCATACTGGCAGAGTTCTTTAAAAGTGCATAACACAGAAAAAGGTGTCAGAGTTTCAGAAGTATATGCAACACATAAAGTCAAAAAAATTGGGGGTTCCTTTGTCCCAAGTATATTATTTCACTCCTCCTTATTTAATATTTTTATTGGATTTGTATAAAGCCAATCTAAAAATATACACAGTCCCCTATTCTTACATACATCTGTTCCCCATTTGTGGGGTTTGGGGAATTATATATTCTTTTTTCTGGAATTGTATATTTTCAACCTAAAATATTTTCCTTATGGACTGAAACAGCTTGAAGAGTTATTTCAACACAACGAGGCACTATTCCTCAGACACCAATATAAGTTAAGGATTGGTAATTAAGAATTTAGGAAGCAAAACCCAAGTATGAAGCACCATAAGGAACTGTTTTACAATACAGAAACCATTATCCAGTATGGTCATTCTAGCATGGCTCTTGGGTTTTTGCAAAAGCAGAAGGTTGTTTTCTAAATATAGACACAAATGTGCCATACTCAAACAATAATTCATGACAGAGATGTAACATATGCCGTTAGAATACAGTGCGAGTTGCATGACAAAGAAAAGCTGAGCAACACCACCTTCTTAAGTTACAGCACCATATTGCCATTATAAAACATATTTATTGTAAGGGAAAAGGCAATATATTTGTAGAGAGAGGAGAATGGTCACTGAAAATGTGCAAATTTACAGCCGAGTGATACATTTTTATATGTTCCCTGTAATGCATGGCGCCCATCAGATGAAGGCTCTCTGAGTATATACAGCTTGATACAGAAACAATGAAGGGGGTGACATCTTAAAGCACAAAAATGGAGCAAATATTTTAAATAAGGAAATATTCAGTGCACAAGAAAAATAATTCCATTTTACTAGTGGTTACTCAGAGATTATTTTACCATCTCTCCTATACAATATGAAATGCAATATGACGGCTGAAATTCAGTATAGGGTCCAAACTCCCATGGACTTTAGTGGGAGCAGGGTTTGGCCCTAGCTGTCAGGATTTTTTTTATTTTTGTTGAGCAGGAAGCTAAGAATTTGTGTTTAACAATGTTCTTTTTGAAATAATGTATGTTTTCATTTTTAAGCTCTTTGCTTATTATTTGGCACCAGGCAACTGTATTCTGTCTCTCAGTCCCACTAGAGCCCATTTTTTATAAAGTGAACCTGACGACAGCACATGAATTCATTGATATTCAAGATCAGCCTCAGGGAACAGCAATGAAGTCTGCTGTATTTTCACTTTTAACTAGGATACCTGAAAGAACGTTGGCTAGAACATTTTCAACCCTGCTAATGGGTGGTGGGATACTTTGGTCATTGACACTTTTTCTATGTATGAAGCTCTGTACACATGAAAATTATGCTCCTGTTGGACAATTGTTTTTTATTCTTTTTTCATTTAGCCTCTGAGACAAGTTCAAATAATAAAACATGCAGAGGATGTCTAATCTGCTAGTATAGCCAGAGTGAGTACAATTTCTTGCCTGAAAGAAGACATTTTCACACTAAGAAAGATATTTCTTCATTTTGTCTATACATCCTCACTTCTCCATGATTTCTCTTCACCAACTCCAAAGGCTGCTGCTGAAAGAAACAGCAGGCACCTCTCTCACTGTTGCTGGCTTCAGCACGCCCCACAGCCACACTATAGCTCCATTGCAACCATGCAGCAGTTCACCCCCTGTTGGTTCTCCTCTACACGGAGCAATGAAGTATTTGCATAAAACCTGATTTTCATAGGTGCTTTTCATCTACAGGTCCACTTGAAGTCAGTGGAGCTTTGGACGGTCAGCAGCTCTGAAAATTAAGCCCATTAGCACTGAGGGATCTAATGACAGCAGTGGAAACAGTCTGGGCTTCCTTCTAAGCACAGGCCCAGAAGTGACAGAATAATTATATCTGACCTATGCTAGTAGTGACTGTGATTAGAGAAGTAGGGCTGGATGAATCAGTATGGTTAAACAGAGAGAGAGAGAGAATTTAGATCATATAACCAAATGTAATTGCTGCAGTTATAACAGCTGCAAAGGTTCATTGATAGTTGTTTCTTCTTTACTGAAAGAAATTTTATGACTTGTTTGGGTCCGATCTTTGGTTTAATTGATACAACTCCATTGACCATCAGTGGAGTTATGCCTATTCACACCAGACATGGATCAGGCCTAATGTGAATAGCTCTCTATGTTTTTGTGAAACACTAGTTTAGACAAGATTTTTTAAAAAAAAAATTGCTGAAAAATCCTCAGTATGCAAGAACTTCTTAGCATTTTAACAAAAGTGCATAATAAGTTTTTTTTCTAAAAAAAAGAAAAACATCTATCTGTAATGTATATCTGCATAAAAATGTATTATTTTTTCAACAACCCGAGCATATGGCCTCTTAGCTTTCTACTACCAACTGTAGTGAAAAGCTCTAGTAGCGGATCACTCCTGGTAGCAAAGACCTGCCCTAATTTTGTTTCAGAAGTAGTTAGCGAGTCCCATTAATGACCAGGAGTGTGCACATTCTCTACAGCCCCTAGTAAAAGTGGATCTCAGTACCTGCAAGATCATACAGAGAAATCTGTTTTTCATCAAGCCTTGTAAATTAAAAGGATCTGAAACACAATGAGTTTTGTCAAGAACCCAGGCTTTATTGACTAGTGCACAAGCACCTGCAGACTGACACAGATTATTCAAAAGCAACATGTGTGGGGATTTATGTAGGTCATTGTTGGTTATGTAGGGGTGTGTAGGAGGTATTGGCCCTGATGCAAATGATAAGCATATGTCTAGCAGTTGTATGTATATGTTGGTCAGCCAACCTGTCAAGTGAAGAAAAAAAAGTATAGCAGCACGGTTAAAAAAGGCTTGAGAAAACTTGCAAAAACCCCAGGTGTTGCATATTTAGGTTACCACGCTATCTACTTAGGTTTCTGTGATCTCTGTAAGTATGGGTGAGCTGTAGGTGTGTGTAGGCTGCAGTCTGCATAAATCACGGGTATAACTCCAAGCATCCTCACAGGCTTGGTGCAACCTAGCGTTTTGCACTCCGAGATATATAATCTCAGCAAACAAGTAATGTATTTTCTGTAAGACTCTCGTTACCACATATAACGAGTGGGATAAGTGCATGTTGTACCGCAGATGTGAGATAATGCCTACGGCACGCAGTCATGTCAGAATACTGTAAGCAATGAGGGATAAGTTCTTTGTTTTAAATACGATGTAACTTGGAAGATGGTGTGGTATGCCAGTTCACCCTCTACCACTCAACAAACTCGAGTAATACCTTGCATCATCTCTTCTGTCTGCAAGATGACAACAATTGTGTGCTGAAATATTTCTTCTCTTAAAAAAAACTATCAGAAATTACATATGGGAAGTAGGCATTATTTTTTCACAGATGGGGTCAGATCCTCGCCTGGTGTAAACTCAAGTATTTTGAGTTATGTTTATTTATACAAGCTGAGGCTCTGGCCCATCATTTTACCCCATTGTGAGGTCTATATGACTTTTGATTAGAATAATTTAAATTTGCTCCTAGATATAAGGAGCTCCTAATGACTTCAGTCCTATATATGCATCTGAAGGCAAAATGTGATTAGGTGAATGAGCATAAATGTATAGTCTGGAGTAAAACAGCCAAATTTTGCTTTTATTTAACAATTATTGCTACTATTTATAATAATAAAAGGACCAAATCCAGAGGTCTTTACTCAGTTTTTACAGAGTCCTTACACATGGAAGCTGATAGATATTGCTTTCACTGCAGTTGAGAGTACAAAGCTAAGAAGCTATATTGAGGGCAGGCTGGAAAAAATAATACAATTTCTATGCAGGGATGTACGACAAGTTATATCATTTGTATGCTAGTATTTTAAGAGAATGGCATTTATTTATATTGCATTTACTTTTGTTCTGCTGTGCAGCTCCCCAAGGTCTTTAGCTGGGAGCAGTATACAAAGTTATTGGACCAAACCCAGTAGTCCTTACACTCGTTCCTTTTTCAGGCAAGTGTGGGGTTCTGTACTACACAATAAGAGCAAATACAGTCTCCTAAAATATAATCACAAATACAAATGAGGGGTTACAATTTTAAAATGGGAAAGAGAGTGGAAGGGAAGGCAATAAATCATGGTCATTTTAGCAGCAACTTTCAGACAAACCAACCAACTTTAAGGTGTTTTAACAAGTGGGAAGGGAAAAAAAGAGAAAGACTTCAGTGGGAAGAGAGCACCTTACTTTTTTGGCTCACCACAGCAAACAGGTTATCAGCTGAAAATGTCATATGCAATGGTGGGATCTTTAAATAGCAGGTGGTGTGTGAACACAGATGTCAGTCAGTACCAAGCTTAAGGAGCAGGTCTAAAATGTAGCACAACTATTACTAGTAATGACTTAAAAAACCTATAGTGCAATTTCTGAGTCAGTGTTCCTATTTACAGGCAGCTAATGTAAAGAATGCTGGATGGGCATAATAAGATTTCAGTAACTCAAGCCAGTGAACAAATATGCTTCTGTGCTCTGAACAAGCTGTAAGTGATGGAGCAACCCTAGAAAGACTTTCAGCAGAAAGAATTACAATAATTGAGCCTCTTGGTCATGAAGGGAGCTGTTGCTCTTGCAAAATTGTCCTGGGGTAAATGATGATGCAGTATCTGGAGATAGCACAACATTTTCATACCCCATTTGACATATGGTTTTCCGTGGAGAGAGCACAGTCAAAAGTGACACCAAGATTCTTCATGAAACTCGCACTCTACAAACAAATCTCCTAAACAAACTTACATAGGGTTGTTCAGATGCAACTGACAACAACTTAGCTGCTAAGACATATGTCCCAAGTGACCAAAAACAATTTTTTTCAAGGTGTTTCTAAAGTGAACTGTCACCTTTAGGCTCCTGCCACTTAATTGTTCCCTTACTATTTGCAATATTATATTATGTTTAATATTTTATGGCCAAAATTTTCATGCTTGGCTGCAGAGTACTTCTAAAACTCAGGCTGCTTTCATTCAGATGCTTAAATATGGACTTAGGTGTCTAATTTTGGGCATCCACATCTGAAAATTATTATCTATACTAATAGTGCTAAAAGACAAGGCTCTTGAAAATTGGTTCAGAAACTCTTTAATTCATCTATTATCATGCCTACAGTCAATTTTTTCTTGATGATATATCACCATGCAACTCTGTTTGAAATCAATAGGAGTTGTGTGTATACATCTTTGGGCAGAATTTGACCCTTACGTGCAATAATAATATTTGGGGGCCTGGGGACTCAGAGAAATGGTAATAACTTACAAAGCCTTCCCCATTTTGATTGACAGTTCAAATCCAGCTCAGGGTGGTAATGAAAAACACTATCCTTTGTTGGTGGTTTGTTTGGTCGTCTCAGGCTAGTTCCCAATGGTCATGTACATAAATCACCAAAAAAACCCAACACACCACACCATGATTGATACTAAAAGACTTCTTTTGTGATTCTCAACAGTGAGGCTCAGGTATGAATAGGCCTAGAGACCAAACTTATTCCGAAAGTTGGTGTGTCCAAGTTAAAGATACAATGGAGGGCTACGCAAAAAGAAAAGGAGTACTTGTGGCACCTTAGAGACTAACAAATTTATTAGAGCATAAGCTTTCATGAGCTACAGCTCACTTCATCGAGTGTGTGAAAACTCCACACTGTCTATGCTGTACCTGTTCTATGGCTCAAGAGAGACATTTTCAGGGATGTCAATTTGGCATTCTTCAGAAGCACTACATTCAGAAAACTTTTTTAAAAACATAATTTACCTCCAGCCTCCATTCACACCACTGGAGTTATAACTGAATAATTAAAAAATGGTGACCCTTCTTTTATCAGAGCATTCTGAATGTTAATTCCATAGGGAGTACATTTCATATGTGAGTTTTGAAAAATATTTGGGAAAAAATCATTAAAATTTGTAGTCTTATGTTTGCAGCAACTTGTAATAAGTGTTTGGCACAGAGGAAACATTCCAGAGTTCTAGGAAGAAATTAGTTACTGGGTTGGTCACATGACCTAAGTCAGTATTCCAAAAGTAAATATATACACACACCCATCACATGACAGGTATCAGTATCCACTGACTCCAGCAGTTACTATTATACCTTTTACTTTTTACGGAGATATCATTTCTGGCATCAGCCATTTAGGACTCCATGGCAGAGACTAGAAACTTTAATGAAAAATTAATTATTTAGTAATATAACAATCATCATCAGGAAACTGAGGGATGCTAACTATAATAAGACATTGCATCTCCACAGTATCAATAATCCAAAGATCTCAAAGCACTTCATAAGCATTAATAAATTAAGCATCACAACATCTGTGGGCAGTAAGAAAGTAGTTATCCCCATTTTACTGATAGAAACAGATGCATATTTTAAAAAAATACAATATTGGTCCAAAACACTATGGCTAATCATTGTGATACTTCAGTGGCAATGCCAATTATTATAGAATATTGTTGAGTGTTGGTTGCTGTTATTTTGTTTTTATGGAAAGAACAGAGATCGGGTGACTTGCCTCCTTTGTAAAACTAAAAATAGGACTTAGGTCTCCTGATTTCCAGGCTAATGCTTTTAGCCACAGTCAACCTAATTACCTTAACAACTTCTGGGCCTAATTCTGACCCTATGTACATGTGCCTAAATCCCAGAAAAGTCAATGAGTGCACATGGATCTGCAGGCAGAATTTGGCCCTTTATTTTCGGATAAATCTTACAGTTTACATATACAGGATTGAAAGATGCTTCTTTCTATATTAATTTCCAAATGCTCAGAAAAAAGCTGCAGTTTTCTTTTAACATCCAACTGAGTGATAATTTTTAAATGTATGTGAGGAGGGAAAGGGTTGCCTTATGTCTCTGGTCTAGATAGCTCTGTTTAAAGGCATATGGTAACTGCAGAACTAGAAACATTTCTGTGCTTTGGGCTACAGGTGTTTCAGTCAGAGATAAAAGTGACTAACGCTGTTTTAAAGTTCCACTGCGCTTGTTTAAACTCCTATCGCTACAGGGAAACGAGGCATAATTGATCAATGATACTGGACGAAATGAACATTTTGAAATTTTTTACAAGTCTACAATTTTTGCAGGAATGACTCAAGCATTTTTAAAATGCCAATTGTCTTGCACTTCTTTTTAAATTCAATTCCTTATTGCAGACAGTATGTTGTTATTCTTCCTTTTTTCCCCCCTTTTTTCTTTTATTAATGGGAACAAATGCTGAACACACAGCTCTTCTATTTCTAAATCAGAATTTACTGAGGGACCTACTGAAATAGATAAGATGATCCTTTTAAATAGAGGTTAATTTGGTAGGAAAAAATCATAATGAAACAGTTAAATACAAGATGAAAGGGTCAGCTGCTTGCAAGATTAAACATTAACTGATTCTTATTTTATACTGGCCTACACAATGAAAATTTACAACAATGCTGTAGAATTTAGGTACCTGTAAAATTCGGGGCCAAATTTATTTCACATGCAACTTCACTGACTTCGCTGGAGCTATATTAGGGATAAATTTGGCCCAACGGGCTTTTAATATGACCTGAACAGCGTAATGCAAACAACACTGGTGACACTTAGTGGCAAGGAAAAAAAGTTTTCACTATATGTGAGACAAAGAAACAAGCATACAAATGATTTTCTAGTGTTTGTGTTTGAAGTTCTGAAATTATATCTTCTCAGAGTTTTCAGTTATATTAAGTTCATTATTGCCACAATACTATATGCATCATCTCACACAAAACTTCAAAGAATGTCTCCAAAGGAGGAATGAAATAGAGCCTTCTCTGTAATTAATGTAACACTAATAACACTCCCTGCACACTTTTTCCTCAAATTATATTCATTTTCTAAAAAGATTAGAACACCTAATATAGTGTAAAAGTCAAACATCTTACAGCTATTTGTACTTAATATATTTTAGAGATACATGTCTATATGTATGAAAATCTGCCTCCCAAAAAAAGGTGTAGAGCAATGTTTATTTAAAGTACTCATACGACTAGAGAGAGAGTCAAGGGCTCTTAACATTTTAAAGAGATGGTATATAACTCATATAACATTACTTTGATCGTTTTCCAGCTCTTATGAAGTATGAGATAAAGTCAAAAGCATCTTTTCAGCTGAAATGATCCTCAGAGTTTTGTAAAAAGTGTACCACTGAATGATGTCATAAATCATAACTCTGAACCTGGAACGCAATACGGATTCCATTGATGCCAGTGGAAAAAATCTGTTTTCAGGTCGGAGCAAGAGCAGGCCCCATTTCATCTCAGCCTTCAGAAATGTGTCAGGAAGTTGAGAAAACATTTTTGTGAGTGATATTTTGCTTGCTTATAAACACTCTTTGTTACACGAATGCTCATTTTCTCTGATTAGGTTAAACAATCCTTTAACAATTATTTAGCTGCCATTCATTCTTTAATCATTCCCCTTATAATGTCACTGAAATTTGGTATGGAAACATTAGTAGTAATTCCACAGTCAAGTTTGTGCTGAGATTTGTACATAAAATAAAATAAAAACTTAATACTTAAAATAAAATCTCTCTGTCTCACATTTTAAAGAAATTTAGTCTCCAAACTTGGCACAATAACTCTAGAGGACAACTACATTTTCTATTTAATTATTTTCATTGAAATCTTTACTGATCTTTGCCCAGGAAACATTTAAAAAATGATCTTCTTTTGGCATGTTGCACTATTTATATTACAGTTCTTGCAGCTTAACCACCACAGTCCCCACAAATTCCAAATTCTCGCTCGCTCGCTCTCTCTTACAATATCTCAATCACAGGACACTTCTGAACTTTTAAAATTAAACACATAGCATTATCCCCCCCTGTTCAGGATACTCTCTTTGAATTTTGCCATGATTAGCTGATGGGATTGCTCAGATTTGTCAGCTACGTCCATTTTCCTGTTTTGCCTGCCTGCCTTCCTGACCCAGGGCCATGCTGTGCACACACTCATCAGGAATAAGGAGATGAGTTCTGGGATGCCATGGAATGGTGATCAGAGATGTGCGGGCGGGGGGGAGGTGGGAAACTGAATGGCTGGGAAATTAAGGGTTGAGCAGAGAGACAAGCAAGGTAGCAAGGAGAGGAAGATGCTTGTGTGCAGATGGTGGGGTGGGAATTGCAGCTGTGGAAGAAAAACCTGACGGGGCGGTGGGACTTCAGCATCTCTGCCCTGAGACACTAATGCCTGAAAGGGCTCCCCAGTGCTGAAACAGAAGTGCCATGTGTAGTTCTTCAAGCACCAGTGCCTCATCACAAAGATTCTCAACCTTGCTTTTCCATCACACCAGGTACAAGTATTGGGATAGCCAAGTCTCTCTGCACTGAAGCACTGGTACATCAAGGCCTCCCCATGGGGCTGCTGCCTCAGTGCATTAGGCAGCAGAGCCAGCAGCATCAGGAGAGACCTTAAAGCACAAACACCTTTGTGCAGAGACACAAGTATCTCTAACACCCCACATTGCCTGCACAGCTCTGGCTCCCTCCTACCTATGCCCCTTCCCAACCAAAATCCTCTTCCCCTAGCCTCCTCCTCCTCATGACCCATTCACACCAGACTGCCCTAATAGCCCTGCTCACCTTCTTCAGATCACCTGGTCCATCATGAAAAAAGCAGGGTGAGGAGACTATCATGGAACTGTAGTATTGTATAGGGAGAGCATGAGGACAAGTAAGACTCACACTGGGGACCCTGGAAGTGAGAAGTGAAGAGGAGAAGAGCTGCATTCTCATGAAGCACAAGTTGGTGTGGCTTTCATTATATGTAGTTTGTGCTCACATTTTTCACCTGGAAAAAGCAATTGTGAGTGTAAATCTGATTATTGCCCCTGTAAGTACTTTACTTGCAACCCTCACTTTATACATCATTACTATGCCCATTTTACAGATTGGATAACTAAAATAAAAAGGAGTTAAGTAGTTGTTCTGGTGAAGGTGGAATTGTGATATACTAGATGATGCACAGACTTGAGAGGGGTTCTCATCTTGGTTAGATTTAATTCCTGTTTGAACTTGAGCAAGTCTCAAGTTAAGCTCTTTGTGTTTCAGTGCCTCCTTCTATTACACCGAGATAGTATTTGCTCATAAGGGCAACTGAGGATTGTACGAGTATTTGCCTAAAGTGGAAAGTATTAAGGCCAGTCAGCAGCAGAGATGGCAATAAAATCAGAAGTTTATTTCTCCCTTCTTTGCACTAAGCCCTCTAGATCATGTGGTCTCTTTGGATGTTGATTCTCCTCTCCCCAATGTCAGATACCAGGCTTCCTAGAATATTTTAGTGCTAGGAAAGTCTGTGCAAGTTCAACCACAGCAAGCTGTATATCACCTAAAGCAGGTCAAACAAAGGGAGAATTATGTGCATTGTTTTC
The DNA here is from genome assembly GCF_009764565.3 of Dermochelys coriacea. NCBI lineage: Eukaryota > Metazoa > Chordata > Testudines > Dermochelyidae > Dermochelys > Dermochelys coriacea. The sequence goes on from NC_050069.1 coordinate 203,543,175, forward strand.
TGACTCCATTATTCCGAGGGTTAAATGGAAACAGTTACACAGGAGCACTTCACAAACATTAATGAATTTATCCTAACATACCCCTCTACCTCCCTGTTAGAACAAGGATTATCTTCATTTTAAAAATGAGAAATTGAAGCAGAGAGAGAAGAAACAAAAAAAATCACCTCTGAGCAGAGACCAAATATGGAACATTTCAGGGCTAAAGGACAAGTTGAAACAGCAGTCTCTAACCTTCCCTTATAACAAACTATGACATCAGACACCTGCAAGCATCAGTAGGACCTCCTCTAAATACTTTCTCTACTCTCTCACAGTACTTGTTGGCAAACCAGCTGAAGAAGTCTACTTTGCTCCCACTGGCTCACTAATTCTATTCCTTTTAAAAGCTTAGTTCAATATCCAACTCTTGTAAGCTAGTTATAGTTAGTGGACCAGACCCTCAACTGGTGTAAATTGCAATAGTGCCACTTCAATGGAACTGTGCCAATTTCTACCAGTTGAAACTCTGGCCCAATAAATTCAACCATCTCCCCATACCAGAACTTACTGCTACCATCCTTTCACCCACTAGTTCCATCTCCTTGCCTTCACATGCGTAAGGTCTTTCTATTGTATCATCCACTATCATAGTGGTTGTGATTTCCTGTGCCTCAGTGAAGAGTGGTGAATTTCACCATACCCTGTGGTGATTTTTTTTAAAAATAAGTTTCCTCTCTCTGCCTCAGTTCCCTTCTATTCTATGGGGAAAACACTTACCAAGGTGGTGTAGTATAATCAGAGCATTATAGAGTTAAAGCATTGCATTTAGTCTCTTTCACGGTTCATTTGGTCAATATGGGAATTTTCAAAACCTGAGTCAGGAACGAATATGTGTTATATAGAACTCACAGAACCAATTCCTCAACTATAGTAAATAATATAGGTCCACACCACCTGAAGATCTAGTCATACATACAGTTCTTAATTAGGATTACTTTCTGAAAGAAATGGTAATACTTTAAAACTGCTTCTACATTAGCTACAACTGTGATTGTGTGTCTATTTACATAATATACAAAAAGTGCTCTCTGTAAACTGGACCATGGTAATCCCTCTATAATAAGGACAAAAGGTACTGATTTCTTTAAAATGCTCTTGTTAAGGAATGATCTACAAGTTAGAAACTCTAATGTTATGTATAATCATTGTAGAGGTTTTCATCCCCCAAATGTAAAACTTTTTCACACACCATTTGGGTAATTTATTATAATATTACAGTAAATGAAATATGATATTCTTTGGTAAAATATTAAATCAGTTAATCTACTAGATGCGAGTTTGATTAATAGTCTGTCTCAAAAACCATTTTAGTCAGGAAAGTTTGAATAAGTTAAACTGAATAAAGTTGTGTGTTGGTAAAATGATAAGCAGAAAACTTAATAGTTTAGTCTACAGATTTACTACAGTATACATGTGTTTACAGAGAGATTTTATATTTTGCTCATCTTTTAATAAATCATACATTGAGTTAAATAAATATAGGATGGGCAGAAATCACCTTGTTTGGGGATGTCCAAATACATGATTATTTTAATTTGATTATTATAATTATTTTACTGTCAATTATTATTATATTAATTGTCAATTACTATTGTAACCCTCTCTTAGTGCTGAAATAGCTCTTTGGTACAAAAATGGCAATTTTATCTCACATTCACTCTAAAATGAGAATGTCCACACAGAGAGCTTTGCACCAATTTAACTACATTTAACCTGAGGGCTGCAAATTTTAACCTCTCATGGAGACATCCCTTTAGAGACATACTGGCTGCAATGGGAGAGGAAGGATTTCCTTCTCATGAGGTTACATGCCTGGGTGCATAGTGGTAGCCTTCCTCATGCTCTTTGGATTGAGGAGGGCAGTTGCACTGCTTGGAAAACTCTGAAGGAAAGATGGAAATGGCCACCTGGCACCCTCCCACCCCCAAAGGCTGATGAAGCGGAAGAGCAGGGAGGATACCACTAAAGATGGTAATAGTACTAGATGCTTCAGGGAAAGTGGAATTAGGATGTTCCCTTGCAGGCTGAGGATCATAGAATTCAGACCTTTTTAGTGAACGTAAAGGTTGTTTCAGTGTCAACACCTCACAAACAAAATCACAGGGTTTCGTTTTGAACATCATTGTGAACAGAGCCCTACAAGTTTGCACATCTCCAAGCACTGAGTATTGTTCTATACATCTCTTGAAAGATCATTTAAGAAATTGGTGTTGGAAAAGATCTACTACTCATTTTTGGGTTGTTGCGTTCAGAAGATGGCAGCAGCCAGCCTAGACTCACTGAGATCCTGCAGGATATTTGGTACTGTAATGAGTATGTGTACCATACTAGACATAATACCAGACCTAGTCAAATGCTTTGCAACTGTATAGCCTTCTATTTGCCTTAAAACTCTGAAGGTAGTATTAAAATCTTCAACTCCTTTAGCTCAAGTGGCAAAAAGCTCTGCTTTTGGAGAAGAAATCCAGAGTTCTCTATCTGGTGTTAACCATGAAGACCTATATAGTCATTGAGCACTGAATTTATATGAAGTATTCCATGAAGTTAAAGCAGGCCTATCAGCAAAGAAAGGCAGAACTCGTGGAAATTAAAGGAAGAAAGAAAAGAATGAAAGGGTTAGGATGAGAGTCACTGGATGTAGATTAAGAAGAGATTACTGGAAGAGATGGTGCAGTTAGGTAACTGAGGTAGGGAAGAGAAATAATAGTTTGGTTTGAAGGAGTCCTGGGGAAGAGGAGAAAAGATTTCCAAGCTCAGATGAATTTCAGATTGGTATACAAGTATATAGACTTTGGTGGCGTTACTTGAACTAAACCTGATTGTTTGAGCTTTGCCCTTTACTTCACCAGTTTCACTAGCTGAACCATCCTTTCCAAAAAACCCCCTCACCATTCCAGAGTATGCTATCTCCAGACGGATGTTCCAGTTCTGGAGAATCAGCATTTATTATTGCTACTATTGCATTAGACCATAGGGGCACCAGTCAAGGCTCAGGTCCCCACTAATAGATATTGTACAGATATACAGTGAAAAGAGAAGAGTTAACAATGCAGGTGTGACAGGATACCACCACTGGATGAGACAAACAAAGGGGGCGGAAGGGAAGGAAAGGAAGGACAGTGTAACAGTAAAGCAAGTAAATTATCATACATAAATCTTCACTCACTCACTGTCAACTTGTAATGCTTTGTTGGGACTGTAACAGAGTTGAGTCTAAAGGAGAGAGATGAAGGAGGATAAAATAGCAGCTTCCCTGGAAAATACAACCATCAAGGAGGACATGGAGCTATTCATGTTGTGTCAACAGAATAGTGGTTAACCCCACCCTCATTACAGGAGGGTAGGCACTTCAGTGTTGTTCATCAGATGTCCAAGGGTTTGCAGGGTAGTCTCATGTCATCCTTAGAAAAGAATGCAATACAACCGTGGGTTATGACTTTCAAAAGTTTAGTGTTGGCCCAGTGAAATCCATTGACTTCAATGGCAACAGAATCAGGCCAATATTGAGTGTTTCTGAACATCATTCCCCTAATGCTCACATGTTGCTTCATCATACTTTCAAATATTGAGATAATAGATATAGAACATGAATTTAACAGAGAAATTCCACCACACCCTAAATTAGGTAAGTAGACTTCTGCCTTTCTCATGTACAATTTTTAATTTGAAGGGGCTCTTCTTTGTCTGCAGATATTGGTAAATTAAACAGAAAACATGTAAGATTTTAGTTCTTGTATTAGTCAACAGAACATTGCCTAATTTAAGTTATGTAATTATATAGTGACTGAACAGGTTTCATGGTACCAGGCCAGGTCAGTTGAAATGTCTCTAAATTTTAACTGAAGCAAAACAGAGAGAAGATCAAAGCTTAGCTTTCAAGTTACAATTATAAATACAAAATGAGGAGTTCTTAATTCTGCAGATACCAGGTTTGCATACAGCATTAGCCATTTTCCAGTACATTTCCATTAGTAATGTCTTTGCTGATTAGTTTTTTCTAAATTAGCATGTTTATCCATTAGCATATCAATATTGCTGCCAACCATCCTCTTAATTTTTAGTTTTCTTGTTGTAAAAAAAAATAAATTTAAAATTGCCAATAAAAGCTAGCTTTTCTTGAAGCCTTAATTAACTCCAGCACAATTTTGTTTTGTTTTTCCCCCTTTTTAATAATAGTGTGTAATATTTACTCAGATTACAGATTTGCCTCTCTCAAAAACACCAGTCACTTGAATAATCAAAAACCTCACATTTTTCAGTTTGGTATCTAACAAGCTAGAGTGATTCCCAGAGAGTGGAGATGCTTTGGAGAAAGTTTTACTAAAAAGGGAAAATCTGATCACAACCTAAATTGTTTAAAAAGTGACTCTCAAAGATGATCTCATGAGGAAAACTAAATAGGTGAAGGGGGAAGGAAGATATGGTTATATCTAGATGCAGTGGGCCTTATTCTGATCTCACTTACTCCACTTTTTCCACTAAGGTAGCTCCACTGAATTCCATGAACGTTTCCTCTGATTTACACCTTTGTACTGAGAGAAGAATCAAGTCCAATTCGTCTAAAAGTATCTGTTCCATCATATTTCCTCCTTTCTCTATCACATATAATGCTCTTCATTGCTTTGATGTGTTCAATTACATTAATTTAAAGTCAGTCACAGCAGAATAGCTAACACTATATTCAATAGAAGTATATAGGGATCAAGTAAGAATATGCAGCAATGCCAATTTCTACTGTTATTCAGGACAGATACTCTTGTCTGACATAATTAAATCTTGATGGTAATTATTTCTGCTGATTCCTGATAGACTGCTGTTAAAGATATGCTTATCCACTTTCAAACACACTATCTTATTAAACTAAATGCACTCTAGTAATTATAAAGCTGCATGTTTTAAATTTGGGGTTTTCTAAAAGTCTTTACAAAAATAAGGAGAAGATAAAGCTTTCCCTAAAATGATCCCTTGTGATTACAAGCCACAAGAGTGCAGACAATATGTGAAATCATAACACCTGAAGAGAAGTAGTTTTGTGTGTGGTAGTGGGATTTTTTTGTTATATTGTTATTCAGTAAGTGGGCAGATGGCAAACCAGTTGACCTCATTATGTGCTGCCTCGCAGGAGATAAAACAGGTGCCATAAAAAAGGCTAATTCTTATTGTTCAGTGCCATATTATTAAAGTAACAAACTCCCATGAGATAGTCTTGTTAATTTATTCAATATGAAACAGGTACCGTATATACTCGTTCATAAGCCGAATTTTTTTAGTAAAAAAGGGAAGCATCAGAGAAGGGGGTTGGCTTATGAACGGGTATAGAGAGGGAGAGGTGGGACATAGCTCCTCCCCCCAACAGAGGGAGCAAGGAGAGGCAGCACAGCCAGCAGAGCCAGCAGGGAACAGGCGGGGCCAGAGTCTCGCTGCTTCTGGCCACGCTGCTCTCCCCACAGCCTCCTAAGCAGCTGCAGCTCCGGGGCTGGCAGGCTGCAGCCACGTCGCTCGGCCTCGTCCCCGCCCAGCCCGCCAGAGCATGCTGCTGCCATGCCACCTGACTCAGCCAACTGGAACATGCTGCGGTCGCACTGCCCCGTCTGGCCCACTGGAGCAGGCTGTGGTCGTGCAGCTCCAGCCAGGCCAGAAACATGCTTCCCTGGCCCTCCCCAGAGAAGGTGGGAAGGGATGGGGAGAGTGTGGGGGTCGCAGGCTAGGGGTGGGGTCATGTGGGGGATGGTCACGGGGTTACTCCCCTGACCCCCAGCTTCTCCCTCCCCCCAAAAAATTTCCCCACCAGTTGCTGTCCCAGCCCATTAGGATAAGCAGCTGGCGCTCCAGGACACTTTGTTTACTTAGAAAAAAAGAAAAGCAGTACTTGTGGCACCTTAGAGACTAGCAAATTTATTTGAGTATAAGCTTTCGTGAGCTACAGCTCACTTCACTGGAAGCTCACAAAAGCTTATGCTCAAATAAATTTGTTAGTCTCTAAGGTGCCACAAGTCCTCCTTTTCTTTTTGCGGATACAGAGTGACACGGCTGCTACTCTGAAATTTGTTTACTTAGGTTTACCTCTGTGCCTGCCAAGGTAAACAAACCATCTCAGCCCACCAGTGGCTTATCCTGATGGCCCAGGAGCCAAAGTTTGCCGACCCCAGAATTATAAGGTCGGCTTATGAATGGGTCATAAAATTTTTCCATTTTTACTTATCCATCTTGGAGGGGTCGGCTTATAAATGAGCCAGCTTATGATTGAGTATATATGGTATTTCCCCTGCTTTGCTTTATTTTATTTGGCAGTGGAGGGAGGGAGGGAACATTTAAGATAGCTGCCATACCAATATCTTCAATATTTACTTTTTCCTACAAGGGCACACAAGGCTATCAAATCATGATCACAAATAAACCTGTTGACTGAAACAAACACAATCTGAATATACGCTGGATTATTTCAATAATGCATTATTGTCTAGATAGGTTAAAAATAAGATCAAATATGATCTGTTTTAAACATCTGAATAATATGATTAAAGCTATTCCTTAAACTTTTCCAGTATTCATATCTAGGAACATAAAATATTTTCACAATACAAGTACATTTACCATGAGCAAATGTTTAAACAAAAGAACTAGAGATCTTAATGAAACACCCTCAGGAAAATGTTTAAACTTTGCCCTTAAGTTTACTTTGTTCACTAATAGCCTTCTATTTCTAGTTGTGAGTAGGAAGGGTAGGTTCAATGTGTTAATAAGAAAAAAGTAATATTTAATTAATTCTGGCTGAACACACATGGTTTAATATACTTGGCAATATCATTCCATCACATGATATGATAATTTAATGGAACTTTTTTATTTAAATTGCTGGTAAGTTTATGAAATTATAAAGCAAATAGGCCATGCACTTGGGTGTAATTGACTGTATAAATGTGTTTTATACTATAGTGTCGGCAAATTAGCCAATCCCTGTCACAAAATCAATTATTATCTAGCTGTTTCCACAAACACAATAGCAGAAATAAAGCATTTATAGAAAAAACAGTGATTGTTAATCTCACATTGTGCATCTTAAAGTCAGACAATAAACATTCATACCCTGTATAATCGTCTTAAGATAATGCCCCAGCCAAATGAATGCACATTTAAAAATTCCTTGTTGCTGAAGGAATTCCTAAAGCGGAGATAGCGATTTTGTTTTTATTTGTCTTTTCCTTTTCAGATCAGTGAAATTAATAATAAATATTTCAGTGAGACAAAGGCTATAAGGCTAGAATAATAGGCTGAATTTTCCAAAGCCTGTTATGTTTATCCAATTTCCACTGGCATCCAATCCCCATAGGTAGCTGTGAAAATATCAGCTCTAGAGCAGAAATTATTGGGCATATTCTACATTTCTTTGTTGTGTGGGAATCAGGTTACATCTTCACTGCTGTGGGGATGTGCACTTCCCAGCTTGAGTTGATCAGGCTAGGGTGCTAAAAATAGCTGAGTGGTCACAGCAGCATGGGCAGTGGCTCAGGCTAGCTGCCCCAAGTATACCACCACCAGAGAGCCTAGGTATGTACGTGGGGGAAGATAGCTTTTGCTGCCACCCATGCTACCAGGGTCACAGTGCTATTTTTAGTATGCTAGCTCAAGCAAAGCTAGTGCACGTACATCCACCTGAGCTGGGAAATATACCTCCCCATTGGAAAGTAGGTATACTCTCAGACACATAAGTGAAGGGTTCTGAATGCATGGCACATATAGGATATTATCCTCTAGTTTTTGTTGAGAATCACAGTACTGTATTGAAGTCATTTGCTTCTCTCTTTTTATACATTTCCTTATGTATAAGCCATATTTTAACCCAGGGATCTCAAACTTAAATCACCACGAGGGCACATGAGAACTAGTACTGAGGGCCGCATCTCTGAAACCTTTTCATACAATGATACAAAAGTATAGTCAATATATTAACTTTTTTAAAACTGTAATGCGAAGAGGGATTTTAATAAAATATAAACACCTGTAACATTTCCTTATGTGGTCAGGAACACTGATGATGATCTACACTAACAGTCTATCAACATAGCTGTAAGGGCAAGAACTTTTTAAAGTAACTATTCATACAAAATACGTTGCCACTTTTAACAAACATTCATCCCAACTATTCACAGCAAAGAATCATAAATGCTGAAATTCGTACCTCAGACTGCTCATCTAGTCCATGAGGCCCTGCCCCTGCCCAGCCTCTTTCCACCCCTTCCCTGCCTGCATTCCAACCCCTTCCCCAAAGTCCCTGCCCCAACTCTGCCCCCTCTTGCCCCTATTCCAACCCTTTCCTCTTCTCCTCCTCCTCCCCTGAGCGTGCCACATCGCCGTTCCTCCCCCTCCCTCCTGGAAAGTCCTAAGCACCGCCAAACAGCTGTTTGGCAGTGGGAAGCGCTGGGAGGTAGGCGGAGGAGTGGGGATGTGGCATGCTTGGGGGGTGGTGGGGTAGGAGGGGAGCTTGACTGCCAGTCCGCAGGAAATAACTCTGCGGGCTGCATGCGGCCCACATGTTTGAGACCCCTGGTCTATTGGGATCCTGGCTACTGCTAGGAATAGAGCTGGTGAAAGCAAACTTTTGCAGGACATTTTTAAAAATATGATCAAATATTAAAATTTTTTAGTTGTTGACAAATTTCATCCAGCTATGAATTTTCTGATGAAATTTTTCATAAAACATTTTCATGGGGAGGTAAAAAATTTAATTTCTGATAAAAAAATTCTTCAAAAATCGCAAAATTCTGGAAATTTCAACCTGCTCTAGCAGGGAAATACTGGCAATTTTCTAAGAACTTTTAATTTAAAATTTCTAGAATCCTAAGATAATCCAAACCAGAGAAGTAGAGAAAAAACTTTGAAACAACATCCACATTTTTCAAGGATTAACCTAACCCAACCCCTGGACTGCCTAAGACTTCCCCATCATTAGCCTTGATCTGATCATTACAATCATAATTGACCTTCTCCCAGCTCTTTGCTGAACTGCATAGTGAAGAACAGTGCCTAAAAGGCTGTTTACTCATTATTCATTCCCCTTTTTTTTCCCCACAAAGAAACCAAGGAATAGTTACCCTTTCTGAAAACTGTTATTATTCATCTAGTCTTGTTGAAGTTTTGCAGATTTTGGCATCTACACAGTGATGTTAATGTTCCTGAAAAATGTTGAGGAAACTCTCTTTTTGAGAAAACTTCATTTTGATTAAAGTTCATTTACACCAACCTCTACTGCTGAAATTACCTCAGCTATTTTGTCTGTGAAAACATACTTTCAACTTACCAATGCACAAATGTAGAAAGTAACATGAAAAAAAAACCCAAGATGAGGGACACAAAATGTATTCATGCAGAGAATTTAAAATTCTGTGGGCTATGTGCCTTTAGTATAAGTAATTCTTTCTGTAACCACACTTTCATGACTCTTTATTTCTGATGTAAATAATTTTCAACAATAAGAATAAGATGACATCAAACTAGAGTGTAATGTAGATAATTTTGGGACCACAGTCAGCATGTTCCCTCAACAAAAAGAACATTTGAGAGGTAATTTTGAAAGGGGGAACCCGCTATTTGCCAGTCAAAGTAGTATTTATATCAAATGTGAAGACATCATAAATTGTCTTCCTTCACAATCTGCAAAAGGAAGAAAACAAAATACAACGTGGACATGGTGTGCATATGGATGTACAAGTTCAAATAGTTCATATTGTGTTTTGTGTTTCAATGATGAAGCAATCATCTATGAAATTCTTCCTTACTTTATCTTGTCTTTGAATGAGTGGGAGAGTTATAAATAAAATGTTGTTCAAGGAGGTGTATAAATAAATTGGCATAATTAGGTGTCATAATTAGGTGCCCATTGCTGTTCCAGACACATTTACATAATTGTCAGTGCTAAAATGAAAATAATTGTTTGTCAGAATTGCTTCTGTTAATGCTGATAGTTCCTTACTTAGTAGAGTGTATTCTAAGTGTTTGTTTAAAAAATATTCTAAATTCTGAATGTAGAATGACTGTACCCAGGCCTCAATCCTCAAAAGTGATCCAGGGGGAAAATTTGCCTATTCTAAATTTTAATTAACACAAATATACCTTGTCTGATACCTTTTATCTGATACCTTGGTTGCCTAGCATTTTGCCCTTTCAATATCCTATAAGAAGGGATTTGCTCATGGCACAACACATTGAAGTTATTGTTTTATATATGGGAATGGGCTATCACTTTTTGCTTTATAAGAAATGTAAATACCAATGTACAATTTTCAAAAGACTTTTGAACCGAGAATCTTCAACCTTACACTAATTTCACAGGGGAGCTGCTCCTGATTTATACCAATATAAATGATTGGAGAATCCAGCACTCCTCATGGAGTAAGGTACTCTTCAATGAGAGTAAGGGTGTCAGAATCTGGCTCCCAGTGAGGAATTCAGAACTAGGCCCCACAGGGCACATTACACTAGATATTGTAAGTGTTTACATTTTCACTTTATTGAGAAATATAATAGCCAAGTGTGATAAATAAGTACAGGTGTTAGATACTGGAGAAGAAATTGCTAAATATGCCAAACTATTTGAAGCAAAATGTTTGTGTTATTATATAAAAATGCAATTTCACAGACTTTTGTAATAATCTAGTGTACAGATACATGTAGCCAAGAATAGCTGATACTTAAAAACTTTAGGATCATTTGGAACCATCAGGATCTATCAAATTATAACTATGTAGCTAACCTATGTAGGCACACAATTTTATCTTCATTACCTTGTCCTCTCCCTTCTTTTTTGTTTGTCATTGTCACACATTTTTTAAATCTTGTTTCAGGGCCAATAATAAGTTCTTCAGGGCAAAGACAGTATCTTATTGTGTATTTGTACAGCATCTAAAACAATGGGTCCCCAGTCCTGAACCACTGATCTTTACCTGTGCTCCAAACTACACCAAAATATTAAATTATAAATAATCATTTAGCGACTATAAAGTTTAGTGTAAAAGTACTCTCCTTGGGCAGTTCTGCTCATTAGAATGCTGTTTTGTCTCAATCTTTTATAACTCTCACTTTTGCCCCATCAACAGTAAAAAAGTATGGTATTCATTTCTTGTAGAATTGTTATTAAAAATATGGCTTTACTTGAGACAACTCTATCTACTGTTTTTTTATTTTGTTTCTGTAGAAATATTATTGCTATCTCACTGAGAGTGGCGAATAAACAAACACAAATCTTTGATAAGGGATGGCAAATCTCTTGTCACATGAGTATAACGTCCAATAACCTACTGAAAAATTGTTAATCTATCTGCCCAGAACTGGCACAATAAATAAATCCAAATACATAAAGCTGGTCAAAATGTTTTAAAATTTGATTTTTCAATCAAATGTTTAGTCCAACTTTCAGAAAAAAAAAAGTTGATTAATCTTTTTCAACATTTTTCAACCAGTTCTACTTATAAATATATAGGCATTGACAGGAAAAAAAAAAGATCCTGATAATGGAAAGCTCTTAACCACCTTGCTCATATTAGCAGTCCATTGATTTTAGTGGCATTATACTTCTTCAGGACTAACAGATTAGAATAACTTTAGTCACCCTAACCAAGCTAACTTTATGGAGGCTCTCAGGATTATTAAAGGTTTCAAAGTAGCAGCTGTGTTATTCTGTATCCGCAAAAAGAAAAGGAGTACTTGTGGCACCTTAGAGGCTAACCAATTTATTTGAGCATAAGCTTTTGTGAGCTGTAGCTTATGCTCAAATAAATTGGTTAGTCTCTAAGGATTATTAAAGATCTCTCTGGTATGGATATGATTTAAGGTAAAACAATAGATGCTAATAGCTCTTAAGTGCCATGCATGAAAAAACCTTTCCAGATGAAGTACTGGTAAATATAACTTTCCAGAAAGAAATCTCAGCAGGGTTGGACCCCTCTAGTTGCCAGACAGGGCATTTTCTAATACTGAACTTCAAAGAAGATGAGGGAGAGAAATTTGGAAGTAAAAAGACACAAAGAACATGCCCCAAAGGATATACCAATTCCAAACACCTAATTTAAGCTTAGAATTGTGCACACAAATTGGATAATTATGCATTAAAATGTGTCCATTAGCCATTTCTATATCCAGTAACCAGTTTTGTATGCACAATTATGGCAACAGCACACACAAATGAGCACAAATTTACATGCACAAATTGTTTGAAAACATGGCCCCTGCTGTGTCTACTCTATCTGATTGAGAGCCACCAGGGTAACTTATAGAGAAATCTTTTAAATGGCTTACTATGGCTTTACTAAAATTAGGGATCTAACTCAAACAGTCCTGATCTTCAAAAATACTGAGTGCCCACTGCTCCCACTGACTTCAAGGAAGGAAGGAACCTCCAGTGTGCCCCAGCCAAGGCTACGATACACAAACATCTTAATTCCCCATACTCAAGTTAATATCCTAACATTGCTCTGTCAGCATAAAACAGCTCTGCATCATCATCAGTGATCACCACATTAGCACAGGTGGAACCCCCCATGAAAAACATATACACATAACAAAGTCTACTTTCATTTTCAATTAGAGCAATTTGCCTAGAATGGCTACCAATCCCGTCTCTTCAGAAGAACGTGATTGTTTGTGCATTTGTTTTATCCCATAAAATAGTCAACACTAGGATTTGTTGGATTTGTAGATCTTTTCTTTCTCTCAAACACTTGCTCTTACTTACTTTCTTCGGAGTTGTACTTCCTTAAATGTAATATCCCTGGGCACTTTCAAAATGTTTATAAGTAGCAATTGTATTTTGTGGTGCCCATCTCAGTAATATCTAGATGCACATAAAATTTAAGAAACACCACCCCCAATTCTTCAGGAGAAGGATTAGGCTCCATATTCTCCTCCAATCTCTGCTACTTTATGAGTACGGGATCTATAAAGCTTGTGGAAGTAACTCATTGTCACTATTTTACAGCTAGGCCAGTAGCAAAATAACTGCTGAAAGGGATGAGTCTTCCACCATGCTCTGAAAGCAGCAAGGCTTTGGCTCAACATGATCTCTTGTAGCAGCGAGTTCTACATTTAATGGCCCCCCAAAGGGAAGACTGTGATGTTGGTTCCTTTGAGTGGAAACCTGTTTCTAATAGCTTTAATCTTTCTGTGGAATGCAGTCACTGTGGAGTAGGGGAAAGGGAAAGGGACAAGAGAGAGCGAAGTGGCTTTTTGAGGTACATCGCTTCAACCCCTTTATGGTTTGAAGGTAAACTTGAACTTTACCTGGACTTGGATGGGCAACGAATGTAAAGCACAGAGTACTGTCAATATATGCTCTGGTTGGCCTGTTCCACTTAGCAGGTGAGCTGTTGAACCATCTGTAGTTTGCAGACTGGCTTTAGTCAGGCAAAGGTACAATATGTTGCAGTAATCAGCCACGAGATGAGAAAAGCATGAATCACTAAGGCTGGGTCCACACCCAAAAAGATAGAACCTTCACGCTGTCCTATCTGGGAACCAAAAACAATGAAGTCCATAAGGAGTCTAATGTTTTAGGCCACCTTAGCAATTGCAGGGTAGGTGACCCCAACAGAGAATAAGATCATATTGCCTACTAGTACTTCCAATTACTTCCCCCTCCCACCACCCATCACCTATTTTTAATCCAGATGCCTATTTCCTTCACTGGGATGGAAAGGGTACTGTGTTATCTGAGCTAGAAGAGAAGTAGAGATACAATAGAGATCACCAGCTTATCGGTGGCATGATACGCAAAACCAATCCATAACTTTAACCTTATGGGATGAATAAAAGAGGTGCTAAAATCAAGTACCATAAAACCCTGCAAGTTTTGACAAGGCGTAGTAGCCTCCTACTGTAACATTTTGATATGAACTCTCTGATATCAAGAAGTGGATGCAGCTTAAAGCATCTAAGTTAGCTGTCCTTTTTATCTGATTGTACTGAATGCTGCCAACAAGTCCAATAGCAATAATATGGTTTCTACCAATATGTTGAAAGCCTGAGTGATAAATATTAACATCAACAAAGAAAGCAGGAAGAGGTGACACCAGAAACCCTATCTTTCTTAGTGTCCAGCCCAGTGATGGAGGGGATTGTAAGGTCTTTGAGTCCTTGTAGTGAACAAATTAATAGATAGTGATAGCATACATTTCAAGGGAAGCAAGGAGAGCAGAGTGAGGTGAAAGCAGAGAAAGTGGCTCAGGTATTCTGCCTCAAGAGAGGGGAAAGAGTTCAGTATTGCTTCAGAGAATAGGAGCACGTCGGAGAAAGGGCCTGTTGGCAGCAAGGGACAAGGACAGCAGAGTTCTGTTGCAGAAACTGAAGAGCATTGCTGGCATAAAGGTAGTGATACTAGCATTGCTCCAATGCCCCCTTTTATATGTCATGACATATAAAATCAATCCTCCTTAAACTGGGGGCATTTATTAACAAAAACAACTATGAAATATAGACACAAAAACAGTCTTCCACACAGATCAAGTTCCAGCTTTGTTATCCTTGTTTGCCAAGGACCACAGACTGTCCAGAATTCTATACAGCACACAGATATCTAGTGGCTGCATAATTTTTAGACTATAAGCTCTCTGGGTCAGGGACTGTCTCTTATTCTATGTTTTTATAGCTCCTGAACATTGGGGTCCCGTTAATACTCCAAGTAAACATGTTACATCTGAAGAGGACTGAATACTATTACTGTTACAAGTGTGAATTGGATGTATTTTGCACAGTGAGCCAAGCAAGGGAAAATTCAGAACTAGTATAAGCAGCACAACGCCACTGAAGTTACTGGAGCTGAATCCACTGACCTATTGTAAGCACTGAAACTGGCCAGCTGTGTTTATATGCAGGGAAGCCTTAGGTGTATCTTGTAGAAATAGAGATGTTAGAAGTGGCTCAACATAAAAGAAAGGGTATTTGTATGTATCTATATTTTGATAAGTATATTGATCAAAACCCAAACTCTTAAAATACTTTCCCTGCTCACATATGAAAAATAACAAAATTTGAGAAAATAAATACCTCCATTTGGAAATTAAAAATAATTTCCAAGTTATACCAATGTTTCTTTAATTATGTTTAAGAAAGAGGTTATATGAAAAAGGTAGTTTGCAATACGAAGTAGTCCATCTTGGTCAATTTTTCCCTCATGAGTAATAAATCCTCTCTATTTGCCAACTCAGCCAACTGATATGCTTGATTGAGTCAAGAGAATTGATAGCTTCTTTGTAAAAAAATCTATTACAGAGCAGATCAGCATGGCCATAATCTTAGGATTCTAAACAAACTCTTTTTACCCCTCCAAAAAGACCTCACTGGCAAATGAATCTGGTATTTTTTCAGGTTGGTAACCAGAAGTTACATTTATATTTGTCTAGTGGTTTCCCCCAAGTTCCAGAGTAATAGCTTAAAAGAGAGAAAGACCAGTTTGTGATGATTTTTAAATTAGCATCAATCTCCTTTATGAAAGTACTAAACACTTGTAATATATACCAAGCCTGTCTAGAACAGAAATATATCATGTGCACAGCCCATTCAGTAAGCAATGTGTTGCTTGAAAGAATCAATAGTATCACAATAAATTAAGCCTTACTCATACATTATCACAAAAAGGCTAGTGTGGCTAGGCACTTCTAATTGATCTTCCCTGACTGCCCCTCCTCCCCATTCTGTCTCTTTTGTTTGTGGGAAAGCTTGTTCCTCAAAGAAAATGTTGGGTGTTTGGGGCTGGGAGGGGTTATTAAAAACAGGAGACCCAAAGCACTGAAAAAATAATAATGACAAGAAATATAAATATTTGTGGCTGCTATCGATAATATCCCTTCATCAGGACAACATAAAGCGCTACGCCCTCTTCAAAGGGCAAACTCTGATGACAGGAAGTTATTGATATTTTCAGCTGTGTTGGCTTTATCACATCCACTCTACTTAGTAAGTGTGACGGACACTCCATGTCAGGGATTTTGATGTCGTTCATGCTGCCAGGCTTTGAAGATGATATAGCTATCTTTCTTGCTCCACTTGGGAACAAAGTGTACAAAGAAATTGCATGGTCACACTGTTCAAAGTTAAATGCCGACTGGAAAAAAAAAGTTAATGTGCCTCACTGCAGTATTCGCTCTTAGCATTCAGTTGCAAGCTTTGAAAGTCCCATTTAAGTATCTCTTTTTTAAGATAAATACCTATTAAGTAATGTATATGCACAAGCTGAAGTGTTAAATGGTTTGTTGAAACCTATTAGAGTACACAAGATGATAAACATAAATTATAGCTAATATACTGCACCAGTGATTTTTAAACATAAAAATTACTGACACTGTAAAAACACACTTGAGTCATCGTAGCAGCATAATAGCACTAATCCATGTTTATCCAACCGTGCACTTTTCAAAAACAACACAAACCTCTAATAAATGCTTTGGCTTCACCTTGACAACTTATATGGGTTATTGCCTCGTTCATGCCTGGATAACCATGTGTTATGACTTAAATGTTCTTTAATATCAATTTATGCCTTGAAGAAAAAAGATTGAATAACATAGTGTACATATGGTTCAATTTATTACAGCAAAACAATCATTTTAGTTTGAAGATATTTTCTCATGGTGCATATCATAGAAATCTTATTCAATAGAGCTCTCAATAAACCAGATTTTTTATGTCACAATAAATGAAACTAAGGCAGCTAATTGTTGCTAATATTCTGAATAGATGAGTCTATTTGGCTTTCTTGTCAATCAAGAAATAAATTCCTTAACACTTCTGTATTTCTGGATTCTAATGTCTCTAATTGGATTTTACACTATCTGATTAACGAGGTAGTTTATAGACTACTGTAAAAAAATTTGATACTTAAAAGGGGAAGAGGAAATTGTAGGCTGTCAGCATTATGGAAAAGGCCAAGATGACATTGAGTAATTTACCGTTTTCACAATGACAACAAAAAATTTTTAAAACCTAGCCAATGCTGCCTCATTTGTGGTATTCTTACTGTGTGTTTGTGATACAAAAAAAGACCCAAGAGTGCTGTTCTGAAGAAAATTGAAATATGCAATAGTATGTCCTGAAAATAGATCGCACTTTTAGGAAATGAAAACAAAACAAAAACAAAACAAATTTGAAATTTGAGTTAAAAACAAAAGCAATATATGGACTTAAAATTTAGGTCCAGTCAGACAGACGAAGTGATAAATAAGATTCTCAGAGAAACATGTACAAGCAGGTGGCAGAAGGAATGCAGCAAAATAGCTTTGTAACTTCTCCAACACTCATTTTCTGCAGCTAGATTGCCCATCTCATTTTCTTGAACTTTGCAGTTTTTCAAAAGGTGGTTAAGAAAATCTCCCAGGCAAAAAAATCCCATTGTATAGAAGAGAATGCAGTACTCAACAGTGTGCTGACTGTAAGTATGTCTGTTATGATGTAACCTCTATTATAATGGTGAAGTAGACTGGCTACAAACTCACTGAAGACTATTATTATAGTGGAAAAGCAGTGGCAGCGAACACTGTAGTTAGTTGAGATGGAAACTATTTCACAAAAAATCCTATTTGCAGACCATCAGAACTTTGGGAAAGATTCACCTTTTGGACAGAAATTGTTTGTGCAATTTTCTGCCTAAAGTTTGAGTAAAAATAGTTCTTTCAGAAAAGACTAAAAATGCTTATCTGATTTTAGTAAAATTCTTGTGATTCTTCTTCAAACAGTCCTATAGCTGAAAGGGCTAAGGTTTGAAAGCTGCAAGTTAGTATGGAAATAGTCTCCAAAGAGAAGCAATGCACAGCCTTGTTCTGGAAGGAACTGATTTTGATTTCATCAAGTTATGAGCATTTGAAAAATCATATGCAAGAAAGAAAATAATGTACCAAATCCAACTCATATTGGAATCTGTGACAGAGTGAATAGGGCTAGCACTTGAGCCAGCACTCAGGTCACTGTTAGTAGTAATTACGTTCCCCAGGAGAAGGCCTAATTGGCAGAGGTGTACCTGATTAGTAGGACAGATTGGGGCTAGTGAGTCAATGAGCCCATTAACGGGGAAGTGTTGTACAAAATGGCACAGAAAGGAGTTTTCAGGAAGGCCTGATCTACACTAGAAAATTAAGTCGGCTTAACTACATTGCTCAGAAATGTGTAAAATCCACACCCCTGAGTGCCATAGTTAAGCTGACCTAACTCCCAGTATAGACCTAGTCCCAGTGTTGTGGTTAAGGTAGCCATCCTGGACCAGACGGGCCTGTCCAGAAATATAATGCCAGAAATTTAGAGCAGCAAGATGGCCTGCAGGAATATGGCCCCATGCATTTGCACAGAAGTCAACAGATTGAACCTCTCACTGGGTAAGGCCAGATCCTTGAACTGTGGGGATGATTGTGGGCTCTGTGATTCTGGAACACTTTCTTCAAAGTCTCCCTGAGAATACCCAAGTATGGGTGAGGCAGCACCAGTCAGTTCATCTGGATGTCACAGTTAAATTTATGAAGGAGTTTGCAGGGCACCAAGAAGAAGAGGGAAGAGCCCTGAGGAACTCTGTCAGGGACTCATGCCACAGCATGTTTGCAATGTGGATGTGGAGGACACATAAAAAGAGAGACTGTCTATAGATGGACTGTGGGTTTACACAGTTGTGTGGTTGGGCCAAGACCTCCAGGTAGGGAAGAGAAAAGAAAATAACTACTGTCTCGGTAACAATAGGGAAGAAGCATCAAAGGAGTCTAGGGAAGACCACTTCCTCCTGTTCACTAATCAGGCGGCAGTTAGTGTAACCCCACTGGATACTTCCTGGTGCAGGGGTCAAAAATCAAATGTGCACATGGGGACAAGAAATTCTGTCCTATGGCAGAGGTGCATCTGGAAGTCAAGGGAAAGCTTCAGTGGTAACATGAAGGGGTAGTGGAAGGACTGCAAACCTCAACTAAATGAACTAAAACAAATTGCCACTTGTGTACTTATTCAGACCTAAGTGGGACTACTCAAACCTCTTAAGTCTGCAAAATTACACTGGTAGTACTGAGCACAAGTTTTCTTGCTAGATTCCAGTATTTTCCATTTCTACTCAAGATGGAAATACTGCAAAACAGCCTCCAAGAATACTATTTACAGGAGAGTTTTTATTCTGTCTCTCAGGTACTTATTTAGTCCCAGCTACATAGTAGTAGTAGTAGTAGTAGTATCATCTAAGCACCTCACAATCTTTAACGTATCTATCCTTAAAACAACCCTTTGAAGTACAAAGGTGCTATTATCCCCATTTTACAGATGCGGAACTGAGGCACAGAGAGAAAAAGTGACTTGCCTGCAGTCACACAGGAAGTCTGTGGTGAAGCAGGGCATTGAACTCAGCTCTTTTGAGACCCAGGTGAGCATCCTAACCAATGGACCATTCTTCCTCGTCTTCCTTATTGTATCTGACCAAGTTGGCCAGTCCCTTTTGGACAGGGAAATGAAGTTGAATTGGAAGAGTTAATAGGAATGCATGTCTGGAAAAACACAGGTAACATGCCGGTTGAATGGAGCACATGTGTGTAAGTATATAAAGTGTCAAATGTCAAACTGGGTAGGGCATATGCCTGGTCATGGTGCTAAGAATGGCTTTGATATTTGGTGATAGGGAACTTATTGTTGGGGGCTGAGATGTTTGCCAAACGGTAGAGGAAGGATTTGGCAATGGGAGTGGAGGTAGACTGGCCCATTTGTTTGGTGGACAGCCAGAGGTATAAGCAACTATAGGTTAAGTACATTCACCATCAAAAAATATTATTCTTTCTCTTTAAAACTAGGCCTGTAAGAAAACTGCAGACTTCTGTGACAGTTGTTGCCTCACACTTTTGCCCTCAGTACATCTTGCCGAAAGGACATTTAATGAATGTTTGAGAGTTACTGCTTTGTCTTCCCTGTAGCTCATGATGTACTTTCTGTTAGTCCACAGTTATTTGCTGAGATCACAAACGTTTCTGTCCTTGCAGAAGAACATTTTGTAACCCATTATTCTGCACCACACAGTACCCAGAAATGGGGGTGCATTTATGGGATAAAGAGAGAAGATTACCTAATATACATAGAAAGGTATACAGAAAAACACCTTTTTTACTCTAAAAAGATTTTTAACAGTATATTAAAATGTTATGCTTATAATTGATGCTTTGTCACTGTCCCCTGTGAAGCACTACCCATCTGCATATGGTAACTCTTTTCCTTTTTTTAGTATGAAAAACAGTTCTGTAATCTGTTTAAAAGTTTACAAAAAGCTGTGAAGTGCGAATGTCATTGCAACCCAATGTACACAATTTTTCATTTCATTATTTATGGCTCATTTTAGCAGATTTTGTGATTATGTTGATCATTTAAGATTTGCAATTCATTTATGAAAAGGTAGGACTATATTTGTTGGTATGTGCTGAATGACCATTTTACCTGCTTGCCTTTGCAATTTTTTTCTTTTTATCAACTTCACTATTAAATGTTGGACACATGTACAAATAAATATATAAATCAAGAAAGCTCTCTATCTAATGATAATTTTTGAAGAATAGGGCTTGCAATCCATTTTTCAGTGTGTCCTAGTACTAAGAGAAAAAGTTGAACTTGTCGACGTTATAATTTTTCAGACCCACTATTCCCAATTAGTGCAGCTAACATTGGTGGAAGCTGTAGTGTAGACAAGGCTCAGCATTAGAGATGTGAAAAATGGCAGCACTGACAAAACCAAAATGATGGGATCTCTCTGAAGTGGTAAATTACTTCTTGTCCAAGGATATTTTCTTCATCTACTTTTTATTTGTGATACAAACAGTTCTTTTTATTCCTATGAATGAAGATGGATTAACAGCAAAAGTAGCCAAATTGACATGTGTAGCTTCATTTCAGGGCTCCAGCAAAATATAGTTCTGTATTCCAGTCCCAAGCAAGCTTTTGCTCTGAATGCTGCTTCTCACTTCTCTCGGTCTCTCAACTCCACTGCAAACACACAAACTCCTTAATCAAACATGAGTTCACTTGTCACTCAAAAACACATTATAACTAGCCCAGCCAGGTGTCAGTCAAAAGCATACTAGAGCTGGCGGGGGACAACACTCGGGGGCAATGCAGGTGTGTCCTTTCACCCATCTACAGCTGTTTTGCACGATAAGAGGAAAACCATTTGAATAACTTTTCTTGTCAAGCAGAAGACATTGGACCAGATTCTTGGCACCTTTACTCTAGCAATGCAAAGAGGCCATGAAGTTGTATTAATTATTCCATTGATCATTCCCTCAAGCTGGAGGCAATCACTAGGTAGTGTTGGGCTATACTATCTCTACCCCAAGCACCCAGTGCAGGGGAAATGGACAGCTGAAATGGCCTCAAGGCTGCTCTAACTATCGGCAAACTAGGCAGCTTCCTAGAGCAGCAGATCTGCCTGGCTGTATGCCAGGTCGCAATATCACCCACTTAAATTTGGGCCAGCCATCCGTCTTCCTCCCCCTTCAGCATGATGGAGGGCTGGCCACGTGAAACCTGTGTGAGTGCCGGTGTGAACCATCAGAAGGCTAAGGCAATGCCAACCCTCCCCCTGGCCAAATTGAGAACTTCTGTTCTAGGCATTTGGAGGGGGATGGCATTCTCAAGCTTTGCCTAGGGTGGCAGATTGTCTTGAGCTGACTTTGGCTTTTAAATTGTGTCTTTCAGTCCTTATTGTTCTCATTGTTAGGGAACCACAGAAACAGCCACCTTTGCCTCTACTCCAGCCCTGTACCAAGCACAACTCAGCCAGGACACTGGATCCAGACTTTTAACTGTTAGCTGCTAGTGGTCTCCCAAGGGGATCTGCTTCTGAACCTTCTCAGAGAGATACAGGGAAAAGTTATTATTTCCATATCTTCACCACAACAATAACCTGCCAAACTGCACCCAGTTATTTTTACAGTGTGTGTAGACTGCGTATAGGAGCTAACTGATTTTGCTGAGCAAACACACAGATATTAGGAAGTTGCTATAGAGAAAATAAATAAGGCTGAGGCCCAGTCTGAAGCTCTGGATCCCAAATTCACAAGGGTTCATTAGTTCATTAGACACAATTTTGTGCCACCTTGTGGTAAATATAGGTTATTACAACATTTCAGAGTTACACCACATTTCTCTTGTATTCCCCATGCCTTAAGGGGCTCAGCCTCAAAGCATGTTCTGGCTCCTGTTAAATGACTTTTTAAATTTAGGAACCAATAAATAGATTTGCACAACTTTAGCTCTTATGTACTTTCTATATCAGTGAGATAGGCAAATGTTAGGAAGCAAGCATGAGTAAAATCAACGGAAAGGTAAGTAAGAACCTTCCTCATACAAAAAAGCATACTGCTTTTGTCATAATAGCTAAGGCTGAAGATTTAGCATACAGGGATCAGAGATATGTCAGTTCTATTAGATAAAAGTATTGGAATATTACAAGCTGCAAATCCCAAAATCACAGGCTTCCTTGCTAGATTTTTACTACTCATTTCTGGTCAGGCTAGAAATACAGCAACTCTCTCACAGTTTTTTTGGCATTTCCTCTCAATTCTGGAGAATACTTAGATATTATAACTTCAAACATAAAATCACAACAAGCTCATTTGAACATTAAGTTTAAAGGGAAGTTTAAAAATTGCAAGTGACTCTGTCACTCAAAGGGAGGAGGTGGGAGAATTCCAAATACAGGGAGCAGCACAAATAAGAGGTTGGGTCTTTCCCTCACTGAAGGTGGAAGAGTGGAGAGGAGAAAGTTAGCAGTCAGGATTGTAGCTGGATGCAAGTTCAGTGCAGTAGTGCAGAGTGAGCCCAAAGGGAGCTCTGAATACCAGGCAGGAAGATTAACTGTCCATTTTAATATCTTGTTAGCATTTGTTTCTGCTAGTAATAATTTAGTTTCACATTCAGAAAAGCAGAAACTATATTAAAAATGTTTACTATGTTGTCTTGAAGCCTGGAGTGAATTTTAATAACTAAGCACTAAACTACTGAAAATAAAGAGTTATAATAGAAACGATGATACAAAACTTTAATTAAAATATTGCAGTGATATAAGCAAAATATTGTACCTTATCAAATAATAAGCAAAGGTTGAGTATTCCTTGGACAGCTGCAAATATGATGTGATGGATGGAACATTCATAGTGTTTGCATGCTCTTTTTCCAGAATTAGTTACAAAACATCCCACTGGATGGCGAGTAGGGGAAAAAAAAATGTATTTACAAGAGAACAGTGATGTTAGAGACCAGTTGTTGCAGATCTACCAAGCAGTGCAAGATACCAAAATATCACAGGCCAAAACCAAAAAAGGCCCCAAAAAAACACTCCATTACTGCTAATTGTGTTGACTAGTGGGTAGTAAGGAGTAACATCTTTATGGTTGACATAGAGCTAGCTCTAACTGTAGGGGACCAAGGACTAGGCCTTCCCATGTAGCAGAATATAATTTCCCTACATAATTATTTGATTTATTCAGCAAATTATGAGATCGCACCCTTAAAAGTGTAAGCCATGTTCCAAAACACAGAAAAATTCCCTCCTTGCCATGAATAATGGACAATCTAAAGCTAAAGGGAATGGGATCACTCTATACAGCATTTTGCGTGTGTGTGTGTATGTGTATGTTCCTGTGTAACAAATAATAATTAGAGCTGGCTGAAAAACGCAAAAGTAGTCTTATAAAAACAAACAAAAAAAATCACAATTGCTTTTCATTGTAAATGTTGAAAATTTTCAAAAAACCAAAAACTGCTTTGGTTTTGGTGATTTTTCTCTCCATTTTTGAAATCTAAAACATCAAAAATGTTAGCTATCAAAAAAAAAATCATTTAACAACTCCCCCCCCCGCCACCTTTCTATAAGGTTTTTGATTTGAAAATATTTGAACACATAAGCAGCACAAATGCAAAAAAACACCAAATTATCTATAATCCAGTGTTCATGAAAATTTTCATTTCAAGAAAAGGCCAATTTTTAGATTAAAATGACTTCGTTATGAAAAATGTTGACTAGCCTTAATACTATTATGGACAATTTGTAACCAGCTACCTAGCGATTACTGGTTGACTGATTTCTACATGGTGTCCATGACTAAAAACTTGCCTATTGCTTAGATAACCAAACAACCTTTCTTCAATATCTGAAACATTTTATGTAATACAGAGTAATGTTCATAAGTATAGCAAAGGAGAAATGCTCAGGTATCCGTATCCTTTTTTTCCTGAGTCCAAATTGATAATTTTTTAAAAGGGGGTTCATTTAGGTATATGGGTGTGTGTTGTGCATGCATTATATCATTTTTACTAAAGGGGAAGTGGTAGCAAACCCTAAATGGAAGATACTTAATATTTTCCCTTGTAAAAATATGTCCAACTTTATTTTTTATTTAAAGGTGGGATAGTTTATATATATATTATACACACACATGCAGTAGCATTGATGAGGCCAGTTTTCACATTTTTGCATATTTATGGTATAACACTGCCCTTGAGCCTTGACTCCAGCTGGGACAGATGGTCTTCATGTAGGACAAAATGGGGTCTGGGCAAAGGTAGATGCCTATATTCCTAGGGAAAAGTCCAGGCTCTGATTCAAGTTAGAGCAGCCTTGGGACTATTGTAATTTACAGCTACATATAAATGTCCCCCATTCTGACTGCTGGAGAGCAGAGTGCAGAACATCCTGTCCATGTTCCCTCCCTGACACTGCCTCTTCACTAGAGCACACCTCCTATAGTGAATATCTGCCTCACTATATTTTAAATAAATTGAAAAATATTTTAACTATTTTATGTATTATTGTATTTTATATTTATATTACTGTAGCACTTAGGAACTCTAGTCATGGGATCCAAAATCTGGCAAATTTTATTATAATTATGTATGTATTACTAAATCCACAACAAATGTGTAAAATACTGCATCTGATGAAACATGATATATATATGTATATAATTAAAAAATAACATATAGCTTATTTTAAAATATCTTCATCCACTGGGCTAGCCTTAGTAGTTAAATCTTTTTGGCAATGTGCTAAGAACTCTAGCTCAGAAGATCTGGAAATTGTCTACAATATAAAAGTCACAGGTGTTAATACAGTCCATGTAATATAGGTAGCTATTAAATTTGGAAAGAAGCTTGCTTGATAAGCAAACTAATATAATTTTATAGGCTGAGTTTGTACAGGAACCGTTGCAGTTGAGATGCGTGCTGCCTGTTTTCTGCTGTCCTAATTATTTTCTCTCTTCCTCAGTATGGTTCCCTCTAGTGATTCTTGTAAGGAAACTGGCTACCTGATCCTTTAATCCGACTAACATTTTACAAAAGAAGATCCAAATTAGTTTTGCTTAAATGCTTTATGTGCATTTGGGCATCGTACAATGGTGGTTGAAATATGAAACAGGTAAATTCAATGATCTCCTTGGAAGAATTTCCTACCTGGGGGAACTAATGTGAAATAAGAGTTTGCATACTTGCTGCTCCCCCCCCACTAATGCAAACTAGTGAACCTGGAAGCTGGTTGCCCTATATCCCTAGTGTCAGATTTAGTAATAAGCACTGCAATGAGTGTTGGAGAGAAGACTAACAGAAACAGGTCTAGCAGACACTGTTACAGTAGACATGTCTGTTACGAGTGTATCTCATTATGCCTGCAAGTTTGAGAATGGTGTGACAGGGAAGAAGTTAATACTTTAATGTTAAACACAGAGGGTGCTTACTCTAGTTGTTACAAGAGAGCACTCAGCACTATAGGACCTACTATGCAACTGACTTGCTGCGTGGCCTCATGAGAATTATCTCTCTGTGTCTTAGGTTACTCATCTGGAAAACGAGGGTGATGCTGTGATACTTAGCTACCGTACCATACAAAAGTTTTGAAAGGCTTATTGTTTGTAAAAATCATTTGCATGTTTATAGGGTAGCAACTCTGAGGGTCCCAGAGAGTTTATTATTAAACTTAGTGTTAATAAGTTTAAGCAAACAAAACAAAGATAATGCCATTTTAAAAGTACAACAGTCTATTAAGTGGCCCTTTTAGGAGACTGTCCTGAATCCTGAGATTAACTTTTTCACTATTCATCTTGCAGAAGAATGATACCACCTGTGTGAGAAGCAAAGGCAAACAGAATTTAGTTTGACTTAGCAGGATACAGCAGAGCCACTTAACAGCAATCTGGACAGTAACTCCTTCCCATTAACAGCAACATTGTGCTGGGAACGAATCCCAGTCCGTTCACTTTACTGTTAATGCGACTCAAATGCTGGCAACAGCATGCCACTTCCTAACAGTAGTTTTCAAAAAAAGGCCCCGGCTGTAAGTAGGTTTAGAGGCAGCAGCCAGGGAAGGACGCACTGGATGGTGCACCTGTCGAGTCCTGGCCATAGGCCAGGAAAGGAACCTGCCTGTAGCCAGTGCTCAGCTGATCCCAGTGCTTCCTTCTGGGGCTGCAGCCCCAGAAGCCTGCCTGTGCACAGGCATGGCACAGGATGGAAGGGCTGCAGGCCGAGAGGGGAGTCTGCCAGCAGGGCACAATACCTCTCCTTGGGCTGCTCTGGGATGTGCTAAGCCCCAACCCCCAGAGAGAGCATGGAGAGGTACCATGCATGTCCGTGGGCCTCCAGGACCTGTGGTCCCTGTAAAAACCCCCATCCCTGCTGCTGCTCTGTCCACAGGCAGGCTTGCAAGGCTATAGCCAGGGAAAGCACATTCCAGCACTTTCTTCCCTGGCTTTAGCTCTACAAACCTGCCTTCTCTAATTAGCAACTTTTTTTCTGGCAACCAAGGGGCTGCTATTAAGTGGAATGTATTGTACTCGTTCTAAAAGGGCTTCTAAATTTAACAACCGGCCAAAAGGGAGGTGGAGGCAGAGGCGAGCTGGGGCGGGGAGCGGTTCCCCTGCACTCCCCAGGTTACTTGCTGCGGCGCGGGCGGCCCTCCTCACGCCCCCCCGCCCCAGCTCAACTCCGCCTCCACCTCATCGTGCCGGAGCACGCAGCTGCCGCTTGCTTCTCAGCTCTCCCAGGCTTCCCGTGCGAACAGCTGATTCGCAGAGGGGGTGGCATGTTCAGGGGAGGAGGTGGAGTGGAGGTGAGCTAGGGCCGGGCGCGGGGCAGGGCGGGGAGCTGCTGGTGGGTGCTCTGCACCCACCAAATTTTCCCCATGGGTACTTCAGCCCCAGAGCACCTATGGAGTCGGCCCCTAAGGCGCCACTTTTGGCCAGTTGTTAAATTTAGAAGCCCCTTTAGAACCGGTTGTCCCGTGGCTTCTAAAATTTAACAACCGGTTCCAGCAAACCAGTGCGAATCGCGTCCAGCTCACCACTGTTCCAGACAGAAGGGAGATGATTGTGCACCTTCCTGCTTGTTTATGTAGTGTATCACAGAGGTGTTGGCCATCAGGATATGCTCTGTGGGATTGTGAAGAACAGGTAGGTTCTTATAGCTCTGCGCTCTAAGACACTGAAGTGGACCCCATGTCTTCTGGTCCTTTACATTCATAGATGGTCCAGATGGGTTTTCCAACCTGTCTCTGTCCCATGATTAATGTCTTTGTCAGGGAGGGGGAAGAGAATGGTACTCCTCCATGCACATTTCTGCGTTTTCTCTGGGTAAAACCACAACTTTCATGTTCATATCGTGTTTTTTCAGAGAATAGACTGACCTGAGCCAGAGTTGGAGAGGTTGCATATGAAGCCTGACAAGCTGCGTCATGTATGTGCACACGGACATAGCCAAGCAACCCCATACACAGCTGCACCACTGGTGTCAGGTTTAATTCTGTCCCACATACAAGCAACTGCATCAACAGGAACCTGTTTTGGGGAAGGTCAGCGGGAGTCAATCAGGCCTATGAATATTATTATCTGTAATGGTAGGAGATACTATGTTTTGTAGTTTACTAGGAGGCCTAGCTGAAAGAACAAGGGGAGGATGAATTTTAAGGTTGCCCGCCTTCTGCTGGGATCTGCCTTTGATCAGCCAATTGTCCAGGTAAGGGTAGACATGAATGCCTTTCCTTCTGAAGTGTGCTATTACTACTAAACATTTTGGGAAGGCTCTCAGTGATGTGGAAAGTCCAAATGGCAGTATCTTATACTGGTGATAATTGGGCCCCACTGTGAATCTTAGGCACTTCCTGTGCATCGGATGGATAGCTACATGGAAGTACGCATCCTGTAAGTCGCAAGCCACAAACCAATCCTGAACCTGAAGGAATGGAATGATGGAAGCAAACATTACCATCCTGAATCTGAGTGGAGTATGAATTTGTCTCAGATATCCTTAGGTCTAGGATAGGGCAAATAACACTTTTCTTTAAGATAAGAAAATATCTTGAGTAGCCTCTTCCCCCTTATCCTGCAGTACCTTTCCTATGGCACCTAGACAATGTAATGATGCCATTTCTGATTGTAACAGGCTCTTATGAAGAAGAACAAGAAAGAGTGGGGGTTAGTGGATCGAGTTGTATGTGGTAGACCTTGACAATGAGGTCTAATGCCCACCTGTTGGCTATGACAGCTGCCCAGGCCTGGCGGAATGGGGCAAGGTAATTCTCAAAGGTAGTGGTAGGCTTCAGATCTGCTCCAGTGTGGCTCCCAACACACCTGTCAAATCTGCTGCCTCTAGGAGTAGGCTGGGTTAGTAAGATAAGGACATGGGTGCCCTGGAACACCTAATTTTCTTCCTTTGCTGGAATTCATGATCTCAGCTCCAGGACTAAAAAGGCCTTTGCTGGGCTTGATACTTGTAGGACTTTCTCTATGGAGCCAGTGTGTAAATTCTCAGGGCCCACAGTGTAGACTTTGAGTCATTGAAAGAGTGCAGCGCTTCATCTGTCCTCTAGCTGAAGAGCTTTTTTTCCTCAAAAGCACAGGTCCTCATTTGTAGCCTGTACTTTGTGCATGATGTCCGGAGCCACAACACCTGCCTCACTGTGATGGCTGTAGCCATTGACCTAGCTACTGTATCAGAGGTGTCCATGGCCATCTGCAGCAATGTTCTCATAGCCCCTCATTGATGGTCTTTCATTTCAGACCTACATTCCTGCAGGATTTTTGAAAGAAAAGATGACCTCTCTTCCATGGGGTAATTACATATGGCAGACAATGTCTAGTAGTTAATCACTGGAAGCACCTTATGAAAAGGCCTTGTGCCCAAACAGATCTAACTTCTTAGGGTCCTTGACCATCAGAGTGCCTTTAGAGGATTTTTATTTTCCTTGCACTACGGAGGTGAAGAAGGGTGTAGCTGGGTATAGAAGTGCTCACAACCTTTTGGGGGCACCTGATACATTTTCTCCATGGTCTTGGAGATGGGAAGTAGTATGACTGGGGTCTGCCATAGATCTTTAGCTCTTTCAGGCTCCCCTCATTAATGGAGGGCAATCCTAGTGGGTTGTCACACTCATAATGTCAAAGAGCTTGTGATACTTTTCCTGTATGAACATAATCTCAATGTCTAGAATCGTCACAGTTCTCCACAGGAAGTCCTGGAAACGCTCTGAAGTCATCGATCACTGGCATGGGAGCTCCTGTCACTGTCTTGTCCACCAATGAGGAGGATTCCTTGAGTGGATATGGAAATCATTGTTATTGTCCCTCTAGCATCTTCCACTTTTGTGGGCCCATGTCCAGTTCCAATGTGGGCAAAGCCACTAGGGAGAGGTATTTCCTCTTTGTAGGCATGAGGGAGAGTGATCTGAAGGGTTGAAAATGAACCAGCTGAGGGCTTCTAAGAAAGTAGGGGGTTGGACACTCACTGGGTTCTATCTCACTGCCATGAGTGATATGAGGGAACTGTGGATGGGTTGTTGTTACCCGGCCCTTTATGGCCCCTATGCCAGAGCACGAGGCAGCACAGGTTGCACGCACAATCCCAAACACACTGCTATTCAAAATAAATGTGATCTCATACACAAGGCATGTGCACTCCTATAGTGGGATCCCCACCGACTTGTACTCAAAGAAGAAACAGGAGATTTATCCAAGCGTTTATTCGCAGTAACAAAGTTGCTTCTTTAGTTGAACTACCCGAGAATTCACCTGGAAAAATCACAGTATCTTGGTTCTAGTACCCACCCTGATTTTCTTTATGAATTAATTATTTAGCACATCTGCCTTTTTAAAGAGGTGCTGTGTCCTCCACTTGTTCATTTGTGCTGAGAGAAAAAAAAATCACACTGAGATCTCAAGTGTCTCAGCAATTAGTAAAATGGGAAAGATGCTGCTCTAGGATTTTCAGGGACATTGTACTTCATAATCTTCAATCTTGCTCAATGTTATGATTATGATAACTTCAAGTGTTTTTATAACCTTAAGAATGTCAACATGTTTCCATTATCTACAGTGTACATATTATTTTGAACCTACTTCACGCCGCAGAATTTATTAATGCATTTTCTTGGATCCTGATAAAGTGGTCCTTCAATACACTGTGAAGGACTAAAGACCCTCATAGAAATCTTTTACTGATGAGTATTTAAAAAATATTGGAAAATCATTCAGAGGTGGGTAAAAAACAGCACTAGATTTTCAGTGGTTCAGGAGTATTTTTTTTCATAAGGAAACTCGACAAAAAGATGGACATACAAAACACATATAAAGAGAGCACTAAAAAGATCAATATTCACTGACCTTTAACCATTCATCATGTGTATTTTCCATGATGTTTTAAAGAGAATAAAAGAATAAAAGGGGGGAAAAAGCTTTAACAAAGAGAAAGTGAGAGTGAAATTTATTTTATCCTTCTTTGAACTTCATGGGCAGACATGATAGATGACAGCCCTTGTACTTTCAGTGTTTCTGCCTGATAGAAGGGTTAGCTTGAAAAAATGCCTATTATGTAGGGATCTGAAAAATGGATCTCATGGGAGTCATGCCCTTTTACATTATTCTGAAAGTGACCAATGACTAGTATCCAATCTTTCTCTCCCCAGCTTTTAGATGATTTGAAAGTTGATATGGCTGGCCTTAGGCAGGCACTTATTTAGTCATGTCTGTAAAAATGCTTAAAGTGCAGTTCTTCTTTGAAACGGGACTATGAAAAAAATGACTTCTCCTTCCTTTCTGTATTCTGAATCAGATTTGCTTACTTTTGCAATTGAAATAAATTTTTTTTTACTGTTTTTACTCACGTTAACAACACAGAGACAAAACTGCTAAGAGAACAAACAAAATTTGATTCAGTTTTGTGCATTATCAGCAAAATTGTTTACAGAGTTTCACCCAGTCACACCTGGGCAACTCCCCTATCATCAAGAACATTGGACAACTGGAAGATAGTAGGTTAGCCTAAATTACAATAAGGCCCAGATTTTTAAATGTATTTTAGGCAATCAGGAGCATTAATCTCATTGACTGTCATTTGAAAATTGAGATTTAGGCTCCTAAATCAGTTAGACTTTGCAATGCTGTATGCCACAAAGTCTAAATACCTTTAAAAATCTGGTCTTAAGAGCCTAATTTAGTCTTCAGAACTTTTATTACTGGTGAGGCACAAAGAGGTAAGAACCCAGTTTGGGCCCCAAATCAGGGCACTTAACTAGGAAAGCGTGCGTAAGTAGTAAGTGCTGTCCTAAATCAAGTTGCTTTCCTAGATCATAATCTTGACTATCTCAACACAAGGGAAGTATGCAGTACTGGCAGTTAGAAAATCATCTTTTCGCTTGCTGACTGAGGATATGGGAATTATTAATCAACAATAAACAAGTAATGCACACAATGCATTTTTAGTCACTTTTTCAGAGTTCCGCTCCCCTATAAGTACTTGTATCACAGTTTGGCTACCGCATGTCCTTTATACATGATTTCAGATCCACAAAGTATTGAGTACCATCACTACTTTCCATTGAAAAGTTGCCTTTACTTAAAGCTAAGTGAATAATCATCTAGGATTAATTTATTCAACAATTTATTGAATAAATTTTACTTTTAGTTTCTAGTCAAAAAATTCTTAAGCGTATTAGTTATATGAAATTATTCTCAAATTTATTCTGCCAATTGTTTTGGATCAGTAGACTACGAGAATTGTAAATTTTTGCTTAGACTGCAAGCATTTTGGGTCAGGTACTAACTCATATTATATGTACATGCAGTAACTAACACAGTGGCCTGTTAAGGCTTCCCTATTTCACTAGTTTTTCACTTTGCAGAGGTTGTGAGATGATGGGTCTCCTGGCATTTTAGTGCCACCATTTATTTTGGGCACCAACCTCCATTGTTTTCTTACATAAAACAAAACACTTATGGGAAAAAATCATTTACAGTATCATAACAGCGTTCTCTTCCGACTAAAGCAGGTGCAAGAAACTACATCAGTTCAGTTATGTATGACCTCTTCTGGTATACAGCACATCTGTAAATATGTTCCCCAATTCACTATCATAGAATATTTTTCTTGACAATTTATTCCCTGGAGACGAATTACTAATAAACAAATAATTATTTCTATGGCCTGACAGAGCTGAGGCAATCATGGATAACCTTAAAAAAAGAAGTGGGAGTGTTTCTCAATGCGATGGTGCCACACGTCATTACATAGACCATGATTCAGAAAGGTCCTTAAATTCATGTGAACCTTTAGCAGATTAGTAATCTCATTTATTTCAATGGGAGTAGTCATGTGCTTAAAGCAATGTACAGACTTAAGTATCTTGCTGAACTGAGGCCACAGTCTAGCTATGCAAATGTTGATATCTATATTGCAGAGCATAAAGTGGAGTAAGCACAGCTGAATATGGCTCTTAAGAGTGTACAGATGCATTAAAACAATAAGAATATGTCTACACTGACATCAGATGGCCCATCTCAACTGAACTGGGCTACGGAGCTGTTTAATTGTGGTGTAGATGGTCAGACTCAGACTGGAGCTTGGGCTTTGGGACCCTCTCCACTTGCAAGATTCAGCAGTTATAGCCCAAACCCTGCAAGCCCGAGTCACCTGACAAGGCCAGCCCTGGGTGTTTAACTGTGGCGTAGACATACCCTAAAAGGCCAGAGCTCCTGGAGAAGAAGGGACTTTTCACATAGGCTGAGCAACACCGAATGAAGAACAAAAGAATAACCTACCCATCTTAGAATTCTTATAGTTCTCAGCAGCTGACAAAGGCAACATCAGTAAATGGCAATTAAAGTTTGTAATCCAACACCTTTCACCTGAATGAACTATGTGGCAGAGTATTTTGGATAATATAGCAGAAAAAGCAGTCTAGTTTACCTTTTCCTAAAGAGATCTGTTCAGCTTACATCTGCGTGTCCCAGTCCCCTGGGGTTTTACGAGTGCGATGCATCGCTGACTGTAAAAAACAAAACAAAATTATCACATTTTTAAAAGAATTTAAATGGAGTGCTCACTTGTGTAAATTTGAGAATGATTATTTTAAATGGAAAATTGGAGCAGGATCTATGCCAACACATAGATTCACCAAAGAAATCAACTCGGAAAGGCCCAACATAGGTCATCACTCCCAGTGTCCCTTCATCTGGTGGAACAGATGAGTCAGTCATCTAGTCAGCCACCTAATTAATAAGAATATAGTTCATTTGCACCTTAGTACTAATAAGTGTATATTGACAACAAGATTTTCTATTTTAGACATATTAATAAATGTAACTGTATTCCACTCTCAACGAGTGGCATCTAATATTGCACATCCTAGTGAAGGGTGGAGACCGCTGGTATTGATAGAAGCCTTCCTCCCTGAAGAAATTCAGTAGTGGGTTTCAGGAAGAGGAGTTCCCACAATAACAAACTCCAGCAAGTTGGTTAACACCATGTTGTCTCCTTTCCTTCCTTTCCAAATTGCTTGATGTTTTTTAAAGCATGAATCCATCTCTTTAACTTTATTTTTTAAAAAGCCAGGTGGAGCATTAGTCTGAAAAAAAATTAATAATAAAAATAAAACCATCTACTGTAACCCATTAGAAAGTTTTTGCAGAAAGATAGCCAAGAGCACAAGTGGTTTCCTTATACATTACCATTGATTTTCCTCTTACTATGTACAATAGCCCAGATTCACCAAGCCATATTTACCCTTGGTATAATTCTAATTAGTTTAAATTTATACCAGGGATGAATTTGGCCCATACACTTTATCCTGCAAGTAGCTCCTAAATATGAAATCATTTATATCAAATGGTAGTAATTATATACAATTTATGAGGAACTAAAGCAGAAATATAGACATCAGATACCTTCAAACAAGGGGGTTCTTGCTGACTCATGTATTTTGATATCCTTGTCTTTTCCCCACCAGTTTTCCCCAGACATATCAAAATTGGAAGATGATATACTGAGAATAACACAGCATCTGTGATGCTGATTTGGTGGAGTTTTAAAATCCCCACTAGAACTGGTACTCTGGGGAACTATGTCAAATCACAGAGGGCTGGCACATACTATACATGAATATCACCACAATAACCACAGGTCCACGCAAGTACCTGCAAACTCAATACTTGCCCATCTGAGGCAACACTTCCTTCCATGTGAATTTCATATATTACATTAAAACTCTAAGCCCCTTCATATGATGGGACCATTATCTGTGATGCAGCATATGTGTGTATTGCTTTACAAGTAGTAAAGTTGGGAAAAAAATGGCATATAAAGCAGCTGAATATTTTAAAAAGTATGTTCATGAAGGGACATCAGTTAGGAAAACATAATATATAAGTTATCTAGAATAACATCCCTCCTCCTGACCATTTACAAATTTACATGCTGGTATGCAGTGACAGTCATTATGTTCTTTAAAACAGACTCTTGCAAAGTACTGTAACTAAATATTGAACACTTACCACAGTATTCCCTATGCTATGTGTAAGAGAGTACTATGGTAATGCTAATTACATACAAATGGCAAATGTGAAGTTTTACCATGGTGACCACTGTAATCTCAGATACATAACCCAACCCACAAAAAGTTAACTTCATCAATGAAAAATACATATTTTAAAAATAATTCGTTCCTACCATAACAACAATATACAGATGTTTTTATTTATTATTTGTACTATAGGAGCATCCAGAAACTTCAGCTGAGATCAGGGCTCCTTGTGCTAGTTGCTGTACATATGACTGATAAGAGACATTCCATGCTCCTAAAAAATTTACATTTAAAAGACAGACAAAACATGGGTGAAAGGAAGTATTACTATCACCATTCTACTGATGGGGAATTGAGGCAGATAGGTTATCTGGTGTCACAGAAAGTCCATGGCAGAGCCAAGAACTAATTCCAGAACTGGAGTCAGTGATTTAGCTGAAAGGCCATATAAATGCAGAAGTATAAATATTTTGTTTGCTGCTCATTTGTTTCTCTCTCTATTTTTTCTTTTCTTTTTTTTTTCGCTTGACAAAGATTTAGTTTTGCTTTGCTTTTTTTAAAGGAACAAAATGCAAAAGATGGTAGTTATGAGACTGAAGTAACAATGGGCACATAGATTGAGGTCACATGCAAATTAGTTCTTGTGACACCATTTTAGATCAGTGCTACAAAAGGCATCTTACTTTTGCATCATTCAGGGAGTGGTCATGTGACCTGTTTTTACACCAGCAACAAAATTCATTCTTATACATGCATCTCGCAGTTCATAAAAAGTATACAGCACTTTCTATCTGTAGATCTCAAAAAACATTACAAAGCTATATAAACTTTATTATCCACATTTTACAGACGAGGAAGCTGAGCTCAGTTAAGCATAAAGTGGCCCATCAAGTTAGGGCAAAACCAGAAACAGAATCTGCTCTCCAAATTCTCAGAGCTGGGAAATGAATTCAGATTCACCATATATGGAATCACAGGAGGCATTTATTAGAGAAAACAGTTATAACTACAGACTCACAAACAGGCTTCCATGCAGCTTGAGTTCAGCCTTTACCTGCTCTAATTATCAGAAACTACACAAAGACATCTAGAGGTGAACAACATACTGCAAGGAAGTTTATGTCTACACTGCACCATAGTGCAGACCAAAGTGCTGCACTGCGACTGCCTCATGTGGGGGCTACTGGCATGAACTAAAAGGTACCTACTTTGCGTTAATGTAGTCCTTTTCTAACACATTAACGCAAACTAGGCGCCTTCTAGTTCACACCAGTGGCATCCACATGGGTCAGTTACAGCGCAGCACTTTGGTGCGTGCTGCTATTCACACACCCAGTGGTCTGAACTGCAGGGCTGTGTAGACAAGCCCTAAATGTATCATCATACACACTAAGCTAAGGTTCCTTCACAGTTATTTAACTAGAGTGTATCTAGACATTGGTACCTGTGCATGTAAACAAGAACATGTTGCAATATTTATAATTCATTAATATGAATGCGACTATGAAAAGAAACCAATTAGCAACCTTCTAGAGCGTTTTGGCATAGATAGCTAGGGCTGGATGGGCATACAAAATTGTCCTACCAATCCCCCATAGGGTATCTCTGCACTACAAGCTAGGGGTGTGATTCCCAGCTCAGATAGACATACTCATACTAGCTCTCATTTGAGCTAGCATGCTAAAAATAGCAGTGTAGTGGTGGTAGCTGTGGCACCATGCTGCCATGCTAGCAGCCCCAAATACAAACCCGACTGAATCTCATGGGCATATATTTACGGAGGCTAGCACATGCTGCCATTGCCACTACACGTTACCACAGCTATTCTACTATTTCCAGCGCACTAGTTCAGCTAGCACGAGTACATCTACATGAGCTGGGAATCACACCCAGAACGTCAAGTGTAGCCATACCCTCAGACGTGGATCTTCCAGATGAGTATTAAGGCACGTTAACAGTGTGGAATTGGGGAGCTAACACTGATGTCCTCTATGCTGCACTTTCTACTAGAGATGGAGAACCTCAGTCTGCAGAGCTACAGAACAAACCTCGTTTAACTTCCATGCCTTTGTTACAAAAAGGAAAAAAAATCACGTTTCTTTGACACAACATGTACTCCAATATTATCCCTTTTATCTTACACGGTACAAAATAAAATCTTGGCAGTAAACAAAAAATTGAATATTTCATTCTTTTATAATCTACAAAACCACTGCACATCAAATATTTATGAAATATTTTTAAAAATAATATTCCCAGTACATTTATCCATGAAGAATTAATCCCCTATGAACTCAGCATTTCTCCCTTCCTCCCCCCATGAACATTTTATGTCATTTTATAAAAATACTAGAACATTTACAAGATGATACTGGAAGAAATAGCATTGGTGAAAGCTGGGGTTTGTAATTGCAAAGTTAATTATCTTTCCTAAACCATCAGTTGTCACTTACATAGACCAGATTCTAGCAGGCTCTCAGGGGACCGACTTTATTTCATTCCTAATGGCTTGGGACCCACAATTTTGCTGTCTCTGAACATTTGGTCACTGAATGCACCATTTATGGAGTATTGTTTAATTAAGGACAAATTAAGAGAACTGTGAACAGAATTTAATTTCATATACTGTGTAAATTCTTTTAAAGAGGGTACTAACTATAGGCATTATAACTTTTAATTATCCATTGCTTCTACAAGGTATGGACAATTTATTGTTTGCAACAGTTAAGACTTTTGTTTACTCTTTGGGGGATTGTGCTGGCATTGCTGTTTTTGTGCATCATGATTCCCTTAACCCTTTATGTGGCACAATTCAGTATTGCCCTGAGACACATATATGAAAAAGCAGCCATTGGAATGACAACAACAATCCAGGCAGCATATGTTTTATAAAGGATGAGATGAACTCCACAGTATTCCATGGTCAGAGAACTTTTTATGGGATACATATGCCCTGCACAGCAGGGAACCAGCTTCACTGGGCATCCTTGTGCAGTAGCTCACAGCAGGAAGGTGAGAATGGGGATAGTGCTGAAGAATCCATTGCTAGGTGGATCCTTCCCCCACATGGCTACTTCAGCCATTGAACTTAAACACCTTCCAGGGAACAGCACCACACCTATTCCATGTAATTGGTGCGGGGTTGTTTTCCCTTCTCAACAACTAGCCCATTACTTGAGCTGTATGGTGGATGGTATATTTGGCCTTTAGTGCAGCATTAGGATTGGGATTTCAAACACACCAGAATTAGGGAAGAATTATGGTATCCACAGCAACTGGAATTCTACAATATGTTTTGTCTTTCTAACCATATAGCTATTACATCTAGAGGGAAGGACAGGTGTAATTTTATAAATCCAAATGCAAGTGTACAGTATTTCAATTGATTTTATGTTACTTTTGTGTATTATTTAATATTGTTTTGGTTTCCAAGAAGTCAGAAAGGATACCTGATTGCTTTCAAAGGGTGGCAATCAATGAGCAGACACAAGGACAGAATTCTGTATTTCTAGTATACTTTAACAATCATGAGCATGTACACTTTTGAACAGGGGCATTCAATGGCAAAATCAAAGCACAGCTTATAATTCACAAATATAACTACCCAAAATCCCAGCAAAACAATTCGGCGTTCAAATTCCCAAACAGGGCTGTGAGGGCTGCTGCTCCCAGGGCACTTCCACTGCTGTGGTTGTCCAAACTCCTTCCCCAGATCACACAACAAAGTCCTTTGTCAGAAGTGCAGCTGGGCAAATACTACAAACATTTTTTACATCAGTTCAAATATTAAACAAATCCACTTTGTGTCCACACCCTTTTTTGTCATCACTTCTTATGAATATTCTAGCAATGAATTTATTGGGAGGCCAGTTTGCCAAAACAATGAATTTTAATGTTAATCTAGCATGTTCACAGAACTTGAGTTTTGGTTTTATACTTGCATCTGAAGTGCGAGTCTGAGTTCTGCACATCCAACCAATGAACAGACACATACCATACCACCTATGTGTCCAGTCAAAATAGCTCAGCTTTCACATTTTGAATCTTCACAACTGTTCTCAAACAAGCTGGAGACCAAGAACTACTTGAATAATTTAAGTGAACAATTATGAATTATTCATCCAGCTCTAACTAAAATCATGTCCTTGGATGTCAGAGACATTACTCGCAGACACCTATGGTATTTTTGCAAAACAAATTGAAGCAACCAATGAATGAACTTTCAAGTGCCAATGAAACATCCTCTTACAGAAAAGAACTTGTTTGTCAGCCACTGCCCTCACCAATTAACTCAACTCACTACTGTGCACCAGTGTGCACATGTATCTACACTCAAATTTGTCTCTGTCCAACATAATGACCTTTTTACAGTGACACAGTAAAAACACCTCCCGGAATGGCCTAGAGCCATGGTTGACCTACTGAGGTTGAAGCAATGAGAGTGTATACACTATATAACCTATGTTAGCCCTAACCTCAGCAGCTGTCCCATGATGCTGCCATTCCCTACAATAGTGACTGCTTTGGTCACCATTTTAAACTTCACTGCACAGTGGTCACAGGGACCGGAAGCCACCCCACCACCTCCTTTCAGTGGCTCTAGAAATGCCCTTCTCTGACTGCCCAAACCTGCAAGCACACCTAGCAGCTCATCCTTGTTGTGTGCAACTGCCTAGCTAAGCATCCCAACTCCACTCACTAGATGCGCTCCTGTTTGGAATAGGCAGGAAGTATTGGATCTCCTGGATGCCTGCGGAGAAGAGACTGTGCAAGCACCACTACAGACGAGCTATAGACATCGATGAGCAGATTGCAAGGGGGATGTGGGCAAAGGGGTATGACAGGGGTCAGCTACACTGCCATGTGAAAGCAAAGGCACTTTACCAGGAATTCCACAAGGCCAGGGAATGCAACAATAGATCTGGTGCAGCATCAAAGACCTGCTGTTCCACAAGAAACTGCATGGCATACTTCGCAGAGACTCCACCAGCACCCTGCAGACCACTGTGGGTACCTCAGAAAAGCCCAAGACAGAGCCCTTTGTCATGAATGGTGAGGAGGAAAAGGACAATGAGTCCAGCCATGCCATGAGCCAGGACCTGTATGACACTTCACTGCAGTGTAGCCAGCCCTGTCATAGGAGTGCAGATGAAGCTGATGAAGGGGAAGGGATCTCAGATGAACATGCATTTTTCTTTACAATGCTTAAGTTTAAAGGCAGTATCTGGCCCATCCCCAAGATACACAGGTATCAACTTATAGTTTTCCTTATACAAAAAGAGGTAGAGGTACAACAAACTGAGGCAGAGTTGGAATCTGCTTTTCATTCTCCTGTTGGGTTAGGCAGAGGGGTATGGGAGGAGGAGCACTTTGTTTATGTATTTAGGGATGTCCCTTTTATTCTCCTGAGGGATCTCAATGAAATTTTCATGAAGGTACTCTACAATCCTCTCCCAAAAAGTTTCTAGGGATGGCTGCCTTATTTCTTCCTCTGTGGTAGGACACTTTCACACTCCACTCTGCAATGAGTTTGGCTGGCACCATTGCAGCAAATAGGCTAGCAGTATATGGGCTCAGGTGGCTCTGGGATACCAGTAGCAACGGTGTGCTGTGCTTTTGTGATCCTCAGGAGTGAGATATCAGCTAAAATCATCACTGCCTGTTGAAAATAGCATTTCAATGCTATTGTTCTGTATTCATACCCATGAAATAGGGACCAATTTTTGATAGCTTCATGCAACAGAAAATGCTTCCCCCCCTTCTTCCTGGGGGGCTATTTTCACCATGACTGGGGCTGGAGAGTGCTGCTGTATTGAGGCACTCCAAAGCCAATGTGTCAGTAAGAATTTCTCATTACAAAAGTGTTTATGGGACTAAGGGAAGGGACTTTTAAATGAATCTTCCTCTTTCTGTTGTGACTGTAATTTCAACAATACAGTTTTTAATCAACAGTTTCTGATAAGGTGACCTTGACAGGTGCCCCCTATATACCTGCATAATGCCTGATCCTGATGAGGAGGAAAAAGATGACAGCTAGGAAGGGTGTGTTTTGTGAGATCAGTGCTGCATCAGACTGTGAACAAAGGTCTTGGAGGGCCAATATGACTGATGGTATGGAAAAAGACAGAAAGAACAGGAAAAAGGCCCAGAAGACCCAGCAAGACAAGAAGCAGGAAATGCACCAGGACATAATAGGTCTTCTCAGGCAGCAAATTCAAATGCTGGAGACCCTGGTTGACCTACAGGTACAAAAATCCCAGACTCTCCACACTTTGCAGTCCTTGGAGAACTCCATAGTTGCTGCTCCCTACACTGCCCACCATACCATGTGGCATCATGGGGCTCATCAGAACCTGTACCACTCCATGCAGGGGCAACAAGGAAAACCCACAACTTCACATACACTGAGAACCTGTGAAAACCATGGTCAGCACATGGATAGCCACAATGGACCATATTTGTGTACTCAAATGGGTACATGTTTACTTCCTTTCTAATTTTAAATTATCACTCCATTAAGTTATGTTAAAAATTTGTATCACATTGCCCCTGGGGTTTTCTGCATTGTTCCCCCACCCCACTCAGTGAAGTTCTATTTTTGGATAATCTTTATTAGTTCACAACAAATACTAAGGAGTACATAGTGGCAATCAGAGCAACAACTTCTTTTAATTGCACACCAAGCACCACAGAATTCATAGCTTCAGAAAAATACCCTGTCCTATTTATGAATGTACAGCAAGCACTACACAATTCTTAGCAGCATGCAAGCTCCAGGCCCAGAGAACACTGCACCTCAGAACGCTCCTGCGCTGACATTAAAGTACTCTTTCGAAGTCTCCTTCAACTGCATGACTCCATGTTGGACTGTTATAATAGCTCTTGTGTCTCACTGTTCAAAGTCAGCAGACAGCTGCTACATCTCTGCCTTCCACCCTGATGGCAGCTTTGCCTCACAAATATACAGGACACAGCAGGCAGCTATAACCATTGAGATATTTTTCTCACCAAGATCAAATCCAATGAATAAACATGACAGCATCCCTTCAGTCTACCAAAACCACATTCAACTCTCATTCTGTACTTGTTGAGCCAGTGGATGAATATTTCCATGGTACTGTGGAGTTGGCCAGCATACAGCTTCATGAGCCAGGGAAGCAAGGGTGGGCTGGGTTCCCCAGAAACACTATTAGCATTTCAGTATTGCCAATGGTAATCCATAGGTCAGGAGAAAAATGTCTCCATTTGCAACTTTCTGAACAGTTCTGTGTTCTTAAAGACGTGAACATCATGCATCTTCCCTGACCAGCCCACAACGATATCGATGAAGCATCTCCAGCAATGCACAACCATAGAAGAGTAGCAGGAGACAATTAATGGCCTTACACATTTGCATGACCACAGCCACCACTGTGGATTTCCCAACTCCAAAATGATTTCCCACTGATCAGTAGCAATCCCCTGTCTCGAGCTTCCAAAGTGTGATCCCCACTTGCTTCTCTACCATCATGCAGCTCTCACTCTGGTGCCCCTTC
Organism: Dermochelys coriacea; assembly: GCF_009764565.3. Lineage (NCBI taxonomy): Eukaryota > Metazoa > Chordata > Testudines > Dermochelyidae > Dermochelys > Dermochelys coriacea. The sequence continues at coordinate 203,585,574 of NC_050069.1, forward strand.
ACAGGCAGGCTGTGGTGAGCTTGCCACACAGACCCAGGAATATGACTTTTCCTGCATGAAAGTTCTGCAGCCATTGCTTGTTGCCCCAAACATGCATTATGACGCAGTCTCACCAATCAGTGTTCATTTCTTGGAATCGGAAGTGGTGTTCCTCTGTCTGCAGCTGCTCTGTGAATGCCACCAAAAACCTTGGATTATTTTTGCAAACTGTCCTCAATGAAATCCTTAATCAAGAAGATCCCCATTGTTGTGGTACTTTCTATGGATCTGCAAATTCAGAAGAATCATGTGTCCTGTATTTACCATGTTAATGAGAATAATGCAGAGTCCTGCAGACTCCATGCTTCTGTCACAGATGGCAAACACCAAAATGTTGCATTCTGGGAACTTAACCAGAGATCTCTGGAAGTGAGGGGTTAAGTCATTTCTATTCCACAACATATTGTGAAAATTTCCCAGAAGGCATTGCACCTAATAGAAGCACATAGCACCCTGGGATACCTACTCGGGGTGCAATGCACTTGACATGGACAAGCACTCCTGGTGAGTTCACACAGCAGTGATGCAAGCAGCCAAGTATGCACACGCCTGAGCTATTTACAATCTTTGATGGTTGTACACTGACATAACTTGCATCAACCACAGTTTATAGTAGACATGGTAGAATAAAACAGGTGTAACTTTGTGTGTAGGAACAGATTTCAGTTAAACTGAAATAAACCCCCTTTAAACTGAAATAAGTTTAAACATCCACACAAGGGGTTTACACCAGTTTAACTAAACCGATTTAATTTAACCAGTTCATATTTATGTGAAGACAAGGCCTTAATTACAAAGCAATTATAAAATGATACATGCCATGTTTAAACCACTATAAGTGTGTTCAGGCAGGGGTTTATACCAGTTGAACTAAAATATTTTTAAAACTGATTTCAGTTGGACTGGTATAATTTTGAGTGCAGACAAGCCCCACTGACCACTTCTGTAGCCATAGAACCTAGCACAGAGCCTTCAAGCAATACCTGAATCCCTTGGTTAGATTTCTTAAAAGATGAGGAGTATTTAGGGCAGGATATCTTTTCAGGGAGTAGAGAAGTTTGCAACCTTAGAGATCTGTCCCTGGTTTACATAGGTATCTAGATAACCCAACTGGGGTCCAATCCTGCACTCAGACAGGGCTCTTGTTGTGCAATTACATTGGTAGTAAATTAGCACACAGTGTCGGGTAAATCAATGTTATTTTCACATCTTTATCTCTTAACCAATTTTAATGGAGATGCCAAGTTTGAACTTTTAAATCATAACTGTATTTAAATTATCAGATCATAAAAAGCTGAATTATTTTCCCCATATTCAGATAACCATTTCAAAGTTAACTGGATTTTCAACACACATTTCTCCGTGGATAACAAAATCTTAAAAATAAAAAAAATCTACTTTCTGTGCTGAGAAAAAGCATAGGAAAATAATTTCAATACAAAAGCAGTTAGCAGGCAAAAATCAGAGCTGAGAATGAAAGTACCATCTTAACAAAAATTATTGCATCATACCAGGAATCCCATACTATAGGAATCATACAGCATCCAAAACCTGTCAGGTGAGATTTAGAAATATATCTAGAAGTTATTCCCAATTGGAAAGCTGTCTATAATCCTGATACAAACTGTAAAATGTTCATGTGAGGTAGTCCATATGCTAAGGGTAACATATCATTTCAGAGCTGTTTTATTTCTGTTTTATTAATTTTTCCATAAGTCTAGAGACATATATTTCAAATGGTGTATATCAAGTAGACTGTAATCACACAAAGAAGCAATACAGCTATGGGTTATTCTGACAAGTTCCAACATCTCTGACATGAAAACTCCAATCTTTGAAAGGAATAGATGGAAAGAATTTTTGTGTGAAAGCTGACGCAAGAGGAGGCAGGAGTTCAAACACCTTGGTAGACTTCAGGTAAAGAATAAGGCCAATGTATAGAATTGCAAAAGTAGACAAAAGATGCAGATTCAAGCGGAATATATGGTTTTCTTTGATGGAAGAGGAGGGGAAGAGGGTGTTGGGCAGGATTTGGATAGGCACAAAGAGATGGCATCCCCTGTGGCTCTCAGCTACATGGACATACCAGGATGTTTCCCCCTTATAAAGAAGGGCTACAATAGCCAGAGCTAATACAGAGAAGCTGCTGCAGAGTTTGCCAATTGCCTGGTGGAAGAGGGCTTGTCCCTGATATCCCTATGGAAAAACCCTGTGATGTGGCCAGTTAGGACTAAAGATGGGAGAGATAAAGCAAGAACTGACCTGAACCTCTATTGAAAACTCAAAACAATCCAACAGTCAAAAGCATGTATTAATGCCCATAATTTGCTGAACATAAAAGGTTATTGAGGCTAAGTGGCTAAACAGGATAAACAGCAGTACTGTCTCTTTACAAAGCCTCTCTACTCAATAAAGTTAAAACATACCAAACTCATTAAAGAAAGACACAGAGCTGGATGGGGGGCTCAGCCAGGGTGCCCTCCTTTTGTAGTCACTGCTGACCCTTGTATGTCCCTCGTCGATACTAGTTGTACTGCAGAAAGTACTGATCCTAGTTCCAAGTTAGGGAATGCTGTGCTACAGTGAGCTGGGTAGTAGCTCAATAGGGGGAACTAAGGCTTAGCTCTAAAATGAGATGTACAACTTTTTGCAGGTCTTCTGAACCCAGATTTTCATTTGGTTTCAGAGAAACAAACAGAGCTCCAGGTAGGGCTGGTCCAAAAATGGAGGGGGGAAGAGGTAGGAAAAAAGAAAAAAAAAATTGAAGCATTTGCCATTTCACAGAGCTTGAAATGGAGCAATGTGGTTTTCAACATTTTTTGTCAATCTTTTTGAAAAATGTCTACTTTTTGAAAATTTTCAAGATGTCAGTCTTTTAAATCTTGAATTTTAATCCCTCTCCCCTTTTTTGGGCACTGGATGCAATAAAGTTAATAGTATCCAAAGTTTTGTAGTTTATTTGCCCTCTTCATTTCCCCCTGCTTATTGTTACACTTTAACTTTTCAAAACAGACTCATCTTTGGAAAAGCTGTAGAGGCAAAATTACTGAGTTTCATTTTTTCCTTTTCAAAAATTGAGCAAGTTATGAAAAGTGAGAATGGAAAAAAGGGAAAGACTGAAAAAAATGAAAAAAAATCCCTACGTTCAATTGTATTCAGTGGCAAAGGGGAGAAAGGGGGGAAAATCCAAATTTCCAACAACAAAAAAACCCTCAAAAATTTAAATTTTAAACTTAATTGGAAACTTCATTCTGTTTACAAATTTCCTTTCAAAAATTTCATTTTCAGTGAAATCTCATTCTCTGGCGGGAAAATTTTTTCATTCATTTAAAAACAAATCCAGCCAGCCCTAGCTCCAGGTTTCATCTGAATCCTGCAATGTTGTCTGTACAGTACATTTGTACCATATGGAACCCCATTGATTTAATCAAAAGTCTGGGCAAGGGGGTGTACCTACAAAGAGCTACTTGCAGGATTAAGGCCTAGGAATTCATAAGTTTAGAAGATCTAGCTATATTGTACTCTAGACATGCTTTTTAATTTGAACTATCTTTGACAATATGAAAGCTAAACAACTGTTTGTCTGAAGTTCTTTCCAATAGCAGCTTAATGGTAGAATCAATCCAACTTTTAAATACGAGTCAATACAACAGAGATAATTAGATCACGTAAAAAATAAGATTGATTCTAAAATCTGCTGTCACTAGGGATTCAATTAACACAAACGTTTATATTTAGGTTATCTTAACATTGTATGAATAGTACAGTATATATAACATCACTCTAAAATAAAATGCTGTGATGTATATAGAATCATACAATCATACAAGATTAGGGTTGGAAGAGACCTCAGGAGATCATCTAATCCAACCCCCTGCTCAAATCAAGACCAACCACAACTAAATCATAACTGTATTACAATGAAAGTAGTTCTTGCTATTTTACTAAAAATAACACAGGTTTAATCTCTATATCTTTCTTCAAGAGCTACTCAAAATTCAATAAAAAGAACAGGAGTACTTGTGGCACCTTAGAGACTAACAAATTTATTTTAGCATAAGCTTCTGTGGGCTACAACCCACTTCATCCGATGAAGTGGGCTGTAGCACATGAAAGCTTATGCTCAAATAAATTTGTTAGTCTCTAAGGTGCCACAAGTACTCCTGTTTTTTTTGCGGATACAGACTAACATGGCTGCTACTCTGAAACCTGTCAAAATTCAATGTTCTTCATCTTAGCATCCTGTCTTTTACTTTCTCACTGGGATCAGATAATAAATTGAATATAAGCCAACAATGTGATGCAGTTAGAGAAAAGGTTACTATCATTCTGGGGTTTATTAATAGGAGTGTCATATGAAAGACATGGGAAGTAACTGTACTGCTCTCCTTGACACAGGTGAGGCCTCAGTTGGAGTACTGTGCCCAGTTCTGGAAGCCACACACTTCAAGAAAGATGGACAAATTGGAGAGAGTCCAGGGAACAGCAACAAAATTGATAAAGGTTTAGAAAACCTGACTTATGAGATTTAAAAAAACTGGGCATGTTTAGTCTTGAAATACGTTAAGGGCTATTATAAAAAGGATGATGATCAATTGTTCTCCATGTCCACTGAAGGGAGGACAAGAAGTAACAGGCTTAATCTGTAGCAAGGCAGATTTAGGTTAGCTATTAGGAAAAACTATAAGGATAGTTAAGTTCTGGAATAGGCTTCCAAGGCAGGTTACGGAATCCCCATTACTGGAGTTTTTTAAATATAAGTTAGAAAACCATTTGTCAGGGATAATCTAGGTATACTTTGTTCTGCTTCAGGGTGGGAGATGAACTAAATGACATCTTGAGGTCCCTTCCAGCCCTACATTTCTATGATTCTATTATTTTGTGTCTACACTAGAACTGGAAGATACAATTTCCAGCTCGAACAGCCACAGTGTTAGCTCTGATCACACTAAAAACAGAAGTATAGCCATGATGATGAAAACAGTGGAGGGCCTAGCTGCCCAAATATATACCTAGGGTCTCAGATAGGATTGTACTTGGGGCAGCTAGCCCCTTACTCCACCATGGCTACACTTCTATGGTTAGCACATTAGCCAGATCAAAGATAATGCAGGTATGTTTACTCAAGCAGGAAATTACCCCCTTCAGCTCCAGTCTAGACATACTCTCACAGTGGATACCTAGATCATATATTATAGTGCAAGCTAGAATGAAAGGATCTAGCCCACACCAGTGGGAGTTTGTTGGGAATAGAGACTGAGCAAAAACTGAACACTCTATACTCCCCTCCACATCACTTTCCCAGAAGGTACTGCAGATGGGTTCACAAGGAAAAAAGGAATTTTTTGTGCCACTTCCAGTTGCAAAAGAGGGAATAGGAGTGGTGATTTGGATCCCACAGCCGCTCTCAGGCATTCCCAGTGTAGTCTGGGCTGCCACTGTTGCTACGGCAGCATGGGCCCTGCTCTTTAGAACATTCACACTGAGTTGTTATTTTTGCAGGCTGACACATCTTTGAGGTGCAACAGAAGTGAGAAAAGGGAAATAATTAATTTTAACAGTCCAGAAACTCCAATAAACCTGAATGGAATTTCATGGGATAAAGGTCTGGTCTACATGGAAAAGTTTTACCTGCAATGATATTAATGGGGTTACATAGGTATGGTGATACTGGTATAAACCCACATGTAAACTCTCTTATTTCAGTATAAAAATAGGTTTTTTTAGTTTAACCCTTTCCCAAGCCACATATACCTACATGAATAAAAACACTCTTATACCAGAATAATGTCTGCCTGGGAGTTTTTCTGGTATAAATATATCAGTATAAATTCACAACTTTAGGTTATACCCCAAAAAAACCCAAAAAAACAAAAACCCAACCCGCTCCTGTGTACATAAGGACAAAGGCCATTTCTATAGCCCAAGATCTTTCTTCTTGATGAAATTCAAAGGTCTGCTGCATACAATAGAGGTTTTAAGTGTTTCTAAAAAAAAAATGTTGCAAGAAACTTTTATAACAAGGTTTCCAACAAACTAAATAGAGGTGTCACAATCAGCTCCCCTTTATTATCCAATGGTATCATTGTAAATTATTTACATCTGAAGTGCTTGCTGGCTCTTACAGTGGAAGTCAGAATCACATTATTTCAGGTTTCCATGTCTAATTTCCTTCTCTTCCCTCTCCCCTTCCCAGTCTCCCACTCCTATGTTCGGGAGAGGGAGGTCGTTTCAGATTTTCTTTCACATTTGATTATTGACAGGCTAAGAGCTATGTTTCTGTAACTCTATGTGAGTAGTCTCATGAGTTACTCACGTGCACAGATGTTTGCAAGATTTGGGTCAAATATGATTTCACTCCAAAATTAGATAAAACAATTTTTAACACACTGAATACACAATAACAATTATCGAGTCATGATTTTCCATAACAAACTTATACATGCTCGTGCTACACAGATATTTGTAAAGCATTTAACAAACGTATTCACGTTTTCCACACAAAGGATGTACCTATTATCTCTCACAATACATACAAATTCCTTTTTAATAAGGTAAAAAGAATATTGTGAAATCAGTTAAGCCCCAAATTTAGATTATGCAAAGGTAAATACAAAAGTTTTGCAAATGCTAAATTAGTAGAATGACTTTCATGACATTTAAAACAAATATCAATAGAAAAAGTATTCTTAATCTAAAAACTCCTCTGAAACATTTTCAATCCAAATGCCACATATTTATGCTGATACAATACCAGAAATCAAACCTGCCTAAAAATTGAGTCTAGTCTCACTACCTAAGCATTTTGCTCAGCTTAAAGGTAACAATTAGTATAAATAGTAAAAAGAAAAGGAGTACTTGTGGCACCTTAGAGACTAACAAATTTATTAGAGCATAAGCTTTCGTGAGCTACAGCTCACTTCATCGGATGCACGAAAGCTTATGCTCTAATAAATTTGTTAGTCTCTAAGGTGCCACAAGTACTCCTTTTCTTTTTGCGAATACAGACTAACACGGCTGCTACTCTGAAACCTATAAATAGTAAAAAATTGAATTAAATTAAAAAAAAATTTCATCATCTATGGTGCACTCAGTAATAGAAATAAGAATTGTTTTTGTTTTTTTAAAAATGTGATTTTTTAACCTCACAGTGTCCCTTCAATGCAAGAAATAAGCACTGTAAAATGTTATTTAAAAGGAGCGAAGAGTGTTGTTTTTTAAAAGCCAACTAAAACAACAGTTTACCTGACTGTGTTCTCACCCACAAACAATGGGAATGCTTCCCTACAGCTTAGCAGGTGTGACTTGGAAATAATTGCAGAAGAAGGAGGGGGCCATCACAGACATGTAATTCTTTTAGAGAGACCTCAGGCCTTTTTTCCTTGTGTAACCCTGTATGATATTTAGCCAAATTCCACCTGTCTACATTAGTAATTCTTGCAGTTTGCTGCCTGTGGTTAATTGTTCCTGTTCTGGGTTAGTGCAGGTTCTGTACCAGTTACTGGGAAGACAGAAACAGTCTTTTACCACTGAAAACTAAACCTGGATTCACTAGAGTTTCAGCATTTTGCTTAAAAGCTTCCATTAGCTGAGGGACAAACCTGCATGCTTTCATTTTCTCTCCTAAAGGGTTTGAGTCCATTGGAAAATGGCTAAATTCAAAAACACTACCTCCTGGGCGTGGGGGGGAGGAGGATGCAGATTGCTGCAATGTAAAATATAATCCAGAAGGGGAAACTGTGTGAAAATTAAATCTCCTGAATACTCAAAAGAAAATGTGACAGTGGCAGATTAAGGTAGGATTAAGGTGCTCTGAAGGGGGGTCTTCTCTCATGTAGGTTTTTTTCCAGAATTTCTCAACCCCAGTGAATGGATTTGGGAGCCTAAGTTTATTACCCAACTGGGATCACTAGATTGAATCTGTCCCTAGCAATGGGTGAATGCTGTTGAAACACACAGATAGATCCTGTGCATAATAACTATTTCATATTAGATACCCAGTTCAGCAAGGTACTTAAGGAGCTGCCTAACTTTAACATGGAACTATTTTTGTGAATAAAGTTAGGCATAAACTTAAGAACCTTAGCTGAATTAGTGCCTCAGTGCATATATAACCAAGCAGAAAATAACCCATTTATTAATACTCATGTATAAGCAGTATGACATGATCAGTCCATGTATATACATATATATACAGAGAGAGATATCATTTAATCCAAGTAATAATTATAAAAACACAATATTGGGCTGTCAAGTGTTATTAAACCTATTAAGCCCAAAACAGTTCATTGATGACCAAGTTCAAGTGCTAAATAGTGCAGCTTCATTTTGGTTTTATGTAAAAATCAATGCAAACACATGAATCATTGGAGAGTGTGCTGGAGCCTACCAAAGTCAGTGTGTAATTAGTAGCCCATTGGTCCAAACAGTAAGTACCATCACAAAGAAGCAAAAAAAAAAATACAAGCATATGAAACATTTTTGCCCTTCACTATTAATTACAGTTATTCTGCCAGTATTTGAGCGCACACTAGGTTTGCAGCCTGGACTCTAAATGTTCCGCAAACGTACAGGAGGACATATCACCAGCTTTGGTACCCCAACCCAACAGCTTTTCTGTACCACAGGTTTTCAGTCATTTTAGGGATAATAATGTGGTTTAAAAGTCATTGACATGTTTTTGTGCAAGGAAGCTTAGGCTATCTATCTTAAAAATGTTTTAGCTTCAATGTAGCCAGAGAGTGCTAGCTGAACCCACTGCCAATCAAACAGTTCAAAGCACACGCACAAAAAAGTGCACTTGGATAGGCTAATTTCAAGTCAGGAACTTTATATGGCAGGAATAACCAGAGTCTGTAGATAAACTAATGGTTACACATTCAGCTACCTGATCAGAATAGAAAATGGGATAGTGAATCCTGAGATATTACTTTATCTGTAGAGATGGTAGAAAATCTTCATCAAACTTTTGTGATGAAAATAGCTTTACTTTTTTATGGACTTTTTTTTAAATTTCAAAATGTTCTGCTTTCACATAGACAAAACACAAAAATGTCTGAAAAATTATTTAAAAAAACCACAGAAAAAACATTTATTGTTTTAAAATTTTCATGGAAAATCCCTAGCACATCCAACCAACTCTACATATCTGCCCCTTGACTGAATGAATTGCAAAGCATGTCTGAACAGGATCTTAGAGGAGTACAGTGGATACTCTAATGAGATTGATGAGCAGTTTAACTAATAGGATTACTTGGTTGAAATTACAGAAGAGTTCTATAGAATTCAATAGAAATTTTTGGGACAGATCCTGTGTCTGACATGATCAGGCCCCTACACACCACTTTAGTGCCTATTATTGGTAATGAGAATTCCCCTGATGCAGGCATAGTGTCATTGTAAGAGACTCTATGCTGTCCCCCTTAAAAAACCTGAAATAAGGGGTGGACTGGGGAGGGGATCAGGGTTAGGGTAGGAGAGAGAGGTTCCATAGCTCATGATGCTACAGGGATTCTGGGCTGCACCACATACCTTAGGTGGTTCAGGACTAGCTGTCATAAATTAGAGCAGCCTTCAGAATCCAAGCACCCCAGAATCTGGAGGATGCACAGGTGATGTAAAGCCACCTTTTCCCCTCCTTTTGCTCTGCACCTCCTCGGGTATGTCTGTGCTGCATAATAAACCCAGGCTCTAACTTAAGTTTGAGCCCAAGCCCCTCTTCCGTCCACACACAAATCAATCTGACTTGGGTCAGCAAGCACTCAGGACCCAGGTCCTAGGACCCTGCTAGGGGAGTGGGTTAGTGCCTGAGTCCTGATGTGAGCTCAGTCCAAACCCTGTCATTTTGCAGTGTGGATGCAGTTCTAGCTGCAGAGTGAGTCAGAAGATCTGTGTAGTGCAGTATAGAAGCGTTAACATGACTGTGAGATGGAGTCCCACAGGAATTGGTTCTTGGCCATAATCTATTTATTATGGGTCCAGCAATTCTAAACCCAGATTTACAACGCAGTGTGGACACTCACACACAGGCTTTGAAACACTGAGTCCACAAGCCCAGGTCCCACACACCCCGGTCTACAGTGCAGTGTAGACATAGCCCTTGAGGCTGGGTATAGAATAAGACCCATTAAGTTGTCTACATATTTCTGATTAACTTATACATTTGAACAGGAAATTATAAACCTGCGCTAGAATTCTATAGGAAAGTTCAAGAAACCTTTGAAAAATATACTATGCTCTACTAAATCCTATAATTTTAGAGTAATTTCTTTAGCTGATCCACCCCTATTAAATTGTATAGGCCTTTTCCGTAAAAGATGCTGAACCCAGTTATGACAACTGTTTTGTTTTCTGTTTGGTAAGAGCTCTTTAATAGAGTTGTTTGAATAACTTATTTTTTAGTTTACTGGCAATTCCAAACAATTTTTTAAAAGTCATTTCAGGTCAATCTGAATATCTGGCAAATCAAAATATCAGGAAAAAGTTTCTGGCAAATCAGAATATCAGGAAAAAGTTTGCTTTGATTGTGGACATCTTTAAATGATTTTTTTTTAAATAAAAGCAAAGAAAATTTGGAATTGAATGGTTAGATTCACAAATGGATCTAAGTGTGATTCACTGGGAGCCTGTAGGTCCTGGGAAAGATTGCCTTATAGTCATGGATTTTTAAGGCCAGAAGGGAACACTGTACTCATCTAGCCTGACCTCCTGTATAACTTAGGCCACAGAACTTCCCCAAAATAATTCCTAGACCATATCTTTTAGAAAAACATCCAATCTCAATTTAAAAATGACAGTGGTGGAGAATCCACCATGATCCTGGGAAATTGTTCCAATGGTTAATTACCCTCACTGTCAAAAGTTTATGCCTTATTTCCAGTCGGAATTTGTTTAGCTTCAACTTTCAGCCATTGAATCATGTTATACCTTTCTCGACTAGACCGAAGAGCCCATCATCAAATATTTAGCCGTATTAAACTGCATATTGTTAGCTCGTGCCCAGTTTACCAAGCAATCCAGATTGCTCTGTCCTCTTCATTATTTATCACTCTCCCAATTTTTGTGTCATCTGGAAACTTTATCAGTGATGATTTTGTATTTTCTTCCAAGTCACTGATAAAAAAGTTAAATAGATTATGACCAACAACCAATTCCTGTGGGACCCCAAAATGTCTAGAACTCCAGGGTAGCCCCACTCTTCAGACTGCCTCAGCAACAGAGATGCCAGATTCCTGAACCAGCTGGCTTACTGAGTTGCCTGCTCAGGAGTTGGGCAGTCCAAATAGGAATGATTCAGAATGAAACCAAACGTCAAAATGCTGACATATTTTGCAAACTAAGAATTGTGAGTTTTGGCTTGCTGAAATTTGAAGGTGGGTATCCCACACCTCACATGAATGCCCTAACCCCCAAGCTATTGCATATAAGGGACCAACACCATCTCCTACTCCTTGTGAATAGCACCTATTGTGAATCTAGCTCAAAACATCAAAATGTTTCATTACAGAAATGTTGAAATGAATCATTTTGCCATTTCCAGTTTTGTCATTTCTAACCCTTACTGAAATAATCTGCCCAAAGTGACACAAATTTGCAAAATGTTTCAGTCAATCCAAAATGACCATTTTTCATCAAAAAAAAGTTTTGACTGAAAAAATTTGCCCCTCTCTACTCATTAATTGTAACTACTGATGCCAGTAACATGCATTTTGTCCACTTTTCTTACGGTTCAGAAAAATCCTGCTTAAATAGGGGCCAGTAAAGGGAAATGCTTCCCTTCCCTCCAATACTTCCTCAAAAGAAAAAAAAAGATAGAAGAAGGAGGCGCATAAATAAATAAATAAATAAATAAATAAGAGAGCGAGCACAGGGGAGAGAGAGAGAGAGAGAGGAATGGAGTCACCAGCTCAGGAACAGTTACCCAAGGACACTAGGGCGATAATTAGTATATAGTCAATCAAATGTTCCAGCCGCCTGATTGCAGCACTGATCAAAACACAACCTGCTTCTGTATCAAGGGATCATCTTAAAATCATCAGACTTGACAAAGTGTATAATGTAAAAAAACAATTGCAAGTCCCCTACAGTTATTTATGTAGTGTTGTGGCCCATGTGTGTAGTTTAACATTCCTGTCTCTATGTAGTTACAGTCACCATTTTCCAATTCAGATGTCAGTAGGTCAAAATGATCTTTAGCATCTTTGTTCTCAGCAAAGTGTACCAATCAATACACTTAAATTTTTGTTTGATTTCTCGCTGAAATTTCTATAAAATGGTGCCTAACTTTCTGATCTACTATAGCATTTATCTATGTTTTCATACAAATAGAAAGATAAGGGAAATACTGTAGAAGAATCTGTTTAAGCAAACAACTTGTTGGTCCGATTAAGTATTTTGTAGCAGGACGCCTCTATTAAACATAAATTACATTTGAGGGAGCCAGCATATAAAAAGAATTTTTAATCAGTAGAATTACAAGGGGGCACAATGAAAAAGTCAGCATTTGCCAAGCAGTTAGCACAGTGAGGGGATTAAAGCAAGGGGGAACACAATCTGCCCTCCTTTGAAAAAGTAGAGGGAATGCTTTAAATTCTCCCTTGCTTGGGAAAGCAGCACTTCCCCACTTGAGCTGGGCAAATAGAATTTTTCAGTCTGCTGGCATTTCTGGAAAAAAATTAAACAAAATTCATCTCCTGTTGAAAAAAAATTCATTCAACCTAAACCAAAACATCTCATATCAATTTCAAGAATTAAGCTTTTTAATTTTTTAAAAAATAAAATTGAAAGGAAATTTCTGAAAGAAAACCTAATTTTCAATAAAAAAAATCAGAACACTTTGATTCAAAAATGTGGAAACAGAACAATTCCATTCTTTCAGAATTTTTTTCTCTGTTTTTTGTTCCCCCAACCAAAACAATTCAGTGAAATCAACATGAATTTTAAAAATGTTGGAGTATTGCCAAATTTTAATTTTTCATTCGGAAAAATTCAGCAAGGTATATAATTTCCAAACATTTCACCTGGTTCTATTCCTCCTGCTGCCTGCTACCCTTCTTCCTTGGCTGGTGTAGTGAAAGTTCCCCTGCTCTTCCACTCCTATTTTTACCTCCTCTGACAAATTGGATTTGGGTGCTTAAACCTTTGGAGGGCTGTGGTTTAGGCCACACCCCTCTCCTCAGCACTTCCCATTGAGCAGGGAGCCACCTAAGCTAGCCAGTGTGCTGGCTTTTGTGGATCACATTTTTTAGGCATCACACTCTCCCCATCCACTGTTTAGGCAGCTAACTCAGGGCTGTGGATTCCATTAGGATCTGTGCACCTAGAAGTTAGCCATTGCAATGATGAGTCTCCTTCTCCTTTGTGGATCTAACCTTATAAGCTTAAATATGGCTTTTAGAAGCCTAACTTTTTGGCTGTAATTTTTTTAAATCTTGGTCTAAATATAGCTTCAGATGCCTAACTTTAGGCATTCAGTTTAGATTATAGGTCAAGGTTCCTTCCCCATTCTGAACTCTAGGGTACAGATGTGGGGACCTGCATGAAAAACCCTCTAAGCTTATTTTTACCAGCTTAGGTTAAAACTTCCCTAAGGTACAAACTATTTTACTTTTTGCCCTTGGACTTTATTGCTGTCACCACCAAGCGTCTAACAAATATATATCAGGGAAAGAGCCTGCTTGGAAACGTCTTTCCCCCCAAAATCCTCCAAAAACCTACACCCCCTTTCCTGGGGAAGACTTGATAAAAATCCTCACCAATTTGCATAAGTGAACACAGACCCAAACACTTGGATCTTAAGAACAATGAAACAGCAATCAGGTTCTTAAAAGAAGAATTTTAATTGAAGAAAAAGTAAAGGAATCACCTCTGTAAAATCAGGATGGTAAATACCTTACAGGGTAATCAGATTCAAAACATAGAGAATCCCTCTAGGCAAAACCTTAAGTTACAAAAAGACACAAAAACAAGAATATACATTCCATTCAGCACAGCTTATTTTATCTGCCATTTAAACAAAACAGAATCTAACGCATATCTAACTAGATTACTTAGTAAGTTCTAAGACTCCATTCCTTTTCTGTTCCAGGCAAAAGAATCACACAGACAGAGAGAACCTTTTTTTTCTGCCCCCCCTCCAGCTTTGAAAGTATCTTGTCTCCTCATTGGTCATTTTGGTCAGGTGCCAGCGAGGTTATCCTAGCTTCTTAACCCTTTACAGGTGAAAGGGTTTTTCCCCTGGCCAGGAGGGATTTTAAAGGTGATTACCCTTCACTTTATATTTATGACAGGAGCATTTAGACATTTGACAAAGTACTGTTAAGATGACAGAACTACTGATGATAAACTGTAAAGAAAAGACTTAAGTGTGAGATTTGGAATGACCATAAAGCCCAAACATTGATTAAAATATGTTGTTAATTCAGTCCAGAATTCAGAAAGTGGGATATGTACAAAATATAAAACTGAATTGTTTAACTGATATGGGTTCTCTCTTGAGGTGTTGGATTAAAAACAATTATTCCTATTAATCCTTTATCCACTGGGTTTTTCCACTACGTGATCACTATCTCTTTGATAAAGATATTAGGTTTTCAGCACTTAGCACTCTGTTTAGAAAGCTAGTGAACATTCGATTCCCTCAGAGACGCATTTGGATTTGCTGGTAGGCAATCTTTGTTTGGAGGTTTAAAAAGACTTATCTCTATCAGTGTTCGTAACCCCTAATCTAAAGACTTCTCTAATATAGACATTGTTACCAAAACACTGAGATGTACAGTACCTCTCTAGAGTACGTATTCCATTAGCCTGCTCATCCTTTAGTGACTTTATAGAAGCTTTACACAAAGATGGTTCTGAACTGCCAAATTTGTATCTGGATTTCAAGTCATCCCAAACTGCCAGTGTGTTCAAATTTAGGGTTTTGGTTCAGCTATCTATAGAATGTATGTCCAAGCATGAAGTTCAGAACAGAAGACAGCAGTGTTTACAATATAAAATGAGTGTAATATAGAAAAAAAGAGTTTAATGTCTTATCTTAGGGAAGCAACATATGCATATATAACATGGAAATTAAAAGTGATTCTACTAACTAGATGGTGTAAAAGAAATTCTCTTCTGAAGTGTCTATTGTATATAGAGATACCAGAAAGGAAATGTTACAGAGTAGCAGCCGTGTTAGTCTGTATCCGTAAAAAGAAAAGGAGTACTTGTGGCATCTTAGAGACTAACAAATTTATTAGAGCATAAGCTTTCGTGAGCTACAGCTCACTTTATCGGATGCATACAGTGGAAAATATAGTGGGGAGATTTTATATACACAGAGAACATGAAACAATGGGTGTTACCATACAGACTGTAACAAGAGTCAACAGGAAAGGTGAGCTATTACCAGCAGGAGAGCAGGGGTGGGGGTGCAGGAACCTTTTGTAGTGATAATCATGGTGGGTCATTTCCAGCAGTAGACAAGGACAGTAGGAGGGGAAATAAACAAGGGGAAATAGTTTACTTTGTGTAATGAACACATCCACTCCCAGTCTTTATTCATACCTAAGTTAATTGTATCCAGTTTGCAAATTAATTCCAATTCAGCAGTCTCTCATTGGAGTCTGTTTTTGAAGTTTTTTTGTTGAAGAATTGCCACTTTTAGGTCTGTAATTGAGTGACCAAAGAGATTGAAGTGTTCTCCGACTGGTTTTTGAATGTTATAATTCTTGACGTCTGATTTGTATCCATTTATTCTTTTACGTAGAGATTGTCCAGTTTGGCCAATGTACATGGCAGAGGGGCATTGCTGGCACATGATGGCATATATCATATTGGTAGATGCACAGGTGAACAAGCCTCTGATAGTGTGGCTGATGTGATTAGGCCCTATGATGGTGTCCCCTGAATAGATATGCGGACAAAGTTAGCAACGGGCTTTGTTGCAAGGATAGGTTCCTGGGTTAGTGTTTTTGTTGTGAGGTGTGCAGTTGCTGGTGAGTATGTATTTTTTGTCTAGTGTGGTAGCTGGCAATTCCTCCTTACCTCACTTCTTGCATTTGTCCTTTCTTCATTTGGGCTGTGAGTGGGTAACATCTTCCTTAAATTTTGAGCGCTATCTCTCTGTAATCACCATGTAAACATTTTTATATTATTACATATTATTTAACTTCCTATGTGCAAAACCCAATCCTTTCTAATCTCTTTCAAATGTAACCTCTATAGTTAGACACTATAGAAATGAACCCTGAAAGTACTGTACAGATGCACTAGCTAAGAAAAACGGAAAATACAATCTGTTCAAAATTGATCCTGTGTAGCTAAGCAAACAGAAGCAAATAGTCTTACATTTTCTATCCTCACAAAAATGATCCAAGCTTTCCTTTAGAACACTGCTTCTCACATTGAAAGACCAAGCCCCCAAACTCCTGTCTTACCATCCAAATATCCAACCTCCTCTTTGATGACCGAAGCTCCTCAGCACAATACCAATCTTCTGCCTCTGAAACTCCAACCTCCTCTACCTCAATGTTTCTATATCTGTATCACTTTGTCTTAGTCACCAGCGAACCTCTTCAATCCTCTGCATCAATGCCAAAAAATGCATCTTCATTTCTCACCATACTCCAAACAGCTGCTCACATAAATCCATTTGAGAGGTAAACAAACCCCAAAGCTCTACATATGGCCTAATTTGACTGTTGCTGTTCAATATGTTTACAACAGTTGAATAGATGTAACCAAGATGCTTGAGAGGCACTCAAATACTATGGGCAATATCGATAGATAGATGGGTTGCATAAAGATGAGCACCAGGCTTCTGGATGAGGAAAAGGGGATAACTGAATAATCTATAATAATGGCATGGCACAAAATCAGGGGACTTCACTTCAGCAAGGGGCTGCATTTTTGTATGTTTCCATCACATTCTCAAAAGAGAAAAGAGACATATGAGAGTAGACCATTCCAGTGCATACCATCTATTGTCTGAACCCACTATATCATCTGCACTGTAGTTGACATATTGTGCATTCCCCATATTTGTAGCTTCTGCTGCATGTTCATATGTGAATGGCTAACTGTTGAGTTCTGTGGTACAAAGTTGTTCTTAAAACTAAATACAGTTAGACTGTTAGCTTTGGCAGGGCCAATAAGACACCAATACTGCAAAGCTTTTAAGCACATATCTAAGTCCATCCCTATTCAGCAAAGCACTTAAGCATGTGCTACTTTATATACATTCTTAAGATCCATTAAACTTATATACCTTACCTGAAAAGCATATGCACTGAACTTAACCATTGTCAAGGAATATTACATTTCAAAAGCCTACCTCAAAGGGACTAGGTGCTTTCTCCTGCCCCACCTCCTCCCCACCCCCATATGAAAAGTTTTTTTAAAATAAAAGTAATTCTGTTAATATATAATTTGAGGTGAAAAATACATAGATGTGCCTGATCCAAAACATAGAAATTCTCTATTGCACTTTTATCAGGAAAACAAAAAGAATAGCTTCAAGTAAAAATAAAGTTTCCTTCAGAGACTTTTAAACATTAAGACAAAGCCCGTTTCAGCTATTAAGTTATAGGGAGCCTGGAATTTTTTTCAAGTGCAATATTCACAATGAAATTTCAGATGCTTTTTGTCCAGATTTGATCAGCTAAGAAACTCTGTATTTCGAGTATTTTAACTTCAGACAAGTTATTCAGAATTACACAGACAGTGATAAGAAAGATGAAAAAAACTCAGAAGAAAAACATTGCAAGACCTACTCACAGCAAGGTATTTGTAATGTGAAACAAATACAACTCTTAACACATTCTTTGCTTTAGTCATATGTTTTATACAACCTAAGATGGGAGGGAAATGAAAAACTGATAGTTAAAACAATCTTTAAAAAATCTCATTAAACATCTCATTAAAAAAGAAGACACTGAAAGCTACTATATGTCCTCCATTTCTACAACCAGAAAAGATTTGATTTGATTAATTGGGACCAGAGTAAATGTCAAGTCTTTGGCATAATCCTCCTCAAGAATATTTAGAAGTGCACGGATAGACCTGAGAACCTCAACTAATTCAGCCAAAGGACAAGACACAAGCACCAGCACTGAGTTTTTCAGCAGGTTTAGTTGATATGGTAGTAAAGAAGCCTGAAGCTGCTAGCACCTTATCTACATCAGGCTTCCCAACTGTGTTAACTCTTGTTCAGCTGAAAAAGTGATAGTAGCAATGGGAATTTTCTTCTAAAATTGCTAGAGTAGACAAGGCCTCAGGGACTCTGCAAACTTCATAAATTTCCATTTCTCATGTCTCTTGAGATTTGACAATGTAGACAACAATGTATCTTAAATGAGCCTACATGGACATTTAAATTGTCCTCCAGAGATAGCCACCAGAGTCATCATGAATGGAGAAAAGATGTGGTAGCTCATACCTCTCTTACAGCTGTTGGCAGCAGACTCAGTACTGCATTGGTTTATAGTCAGTTCACATATGGAAGATTCTCTTCACAACCATAAGGTCTAGGAACTTTTTTTTAAAGCTTAGTTTCTTCATATGCTGATGAACCCAGTGGTGGGTGGGGTGACTGCCCCACTTCCCCAGATCTATCACTAACATAGCTATCAACTGATATGGGTACCGATAGCCTAAATATCAAGTGGAAGAGCTGACCTTGCCACTGCCTCTTAGCAGCATTCACTTGGATTTTATAGCAAGACAGAGATGGGGAATACACTCAATTTATGTTAACAAAAGGCATATTAAAATAAACATATTACTTTTCTATTTATGAAAAGATCTTCTAATTCAGGAAATAGTATAACTACACCCTTATCAAGAGGAAGTCGACCCTACTATAGTTATAATGTCTTTCAATTTTTTACATCCATAAGATTACAGAGGACAGTTGGAGCCTGTCAACCTGCATACCTAGTTAGACATTTAAAAGAATATAAATTTTAATCATACAATGTGGACTTCTCATATTTATTTTTATTCACTGTGCACTGAGTTGACTGCATTATGTCAATGTTTGCTGTGTTAACTATATCTAAAGGTTATCCAGCACACTGTGATATGAAAAAAATGCTGGCACTTTACTTACAGAGAAACTACTATGATCCAATGGTACTTTCTGTTGGTGTTATGTGAGGAGAGAGTAGAGGGTAACAATCTCAAATGAATGTGTTAGAAAATGAATGGAAGCTGCCATCCTTATTAATTTCTATATCAAAGAGATGTAAAGATGTCACCCCATTTTACTTGCAGCATGATATTCATAGACCATTGTCAAATTTCATAGAAAAAGTCTGACCCCTTCAGATGTTTTAAATCAAAATGTTTAGAGTAGAACAATGCAACACTGAAGGCTTATGATGCATTACAAAATCAAGAAAAACAGAATTCATTTTAATTTTTAAAAATGTCATGTATTATTTTGCCTCCGTCTTTCTTGTTTTTTGCACTTCACTGCATTCTAACAGCCACATTTAAGACTTCTGATTCTCTTGTAAACAAAGGCCTGCACAGCTGTTACTTTGAAACAAGTGCACTATGGGCCTTATTCAAAGGCAGAAAGCCTTTCCATTGATATCAATGGGCTTTGGAACAGACCTTTTTTGAGTTATATCTTAAACTGTAATTTTTTTTAAAGTTGAAAAATGCCTCAAAATTTCCACAATCTGTTACTAAGTGAAACTATTCTAGTGATATGCAGAAAACAAATGGAGACTTAACTTTACACCAAGAGATAATATGAAATGTACCCCTATGATACTACTGCCAAATACTTTTAATATCCCAATAATGTATTGTTACTCTACAACAATACAGAATAATTTTAAATCCCCATTCATAAGGATTCCAATTATAATCTAACTCAGTTCAGATTAACTATGCTTTATGGCAATTCCCTTATACAAAAAAAATAGCCTAAGATAATATGTTGCAAATATAGTTTCAATGTTAATAAGAGGCAGTTTAACAGTCCATTCTGACTGCATTTTCATTGCAGTGCTAAAAAGTATATAAAGCACTGCAATTACAGATTTAATATAAAAAAACAAAATTATAAACTAGAGTTGGTCAGGCTATTTTTAATTTTACTTTAGGTAGCCTATTTTTTTAATAAGCAAAAAATCTATTTTTTCCAGATTCACACTCTTATGCCAGAGTTAAAATGCAGGGAAACTGTAGATTTAAATCAGCATCATCAATGTCATTATGTTTTTGATGCATCCACAATATACTATAGTCTCAGCACTGTGAAATGCTGCTATAGTTTGTATTGTTTAAAAGCAAAGCAGCTGTAAAGTTTTTTTAGAAAAAAAACCATGCAAAGCTTTACATTCAAAGTTATTCAGAACTTTTGATTTTTAGTATATTCCTGCTATAATAATTTTATTGCCGTGAATACATTTTATAAAAATCTGATTTTCAATGTCATCTAGATATAACATCTTCAAAATATCTGTAAAGAAACTTCGTGTTCCAAGAAGAGATAAGGAGCGAAGCAGATAAAACATTTAGCTATGATAGATCAAGCCACAGCATTACCATTTGATCCAAGACATGGGTACTATTACTCAGAGATTTACATTTTAAGGGTAGAATTCTCCTTTCCAATCTGCACTGCAGATTTCTTATCCAGAATGGAGATCTGTAGTGCATATTCTGCATGCAATATCCTTTTAGGGCCAGGTGCACAGTTGTGCAAAGTGGTGTAGGTTCAGTGTGGAGATACACACCTTTATACCAACTGAGGATCTGGCTCATAAGATGCTATTCATATCATTGGCACAAATCCATATTATACAATGGAAACCTGCAGTAACCATTGGTGATGAGTATTTTGATCTAAAGCCCTGATCCAATTCCCAATGAACCCAACCGAAGCCTTACTATTCATTATAACAGGAGTAGGATTGGGCTGTAAGTCTTTAAAGTTAACAGTCAGAAAAGAGCAACTGGAACATATTCATAAAATACCTTTTCAGATGTAGAAAGGGTATATTAAATTTAATATTCTTTCTACCTTTGAAAAGTTTCTTTTAACCATGAACATGTCTCAGTAATTCTTTACAAGCCTTTTTCTGACTGTGACACACGAGGAGTCTCATGCATGGCCGTACAATCTTTGGACTGCCCTGCTCCAGTGGTACCAAGCTCATACAGGAGGGAAAGTGTCTTTAAAAATTTAGACTGCTTGGTCTCTTGCTCTCTGTCAGCAGCAGCTGGCTGCAGCATAAGAGCAGCATGTGCCATTGTGGGAGGAGTATCTTACATCTCACCACAGAGACCCTCATTGACTATTTACATTGTTGCAGGGCCTCAGAGTCTCAGTCCTGGACTAGGACCCCTTTGTACTAGGTTGTGTGCAAACAGGAAATAAAGATGGTCCCTGCCCCAAAGGGTTCATAATCTAAGTATATGATATGAAACAACAGATGGATACAGATATGCTAAAGAGCACAAGGAAACAATGAGACAATATTTGTAAGCTGCTGCTTGTTGCTGTTAGGGAATAGGAGTGATGGATGCCTGTGAAAGTTCTATCCAATCTCTGGCAGAAAGGTAGTAGCAGCACTGTCAGAGGATGGGGCCATAAAGAGATTAAACCATAAAGAGAAAGGGAATGAGGGCAATAGACAGCCATGAAGAGATAGCAGAGAGGCAGGTTGGAATGTGGGACAGACAGAGCAGGGACAGTGAGAAAGATGTGAGTCATCATCACAGACATGCTAGAAGATATGGGCTTACAATGATAGGGTGTACAAGGAGATGTGGAAGGGGCAAGGGCAAGAGACAAGGAAGGAGCAATCAAAGATGTAAGTAGAAGAAAACCATACCACAATAGCTAAAGGAGGACAGGCTATCAAGGATGAGAGTTTGGTGAAACAGAGATGCCTACAATGGCAAGGTTCTGAGAGTGACATTTTTATGAAATATCTATTTTCATACCAGAAACATTAAAAATGAGAGCTTCCATATGTTTTGATGTGCATCTTCATGCACAAATGGGCCTATTTTTACTTGAAAGATTTACCTATTCTATAGAATTGGGGTCCATTTAAAGGGTTATAACAATGCAAAAAGCATGATCTTGGAGTACTTTTGCTATTTATGATGAATACTTCAAATGCTTTGTAGCAAAGGTTAAAATAACAAAAAATTAATTCAAAAGCCAAACTGCACAACCCCTCTGCTTTCCTATTAAATCTAAAACAATATTTCAAGCATTATTACATTGGCAGCATGATTATATTTATATGATGATTTTAAAAGTCTTTTCACATCTTTCTGCAATGTTTGAATTTTAATAAATTAAATCAATTATTTCTATATGAACTTTTACCATAGACCTGAAAAATACACTAATGAATTTAGTTTAATGGAAAAATAATAAAAGATTTTTCAGCACAAAATAAGGGTCACAGGTAAAACAATTACCAGCCCAACTTAATGTTACATTCATCTGTGCAAATAATCTATTTTAATGAAACAAACACATATTAAATGGAGACTTGTGGGGGTTAATCTTTATTCTTTCAATACCAAGTGTATTTTTAGATCAAACAAGCTTCTCACTTCTTAATGTTTAGTTCAAACAAGCTTCTCACTACAATAGAGTGTACTCTTAATGGCTTTAATGAAATCTAAGGCTAGTTGCAGCTCCCTGTGAGTTTTAATGCTTCAGTGCCCTTAGTTTTCTTTTTCACATGGGATAAAAGTGATTCATTGTTAAAAACCAAAAGTGTGATGCTGATGAATCAGACTTTAAAAGTGCAGGATAAAAGGATATTTTTCTGTTGTAAACTCTTAGTTGGGTCCCTTTGGATGCTGTATTTTCAACGTCCTTTTTGTACGGGGAAGCAGATTTTCCAAATGCAACGTCCATAGATGACATAACAAAAGCAACCTTTGGTTTGGCTTATGTTCCTCCATCTCACTAGCAGATAACAGGGTTATACCGCTGACCAGCAGATGGAGACACAGTATACTTCTTGGAAGATGAAATATAAATACAGGTAAAATCTACCTTTTGCTTCACTAGTTGTTTCTTTGTCTCTAATGCATTAGACAGCTTAGCCCAGTCCCCTTCAGCTCCAAGTTTTATTTCGTTTTTATTCTGACATGCTACTTGAATTATACTTGCTATTCTTTTTCTATATCATTGACTCACTTGGTGGCATTTTTTTTAAACATAGTTTGGCAGCTACCTTTGTATTTTCTTTGCTGCTGTTTAAAGCTGAATTGGGAGAATAGTTCCTAGTGAATAATTTGACAAATTTAGCTTCTTTTTCTGTGAACGAATTGTCCAAAAGCAGCTTATAATTTTCTTCAATGTATTGGTTAGTCAAAATTAATTTCCAAATAAGTCCAGGCACAGTAGATTGCTCATGAGCCATTCAGTGTTAGTATTAGAAACTCAGTCTTTCCTGTTTTTGTTTGTTTGTTTTATTGGACACATCAGTCACATTGTTTTGTTTCTGTTTCCCAGATGAATAGATGTAACTTTTAAGTTGGGACTTTTTTCTCACCCCAAACCTAGTATAGTAGTTCAAAACTGCTTTCCCTGATTATTCTTTAATATTGTCTTAAAATAGGTTACTTTCCAAAATCATTCCTGACCATAAACTCAATTATTTGAATGTTCATTAAAAACTGACTGAAGAGGAAGTTTAAATAATGGGTTTTTTTCATATATGGATTGCATAAACCAGTTTTTTAATATACATATATCAATATAAAAACAAAACTTACATCATGTGCAATCATAAAGACCCCCAGCATGAGTCCTCAGCAAGGTATTAACCTTGAAGCTTCTGATCCCCCACACAGACTTTTACCACTTAAGCTAAAGAAGTTGAATAGCCTCTCTGTGGACGAGCTACTAAACAGACACACAATGTATATTTTACCAATGGATTACACAGTTATTTGCTAGGCAACAGTATAAAATTGGAGAGCAGGAGCTCTGGATTCTCTCCCTGCTTCTGGGAATGTAGTCTAGTCATTAGAAATCTGCTAGCCAAAGAGCTATTTGGCCCATGCATTCTGAAGAGCAGTGTGATTGAGTGGCTGAGACTTGTGCCTGCTATATCAGAGGGTTGGTTCTATTCCCAGCTCAGCCATCAGCTGCCTTATGCAAATGCTCAATTAATTTATTTGTAAAAGTGTGGGGAATTATATTTGACTGCTTTCTAGGGTAAGGTATGAGGCCTTGCTAAATAATGACTTTGAAGTGAAGAGAAATGTTGGGATGAATCTGCTGAGCAATAATAGCTCAGCTGAAGGCAGTGTGATGAATCTACTGCTTCTGCTCTTCTGATCGGACAGTGACAGCTGAACCAGGAAAAGAAGGGTCTGTGGCAGGTAGAAAGATGGATGAAGGTCTGGAGGGACAATAATGAAGACAGCTGCTTAGGGTGACTGAACTGGGCCTTAGAGTTGTCTGTGTACAGATGGGTCTATCTTAGTTTAAGAAAAGCAGGACTTATACACATAAAGGAAATAAATTGCACCAGACTTGATTCCATGACATCAATTTCCCTCTCATAACAGAAAATCAAAGCCCTGAGATTAATCACCACTTGAACAAAAGGCAACAGTACAAATAGCACTCACTAGAACTGAGACCAGAACTCTAGTGTCAAGACATCCAGCTCAGCTCACCTTCCTCTACGCTAGAGATATTTTGCAGTGCAAACTCTCTCTTTCTTCCATGGAACATTAATTTATGTTGCAGTGAAGAGAAACAGGGAGCTTGAGGCAGCTGAAAAGGGTAATATCCTGCTAAATCTGGCACATTTCAGAGATCTGGTCAGGAGGAGGCCTGTTTGGGGAGATGGGGAGGGGAGGGAGCCAGAGAGCATCACACAGTCCACAGTATGTTTCCTCCAGCTGGGGTGGATAGCTTACAAATGGCCACATGGGAGTTAATGTTGCTCCAAAGCACATCTAATTCTCACAGAGTACCCTCACAGAGTGTACCACCATGGGTGTGGACAGTGGGATGCAGTCAACAACAGCACCGCCATTCTAGGAGTCATGCTGCCAGGTAGGTGTAAGAGAAGTAGGCATAGCAGAAAACTGGGCCCTCAATTCAGAAGCTTTAGGATCTATAAGGTTAAGAGCTGAGTTCCCTATGGATCCCCTGATTATGCATGCTTAGAAACAGACACCCAGTCTCCTTCCTCCCCAAAGGGAGTACTCAGAAGACACTCAGCAATGTAAATAACCTAGAGTTTTATGGAGCTTTTATTCCATGGGAAAGCACATTATAGTAGATTATTCTTAAAAGGTACTGAAAGTGGAATTAGCACCTAAGGCTCTTTTGATATACATTGCTTAGTGCTCGATTCACTACTGCATCACTCCAGTTTTACGGGCTGGTAGCACCACCTATTTTTAAGGTTGTTCAATACTTCCCATTATAAGACACCATTTTCAGTTGCATATAAACTTTGTCACACTTTAACCATTTGGGTGGATTATTATTATTTTTTTCTTTGGACAATTTCATTAAAAATGGTTCAGCCATTTCTGAGAATGAATTTAGGGGGAAAATACATTGTTTTGCTCATGTTAAAAGATTCAGGTGACCTTTCCATTGAGCTGTAGCACCCCATGCTTTGGAGCAGGTTTTGAATTTGGTAGGCTGTGACCTTTATGTCAGGGATATGCCTTTTGCGGTCTCTCTGAAAATCTGCTCAAATCTGGCCAAATTATAAACCACTGAAAAATCTCAATGTGCACATCCTCAGTACAGTCTTGTAGAGCTTCACAGCTTAATTCCCCCAAAGACTGCATCCACACTGAGCATGCTTCAAGGAGAGCTGAGCAGGACTTTTCTTACAATTGCAGTTTCCAACTGCTCCAAGACATGCTGGGTTCAAGCACTAGAACTGAAAGCAGGGAGCTTCTCCTCTGAGGGATGAGGGGACCAGGGAGGGAAACCAGTGGGGACAGGGAACATGGGAATGGGGGATGAGTGGAGAAAGAGAGACAGATCGGATGAGGAGCTGGAAGAAGCAGAAACTGGGACTAGGTGGTCAGGAAGAGTGGACTGAGAGTGGTGGCAGGATGACTTTCTCCCATTGCTCTATGTATGGCCTCATGCCTTACATACCAGACTGTTCAAATCCTGCTTTGAAGATAGAATTAATAATTTCTTCATTGGTTTTTCCAAGGTGCTCATTGCTATAGTGTCTGAGTGCTTCACATTAATTTTCACAGCACCCCTTGTGTGGTTGGATGGTGGTATTATCCCCATTTTACAGATGAAGATCTGAGGCACAGGGAAATTAAGGTCAAAAGTATCCACTAATTTAGGATGTTTAATTGGAGGCATCTGGGAACAGATTTCGTGAGTACTTAGTATTATATGGCATTTTATATGTTCCAGCACAGCTCTCAGCTCTCATTGCCACCTGGTAGTCAGGCTTAGTGGTTGGAGCAGAGATCAAAGCCAGATGTAAGGATGGAACTGGAGTGAGGGTAATGCTAGAGTCAAGGTCTGGGTTGAGATCAGAACTGAGATCAGAGTTCACAGAAAAGCCAAAATCAGTACTGTACCCAGAGTCCAGGTGTAGGCCAAAAGTTGAAGCCAGGCAGTCAGTGTGCATGGACAAACCAAACCAGTACTATAGCCAGAGTCCAGATACAGGCCAAAAAGTCAAAGCCAGGTGGCCAGAGTCCAAGGATCCAGGGAGGTCAGGAGGCAGAGGCAAGACTGGAGAGGGTCAGTCACAGGGCTGCAGCAAGGTGTGTAAGAAAAGGACAAGACTGGAACTGGGCTTTGACGGGGCTGAGGCAAGAACAAGAACTGGATCAGGAGCAGGCTGGGAGGGTTACGCATCTGATACACTGTGAGGCAGTAGGAGTGTTCTTGGGCAGGTAGTGCTCTTGCACACACAGATTTGCAGTTCTGCTGTGGTTGGGAAAATACCTGAGCCTGGGGGTCATCTGACCCAGACTCTGCTCAGGGATAGGTTGCTCCCACATGCCTGAAAGCTGAGTCACTGCAGGCTCTGTAGGAAGGCTAAGTCAGTGCTGCTGAGACATTGCAGCATGCCAGAGTGATGATTCATTGCAGCTGTGACTGCTCAGGACTTCTGCAAAGACATCAGGATCTCAAGTCAGGCACCCAGAAAATAAGCAACAAAATTAGTGACCACATGTGAAAAGTTTGATTTACGTGACTTGCCTAGTACTGCACTGGCACTCAGTGGCAGAGACAGGGATAGAATCCAGTTCCTTAGAGGAACATTCAACTATCTTAATCATGACACTGTCCTTTCTCTTCCTGCAATACCCTGCATCATTCATTACACACATTCCAACTTCTATAACAAATGAAGCACGAGTCCTACAGACAACAGCGTCCTTCACTGCACAGCCCTTATTCATCCCCTAAGCCAGGCCCATCCTGGGCACTGAATGAGGGAGCAGTTCTCTGGAACAAATAGTATGTGAACACATAATTAAGGACTGCCTCATAATGCATATGCCTGGGGGGCAAATTAAGGTTGCACAGGCAATCTTAATTCTGGCATGTCCTAACTTTTAAGTGCTTGACTTTACAACCTTAATAATGTTCTTTTAATGTAGTTTTCTGTTTAATAATGGAATTAAAGCTGTAGTAATGCAGTACTGAATCAGGCCCGTAGTGCACATTTTTGATAGAATGCATTCAGGCACAGTGTACCTCGCTGTAAGAGCAAACATTCAGATTTAACCCCCAAAAATGCAGTACATGGGCACAATACCCACAATACTAATTGTCCAGCTATTTTTTTCATTAATAGCCAGCTAATTTATTTCAAATCTAGTCAGGCTGAGATCTACTTAATGAAGACTATTTGCATGCCAAGTTTTAAGGATCAAGGTTTAGCTGTTTCAGTTAATGCTGCATAGCAGTAAAGCCCAGTAATAACCTACCTTTGGATGTCAGTTGTAACCATACATCCAAAAGCATCAGAGATTCATGTAGTAAATTTCTGTAGTGACCAACAGAACATTATTTTGGACAGAACCTCATTGTAGGAGTTGACAGCTTCTCCAGAATATCTAAAAACTTCTGAAAATAGAAGAGATGGATTCACTTTCTTTCTCTCTGACCTGGATAAATGTCTCTTTGAGGTACCATAACATCAACAATGGAACATAAATAAGGGCTATCCCAGCCTCTGCTGTCTTATAACTCATGACAAGATAATCAGAAAGAAAAAATCTTTGGTATAGCCTCCGAAGTAAAATAATGTGATGGACCATATCCAAAGATGATTTAGATGACAGCCAGCCAAAGCAGATGACATGCAGACAAACTAAAGACAGATACCACAGGTGTATGTCCTTGGCCTTTTTTACATTTCATATCCTTACGGCATTCCCTTTTTAATAATGAAAACAAATGGCAATGACAAGGCATAGAATAATCCTTCTTTAAGAAGTCCAATCGGTCACATGGTATTTACTGAATACAAAATTCAGCAAATTTCAGTTTTTGAGCACCAGCCCTGTTTTTGGTAAATATCACAAATAAGTAAAAAGAACAATTTATGGATTATTCACAAAATATCAGATGTTAGTATTCAGTTCTGGAACTTCAAAAGTGGTCACCCAAATCATTAGCAGGTTGAACACACATATTCCATGTTGAATGCATATTCACAATCAAATACATATATTTGATATAGAATGTGTGCATCTTTAACAGAATAAGACAGGCCAGTTTTAAAGCTTCTCAAATTCATTAATAATGAAGTGTATGAATATGGAAAAATCAAACTCAAGCACTAGCATTTGCGAAATCTTTTGAGTTTTTTGCTCCTCAGATTCAACTTTCTCTCTCTTAGAAAGTGATGTGCAAAGTATCAGCACATCAACTAACAGTGGGTTGATGAAGATAAGAATATGAAAATTTTTATAAAAGGCCATATTATGTGTCTGAGGTTGTAGCACACATTTATGGTATTTATTTCATATCAGATAAATACAACTTTTAAATTTAAAAATATTTCCCTTTATTACTTCTAACTGTATTACACTGAACCTTTCTTAACACTATTACACTGTGCAAAACCTCTCTAATAAAATATTTATTATAATTTAAAAGTTTTTAGCTAGTAGATGTGTCAATTCATCAGCCATCAGATATGTGGTACCCCAGATAACACAGAAGTCACATATTATTCATTCAATCATTTCTGAAAAAGCCATTATGGTCTATCATGTAAAACTGATTTTTTCCCCTGAATTTTAATGTGACTACATGACAGCTATTGCTAAACCATAATATTTTGTCTGTTGTTAGTTCAGATGGAGCCAAACTGCAAAATAGCAATTCAGATTTTGAGCTCTACACAATTCAAGGGGATTAAGCAGCAGCAAAATTCAGATCTGGAGTTAGATCTGGTTTGGGATTTTGAATTTCCACATCCATAATCTTTTTTCCCCAGCCACAGCCTCCACTCTGAAGGAGAGAAGGGGAGTGGCACAGTGACACCCAGAAATTCCCTTATGATGGGAGAAGTTCAGGTAGCTGGCTACCAGCTTTAATTTTGCTTTGTGCCACTGGAGTGACACTTAAAGGACTGGTGAATCTGGCCTTAAATTTGCTTAATGTTGCTTTCAGGAAATACTATTCAACCAGTTCTTCTTCCTATGGGATTGTGGGATCTGGGGTTCTGGTCTGAGCCTATGTCAATATTTATCCCCTCCGAAAAAAAAAAGTGATTTGACAATGTTATAGATACATTTGCCAAAACAGATATAAATATCAAAATGGTTTCTGAGTTACATAAGCAAACACACACAAAAAGCCCTATGCACTAGTAAACTTCTATTGTTCTTTACATTGCTAAGATTACTGATATCACATAGACTGTTTGGAAAATGTTAATAAAATTGCTCTTGAGCTTTGTCGGTCTGAAACAAATATTTATTCATGGCCATATTTTAAATCCGTTTTAAACAGGCTAATAGAAGGGCTGCTTCCATTTTCAATATGTTCTTAGCAGTAATATTATGAGCAGTGATGTTTTAAGAAAACAGTACAAGCTGACATTTATAACTCTGTAAACACAGAGGGCTCCCCAGTTCTATGGTCGCAGTTTAGTTACAACAAAATATACTTCTGAACACAGTCAAAAACTTGTTGTTGTCAATTATTCAGCATTCCCATAAACCATTAGATGGTCAAAAATATTTTTAATTGATTCCATCTCTACCTACAATACTTATTATTTATTACTATAACAAACTTCTCCATGGGAACAGCTAATTGTGCTTCCCTAGTGGCCACTTCAAGTGGAGTAAGCATTGCACAGCTCTGCCTAAGATACTGCTGAAAGGTCTTCAGCATTTGGGATTTGATTAAAACTGTATTACATGTACACATCAGCAACCATTGCCAAAACAAAACACTAATTTAAAAAAATCTTTCTGCTATACTGCTTAACGCAATTGAAAAAAGCTTTGCATGTGTGGAAAGCTGGAGGGAGGGGGGCTGATCTGCTGTCTTTTTTCCAGACAATCATTTCGTAATAGAAATAATATAGTATTCTCTTGTACAATAAGATGGGAAAGTGTGAACCCTACCAGCTGCACTGTGGGAGAGACCTTTTCCTCTGACATACATGTAGCACAGCAAGCTATTACAGTCTAAACTGCACATTTTTGTTTCTTTTTTTTTTAAGCATAATTGTTAATCTGTTCCATAGTAAAAAAGACAGATGTTATGGAAATAGTAAGCCACACTCAGCTTAGATTGTTTTGTGAAGAAAGATTCCATAGGCAATGCTTCACAAAGGAAGATTTGGACAATAAAGCCTCCATTTTGAGGCAGGCAGGTGAGTTGTAAATAATAAATAAAATCAATATAATAAACAGCACCTGTTGCGCCTTTTGTCCAAAGATTTCAAAGTACTATACAGAGATAGGTAATATAATTTCTATGCAGTGATCAATACAAAACACTGTTTTAAAGATATACTAGACATTAATTATTTGTTTTAAACTTATAATAAAGGCATGTAGTATTATCTTCATTTAGAGCCACGCAAGTCCCTCAGTCACACAACTCCCTTCGTTGGACCAAACAATGAACAAGTATCGCTAAGCTACATAAATAAAAAGAAAGCTGTCTCAACTACACACAATTTAACATATACAGGGGCAGAGCCTCGTATTCTTACTTAGTGTTTCACTTATGGTTTCTTCACTAATGGTTTAAGGCAATTCAAAGGAAGCTGGATTTTCATCTTGTAGAGAGGAGACCCAGGTGTGCTCAGCCTGTATGCCAGAAGGTGACTCTGTGTACAGAGCATCAGAACTTCAAAGACTAGTCCTTTAAAAATGGCACCATAGATTGATTGATGAGGGACACCCAGGGCACAGAGAGGGTCAAATGATCTACAATGCATGAAGAGACACAGATAGTAATCTTATAGACATAAATAAACTTCTGATAAAATATCAGTACAACTACAAGCATATATAGGTGATGCATAAATACTATACTCTGGGGAAAATGTGAGCCAGTAATAAGTGTGTGTCAACCTCTTAATGGCTGTTGCATTCAAAATTTCTTTTCATTCAAAAATGTTCACAGAATTTTTCAATGAGATAAAATGAAAAACATTCTTTTCATTTTATTTTTTGTTTTTCCCTTTTCTCTCCCTTCTTCCCTGCCTTTCCACAGCTGAAAAAGGAGAAAGACAATTTTAATATTTTTTTCAGTTGTCAAAAACTGAACATTTTTTGTTGAAAAATGAAAATTGTGTGTCAGAAAGTCCATTTTCATTGAAATGTTTTAATGAAAAATTTTTAAGCAGTACTAACAAATAGAGTAGAACCAAAAGTGATAGATACCCCAATACTTAAAGACTGGATATTGGGAAATAAGAACACCATCAAAAATGACAGAGGTTACAAGCTTAAGATAGAGGAAGAATAGTGGAGTTCTGAGCTGTGATTCAGATGGGTGCTGGTAAAGCAGGATTAGAAGAAAAGTTACACTAATTTTTGGACAGATTGAATTTGTGATGATAGTCCATCATCCAAAATGGAGATATCTGAGATACCAGACAGAGAACAAGAGATTGAAGAGAGAAAGATATTTGTGAGTCTTCAGCATGGAAGTGATAGCTGTAGCACTCTAGTTATGGAGAAAAATTGTTCTTCTTAACCTCTGAGGCTCGGAAAAGAAGCAATGGGCTTAAATTGCAGCAAGGGAGCTTTAGGTTGGAACATTAGGAACAACTGCCTAACTGTCAGGATGGTTAAGCACTGGAATAAATTGCCTAGGGAGGTTGTGGAATCTCCATCACTGGAGATTTTTAAGAGCAGGTTAGACAAACACCTGTCAGGGATGGTCTAGATCAGTGGTTCTTAACCTGGGGTGCATGCACCCCCTGGGGGTGCAAGATGCCCTTTCTGGGGATGCGAGATATGCCAGATTTTTTTAGAAGGGAAATCATTGAAAACACAAATTAGGCACAGGCACTTAAGTACAACTACTTTGTTTCATCAAACCTATGTATTTATTAACATTATACATTTTTTAATGATTATTGTACTATACAAACAAAAATATATCTAGGTTTAAAGAACTGACCTCCTTCAACAATTTTGATAAGGGGTGCAAGAACATATTTTTATTTTTGGTAAGGGGTACGAGAACATATTTTGAGAACAAAAGGGTTGCAGGCTGCAGTAAAGGTTAAGAACT
Source organism: Dermochelys coriacea (assembly GCF_009764565.3). NCBI lineage: Eukaryota > Metazoa > Chordata > Testudines > Dermochelyidae > Dermochelys > Dermochelys coriacea. The sequence goes on from NC_050069.1 coordinate 203,618,332, forward strand.
GGTCTAGATAATACTTAGTCCTTCCATGAGTGCAGGGGACTGGACTAGATGACCTCTTGAGGTCCCTTCCAGTCCTATGATTCGATGATTCTATAAAAAAGTAGTGGGAGATCAGAATCAGCTCCTTGTCTTTTTATTCTTGCTTTTTATGCTTTTCAGATCTTGAAAAATAATTCTCTTATTACCGTCTAAAACCCATCTTGGATATCCACAATGCATGAGATGTATAAAAAGCCACTTAGCAGAATTGTTTTAAAATGACACAGTCAAAGTATTTTTCTTCATTTTTTGTAATCATTTTTACTTGCTGTTGTTGATAATAGCCTACAAAGCTAGAAAATGAAATCTGTTTTTTCTTCCACATTCCTTTACTCTGTAGGTCTCTTAGCTAACACACAGACCTGGGAGACAAGATACCTGGGGTGAAACTCTGACCCCACTGAAATCATTGTAAGCTTTGCCATTGACTTCAATGAGGCCTTGGTTTCACCCCTGCATTATACTTGCAACTCTGCTAGGATTTTCTGTGTGACCTTTGACAGCCTCTTAATGCCAATGTGCTTAATTTCCCAGTCAGTAAAAACAGGATAATAATATTTACCTCCATCATGGGCATGTTCTGAGGGTCAATTCAATTAATTCGGAGTAGAACTAGTCAAAAAAATGGAACTTCCATCTCCTGTGACATTCCAATACTTCAACATATGTTTTCATCTTGCCAGTAATAAAATATACAATACAGTTACAGAAACATTATATATACGCACACGTGTTCTCTAACTATAGACTTTGCAATGATATTTTCTGTATGGTGGGTAGGTCATATTTTGAGCCTACCAAACTGCACAGTGCCCATTTAACCCTTCAGTATCAAACCTGATCACTTTTATCAAATTCAAGATACTTATAACCAGAAATCTATCTCTTGAGAGTGAGAGTACAAATCAAAAGAGATAGCTTTCCCTGCTAGGGTTGACTTTTCAAACTACGGAGAAAACTTTCCCTTTTGTTTTCGTTTCTGACAGGAGATCCAAAAATAGGCTTTCCCTTTGGATTATTATTTCAATTAAATTAATTTAATATCACAGCCCAACACTTATTTCAAAGAACTACCTCTATAAATAGAAATCATTGTCATTCACATGCCTAACATAAAAAGAGAGCCTCTATAAAACCCAGATAAATAACTTAATTTTCAACAGACAACATAGTTGGCTCAGCTGTAATGGTAGAACTAGGGGCTCTCCCTAAGGGACATCATTCTGCTGTTATTAGGATTTACTATAAATAAAATATGAAGCATGTACTCTGAAAACAAATTTCCATTATGATTACAACAGGGCACCTAAAAGGAAAGAGATTTAACTTCTTTCTCCTTGACCATTTATAGAGCTCACTGAAAAAGAAATACATCTCAAACAAAAATCTTTACCAAATTTTTCCTCTGAAAATCATGAGATCTGAGTATGCTTTCCCTGCAATCCCTTTAATTGTCCCTACACTAATTAGGAGCATGGGATATTAGCACAAAGATGAAGCAACATTATGGTGCTTGTGAATATATGCCATCTCCTCAGAAAGAAGAGAAAGGAAAAGCCAAACAAAACCAAAACAGAAACCAGCAAGTCTGACTAGCTAAAAAGGAAGGTGATGCCAGCTACAGCAATCAAATGCAAAATGGCTACCTTATAGGTGCAGCCGAGTGTCTTCCCCAGATTTAAAGGGCTAGCTACCAGTAGAACGTATTGAAAAAAATTGATTCCTTTAAAAAAAGTTCAGCTCAAACTGGGATGAGGTAGATAAAGAGATAGTACTTCTGGTTACTTATAGCAAGAAAAGCTAAACATAAATCGGTGAGGGCCAAAGCTCTGATTGTAAGTAATCCTGAATTTTTATAACTAAAGCCTGCTGTTCTATGTTTTGGGGTTATTTATTCCTGTTTTTCTCTCCTATGATATTATTAGGCATTATAATTTTTTTTTAAATCCTAATTACTTTTGACATCATCACCTAACTGTTCTTGATCATCACATTCTCAGTATTGCCAACACCAAATATTCAAACATCATGAATCAGACTGCAAAAGTCATGCGGTTAGCACAAAACCCATGGTATTTCTTTTAAAAGTATCTCAGGATTTTTGGCCTGTTCTTTGATTTTTAGCTCCCCCAGCCCATATCCAGTGTGTGTGGCTACTACAGTCTCTCCCAGATTTACAGAGTAAGGTGATCATGGCTCCTGGTACAGGAGTTCTCACTGGAAGACCCAACTAAAATCAAATTACAAAGTTCTGCCAGATGGCATGGAGCTTCTAGCTTATCTTTGAAACTTAAAATTCAAATTACTTGTGTGTCATCCCCACCGACAACTATCTATTCACCATCCAACCCAGCAATTAGTTATGCACCCACTCAGCCCCCATATCAGCTTTGCCTTCCCCCCAAGTTACACTTCAACTTTATCCCCGCTCCCAACCACACATCTTCCCCTTGCCCTTCAGTGCACCTTTTCTCCTCCTGCTGCTGCTGTAGGAATTAACCCCCTCTCCCAGGCTGAGGACTGGAGGTTCTCCCACCACCAGTAGACTGGCTTCAGCAGGGGTTACAATCACTTTACTCATAGTGCAGGAGTTTGCAACACTGTATTCACACAGTAGTGCATTTCCCTTAATAACATTACAATATCTCATTATGTCACTGATTCCAGATTTTGAGTGACCTTAGAATGTAAGCTCCCTAGACAGGAGCAGGGGAATGTGGCTTTCAACTTTGTACAATGTCAAACACAGTGGGGCTCTGCTCCTACATAAAAATACAATGCACAAAAACTCATAATTAATGCACTTAGTTCTAGTCAAGACAAATAAGATAGTTTGGCTAGTTTGCACAGCAAGGATTAGATTGCAAGACTGTAGTACACAAGATGAAACATAGATGGTCATCATTAATATTTGCACAAATTAATGTTGCTATGGTGTTCCCTATAATAAATAAACATTTCCAATATTAAGTGTACTGTGATAGCATAAATTAAGCAAATGACAAAACTGCAAGGACATTAATGGTGACCCCCTTATCAAACCAGGTATTTTAAACTTCATAATTTTGTTTTCTTCACCTGAGTTGAATCTCTCATTCAGAGTCTACTTCTGCCGGATTCTTAACCACTTTGGAATATTAATATCTCTTTGAAGGAAGAAAAATAAATTCTGTCTGAGCTCTCTATTTGACTGGTCAAGTGGTTCCAGTTCTAACTTGTTGTTGAGGCTCAAACTTTAATAAGTTAAACAGAGCAAGGGATTTAACTTTATTTTTTTTGGTTGATTGGTTGTTTCCCCTCCCCCTGCCAATTTTGTTACGATAGCAATTCATTACAAAACAATCAAAAACACTTTTATCTTTTAAAAAAATCCCAGAAGAAAACTGCTGAAAGGTTTTCATAACTATGTCTGATATTTGTTCAATGGACTAGTTAGTATTTCAATAATAACCTCTTTTAGAGGATTCAGCTGTTCTATTGTATTAGTTTGTACATAGAGAAATGCCTAGCATTTTCTGTTTATATTTTGGCAGACAATAACACTCATAAAACTATAAAGCAAGTATGATGCAGACCAAATGTATACTATGTATATGAGTAGCCCTGCTCAGATATTGAACTGTTAGAACTCCTATCCAGTATTCAGCAACAATGGGACCTCTGCTTGGCTGGAATGTAAAATGAAAGCACTTTTGCCCCTGAAATGACTGATTGGCCCAGTTCACTGACTGATAGGCATCTCAGTCAGAAGCAGGAGCTATTGGGGTCAAAGGAAAGTCTGGGTATGCCATAGCTCCCAACTGGACAGGAACTCAGCCATGGAGAGCAGCAGGAGTGGAATGATTCCCTAACTCTCACTACATGGAAACAAAAAGAAAAGGAGTACTTGTGGCACCTTAGAGACTAACAAATTTATTAGAGCATAAGCTTTCGTGAGCTACAGCTCACTTCATCGGATGCATTTGGTGGAAAAAACAGAGGAGAGATTTATATACACACACACAGAGAACATCTCTCCTCTGTTTTTTCCACCAAATGCATCCGATGAAGTGAGCTGTAGCTCACGAAAGCTTATGCTCTAATAAATTTGTTAGTCTCTAAGGTGCCACAAGTACTCCTTTTCTTTTTGCGAATACAGACTAACACGGCTGCTACTCTGAAATACATGGAAACAGTATCAGAGGGGTAGCCGTGTTAATCTGGATCTGTAAAAGCAGTAAAGAGTCCTGTGGAACCTTATAGACTAACAGATGTATTGGAGCATAAGCTTTTGTGGGTGAATACCACTTCGTCGGATGCATGTAGTAGAAATTTCCAGAGGCAGGTATAAATATGCAAGCAAGAATCAGGCTAGGGATAATGAGGTTAGTTCAATCAGGGACGATGAGGCCCTCTTCTAGCAGTTGAGGTGTGAACACTAAGGGAGGAGAAACTGCTTTTGTAGTTGGCTAGCCATTCACAATCTTTGTTTAATCCTGAGCTGATGGTGTCAAATTTACAAATGAACTGAAGCTCAGCAGTTTCTCTTTGAAGTCTTGTCCTGAAGTTGTTTTGCTGCAGGATGGCTACCTTTAAATCTGCTATTGTGTGTCCAGGGAGATTGAAGTGTTCTCCTACAGGTTCTTGTATATTGCCATTCCTAATATATGATTTGTGTTCATTTATCCTTTTACGTAGGGATTGTCCAGTTTGGCCGATGTACATAGCAGAGGGGCCTTGCTGGCATATGATGGCGTATATTACATTGGTGCACATGCAGGTGAATGAACCAGTGATGGTGTTGCTGATCTGGTTAGGTCCTATGATGGTGTCCCTGGTGTAGATATGTGGGCAGAGTTAGCATCGAGGTTTGTTGCATGGATTGGTTCCTGAATTAGAGTTACTATGGTGCGGTGTGTAGTTGCTGGTGAGAATATGCTTCAGGTTGGTGGGTTGTCTGTGGACGAAGAGTGGCCTGTCTCCCAAGGCCTGTGAAAGTGAGGGATCATTGTCCAGGATGGGTTATAGATCACTGATGATGCGTTGGAGAGGTTTTAGCTGAGGACTGTATGTGATGGCCAGTGGAGTTCTGTTGGTTTCTTTCTTGGGCTTGTCTCACAGCAAGAGGCTTCTGGGTACATGTCTGGCTCTGTTGATCTGTTTCCTTATTTCCTCATGCAGGTATCATAGTTTTGAGAATGTTTGGTGAAGATCTTGTAGATGCTGGTCTCTGTCTGAGGGGTTGGAGCAAATGCGGTTGTACCTCAGTGCTTGGCTGTAGACAATGGATCATGTGGTGTGTCCAGGATGGAAGCTGGAGGCATGAAGGTAGGTATAGTGGTCGGTGGGTTTTCGGTATAGGGTAGTGTTAATGTGACCATCACTTATTTGCACTGTGGTGTCTAGGAAGTGGACCTCCTGTGTAGATTGGTCCAGGCTGAGGTTGATGGTGGGGTGGAAGCTGTTGAAATCATGGTGGAATTCTTCCAGGGTTTCCTTCCCATGGGTCCAGATGATGAAGATGTCATCAACGTAGAGTAGGTAGAGAAGGGGTGTGAGTGGACAAGAGCTGAGGCTGACTTGGAACAACATTCTTGCTTGCATATTTATACCTGCCTCTGGAAATTTCCACCACATGCATCTGATGAAGTGGGTATTCACCCACGAAAGCTTATGCTCCAATATGTCTGTTAGTCTCTCAGGTGCCACAGGACTCTTTACCACTTTTACATGGAAATAGAACTCCAACTACTTCCTCTGATGATTTGTCTAAGTGCTGGCTGCAAGAGAACAAAAAATTGCAAGGAGATAGGGCTAAAGGGGCAAGGGAAAGTGTGGGCACTGCACCCCCAGCAAAGACCCAGTGTTTGTCTTCTGTCTCTTTTTATCTGTCCACTTAGGTAGCCATCATAACCATAGTATTTTAACGCACTTTGTTGACTTTGATCACCTGGACTTGGGGCTGTAAGGGGAAGACATGTCTCTTGGATGCTGAGGGGAGTCCTTGTGGCTGGGATCCATACTGTTATGTAAATCACCTATCATTTTAGGGGATCACTATATTGAAAAATGATAAAAATCAGATCTCCACCACCCTGCCCTACTTCTAGGAACTGAATATCCACAACACATTCAGGAGTGTAGTGGAGAGAAGAGGAAGACAAAGGCTGGTTGCTCAAAGCAGCTGCCATACTAGCCATGGAGAGAGTATGCATCTGCTGTTCCAACAGCACTACTTAGCTCCTCACTGCAGTGGAGGAGCAACCAAGTGCATGAAAATTGGGAAGAACGAAGAAGAGTGAGGTACAATAGGTTCCGAGCCATACCTTTCCATCCACTTTCTGTTACTGACCTCTAATCCTCTCTGTGCTGCAATGGGGAGTGAGCATTTCTCTTGAGATAAAGTAACATTTTCATTCCAAGGGTTCCAGTGCAAGTTAGTTCACCACATGAACCAATGGAGCTGTCTCTCAAAATGATTATCTTTCATTCTAAGTAGCAACAGTATCCTGTTGGGTAAGGGCTGGTGGAGTTGAGTATTGATACTGTAGTTATGAGTTGATTGGGTACTTTAGTGCTATTTATAGTTAGTTTTTTTAACAGTCACCTTGCTTTTCCTTTCTTTTATTACATTCATTCCAATTTTTATTACAACCCGCCCTACTTTGATTCCTTGTCCATCATTTGCTATCTGTCCATAGAGCCCTCATCATTCTAGCATCCAAGAGCCTCCTGAGTAAGTAAACATAGTCCTGGTCTACACTAGGAGTTGAGGTCGAATTTAGCAGCATTAAATCGATTTAACCCTGCACCCGTCCACACGATGAAGCCCTTTTTTCGACTTAAAAGGCTCTTAAAATCAATTTCCTTACTCCATCCCCGACAAAGGGATTAGCGCTGAAATTGGCCTTGCTGGGTCAAATCTGGGATACCGTGGATGCAATTAGACAGTATTGGCCTCCAGGAGCTATCCCAGAGTGCTCCATTGTGACCACTCTGGACAGCACTTTCAACTCAGATGCACTGGCCAGGTAGACAGGAAAAGGCCCGCGAACTTTTGAATTTCAATTTCCTGTTTGGCCAGCGTGGCAAGCTGCAGGTGAGTACAGAACTCATCAGCAGAGGTGTCCATGCAGAGCTCATCAGCAGAGGTGATCATGATGGAGTCCCAGAATTGCAAAAGAGCTCCAGAATGGACTGAATGGGAGTTACAGGATCTGATCGCTGTAGGGGGAGAGAAATCCATGCTATCAGAACTCTGTTTCAGTTTTCAAAATGCCAAAACATTTGTCAAAATCTCCCAGGGCATGAAGGACAGAGGCCATAACAGGGACCCGAAGCAGTGCCGTGTGAAACTTAAGGAACTGTGGCAACTCTACCAGAAAACCAGAGAGGCAAATGGCCACTGTGGGTCAGAGCCCCAAACATGCCGCTTCTATGATGAGCTGCATGCCATTTTATGGGGTTCAGCTACCACTGCCCCAGCCATGTTGTTTGACTCCTTCAATGGAGATGGAGGCAACACAGAATCAGGTTTTGGGGACGAGGAAGATGATGATGATGAAGTTGTAGATAGCTCACAGCAAACAAGCAGAGAAACCGGTTTTCCCGACAGCCAGGAACTGTTTCTCACCCTGGACCTGGAGCCAGTACCCCTCCAAACCTACCCAAGGCTGCCTCCCAGACCCACCAGACAGAGAAGGGGCCTCTGGTGAGTGTACCTTTTAAAATAGTGTACATGGTTTAAAAGCAAGCATGTTTAATGATTAATTTTCCCTGGCATTTGTGGTTCTCTTGGATGTACTCCCAAAGCCTTTGCAAAAGGTTTCTGGGGAGGGCAGCCTTATTCCATCCACCATGGTAGGACACTTTACCACACCAGGCCAGTAGCACGTACACGGGAATCATTGTAGAACAAAGCATTGCAGTGTCTGTTTACTGGCATTCAAACAACATCCGTTCTTTATCTCTCCGTTCTTTATCTTTGTGTTATCCTCAGGAGAGTGATATCATTCATTGATTGGTTGAAATAGTGTACTTTTCTTAAGGGGACATTCAGAGGTGCCCATTCCTGCTGGGCTGTTTGCCTGTGGCTGAATAGAAATGTTCCCTGCTGTTAGCCATGGGGAGGGGAAGGAGGGAAGGGGCTAGCCACGTGGTGGGGGGAGGCAAAATGCAACCTTGGAACGAAAGCACATGTGCTATGTATGTAATGTTAACAGCAAGGTTTACCATGAAAGAGTGTACCCATTGTTCTATAAAATGTGTCTTTTTAAATACCACTGTCCTTTTTTTTTCTCCACCAGCTGCATGTGTTTCAAGGATCACAGGATCTTCTCCTTCCCAGAGGCTAGTGAAGATTAGAAGGCGAAAAAAACGCACTTGTGATGAAATGTTCTTTGAGCTCATGCTGTCCTCCCACACTGACAGAGCACAGACGAATGCATGGAGGCAGACAAAGTCAGAGTGCAGGAAAGCACAAAATGACCGGGAAGAGAGGTAGTGGGCTGAGGAGAGTAAGTGGTGGGCTGAAGAGAGGGCTGAAGCTGAAAGGTAGTGGCAGCGTGATGAGAGGAGGAAGGATTCAATGCTGAGGCTGCTTGAGGATCAAACTAATATGCTCCAGAATATAGTTGAGCTGCAGAAAAGGCAGCTGGAGCACAGACCCCTGCTACAGCCCCTGTGTAACCAACCGCCCTCCTCCCCAAGTTCCATAGCCTCCTCACCCAGACACCCAAGAACGCCGGACACCCAGCCACTCCACCCCAGAGGATTGCCCAAGCAACAGAAGGCTGGCATTCAATAAGTTTTAAAGTTTTAAACTTTTAAAGTGCTGTGTGGCCTTGTCCATCCCTCCTCCACCCCCCTCCCTGGGCTACCTTGGCAGTTATCCCCCTATTTGTGTGACGAATTAATAAAGAATGCATGAATGTGAAGCAACAATGACTTTATTGCCTCTGCAAGCAGGAGGGGAGGGTGGTTAGCTTACAGGGAAGTAGAGTGAACCAAGGGGCGGGGGGGTTCATCAAGGAGAAACAAACAGAACTTTCACACCATAGCCTGGACAGTCATGAAATTGGTTTTCAAAGCTTCTCTGATGCGCACCACCATAAACGTCTCACCCTTACTCTCAGATATTGTGGAGCTCACAGCAAGCAGTGGGAATATTGGTTTTGCTGAGGTCTAACTGAGTCAGTAAACTGCGCCAGCGTGCTTTTAAACTTCCAAATGCACATTCTACCACCATTCTGCTCTTGCTCAGCCTGTAGTTGAACAGCTCCTGACTACTGTCCAGGCTGCCTGTGTATGGCTTCATGAGCCATGGCATTAAGGGGTAGGCTGGGTCCCCAAGGATAACTATAGGCATTTCAAAATCCCCAACAGTTATTTTCTGGTCTGGGAATAAAGTCCCTTCCTGCAGCTTTTGAAACAGACCAGAGTTCCTGAAGATGCGAGCGTCATGTACCTTTCCCGGCCATCCCATGTTGATGTTGGTGAAACGTACCTTGTGATCCGCCAGTGCTTTCAGCACTATTGAAAAGTACCTCTTGCAGTTTATGTACTCACCGGCTTGATGCTCCGGTGCCAAGATAGGGATATGGGTTCCGTCTATGGCCCCACCAGAGTTAAGGAATCCCATTGCAGCAAAGCCATCCACTATGACCTGCACATTTCCCAGGGTCACTACCCTTGATATCAGCAGATCTTTGATTGTGTTGGCTACTTGCATCACAGCAGCCCCTATAGCAGATTTGCCCACTCCAAATAGATTCCTGACTGACCGGTAGCTGTCTGACGTTGCAAGCTTCCACAGGGCTATTGCCACTCACTTCTCAACTGTGGGGGCTGCTCTCATCTTGGTATTCATGTGCTTCAGAGCAGGGGAAAGCAAGTCACAAAGTTCCATGAAAGTGCCCTTATGCATGCAAAAGTTTCGCAGCCACTGGGAATCATCCCAGACCTGCAACACTCTGCGGTCCCACCAGTCTGTGCTTGTTTCCCAAGCCCAGAATCGGTGTTCCACTACATGAACCTGCCCCATTAGCCCCATGATGCCCACATTGCCAGGGCCCATGCTTTGAGAGAAGTCTGTGTCCATGTCCTCATCACTCTTGTGACCGCACTGATTTTGCTTTGCTAGGTTCTGGTGCTGCATATACTGCTTGATAATACGCGTGGTGTTTAATGTGCTCCTAATTGCCAAAATGATCTGAGCAGGCTCCATGCTTGCTGTGGTATGGTATCTGCATGGAAAAAAGGCACGGAACAACTGTCTGCTGTTGCACTGATGGAGGGAGGGGTGACTGACGACATGGCTTACAGGGAATTAAAATCAACAAAGGGGGTGGCTTTACATCAAGGAGAAACAAAAACAACTGTCACACAGAATGGTCTCCTCAAGGATTGAACTCAAAACCCTGGGTTTAGCAGGCCAATGCTCAACCCGCTAAGCTATCCCTCTGGTATTTCATGGAGGGAGGGAGGAAGGGGGGAGCAAATGAATACAAAACAAATCTGGTCTATTTCTTGTTTTGATCCACTCCATCTATCTTTTACATCTTTGGCTGGCAGCAGATGGTGCAGAAGGACTGCAAGCCATCCACATCCCCTGGCTGCTCAGGCAGAAGATGGTACAATAGGACTGCTAGCCATCCACATCTCCTGCCTGCTCACCATAAGATGGTACAATAGGACTGCCTGCAGGAATAAAGAGAATGACGAGTCACTCCTAATTTAGTCCCTGCACCCATACCTGCCCAGCCACTCCTGACCGACCTTACCGAGGCGGCCAGGAGCACCTGGGACATGATGAGGATGGTTTTCAGGCCTATTGTACCATCTGCTGCCACAGGCAATGGGTTGCTGCTGCTGTGTAGCATTGCAGTACCACGTCTGCCAGCACCCAGGAGACATACAGTGACAGTGAGCTGAGCGGGCTCCATGCTTGCCATGGTCTGGAGTCTGCACAGGAAACTTGGGAAAAAAGGCGCGAAATGATTGTCTGCCGTTGCTTTCACAGACAGAGGGAGGGTGGGCCTGATGACATGTACCCAGAACTACCCGCAACAATATTTTTTGCCCCATCAGGCATTGGGATCTCAACTCAGAATTCCAATGGGCAGCGGAGACTGCGGGAACTGTGTGATAGCTACCCACAGTGCAACACTCCAGAAGTTGATGCTAGCCCTGGTACTGTGGAAGCACTCCGCCGAGTTAATGCACTTAATGCACTTAGAGCATTTTGTGTGGAGACACATACAATCGACTGTATAAAAACGATTTCTATAAATTCGACCTAATTTCGTAGTGTAGACATACCCATAGAAATACTGAGTTGGGAAAAATCACTTTGGTGATCCAGGCTCTTTTATGTTCTGTCCCTAGAGATACACACTGAGGAGTAAGTGTCTGTAGGTGGAGGCTTGAGCCAAAATGATCTGAGTTTATAAAGGCACCCCTCTAATGTAGGACCAAAAGGAAATATTCTGATGTCTCCTACAGCAGGCCCTCATTACTATCTGAAACACCCAACACAAGGGTTACATAGAGTTTGAAATGTTTGTACACTTTTTTCAAGGGCAAAGAAACTTAATAAGACAAAGCCTGTGACTATTCCTTGCCCTCCATCCTAGCAGCTTCAAGAAGATGGTAAGAGAGGTATGGGCCAGATTCTGCTGCCATTACTCATGATGAGTAGTTCTTAATCCACAAGTAGTCCAAGTCATACTTAGATACCCAGTGTAAGGATATCAGAATCTGGCCCTGTAGGATTAGTATTTATATTGTGCCTGAGAATATAAGAGAGATTTGGGGGAGGAATCCTGACTCTGTGAGAAACTTCTATATAAGGGGAAGATGTTGCTGCTGTTACTTCCATCTGCAAGTAACCCCATTGACTTCAGTGGGATTTCTCACATGTATGTAAGATATGTAAGTATGTAAGATACTGCTCAGTGTGAGTAAAGATAGCAGAATGTGAGCATCAGGCATTTAAACAAACCTGTGAAGCAGAGGTTGTGGTTCTTTTTGTTTGATTGAGTCATCTTTCTATTACTTTCCCTTTTAACATTAGGTTTAAATTTCAGGTTACATTTCCAAAGAAATAGGGATGATAAGCTGTGGTGAGCTGATTAATAGTACTTACGCAAAGTTGAATGACCACAAAATTGTGAACGTGTGTATGTGAGTGATCTACTTCTTATAAAATAAATGAGTCTTCTTTCACACATTCAAAAATACTCAGAATTCTCTCTCTCCTCCCCCTCCCCTCTGCACTCACTCTGAAGTCCTCTCCTTCTCTCATTTGTTGTTGTTGTGGCAGAGTTATTCTCTTCTCGACTATTTCCACTCACCCACAATTAATCATTTATGGTCTTTTCCACTGCAAACATGTAGAAAACACGTAAAAAGGAAGCCTGTTATCACACCATCAGCAACTCCGATTACAGCCTGATCAGAACTGACATCACTGTGGTTTCATTAGTGATATTAGATAAGTGCAATCTATTTTTAATCTTTTTCTGGCAATGTCAAAAGAGAAACTCACCCTGCCCCAGCTGGCTCTTTCTGACAGTGGCAGGGCTGCATAAAGGATTCCTTTCTCTTATTATCCCAAGAACATTTTATATGCCAAACAAATCAAAACTAACACATCTCTCACTATTTTTACAAGAGTAGCGAGGGTAAGAAGTATTTACAGCCTTTGACTAGTTAACCTTTTCCCCCATACAGCCTAAAGTGACTCTTAAAATGTAGAGGATATAAGTGCAAACAAGTATGTTTTACAATTTAAGTACAGAAGCAGAAGAGTGCTGCAACTGACAAGATCTGCCAATGCAGATAGTGTTCTCCACTTAATTTCTTGCAGTGCATTCTCTTCCAAACCTAGTATGTATTGTATCTCCTTTGGAGGGATCTCTCTGCAGAATAATGAAGTTGTCAGTTGTCCTAGTGAGCTCTCTTTTATTGTTAGTTTGATTACTCGCCCCAATTGCAGTGAGTGAATAGAAATTTGGGAGAAACCACTGTTTTAAAGACTCACTGAGAGACAAGGAACATTGGTTTCCTTTTCTTCTGAAGAAGGTAAAATGCTACTTACATTGAGTTACGTTAAACCAAATCTCAGAAGTGAGAATCCAGTGTTCTTGATCACTTTCGTATGTCCTTCTGCAAATGAGAGTTTCTCTTCAGCGTGTTCATTTGTCTGCCTTAAGCTGAGGTCCCTGAGTGGCAGGTCCAGTCAAACTGCGGTCAACACAGGATCCCGGGGTGGAGGGTAAAGAATAAGTCACCTTTGTACTTTCCAGTCCCCATGTCTCCTAAGAACTGTTGAGCCCTTGGTGTAATTTAGAGCAACCTCAGCAGCATCAAAGCCCTATACTGGTAAACCACAGGGGCATGGCACAGAGTCAACTATGCCATATTTCAATGGGAGTTAGACGCCTAACCTGCTTAGGTGCTTTTGAAAATTTCACTACGTGACAATCTGCACCTTTAAGTGCCTAAATATCTTTGAAAATCTGGCTCCTAGTGCACAGTGAGGGTACAATCCTACCATCAGATATAAACATAACATGCGCCTACCTGCAATTATTTGCTAATATGAGAAGCTAGCATCAGCCTGGCTACTTCTAAAATATGGACCTCTTACATGGATTACAAACTGATGTTACTCCCTTGTCTTCAGTAAAGGTGCTTTTGATTTACAAACAGGTCTGGCAACAGATCAGAAACAACTCGTGATTTCCTCAGATCCTGCAATCCTTCAAAGGGTATATTAGTTGATACACCTACATATGTCTAGTACATGTGTGTCCAAGAATCCCTAACTTAGGGTGTGGCTTGCCCAAAAGTCACAGGTGTTAGCCTTGAGCCTCACTTATTTATATAATGCCATTGTACACAGATGCATTGGGATAATAATTGTACATAGGTACAAAGTCACAGGTGAAATTGTGACCATCAATTGACTTTGTAATCACCATTTTGAAGAAGGTGACTTACACGTTGAGAATATAAATATAACTTCTTAAAGATGTCAAAAACAGACCAAGGGCAGTTTTTTGTAATACTTAACTCCCTATAGAGCTAACACAAGGGTAATCAATTAAAGTGCTTTACCTGCTAGAACAATGGTTTTGCTACAGGCAGTGAAGAAAATTGGTGTTTTCCAGCATGAACTCAGCAGAGTTGGGACTTTCCAGCTAACCCCCGACTGAAGCTCTGAAGCTCATCAGTTGGGCACATGACAGAGGGGACATAAATCTTATTTAAAGTCAAGATTTGCTCCAGCTCTTTTCCTCACTCTCAATAGCCGACCACTGCCAGACAGCAGCAGGCTTGCAGGAAGGGCAGAGGGCAGGAGTGACACATGGACTGAATCTAAGGAATCACAAGAAGGCATGGACATGGACAGGAGGTGCTAGATGAGGAGTCTGCACCAGGGAGTGTATCTTAAAGGCCCAGAGCTAGAAACAATGACTGGATGCTACCCAGACCCAGCTGGCTTGGAACATTGCCAATGTCCCACTGGAATGGGACATTGGATCCAAAGACTGAATTAAATTAAAACAGACTGGTCATCATCCCCTAGGGAGGGTCAGCCCCATCTGAAACAGATGTATCAATAATAATTACATTTTTAAAGTCTTGGTGAAGAGCCTTAGTGACAGTAAAGCAAACTTTATGAAGGGGGTCTAGTACAGATGCTACATGATGGTTGCCATACTGTGACATGACAGTTTTGGTATATGTAATGTAGGATAATTTGTCATAGTATAATATTTCAGATAATTCACTGAAACCCTACTCTTCCTACAGAACACTGATTTTGCTTCAGATTACCTTCTCTCCAGATACCAGAATAACGGAGTTGATATAAAAAGGCAAAGCATATTGCATACGAAAAGCAATACTAGGAAACAGGACCAGCAGAAAGATCCTGGGATCCATAGGCAAAGCAAAATCAATTATGGCAATGATTATGGCCCAAACTAAGTGTTGGCATAAGTGGGCACAGCTTCAATGAAACCAACTGCATGTGGGTGGACTTATTTGCCTTCATGGAGGCATACTGATTTCAGCATCTCACTTGGATATACCCACCTGCATAGACATGCATCTTCCCTTTATTCCACTAGACCTTCCCTTACTCAGACATGTATTTTTCCCTACATTCACCTCCTCTCATTCAGATGTAGCCTTTCCTCTCACTTTATATAGATTTACCTTCTCTTTGATGCTTCTATCCTCTCACTCAGACATGTACTCTTTCCCTCATTCAAATGCTGTTTACTCATCTTCCCTCTCTACTCATTTGCCCAGAGAGGGTGATCTGAAGGGTAGGGAGGAAATAGATGTGGTGGCAGGCATGATCTAAGTGAAGGTGAGTGGCTGGGCCTTTGAGAGGAAAGGGGATGTGTCTGAATGTAAGGAGATTTGTCTAATCAAGACAGGGACAATGGACAGCCAGAGAGAGGTGGATGCATATCTGAGCGGAGGAGGAGATGGGAACATCTAAGAAGGGAGAGCTGCAGAGATTTCCACACAGGTGAAGATAAACACAATAAAACCATTAAAGTTTAATTTTGGAGAAACTTTTTAACAGCTATTCCCAGCTAATTATTCTCAAATAATTAATGAATAGAATAGAAAACGTTGTTAGAATAATTTACTATTCATCAAGAATAATAAATGAATAGAGTAATTCATTATTCCCACATCTCTGTTCTTTGCACTTTCTGACTAGCTAGGGCATGGGGAGGGAGTGCCTTGGGAAGAGAGGAAAAAACAACACGCTCACAACTTTGAAAAGAACTTTAATTTTTGGTGAGAAGTTTGTCTATCCTAAGACTTTTCTAACTGCACCCCTGACTGAGCTGAATATTTTTACTGTCTGTCTAGAACACATTACAAATCATATTTGATTACTCATTGCTCAGTGACCCAAGATTGTTGAATAGGTTTGTTGTCTTTTCAAATTGATGGTATGTATTTTGTTGTTTTTTAATATTTCCTATTCATGTTTTTAGGGTATGTAAATTACCAGTGTGTGTATATATATAATACACAGAGGTCAAGACATTGATATCGGACTCAGGAAGTCTGAGTTCAATTCCTGGATTACCTTTCATGTGACCTTAGGCAAGTCATTTAATCTCCCTGTGACTCATTTCTCTATCTTTAATATGGGAATAATACTTCCTTTCTCCTACCATTTATGTTTCTTTCTGTTTAAACTGTAAATTCTTTGGAAAAGGGACTGTCTATCATCACATATATGTACTCATCCTAGAACAATGGGGCCCTGATCTGAGTTCAAGCCTCTAGCTGCTACTGTAAAACAAATAACAATGTCTGTGTGTAGACACACACATTTTAAAGAAAAGGAGCAGAGAGTCCTAGGTCAGGTATATATGAGTTTCACTGCTATTCAGATCATACAAGTAAATTAGACAACATATTGTGAAAGAATCTAATATGTCCAATATTATGAAAGCTATTTCCATTACTGTGGGCTTGGTGTATCTGACATAACTGACACATAGATATATAAGATGATTTCTACTTGAGTATTAATAATAATGTGTGTTATCGTAGTGCCTAGGAGCCCCAGTCATGAACCAGGACTGCATTGTGCTCGGCCCTGTACAAACACAGGACAAAGGTCTCTTCCTCAAAGAGCTTACCATCTAAAGTATAAGGCAAGAGACAACAGATGGATGCAGACAGACTGACTTAGGACAATACTGGCCAGCAAGATAGGCAATGGTATCAGTGCACCTACAGTCTAATCCTTGTCAAGTTTTTTATAGACAGCACAGCAAATGAGAGTTTTGAGCTGGGATTTGAAGGAAGATAATGAACTGCTTTGTGGATGTTTATGGGCAGCTCCTCCCAAACATGAGGAGCATGAAGGTCCTTGCCTGAAAGTTGAAAAAGTGATGGAGGCTGGCATTAGTAGCAGATGGGAGGCAGGAGATGACATCTCAGTAGCGAATGAAAGGTGATAGGCAGAGTACAGACAGGTCAAAAAAGGCCTTGAAACTGAAGCCAAGCAGCTTACGTTTGATACGATAGCGAAAAGGGAGCCAATGAAGAGATGCAAAGAGAAGGGCGAAATGTCATGGGCAAGGAAATTATCTTTGCAGCAGCATTTTGAAGGGAAATGAGTGGGTCAAGAATGCATTTGTCAAGGCCAGAGAAAAGGGTATTGCAATAATTGAGACACAAGATAATGAGAGCCTGAAAAAGTGTTTTAGGTGTATGGATGGGTAGGAAAGGCTGTATCTTAGATGCTACACAGAAAGAATTGGCAAGATTTAGACACAGCTTGGACATGAGGACCTACAAAATAGTCCAATTTGAAGACAATGCCCAGGTTATGGTCCTGAGTAACCGGCAAAATGTTGTTCACAGTGATTGAGACAGGAAGTAGGGGGAAGGGTTTGTGGCTAGGGGGATGAATTAAGAGCTGTGTTTCAGCTATGTTGAACTTGAGCTGAGGGCTAGACATCCACCAGGAGATGTCGGAGGTATCTGGTATTTTAGTCTGGACAGGGGATAGGTCTGGAGCACAGGTAGATCAGCATAGAAATGGTACTTTGCTAGGATTATCTTCATTAACGTGAAAGAAGCTCAGAGGAGCCATTTTCTTTGATAATATCATGAATATTCTTTTCCATGGGAATAATCCTACACATAAATGAACAGGAATGTTTTTAAAAATAGAATATATATTGTACAAGATTTCAGGTGTTGTGTACCTAGATCTCATTTCCAGATGATTCTCAGAACATCTAATTCAGCAGTATCTTTAGAATTAAATGAAGTAATATAACTGCACAGCTGAACAACCTGAAGAGGCCTTTGTGAGTAAGAATTTTTAGACAGACAATTGTTCAGATGTCCCCCTCCCCAGTTTATGTGGATCAATTTAATTAGGGATAGAGCTGGTAACAAAAAAATTAAATGACAATTAAATGGCTGTATATTCCACCCTAGCTTCCTGTACACTAACATCCCAAGCAAATAAGCCCTAAGTCTCTCATCATAATGTACATTCCAACAGCCCAGATTTGGATGGGACAGTTGTGAGTTTTTGCCTTTGGTCCAAGCCTCCCCTCTCATTTCCAAGAATCCAGAAATGAGAAAAAAAAACCCATGCAATTCTTGACTACTATAAGGCAATGCTACAGGAAGCAGCTCTCTTTGTTCTGCCATTTTTTAACTGCAAAGAGAGAAGGAGAAAGCCTCTCTCTCTTTCCTTCTACCTGGCCTTTAGTACTGGGAGCAGGAGTAGATCCAAGTTGCTCATCACATAACCCCAAAACAGGTGATCCTGTAAAACTCAAAAGAAAAATGTATAAAGGCTTGCTGGTCAGTAGGAAAGAAATGTCAAGGGAAGTTAACTAAACACACAATACAACCTAAAAGGCAGAAACAACACTTATTTCTTCCAAGACCTCTGGAAGCAGAGATGAGAAAATTGTCATGGAGTTAGAGGTTTTGTGAACCTCTCCAACTGAATTATATATGGGGTACATAAAATTAGCAAAATACTATATATTATGGGTAGGAGAACACCCTGAAAAATCTAGGCAGGCACTGTTGTACAACATACATAATGTATATGAACAGTGTATATAAAATGTACGCTTTTTTTCCAGTCTCTCTGTATTTGCATATTCAAGATAAGTTTTGGACTGATGGTATTTGTGTGGCTTTATACTTAGATTAAAGGAGTTAGATTATCACTACTCCAAAAGTACTTGCAATAAAAGTATTAGAAATAGAGCTGGGTGAACATTTTTGAATGAAATTTTTTAATTGTAAAAACAGCCTTTTATTTAAAAAAAACACACACATGTTTTTCCAAACCTTCTATTTTCATTTTTCAGTTGATGTTTTTTCTTTTTTCTTATGCACCCTTTGTCTTTAGATTCCCCTTTTCAGTGGTAAAATGAAAAAGGAGGGAATGGCTGGGACGGGGAAATGGAAAACTTTAAAACTGAAAACTTTCAGTAAAAAATTTTGTGGACATTTCTGAATACTTCAAAATAATACATTAACTGCCTATGTGACTACTTACTGTGCACTAAAAGTGCCTTTGTGTGCTTTAGCTTAATACACTTTCAGATGTACTAAGCAAAATTGCCCCAAGCACTTTTAAGCTAGGTCTACACTTGGAGCTGGAGGGTTGATTCCTAGCTTGAGTAGACATACTTGTGCTAGTTCTAACTGAGCTGCACAATAAAAATAGTAGCATAACCACCATAGCCTGGGCAGTGGCAATGGCAGCATGGTTTAGCCACCCCAAATACAAACAGGCCCGGTTGCCCCTAGCTTCAAGAGTAGATGTAGCCTTAGTGCACAATAAGAGTGCCCACTTGGGGGATTAGCTAGTGTAGTAGCTAGTGTGTTATAAATTCACATCCTTGCTTGCTGCACACTAACTTCCCATATAGACAAGCCCTTAGCCAGAAACCTGAGAAAGCAGTCAGAGAAAAAAAACCTGCTCACCCTGTACCAGGCATATGGAAAAGTGGATGACAAAGAGGACACTGAAGAATGTAATGGGAAGGCAATGGTTATAGAGAAGCTCCATGTAGATGTTAGATATTGTTATGACCCTGGGAACGGAATTCTCACTCATTAATGTTAAAGGTATGTCTAAACCAAAACCTAAAACACAAACACCCCCAAACTTTGCAGGTGTGGGGAACAGAACTGAATAGATCAGAATCCAAACCCAAATCTGGATCCAAATTTTGCAGCTCTATTAAACCAACATCCTGCAACTGAACATCCTTGATCTTTGGAGTGTTTGAGATCTGGATCCAAATTTTGTGGCTTGGGTTAATCTCTTGTTGATGTTGCCTTAGGATTTTGCAAAAAAAAAAAGTGACTTTTTGCACCTCAGAAAGTCATCCCATTAAATGTTTGTAAATATGGATTTAATGCCTAAAGTTTACATGTTGAGGTTTAAATATTTTGGCTTGAATCTTTATTCTTATCTACAGTGTTGATTAGCTAAAATGTGCCTTCTCTGAATGGTATATTTTCTACTTTTCTATTTTCTTCTTCCTTCACCTTAACAGAGATTTATTTTGCAGTCTTAAAGTCTGAAAGCAGTAAAATAAGCACTACATCAACTTGTTTATCGCAGTTATCAGTGCACTTGTTTGTGTGAGATTTCCTGTGTTACCAGAAAGGAAGCATGCTATTAATAGATGGCAAATACATGTTTTTGAGTTTGTGTAACTGGGCTTACTATTTATATTTTGTACAAATTAAGTTACTAGGCACTTGGAAGGAAAAGAATGAGAAATCCAGAACTAAAAGTGAAACAATGTATCTGTCAGTACAACCAGCTCTTCACTGACACCTACATTTCACTGAAAGACAGAGAAAACACATTTCTCATATCTGTAAATACAAGATAAATATCCATTAGTTCTGAGAGAAATTTAAAGACTTCACTAGCTTCAGAGAAAAATGTCTTAAAAGTAACTTGCAGTTTAACATCAAAAAGAAATTTTGAGTTAAAGTAACTTTTTTAAAAAAAAGTTTGAAATATTGAAGTAGACCAATCAGCTTTCACTCTGCCTCAATATATGTCCACGTACAAACAAAATCAAGAAACAAGTGTACTCCCCAACATCATCTACATATCATGCTGTATGAGGCTCCCAATACATATTTTTATCCTTAGTTTAGCAAATTTGTTTTAGTGTTCAAATAGCCTTAGATTTATTAAATCATTTGTCAGAAATTGCTCTGTGATAGGATCCAGACAAGGCTAATAATCTGCACATCAGGCAATGCCTGGCTAATAAACCTAGCATCTGGCCATAAGGAGCTGAAAAGGTGGGTTGGCTGGACAACAATAATTCCATTTTGTCAAAGATGTTGGTGCTCAGATGTTTGTTTCTGTTCCACATCAGAATGACACAGACCTTACAAAATTGGGATGTGGGAAAAACACATTCAAGTCCCTGATCTGAATCAGGCAGAGCAGAAACTTCAACCTGGGTCTCATATATCTCAGATCAGTGTCCTACGCAACTGGCTTCTCATATGCCTTTACTGCCCTTGATATACCCTTCACTCTGCAGCTCACTCAGCACAGATTTGAGAAGCTCCACCCCTCATCTTGGAAACTCTGCAGCCATGCCCACATAGTTCCATGCCCCACTGTCCCTTCACTTCTACCAAACAAGTCTTCATATGCTGTCTTGTTTCCTCTTCTTCCCCAATCTGAATACAGCTGACCTCCCCTTCTGCACTTCCAACATGTACAGAGACTTCTTCATTGTGGGCATTAGACATATGCCAAGGACCATGATCTGCAGTCAAATGACCATCCAGGGATTTTAATACTTGCATGGGACTATGTAGGAGTTAAAATGTTTCAGAAAACAACATGTAATAAGTGACTCCAATCTTTCCTAAACTAAACTAACTAAGGCATCAAACCAAAGGCCTGACTTCAGTACTAGGCAAAATTGTTGAAACTATAATAAAGAACAATATTGTCAGACATATAGATGAACATAATTTGTAGAGGAAGAGTCAACAAGCAAGTAAAGGGAAATCATGCCTCACCAATCTACTAAAATTCTTTGAGGGGGTCAACAAGCATGTGGGATCCAGTGGATATAGTGTAATTAGATTTTCAGAAAGCCTTTGACAAGGTCCCTCACCAAAGGCTCTTATGCAAAGTAAGTTGCCACAGGATAAGAGGGAAGGTGCTCTCATGAATAACTGGTTTTAAGATAGGAAACAAAGGGTAGGTATAAATGGTCAGTTTTCAGAATGGAAAGAGGTAAATAGTGGTGTCCCCCAGGGGTCTATTCTGGAACCAGTCCTATTCAACATATTCATAAATGATCTGGGAAAAGGGGTAAACAGTGAGGTGGGAAAATTTGCAGATGATACACAATTACTCAAGATAGTTAAGATCCAGACACATTGCGAAGAGCTACAAAAGAATTCCTCAAAACTGGGTGACTGGGCAACAAAATGGCAGATGAAATTTAATGTTGATAAATGCAAAGTAATGAACATTGGAAAACATAATCCCAACTATACATATAAAATGATGGGGACTAAATTAGTTGTTATCACTCAAGAAAGAGATCTTGGAGTCATTGTGGATAGTTCTCTGAAAAATCCACTCAATGTGCAGTGGCAGTCAAAAAAGCGAAGAGAATGCTGGGAATAATTAAGAAAGGGATAGATAATAGGACAAAAAATATCGTGTTGCCCCTATATAAATCCATGGTATGCCCACATCTTGAATACTGTGCAGATGTGGTCGACCCATCTCAAAAAAGATATATTGGAATTGGAAAAGGTTCAGAAAAGGGCAACAAAAATGATTAGGGGTATGGAACAGCTTCTGTATGAAGGGAGATAAGACTGGGACTTTTCAGCTTGGAAAAGAGACAGCTAAGGAGAGATATGATTGAAGTCTATAAAATCATGACTGGTGTAAAGAAAGTAGATAAGGAAGTGTTGTTTACTACTTCTCATAACACAAGAACTACGGGTCACCAAATGAAATTAACAGGTAGCAGGTTTAAAACAAATAAAGGAAGTATTTCTTCTCACAACGCAGAGTCAACCTGTGGAACTCCTTGCCAGAGGATGTTGTGAAGGCCAAGACCATAACAGGGTTCAAAAAAGAACTAGATAAATTCATGGAGGATAGGTCTATCAATGGCTATTGACAGGATAGGCAGGAATGGTGTCCCTAGCTTCTGTTTGCCAGAAGCTGGGAATGAGCGACAGGGGATGGATCACTTGATGATTACCTGTTCTGTTCATTTCCTCTGGGGCACCTGACACTGGCCACTGTCGGAAGACAGAATACTGGACTAGGTGGACCCTTCGTCTGACCCAGTAGGGCCATTCTTATGTTCTTATGTTATCAATGCACAGTGAGACCAACACAACAAATCTGGAGTTTCTAGGCCAAGAGATTTGAGAAATAAAGCCCTAAGAAAGGATTAGGAAATTTTCTAGGAAATGAAAAACATCTTGGGCCATGTTTTTGATTTTAGAATCATAGAATATCAGGGTTGGAAGAGACCTCAGGAGGTCATCTAGTCTAAACCCCAATTATTTTTGCCCCAAATCCCTAATGGCCCCCTCAAGGATTGAACTCACAACCCTGGGTTTAAGCAGGCCAATGCTCAAACCACTGGGCTATCCCTCTCCCCATTTAAAAAATTGGAGGTTTTTTCACTTTAAACATTTCCTAACTTTCTTTTTTTTTTACCATTTCATGTATCAAATGATTTGTCTTAGAAATTCCCAAATTGCATAAGAATGACCCTACAGACTGAAGGTCCATAGAATATCAGGGTTGGAAGGGACCTCTGGAGGCCATCTAGTCCAACCCCCTGCTCAAACCAGGACCAATGCCCAATTTTTGCCCCAAATGGCCCATCAAGGATTGAACTCACAATCCTGGGTTTAGTAGGCCAATGCTCAAACCACTGAGCTATCCCTCCCCCTCGTGGCCTCATTTATACATGCCAATACATGATGTATGCCAGTAATCAGATACGTACACATGCCCATGTGAGTGTATAAATGCCTGTCTGTATGTGTACACCTAACCTTGGAAATATGACTCCTTGTTTTTTAAAACCATGTGTCTTAAGTTTCTTGTGCAATTTGCATTAGTTTCCAAAATAATTCTCTGTGTGATCTGATACCACAGTGGGAATTTTCAGATGAGATAGATTTAGTTTTAACAAAATTTGAGGAGCACTTCTGCATCAAAGCTAGGCTGACGGTAGAAGCTAGTTTCATCTTTAACTGAAAACCAGCACACTCCAAGTTACCTGCAAAAGAGAACGTGGTCTTTAAAAAACCTTCTGTTAACTATAAAATCTACCTGTAAAGAACTTACTACAAACTTAGTTCCTAATGTTAAACTAAAATAAAGAACTACTATAACCTGGAATCATTTTATACACATATCTCTTGAGATTCAGGTCATCTAGAAAGGTGCACTGGAGATTTTAAATTGGAATCTGAGGCTGGACTGCAGTAATGCCCTAAAACGTCTGACTGTGCTAAGAGAGTTTGGGTCACGTGACTGAGGTGAAACTTAACTGTCTGGTGCAAGAGAAAGTGATTGATGGTGATCCAAATCTACATGACTCTTGACCGAAAAAGCAAAATATCATATTTCCATCCGCTTGAGTTGTTACAGCTCCTTAGACCCTCCCCTTTCTAGATGGAAAGGGTTACTTGAAGACAAACTGTGGAAATGTACACAGGCAGACTGTGGTCAGCAGAAGCAAAGCCAAACTCTATTACTAGAAGCTCTGTGGCCTGTACTATGCATTACTAGAAAGCCAGTTCTCCTGCCACAGGACACAAGTAGCTCCCACTGACATTTGCAGGAATTACTTGCATCCTATATGGGGAGAATCAGGCCTCAAGTTTTTAGCTATTATTTATTTATCATTTATGCAAACTACGTTTTTTTCTCTCCCTGAAAAATAGAAGTTTCCTGAAACAGTGTTGTAGCTGTCTGCCCATCTGCACCACATATACCCACACCCAATTATTAGGAGGACTCAGAAAATTACTGCTAATTAGACTGCAAACTTGGGGGCAGGGACCTCGTCTACTCCATGTTTATATAGTACTGGCACACTGGTAGTATAAAGCAAATAATGAATAATTATAATAGATCTCTATCTCTCCATCTGTCTGTTTCTGTCTGCAAATACAATGGAGAATTTGGTCTCAGACCAGCTTCTCCGACTGGCCTATTAAATCCATGATACATATTCACTATTTGAGTATTTGAATAAATACGTGTTATTTCTTTAACCATTTACTAAAGGAATATAATTTTATTTCTGTGTACAAGACTGCACTCAGTCACCTCTTGCCAATGTGAGCATCTTAGAGTGGCTGGGATTTCTGACCACTCTTTTTAGAAAAGCCAGGTTCCAGCTGAATAAATGATCAGTCTTGATCTGATTTCATTTTGGAGGAGCCCTCTCACTGCTGCTTGATCCTGCACCATTAACAAGTAATGGGAATTTTGCCATGGACTTAAAGAGCAACAGGACTGGGCTGTATGTCACCAGCAGGAGCTGGGATCATGGACCAGCAACACCAGAGAAGTCAGCCGAGGTTGTGTGAAGGCAGAAGACCACAAACTGCTATTGCTTCAAACACCTCACATGTGTGGATGGGGGAGGAAGGAGGGGCAGTTTTACTTGTACAATTTTACTTGTACTGCCCTATAATTAGATAGCTGGGAGGGAAGGGGCAAGGAGAAGCATTCCCCTATGCACAGACAGATGGTTATTGGGTGGCTGGGGAAGAGACGCACATGTGTCCCTCCCTCGGAAGATCAACAACCTGATGCTCAGTTACTCTGTTCTTGCACTTGAGGCAGGGAGAAATCCTTGCATCAGCTTTACACTGACCAGGGAAGTTCTCTTTAAAGGGAAGAATTTTCAAGGGGGCATTTCTGCCTTCTTTAAGACTTCCTCATGCTGCCACAGCAGCACAAAGGGGTGTTAGCATAACTGAGCCTCAGTCCCCTAGCACCTCGAGGGAAGAGAGGCTCCTTCCCCCAAAAGATTAAAGCTGCCCCATGGGGAGAACAAAGTGAGCATTTCTGGGGCCAGCCCTGCATGCTAAGTTAACTTTCTCCCCCTGCTACCTGCCTCTGCCCTACTCCCAGCAGCCCCGGAGCCCACGGTAAATGTCAAAGATTAGGTAATAGAAATTAAAATCAATTCTCAAAACATTTGAATAGTAAAAATAGCAATTGAACTGTGACACACATAAAAAGAATGCATCTGAGAGCTATCTAATTGTGGTAAAGGCTTTTTAATGAGAAATGGTAAGTCTCTGTGCTGCTTCATAATTCACTGTTCCATTCTGGATGCCTCTATAGCTTAAGTACAATAAAATTTGAGAGGAATCTGAACACTCTAAGTTAACAGGTGAGTCAATTTAAAGCCATAAAAAGAGATGTAACTCGAGAGATTTTGAATAATTTAATCAGGTGTAACCATTTTTCCTAAAGGTCTATGGTATTTGCTATCAGCCTAAAAAGCACTACTGCATAGCCTACCACATGGCTTCAGGCAGCAGAAGTAACTGACTTGCGTGCCTGTTGCTGTGCAGTAAAAGCATTCTGCACCAGACTTCACAATCCTGGGGACCCCTGGAGAAAGATTTTGCACGGCCTGATCTCCCACCCAGAGCCAGCTTTTTCTAGACCTGCAAAGCCTACAGAAGCAAGCACACCTAATATGGGGTGGGGGGAGCTGGGAAGAAAGATGGGAATGTAAAAAAAGAGAGAGCGCCATGGCTTTCATCCTTTAAATGTAGATGTTCATAGTAAGATAGTGATTAGTTTTCATTTTTATGCTCCAGGTTGAAAGCATGTCACTGATTTTAACTAGAGATCATAGATTATTCACAGTCTCTTACCGTCACCCAGGGCTAGGCTTTAGGGTCCAGAGAACCACACCCATAAATCCCTGGGTTTTTAGGAAGACTACAGATCAGTTTACAGCTGTAGGGGGTAGATCCACCTAGACTGCCATTGCCAGCGGCTGCAAGCTCCCTACCAGCTGAAAACCTGTCAGTGGTGAAGACAAATAAATAAGGTTGTTCCAAAATTACTTTTCCAATTGTCTTGAAATATGTTTTACGGGTTAATGACACCAGAGCTGCCATAGTCCTTAGACCACCCTCACTGTTTGAGGCTCACTAAATACAGATATTATTTTCCTCAACTGAAATGAACCTTCTGCTCCATGTGCTTGGGCTGGAGCTGGGGCTCTGAAGCCCACCCCCTCCCTAGGCTTCAGAGCCCAAGTTCCAGCCTGCTCTCCAATTTCAAAGCAGTGTCTATACAGTACTTTCAGAGTTCTAACATGAGCCTCCCTAGCCTCTGAATCTGTCAGCCCAGGCTGGGGGGCTCGTTTGCGGAGGCTCCAAAATGCTGTGTAGACCTACCCAAACAGTTCAGAGAAACATCATCACTTTCAGGGGCTTATTCAAGCTGGGCAGAATCTTCAAGGTCCACGAGGTTCGCCCATCACTAAAACACCAGCATTTAGCTGGATTAATTTGATTCCTCCCTTTTGAAAGAGATACATTGCATACGATTGGGGATAGCATATAGTACTTGTAAAGGTGTCACTCCAGCTCCACAGTTACAGCATGTTTTCCGCCTTTTCTTCAGCATGTTTCCCTAATTGCTTTTGATGAAAAATTATTCCAGCTGCAGTTGTTTTGTTTCTTAAAAAAGAAAACAGTTTGTAAAGGAAGGTGGATTTAAAGCAATATTTAAAGAAAGAAAATGTCTATTATGTAACTAAAATAGCTAAAAAGGGGAAATGTTTTAAGTTATTAATATGGAATTTTTAGAGCATGAAATAAATGAATCCCATCATGCATGAACCACTATGAACTACAGTACATACCTTTTTTTATTCATTGTTGCATAAATGTTCTGTGACTGATTATGGTTTGTAGAGAATTATAACAAAAACAAGTCAAGTGCCTATAGAAATAAAAAAGCAATATTTGAACCCTATTCATAAGTCCAAGGCTCATGTATATTCTCATGACATGCCAGAAATGGCAGTCAAATAAAAGGAGAGGACATGGACCAGTTTTTCTGACCCAGAAACGGTGTGCCCCAGTGGGAAGAGGCCCAAAGGTGCTACAGTAATACACAGAAATAATAGTAATCTGTAAGATAATTGTACACACATAGAATCGAATCATAAGATATCATCTGTTTGCAAACAGGATTTACATTGAGCTCAGTTCGTAAGTTTTGTCCTGATCTCGGCAATGATGAGGAAGAATCCATGGGCTACACACACAGCACAGCCTCTGATTCATACAAGATAATCCAGTATACACGTACCCTGGGCTGTGCACCACTTGAGAGTGGCTCTAAAAGAAACAAGGGTGTTAAGAACTACATTAAAGATAGATATGTGTAGTCTTGAAGAAGTAGTCCTTCCTTCTCCATGGGACATGAGGGATGAAGTGTGTGTCCACTAGCACACCATGGGAGGCAGGTACCAGGTATGTAAGAATTTTGCAATTTACTATCCAAACACAGGCTTCCCTGAGACACAATGTGGTACATGTTGGCAACACATACCACATTATGTACAGCAATAATTTAGGGGGTGGTACATTAATAAAAGTAGGTCACCCATGATTTCAAGATTAGGTAATTGTGTTTGTCTGAGGGTAATAAAGACCCACTGAGCATGGAATTCTACCAGGGATTAATGTTGGCCCGTTTAGTTTTCACATGGGGGTTACCATTTTTGAATTATGTCAGGTGAATGGAGCTTTTTCAAAACCAAAAAGAAAGTGTTGAAGTCTCCTTTAAACAGTCTTACTTGCCCTTCTTCACTGTTTTCCACCAAGATGTTATAGAAGGCAAGATGCCTGAACCCCTAATATTTCCAAAGGTGTATAATGAAACCTAGAATATGGAAAAGAAAAAACAGCCTCACCTCCACCTCATTGGGATATATAAAACATATAGGAGAAAACTGACTCACAATTGGTGTAAGTAGGCAGGCCAGGTCCTGGGGAGCTGTGCAGGATGGGCCGAGGAGCGGACCCCTCTCCCACAAACCATGAAGAAGGTGTAGCAAAGCTCTTTCAAAGACTATTCTAGTCCAATGACCGGGCTTTAACACATACTCACCATAAGGAATGAATGGAAGGATCTACTGACATCTTTTCCACAACCCACCTGTTCCCTTCCTCCTGTTAGCTGCTACAAAGGGAATCTACACCAAGAAGTTATTTTCATTACTTGATGTGACTCCATCACATCCAGCCCTCCCTTTGTGCACTGAGACCACATCAGTTCTCCTTCACAGGAGCTTCTGTGGCTAGTAAGGAGAGAGCTGTGTTTGCCCTCTAAAGCACATTAACTTGGACACAATCACCAGAAGTTTCCCTTCTGGATGCATTGACTTATTTTGATGATCAGCTCATACAAAATAAAACTCCCCTACACCCAGAAACTTGACAACATAGTGGAATAAAACTTGACATAGCATTTCCCCCAAACCAGGGAAACACAACAACAACTAACAGAGCCCCAAAGGAAAGGAAAGCTCCTCTAGCAGTAGATAGAACAAATGTGCAAAGGAGACACTGGAAAGATAGCAGAAGAGGAGTGACCTTTTATCTTGTTTTAACATCTGACCTGGTTATTAAAGAAACTCCTCTTCCTGAAAGTGAAGGAGAGAACAAAGGTGGAAACATAGCCTTTCTTGACCAGACTAAGGTATGCCTTTATAGTTCTCTCACTGTAAAATCCTGCTGCATATAAGGCACAGGCAGGTTTTACCTCAAAGTAGCTAGTCAAGGTCAATGCTATACCCTTTATCTGGAGTTTACCTTGCCTTGCTCCTCTGAGGTAAAAACTACAGTTCCTCATCTGCGCTAGTATTTTACAGCAAGATAACTATCTCGTTGTAAAAACACACATTTATCTGGCAGTGAAGACATACCAAAGAGGATTAAGTACATGCACATAAAGATGGAAAAATTTACTTTGTATGTGTACACATCTGGACATAGTGTATCTAGACTTACATAGTTGGTTAGGAAAAGGAACATGTCTTTCCTGCCCACCCCTCACATAAAATTAATTCCTGTTACTGAAATTGAAGGTAAATTGTTTTTATATACGGAGAAATAAAGACACAGGTCAAGATTTTCAAAAACAGAAGCATGAAGATAGGCTCCTAAATCCATGGTTAGGCACCCAAGTGGTCTGACTTTCAAAAGTGCTGAGCAACCAACAGCTCTATGTAACTCAATAGCAATTGTTGTGTATTCAGCTCTTCTCAATAATGGGTCGCTTTTGGTCCCTAAATGTGGACTTAGAAGCCTAATTTTAGGCTCCTATTTTTGAAAATCAGAACACATTATTTTTCACATGTGGAAACTACAATTTCTAGGATCTGAAATCTGCAGCTACCAAACTGTATTGTTCACACCTGTAGATCTCCAATAATGACTGAGAAGGGCCCTGTACATGGACCAGTGGGCTGCAAAAAGGCACCATGATTGTATCAGAGCTCCAGCTGACTGCAACAGTTTAGTATGCTTTGCTACTACAGGGGCCCCAGATTACACAGGTTCTAACCTTGCACTTTTCATGTGAAATTTAATTCAAGAATCAACTGTATTGTATTTATCTAGCTTGCAGGGATGTCATTATCACAAAGAGGGATTCTATACTAAACCTTCTGCCACTGGTCTTTTAAAAGCACTTTTTAAGGCAGCAGAGGATATAAACTCATGGCTTCTGCTCCTATGAGAAAGTAAAGAGAAATACAGAGTCAATCTAGACTTTGGACTTCCCTAATAAGAGAAATTCATACCCTTTAGGATTTTCTCTTATCCAGAGTTCTCTGGTTTTCAGAGGGGCCTGCTCAGCCATTCTGGCTGACTATTATAAAACTAGCAAGCCTGCCAGATTTGTAGCCAGGTTTGCAAGCTTTGTCAACAGAAACAAAACACAGACATTCTCAAATGAATCATATTTTAGTTTTAGCAACTGAAATAAGGAGGCAGCCCTGACTAGCATGACCATACACCATAGTTCTGGTAACAGGCAGGTTTTGCAGCATGCTCTCAAAGTGAACAGACTTGGGCCCTGTCAGATCAAAGGGGAATGCTGAAAGGGTGTTCTAGACTTAAAGACCTTTTACCTAAAAATGCCCTGTCAGCAGCCCTTTCATGATTAAAACTAGGGAACTGCTAACTCAGCTAATCTCAATTTCTGGGGAATTCCTGGAGGGGAGGCACAGACTTTCAGGTAGCTAAAGATCCAAACCAGTAGAGCTTTATAATTAATGCCAACACCTTGAATTGCACCTAGAAACTAATTAGCAACCGGTGATGTTACAAGTTTGGAATCTGTGAATGCACATTAAAAAAAACAGTCAATTGCATGTGCGTAACTTATTTTCAACATAGTTTTTTTAAAGCTTACAACTGATAGTATCTAATGAAAGCACAACAGAGTGTAATTTCCTGGGTGTGTCCTTAGGTAATTTAAAGGAAGCAGCAGCTATTATAATGACAAAAATGTAGACAATCTACCTAAGAACTGTTGTTACACTCCAAACGACCTACGCATTCCCTAACATCCTCAGTGTGACTCCAAGTATTTGAAGTGGTACTGGTACAAAATACAAAAGGTTTGATTCTCTTCTCACTTGCACCAGTTTTATGCCATTGTTATGTCACTGACCTCAGTGTAGTTTCTTCTGATTTACATCACTGTAAGAGGAGAATCTGTCCCACCGCTGGTAATGGCTTACAAAATTATAATGTTACAAAGAGGACAAATTAAAGGGTTCCCACCCACACCACATTTGTATCAAACTTGATTTACAAACAAGTATTTTGTCATTCCTTCCTTTTTGTTCCAGTTGAGAATGCAACACCTTGATCTTCTGTAATCAAGGAGGAATTTCTGTGTCTTTGAGTAAGGAGTGTTCCAATTCATCTTGGCCAGATAGAGACTCAGACCTTGGGAAAGGCCATGTATGAAAGAGTTCCAGGATTGAAACTGATTATCTGCATTATTGCTGGACCAATCCAGTTGAGAACTGGTGTTCTCTTAAATCTACAGATTTATAACATCACTTGATTTCTTTGCTTTACAGTGATTTTGTTATTGTTGCTCTTGGTACCTTGTGGCGGGGGATACTGTTGTACACAGACATATATGTCTGTGGAGAAGTACCAGATCTGGCCTTTAGCGCTCACATTTTTATAATACAGCTACAATTATGTAGTTGGGAAGTTTGAGAAAACTTCAAGACACAAGCAGATTTGCTTTGTTGAACATACCTGGAGAAAAATAACTGCTTGTAATAAGCTTTTATCAGGTGGGCTAGTGAAAAGAAAAAAAAAACCCAAGAGCTGAACTACTTACTACTTTCCTAACTGCATGTTCAAATGACATTGCAGTGTCTTGTCACTCATTCAGCCCCTGCGTATGGATATAAGACAAGCAGGAACTAGCAAAAGGGTTAAAGGAAATGATCAGTTCAAGGACTGAGTTCCTGTAGTTTTGACAAGTGAGGGTTTCCTTCAGTAACATTTAATAGTTACATCTCAATGTAAATTAGAGCGCTCATTTCCTACTTTCCAGGCACAGCGAACACCCATGTGAGACATTATTGATTTTCACACAAGAGAACGGTTGCTTGCTTATTAGAGCTGGAGTAGTGCTCACTGGAGGCTGCACCAAGCTCAAGAGGAAGCAGTGACGAATGATTACCAGGTTCTAGGCAAGGGTCAGTGTATCCCTTTTCCTTACCCTATGATACCTGTAGTCCGCCAGCCTTGTGCTTCAATGATTATGAATCACTGAGCAAGCAGGGGAAGCGAATTATATGAAAAGAGTGCCAGGCAATGAATTTTATGGATTATTGTTGAAAGAGAGGCTTAATTGTTTACATAAGAGAAAGTTAACATAGGAAGAATTTTACAGTATGCTATATGGTATGGTTATAGTGTGTAAGGTTCGTAATTCATTACATTCAGAAAAATAGCTATTCTTAAAGGAAGCAATATTGTTATACCAGTAAGTGGAGCAACATTGCTATTAAGGTTGCATCAGGTTACAGCCTTCACTAATGTCTATATATTTGGTAAATTCATAACATTTCTTTAATATCTCACCTCATGAACAACTTTGAGGCAGACTGTTGTAAACCATGGCTGAATCTGTAGAATCTATTAAAAATGTATTGGCAGCCTTCAGTCCAGGAAAAAATTCTAATGCCTTGGATATATTTTATTGCATTATTTGCATTACAGTAACACTGAGATTGGGGTCACGTTGGTCTAGGAAGGTTATATATGTGCACAGTCCTTTCACCAAACTGTTTATTATCTAAATAGAAAGAACAGACAAAAGAAGTAATGTTATCCTCATTTTACACTATAGACAAGCTAAGTGTTATTTTACAGAATGGGAAGAGAGCCACAAAGATATTAAGGGATTGCCTGAGGTCACACAGAAGTCTGTGGCATAGCTGGCAAGTATACCCAAGTCTTCTGAGTCCCAGTCCAGTGCATAACCATGAGATCACCCTTCTTCAGGATGTAAGCTACAGACTATATTTGAGAAAGCACATTGGAGAATCAAGCCGTAGGGCTGAATTTTCAAAAGTGGCCACTGATTGTGGATGACTCAGATTTTGAGTGCTTGAAACACCATGGATTTGATTTCCAGAAGAACTGAGCAACTCCAGGAGACCTAAAATGTCTCAAGATGAGCACTCAGAATCTGAGGCATCCAAAAGCAGTGGTTACTTTTGAAAATTTGAGTCTGAGTGTGTGACTTCACCCAACAAAGGAAGGAAATTCAGAAAAATTTCTAGACTCTTAACTGATTTTGTGGGTCAGATCCTCAACTGGTGTAAATTGTCCTAAGTCCATTCATTCAATAGAGAAGCGACAATTTATACCAGCTGAAGAATTGGCCCTGTCTTTAAGCTACCCCTTTGTATTTACATGTTTAAGATCCCCCACCATTATTTAAGGTGCCTTGCTGGTTGGAGATACTGAAATAAATAGACATGTGGAATAGTTAAGAATAGGGATGGGTGAACCAAGTTGGATACAGTAAGAACATATATCCTTCACTAAACATTTTTTAAAAATTGGTATCTTTTTTGAGATTGGACACAGTTTGGTTACTTTTTCTTAAATTGTGGGCTTCTGTGGCGCTGCAAATAGCTAACCACAATTCGTAAACAGTTGAAGCAAACAACACATAAATAACAAATGTGCTGAAAATTTATCATCCAACCTATTTAGTGAATACCTACAAATCACAAGTACTTTGAAAGAACATCTAGTTTGTTTGTGAATGATTCATCAAGCAAAAGAGAAGCTAAATAAATAAGTAAGGGCTCCAGTTCACACACATTTAGGGGTAGGAAATATTACCAAATGCCCAGATACACAGTCTTCTGAGAGATAACAACAGTCACTGGGACAATAATCAACATTTTACTAACTCCCTACATACTTGCTCAATAGGAAGTAGTAAATATGTACTGTATCTCTGTCGTTTTCAAAATACAGACTGATTTTTTAATTTAAATTTTCTAATGATGGGAGTTTAATATCAATTTAAATGAAACCACAGTATTTAACAAAACTTGTCAAGTCATGCAGATTAAGTCTTTTCTATTTGTAGAAAAAATCTGCATGCAAGGGTT
This sequence comes from Dermochelys coriacea, assembly GCF_009764565.3. Lineage (NCBI taxonomy): Eukaryota > Metazoa > Chordata > Testudines > Dermochelyidae > Dermochelys > Dermochelys coriacea. The sequence goes on from NC_050069.1 coordinate 203,652,654, forward strand.
AAGTTTGTCTTCAGTTCTGTGGGTGTTTGCTTTTACTGTCTTAACTTCCAGGAAATGAACTTCGATTATAAGAGATTGGCAAAGAGAAGATAATTGGTTGGAGCTCACATTTCATTCTTAACAGGTTTCAGAGTAGCAGCCGTGTTAGTCTGTATTCGCAAAAAGAAAAGGAGTACTTGTGGCACCTTAGAGACTAACAAATTTATTTGAGCATAAGCTTTCGTGAGCTACAGCTCACTTCATCGGATGCATCCGATGAAGTGAGCTGTAGCTCACGAAAGCTTATGCTCAAATAAATTTGTTAGTCTCTAAGGTGCCACAAGTACTCCTTTTCTTCATTTCATTCTTGAATTTGTAAATATGGAACGTCCAGGTAACACATTTGCTTATAGCTATTGATTCTTTAAATAAAACAGTCAAATGTAGTATCTTTACTTAACTGTAACATTTAAAAAGTCCTCAAAGTTCTGTTGTCCCAGAGATTTACTTTTCTTTCCTTTGAGTGCTAGGCTGTTGGTGAAAAGGGGTTAAATACAGTTTCTAAATGAAAAAGTGTTTTATTGTATCAAGTGTCAGGAAGTGAGGAGAGGTGTAAAGGAAAGAGAGCGAGAGAATGAGATCGAGATCGTTAGAGCTGATACCATGAAGTGTAACATAAATTCAAAGATGACAGAGCAGGTGAGGACTTTGAAATGCAGCCATCACAATAATATCACCTATAGCTGAGAATCCCACAAGAAAAAAAGATAACCATGCTGCAGACGTGATCTAAAGATGCAGTAACAGACTCTTCTACACGAGGACTGATTGAAGCAAATTTTTAAAAATCCCCTTCTAGTAAGCATCAAATAAAGCACTAAAGAAACCATCAGACCTTTTAAGGTGTGTACGTAATTACTCTCCAGTAAATAACATCCTTGTAGTGCCAGCTTCTGTCTTAGAGAGTTAAGTCAGTAACATAATTGCATGAACATTTGGCCCTACATGTATTGTTATTTTGACTGTTCCTTTTATCTTGCCAGATACCACTTGCTTTGACGTGCTTATTGTGTGCTCTGGCTAAATTCTCTGCTGACATAAGTGGGTGAAACTCCACTGCCGTCAAGGGAGCTGCACCTATTACACCAGCAGAGAATTTGCCTCCTTCTATTAGACACGCATATGTTTCCAAGGCAAGAGCTCCTTTCTGATTCCATCCAGGGAAATGTTTGCAGGAAGCTCTCCTTCACACACTGTCACACTATTTCACTACACAGGCAGCAGGCATATCTGGTTCCCAGCAGTCTCAACTACAAGCATCCAACTGTGTCTTCTGCCTAAGGGCAAAATCCTGCAATCGGGATTACTCAGACAAAATGCACATTGAGTTCAAGATGAGTGTTACCCACATAAGGATAAGATGTGAACCCAATTGATTAGGCCCTCATCTAGTCATGCAAATAACTAAAGTATACAGTGGACCAGAGCCTAAGATGGTATAAATCAGTGTGGCTCCACTCATGCCAATAGGGCGACACTAGTTTACACCAACTGAGGATATGCAATTCTTTCGTACCATATAGGAGACATTTGCTACATTATGATACCAGGAAGCATTTTACAGCCTTGATGTTGCAGAGGACCTTATTCATTAAAAAACAAACAAACAAAGAAAGCCACATGCACCATCCTCAGATTTCTCCTGCCCACATTTTTCTTCTAATGATGATGGAAAATATGGAACAAACTATCTTTCCTCAAAGAGTTAACTTTCCAGAGTTCATTCAAGCCTCTGTCCTCCTTATATTATTATGTGACAGATTCTTAGCAATTTCCTCTTGCTCTAAAATACCAAGGGCTGTGCAGCATCCTGTGAAGTCTGCTTAAGTTTCAGAGTTGGGAAAGGGATGACAACAATAATTTTGGTATGGAAAATTGGGACTAGAGGCCTACATGAAATATGAGAGCTATCAAGAACAAACAGAAAGCATGTCAGATAGATATAGAAGCAAAGCATGCAAGCAAAATCAAAAGAAAGAAAAAAGACTTTACAAATGTAAACATGTATAAGCAACCAACAATTCTAAAATAAAAACAACTTAGAAGTTTGCCAAAATAGGAGGCTACCTGTCAATCTTCAGCAATTTATGTACCCTTGTTGACACCAGAATGTCAACATGGGATGATGCTCTAATAATTAACTTGCCATGCATGATTAATTCCTTCAGGATCACCTTGTTTTGTGCCACAAGCATATGCCTTACTTATCTATTCTGGGAAAGCAAACAAAGAGCTAAGATAAAGTTCCTAAAATAATATAAAATACAGATACTCTCTCTCTCTGAGTGTCTCTCTGCCTTCAAATAGTTTAATCATTCTGATCAATTAAAAAATGGTCATATGTTCAACATGAGATTTGCTCTATTACCATTCAAGGGCAATGCTCAATGTATGATGTCGTGGACATTCTCAAATTGGCTGACCAATGTGCAGTTGCATGTTCTAAGATTTGAACAAGAGGAGCCAAATGGGTTATCCAAAATTCGGGGACAGGAGGATGCTATCTGAGGGATATGTCCAGGAGTCCCATCATCTGAATAGATTCTGTGGTAGGCAGTGGCTATCTGGCACTAATGTTTAGACATACCTCAGATTCATTAGGCTTGGCACTGACCATCCTTCTAGCTGAATTGGCATACTATGCACCCTGGGAGCCTTAGACTCTGCGACCTCAGTCAGACCAAATATCTCCCATAATCACATGCCATCATTTTCTTTTATAGTTCGTGTGACCCCTCTTCTAATACTCAGCTGACTGTCTCTCTGTTCTGGAGTGTGGCTGTGGTCACACTGGTTCATGCTAATAAAGGGGCTTATAAAAATATTCAACACAGGCAAAAAAAATTGATCCAGGTTTGAAAGAATAACAAGACATATTAATATAAGAAGTATCACTTAATAGTCTCAGTGCTGGACTTTGCTTTGTACAGGATTCAAAACTCTGAACTTCAGCATCTGCATACAGGTTCTATGCCTACACACTTGGTCTGCTCCCCAGCAACCCACCAGCTCCCTGGCTACAACTTCCCCCTGGGAACTCTACCTGGAAGGGGACTCAGTAGAAAAGATAACAACAGGCTGGACTGAATTATCTTCTCTGTCTGTACTCCTTAGGTCCAGAGCAAGAAGACCAGTTCCCCATATTCACAGTAGTCCACCCATTCCTTTCTGTGCCTTCCTCTTCATGTGCCTCCCAAATTCATACAGCGTTCTCTGAGAGGTCCAGAGGAGGGGTGGACAATGCTCTGGTGGTGGTAAATCCCTTGCTTCCACTTGGCAGCAAACACACCCAGCAATCTGCAAAGCATTCCTGTTCAGACAAGAGCAGGGACTCTACAGAGGTTCTTAAAAATCCCAGTGTGTTATGCTTTTCATATGCCATGAACGATCACTGACATGCTTTAGCTTGGATCACAGAGATTAAATGTAATGTCCTTCAATTTTTTTTTAAAGCTTACTATTTGCAGATATTGATCAATAACTGATAAAAATGGGTCAGGAGGAAAAAAAATAAAAGAGACTGACATATACAGCTCTAGACTCGTTTGCATCCTAGCTAAAAGTAATGCCTAGGTTGTAAAAGCTTTACAGACTGTCAGCCTTAACATTAGCATTTTTTAACCCTGTCCTGAGCTGTGACAAGAAATTTCTACACACACAATCTTTTTCTTCTTCAGCTGGCAGGTCAGATGTAATAAAGCTGTCCAACTGCTGTCAGTGCAGTTTCTTAAAAAACAGCCACTTAAGACTATTTGCTAGTCCAGCAACTATGAGGAGCTCCACAAAAAGTCTGTCTGATCTTAGTCAGATCACTCTCATCGGATATTTAAATAAAATCATCATGCATAGTCAAGCTGGCTTGAGAAGTCCAAACTGTCTTTCTCTGCTTATATATGTTATAAGGTGTTTTCTTTGCATCTTGATGGACAGGAGACACCGATGAAGTCTTCCTATATGCAAAATAGCTAAATAAGTTAAAGTTTTTCTACAGATCCACTATTCCTCTTCCTTTTTGTTACAAAACAGGTTTACGATGGTCATCCCACATGACTTGAAGTGGGATTTTCAAAAGCACCTCAGGACTAGTCACAAGAAGGACTTAGCTGTTAGTATTCACAACCCTGAGTTAGGTGCTCAGGCTCCTTAAACAAGGTATGAGAAAGTTAGGTCCCTAAGAATGAGATTCACAGAAGCCAGCACTCGGAGCGGGGAGCTGCCTAAGCTAGCCAGCAGGAAATGCCGACAAGAGGGCTGGAGCCTAAGCCCCACTCCTTAAAGGGACTTGGGAGTCTCACTCCAGGCCAGAGAGAGACACCTCTCTCCACTGAGGATTCACAGGCATGAACCCTCTCCTGAAGCTTGGTGCATAGGCCAGGCCAGCCATTTCTCGTCCGCTCTTCCCCGCGCCCCCCTCCCCCAAACAACCAATAACTTTACAACCAACATCAGCCATTTGTCAACAAACAAACAGCCAATAGCCCAGTGGTTAGGGCACTTACCTGAGAGATAGAAAAGCTGGGTTCAAGTCTCTGTTCCAAATCAGGCAAAGTGGGGGTGTGAACTAGGATCTCCTACATCCCAGGTACTCAGAGCATATCTACCGGGTGGAGCAAAAGAGATAAGGAAACACTTTGCTTATGAATCTTGCCAGTGCTTAGACAAGAACTAGGTGCTAAACTGCTCAGAGGTGGCTTTCTGCATGCCTGCCAGCAGACAAGTAGGTGCCACGGCGACTTTACTGATGGAAATTTGGGTGCCTAGGGAATTTAGGTTCCTACAGGATTAGGTAACAGCAGAGGAGGGAAGTTGTGAATGGCAATGGCACATAAATTTTGGACTTAAGCACCTAAGCAGGTAATTGGGCCCCTAAGTTCCCTTTGTGAATCTAGCAAAAGTGCTTAGGTGTACAAGTTTCAATGGGACTTGTGTTCCTATCTCACTTAGATGCTTTTGAAAATCCTACCCTCTGTCTTCGGTGCCAATTTAAATCTGTATATATTTCCTGTATTTATTCCCTGTCCACTGGAGGTACAAGATCATTCCAGAAGATCCCACAAGTCCCTTGCTAAGTAACAAATATTTATAATTACAGCAAGCTTTCATACAATCTGCATATCTGAATAATTAAGTATCAGAATATAACCTGATTTAGGGGGAAAGTCTGAGCTGGAAAAGGAGGTTAAGATTTAAAGTCATCAACAAAACTCAAAGCCCTGATTAAAATGATGCCCAAGTAATATACAGTAACTCTTTCTGTTTTCCCTCTCAACTATTTAGACCCAGGAGAACTCGCATTGTAAGCATGACTTCTCCTTCTTGACATACTTGAAGTCATTATTCCCACTCACAGCTGTTGTTGCCATGCATACAGCACTTTCCCTGCAGGCATGACATACCCAGCTAACCATCATCCAGGAGGCACGAGTCCTCCTCATTCACGCAAGGATTTTTTGTATTCTGATGTGCTAAAACAACAGATATCAACTCCTTTATTATTAGAAAATTACCCTCATCTAATATGTTAGCTGGGGAGAAGAACTGTGAGATACTGAAAGTGGGCTGATTCTCTCTATTTTCTAATTTATAGAAGTAGATTATATATCTATGTTTGAATAGGACTAGATTGTTCCTAACTGTGTGGAACTGCAGACATTTTTCAAGATGTTAAATCAATGGGGCACGTCACAACTGTGGAACATTCCCTTTCTGGAAATCTACACAATAAACAATTCCATGAATGTAAAACTAATCTGAAAAACTCTTACATATGAACTAGGTATATTGGATGCCTAGCTTTGTAGCTATATAAATAAAGTGAGAGATAGATGGATAGACAGATAGATAACAAAACATCCAATTCTTAAAGCAGAAATAATTCACATAGTTAACTCAGATTACGGTCCAAAAAATACAGTTCAAATTTTCCTCTTAAAAAAACAAAAACAAAAGAAATTAACAAATTAGGTTAAATAGTCCTTTCTCATGCAATGGCGTGTTCAGCAATTCTTCACTAGAGAGAATTAGCAAGCATCAAGAATGCCAGTAGTTGGGGTATATGAGGAGATAGGGAGGAACTACACAGCTACATTATTTGTTTTTCTCTAAAATAATTGCTTATTGTTTGTACTTCAGCAACAGCACTATAGCATTGTTTAAGGAATTAATCTACCAAACATAGCCTCTGAGAAAGAAATCAGATCATGATTATGTGAATGTTAGACCAGCTGCATGGCAAGTTCCTTCAGCTGGTGCATCTATGCTCTTGGAATATGAGGTCACAATTTCTGTGGTAATATGCGCTTTAATATCTTTTGAAGGGGCAAAAGAGATTTTGCTTTGTGAACCTCCACAATAGATGTTCTGATCCATCTCACAGTGGAGGATTTAGAAGCAATCTTTTCTTTGCACCTTGGATGAAATTAAACAAACTTGGCAGCGGATTGGCTAAACTCTAAGATTTATGTGAGAAGAACCGTAATTGCTCTACAGCAATCTAGGGTAAATGCCAAAGAACTTGTGTGTGAAGTTTTGGCTATGGGCAAAAAAGGCAGGATCCTACACTGTATAAAAATCATAATTGATTTAGAAGGGAATTCAGGTGAAAAGGTCATAGTTTTCAAAACAATTTTGTCTCATTCTTGCTTATAAAATGCCCTGGAAGTGTGAAACTGAAACCTGTTTCCTTTTCCTCCATCATATATACTGGTTCAGCTTTGCTGCACAGTGGGTTTATTTTTGTTTTGGTTTGTTTCAGTCTTGTGTATAATTGAGGAGCGCCAAAACTCACCATGATTTTATTTAAATTATGAATGCATGTAATGTATGGTGAAAAGCATTGCATAAATGTAAGATGTTTGAATTCATTTAATAGAATAATAAATATAGTAAACTATTATTTGATGCTGATCAAATTAGTCAAGAGTAGGAATCAGGTAAGCTGGGACAAGGGCTATGGGCAGAGATGTCCTATCTACGTGAATTGCATTGCCATCAGGCTGTTGTGGGCAAACACAAGTAGAGAAGCCAAAAGGAGCAAAAAGGAGATGAGAGTTGGCAGAGGTGCTGGGCAATAGCGATTACACTATATAATGCTGGCTGGCAAAGAACTCTGAAATTTGTTCTTGCTGCTTTGTAAGTAATGTCTTCAATCAAGTCTCCTTTCCTTCTTTATTTGGATTATTTATTCACAATAGCACCCATTATGTGCTGGGAATTTTCTAAACACACAAGAAGGCTCTACAGAGCCTACACTCAAAGGACAGGCAAACAAGTAGACAGAGGTTATGAGAAGGGGAAACAACAATAAGCACTTTATAATAAGTGAACTCAAATCATCGTCAACAGCATGACAGCAAGAGGTCTTTAAGACTTTTCGTTTTGAACACTGCTCCCAAATGAAGGACAATACTTATTTTTCAGGTCCCTGAACTGTTCATTTTCATTTTTGAGAGACCAAGAAAGGATTTTTAATCCCAATGGCAGTTTTTATTAATGAGGGTTCTTGTAATCTCTTCTCGTGCTGCAAGTAAGGTGTCAGAAGTTTTAAAATGAAAGAATACCTAAAATACAACTCAGTCATTTTCTTCATAGTTCAAAGTTATATCACCTTTTACAAATATTTACTTCGAAGACGCTTCAGATTATGTGATGGCTTTGAACTCTTGTCTTTCGCACTCATCTTTGAATCTGTATGTTGCTGAGTTTCAGAACAAAAAATAATTTCCTTCCCCAGTAAATTCCAAATGGATTTTAAAGAGAAAGACCTGAATTCTACCTATAAAATTTGATTATGCCCTGATTAAAAAGAAAAAAAAGATGTATTCATGGGCTCATTACAGGCACAAAAAGGGAATGCTTATGGAGACCATAGAGAATTTAAAAGATTTATTTATGATATATTACTGTAATTTTTAATTTCGACATGCAAATTTTTTAATTTGCACTGACTGCTTTGCCTTAATGGTTTTGATTAATACTTGGAGGTAGTGTTTGTGAAAGAGATTTATACTGTGATTCATCTGCAAAATAATCAAATCATTACCAGCTAATGACAAAGCTGTGAAAAATGATATAGATATTGTGTAACTCCCAGCTATTGCAGCGCACGTGACAGCAGCCTATCCTTCCAGCAAACGTGGACTTGTGTTAATAACTGCTGGGAAGTTCACTCTAGGTCCACTCTAATTTGGCAACAAAAAACATTGATCTTAATAAAGCTGTCTGATAAAAGCAGCGATGATTAACATCCCTGAACTCTCCATTCTTTTGAACACGCCAAGGGGCTTTTTTATGTTTTGCTTTGGTTTGGGGGGTTTTGTGTTTTCCTTTCTTCCCAATAAATGAAATTCCATGGCACTTCCTGCTTATCTCTGTATCTCACCTTAGTCCTCATCACGCATAAAGTCTGGTGGAAAAGGAATCTGCAACAACAAAATGACCAGATGATGCGTATGGTTTTTGTCATTTAAAAAAAACCCTTTGGCCCATAGCTTTTTATGCATTTTGCAATTAAATCTTCCTTGTTTTCTAGTATGAATTTCTCCCTTCATTTTCTCTTCTGGAAGATGTTTTACCAGGGGTTTCTGAGCAGATTGCTGAGATAAGAGCATACAACACACATACACAGAGCAAACAGAAAATCTACCAGGAAAAAATTAATCAAACAAAACACACACACACACACACATACATATAGGGGGGAGGGGATTAGCCAGTATTAACTCTTTCTGAACATAATTTCAAAATGTCACTTTACAGTTCTTATTCAACAAGTCCTGCCTTTATTGTACATCTGAGCAACAGCACTTATAGATTTGACTCAGATGCACCACTTCTTCAAAAATATATTTTACCCAAAATTAAATGAAACAGGAATTTGCATGCTAAAAATACAGATGGAAGCAGAGTGTTTGCCTACCTACTGCATGTATTTAGGGGTGAGATCCTCAGCAGATGTAAATTGGCATAGTTGTATTGAAGTCAATGATGCTACATACATGCCTGATTCACACCAGTTATGAATTTGGCCCCACAGAATTGATTCTCATTTACACTAAAGCCCCTTTGTATCCCTTTGTTAAAGAAGTATGGGCTGGATGAATGGACTATAAGGTGGATAGAAAGCTGGCTAGATTGTCGGGCTCAACGGGTAGTGATCAATGGCTCCATGTCTAGTTGGCAGCCGGTATCAAGCGGAGTGTCCTGGGGCCAGTTTTGTTCAATATCTTCATTAATGATCTGGAGGATGGCGTGGATTGCACCCTCAGCAAGTTTGCAGACGACACTAAACTGGGAGGAGAGGTAGATATGCTGGAGGGTAGGGATAGGATACAGAGGGCCCTAGACAAATCAGAGGATTGGGCCAAAATAAATCTGATGAGGTTCAACAAGGACAAGTGCAGAGTCCTGCACTTAGGACGGAAGAATCCCATGCACCGCTACAGACTAGGGACCGAATGGCTCGGCAGCAGTTCTGCAGAAAAGGACCTAGGGGTTACAATGGATGACAAGCTGGATATGAGTCAGCAGTGTGCCCTTGTTGCCAAGAAGGCCAATGGCATTTTGGGATGTATAAGTAGGGGCATTGCCAGCAGATCGAGGGACGTGATCGTTCCCCTCTATTCGACATTGGTGAGGCCTCATCTGGAGTACTGTGTCCAGATTTGGGCTCCACTCTACAAGATGGATGTGAAAAAATTGGACAGCATCCAGCAGAGGGCAACAAAAATGATTAGGGGACTGGAACACATGACTTATGAGGTGAGGCTGAGGGAACTAGGATTATTTAGTCTGTGGAAGAGAAGAATGAGGGGGGATTTGAGAGCTGCTTTCAACTACCTGAAAGGGGGTTCCAAAGAGGATGGATCTAGACTATTCTCAATGGTAGCAGATGACAGAACAAGGAGTAATGGTCTCAAGTTGCAGAGGGGGGAAGTTTAGGTTAGATATTAGGAAAAACTTTTTCACTAGGAGGGTGATGAAGCACTGGAATGCATTACTTAGGGATGTGGTGGAATCTCCTTCCTTAGAAGTTTTTAAGATCAGGCTTGACAAATCCCTGGCTGGGATGATTTAGTTGGGGATTGGTCCTGCTTTGAACAGAGGGTTGGACTAGATGATCTCCTGAAGTCCCTTCCAACCCTGATATTCTATGATTCTATGATTCGGATGCTAATGGATTTGAGGAATTCAGTTAAGAGAGGACCCAGTTACTCCTCATGGCTGCATATACTCCTGATGCCCTCCTCCATGCCCCCCTCTAGGTTTTCATTGTCATCAGAATCTTCTGATCCTTCTGCTCCATTCTGTCCAGCAAGAGAATTTGAAACCTCCTCTATGTCCTGGTTTAGGGCTGCCACCCCCTTCTGCTTCTGGTCATCTTCAGATAGCAAAGACACTAGCTCTCGCTTTCTAAGATCAGCCATTGGCAGACCTATCTTCGATCATAAATCCACCAACTGATTTTTCTGAAGGTCATTGTAATTCAAGCTTGCTACCTTTCCTTCCCAAACAGCCTACAAGATCCATTCTCTGCTTTTGGTTTAAAAGTAGTAGTTTGTTTCCTTGCAAAATTATCCTTTAAAAAAGCTTTACCCTCTACCGTGATGATCCAACTGTTACCACCAGTATGTCTAAACTTGGCCCAGTTGCCATATCTAGATGAACACCAGTCTGTTGTGAGTGGACCCAATTACTGGATCCCATCTAAGAGTACTCCTGCATCTGATTAGAGCCAGGTCAGTGTTCCTAGCTCTGGGCCTCTAAGGGTATGTCTACACTTCAATAAAACACCTGTGGCTGGCCCACATCAGCTGACTCGAGCTTGCAGGTCTTGAAGAGCAGAGCTGTAAAACTGAAGTGTAGATGCTTGGACTGGAGCCCAAGTTTGAATGTATACACTGCAATTTTATAGCTCTGCAGCCCAAGCCAGCCATACGGAGTCAGCTGACACAGGCCAGCCACAATGTTTTACTGCAGTGTAGACAAACTCTAAGGCACACTCTCAGGTGCAGACCCTGTGTCTGATACCCTTCCTTGGGATGTGGGACTCCGCAGCCCAGCTATCTCAAACCCCCAAATCAATGCCTTATCCCAACCAAACTCCCAAATACTTACACCCATTCCCTCAAAGTTCCACCTCACTGAGCTTCCTACTGTATCACAGGTATGGATATAAAAAACTGGGTTTGATCGATAGGATGAGAAACTTGCTGAAGGGAGCAGTCTGAAATGGAAAAGATGTGAGTAGCAGAATGCTAAAATAATTAGTATTAAAATTGCTAGGGTTTGTGCTACAAAAATATAGCAGTGATGTAATATGAGTTACCTTGCCAGCTGTCCATAGGGTGTTATGCATTGCTATAGTGGTAGGACAGTTTGGAATATAATCCTTCTTGCTCTTTAGAAGTTCTTGGGAGACTAAAACTGTTAGGTCCATGGTGATGTTGCTCTCTCCATGTGATCACCTGTCCTGTATTTTAAAGGACATCTCTTATTTGAGACCTATGCCTTGATCTAGCAAAGCACTTGGGAATGTACATAGCTTCAAGTACATGAGTCATCCCGTTGACTTCAAACATGCACTTTGATGGAACAAGGTCTAATGTCTTGCTACCATAATTAGTTACTAAAAAGCACTCATTCGCCTGAAAAACCACAGAGCTACCTAGAGATCCATATTCTCAGTACCTAACATGGGCTAATTAAGGTGGGCCTGGGCATTAATCTTCTTCTGCAGCACAAAGAAACTCCTGTAGACAAGTTCAACTACACCATGTGTCTACTGGAGCTAGCTCCTTTGTGGGGTCTCATCCAAGGCTTACGGACATCAGTGGAAACCTTTCCATTGACTTCAGAAGATTCTGAATCAGGCCATTAGTCCCTTATTCACACAAAGAACAGTGCTTAAGCTAAACCCCTTAATAACTGTGCAGGTGTGGTTGCTGTGGCCAGCTTTCATGGGGTCCCCTGGGCAAGGTTCTCTGCATTTAACCCTTTCTACAGAGAGTTTCAAAGTGACAATTACAGCAAATATTAATGAACCATACACTTAATTTAATGAACATCTTTGCAATAGCAGGTTTTACTATGGATTAATCATCAAGAAATGGGAATTCGTCCTCAGAGGTACATTGCCAGGGCACAGCTTTTGGATGTGGTCGTTCATGAGAAACATATAGCATTTCTTCATAATGATATAGGGGTTATCACCATGTAGGGGTTAAATTAGAGAATCCTTAGGGTTTTCCTAAAGTCGTTTGCTTTCCTCTTCCAGATACAGGCATTTTCATCAGCCTGTCCTTTACACAACAATTTTACTCATCATTCTTGACCTGTTCCTTACAAGATTTAGGCCTTTTATTTACTAATTTCTACTCATGCCATAAAAGGTAAGTTCAGAGGCTGAAATGTTAAAACCATGGGATAACTGGACAGGTCAGAGAGTTTCTCGTATGTAACATCTGAATCAAATTAATTTTAGACATAAAAAAATAAACAGAACAATTCAGTCCTTAGAATACAGCCACTGAAATGCTCAAGTTGCACATGACTCATTTTGGGTTGCTTTGGTCCACCTGCTAGTGAGCAAAATCCTGAGACAGGCTGAGCATCTCCCCTCTCATTGAAGTCAGTGGGAGTTGCAATTATGGAACAGCAGATTCCATTAGGGAAAACATTTATAAAGACACATTTGTGACTCAAATATGGAAAGGGGATCAAGTTAGTCTTCAGAGTGGTAGCCCTGTTAGTCTGTATCAGAAAAAACAATGAAGAGTCCTTGTGGCACCTGAGAGACAAACAAATTGTACATGAAAAGATGGGAGTTGCCTTACCAAGTGCGGGGTCAGTCTAATGAGACAACTCAATTAACAGTAGAATACCAAGGGAGGAAAAATCACTTTTGTAGTGGTAATAAGGGTGGTCCATTTCAAATAGTTGATAAGAAGGTGTGAGTAACAGTAGAGGGAAATTAGTATGGTAAAATTAGGTTTTGTAATGACCCATCCCAGTCTTTATTCAGGCCTAATTTGATGGTGTCCAGTTTGCAAATTAATTCCAATTCTGCAGTTTCATGTTGGAGTCTGTTTTTGAAGTTTTTCTGTTGAAGAATTGCCGCTTTTAAGTCTGTTATTGACTGACCAGGGTGGTTGAAGTGTTCTCCTACAGATTTTTGAATGTTGTAATTTCTGATGTCAGATTTGTGTCCATTTAATTCTTTTGTGTAGAGACTGTCCAGTTTGGCCAATGTACATGGCAGAGGGGCATTGCTGGTACATTGGTAGATGTGCAGGTGAACAAGCCCCTGATGGTGCGGCTGATGTGGTTAGGTCCTATGATGGTGTCCCTTGAATAGATATGCGGACAGAGTTGGCACCGGGGTTTGTTTCAGGGTTTGGTTCCTGGGTTAGTGTTTTTGTTGTGTAGTGTGTAGTTGCTGGTGAGTATTTGCTTCAGGTTGGGGGGCTGTCTGTAAGTGAGGACTGGCCTGTCTCCCAAGATCTGTGAGAGTGAGGGATCATCCTTCAGGATAGGTTGTAGATCCTTGATGATGCTTTGGAGAGGTTTTAGTTGGGGGCTGTAGGTGACGGCTAGTGGTGTTCTGTTATTTTCTTTGTTGGGCCTGTCTTGTAGTAGGTGACTTCTGGGTACCCTTCTGGCTCTGTCAATCTGTTTCTTAACTTCACCAGATGGGTATTGTAGTTTTGAAAATACTTGATAGAGATCCTGTAAATGTTTGTCTCTGTCTGAGGGATTGGAGCAAATGCGGTTGTATCTTAGAGCTTAGCTGTAGACAATGGATCATGTGATGTGGTCTGGATGAAAGCTGGAGGCATGTAGGTAAGCATAGCCATCGGTAGGTTTCCGGTATAGGGTGGTATTTATGTGACCATCACTTATGAGCACTGTAGTATCTAGGAAATGGATCTCTTGTGTGAACTGGTGATAATGGTGGGATGGAACTTGTTGAAATCCTGGTGGAATTCCTCAAGGGCCTCCTTCCCATGGGTCCAGATGATGAAGATGTCATCAATGTAGCGCAAGTAGAGTAGGGGTATTAGGGGACATGAGCTGAGGAAGCATTGTTCCCCCTACTTGGTAAGGCAACTCTCATCTTTTTGTGTACTATATATAGACACACACACACACACACCTGCTACTGTATTTTCCATTCCATGCATCTGATGAAGTGGGTTCTAGCCCACTAAAGCTTATGCCCAAATAAATTTGTTAGTCTCTAAGGTGCCACAAGGACTCCAAGTTAGTCTTATGTGTATCTGCTTTAACTTAACCACATAAATATGTTCCCCCATCAACCCAGGATGTTTTCCCATCAACCATCGCACACCTCAGTTTTAGAGTGCAAAAAGTACATTCAGTTCAATAAAATTGCAAAATTAAGGTAAATACAAACTATAATATTGTATAATACAAATATTAAATACCACCAGGCAGGGTACTCTGTTGCACCATAGTTATGCAAAATCCAGTGGTTTCAACCGACATGAGGTTAGATGATTTGGTTTGGCAGGTTTGGTTCTCATGGTTTCCTGACCCCCTTTTGGGTTTGTGAGAATCCAAAATTCAATATGAAACTTGGACGAATCTGTCACGTTTTCCTCAGATCCATTGTGAAACCAGTGAGTTACACATGATTCACTATGAAAGTGGCCAGTTCTGAGCTGTGAAACTCTTTAAATAACTGACTGATTTGGGGTAAAACTTTAGTTGGAACTCAAAGACAGCAAAAAAACATTCCAGGAAAAGTTCACACATATCTTTAGCAGTTTTCTAGCAAGTGTGAATTCATACAGTTCCATTTCAAAATCTAGATGGGAGACAATGTTTATGTGGAATTTTTGAAAATGGAGATTTTTTTTTACAAGCCCCCTGTCCTTTCTAGAAATGCATGGCTAATGTGGCTGTACTTGTTTCGGATCTACTAAAGTATTTATATGGCCCTCATCAATGTATCACAAGCACAATAGATCTGATCCTCAGAACTCCCCTGCAAGATAGGGAAATATCATCCCCATTTTACAGATGGGCAGGAGCGATGGAGGCTCTCTCAAAGTGAGGAGGCCATCGGCGCCCGAACTGTGGCCCCAGTCCCATGCTGTCCCTTCTCCCTGAGGCCCCGTTCCCATGCTGCCCCTTCTCCATGAGGTCCTACCCCCACGCTGCCCCTTATCCCTAGGCCCCCACCCTCGCTTCACCCTTTCTCCATGAGACACTGCCCTTGTGCCGCCCCTTTTCCAAAGCCCCCACCATAGCACTGCCCCTTCCCCTGAGACCCCACCCCCACACTACCTCTCACCCCAAGGCCCCGCTTTTAAAAGTGATGAGGCCATGGCCCTCTAGCCCCCCCCCATTCCAGCCCCCCTGCAGATGGGGAACTAAGGCATAAAATAGATTAAGTGACTTGCTCAAGGTCACACAGGAAGTCTGTGGCTGATCCAGGAATCTTCTGCACTCTCCTCCACGGAGTCCATGCAGTCAAGTCCAGGATCCCTTACTGAAATCCTACTGAATTAAACAACAAAGCATGTTTTGATGTGTGCTTTGTATTGCTCCCTCAAGCTTGATATAAGCCCTGATTCAGCTAAGCAATTCAATGGGATTTACGTACATGTTTAATTGCTTTCCTGAATTATAACCATAGTGCTTGCCCATATGAGCACAGGACTACAGCGATGCATTTTAAAACCAGAAATCTATAAAAAACTGAAATTAGACAATCTTAAAGGGACATCAACTCTGCAAAGTTGAGAGGCAGGTCATACTGTTGAATAGGGGGTACAGCCCCAAATCAAATCATCTCTTAATTGCACTCAGTACCTCTGGGCTAAAATGTGATAATGCTGTTACCCCTTTTGACCTGAATAGTTAGCCAAAATCTGGGATTTTACAGGTTTTTCCAGTTCAGAGGAGAAACTAGGGATGGAGTAAGGTGTTTCTTTGATGCACTCCTGTTTATTTACAAAGAATATGCATAAAGTCCTGTTTCTCTGAACACAGCTGGAATCAAACAACAAGAAACAGTGTCTTTGCTCATAGTTCCAGGCATCGGCACTGACTCTGTGGGTGCTCCAGGGCTCAAGCATCTGTGGGGAAAAAAAACACTTGTGCTCAGCACCCCGCCCCCCACAGCTGTTAAGCAGCTGCCAATCAGCTGTTCAGAGGCACCGCCAATCAGCTGTTTGGAGGCTGCCTGAGGTACCTGGGGGGAGGGCGGAGAGCAGCGAATGGGTGGGGGCCTCGGGGAAGGGTTGGAGTTGGGGTGGGAAGAGGCAAATTGAAGGCGGGGCCCCAGCGTAGGGTGTGGAGCAGGGCCAGGAAGAAGCAAAACAGGGACGGGGCCTCAGGGGAAGGGGCGGAGCCTCAGGGTGGAGCAGGAGTGGAGCACTCCTGGAGAAAAATAAAAGTCAGCGCCTATGGTTCCAAGCCCCTTTTCCAGTCAACAGTTGGCCCAAAAGCTTCTTCTCTATTAGTTTTTCTCAAGGCCGCATTCACAGTACTTGTTCTGACTGTGTCCTTGGCTTTTTCTGTTCCTACTTCTCTCACACAGGCATATATGACCCAGCTTCACCAGTCAATGCCCTAATCCCTGTGTTTGTTATGTCAGCCCCTGGAAACCCCTTGACCCACATGGCGTAGCTTCTGCTCAGCCTTGCCATGCCAATCTGTGTTTCGAATCCTGGCATCTGTTGTTTCAGCTATTCCTAAACAAAGGATCATTTAACTGCTCCTCCATTTAGCCTGAATGAAAGGGTGCCATGCCCACAAGTTTCAGTTAGGTTTATCCCCACTTTTACCAATACTAAACATCTCTGTCCATATAGACTGGTATTAGAACTGGTTGAAATTTTTCAAATTTTTTTTTGAAACAACTGTACTATTTTTTGGCTGGTTTACAGAACAGATGGCAGTTTTCAAAAAAAAAAATCAAAATTTAGACAAAACATGCCATTCCAAATTGTGATTTTTTTTTTTTTGGTCATGCTATTTTTTTCTGCATTTTTCTGATCAGCTCTAACTGGTATGTAATCTGAGCATGAATTTCTATACCTCACCTCAGACATTTAGGGCTTGATTCTCCACAGCTTTACTCTACTTTTACTCCTCGGAGCCACACCAGTGTGAAACTGCAGTACTGAACCAATGCAAAAACAGGAACAAAAATCTTTAAATGGGAATAAAAATCAGCAGAAGGCAATTTTCACAGTTGGAGTGAAATCCTGGCCTCAGTAACATCAATGGTAAAACTCACTTTTCTTCAATGGCAGGAGGATTTCCCCCTTAATATTATGATCTTCCCTGAATAGTTCTAATGTCATTTGTTCCATTTATAACGAGGTTGGAGATGAGAAAAGGATATGGGACAAAGCATCAGTTAAAATAATACTAACAGTCATGCACATACCTGATGTCTTTCCTGCACTTGCATTTGTTGGAAATTTATAAAGATATTTTTTGTCAGAAAAGGAGTAGAAAACCTATTGAAGCTACCTTGGTTTCCTTTTATGCTGACTCGATTTTTTTTTTCTTGGAATAACAGCATGAAAGTGAACAACTGGGGAGGAGAAATAATAAAATTACTCATGGTGGTTTTATTTATTGCAAAAGCAACACACAAGAAACCGGTGGCAATCAGGTCTTAATAACTGTTGCTACGAGAATAAATTAAGAGAAGCTTGAAACAATCCGACTCAGAGGCTGTTCCCCCTGGTATGGGCACAGAGAACATGCTCAGTGGAATCCACCTGGCTTCATCAGACTTGGCTATCTTCAATATTGCCACCAGGGAGTCATACATATCTGAGTTTCTGCTGTGCTAGTGGAGGAGGCAGTAGAGGTGGGGTGGAAGGTCAGATACTGAGTGGGCTCATGAATCACGGCTAAATATTCTCAATAGGTGCCAGCTTTTAAAAGCTTGCACAATCTCCACAGCCAACACCCAGAGAGCTGGATGGATTTACCACAGAATTTTTGTGCTGATATTTTTAATGTTTACTCATCTGTGTTTCACCTTCCTCATGCAAGCACAATCATACATTGAAAGGGGCCCTGAGATTTATTTTCAAGAATGCAAACAAACAGTTTGGATAGAATAGGATCTATATGCCTAACGCTTTGTGGAAAAAAGAGAAACTTTCAATATTTTTTGTTATTCTCTTCCCAAAGTTCTGAGCATCTCCCAGATACAAATTAAGCCCCAGTCAAAGTCTATGGTTAAGTCTATGGTTAAATTTAACCTCATGCATATCCCTACTGAAGTCAATGGGACTACACATATGTCTAAAGTTATGCATGTGCTTAACTGTTTTGCTGGACTGGTACACATAAGAATCCCATTTATGGAAATATCAGGATATTCAGGAAGTGATTATTAAGTGAAAATTTTCATCATTAATATTAAAATGAAAATGTTGAGCTATCTTTGTAACATGACAAGGCCTTCTAGCTGGAGTTCTCTGTCAA
This sequence comes from Dermochelys coriacea, assembly GCF_009764565.3. Classification (NCBI taxonomy): domain Eukaryota; kingdom Metazoa; phylum Chordata; order Testudines; family Dermochelyidae; genus Dermochelys; species Dermochelys coriacea. Next base: position 203,671,173 of record NC_050069.1, read on the forward strand.
AATGACAAAAATAAAGATGAATCCTGCAAGGCACATAGGATCCATTCATTTCATTTTTAACTTCAAGTTAACAAAAAAATCTACTTTTTTCCCCATTGCAAGGGGAAAAGTATTTTTTTTCATTCAAAGTAGTAGATAAATATGCTTGTATTTTAGAAGTGTGCTTGCTGCAAAATGTGCAATCTACATGTACAGCAAAGAGATCTGAGGACTTACTGCTTGAAGACACAAAAGGGGCATGTAATAGGATTTTGGCATCTTCCCAGCCAAAAGAGATATCCTTTTTGAAGTATATTTGTCCAAGGTCTCATTCACAAACAGATAAAACCAACAAATTTCTGCATGATCAGGGTCAACGGACTAGTGCATTAATTTGAGAAGAAAATCCATCTGCAATTTTCTTATACATGGTTATATGAGGACACAACAGCAAAGCTGACAGTATGACGGTTAGAGGATTCTGCCAAGGAGCCAGATGCTAGTGTCAGCAGAACATGTTCTACAGCTTGGTATCTGGGTTTTCTTATTGCCCTCCAAGAAGGAAGAAAAGGGGAAGTGATAAGATATGCCCAGATGAATAAAACTATATGCAATTCCCACCCCAGCAAACACAAATCACTATTTCATTCAGAAAATAGTCAGCTACACGTTCTATTTAATCTTTTAAAAGGGAAGGTTATAAAAATTAACCACAAATATTTGTAAAAACATGCAGAATTAGGAAAATGAAAATTGGTAATGATTTTAATTTAAAAATATGTAAGGTACATCTACACTGCGCTCTCCTTACAGCGGCATGTAGAGCAGATACATTGCACACATACCCAGCACAGGTATACATTGTAGCGTAGATGGTGAAGGACTGCTTAGGTGAGTAAAGACATGCCTGAAACCTTAGCGTATGCACTCTACATGTTTCTACATGCCCAGGCAGTGCCTCTCCCATCTACACTGCCAGTTTTAGCCATGTAATGTTCTACTTTCTCGCTGCAGCCAGAGCCTTTCCCCACCGCCTCTCCCCTGCCAGAGCCTTTCACTGGGGCTTGTTGGTATACATACCATACACACCACTGCAAGAGGTGTGCACTGCAGACAGACTTAGTGTGTAAGATGTTCATTGTATTTTATTGTTATTATTGCAGAAGAAATTGCTCTACCAATCAATAAGCCATTTCGTTCTTGTGGAGGGTGTAACATTACATTGATAACTGAGCAGCAGAAAATGATGCACTACGTTGCTCTTTCTCTGCCTAGCTTATGAGGTAAGTAAGCTAGAAAATGAATAGATCAAAAGGTTACGGCCAAGCTAAGGCCCAGCACACTCATAGAATACTATAGGAGTACAACCCCCACACGATGCTGTGTGTTGGGTTGGGGAACACATTCCTCATACAACACCTTTAAAAGAAGGCATGGCAGCCTAAAGCTCTTTTGCAGATGCCGCCGAGTGGACAAGAGGCTGAGACCATGACCACAGCTCCACCCATTTTAGACACACACCCTTTCAAGTGGTAGTCAGTTAAGTCTGATATCTGTATCTTGGTCCTTTTACTGAGCCCATTCCTATGATATCTTAGCACCTCATATATTTATTCAAGGGAGCACCTTTCTCTCTTCTGTGTTCTTGATTCTCTGCCGTGAGGCTGACAGTTTTATTGCTCCACTGGAACAAAGCTGATTATGCAGGATGACAGGCAGTCCCCTCAGGTAACTTGGTCCAATCCCATGGAGAATTTTAAAGATGAGGACTAAATCCTTGAATTTCATTGGGTGTTCCATGAGGATCTGGGGAAGAGGCTGCAGCACTGGGTGATGTGCTCTCAAACTCTCTGTCTTGCTGAGTAAGCAGGCTGCTGTGTTCTGAATTAATTGCAGCCTTTTTAAGGGTGGGGGTCATTTCAGTTTGGGTTAAAATAGTCAGTGGCGCTAACTAGCCCCTATTCCTTGTCATCCTGAGTGTAGCCAGACAAATTATAGATGCTTCCTGCACTGCTGTGTTGAAGGAGTTGGAATTGGCTTTTCCCCTCACCTAGAACCAGCCCTAATTTGGACCTAAAAGTAGATGACAAACCTTTTATTTACTAACTGGAAAAGAAATCAGAATAAAGCATGTTTGAAATAACTACACAAAGCATTTTCCTTACTGCTGTACATTTGTCATAAATATAAAGGGAAGGTAAACACCTTTAAAATCCCTCCTGGCCAGAGGAAAAACCCTCTCACCTGTAAAGGGTTAAGAAGCTAGGATAACCTCGCTGGCACCTAACCACAATGACCAATGAGGAGACAAGATACTTTCAAAGCTGGATGGGGGGAGAAACAAAGGGGCTGTGTCTGTCTCGGTGATGCTTTTGCCAGGGACAGAACAGGAATGGAGTCTTAGAACTTAGTAAGTAATCTAGCTAGATATACGTGTTAGATTATGATTTCTTTAAATGGCTGAGAAGATAAGCTGTGCTGAATAGAATGGATATTCCTGTTTTTGTGTCTTTTTGTAACTTAAGGTTTTGCCTAGAGGGATTCTCTATGTTTTGAATCTAATTATCCTGTAAGGTATTTACCATCCTGATTTCACAGAGGTGATTCTTTTTACTGTCTCTTCTATTAAAATTCTTCTTTTAAGAAAACTGAATGCTTTTTCATTGTTCTTAAGATCCAAGGGTTTGGGTCTGTGGTCACCTATGCAAATTGGTGAAGTTTTTTACCAAACCTTCCCCAGGAAAGGGGTGCAAGGTTTTGGTGTGGATTTTGGGGGGAAAGAAGTTTTCCAAATGGCTCTTTCCTAATAAAAAAAACAGTTAGACGTTTGGTCGTAGCAGCGAAAGTCCAAGGGCAAAAGGTAAAATAGTTTGTACCTTGGGGAAGTTTTAACCTACGCTGGTAAAAGTAAGCTTTGGAGGTTTTCATGCAGGTCCTTACATCTGTACCCTAGAGTTCAGAGTGGGGAAGGAACCTTGACAACATTATTGACAGAAACTTCCCCTATTACCATCTTCAGGCACATGCTATATGAGTAGAGACCACTGGGATAGCAAGACTTGGTGCAGATCTTTAGGAGTGCCTAAAAATATTGTTCACTCCCTATGTTGGAAAAAGATATACTGGCATGATACACTGTGACTGCTGAACTTAAGGTTATGCAAACTAGCTGTAAGAAAATTTGAGGTTTTCTTAGCAATTTCACAAAAATGGTCCATTGGAAAATTGGGGGTTTTCACATATTTTTGAGTGTAAGCACACCATTTTGCAGGTTTTTCATTCAAGAATGGGCACATTAGGGTGGGAAGCCCACCAAGTTTTAAAAATATATATATATATAGAATTGGGAAAATGTACCTTAAATTTAAATAAGCATGTGAAGTTCCTATGAAATATGCAACGATTTTAAATCCTTCATGTTTTCATGTGAAATATTCTAAAATATTTCACAGATGTCATCTGCACAAAATCACCTAACATGAAATTCCAAAAAATTTGAAAAACCTTTCATATAATATTGTTTGCCATTGTGCATATCCCTAATTAAAGCTAAATCTCAAATTAGAGTCCACTACTAAGTCTATTGAGAACAACAGCTTCTGTATTTCCCGTGTCTCAAATTGGATCAGATCAATCATTTATAGGCCCTACCAAATTCACGGCTGTGAAAAACACGTCACGGACCGTGGAATCTGGTCTTTTGCGTACTTTTACCCTTTACTTTACAGATTTCATAGGGGAACCCAGCATTTTTCAAACTGGGGGTCCCGACCCAAAATGTGTCACAGAAGGATTACAGGATTATTGTAAGGGAGCTGAAGTATTGCCACCCTTACTTCTGCACTATCTTCAGAGCTGGGTGAGCAGCCACTGGCTAGAGAGCAGTGGCTGCTGGCCGGGTGCTCAGCTCTGAAGGCAGTGCTACTGCCAGCAGCAGTGCAGAAATAAGGGTAGCAATACCGCAACCCCCCTACAATAACTTTGTGGGCCTCCCTCACTCCCTTTGGGTCAAGAGCCCCACAGTTACAATACCATGAGATTTCATATTTAAATATCTGAAATCATGAAATTTACTATTTTAAAAATCCTATGACCATGAAATTGATCAACATGGACTGTGAATTTGGTAATCATTAGCCTTTTAATAATCAATATACAATTATTAACCAATTAAGTAAATCAAATTTCCAAATTAGCTTTGTGAGACAGAACACAGGCCCTGATCCTGCAATCAGAGCCACAGGAATTATCCCTTTTACCAATATAGACCTCACAGAAGTCTATGGGGCTCCAAACATAGGTGTCCATATGCACAGATTCAGCCCCAGGTTGAGGGGAACAATAAATACTAGAAGAGGACAACGTAATTACAACCTACCAATGACATTAAAAGAATGCGTTGGGAGATTTGAAGTGCAGGTGTTAAGAGTGACTGCAAAAATGCCTTGTTGGCCACCATGTTGGTTTTGTTTCAGTGACTTCCAAGAAAAACTTGCTCAATTTGCAAATCAAAGGCTGATTTTGCTTACATTCTGCACTGTAAACTCAACTTGGGATCTGTTAATCAAAATGCTCCTGCTGCCTCTTACAACATCAGTAGTAATAAAACTTCTGCCAATAGAAAAACAGTTACTAACCTTTCATAACTGTTGTTCTTCGAGATGTGTTGCTGGTGTCCATTCCATACTAGGTGTGTGCACACCGCATGCACAGTTGCCAGATATTTTTTCCTCACTGGTCTCTGCAGGGCCAGCTCTAGCACCGGCTGGAGCTGTGCACATGTACGCCTTTATGCGGAGCACCACCAGCCCCTCACCCTCTCAGTTCCTTCTTGCTGTTAACTCCAACAGAGGAGGAGGAGGGTGGGACATGGAATGGACATGAGCCACACCTCTCAAAGAACAACAGTTATGAAAGGTTAGTAACCATGTTTTCTTCTTTAAGTGCTTGCTCATGTCCATTCCATGCTAGGTGACTCAGAAGCAGTGCTCCCAGAGGTGGGCTCAGAGTTCATGGACATGCAGATTGCAACACTGCACTCCTGAAACTAGCATCATCACAGACCTGTTGGGTGATGACATAGTGCAGTGGTGGGCAACCTGTGGGCCACCAGACAGTTTGTTTACATTTGCACGGCTGCCTGCAGCTCCCACTGGCTGAAGTTTGCCATTCCTGGCCAATAGTAAATGCAGGTTGCCCATCACTGGCATAGTGGGACATGGAAGTATGAACCATGTTGTGACTTTGCAGATGTCCTGGATTGGTACTTGTGTGAGGAACACTGCCAATGAAGCCCGGGCTCTTGTGGAATGAGCAGTTGTGATAGCCGGAGACGGAACCTTCCCCTACTTGTAGCAAGCTCAGATACAGGTGATTATCCAGAATGAGCTTCTTTGGAATGAAACAGGAAGCCCTCTCATCCTTTCCATCACTGCTACAAAAAGCTGTGTGGACTTGCAGAAGGGCTTAGTTCTCTTGATATAGAAGGCAAGGGCCTGACTAACGTCCAATGTATGCAGCCGACATTCTTCAATGGTCTTGTGAGGTTCTGGAAAGAAAACAGGAAGAAAAATGCCTGGTTGTTGTGGAACTGTGACACCACCTTTGGAAGGAAGGCCGGATGGGGGTACAACTGGACCTTGTCTTGAAGAATATTGTAAAAATGGGGTTCTGACATCAGGGCTTTGATCTCAGAGATCCTTCTGGCTGAGATCATCGCCTCTAGGAAAGCGACCTTCCAAGAGAGAGAAGCAGTACGGAGCACAAAGCTAACACCTCAAAAGGGGGTCCCATGAGCCTCGACAGGACCAGGTTTAAGTCCCATGGGGGAATTGGATCACAAACCTGAAGGTAGAGTCTCTCCAGCCCCTTGAGAAACCTGACTGTCATCGCAGGGGAGAACTCTGATCTACCCTACATTGGAGGGTGGAAGGCTGAGATGGCTGCCAAGTGAACCTGAATAGACAAGAGAGCCAGACCTTGATATTTTAGGTGGAGCAGATAGTCCAAGGTAGACTGCAGAGAAGACCAGGATGCAGAGAGATTCCTTTCGGAGGCCCAACACATGAAACGTTTCTATTTGGCTACATAGGTAGCCCTGGTGGAAGGCTTTCTGCTATGAAGCAAGACTTGCTGCACCTGTTCTGAACAGGCCTGCTCTTCAGGATTCAGCCATACAACAACCATGCCATCAGGTGCAGGGAAGCGAGGTTCGGGTGAAGCAACTGGACATGGTCCTGTGAAATCAAGACTGGTCGGGGTGGGAGTGCAAGTGAAGCCAAACCAAGGCTAACATGGCCACAGTGGAGCTATCAGGATAACCTTTGCCTTATCCTGCTGGATTTTTTTAGGAGGATCTTGTGAACCAAGGGGATTAGTATAATAGGCAGCATGTCCACAAGAGCAGGAAGGCATCAGAGAGGGAGCCCCTGTAGTGCCTGCTCAGTGAACTGAACTGATGGCATTTCCTATTCTGTCTGGTGGAGAATAGGTCCACCTAGGGATGACCCTACTTCTGGAAGATGACACTGTTGACCACTCGTAGTGAGAGGGAAAAGATCTGCTGAGGCAATCTGCCAATGCGTTTCAGGCTCCAGGGAGATGTGACGCTCAAAGTGAATGGCATGTTTCACAGAGAAGTCCCACAGTTGGAGGAAAAAGGGCTTAAAATTGAGCTCCTCTCTGCTTATTGGTGTAAAATATTGATACAGTGTTGTCTGTCAAGACCTGCACTAATTTGCCTGAGATCTGGGGAAGAAACACCTGGCAAGCCAAGTGTGCTTCCCTGAGTTCCCTGACATTTATATGCTGGGAGAGTTCTTCCTGGGACTAAAGGCCCTGAGTCCTGAGACTGTCAAGGTAAGCTTCCCCACCCCAGATCTGATGAATTCAACACTAAGGGTATCGATGGATGCAGGGCTGCAAAGGGTACAACTTTCATCACAAATCCTGGTGTCTCTACCAAGTCAACAAAGTGAGGACTGGTGATGGAATCATGAGTATCGAGTCCAAGTGGTGTCTGCTAAGGGAGTAGACTGACACTAGCCACAGCTGTAGGGGTCTGAGGCATAGCCTCGCGTACTGCACCCTATGCGATCCAATAGCTTGAGGCAAATAGGACCAGTCATTAGTGGGTGGGTCGTGAGTTTGGAGATCAGGTCCAATATAGCTCAGAATTTGGCCTGCGGTAAGAAGGCCTTGGTCTGGGTCGAGTTCAGCATGGCCCCAATGAACTCTATTCTCTGAACTGGGAACAGAGTTGACTTCTGTTTGTTAATCAACAGACCCAGTGCCTAAAAGGTGGTCTATACTATACCGATGCTGTGATGGACCTGAACCTGCAAATGGCCTTTGATCAATCAATCATCGAGGTACAAGTAGACCTGCACACCTCGACATCTGTTTGTAGTTGACCCCCTAAGGACTCTCATGTGTATGAGGAAGCTTGAGATGTGGAAATAAGCATCCTTTAAATCGAGGGTGGTGTACGAGTTTCCTGGATCCAGAGAGGGAATGATGGAGGCCAGGAAGACCAGGCAGAACCTCAGGTTTCTTGAAATATTTGTTGAGGTGATGCAGGTCCAGGATGGGCTGTAGACCTGCTTTGGCCTTCGGGATTAGGAAATATTGTGAGTCCAAACCACTGGGTAAAGAGGCCTTGCAAGAGCAAGAAGGATCATTCCAGGTGACTGTCACGGGCAGTAAGAAGGAACTGAAAGGATGCGGGGCCAGTAGCACCCTTTATACCGGCGTGTACACACATGGCTCAACAGGGCGCTAGAGATGGCCCTACAGATACCGCCGAGGGAAAATCTCCCGCAACTGTGCACACGGTGAGCACATACCTAGCCTGGAACGGACATGAGCAAGTACTCAAACTGGAGAGCTCAGCAAATAATGGATTTTTTGGTTCAGGAAATTGCATTCCAGGTAGCCTCCTTTACAGAGATGCCATCAGAAAGCATCCTGGAACTCAGGTTTCAGAGTAGCAGCCGTGTTAGTCTGTTATCCTGGAACTATTACCGTTGTCTCTCAGCTGCTAGCCCAACTCATGGAATAACTGGTTTTCTGCACAGGAGAACCAGGATGGCTAACAGATCCACAGCTTGTCAGACTGGGCACATGGCAAATGGTGAGATTGTATTTAAGAGGAGGTGCTTCTCTGAAGAAGGCATGGATGTCCTTTATCACAGAACTGAAGAGCTTGTAAGAATGAGAGAACAGAAGGGATTCTGCCCTGCCTCAAACACTAATGAACTTCGGAGTCAGGGAAGGGGTGAGATCTGACCAGGGTGAATATGTCTCAAGACTTCTGTTATTTTACTAAGATCTGTAACTCTTGGGTGCTTTAAAAGTTTCTGTGATTAAGAAGTTCCCTTGCTAAGCCTGTGCTCCTTACTTTCCTGCCACATTGTCCCCAAAGGGTTAAATTAGAAGCCCAGCGTGCTCACTCTACTGGGTGGCACTCTGAGTGGGGTGTACGTAAGCAAATAGGCAGTTCAGGAGGTCTGAAGCAGTGTTTTGGGGGCTAGGTTCCCACATCCAAAGGAAGGGCTCAGAAAAAAGATCTGAGCCTGAGTGTGCCCTAAAAATCCATGAGCTAGAAACAATGACTAGATTCTACCCAGACCCAGTTGTCTGAGAAGCACATGGACCACAAAGGTTTGCTCTATGCCAGGAATTGAAGCACAAGTGTTGAAACAGCACAGGAAAAGGTTACGCGTGATATTTCTTGCCTGACTGGAAATTAGAAATACTGGAAATCTCACAAGACTTCCAACCCAATCTGCAGGCCAAAGAGGTTCTGATAGTTTATTATACAGTTTGTAGAAGCAATGAGTCTTTTTGGTGTTTAACCTCACTTCCAAACCAGCAGTTATAAACAATTTTTTCCCCAATCAGTCATGAGCAAAAAAGAAACATTTAAAATCCCAGCGAATAGTATCTTTGTTCATTTCAAACTGCCAGAAAATAAGTGGGAGTACTGTGCATTCTTCATGCTTTTTAGGCCACTTTGATTCATGAGAGGCAAACTTCAGTTTTTGTTTAAAGTCTTTAAAGATTTATATTATTAACCAAACAAGAATTTTTACAATCAGTGAATATTTGTTTCATTTCCCCCTCGCCTGCTCCCTCGCCATCCTACCCCCCAACCAGCACACACAATTTTAGTAGAATATGTTGTTGGCTATAATTAAACTATGTGTGTTAATTAGGATTAGAATTTAAATGCACTGCTTGGAAGTAGAAAAAAATACAGGATCTGAATGAGCCCAAATTGAGATGACACTTGAATTTTCACAGATGTTTCCATAATCCTAATTTCAAATTGATTGTACTTCCTGAACAGCGAGAAGCCATTTTCAGTTATTTATTCAGATGTGCACCACTTTTCCCTCTTCCAGTGGGTAGAAAATATCTAGTCTCGTTAACTCCTTAAAATAAACTGATACCAAGGAAGATTTGCACTAGACACAACTAAGCAGATCCATAATGCTCAAATAATGCTCAAATCAAATGCTCAGAATTTGGGCATGTATATAGGCCTGCGTCCTCGGGGTGCTGCATTTTGCTGATGTTCCTGGAAGAACCATAAAGCAAGAGCAGTTCTTATAGCCACCAACCAGTCTGCCCATCCATGTATTAATGTGGTGTGCTCACTGTGGACCTGGACAAATCTGCTGCATCTATCACACAAAGCCTATGGATCTTGGCTCTGCACCAGGACAATCTAGTGTTCATCCTGAAATCAAGCAGAGCCTGCAGGCTGCTCTGACTAATGCCAACTGGCAATGACTCCAAGGTACCAAAACCACAGCAAGGAATCTGAGCAATGTAAATGTGTGTCCCTTTCCTCTTTCCATATCCTGTAAGCCAGTAATAGGTAGAGGCATCATTAGCATCCCAACATAGGATGAGCCCCCATGGCAGATTAGACCAATTTTTCAGCCAGAATATGCTGGTGGTATAGCACAAGGAGATCACACCATACACCAGGGTCTAGCCCAAATACTTTCATTTTAAACGAATGACAGTGCTACTGAAATGGAGCGAATTTACTATCTGCTCACAGGAAGGGATTTGTCAGAGCAATTTATTCATTTCCTCTTTACAATATTATAAATAAATGAATATCTATTAGCAGTGGGTAGGGCTGGGCATAGTGCAGACAGTCTTTGATGTACATTTCCCCACACAGCTCTGTCAACATGCCTCATGCAACACTAGCTGGCTGAACAGCTAGTTAAACTTTTCACAAAAAATGTTTACTCTTTTTTTCCCCACCAAATTTCGAGTTTCCAAGTTTTTGGATCAGCTATACGCCACACCCCTGCTATAACATCTCTTGACCTACCTTGAGCAGATATTCAGATGGGTTGAAATTTTACCAGACTGGAGGCTGACTAGAATGACAACATTCTCAGGATCTGACTCTGAGTTACACGTGTCAAGCGAGCACAGCACTTCTGTGGTAATTCTGTTGTAAACACCTAAATTACACCATCCTGATGGTCCAGTAGACCTTAGAGCCAAAGAATATAAATGTAGAGAGGAGCAACTTTGGATAGCAGGAGGAGCTAAAGGAGTGGATTTGCTGTCCCACCCCCCAACAAGTGGCAAATTACACAAAGATCTAAATGCCAATCAATAGTCAAAAAAGCAGTACAAGGAGAGGAGAAGCAGGGAAAAGCACACACAGGGAATCCCCAGCCAGCTCTTTAGGGCAGCTGTTGCATTGCTGCAGCAAAGCAAAAGGGACCTAACATGGGCAGGGATCTGGCCCTCTACATGTTGTGAGTTCTGACCAACAGCCACTAGTGCAAGTGTGTATGGCTTTACACGGGGATCAGAGCTCGAGTTTATACAAAAAGAAAAGGAGTACTTGTGGCACCCTTTTCTTTTTGCGAATACAGACTAACACGGCTGCTACTCTGAAACCCGAGTTTATACAGTAAACTGCAGCAAAAAAATAAAGTTGGCATATTTTCTATTCTATAGCTTTCTTCCTATTATTAAGAACACAGGTAGTGTTTCCTAGTTTGCCTAGTAGCAATCATTCAACCTGGAATAATCAAGACTAGAAACTCTTTAGTAAATGCATCCACCTTTCATCCACTAGCACTAGCAAAAGTGACACCTTTGACTCTCATAGAATTAAAGTTTAAGTCCATAAAAGCTGCCCTCGTGACATATTTAGTGTTACTTATTTCATTAAACGTCAGATTAACTGGTAATTAGTTCAATAGAATTACTTAATATTATTCTTTCATATAAAATGCTCCATAACTTCTCTGCACATCCAAGTATGTGATTTAAACAAAAATCATTACATGTCAATAATTTGGGGCATTAGTATGAAATCAAGATGCCATGTAGAGTATTCAGCTAAAATGAAATGTCTTTAATTAATTCCCGTTGCACTATTTTTCTCCGCATATCTACTTCCATATTTCTGAGAATTTCAGGCTAAGTGGGTGTGCGGTTTGAACTCTTTATCTAAAATAGGTATCTTTAAATGCAGTATTAGTTACTCAAAAAGTGACACAGCTGCCAACAAAACATCCTGCCTTTCAATGTTGTTTTTAATTGTAAACAGACAGGGTTCATTTTGCCCTCACATACACAAAGACAACCTCCACTGAGGTCATAATTTGGCCTACAATTAAGGAAGTAGCGCCAGCAAAATGTTTCCACTGAAAAGTCAAAACAAGTTTATTAACTAAACAACATGGATTTCCTGAAAATGACAACAGGTATAGCTGTAATTTCTAGATAACTTGGAGGTTTCATGTAGGCTCCCTCTTTTTTCTTTTAAGAAATAATGCATTTTATCAGAAACTGCATGTTTACACCTTGTACGTGTGAATACATAGTCACTACGTGACTGAGGTGGTAACCTAGCCTGTGGTTTCTCATTTGTTTTTCTGGCAAAGCAAGACCAATTTGTTTTGCTTCTGTTACTGTAATTATGGAATTATGGGAAGGTTATATTGAATCCATCATGTGTAGTCTTAGCACAACATGAGACTATCTGTAAATTTTCATATAACACACACACACACACACACACACACACACACACACACACTTATGTAGAAAAAAAATATTTTATTGGCCTTCTTTCTACTACATCCTTTATGAAGTAAATACGACCCTTGCTAAAGGCGTACAAACATCCAACATTTAAACGTCACAAAGCACTTTGATATCCTTCAATGAAAGGTATTATATACAGGTACAGTATTATTATTATCTCCAACCTCATTTATTCAGTTCTCTGGCATTCAAAAAATGGTTTCCATCTGGTCCGTTGAATGACAAACTCATATTTCACATGGCCAAATAATACAGTAAATACAAATTTACAACTGAAAGGAACCAATTTGGTCAGTTGGCCATGTCAGTATGTCTGCCAAGCAAACTATTTCAGAGAGGTGTTTTTACCGATTAGTGCTGGTTGGAAAGTGGAATTTTCCACTAAGAAAGAAAGGGAAAAAAAACCAAAAACCTTTTTTTTGGGTGGCAATTTTCTACTTTTTTGACAAAAGAAAAACTGAAAATGTTATTGATTTCTGAAAATTTCAAACCAAAATGAAAATTTTCCACAAAAATATCTGGTTTGAAGAAAATATCTTTTATTCCTTGAAAGTAAGTTTTGAGAGAAAGAGTTGTGATCAGCTCCACTTCTAAATAAGGGCAAATTCACAGCTCAGAAACGAGCATAAATGGCCAGGCTAGGCGCTTAGCATATATGCTGAAGAGGCAAGTCTCACTGGGACTTTACATGGCCTCACAAATGATGAGAGAAAGGGAGAAACCAAACCTGACCCCATAACACTGGTACACAGGGAGCTCTGAAACACTAGACACTGCGCCCGCAGGGGTTGTCCACCACTCACCCTACTCCCCACAAAATCATACCGACTCCATCTTACTCTGCAGAACCAGACATGTTCTGCTCCCAGAGGAGCCTCCACACACACAAAACAAGGCAGGATTTACTCACAACAGATTAATAACAGAAACTATGTACCAAACTTGTATTAAATGTATGCTCTGGCATAATCCAAGAAAATGAGAGAGAAGGCTGAAACTTTACCCTTACTCCTCCCTACCCTCCAGTCTTGTTATGCACAAGTATTATAGGACACGTGTACAGTGTGATATTGCCCCTTTTTTGGAGACCTCTGCAATTTTCCGCATTCACTTTTAATTGCCAGGTTTTGGTCAGCTGAAGTCAGATTCTCAAAGTTAATCATGATTTCCCAAGAAAATGTAACATTAATTGTAAATGTAAATTATTAAGATGAAATGTACAAGTGACTCATATTTTCTAATAAATAAATAGTGTATATGATGCATTACTAATGGTATTCAATATTTATCTATACATGGAGAAACTATAAATTATAATAAAGTGTAAAAGGGTTATTAGCTTTTCTTAAAGATAAATAAAATGGAAATTGTGATCAGTATGATGAATACATTAAGTTAAAATTCTTCTTGCCATATCAGTTCATGTGTTTTATGTACATATCTCATAAAAGTGTTAAAGATACTTAAAAACAAAATATATTGAATAAAAATAAAATCTTCTATGGAAAGTCATTTTAAATATTTAATGATATAATTAAGTCTTATTAATGTAATGTTCTTTATTTTTCAGATTAAAAATTCACAAGGTTTATCATCCTCTTTCATCTTAATCAGATGCTGTGTTTGTCATAATTATTTTTTATGTATTTTCATTACCATTTGATGAATATTAAGTTTCTGAAATAGAACAATGGGCCCGATCCTGCTCCCAAAGAACTCAATAGGACCAATACAGGGTCAATATTTTATCCCTTAGCTGTAGTAATTATGTGGAAATATTTGACCTGATCCTGATGTCAGAAGTCAATAGCAGAATTCTTACTGGTTTCAGAAGGTGTAGCATTTGGTTAATTATCAAATTACTAGCTGGTAACATCCTAGAATAAGCATCATAAATTGAGGTCTGCAGCAATCCCCCGATCTGAATTCTACTCCTACCTTGTATAGTCACTGCGGAGCCAGATCCTCAGCTGGTGTAAATCAATGCATCTCTATAGCTACACCAATTTACAGTAGTGAAGACTGGCCCAGACCACAGTGGTTCTGAGAACAAGCCCTGTCTCATCTCCATCCTTGTCATATTGCTGCTCTCCCTGCCTGTCATTTTGAACTTCGCTCAGCATCCAGCTCACATTTCCTGCTGCAGCCATTACATGCAGGACAGGCCATTTTTATTCAGGTGAAAAATCCAAGTGTGAGCCCTAATAGATTCCTAGACGCTAAGGTCAGAAGGGACCATTCTGATCATCTAGTCCGACCTCCTGCACAGCGCAGGCCACAGAATCTCACCCACACACTCCTACGAAAAACTTCACCTATATCTGAACTATTGAAGTCCTCAAATCATGGTTTAAAGACTTCAAGGAGCAGAGAAGCCTCCCTCAAGTCACCCATGCCCCGTGCTACAGAGGAAGGCGAAAAACCTCCAGGGCCTCTCCAATCTGCCCTGGAAGAAAATTCTTTCCGACCCCAAATATGGCAAATCAGCTAAACCCTGAGCATATGGACAAGATTCACCAGCCAGATACTATAGAAAATTCTTTCCTGGGTAACTCAGATCCCATCCATCTAATATCCCATCTCAGGGGATTAGTCCTATTTACCCTGAATATTTAAAGATCAATTACTTACCAAAATCACATTATACCATCATACCATCTCCTCCATAAACTTATCGAGTAGAATCTTAAAACCAGATAGATCTTTTGCCCCCACTGCTTCCCTTGGAAGGCTATTCCAAAACTTCACTCCTCTGATGGTTAGAAACCTTAGTCTAATTTCAAGTCTAACCTTCCTGGTGGCCAGTTTATACCCATTTGTTCTTGTGTCCACATTGGTGCTGAGCTTAAATAATTCCTCTCCCTCTCCTATATTTATCCCTCTGATATATTTATAGAGAGCAATCATATCTCCCCTCAACCTTCTTTTAGTTAGGCAAAACAAGCCAAGCTCCTTAAGTCTCCTTTCATAAGACAAAGTTTTCCATTCCTCGGATCATCCTAGTAGCCCTTCTCTGTACCTGCTCCAGTTTGAATTCATCCTTTTTAAACATGGTTGACCAGAACTGCACACAGTATTCTAGGTGAGGTCTCACCAGTGCCTTGTATAATGATACTAAAACCTCCTTATCCCTACTGGAAATGCCTCTCCTGATGCATCCCAAAACCGCATTAGCTTTTTTCACAGCCATATCACATTGGCAGCTCATAGTCATCCTATGATCAACCAATACTCCAAGGTCCTTCTCCTCTTCTGTTACTTCTAATGAGGGCTCTGAGCCTGATTCTTCACTAGCGTCCACCTTTTTTAGACATTTATACCGGTGGGAATGTGTGCAATCAGATTTCTCCCCTTGATTGTACCAATAGCAGCATTTCACACTCTCTTTGCACAGGTGTAAATTAGTAGACATCATTAAGGCAATGGAGAATCAGACTTTCTTCCCATCTTGTCTCATTTCCTGACTTTTGAGTGCTTTTCAGTGGAGCTAAGTAAAATAATTGATTTTTCAGCACAGTGGCCAAACTGAAAAATCCTAGCAATAATAAAAATACTAATTTCGGGTTCACCCAAACTGGATTTTTTAAAATTATTTTTCTTGCCAAAGCAAAAAAAAAAAATTAAAAAAAATCATTTTGGATCAAACAAAACATTTTGTTCAAACTGATAAGTGTTCATTTTAGTTTACGTGGGAGTTATACTTTTTAAAAAAATCTAGCTAAATTTTTTAAACAAAATGTTTTTAAATGAAAATTCAAAGTATTTCATTTTGAAAATGTCAAAACAAAATGTTTTTACTTTTGTGAATTTTTTTTTCAGCTGAAACTCTTCATCGACTTTGACCCAAATTCACTAATAGTTTAGGCTGACCCAAAACTGCATTTTTCAGTGAATAAACTGGTTTGTCTGGAAAATTTCACCCAACTCTACTTAACATTGCTACCTTTGGGTCAGATTCCAATCCCTTTGCTCATGTGATATTGCACAACTGAAGTCAATGAGACCACTTGTGTGGTAAGGTGCCATTCAACAAGAGTCAGAAGATCAGAATCTGGCCCTTGATGTTCTTTTAACATAGTTGTGGAACATTTACATATACACAAACACTCATGTAATCTTATTTCTTGTCGTAGAAATCCCAGTGTCACTATCAACATGTAAATGTTAAACAGACATCTCTACAGAGAGCATACAAATATTTTAGTCAAATAAAGAAAAAGCTAAAATAATATCAGAGGCGTGAAGACATTCTACATTCAGCCAATATTGTTTACACAAAACGGTGGCATCATATCATTTTTTAAAGACTTGATTTTGTCTCCTTTTTAATTATAAAGGATAAAATAAAATTGAGTGACTGAGAGGAATAAATAGATAATGAAGTATTAAGCATTTTTATATTGAATGCTCCCTATTAAAATTACTGTCTCCTTTGACTGTTTAATCTGATTTCTGTAAGGCAGGTTTTCACTTGTTCCGCTCATATAAATGCACAGGAATTATATAAAATAAATAAATATATGACACCATGGGGGTCATACCCTGTCAAGGTTCCTTCCACACTCTGAACTCTAGGGTACAGATGTGGGGACCTGCATGAAAAAAACCCTAAGCTTATTTTTACCAGCTTAGGTTAAAACTTTCCCAAGGTACAAACTATTTTACCTTTTGCCCCTGGACTTTTTTATTGCCACCACCAGGCGTCTAACAAATATATAACAGGGAAAGAGCCTGCTTGGAAACGTCTTTCTCTCCCAAAATTGTCCCAAATCCTACACCCCCTTTCCTGGGGAAGGCTTGATAAAAATCCTCATCGATTTGCATAGGTGAACACAGATCCAAACCCTTGGATCTTAAGAACAATGAAAAAGCAATCAGGTTCTTAGAAGAAGAATTTTAATTGAAGAAAAAGAATCACTCTAATCAGAATGGTAAATACCTTACAGGGTAATCAGATTAAAAAGTAATCTGTTCAGGAAGGAGAGGCAGGGAAGAAAAGGTGGCGGAGTTGCATTGTATGTAAGGGAGCAGTATGACTGCTCAGAGCTCAAGTATGAAACTGCAAAAAAAAACCCTGAGAGTCTCTGGATTAAGTTTAGAAGTGTTAGCAACAAGAGTGATGTTGTGGTGGGAGTCTGCTATAGACCACCAGACCAGGGGGATGAGGCTTTCTTCCAGCAACTCACGGAAGTTACTAGATCGCAAGCCCTGGTTCTCATGGGAGACTTCAATCACCCTGATATCTGCTGGGAGAGCAATACAGCGGTGCACAGACAATCCAGGAAGTTTTTGGAAAGTGTAGGGGACAATTTCCTGGTGCAAGTGCTGGAGGAACCAGCTAGGGCAGAGCTCTTCTTAACCTGCTGCTCACAAACAGGGAAGAATTAGTAGGGGAAGCAAAAGTGGATGGGAACCTGGGAGGCAGTGACCATGAGATGGTCAAGTTCACGATCCTGACACAGGGAAGAAAGGAGAGCAGCAGAATATGGACCCTGGACTTCAGAAAAGCAGACTTTCACTCCCTCAGGGAACTGATGGGCAGGATCCCCTAGTAGAACAACATGAGGGGGAAAGGAGTCCAGGAAAGTTGGCTGTATTTTAAAGAATCCTTATTGAGGTTACAGGGACAAACCATTCTGATGTGTAGAAAAAATAGCAAATATGGCAGGCGACCAGCTTGGCTTCACAGTGAAATCCTTACTGATCTTAACACAAAAAAGAAGCTTACAAGAACTGGAAGATTGGACAGATGACCAGGGAAGAGTATAAAAATATTACTCAGGCATGCAGGGGTGAAATCAGGAAGGCCAAATCACACCTGGAGTTGCAGCTAATAAGAGATGTTAAGAGTAACAAGAAGGGTTTCTTCACCAAGGGCAAGTCATTCCTGACTAATCTAATTGCCTTCTATGATGAGATAACTGGCTCTGTGGATGAGGGGAAAGCAGTGGACATATTATTCCTTGACTTTAGCAAAGCTTTTGAAATAGTCTCTCAGAGTATTCTGGCCAGCAAGTTAAAGAAGTATGGGCTGGATGAATGGACTATAAGGTAGATAGAAAGTTGGCTAGATTGTCGGGCTCAACGGGTAGTTATCAATGGCTCCATGTCTAGTTGGTAGCCGGTATTGAGTGGAGTGTCCCAAGGGTCGGTCCTGGGGCTGGTTTTGTTCAATATCTTTATAAATGATCTGGAGGATGGTGTGGATTGCACCCTCAGCAAGTTTGCAGACGACACTAAACTGGGAGGAGAGGTAGATATGCTGTAGGGTAGGGATAGGATACAGAGGGCCCTAGACAAATCAGAGGATTGGGTCAAAATAAATCTGATGAAGTTCAACAAGGACAAGTGCAGAGTCCTGCACTTAGGACGGAAGAATCCCATGCACCGCTACAGACTAGGGACCGAATGGCTTGGCAGCAGTTCTGCAGAAAAGGACCTAGGGGTTACAATGGACGACAAGGATATGAGTCAGCAGTGTGCCCTTGTTGCCAAGAAGGCCAATGGCATTTTGGGATGTATAAGTAGGGGCATTGCCAGCAGATCGAGGGACGTGATCGTTCCCCTCTATTAGACATTGGTGAGGCCTCATCTGGAGTACTGTGTCCAGTTTTGGGCCCCACACTACAACAACAATGTGGAAAAATTGGAAAGAGTCCAGCAGGGGGCAACAAAAATGATTAGGGGACTGGAATACATGACTTATGAGGAGAGTCTGAGGGAAGTGGGATTGTTTAGTCTGCGGAAGAGAAGAATGAAGGGGGATTTGATAGCTGCTTTCAACTACCTGAAAAGGGGTTCCAAAGAGGATGGATCTAGACTGTTCGCAGTGGTAGCAGATGACAGAACAAGGAGTAATAGTCTCAAGTTGCAGTGGGGGAGGTTTAGGTTGGATATTAGGAAAAACTTTTTCACTAGGAGGGTGGTGAAACACAGGAATGCGTTACTTAGGAGGTGGTGGAATCCCCTTCCTTAGAAGTTTTTAAGGTCAGACTTGACAAAGCCCTGGCTGGGATGATTTAGTTGGGGATTGGTCCTGCTTTGAGCAGGGGGTTGGACTAGATGACCCCCTGGGGTCCCTTACAGCCCTGATATTCTGTGATTCTATGAAAACAGAAAATCCCTCTAGACAAAAGTTACAAAGTTACAAAAAGACACAAAAACAGGAATATACATTCCATTCAGCACAACTTATTTTATTAGCCATTTAAACAAAACCGACTCTAATGCACATCTAACTAGATTGCTTTTTAGCCCTTTACAGGAGTTCTGACCTGCATTCCTGCTCTGGTCCCGCCAAAAAAAACAAAACAAAAAAGACAAAAAAAAAAACCACACACACACAGACAGAGAGAACCTTGGTTTCTCCCCTCCTCCAGCTTTAAAAGTATCTTGTTTCCTCATTGGTCATTTTGGTCAGGTGCCAGTGAGGTTATCCTAGCTTCTTAACCCTTTACAGGTGAAAGGGTTTTTCCTCCGGCCAGGAGGGATTTAAAGGTCTTTACCCTTCCCTTTATATTTATGACATGCCCCCCAAATCACAGATAGGGTGAAACGCTGGCTGTGATTTTTTCCTGGAGCTCTAGGAGAAAACAGAGTTAATAAGACACATGCACCTCTAAATATACTACCAAGTATATAAAGACTAACAATATTTTTCACATCTCAAGGATGATTTTAACCAGTTGATTCTGGGAAACTTTCACAGGAGAGTATCAGCCACTTTGTTAGAAGCTCCTGAGATGTGCTGGATGTCGAAATCAAAATCTTGGAGAGCTAAACTCCACCAAATAAGTTCTTTGTTATTTCCAATGGCGGGATGAAGCCACGGTAGCCTAGCATAGTCGGTTTGCAGGTGGAAACGCCATCCCCAGACATATGGGCGTAGCTTTTCCAGAGCGTAGATAATGGCGTAACATTCTTTTTCACTGACTGACCAGTTGCTTTCCCTCTGACAGCTTCTTGCTGAGAAACACTACAGGGTGGAATTCTTGATCCGGTCTTTCCTGCATCAAAACTGCTCTCACACCACGCTCGGACACATCTGTGGTTACCAGGAATGGTTTGTCAAAGTCTGAGGCCCTTAGCACAGGGTCAGACATGAGTGTCGCTTTAAACTGGTTAAAGGCCTTCTGACACTCTTCGGTCCACTGAACAGCATTTGGCTGTTTCTTTTTGGTTAGGTCTGTCAGTGGGGTGGCGATTTGGCTGTATTGGAGTACAAATCACCTGTAATAACCAGCCAAGCCTAAGAAGGATTAGACCTGTTTCTTTGACTTTGGGACAGGCCACTTTTGGAGAGCATCCACTATGGTCTGACGGGAGTTGATAGTTCCTTGACCCACCTGGTGTCCAAGGTAAGTCACTCTGTTGAGGCCTATTTGACACTTCTTAGCCTTAACAGTTAGTCCTGCCTCCCTTATGCGCTCGAAGACTTTTTGTAGATGTTCCAGGTGTTCTGCCCAGGAATCCGAAAATATGGCCACATCGTCAAGGTAGGCGACTGCATATTCTCCTAATCCCGCTAGGAGACCATCTACAAGTCTTTGGAAGGTGGCGAGTGCATTCTGCAGCCCGAAAGGGAGTACGTTAAATTCATACAGCCCGACATGTGTGGTGAAGGCTGACCTTTCCTTGGTGGATTCATCTAGCGGTACCTGCCAGTACCCCTTGGTTAAGTCCAAAGTAGAGATGAACTGGGCCCGTCCCAATTTCTCTAATAGTTCATATGTGTGTGGCATTGGATAGTTGTCTGGGCGAGTTACAGCATTTAGCTTACGGTAGTCCACGCAGAAACATATCTCCCAATCTGGTTTGGGAACTAGAACCAATGGAGATGCCCATACACTGCCAGAGGGGCAGATTACCCGCATCTGTAGCATATCCTGGATCTCCCGTTCTATAGTAGTTTTAGCTTGAGGACACACCCGGTAAGGTTGGACTTCAATTGGGTGAACATTACCCGTGTCAATGGCGTGGTATGCCTGTTCAGTCAGTCCTGTGATGGCTGAGAACCTCGGTGCATAGCTAATGCACAGCTCCTTGATCTGCTGTCACTGCATACGCCCAAGGGTCATGCAGAGGTTCATCTCTTCCACGCCACCAGCACTTTTCCCTTCGTAGTAGACACCTTCAGACCACTCAGCGTCATCTCCTCTCTGGGCTGTAAACTGACAAACCTATAATTCTCTAGAATAAAAGGGCTTTAGAGAATTAATATAGTATATCTTAGGCTTTTGGTTGGAGGTGGGGAATGCTATATGATAATTAACAGCTCCCAGGCGCTCCTGGACCGTGAATGGCCCTTCCCATGACGGTTCCATTTTATGAACCTGGAGTACCTTTAAGACCATGACTTGGTCCCCTATTTTGAAGGAACGCTCTCTGGCATGTTTATCATCATCATACCAAGCTCTTTTCTCTTTTTGAGTATCCTGAAGGTTTTCTTTAGCAAAGGCTAAAGAGGTTCAGAGGGTGTTTTGTAGGTTGGTTACAAAGTCCAGAATGTTAGTTCCTGGAGAAGGTGTAAACCCCTTCCATTGTTGCTTCACCAACTGTAATGGCCCCTTAACCTCGTGGCCATATACAAGTTCAAATGGAGAAAACCCTCAACTGGGATGAGGTACAGCCCTGTAGGCAAAGAGCAACTGCTGCAACACTAGGTCCCAATCATTGGAGTACTCATTTACGAATTTACGTATCATGGCCCCCAAAGTCCCATTAAATTTCTCCACCAGGCCATTTGTTTGATGATGGTAAGGGGTGGCAACCAAGTGATTCACCCCATGAGTTTCCCAAAGGCTTTCCATAGTTCCTGCCAGGAAATTAGTTCCTGCATCTGTGAGGGTGTGAGAAGGCCAACCTACCCTGGCAAAAGTGTCTGCTAGTGCCAGTCACACACTTTTAGCCCTGGTTTTGCTTTGCGCTACTGCTTCTGGCCATCGGGTGGCAAAATCCATGAAAGCCAGTATGTACTGCTTTCCTCTGGGTGTCTTTTTCAGAAAAGGACCCAGAATATCCATAGCTACTCACTGAAATGGAACTTCAATGATGGGGAGTGGCTGGAGAGGGGCTTTGACCTGGTCTGGGGGTTTTCCCACTCTTTGGCATACCTCACAAGACCGGACATAGGTAGAAACATCCTTGCCCGTTCCCTTCCAGTGGCATGACCTCCCCAAATGGTCTTTGGTCCTGTTCACCCCAGCATGGCCATTAGAATGATCATGGGCCAAGCTCAAGAGCTTTACCCGGTACTAAGTTGGAACTACCAACTGTCTCTGAGGATGCCAGTCTTCCTGGTGTCCACCAGAAACAGTTTCCTTGTAGAAAGAGGACTTTTATACCACAAACCTGGACCGATTAGAGAGCTGAGAGGGGGTGGGTTGCTCCAGGCCACCATCCAAGCTCTCTGGAGGCTTTCATCTGCTTCTTGTTTGACCTGAACTATTCCCTTGATGCTGGAGACACCAGTTCCTCACTGGATTGTGGACCTGGGCTTGGTTCCTCTGGAAGCGATGCAGGTGATGGGGCTGTTTCCGTTGATGGTGAACCGCTCTCTGCTGGTGCATTATGTTGGGGTTCAGGCTCCGGCTGAGCCTCTTGTGTAGGGTTATCGGCTGCTGCCGGTTCCAGTTCTGTGGGGCCCCCTGGTGTTGGGGTTGCAAATACTGGATTCAGTGCTGGCAATGGGTCCAGTGCTGGTTGTTCCACTGGTTCTGGTTCTGGGACTGGATCCACTACTGCTGTTACAGACGTTGGCATGGGGTCCAGGTCCATCACCTCTGACAGGGTCCTGGTAGAAGTTTCGGGAACAGAGCTAGGCGTAACGGCTTGCTTAGCCTGGCTCCGGGTGACCATTCCCACCCTCTTGGCTAGCTTCACATGATTGGCCAAGTCTTCCCCCAACAGCATGGGGATGGGATAATCATCATAGACTGCAAAAGTCCACGTTCCTGACCAGCCCTTGTACTGGACAGGCAACTTGGCAAATTGAAAGAGTTGGACTTGAAGGGTTGAATTGTCACTTGGATCTCTGGGTCGATTAAATTGGGGTCCATTAAGGAAGCATGGATCGCCGACACTTGTGCTCCGGTGTCTCTCCACACGCTGACCTTCTTCCTGCCCACACTCATGGTTTTCCTCCGCTTCAAGGGTATCTGGGAGGTATCTGGGCCTGAGGACCTCTGGTGTGATTCCGGTGCAATGAACTGTAATCTGTTGGGGTTATTGGGGCAGTTGGCCTTCACATGCCCCGACTCATTACATTTAAAACATTATCCAGCTGACAGGTCACTAGGGTGAGGCGGGTTGCTGGAGAACGGTGTGGCAGGACAATAAGGTGTCTTGAGTATTCCTTGGTGTGCAGTTGGGGCCTTGGGCTGCTCCCGGTAGTAGGGTGTGGTCTGAGGGTGTCCCTTCTGGTATCCGCTCCAACTGCAACCAGGGTTGTTCCTCTTTCTTCCCTCCACCCATTTTGATCCGGATTGTCCCACCTCTCTGGTGGTCTGAGAGTGCTCGTAACTAGCAACATAAGAAGCAAGGCTTTCTGCTGAGTCCATTTCCTTATCCCATAAACACTGTTTTATTTCCTCCTTGGACATAGTCAGGAATTGCACCTGAGCTATCAAATCACACATTGCTGAAAGGTGAGAAAATATTCAGGAATATCACTGGATTCATCATACTGTGGACATAGTCGCTCCCATTTGTGGACTGTTGGAGAAGGATGGTTAGGGTTATCCAGTAGATTCCGCTCAGCCTTTTCCTTCTCCACCTCCAGTGCATGCTTCCTCTTTTTTTCCCTTGCCTCCATAGCTCTCTTGTGGGCAGCGTCTTGGTTTTTTTCTACCTCCACAGCTCTCCTGTGGGCAGCCTCCCTTTCCTCCTCAGCATGCTTCCATTATTTTTTCTTTGTCTCCATAGATGTCCTGTGGGCAACCTCTTGGGCTTTTTCCTTGGTTTGTCATGTTTGCCTCTCTGTTTTTAATTAACTTTACACCCAAGAGTTAGAAATAAAACAAACAAAAAAATTTGGCTTGTCAAATATATATATATATATATAGGTTGTGCTGTAACCGGATATCTATGTTCTCTGATAGTGATTGTCAGCTTACAGAAAAATCCTTAAAAAAAATAAAAAAAAAAACTAACACTTTTGTCTCCAGGCAAATAGACAGAAAACCCCTCTAGTTGCTCTTAGGTAAAAACAACTTCAGGTCTGTGAAGACTTGTGAATTTCCCGACAGGAGGTTAACTACTCTGCCTTTAGGTAGAGAAGACTCCAGCTCACAAAAGACAATTACCTTTTGTCTCTGCTCTGGCCCCCAAGCAGAGACAAAAAAACCTCTAACCACTTTCAGCTTAAAACTTGCTTGCCAGCAGCCCCAAGGAAAAAAATATTTCCTTTTTAAAAATCTATGCTTCTGGTTCAAATTGATCTCAAAATGATTTCAAGTTAATCCCACCGCTCTGCCACCATGTCAAGGTTCCTTCCCCATTCTGAACTCTAGGGTACAGATGTGGGGACCAGCATGAAAAAAACCCTAAGCTTATTTTTACCAGCTTAGGTTAAAACTTCCCCAAGGTATAAACTATTTTACCTTTTGCCCCTGGACTTTTTTACTGCCACCATCAAGCATCTAACAAATATATAACAGGGAAAGAGCCTGCTTGGAAATGTCTTTCGCCCCCAGAATCATCCCAAACTCTATACCCCCTTTTCTGGGGAGGCTTGATAAAAATCCTCACCAATTTGCATAGGTGAACACAGATCCAAACCCTTAGCTCTTAAGAACAATGAAAAAGCAATCAGGTTCTTAAAAGAAGAATTTTAATTGAAGAAAAAGTAAAAGAATCACCTCTGTAATCAGGATGGTAAATACCTTACAGGGTAATCAGATTTAAAACATAGAGAATCCCTCTAGGCAAAACCTTAAGTTACAAAAAGACACAAAAACAGGAATATACATTCCATTCAGCACAACTTACTTATCAGCCATTTAAACAAAACAGAATCTAATGCTTATCTAACTAGATTCCTTATTAGCCCTTTACAGGAGTTCTGACTTGCATTCCTGCTCTGGTCCCGGCAAAGACAACACACAGACAGAGAGAACACTTTGTTTCCCCCCCAGGCCCCCCAGCTTTGAAAGTATCTTGTTTCCTCATTGGTCATTTTGGTCAGGTGCCAGTGAGGTTATCCTAGTTTCTTAACCCTTTACAGGTGAAAGGGTTTTTCCTCTGGCCAGGAGGGATTTTAAAGGTGTTACCCTTCCCTTTATATTTATGACACACCCAGAGTATGAAGGATCACTTTAACCTAGTTACTGCCCAGTGAGTATCAGGGGGCTGCATTTGTTTCTCATGCTTGATCTATAAAGGGGTGTTTTGCTGGAGATCAGAATACATCAGTTGCACCTATACTATCTTTCCTCTGGATCTCTCCCTCTGAACCTTGTCTCCACAAATCTGATCACTGTAGCTGGAGGCAGCTGAGGGAATTGCCCGGCACTATTTTCACAAGCCAAATGTAAAGCACTACCAGCCACATTACTCTTAATTCTTGCAACTCTCCCTCAAGTAAATAGATCACTGGCACTTCCATTAAGTGCTAGACAAGAAGCTTTAAACAAATAAAAACTTGAAAAATGCTTAATAGCAAAAACTTAATAACTGCTTTATATTTAGGTGAAAATACCAAAACGGTCACATTACATTGCAGTTATAACATTGGTTTGTGCACAATACAGACATTTGTGAACACAGACAATATACTACACATCTACATTTCCCTTTACATTCATTTGCAGGTATTTATTCATTGTGTACTGTTTAGATCAAGGAGCTAAGGGTCCAGGGACACTTGTGTTCTCTCATGCCACTGACTCACTGTGTCACTGGGAGCTGAAGGCACTCAGTACCTCACAGAGTGAGGTCCTTCACCTCCATATGGCCAAGTTTCTCCATTTGTTTAAGGGAAATAACAATCCCTATTATGCTAAGATGTTTTGAGGCCCTGGATAACTGGTGCTATTCAAATGCAAATTATAATTATATAATAATTATATAAATAATATTTGCTCACTTTGAATGGGTGGATGAAAAAATTAGCTCTACTGAGATCAATAGAGTCAATAGAAGATGGCCCTATATTTGTAATTGATGCATTTTTAACCCTGTTTCATTTTGCTTCCCCTCTTCTTTACACTTCCAGTTTCTTTCACATAAAAAAACCCCTGTAGTATAGTTTAGGTTAATAGAATGCTGTGCACTACACTTTACAACACATTAATGACACATGATAATTCTATATACTGTAGATATGAACACCCACAAGATAGGCTCTGCTGAAAGACACGAACACAGGAACCTACAGTGCTGACTTGTCTTACAGTCACTTCAACATCAATTGGAAGCACTATTTTTTTTAAACTACTGTAGCACAAATCTATAGATTCCTACATGGCCAGACTTGAAGATTTTCATCTTTATTTCCTGGCTTTTAGTCAGACCTTTGACACTGAACAATTTTTTCCCAGGACATACTGTTTCAAGCTGTCTGTAGATTGAGGAGGACAATGCAGCACTCATTTCCACTCAGTACACCTTTTCAAGGTTAGCTTCACAACCTTCAGGACTATAAACAATGTTTTCAAATGGGAGGTTGGGTTCTGGAGCACAATTCTGCAGTAACGCTGGATTCCAAAGTCTTCCATCACTGAATGCATGGGGCCCTGTCCTTTCTTTCACTGATACATGCTTAAATTTAGCTAGGTACTTGTGTTGGAGAATCATAGTTCTAGCTCTGAACTCTACAGCTGACAATTATTTAGTGCCGGGTATCAGAGTAGCAGCTGTGTTAGTCTGTATTCGCAAAAAGAAAAGGAGTACTTGTGGCACCTTAGAGACTAACAAATTTATTAGAGCATAAGCTTTCGTGAGCTACAGCATCGTAATGCATTCGATGAAGTGAGCTGTAGCTCACGAAAGCTTATGCTCTAATAAATTTTTTAGTCTCTAAGGTGCCACAAGTACTCCTTTTCTTTTAGTGCCAGGTAATGACTGCCCTTTGTGCAACCATACAAAAAGTTGGGGGAGTGGGAACTCTCCCTATTGCATAGCTTACATAAGGACCAGCCACAATTTCAGCCCCTTGCCTTCAAAAAAGGGGCAGGAAGAGGAGAACAGGGGCAGGGAGTACACAGAGCCATGGCTCCAAATCCCCTTTACAAAGCCGGCCAGCCATGAGGGTAGGGTTGCCAACTTTGGATGTATGAATTCCTGGAGATTTATCACATGACATAATCTTTAATTCCTGGAGACTCCAGGACAATCCTGGAGGGTTGGCAACCCTACATGTAAAGGGAGTATGCTGCACCCCTCTCACATGAGTTCAGCAGCATGCACTCTCCTCAGCGCAAGTGGGGAGCTCTGGAGATGGCCTCCTGAAGCTCCCTGGGGCACTGCAGCTCCACCATGCCCCCAACATGGTGCTGTGCTGATCAGGCATAATCCAGCCTTCAGTGAATAGACAGCTAGACAGACAAAGGGTTATCTAGACTGACTAAGTGTTCCTGGCATTCTGGAGAAGTCTTTGGAATGTATTATTGTCCCTTTGACAAAACACTCACTGACACTAAAGGGAGCTATTCCTGTACACCGAAAGACTATACCTTGTTATATGGTTATATTGCAGAGATATGCAATTAAGAGCACAGAGGGAAAAATAATTACATTTTAGCTGGGTAATTCTGCTACCATTTCACCTGTAATTTTATTATCCCTTGACCAGAGATCAACAAGATTTTAAACCAATGAAAAGAACTGGGTGTGTCAAGCAAATTAGTATGCCGAGGATTCCAAATAGAAAAATGCCTTGCTTGAGGTGTGAAACATCTTAGCCACAAAATGACATAATTGCTACAGCCATGTTAGTTAGCTGTAAGTGCCTGTAGCAGGGAAGGAGTTAATACTTGGGTGCTAATCAGACAGACAAGCATTTTATTGGGATATGAAGTGCTTTTTGATAAACATTAACATGTCTTGTTTTACTTGTTTCCCAAAGGAGGTATAGGGACCATAAATGCACAAGGTATGGAGATGAAGCATGGGTAATAGCTTTAAAGATCACAGCAATACAAAACTACAGATAGTCAAATCTTTTCAGCAAAAACATGTTTTTAATAGTAGTTCTACACAAGAAATCTCTCTGTGAAAATGATAGTATAGACGGGAATTTTTTTTCTATCATTAACAAGACGGACAAAAAGAAAGCCAAGCAACCCACATAAATCTATTGTCGAACCTCACGGGAAACCCCATAGATGAAGACTGAGTCATAATAAGAATTATCTTTTGCACCTACTTTATGCCATCAATCAAGCTTTCAGATGGAGAAGACTTTTATCCTCTGTCTCTATCAGATAAACCCGATTCCCCTTTAGAAGATTTTACATCAGATGTAAAATTTATGTGATGCATACATAGCTTCAGATACATTCATGGCAAGGTTTATTGTGCTTCAGGAGTTCTCTACCTTTCTCCGCTCAGGACACCAAAGTGACCAAAAAAGGAACTGGGGTCACAGCAAGAAACTACATCTGGTTTTGGGAGGGTGGGTGCTGGGCAATAGGGGTGAGGGAATTCAATGGAAGCTGGAGGGGTCCTGGCATACCGGGGGAGTGATGTGCTGAAAATGGTGAGTAGTGAATGGCAGGGTTTCCTGGTGGTGGGTCTGGGTGGGTGCTGCTAAATGGGGGATGAGGTGTAGCCGGTGATTTTTTTTCAAAGGTACTCAGTTCTCCTCCCCTCAGTCCCCAGTCTACACAACCCTCCATTCCAAGAAAGGCACTGCACCAAGTTAGTGAGGCCCCATTGAGAGATGTTGGTAGTGGAGCAAAGGGGACCAGCATATCCTTATATAATTAAACGTAACATCCTTGTTGGGGGATAATACCAAAAAACCCCACCCTGGTAACATTCAACTTTAAAAAAGAGAACTACACAAGAATGAGGATGCCTGTTAAATTAAAATTAAAAGGAGCCATCACAAAGGTTAAATGCCTACAGCAGCATGGGGACTATTTAAAAACACCATAACAGATGTGCAAACTAAATGTCTAACCCTATTCAGAAAAGACAATAAGAGGACCAGCAGAATCGCAGCATGGTTAAACAGCAGAGTAATGGAGGCCATTAAAGGTAAAAAGGCATCCTTTAAAAACTGGAGATCAAATCCTAGTGAGGAGAAGAAGGTGCCCCCAACAAGGATGTTATGTTTAATGTTTAATGTCCCCTTTGCTGCTCTACCCACAGCTCTCAGTGGGGCCTCACTAACTTGGTGCAGTGCCTTTTTTGGAATGGAGGGTTGTGTAGACTGGGGACTGAGGGGAGGAGAACTGAGTACCTTTGAAAAAATAATCACCTGCTACACCTCATTCCCTATTTAGCAGCACCCACCCAGACCCACCACCAGAAAACCCTGCCATTCACTACTCACCATTTTCAGCGGCAGGCTAAGTATAAAAATATAATCATGCAGCCAGGAAAGAATTTGAGAAGCAGCCTGTTAAAGAGACAAAAACTAACAGTAAGATTTTTTTAAAGTACATCACAAGCAAGAAACCTGCCAAAGAGGCAGTGGGGCCATTAGATGACCAAGATGCTAAAGGAGCGCTCAAGGAAGACAAAGCCATTGCAGAGAAGCTAAATGAATTCTTTGCATCAGAGGATGTGCGGGAGTTACCCACATCAAAGCTGTCCTTTTTGGGTGACAAGTCTGAAGTGCTATCCCATAGAAGAGGTTTTAGAACAAAATGGTAAATTAAATAGTAATAAGTCATCAGATGGAATTCAGCCAAAATTTCTGAAGGAACTCAAATATGAAATTGCACAACTACTGACTGTAGCATGTAGCCTGTTGCTGAAACAAGCTTCAGTTTCAGGTGACTGGAAGAAAGCTAATGTAACACTGATTGTTAAAAAGGGCTCCTGAGGTGATCCTGTCTATTCAGCAGTGATGGGATAAGAGGGAAGGTCCTCTCATGGATCATTACTGGTTAAAAGATATGAAACAAAAGGTAGGAATAAATCATCAAATTACAGAATGAAGAGAGGAAAATAGTGGTGTTTCTCAGGAATTTATCCAGGGACAAATACTGTTAAACATATTCGTAAATTATATGAAAAAGGGGGTAAAACAGTGAGGCTGCAAAAGTTGGAGACAATACAAAATTGCTTAGGATAGTTAAGCCCAAAGCAGACTGTGAAGAGTTACAAAGGGATTTCACAAAACTGGGTGACTGGGCAACAAAATGGAAGATGAAATCAATGTTGATAAATGCAAAGTAATGCACATTGGAAAACATAATCCCAACTATACCTACAAAATGATGGGATCTAAATTAACTGTTACGACTCAAGACAGAGATCTTGGACTCATTATGGACAGTTCTCTGAAAACATCCACTCAATGTGCATGATAGTCAAAAAAAAAGCTACCAGAATGTTAGGAACCATTAGGAAAGGGATAGATAATAAGACAATAAATATCATAATGCCACTATAAAAATCCATGGTATGCCCACAACTTGAATACTCTGTGAGGTTCTGGTTGCCTCATCTCAAAAAGATACATTAGAATATTGGAAAAAGTACATAGAAGGGCAACAGAAGTGATGAAGGGTATGTTACAGCTTCCATATGAGGAGAGATTAAAAAGACAGGGACAGTTCAGCTTTGAAAAGAGATGACTAAGGGGTGTTATGATAGAGGTCTATAACATAATGAATGGTTTGGAGAAAGTGAATAAGGAAGTGTTATTTATTCCTTCTCATAACACAAAAAACAGGGGGTCACCCAATGAAATTAATAGGCAGCAGGTTTAAAACAAACAAAAGGAAGTATTTCTTCACACAACACACAAGCAACCTCTGTAACTCACTGCCAGGAGATGTTGTTAAGGCCAAAAGTATAACTAGGTTCAAAAAAGAATTAGATAAGTTCCTGGAGGATAGGTACATCAATGGCTATTACCCAAAATGGTCAGAGATGCAACCTCATGCTGTGGGTGTCCCAAGCCATTGATTGCCAGAAGTTGGGAATGGATGACAGGGGATGGATCACTCGATAATTGCCCTATTCTGTTCATTACCTCTGAAGCACTTGGCATTGGCCATTGCCAAAAGACAGGATTCTGGCCTAGATGAACCATTGGTCTGAACCAGTATGACCATTCTTATGTAGATGTCGGTGAACTTCAGTACCAGGTAAATTGGCAGAAACTATAGTAAAGAACAGTGTTATCAGACATATAGATAAAGACAATGTGTTGGGGGAAAAGTCAACATGACTTTGTAAAAGGAAATCAGGCCTCACCAATCTATTAGAATTGTTTGGGGGGGCTCAACAAATATGGATAATGGTGATCCAGTTGATATAGTGCACTTTGATTTTCAGAAAGACTTTGACTAGGTCCCTCACCAAAAGCTCTTAAGAAAACTAAATGGACATGGGATAACAGGGAAGGTCTTCTCATGGATCAGTAACAGGTTAAAAGATAGGAAACAAAGGGTAGGAATAAATGGTCAGTTTTCACAATAGAGAGAAGTAAAAAGCGGAGCTGTACTGTGACTTGTGCTGTTCAACATATCCATTAAAGATCCAGAAAAGGGTATGAACAATGATGTGGCAAAGTTAACAGCTGATACAAAATTATTCAGGATAGTCCAATGCTGATTGCAAAGAGTTACAGGCCGATCTATTAAACTGGGTGGCTGCGCAACAAAATGGCAGATGCTATTCAACACCAATAAGGGTAAGGTAATTCATCTTGTAAAAAATAATCCCAATTATACATACACCGTGATGAGCTCTAAATTAAATATCACCATTTAAGAAAGAGATCTTGGAGTCACAGTGGATAGTTCTCTGAAAACTTCCGCTCAATGCACAGCAGCAGTCAAAAAGGCTAACCATATGTTAGGACTTATTAGGAAAAGGATAGAAAATAAAACAGAAAATATCATAATGCCACTATATAAATCCATCATGTGCCCACACCTTGAATATTATGTCTGGTTCTTGTTTCCCCATCTCCAAAAGGATATAGGAGAACTGGAAAAGGTTCAGAGAAGGGCAACAAAGATGATCAAGGGTATGGAACCCTTTCTATATAAGGACAGACTAGCAATATTAGGGTTGTTCATCTTAAAGAGTCAGAGGATATGATAGAGGTATATAAAATCATGACTGCTGTGGAGAAAGTGAATAGAGGAGTCCTATTTATCATCTCTTACAACACAAAAATCAGGGGTCACCTGATTAAATTGATAAGCAGCAGGTTTAATACAAACAAGAGGAAGTGCTTTTTCACACAATGCACAATTAACATGAGGAACTCATTTACATGGGATATTGTGATGGCCAAAACTATAACTGGGTTGAAAAAAGAAC
The DNA here is from genome assembly GCF_009764565.3 of Dermochelys coriacea. NCBI lineage: Eukaryota > Metazoa > Chordata > Testudines > Dermochelyidae > Dermochelys > Dermochelys coriacea. The sequence goes on from NC_050069.1 coordinate 203,703,699, forward strand.
TAGATAAGTTCATGGAATGGCTATTAGCCATAAGTTCATCAATGGCTATTAGCCAAAATAGCCAGGGATGCAACCACATGCCTAAGGAAACCCTAAACCTCTGATTGCCAGAAGCTGGGAGGGGAAGACAGGGGTGGATCACTCCTACTGCCCTGTTCTATACACTCCCCTTGAAGCTCTTGTACTGGCCAGTGTTGGAGACAGGATACTGGGCTAGATGGTTTGACCCAGTATGGCAGTTCTTACATCATAATGTTGGCTCCAACACCATATGGGATCTGTGCGGGTGACGGAGGGAGAAATGTGGAGCTGCTGCAGAAGTGAGACAGGGTGGGGTAGCAATAAAGGAAATAGGAGGGCTGCCACCCTGGTCCTACCATACGCCTTGTATTGAACAGTCTGAACTGTAGAGATTTTCTGGCAACCACAAGGCAACCCTTGTAACCCACCGTGGACTTTCACTCTCAAGGCTGAGAAACACAGCTCCACATCTACCCAGCAAACACAATGTTCTTTCACACTGCTTCTGGTCTGCTTCTCTGCTACTTTTGGTCAATTTTTTCTTCCCCTGTAAAAGCTTGACCTGTCCCTCCCACCATCTCTTTTATTTTTGTCTTGGTCTGTTACTTCCTATAATGGTTCTTCTGCATCAGCATAAATGGAGCTGGGTAAATACTGCAAGAAAAGTATTTGTGAACATTCATTCAAAGAAATGCCATGGATTCATTTCAATGGCAATCATGACCTTCTTTACACACTTTCCTCAAATATTTGTATGGAAATTTTTGTTTCCACAAATGTCCATGGAAAACTGAAGTGGTGTGAAAACTCATATGGGTGTGTATTTGCACCAGAAATGTTCATGTGTCCATCTTAAAAGATCTCTGTGAATTTGGGTGTCATCCAGTCAGGGTACAGAAGCAATACCGTGTGGTCAATCACACAGCATGAACAGTGAATAATATAAAGCATTTTACACCTGTTTTGCACAGGTATAAATGATGACAGAAGGTGCAAGGCAGTGGAAAATCAGGCCACCAGTGGTCATTGCCATATTTACATCTTCTAGGTTATTATGTGCTTGTCTACTGCCACTAGTCCATTCAGGGGTTAATCAATAATAAACAAAATACCATCAGCAGTTTTTTCTGATGCTATGTCCATTTAAACATATAGCCCTTATTCTAGTAGGTGGCACTAACCACTGTACAGAAGGGAAATGGAATGAAATTGACCTTTGGAATGAAACTGACCTTCTCTGGGGTCATCTCTGTGGCAGTAACACAATTAGTTGTCATCAGTCAGTGGTGTCTCTTCTGCAATAAGCCCAGTTCCCATAGGGTGTTTACACAATAAGCATTGTCCAACAAATATGAAGCATTACTATTTATGTTTGATTTATACTGTGTGCTAAGGAGTCAGTGAACTAGTTCAGAATTAGAATAGATCTGGACTAACAAACACAATAATTACAGTATTTCCATCGATCTCACATCTCTGGCCTCACTTCCCAGTCCCCAGACTTCTCAGGCATAATCCTATTGCTCCTACCAGTAAGTGTATGCACATATCATGATTCTAGGAGCTCCACTTTTCCTCAGGCCTAGCATTTGTAGATTGGCATAGACACATACACAATCACAGTGACAGCCTGAGACAAGTCAGAAGTCCAGACAGGAACTGCAGGAACTTGTTACAGACAAGCAGTTCCACAAATCAGCTTTCTAGGACTGCAGATATTAGGCTCTTCTCTTAGGCCTGCGCAAATAAAGTTATATGTCTTAGACTCCCCTCCAGCAATAATCTCACTAATTCCTCATTTACAGGTGAGAATCAGCAGAGTACAGAACAAGTACAGAACAGAGAAGAGGGGTGCTCGCTAGACTTTCTGAACAAGGTGAGCAGAATCTCTAGAACAAGAACACACCACTCATGTTACACCTATAGCACAAAGTTATGGGGCCCAATAATCCTTTGGGGTGATTTTCTCTTTAGACAAGCCACTTCTTTGGCTCCCCATCAGAGAGTGACTTAAAGTGTCTGAGTCCTAGGGGGCAGTCTCTGTGCTACCTGTTTCCTCTTTTTCAACTTGGAAAGAGTAAAAGCTGGTTAGCCTAAAGCAGTGGCTGTCTGTGAACCAATGCAAGCAAGCAGAGAGAGTCTCTTTCCCCTCCCTGAGTGAAGTGCTGGAGCTGGTGACTACTGCAGAGCTCAGCTGTCTCTGCACAGAACAGCTGGCTGAGGGACATGGAGTTCATGACAGGAGGATTTGGATTCCCAGTCCAGGCTACCCTCTTCTGGGATCCCTTTCTGGACTTGTCTAGTTACTTGTTTCTCTAGTTCTCTTGTCACAGTGCTGTTTTCTCCCCATTTATCTTTTTGGCAGTATTTCAGGAGGAGCTGGAGTGGGAGATCAGCCTGAAGAACAGGTTTTTCCTTACATTTCCTAATATGCTAATACTTTGCTTGGGCTGGCAGTGTTTGTTAATGCAGGGTTGTTGTAGCCATGTAAGTCCCAGGATATTAGAGAGACAAGGTGGAAGAGGTAATATCTTTTATTGGAACAACTTCCATTGATGAGAGAGACAAGATTTTTGTTACAAGTTAAAAGAGAAAAGTGTTGGTTAAGGCAGTGAGCATCAGCAGTGCATCTGCACTCTGAAAGAGTAGACCCATTCTTGCATACAGTCACTTTTGTGTAGTTTCTGACTGAGCACTGGCCTAGGGGTAACTTTGCATTTCCCCCAGGAGCTTTGTTAAACACACAATTGTGGGAGTAGTGCCAATATAATTTCCATGTAGTACAAATACTTCTAAAGTGAAAATAGGTAACATTTGAAAAATGTTATGAAACCTGTGGCCTAGCTAATATCTAGTTTCACTAGTACCTATAATTTACAAGCTGCTGTCTCAACATGACCTGGAGGGGTGGTTCTGTCTCCATGTTAACTCAATCCCTTATTTTTTATAAGATTGCCAGAAAGGTGACAACTGGAGTGGACAATCATTTTCTAATGATTCTAATGATCAAACTTTTCTTACTTTCTTCATTAGTATTGTGATTGATAAAATTCTACAAGACTCACCATAAACCCAAATTCATTGTAAATGTTGTAAAGTCAAGGAAGAAAAACAAAAAACAACAACAAAAAAATCTTAAGAATGAAACCTGAGGTATCTGGATTCCAAAAAAACCATTCAATATTAAATATTAAACATATTAAATACATGTAGCATTTATAAATACTCTATTAATAAAATCATTTATTATTAATATAAATGATTACTAAAATCTACTTTTTCATCAACTGGGTTATTATAACATGTTGCAGGAAGGCCTGTATACTACAGTCCATAAGTGCTTTATAAGGTCTTCATTATTCCATCTATAAAGCCGGTCCTTATAGTAGCGTCTGCGCTGTGCCAAAATGTGGCTGTGTTTCTTTGCCATGCCAGTGTCTCACTGGAATGTTATCAAATCAAAGGCAACATGATGTCATGGCTGGGTTGTGGGCAGCCAAACCTAGTGGTGAGAGCCAAAGTCCACACTCATGAGGTAAGAATCAAGAGTCAGCTGGGTCAAGATACTGGGTCAGAAGCAGGACACAAATTTGAGGTCAGAAACACAAATCAGGAACCAGAGTCAGGCCAAGTCAAGGTACCAGCGGGTCAGAGGCAGGAGACAAATTGGGTAACAGAACCATGAATCAGATGCCAGGAGTTATATTGGGTCAGGTTGCCAGGAAATCAGGGATCAGGAGGCATATAGCCCAGAACAGAAAGGAACGCAGCTGTTCAGACAGCTTCCTGTTCTTGCGGCTAGCTTAAGTAGGGCCAGGGTGCCAATCAGTTGCTCTGGGACTCTGCCAACAGGCCCTTAGGGGCAGAGCTCAAAGTGGGGCTGACTTCCTAGGTCCTAGGTAAGTAGCTGGCTGCATGCTGCTAAGTGAAGGGCTGGAGTGTAGCTGCTCCTGTGAACTCTGCAGATCTGGATTCAAGATCTGTGGGTTGCATCACATGATCCCCACTCCAGTGGCACAGCTGGAAGTGCACTTTGCCCAGTGAACCAGTTATAACAAGAGGCTAAGGATTCTGAAATCATCGAGACATGGTTGTACAAAGGGTTAAAACACTTTAAAGATCAGTTTTTATTAGTCACTTTTAATAACGATTAATTTTGTGTGTGTGTGTGTGACTTTAATTTAAAGTGTTAAATATGTTTCCACTGTAGAAGGAGGGGAGCAAATAGAAAAATAAAGGTGCTGGGAGAATGCTAAAAGAAGAGAGAATAAAACTGGCTATAATGTAAGTAAGGATACCAACCATCCATATTCTGTTTACAAATTACATTGCATGCCAAATACATTATTAACAATTCTTTATGTACTTGACCAGTCCCCCATGGGATGTGTGTGATGTAGGGATCAATCCAGGGCCCATTGTGGTCCATGGAAAGACTTCCATTGACTTCAGGAGGCTTTGGATCGGTCCTCAAAACTACCCACCCCTTAGCCAGAACCAACGTGTAACTGAAGTCTTGGATTTTGCTGCCAGAGAAAGTGATTACTCACTTCTGCCCCCTATCTATGGAAAGGACCACTGCTTTTAAAAAAATAGGTTTCAATGTGGCAATGAATATGTAAGTACATACCCCAGCCAAGTCAGTGATGAGCTGCAAAAATCTTAACAACCGGTTCCCTCCTCACCCCACGAGGGGGTCATGGCCCAACCCTGCCCCCTGGGACTCCTGCCCCATCCAACCCCCCGCGTTCCTTGACGTGCCCCCCCCCCCGGGACCCCTGCCCCATCCATCCTCCTCCCCTGTCCCCGATTCCCGCCAGAACCTGGCAGGAGGGTCTCATGGGCCACAGTAGTGGGTGCCCACCCTACCCCTAAGAGCCAGAGGGACCTGCCGAGGGGCGAGATGGTGAGTCCTGGCATTGCTCACATAGGGCAGCTATCAGGAAGCATCCAGCAGGTCCCTCTGGCTCCTAGGAGCAGGGTAGCGTAGCTAGAGGGGGAACAGGGAGAGCAGCCGCTCCCCCCGCTGATCACATCAAAAAGTGGTGCCTGAGGCACCAACTCCGTGGGTGCTCCAGGGGGAAAATTTGGTGGGTGCAGAGCACCCATCGGCATCTCCTCGCCCCGCCCTGCACCCGGCCCCAGCTCACCTCTGCTCCGCCTCCGCCTCCATCCCTGAACGCGCCGCCCTGCTCTGCTTCTCCACCCCCTGCTTCCTGCGAATCAGCTGTTTGCGCGGGAAGCCTGGGAGGCAGAGGCGGAGGCGAGCTGGGGTGGGGAGCGGTTCCCCTGCGCCCCCCGGGTTACCTGCTGCGGTGCGGGTGGCCCTCCTCGCACCCACCCCCGTCCCAGCTCACCTCCGCTCTGCCTCCCTGAGCCTGAGTGCGAAGCCACCGCTTGCTTCTCAGCCCTCCCAGGCTTCCCGCGCCAACAGCTGATTCGCGGGAAGCCAGGGGGGCGGAGAAGCAGAGTGGGGCGGCGCGTTCAAGGGAGGAGGGGGAGGCAGAGCGGAGGTGAGCTGTGGCTGGGCGCAGGGCAGGGAGCTGCCGGTGCATGCTTTGCACCCACCAAATTTTCCCCGTGGGTGCTCCAGCCCCGGAGCACCCATGGAGTTGGCGCCTAAGGCACCATTTTTGGCCGGTTGTTAAATTTAGAAGCCCTTTTAGAACCGGTTGTCCAGTGAGGGACAACCGGTTCTAAAAGGGCTTCTAAATTTAACAACGGGTTCTAGTGAACCAGTGCGAACCAGCGCCAGCTCACCACTGAGACAAGTGCCTGTTAACAATACAGAGTTGGGTGCACCTGCAATCAATGAGAACCCATGGCAAGTGTCTTGTTTCAGTACATTTATTCAGGCCAGATTGTGCCAGGACTTACTGATGCAGCACACAGGCAACTTCCCCTCCCCTTGTATAGTCCCCAGGAGGGCCTTCCACAATTGCAGCCCCCTCACTCAGCTAGCACAGGATTACTCACTGTGAGCTCAACCGGAACACCCAATTCACAATGGGTAGCACTGTATTTTATGAATGGTTTCACTGGTTTTATGTGACTACTCAGAGAGTAAATGTATTATTTAATGTAAGGATAAGAAAACCTGTGCCTCTACTGGGCGTCTGGAAAGGGATGGAGTGTAGAGCCACAGAAGTCACCCTGTACCCCAGTCTTATGCATGCATCCTCTACTCAGGCCAGTGGCCACATCTTACCCTTTTGCTTCTTCCTTTACCATAACAATATATGTATTGCCCAAGGTCCTAGTAAAGACCTTTCCAAGTATATCTGCTATTATTTGTACACTAGTTACAATTTAGTGAACCATTAAAACTGAAGCAATTCACTGAACTGAAAAAAAAACAACACTGAATCTAAAATTAGTAGAAGACAACCTCAGATGAAAATATTTTCTTTACTTTAAAAGGACCCTGTCAAGTTACTTGTTATGGATTTTTAGCTTTCTGCCTCTCCATTGTTTATAACACCCTCGTAGAGGTTTGAAAATGATTTTTTCCTCTCCACATTGATTTTTCCCCCTGTGTGTTAAATGAAGTTGAAATTAACATGGCCATTTTTGTTTAACAACTAGAAATTCAACCTGTGAAGTGCATTATCATGCCAAAACATTTCTCTTTGTTCACCAGCATCGATCTATGTCAGCACAAAACTAGGAATGAAGATTGTTGAGTACAAGCTGTGGGCAACATACCAAGGGGAACACAAAATATTGTTTTTCTTTTGGCTATTTAAAAAACCCCACATAGTTTCCTGGAATTACTTGCACATAGGACAAACAGAATGAAGAGTAAAAATAAGGAATAGATGGAACAAAAATATGCCATAGATTATTAAGTAAGATTCTACTCATGTATTTTTATTTGAAATATTGCCCTGTTTTCTCTTTCTTTCCTAGCACATTTCTTTTAACACAATCTTAATGTGTTTTCCTCCTCATTGGCCCATAGTTATGGGATCTCCTTTTAGCCATAATCTACAAGTAAAAATCCTTTAGTTAGTGTCAATTTACAACAATGCAGGAATGCTAAAATAATTGTTTATTTAGCAACAATTACTGGGTTGGAAAAGCTCCAACTCCTGGGTGGTCTGAGGTAAATACCCAACAGCAGTTGGCTGAAGCAAAGATGAGGGAAACTCTGGTGAAGCAGAGATCAGAGACACCAGATATCTGTCCTTCTTGCATCAGGCCAGAAAACTGCACAAGAGAGAAGAAGGGAGTTCAAACAGGTTAACCTTGTCATAGTCAGAGGAGAAAGTTATTCCTTTTCAAGTGCAAAAGAGTGGGTCAGACCTTAGAAGAAAGCCGGCTGGACTGGAAGAGATACTAATCAATCAAAGCTTGTTGGACAAAATGGCTAATGACAAACAACGCACTTCTCTGATTCCTAACATTCATGATGTACCCTTCTATAGGGTTTGTGTTAAGCTGGCTTTAGTTGCCTTCTAGTGATAAGAGTTATTTCATGTTTTAACTTAAAAATAACTATATGAAAGCTGTCACTTGTGAAGTGAGATGTAGATGCTGAAGTCATAATTGTAAAATTACCTGTATTCCTTCCATTTATAAGCTTTTAGATTCCTATTTTCTGACACCTGAAATTTGTTCACAGATGATACATTCTTTTTTTGCTCATCACTTAAAACCATCTGGCTATTCCCTATTTTTCAGTTTTAGGATCCCTACTAAAGTAAGCAGTAGCTGGCAAAGCACTAGCTCTGACAGTTATGGATATTGTTGTGATCCTTATTTGTGTGATTGTGCATGTACGTCACTTGCTAGTTGTCTTTGCAAGCTAGGGATGGTTACACCTTCTTTTTAATTTGGCAGGTTTGTTTTTGGAGAATCAGTTTCTGGTTTGGATGTGAAAAGTGAGCCAAATTCTGCTCTCAGTTACTCTTGTACAACCCTGCAGACTGCCTGGGTATAAGTGAGAAGAGTTTGATCCCCAGTAACTTTGTGCTTGATTCTGCGACTCTCTCACAATATGTAGTACCTTACCCCCTGAGTAGCCCCAGGGATGGAGCTCAACTAAGACTTTTAGAGCCAGCATCGTGAGGAAATTAGTAAACAGCTATAATTCCCAAGGAGGGTGGCTGAAGGCAGTAAATGAACAAATAAATCAGAGATGTGATTTGCATCTCCCCTGTGCTAATAGAGGTGAATCCAGCCCAATGTTAACAAACCCAACTTGACTTTATGAGTTAGGAACTGTGTTTTCACAACTGAAATATCTAAATTCTCACTGTAATTTGTTCGATCAGTAATTATATATCTTATGCTTATTGTTATTCATTCATGACTCTTGCACCGACCCGGTGGACTATATAACAACCCACATTTTAATCCAATACTAAGGACAGCCACAAAATCTCAAAACATTTCCTCAAAAAAAAGATTCTTGACCGTGATAAAATCTTCAGAACAACCTCAGTCAAAGCCTCCTGCCTTAACTGTACTTCCTCCTCTTCTCCATAGTATGCCCTAACAGTCACTTTGATCAACACCTTCCTTTTGTGTTAAAATACAAATATCTGATGGGTAAAATGAGGAACTAATAGAAAAGCCACTATGGGCATCCAGTATTTCCTTTTTCAGCTGTAGATCACAAGAAGAAGAAAATGATATTTTGTTCTCAGTACAATATTATTAGTATCTGCAAATAAATTTTTAAGTTGAGGAGAGACTGTGCTCAGAATGTTTAAGTGCAATATTAGGGGCCAGTCGTAGGCGTACCACCGCAAGTAACATCACTGACTTCCCATAAGAGTAGGATCACTCACCTTACCATGAGTATGTCTTCACTCCACAGTTAACCTTGGCTCTTCCCTGGATTTCAGCCCAACCTCTGTTACCACCCACACAGAAAAGCCTCTGGCCCAGGTTTGAAAGTGCTTTAAGGTCAAGCTGGCTTACCTAGCTGAATAGGTTAGTGGCCAGGCACCATTTACTTCAGGCTGGAGCCCACCTGCTTGGCAGTGAGGATGCAGGCAAAAATCATTTTTAAGTGCTGATAGTCCTCCAATGCCTTCCCACAATTCCCTCCACCACACAACCCCTGCCCTCCGGAAAGACCGACAAATTCTCCCACGATGGACACAACTGACTGGAAAGAATCCTAGAGCGTCTGAGTACAAAGAACCACAGAATATACTCCCAGACCAAAGCTCATAAGTGCAGAAACAATGAGAACACAGTAACTTGGGTAGGGCTCTGCAGCCCAGGCTAGGGAAGCACGAGTGCTGAGGCCAGCATGCTGATTACCCAAGCTAACTGAGGAGAGAAGACATATCCTAACACTGAAGGAGGACTGGGCCAGGATAGTATTCCCTTTCATGATAAAGGACGGCTGTTGTTTATACGACTTTCCCAATCCTCTCACAGGGATAAAAAATGGCATTTCTTTCACATTTCTATTTAACTTTCATCTTCCCATTGGATTGCTAAAAGTGATATTGTTTTCTAATTCTTGGTAATTATTCTCTGTTATCTTTGCTTTTTTTCTGATCCAAATTGACTGAAGCTTTAGCAGCTTTCCAATTAATTATTAGATTATTTTTCCCTGATTTAGATTAGACACATACATTAGAAATCTGATTGATATATTAGCATCATTAATTACTTATTTGACCCATTAATTTTGTCTATGTGTACAGGCCTAATTGAAAACAGCCCACACTGAATCCAGGATCTCATTTAATGAATTGAAAATTAAGTTTAGAAAACTCTTGATTGCTGAGGTTGTGCAATGGTGAAAGACACTGTTTCTACTTTTTGCAGCTGTTTAATGTTCCCAGCCTTCTTTCAGGCTCCCAGATAGAGCCTCAAACTCTATCCCCAAAAGATTCCAATCAGCTTCTCTCCTTCACCACTAACAATCAGGTTCCCCCAATTTATTTAGCGGGCGCATAGTCGTCTAGCCAAGCGTTGGCAACTTCAGTGGCGTGATGCAGTTCTTCTAGGCCACTGCTGAACCTGATCAGCAAGCATTCATCAACAGAGTATGTTATCATCTGTGTTGCGCTGCAGCTGCACAAAGGGCTGTCACAAAGGCCCCAGCGATACTGGTTGGCTTCACAGAGACCTTGCCCGGTCCGGAACCTGTTCAACTGGGACCTTTGGCGACGGGGCAGGTCAAAACCAGGCGGGCAAATTGTGGGGTCGGCGACGAGGGACTGGTTGGGGATTATAATAGATATCCATTCCTTTCTAACATCCTGGCATGGTGAATGAATGTTTTCACCCTAACATCCTGGAGTGGTGAATGAGACCATAATGGGCGACATGACGGCAAACATGCAGCTGGTGGTTTAAAAAGGTAAGTGTGCAGTGGCAGGCTTGAGTTGGCGCATACTTTCTCCAGTAACTTGCCAGTGGCAACATCTTGTCTGATATGAGGAGGAGCAATGTTGCTCAGAACTGGGAGCAATGGGAGTGGAGTCGGACACAGGATGCCAGAGATGATATGCATGGTGGCATGTAACTGTATCCACCAGTTTGGTGTGTGACAATTGACTCCAAACTGGTGCGCAGGACTCCGCCACCGAATACGAAGTGGCAAGAGCTGACATTCGCAAAGTTGTAGCACAAGCACCCTATGATGAACTTGCCAGTTTGCTAAGAAGATTGTTGTGCATCTTAACTTTAGCTCCTGTCTTCTTCAGGTGTTCATGGTAACTCAGTGTGTGTTCTAAGGTCACACCTAGATAGATCGGTTCTACTTCATGCTTCACCTTCTGACCAGTCAGATAAACATTCAGTTCTCAGGTTGCGCTGGCATGATGAAAATGGAACAAACTGGAGACTGTTTTTATGACACTTGGCTGGAGGCACCATGTCTTACAGTAGTCAGCTAACTTTGTCATGTTCCAGTTTAAGGTGGCATCAAGCTCATGAAACATCCAGGCCTGGGAACTGCAACAGACGTCGTCTGTGTAAATGAACTTTCATGACTCCATTGTTGGCAGGTCATTGATGTAAAGGTTGAATAGGGTTGGAGAAAGCAGAGAGCCCTGGCGTAACCCATTGCTCTGTCATCTCCAAGCACTCATCTTCTCCCCCATATGTACTCTGAACTGCTTATCACGGAGGAACAGTTCAACAATGCCTGTGATCCAAGGTAGCATGACCCAGGATACCTTGACGAGCAGGCTATTGTGCCATACCATATCCTACGCCACTGTTAGATTGATGAAAACAGTGCCCATTTGCAAGTTTCTCTGGAAACATTTTCAACAAATGTGGTCAGCGCAAGTACTTGGTCGCATGTGCTACAGCCTTGGCGAAAGCCGGCTTGGTCAGGGCTCAAAATTCTCTCCACATCGGGTAATATGCGCTGTAGGACCAAGCACTCCAGTGTCTTGAAGCACACCGACAATAATGATATGGGACGATAGCTTGATGCTTGACTTGACTCCTTTCTAGGCTTCAGGAGGCCAATGACTTTTGCGGTGTGCCATATCTTCGGTAGCCTCCCTTCACTGATGACCCTGGTGAAAAATTTCACAAGCCAAGGCCGAGCATGGGAGCCAAGTCTTTTCAGGAATTCTGAAGATATGTTGTCATAGCCCGCAGCTGTTCCACACTTGATGCTACCCAGTGTCTGTGCCAGCTCTGCTACAGTGAATGGTTCTAGGCAGCTTCTGAGGTTCCCTCAATAAACCCCAAACCTCCCATCCTCATAATCAGACCTTCCCATCCTCCTTCCCATTTCTCCAAGTAGGTTCCTTCAACAGACTCTCAATTCCGGTGAAGTGAGCTGTAGCTCACGAAAGCTTATGCTCTAATAAATATGTTAGTTTCTAAGGTGCCACAAGTACTCCTTTTCTTTTTGCAAATACAGACTAACACGGCTGCTACTCTGAAACCTGTCAATTCCTCTTATTCCATTATTCTCCATTAGTATAAATGTTTAACAATATTGGGTGAAATCCTAGCCGCACTGAAGTCAATGCAAGGTTTGGCATTGACTTCATTATTGCTAGGTTTTAATTAAAGTTCTTCATTTTGTCTCATTTGACTGCTAGGTACAAGACAGCAGTTCTTGGTTTAAGACCCAATCTTTACTGCTGCTGATTGGCCTCAGTTCTCCCTGGAGTTGCAGGTTCTCAGCACTTTACTGGCTAGGCCCCAGTCCTGCTTTGTGTAGCACATGGAGGGATGGTGGTGCAAGCAGGAAAGTAAGAGAAAGTGGAGAATTTTGGTGTGTTTTCTTAAAAAAAAAAAAAAACCCTTAAAATAAAAATAAATCAAATGAAAATTTTTAGTTTTGAACAAAACTGAAATTGTCATGTTATTCTGAAGGTTTTTTTAAAAAATTGTAACCATTTGAATATAAAAACCGCAACATTTTTTTCCTTTTCCAAAAAACAGAACCCTGATCATTGACCAGCCCTAGCTCTGAAGGAAAATGTACGTTCTAAAAATGGAATGATGTTTCCAATAGCTGGCGTTTAAATCTGACTAAAATTTTAAACATAAATTTGAAGTGTTTTTCAAATTACAAATGGAGATTATAGTTATTCTGTGAATAAAGCCAACCTTTATCAAATACTGAATCCTACAAATATTTATACTTTTAAAAACTTTTCTACAGGACTGACAGATTATAGTCTCTAGGCCAACGCTAACTGCAGAAGGCAGAATAAAGTAGTACTTTGACTTAATTGCCTGTGCCATCTTGGATATGTTCACTGATGACTTGTGATTACATTATAAAAAATCTCAATGTATTACTTATGGACTTCAGTGAAGAATCACCACTGGTGAGAGAAGCTTATTTAAATTACATGATCCATGAAGGCACCAAAAGTCCCTATCTATCCTTTTGATCTATTTACAGTAAGTGTGAGAGTTTCTTGACAATGTCACTGTTAATTCATGGTCTAAGTTCTGACTCAGACGGATTGGCTGGAACATGCTGACTGTTAGAATTCTAGACAGTCATGGCAGTTCAGAAGAATGTTCCATCTCCTGCCTTCCAAGTGTCTTCTGAAGGGAATGATAGAGAAAGACAGAGAGAAAAAGCTACAATACTGCTTCAAAAAACCAAGCAGAGGCCAAGCAGGTCATATTCACTGTTAGTGTAGACAGTCATAAAATTATAGAAGATTAGGGTTGTAAGAGATCTCAGGAGGTCATCTAGTCCAGTGGTTCTGAAAGCCGGTCCGCCACTTGTTCAGGGAAAGCCCCTGGTGGGCCAGAATGGTTTGTTTACTTGCCGCATCGGCAGGTTCGGCCGATCACGGCTCCCACTGACCGCGGTTTGCTGCTCCAAGCCAATGGGGGCTGCGGGAAGTGGTGAAGGCCAAGGGATGTGCTGGCCACTGATTTCAATGGTACTCCAAGCAGATTCAGTGATTCATCCACACAGATCAGATTGGAGGATCAATGCCTAAATGAATAGCACAATGAATGCAGATATGTGCAATGCCATAAAAAAAAAACAGATTTGTTTTCTGGATATTTTCTCCTCATCCTGCCCTGTTCAATCTTTTCAATTAGCTTCAACTTTAATCCCCATTGAACCTCAGAAGCCAAGTTGGCTTGTTGCAGGATTGAAGTCTAGCATGCCCTAGAGAGATGGACGGAGGAGGGGACATGGCCTTGCTGTTCCACAATGACTGACAAGCATACCAGCCACATGGGGGAAGCAGTCTACAGGGCCGTCCCTAGCTATTCTGTGGTCCTACATACACCCCCTATTGGGGGGGGAAGGGGATGTGGGTCCCCAGGCCTCGGGGGCGAGGGCTGGCAGCTTGTGGGGAAGGAGGGAACTGCCCCCCAGCATTCATTGGCCACATGGCTGGGGCCAGGTCACTGCACTTCCCGCTGCCGGTGAGTGCAGGCCTGGCCCTGCTTCAGTCCTCGGGGCAGGAAGGGACAGAACTGGGGCGGAACAGGGCGGGGGCTTTGGGGAAGGGGTGGAATGGGGGGCGGGGCTGGAGTGGAGCAGGGGCAAGAAGATACGGGGCAGGGGCTTGAGCAGCACACAGCTGCACAGGGCACAAAGAAATGTGGTGCCCTAAATTTCTTGGTGCCCTACGCAGCTGCATACTTTGCGTATGGGTAGGGACGGCCCTGGCAGTCTGCATCATGTAACTGGAGTGTCGACCAAGCCACTTGGGAAATGATTGTCCAATCTCTCCTTGCACTCCCCTGAGGTGGTGTAGCTGCACTGCCCCCATTAGGCCAGTGGCAAAATGCCATCAATCAGCTGTTAGAGTGGAAGATATTGGATTGGATTGGATTGGACAAGGCCCAACGGACCATTATGATCATCTAGTCTGACCTCTTAAGTAACCCAAGCCATAGAAGTTCACTCTGTAGTTTTTGTGTATCAAATCCATGACTTCTGTTTGAGCTACAGAATATCTTTTATTAAGGAGGATTCAGCTGTAATAAGCATCTGGCCTCCATGCCATCCTGCCTGTTACAGTATTTCCAATAGCACTAGGCCTAGGTATAACAAATGATGGCATATGGAGGTCATGTCACTTTACAAGGTAGCCAACATCTTTCCCTCATTTTACAGTAATTACTAGCAATGATGCATTTTCATCATCTGCATAATCTTGCAATTATATAACACTCCACTAGCCTGGTGTTTGCCTCCTGTGTTTATTTGTGTTGGAATAGAATAGAAAAATATACACTACAAAGCAATACTTGTATCTAAAAGCACTTTCAAGCATTTACTGCAGGTCATCAAATATATCCCCTGCTGTGAAAGAGCACCTTTGTTGTTTTTAGGCTTTTCTTTTACTTGTTTCATCTTTCACAAAGAGAAATACCCTTATCTATCCTTAACCACTCCAACACAAACCGTAATCTTCAGCTTTTATCTGTATTGTTCTTGGGGAAAAATACATCATTCTATATGAACAGAGATAAGTCCAAGTAAAATACATTACAAATGAATTAATCTACAACAGTGCAGCTCTTTGGACATGTTTTGTGCCGGTTTCAAATCTTTCCACTGTTTGTTAGAGCCATAAAGAGAGTATAGTGTTATGAAGGTCTTGATGTGTTTTTTTAAAGCAAATTAATAGGTATGCTTTTAATGTAGTCAATTTTCTATTGTGACACTTTAAAGAAGACTCTGGGTAAAGAAAAACAATGAAAATAGTTGTTGCTTGGGTTCTAAAACTGCAGACATGCAGCCACAGCTTGCATAGCTTAAAGCTACATACAATTATCCAAACTTGTAAATTTGTAAATTAATGCATATGCATTCCTGATTGGTAGTAAGCATCCGATAACACCTTTAGATACTGTTGTGTCTTGATTTATATCTTATTGGTGATGTTTTTAATGATATTGGATCACATTTGTGTAGCATAGATAAGACAGAAAGCTAGCCCCTGAGCTGTGGCTGAAAAATGCTGAGCATAGCTCAAAAACTGGGGTACAAAAGTGTAGTTTGTGCATGCACTCCTCCCCCCCACCACAGCTCCCTGACTACTGCCTCAGATCTGGTCTAGTCTCTCAGCACAAATTCCATCAGGTTATTTGAAACTGAGCTAGCTACAAATGGCCTCCTTGCGGCATCTGGCAGCTGGGGATCACCAGAGCATTGGGATATTCTGCCCATACCTCCTTCACTGCAGAGCTTCTAGGGTTGCTCAGCACCACCTGGGGATGCCCCTAAACAGAACCAATACACCAGCCGTGGCTTAATCACCTCTGCATTCCTGGAATGGTGGAAAACAGCCAGAATGGGGCCAAAGATTTAGCCCATATTTTGTATAATTAAATGTTCACTAGAAATCCTGGCCACGACTTAAAAGAAAATGCATGCCTGAAGTTAAAACCAAGCCAGATTTTGCAGATTTCAGTATCTAGCAGCTCTCACTGAGTTGAACCATGGGAACTGCTGGATGTTAAGCTCTATTGAAAATATGACCACTTATTTAAAAAGTTGCTGAGCTCTTTTCAGCATCTGGATTCTGAATACTTTTTGAAGACCAGCCCCCCAAATCCTTATTGAGGCATTTGAATAATGATTTTGTTACCCAGTCTTGGGCACCCATTTATGGAAATCTTGAGCCTTGGATTTGTTGTTGGTGTTGTTGTTTTGGGTTTTTTAAAAATAATATTTAATGACTTAAGAGATTTTTATCAAAAAAACATTTAAGCACAGGTTTATTTTATTGCTATTTGCATGGCCTGTTCAAACTTCTGAAGCCAGTGTTTTCCATGTGATTGTTTTTTACACGTTTGTTTTTACACAAATTAGAAATAAACCAATCGTATTGCACAGTGTTTCCATTATTCATAAAAAAACCTTTGCCTCGGTGACTGTCTAATCAAAACACACCTACTATAAATAATGGAAAGGAGGACACCTGCTGATCTTATACAAAGAAGCTTAATGTCTAATTGTCCAGTCATGTACGTCTTCTAAAAGAGCAGGAGAGTATTTGCAAAATTGTTTGAATGATTACTGAAACCGAATAATGAATTCTATAGGAATGGGATATTCTAAGAGGGTTTACTGCATATCAGAAATCCAACACTCACTTCTGCTAAGAAAAATCAAAGGAAGAGCAAAGCAAAAGTGAAGCGATGCAGACCTGGCACTGGGAGAAGTTTCCAGTGCGGATAGGACAAAAACATCCTCATTCACTTTTTTGAACAGTAATATAGGAACAGATTCTGGTCCCCTTACTCACACTGCAGAGCACCTTACTCCATTAATAATCACACTGACTTCAATAAGACTATTCATGGAGTAAGATATTATTCAACATAAGGAAAGTATCAGAATCTGGTTCATAGGATATAGGTTACTAAAAAAAGAGGACCAGGATGTTATGTTCATGGCATACAAACAGAGAAATTAGGGAGAAAAATACTCTTGCTGGAAGGTTGCAATTTACCACTACTTTATTTCTTAGAATTAAGAACCTTAACACACAAGCCAGAGAGAGACAAAGCAGTTATTCCTTGAGGTATGGAGACACAACTCACCTCACTCTAGGCTGGCTGTTTGCAGACTGACTGCTGCTAGACCTTCTGCTGGGATCACACTCTTCCCTACAGAGCCCCCAGCCTGTAAGCAGAACCAGAACCCCAAGAGAATGTAAAGTGATAGATCACAATTTTCAATTTTCACACCACAGGACTGTGGATGGGCTTGATCCTGCAAGTGCTAACCATGTTGGCTCCAATCCAGCAAAGCATTTAAGCATATGCTTAAGTGTCTTGCAATATCAGAATCTGAGTGAGCAGCAACTTGGAGGGTCAAACCTGATCTGATCATCATGGACAGAACCAACTTGAAAGCTGAGTTCATAGCAAAATTCCTATTTAATTACAAAGTGTGTGGTGTGTGTGTTACAAGAAAACAAAGCAATGGAAACTGGCATCTTTTAATATCTATATAGTGCTATACTAAATGATCATATTGCTGCCATGGTCTTATTAGTCATAGTGCTTTAAAAAAGCATCCAATGCCATATTAGTTATCATACTTTCTGCTACTGCCGATCCATTAAAATCGTGCCTTTCTATTTTCACATCTAATGTGCCACATTAATTGTGTAAGAAACGTGAAAAATCAAATTATACCAATGCACACTTTTTGTCACACCACACACTAAATTCTGTCTTTGGTTATACCCATACAACCTCAGGGTTTATGAGTGAATGAGTGAAACAGAGGGCAAAACAAGACACCTTTTGTGTGCCTATTTCTGCATGCGTTCAGTTGAGCTAACCATGTAGGACTAGATTTTGTGTACTAAGGCGTTTTTTGTCTTGTAAAAGTATGTTTTCTCAGCCCCGCCTCAGTTCCTTTAAAAAAAAAAGACAAAGCAAATAGGAACAATGATAATTATGGTTAGCTTGCAGTTTAAGAATGGGCAGGAAGATGGGGAGGCATAGAAAATAGGCCCCCATGGAAAATGTGTTGGGGGGGGCAGGGAAACAAAGTTCTCCTGAGATGTAGAGAACTTTCTGTTCTGCAGCCTTCCAAATGAATGGTTCAGATGTTGTGAACACAATGGATAGTAATGATGATTACTTTTGCCAATGCCTATGGTGATGTTATAAGCTAATTATATTAGTCATTTACGCAAAGGCAAGATGCATTTGATCGCTACTATTTGGAGCAACAACTCAGCTTGTTGAGTCATATTAAGTCACTCCTAGAGCCAGATTCAGTTCTCAGTTATACCAGTGTAAATCTGGGTCAACTCCTTCAAACACAATGAATTTACTCCATATTTATACCAGTGTTACTGAGATCAGAATCTGGTTGCTTTTTAAAACATATCTATGTTTTTGCTATGGTTTGAGTATTGTTAATAAATCAACTAAAAAGAGTCATGCCACGAGTGTTATATTAATGTACAGTCCATATTTTACAAGACACGTCTGTCTTAAAATCTGTCATAAAATCATTGGTCCTCATTTAATTTTATCTACATTGGCAGATGAATTACACTGACACTTTGGAGTAATTTCTTGATAAATTACTGGGATTCTAGGACTCTGGCATATAGTGTATTTAGTTGTACCATATACAAGAGAAATGTAATATATAGCCAATAACAAGATAAATATTTTTAAAAGAATTCCTCCAAAAAGAGACACGTTAGCAGAGCATTGGTATAAATCAGATAAAGGTAAAAAATGTGGCCAATATTTTCAAATATGAGTGCCTAAAGTTAGACGATTGAAGAGGACCCTAGATCCTTATTGAGACACCTAAGGTATGTCTACACTGCATACTAAGCCTAGGTCTGTGGGAGTCACGTTGGTGGACTTGGTGTTTCCAGGCTCATGCCTGAGTGTCTACACTGCATTGTAAATCTGAATTTACAGTTGCTGGACCTGGGTCTAACAGCCATGCTAATACACCCATATTGTACTACACAGATCTTCTGACTTGGGCCTGCAGCTTGACCTGTGTCCACATTGCAAAATGACAGGGCTTATACTCAACCTGCAATGGGACTCGGGCTCTGACTCATCCCCTACCAGGTCCTAGAACCTGGGCTCTGAGTGCTTGCTAACCTGAGTCAGACTGATCTGTGTGTGGATGGAAGAGGGCCTGGGCTCAAACTTGAGTCAGAGCCAAGGCTTAGTGTGTAATGTCAACATACCCTAAGTGAGCAGCCTGATTTTCAAAGGCACTGAACACTTACAGTTCCCAGCAACTGCAACAAGACCAGGACAGTCATAGGGCCCAGTCATTTTTACATACACCTCACTAAAGACAGAGTAGCAAGACAAAGCTCATATCAGATCATTTTCAATGTCCTTTCCCCAGAATCCTCTAAGCTACTTTTTCACTTTTCAGATGTAGTCTTCTTCTTTCCTATCCAAAAATACCATAGTATTCAGGGGAGGAAGAAAGGCTTGCCAATGTGATAGCCAGACAACCTGTAGTCTGGTTGGATATTCTGGGCTAGATTCAGTCTTGCAGTCAATGTCTGCTAGTCATAGAAGAGAGTGTGAGGGCATTACGGAACTGATTCTGAGCCCTGATTCTGAGGGCCGGTCTGTGCCAACCTGGGCAAGATTTAGAGCAAAGGGCTGTTTTAACTTACATCACTTGCATAGAGTCCCTAATGGACCCTATATCAGTGAAGCATAAGTATAACAGAGCTTTGCTCTGCCATGCCATGCCCTCTCTCTACCTTGAGATGATCTCACCGTACCAATACATCTCCTCTGATAGGGCAGGGGAAGTGGGTAGAAGGGGCAGCTGACGAGGAGCCACTTCTACTAGCTTTAAACCAGCAGGCAGTTCTCCAACACTAGGGGTATTCCCTGATGCGCACTTATGACCAGAATCCAGGCCTTTTATATTTCCTGAGTGGTGCAAAGGGGCTGGATCTCAATAGAGAGTCAGTCTCTGTAGCTCCACATTTTCTTATTTAAAGAGTCCCCATAAATGTCTTCTAATGACAAAGTAGAACAAGGCTGCAATCCTAAAAGAATGAGGTTCTTGATTCCCCCCCCCAAACCCTGTAGATTCAAATTGTTGAGCTAATTTCACCTCTTTGTTTTCTATTCTAAGAGGTGCACATTCCCCAAGTTCCTCCGGGTGTAAGCGCACCAGCCCATCCATTCAAACTTACTGATCCCCAGCACTTCAGGACTCTTAACTAAATCCTGATTTCGGTCATCTCTGTGCCATCAGGACATCTGAGATTGTTTTCCTGGTCAGAAAGCTGATTTCTCACTGCTTGCTGCAGTTATAAGTCTCAGATAGAATGGTATTGTATACATCAAGTGTTATCTCTTTGTTTTCTATGTTTCTCTTATTTCCCTTGCCATCTTGACACAAAGCTATCACACACTGCACCTACTGTAGCTTGAACCACATTAAGCTTTTCAATAATATCTACCAAACGCCTGTATACGATATAGTTGGGTAGCTCAAATCATATTGATGGGAAATTAAAAGAAGGCAGCCCATTTTCCAGCTTCTGGGATCTTGGGACAACAAGTTCAAGTCTTCAGCAAACAAAGCTAGGTTTTGGAGGGTACTGCACCAGTAAACAATATGTTAAACAGCAACTACACTCCTCACATAGCAAAAATAGCTGGAGTGAAAGTCAAAAGAGGAGCCTACAGCATCATTCAACATCTTGGTGTGCTTCTCTGACTTGTTCATTTCCATTACTTTCTATTTATTGTGTATTTCTGCCTTGCAAATGTTTGAGATATTTTCAAGTATGAAGTTAAAGGAAGCACTGTCATTCGCACAGCTATAATACACCCTGTATATTAGTTAATTCCAGGCAATTTGTCAGACCCAGCTAAAGAAAAAAGCCAATATTTACAAATAGAATATACACAATAAGTAAACTCTTTTTTATAACAACAAAAATCACAATATATTTTAACC
Source organism: Dermochelys coriacea (assembly GCF_009764565.3). Lineage (NCBI taxonomy): Eukaryota > Metazoa > Chordata > Testudines > Dermochelyidae > Dermochelys > Dermochelys coriacea. The sequence continues at coordinate 203,724,595 of NC_050069.1, forward strand.
TCTGTAAGCACCACTCAACACTCTTTGCTTCACATATTTGCTGTCTATTGATGCCCTTTCTCCACCATTCAGTGCTGCCCTACAGCCCTAATGCTGCTTTTTTTTTCTGAAAGGATCAGTTCAATTGTTTGATCCCTTTGAACTCTGGCTGATATTAAGTGTTTAGAGAGGTGGATGAATGGTGACAATATCATAACACCCCTTTCCTGAAGAAATGACTTTCTCAAGGTCAGTTCCAGAAGCATGAGTTTGAAATGCTGAAAGTGTGAATATGGATTATAGGCTAAGACTTGATTCTTGACCTACAGATTTTTTGTGCTTCCTAATTTTGAAAGACATTTTAAACTCTCTCTTGGAGGATCTTTCTTGTTTGTAGAACCTTCTATCTGAAAAAGCATTTGATGTCACTTTGGCTTCAGAGAAATCATTTTCTGAGTTTGAAAGTGAGAAGAAGAGGCCTCTATTTGGATAGCTTTGTTGTTGTGTCTTTGTGAGTAAGGAACTTTCAAACACTAACTGCTCATATTTATAAATCCTATCTGCTAGACAAGGCTGTTAGGTGTTTTTTGAGTAACCTTATGATGTGAAATTCTATCTGACACTTGCCCATAGAATAGTAGCACCCAGCAGTGTGGTTACTGTTAGAGGTCCTCAGCATTGCTTTAAAACCCAGTCCTTCATTTGTATCAAGATTTTTGTTACTTGCTGATTGTGAGTCATTCACAAATACTATATACCCTTAGAACAGTATTTTGGCATCTCTGGTACCAGTCCTTAATAAATTAGGAAGTTTAGAAGTACACGTTGCAACCCCTCACCTCCAAAAAAAAAATAATACAAAATACAAAACAAACAAAACCCACTTTTTTAACCTCAAAAATATTCCACTTCCATCCCTTTCAACCTGCCAAGGCCCAAATTTAGGATACAGTATATAACACACAGCCAGAAAGAGGGACACAAAAAATTATCCATGCAGGAAATTTAAAATGCTGTAGCTTCATTCCTTTGTAAATGACTCTCTCTATGCCCTTGCTTTCATGATTCTCTAATTTTAATGTAAATTTTCAACAATACAAGTGATGGGGCACCAAATTTATGTGAGATGTAGAAACAAGGCAGGTGAGGTAATATCTTTTATTAGACCAACTTCTGTTGGTGGAAGAGGTAAGCTTTCCCCAAGCTACACAGAGCTCTTCTTCAGGTCTGGGCAAGGTGCTCAGAGTAACAACCCTGGCTACAACAACAGCGCAAACAATGGAAGATATTGAATTTTGCTGAACAAAATGGAAACTCCACAACCTGTGAGATGTAGGTCATCTGGGGCTAAAAGGAGGGACAGCAGAGAGGTATGCCCCACTCAGTTCAGTCTGAGTTTAGGGTGTTGCTTTGGATCAGTTTTTATTTTAATTAGAACCTGTTAATATGGTAATAAATAATGAAATTACCTTTTTGTAGCTGTCAGTGACATCTTCCCAATCCTGACTTATTTCCTAAGGGCCAGTTTGTGAATCATTTACTCACATAGATGAGCAGTTACTCATCTGAATGATCTCATTGATTCCATTGCTCATGGAAGCCAACTTGTGTTTGCCTGAATAAAGAAGGGGAAAATATGAGTAAGAGCTTCAGGATCTTGCCCTATCAAATTACTTTAATGTTAAACTACTTGGGAGAGGGAAAACATCTGCGCCATTCATACCTACGATGATGTATAAATTGTTAATAATACCAGCAACATGATTACTTCCAAAGAAGGCAATTTAGGGCCCAATCCAAAGTCTGCTGAAGTTAATGGGAATCTTTAGACTGATTTCACTGAATTTTGGATCAGAGCAATAAAGAAGGCATTACCTAGAGAATCTAGCACTTTACAAGATGAACTATTCCTAGTAGTTGTAACAGCAGTCTTCAGTATTTCATCACTCTGCACTGCGATAGGCTATCATTTATTTTTCTGTGGGAGAAAAACCTTTATACGTAAACTCTGGGAATACAACTGATTAAAATCAGTGTACTTAAAACACATTTGTAATAATTAATAAAAAATTGCAAACCAGTAAGAGAAGATAACTCTGCTGCTAAAACATTTATTCTACTAGCAATGTTATTACTGTTGAATTCTTGCCAACCAGGAAACACCTAGAGGCTCATGTTTCACACCCACTATTGGAGAGGTGAAAAGGTAAAACATTCAGCCTTAACAAATATATAGAGAGCAATGTCAAGCGGAAACAAGTTTAGCACCTAGTTCCTACTGGCTCAGCCACAGGAAAACAACTCCTTTAAAAAACTCACTTGGTACACCAGCTTCTGATAAAGTATAAGAATTCTGGCATGAGTCTCGGCTGTCCCAATATGCAGGACACATATACAATAAATCCAGTTGCCATGTGAAGGTCTCTGCTAACTGGAATCCCTCTGTCTGGCTACCTGCTGGAAAACAAGACATGACTAAATTATTTTTAAAGAAACAGTTGACCAAATATCTGCATTTTAATCATTATGGGTAAAACCATAATTTTCTAAAAAAAAACAGTTGTAGTGGAATAATAGTTAACCTTTCACAAAACGAACCCTTTAATTAATAATTATAAATGTGTTCTGCAGGTCACAAATGCTACCCACCCATTACCGTACTGACTGGACTTCTAAAAAGTGAATAATTCTGAGTATACTTGTCCAGAAAAGCTTGCTGTTTCTTTGCTACAGATCACCATGGTCTGACACACAAGCAGAAGATTCAGATTATAAAGACAAAGCCATCCTGACATTGCTCATGTTAGTATTTTCTCATGTGTCTGCCAGGGACTAAACATAGTTTACCACCAGACCTTTCTCCTGCCAATTATCTCTCTTGATCATTCTGTGTATGCTGATGACTAGTAAAGGCAGATACAAATATAACTGCCAAGGCTTAATTAACCAAATAAATTGTTGAAATGTTCCATAATTCCTGGCCAGAATCCTGACTCACCTATTATGCAGTTAAAGTCATGCCTTTCTCTTCCTATCTAGCACCATAGCCATATATGCATCCTGCACCAAAGTGTTAATGTTCATGACTCATGGTGACAAAAAAGGGTACACCATTACATTCCTGTGACAGGTTTCAATCGGTCCACCGAGCCTCTAGGGGGTGATGGAGAGCTACTGTCTCACTGGCAGGCCTTAGTCACACCTTTCGGTCACTGGGGAATTAGCGGAGAAGGTGCGCTGGCCCGAGTCTGCAGCGCGCCCCTCAGGCAGGGGAGCGCCAGCCCGAGTCAGTGGTGTTCGGGATTCTGCTACCCAAGGCAGGTTGGCCGGGGTAGGGGGACGCAGGCCCGCCCATCTCCACTGCCTTCCAGCTCAGGGCCCTGACAGTGGCAGAAGGAGAGGGTCCCGCCGCTGGGTCAGCGGGGGAACCATCCGCACCCCGCTGACCAAATACATTCATACATTCATCCGGATATTCAGCTGCTGGCAGCTCCAACTCCCCCTCTGTGTCGGGCTCACGCTGGCCCGAGTTACAGCCTGGCCCCTCCAGGTCTTCGGCAGCGGGCAGTCCTGGTCGCCTCAGTCCTTCCTCCAGTTCAGGTTTCTCCTGGCCCAGGGCCTCCCCTGGGTCGGCAGCAGGGTCTGGAGGGAACAGCCTGTGTCCGTCTCCCACCCTGGTGCTGCCCTCACTGGGCAAAGGCCCCGCCCCTTGTACTGTTCCACTCCTCCCCTTCTGGGGATTGGAGTAAGCTTGGTCTGGCCCCGCCCACTCAGGCTGAGAGGGTGGCTCTTTACCCTCTGGTTCGGAGGGAAGCCACCCTGGCTCCCTACAATTCCGTAAATGCATTTGAAATATTCCTTTCTAATAGCTAACACCAGCAGCACCATAAGTGGGACTGTGTTTTAAAACATCCAAGGCCAGATCCTGTGCACTAATGCGGTTAAAAGTACTAGCATCACACTCATTTTGACACGGTCTCCCACAGCATTCTTGTCAGCAAGTTAAGGAAGTATGGGCTGGATGAATGCACTATAAGGTGGGTAGAAAGCTGGCTACATTGTCGGGCTCAACGGGTAGTGATCAATGGCTCCATGTCTAGTTGGCAGCCGGTGTCAAGTGGAGTGCCCCAGGGGTCGGTCCTGGGGCCCGTTTTGTTCAATATCTTCATAAATGATCTGGAGGATGGTGTGGATTGCACTCTCAGCAAATTTGCGGATGATACTAAACTGGGAGGAGTGGTAGATACGCTGGAGGGGAGGGATAGGATACAGAAGGACCTAGACAAATTGGAGGATTGGGCCAAAAGAAATCTAATGAGGTTCAATAAGGATAAATGCAGGGTCCTGCACTTAGGATGGAAGAATCCAATGCACCGCTACAGACTAGGGACCGAATGGCTCGGCAGCAGTTCTGCGGAAAAGGACCTAGGGGTGACAGTGGACGAGAAGCTGGATATGAGTCAGCAGTGTGCCCTTGTTGCCAAGAAGGCCAATGGCATTTTGGGTTGTATAAGTAGGGGCATAGCGAGCAGATCGAGGGACGTGATCGTTCCCCTCTATTCGACACTGGTGAGGCCTCATCTGGAGTACTGTGTCCAGTTTTGGGCCCCACACTACAGGAAGGATGTGGATAAATTGGAAAGAGTACAACGAAGGGCAACAAAAATGATTAGGGGTCTAGAGCACATGACTTATGAGGAGAGGCTGAGGGAGCTGGGATTGTTTAGTCTGCAGAAGAGAAGAATGAGGGGGGATTTGATAGCTGCTTTCAACTACCTGAAAGGGGGTTTCAAAGAGGATGGCTCTAGACTGTTCTCAATGGTAGCAGATGACAGAACGAGGAGTAATGGTCTCAAGTTGCAATGGGGGAGGTTTAGATTGGATATTAGGAAAAACTTTTCACTAAGAGGGTGGTGAAACACTGGAATGCGTTACCTAGGGAGGTGGTAGAATCTCCTTCCTTAGAGGTTTTTAAGGTCAGGCTTGACAAAGCCCTGGCTGGGATGATTTAACTGGGACTTAGTCCTGCTTTGAGCAGGGGGTTGGACTAGATGACCTTCTGGGGTCCCTTCCAACCCTGATATTCTATGATTCTATGATTCTATGATTGCAGCTAGTACCACACAACTGTCCTGGCCAAGACTCTGGCACAGAAGCAAGTAGATAAACCTTGAAAGGATATGGTCATATATTGAACCCTGATTGAAGTGGCCTTGAAAAAAAAAAGGGTTAAAACATCCAAAAAATTTCCTGTAGCGCCAGCCTAACTCTTCCTTACCCCAAAAACTGCTCCAACACTCTTCCTAACAGAATCAGTGGCCAGTGAATGGTCATGCTCTTTAGGATTTTATATTTTACATTCATCCAAGCAAAGCAGAACTCTTGGGTGAATACCATCTGATCCTGGTGACTTATTTCTGTTTAGTTTATCAATTTGTTCCAAATCCTCTAATGACACCTCAATCTGGGACAGTGCCTTAAATTTGTCACCTGAAAAGAATGGCTCAGGTTTGGAAATCTCCCTCACATCCTCAACCGTGAAGATCAATGCAAAGAATTCATTTAGTTTCTCCGCAATGGCTTTGTCGTCCTTGAGTGCTCCTTTAGCATCTCAATCGTACAGTGGCCCCACAGGTTGTTTAGCAGGCTTCCTGCTTCTGATGTACTTAAAAAAAAATTTTGCTATTACTTTTTGAGTCTATGGTTATCTGTTCTTAAAATTCTTTTTTGGCCTTCCTAATTATATTTTTACACTTCATTTGCCAAAGTTTATGCTCCTTTATATTTTCCTCATTAGGAACTTCCTCTTTTTAAAGGATGCCTATTTGCCTCTCACTGCTTCTTTTACTTTGTTGTTTAGCTATGGTGGCTCTTTTTTGGTTCTCTTACTATGTTTTTTAATTTGAGATATACATTTAAGTAGAACCTCTATTATGATGGCTTTAAAAAGTTTCCATGTGGCTTGCAGGGATTTTATTTTTGGTGGTGTACCTTTTAATTTCTGTTTAGCCCACCTCCTCATTTTCATGTAGTTCCCCTTTCTGAAATTAAATGCTATCATATTGGGCCACTGTGGTGTTTTCCCCGACACAGGGATCTTAAATTTAATTATATTGTGGTCACTATTACCAAGTGGTCCAAGTATATTCACCTCTTGGACCAGATCCTGTGCTCACTTAGGACTAAATCAAGAATTGCCTCTCCTCTTGTGGGTTCCAGGACTAGCTGCTCCAAGAAGCAGTTAAGGTGTCAAGAAACTTTATCTCTGCATTCCTTCCTAAGGTGACATGTATGGGGGATATGTTGGAAATCCCCCATTATTATTGAGTTTTTTATTTTAATAGCCTCTCTCATCTCCCTGAGCATTTCATTTAATAGGCCATTAAATTCTCCCTAAATACCCCTATGTTGAGTCGAATGACTTTGGTTAAAATAAAGCATTTCAGTCCTCCAGAGACTAAACTGTTGCACAGAAAGAGAACAGGAGAGATGAAGGTGCCACCAATGCCCCAGGCCCCTGCAATGCCAGGGAATTGATACGGTGAAATTTGCCCAGATGATCCTAGCAAGTTATCCACACTCATGCTGCAGAAGAAGGTGAAAAACCTGCAATGTCCCAGACAATCTGATCTGGGGGGAAATTGCTTCCAATCCCCAAATCTGGCAGTCAGGTAGATCCTGAGCATGTGAGCAAGACACACCAGCCGAGTATCTATAACAAAGGATTCTTTGTACCACCTCAGAATACCAATCTAACCCAATTGGTATGCTATGGCCAATCTCTTTGTTGGATTGTGACCATTTAATCAGGTGATTCAGATCACTCTGTAACAGTAAGCTATCCTCCTCATTATTTACTACCCCACCAATCTTTGTGTCACCTGCACATTTTACCAACAAAGTTTTTAGATCACTGTTTAAAAGATTAATAAAAATATTAAATAGTATTGGACCAAGAACTGATGCCTGGGGAACCCTATTAGAAACTGCCCCACTGATTGATACCTCTCCATTGACAACTATATTTTGAGATCTGTCCGTAAACCAGTTTTAAAACCATCTAATGTGTGCCTTATTAATTCCATATAGCACACATTTTTAAATCAAAGTATAATGTTGTCAAATGCTTCAGAGAAAACCAAATATACTATACCAACACTGTTACCTTTATCAATCAGGCCTGTAATCTTGTAAAAAAAAAGTTTTTTTTGACAAGATCTACCTTTCATGAAACCATGCTGACTGGAAGTAATTAAATTTTAATATTTTCTCTTTTATTTTTCTTTATAATTTTTTCTTTTATTATTTGTATTTAATCATTAGCTAAAACATAGCTAGAGTCCCAGTTAACCATTCCAGTATTTCATCTGGGACTGATAGCAGGCTAACCAGCCTATAGTTCCTTTTTTACCCTTTTAAAATATTGGAACTATGTTGGCAGTCCTCCTGTCCACTGGAATTTTTACAGTTTTCTAAGTTTTATTAAAAATTAACTTTATTGGTTCAGAGAGCGCCTCAGCTAGTTTCTTTAAGACTCTAAGGTGCAAGTTGTCTGCCATATTGACTTGACAATGTTTAACTTTAGCAGATGCTGCCTCACATCCTCATTTATTACAAATGATAAACTTTCTATTACAACCATAATATCATATGGAATATTCTTTTGTGCTTTGTTCCAAAATACAGAAAAAATATCTATTGAACATTTTTGTCTTTATATATCACTTTTTTATAATTTTACCATCTGCATCTAGCAATAGAGCTATATCAAACCTAGGGTTTTTTTCTATATGTTCCTAATATGTTCAAAAACAACTTCTTTAACCATTGATAGTGCATTGATTCCTTTGGCTTCCCTTATCAACCACCTATATTTTTTAACTTGGGACTTATATTCATTGCCATTTACTTCTCTTTTTTCCCCATCTTTTACAAATTGATTTTTTATGTTTTATTGCTGCTTCCACATTTGCTTTTAAGTTGGATGATTTCTTGCACATCATAACTTTTTGTTGTGTGTTTGGAATCATGGCTGTTTGGGCATCCAGAGGATTCTTTGAACAATTCCAAAATTTTATTAATTTAAATTTACATTTAAATTAATTTAAATTTACATTTCCAGTCAGTTATGCTGACAATTGCTTTAAGCTTTGGAATATTCACCTTAATGAAGTTCCAATCACTAGTTGGTGCTATATTCTCTTTGCACAAAGTAACTGTAACCAGACTGTGATTTTAAGTCAACAATTGACTCTTTTTGGTCCATTGAATAAGGTCAAATATTGAGTCCCCCCTGCCCCGTGTTGACTGTCTTAGGAAATTGTGTTAAGAAATCATCATCTATTATTATTAGAAACTCCAGTGAAATTTTGATATTGGCTGCATAAGATGACTAGTAAATGTCTCCCTGGCTGAAGTTACCCTGATAACACAGTTTTATTTCCTACCAGTTATAGACACATGCTAAGAAGCAGTTCATCCTGTTCACTAGTGGAATTCGGTAGTCTGAAACAGATGCCAGCCAGTAGCCCATCTTTAGTTTTACTTTTAGTTAGAACTTTAATTCATATGATTTTAAGCTGTGATTCTGAATTGTCTATGACTCTGTAACAGGTAACAATGTCATGCCGTAGGATGGCCAGGCCATATTTGAGTGAGTGGCATTGCGACCTGATGCACAGGGTTGCAGCACCACTCAAATATAATGGAGCTGCCATATAGCTAGAGCAGCCTCTGTGTTCACTTCCAGTATCTTCTGCTTTCTTTCTCTCACTCAAGGGAAGGAAGAATTTCTGAGAAGGTAGCCTGGATATTCCTCTCCTTCAGCTCCCTTCCCACTTCCTTTAAGTCTTCCAGGATCTCTGCGACCATGCCAGATGAAACATCATTTGTGCCAGTGTAGATCTCTGACAAAGGAGTCTCTCCTACTGACCTCAGAATTGTATTTATCCTCTGGGTGATATCTTTGTCTTTGCTCCTGGAAGCAGCAAGCTGTCCTGTTGATCCCTCTGTCCCTTGCAGAATGTCCTGTCCATTCTCCTTAGAATGGAATATCCATGAGATATACCTGTTTTCATTGGCTAGTTGTAAATTGGGCTTGTCTAAGTTCCATCTGATTTGAGCTGAGCTGCCCTGACTACACATAGATCAAACTACTTACTAAATGAAACCTCAGAATGATATTGCCCAAACAATCACACCTTGGAACACACTGATTATAGACTCTGAACCAATACACCCCTCATTTTCCCATTGTCAAATTTTGGAGCAGATTACATCCACAGCTTGCATTTAGCATGGGAAAATCTCAGCTACACATACAGCATTTTTACAAAGCTAAACCCCTTTGTAAAAATGTGGGTCAAAGTAAGTACAGAAATAATCTCCAATGCAAAAAAGCATGGCTGTGCAAAGGAAAATATCGGTAGCAGTAATAGAGCTTGCCAGTGTTCCTACATGTATTATATTACAGCCTAAGTTATTAACACTATGCAACGACTCTACACAGATGTAATAGTGAGCCTGAGTGCCATTCAGAACTGTGAAGTTTCGGATACGGTATGTCATCACTACAGAAACAAGTGTGTTAAAAATAGCTGCATGCGGATCCACTGTGAAGTGATCCTTAGCCTTTTAAATGTTTCATTTATTAAATGGAGCTGGTTTGTATGGCTGCATTTTGCTCTGCTGTATAGAAATGGCAGCAAAACTTCTTTCATTTTTTCTGGTTTCAGAGTAGGAGCCGTGTTAGTCTGTATCCACAAAAAGAAAAGGAGGACTTGTGGCACCTTAGAGACTAACACATTTATTTGAGCATAAGCTTTCGTGAGCTACGAAAGCTTATTCTCAAATAAATGTGTTAGTCTCTAAGGTGCCACAAGTCCTCCTTTTCTTTTTACATTTTCTCTGTAGTTCTGACAAGGTAGAGTACAGCTACTTAATTACATATCCACATGTATGTTTCTCTACATCTGTAGTCAGAATAATTAACAGAGGGCCAAATTAGGATGAAAACATCTCTACATGTATCTAATGCTATGTCGGTATGTCTGCCTTCCTACGGTGTATGTGTGTGGCACTGCCCTCTACTGAAAATGGTAACAGACCAGCTCAAGACTGTGTGATCATGTTGCCCGCTAATGTTTAAGTCAGTGGGAACTGAGTGTGCTCAGCTTTCCACAGGAGGACTCAGCACCTCAAAGGACTGGATCCTAAGAGACTGGAGGGATGGGATAGTAGGTCCTAAAGTGCACAGCAACTATCTCCATCAGGTATTCAAATACCCCAAAGTGGCGTCAGGGAGGATTCAGGAAAATTGTGAAATTGGTCTGAACTCACCTGAAAATACATCATTGTGCAGAACTTGTAGGCAGAAACAAGATACATTCCTGAATCTCAGTGCAGCCAAAGGTAATTGCCAGGACAGATTCTCTTTCTCCATCCTGGTTTGTGCTGTCTGAGCAGTATAAAACAGCTGAAATCTCACTGCAGCTGCCAGACTAAAAATTTCCCAATTGAAGGGGAATTCTCAACTGGTGTATGCACAGCTGGCTCCTACACCAACTACCCTCACCCCAACCTGGTGTAAGGATGAGTTATATGTTGGAGGGGATGGGAAGAGGGCAGAACTCTGCTACACTAATCTACAGCTGTTGTGCGGTTCTTCAGAGACCTGTCAGATGTCATAAATTAGAACAACCTAGAGGGCCCTGCTGGGGCAGCTTGAGAATCATACAGCTGGTTACGGCTCCCTGACATCCTCTTTCTCCACCTTTTGTCCTGAATGGATCTTAGTGCAGGAAAGAATATGATTCACAGAGTTTTTCCTCTACGAGTAATAAAATGTCTCTTTCTGTATATGCAATAACATCTCAGACCAAAGGAAAGCTATCAATAATCTTCTTTCTATGAATAGTATAGTCTTGATCCTCATTCACTACTTTATCCACCAGCTCTTTTAACTGATTAGTCAAAGGCACACTCCTTGTTGACATCAAATGTGTGGCAAAAACAAGTGTATAAATGAATAATTATTTCCAACACTTGCAATGAGATTAAGCGCTTATTGGATTAGGAAAATAACAGTATTTAATGAGGTCATTTATGTTGCAACTCTAGTATAAAGATGTACAGTGCATGCATGCACATCAGATTAATATCTCTATTTCCATGCCTGTACAGCTATAGCCATTTAAATATTTTATCTATTGTGCACTAATAGATTTCTCTCTCTCTCTCTCTTTTTTAAACTGTATTACAGATAATTTTCCTTGTGTGTCTGTGCAATGAACAGCATGTTTACATCATGAAGTCACACTACTGGCACAATTATTTCCTGCATCCTTGAGAAGGCGCTTTTCATTATATTTACAGCAACTTTTACCTTTCCCAAAACTTTTTGGGCCTCAGTTTCTCATGTATCAGTCACACAGGATGTATGTCTCCACTGCTGCTTTTTCCTCTGCATTCTGTTTGAGCCATCCTCTGTCTGTAGTCTGTCCATACTGTAACCCCTCTGTAGCACCCAAAGGGAGAGAAGGGAACCAGGAAGGGTGGTTTTGTTTCAATTTGTTAAATTTTAAATTGAAAAAAAGTTATCACAATCGATCAGCAAGACTGAATTCATGCCTTTCCCCTCCTTCTCCCCCCATGCCTTTCCATCTCCATGTCAGACGGAGATCTTTGCCTAAATGTGTACCATTTTAGATGAGGAAACTGGTCCAAAGTCATAAATCCTGGAACCTAGGCAAGGTGAGGGGTGGGTAAGGCTAAGGGATGTCCTGCTGGGGATAGGCCCCTTTACTGGATCCTTGTAGGGCTCAGCAGATCTCTAAATAATAATCAGGGTAGTCCAGAAAGCACAGCACTTCAGAGCTAGATAAAAACTAAGAGCTAAATCCTGGTTCTGTGGACCCCATCCTGAAGTCCTATTCAGGCTAAAACTTCCAATGACGTCAAAAGAGCTTGGGTGCTATTACTTTGTAAAGCCAAGTACAAGATTCACTCTTTATGTAACATTTACTTAATGTTTTTAAAGGGAAAATCTGTCAGAAAGAATCAATGAACACAAAACAAGACTGATCAACTACCCCACATCTGAATATGGTCTAATTTACCTCCTGGCTCTACTGTTAACACAACAGCAGCACTTTAATATTATAAAATGAATTTATGAAACTAAAACCATCTTCCTCTCCCATGATTATGGATGCCAGGACTCCCCTATTCAAATCCCTATGCAGACTTTCTCTTGCCTTACACATATATCTAAAACTTTTCCCCCTTAGTCTAAAGAAACTGCACTAAGTCTGGTCCCTAAGTCCCTGATCCAACAAGCACATAATTGTGTGCTTCGCTTCAAGTAAAGCTTCAAGCCCATTGAGGTCAACAGGACTATTCACATGCTTAAAGTTAAGCATTTGCTTAAGTGCTTGATTAAATTGGAGTTTAAGGAAACATATATATTATGTATGCCTGATTTGTACTGTCTGTGTCTAGTCTGACAATTAGTTCCTCAGAATAAGGTCCATGGTCCTACTCCTACTGCCATCGATGTCAGTGTTGGTTTGCCATAGACTGCAGCAGATGCAGAATCTCTCATACCTTCTGATGCTTGTACTGGCTCTCATTAAACAACAATAATTTGATCAAATACAATTCATTTCAAATATTTCAAGTCTTCCTTTGTCTGGACTAATGACATTTCAGTTCATGAAAGATCAATATCTCGATTAAAATTACCCTGTGTTTTCTGATAGAAACTAGATGGCACTTGGCAATCACAAACCACCATCAAACAGGACTGAGGGACATTTTTTCCCCAGCACAATGTATCTACACTATAGACAAAGAAATTAAGTATTCTGACCATTAGAACACTCTATAAAGCAATACAAAAATCAAATGGCACCATTGTACTTGTTACACTTACGCTGATAGATCTAGTTACAATTATCAGTCTGAAGTGGGTAAGATTTGGCCCTCAGGCTCTGTGAAGAGAGGAATTTTATGGCAAGGCAAAGCAAATGCATGCAGCTATTTTGTGAGTGTTTCCAAACACAGAGAAAACTATTGGTTTTACACTTTAGGACAATTCCTCAGATGTTTTCCGTGTTCTCAGATAACTCAGAATGGTTTGGTATAAAACTTCAAGATAGGCACATACATATATGAAACAACAAAATATGCATACAGATTGAGTTATCCACTGGCACACCTTCATCTTTAGAACTCTCCACAGATCAACCCAATCATTCCCTGTCTCGCACAACTACTTGAATTCTGCCACCGTAAAGATAACATCAGCAAGGGACTAGCATGTCTGATAAACTCTCTGCTCTCCCTCATCCCCACCCCATATCAACTCCTTTGAAAAATTTCCCACACTCTGGAGCTGTGATTTAATCTGAATGTGCTGATTGCTGCGCAGTCAAATACAGATCTTTACCCATTTCTTTTTGTTTTTTCTATTTTCTTTTTTCCTTTTCCATATTAAAATCTAAATTAAATATACAATTATATGAAAATGCAAAGTGTTAAAATTGAAATTTTAAATGCACAAAAGTTAGGAAATCTATAGTGGCAGTTCCCACATCAAATGCAGCCCAGACACATTATACACAGATCCCAATTTTAATAGGATATACAACAAAACCATGCATTGTGTCTGAACATGAAGAAGTGTCTTAAAGTTGCTTTGAATAATAACTTGGGATTACTGACTTTTGTGCTTTAAAGTTTCAAACTAAGATGTAAAATTAACTTAGGGTTTTTTTCATGGTACATAGATATATCATAGAATCATAGGACTGGAAAAGACCTTGAGAGGTCTTCTAGTCCACTCCCTGCACTCATGGAAGGACTAAGTATTATCTAGACCAGTGGTTCCCAAACTTGTTCCGCCACTTGTGCAGGGAAAGCCCCTGGTGGGCTGCGCTGGTTTGTTTACCTGCCGTGTCCGCAGGTTCAGCCGATCGTGGCCTCCCAATGGCCACAGTTCGCTGCTCCAGGCCAATGGGAGCTGCTTGGAAGTGGCGGACAGTATGTCCCTTGGCCTGTGCTGTTTCCAGCAGCTCCCATTGGCCTGGAGCAGTGAACCACAGCCACTGGGAGCCGCAATCAGCCGAACCTGTGGACGCAGCAGGTAAACAAACTGGTGTGGCCCGCCGGGGCTTTCCCTGCACAAGCGGCGGAACAAGTTTGGGAACAACTGATCTAGACCATTCCTGACAGGTGTTTTCTAACCTACTCTTAAAAGCCTCTAGTGATGGAGAATCACAACCTTCCTAGACAATTGATTCCAGTGCTTAACTACCCTGTCATTTAGGAAGTTTTTCCTAATGTCCGACCTAAACCTCAATTGCTGCAATTTAAGCCCATTGCTTCATGTCCTATCCTCAGAGGCTAACAAGAACAATTTTTCTCCCTCCTCCTTTTAACACTCTTTTATGGACTTGAAAACTGTTATCATATCCCCTCTCAGTTTTCTCTTCTCCAGACTAAACAAACTCAATTCTTTCAATCTTTCCTAATAGGTCATGTTTTCTAGACCTTTAATAATTTTTTCTTGCTCTCCTCTGGACTTCCCCCAATTTGTCCATATCTTTCCTGAAATGTAGCACCTAGAACTGGACACAATACTCCAGTTGAGGCCTAATCAGCGTGAAATAGAACAGAAGAATTACTTCTCATGTCTTGCTTACAACACTCCTTCTAATACATCCCAGATTGATGTTTGCTCTTCTTGCAACCGTGTTTCACTGTTGACTCATATTTAGCTTGTGATCTGTTCTGATCACCAGATCCCTTTCTGCAGTACTCCATTCTAGGTAGTCGTTTCCCATTTTGTATGTGTGCAGGTGATTGTTCTGTCCTACTCGTACTTTGCATTTGTCCTTTTTGAATTTCATCTTATTTACTTCAGATCATTTTTTCAATTTGTCCACATCATTTTGAATTTTAATACTATCCTCCAAAGTACTTGCAACCCCTCCCATCTTGGTATGGTCCGCAAACTTTATAAGTGCATTCTCTATGCCATTATCTATCATTGATGAAGATATTAAACAAAACCAGACCCAGGTTCAATCCCTGTGGGACCCCATTTGATATGCCCTTTCAGCCTGACTGTGAGCCACCTATAGCTACTCTCTGGGGATGGTTTTCCAGAGAATGGAATCTCCAATGAGAAATGTTCAATATATGTTTGCATATATATAAGCACAAACTCTCATACACACATACATGCTCAAAGATAGATCATTCAGCCATCATGAAAACTGGTGATAAGTTCATTTCATGCTACCTAGTTCTTTTCTGTGTGTGTACACACATCAGTATTCAAACTGGAAAATAAAAGTACCAGTATAGTCCTCCCTCCTAGGCCAGACTAACTCTGAAAGCACTTCTCCCCCACCCTGGGCTACAATTGACTTGAAAATTCCCTCCCATGTTGCAATTAGCCTAAAGTGTCTTAAAGTGGACTCTCCCACTTTTCAGCTCCCGTTGTCTTCCAGCGTACATAATAAAATGTAAAAATATAAATAAACAAATCAAACAAAATTATCTCACCTAACACTCTCCTTTCTTTTTTCTTTTTCTTCTTCCATATCATTGTCTTACTCCCATCTACATATCTTTTTTTTATTTTTCTTTCCATTGTTTGTCTCCTTTTAGTTATTTGCTCTTCTCTTCCTTCCTTCCACCCTCCCTTTTTGCTGAGCTCTTCTTTTTCTTCCCTCTCCCAGATCATACTCCCAACTTCCTTGACCTTCTCTATCAGGCCAGCTAAAGTGCACTGACATAGTCACATACAGTATACCACATTAGATGGTGAGCAGAGGAAAGCACTTTGAAGATCTCACCAATTCAATAGCATCTCCCTTCATCCAGAGCACTTGCCCTAAAATCATTAAGAATCTCAGCATTCACTTTGATTCCTCTCTGATTCTGAAAGTCAAAACAGCCAGAGCTGTCAGAAATGCTCTTTTCCATCAATGCTGTCATATTTAGACTTGGTCACAGTGATCCATGCCTTCATGACCTCCAAGTTTTATTATTGTAGTTCTTGTATCGCAGTATGAAACCGCCAACCTTAAAAATACTGGTTCCGATCATAACAGCCCATCTACTGAGCACCATCAACTGCTGAGAGCACATCACTTCATTGCTCCACTCCCTTTGCTGAATTCCTATTGAATATTAGGTCAAACTCAAGTTTTGACCCTCATCTTCTAAACCATATGTAGGACTGGCCCAAGTTATTTGTGGGATGGCCTCATCCTCTGCGATCACAATCTTCCATGTCAGCCAGTTTCCACAAGAAAAAGGGAACTGCCAGTCTCAAGACTGAAACTCAGTAGTACAGGAGACAGCTTTCATAGGAGCTCGACCACATAACTGGAACTCACTTCCAAAAGAACTCACAATGACATGAACTGCAGCACCATCACAGCAAAATACAAACCCACCTCTTCTACTGAAGCTTTCCAAAAAAACCCCACATTTAAAAACAAAACAAGTACAAAATTAACAATATCCACTCCCTGTTGACAGGAAAGTGAGGCAGAAAATTATATCTTTATGTATAAACTCTATACATTTTGGATGTGTTCACATACCACTCAGATAAACAGAGGGATTAGTGACAGCATAAAACACACATAATGTGAATAGGTTTCAGAGTAGCAGCCGTGTTAGTCTGTATTCGCAAAAAAGAAAAGGAGTACTTGTGGCACCTTAGAGACTA
Source organism: Dermochelys coriacea (assembly GCF_009764565.3). Lineage (NCBI taxonomy): Eukaryota > Metazoa > Chordata > Testudines > Dermochelyidae > Dermochelys > Dermochelys coriacea. The sequence goes on from NC_050069.1 coordinate 203,741,321, forward strand.
ACAAATTTATTTGAGCATAAGCTTTCGTGAGCTACAGCTCACTTCATTGGATCCAAGTACTTCTTTTCTTTTTTATAATGTGAATAGCTTCGTTCATAAAAAGCTATATCAGATATGGATCCATGAGCAGGAAAAATTAAGTGTGTTAGATCACTTAAACCACTTGCCCAGATTTTCAAAGGGTCTCTGGTTTTCTGAGCATGTGCAAAACCCACATTTACCCACAAATGCAAATCAAGTCATTTTGGGCAAAATAAATGGAATTCAATCATGCAAATCCTTATACAGATCATCCTTATTCCCACGAATAATCCCATTGATTTAAGAAAACCCTATCCATTGGGAGTACTTAAGTATGGACTACTCATATAACTAAAAGACAAAGTATGTGGGCTTAGATGTGCTCATTTTGGTTACTATTTTCTCTAACGCATGTTCTAGCTTTTGCCTTAACTCTTGATTTCTTGTTCATTTCTCACTAGCGCAAAAATAAGAGTAATAAAAATTGGAGTCACTCATTAAAGGGGATGTTTGGTTGTAATTAGAGGTTTAGATTTCAGACCCAGGCTCTTCTTTGGTTTTTGACTTAGCTTGAACAAATCTGGGTGAAGTGATAAGTGATGTCATACAGCTGGAAACCATGAAAGACAAAACATGATATATGATTTGATATTGCCTCAGACCCCAAACAAGCACATTAGAAGGGAAATTTGCAGTGATTATTATTTTCTTAATACCCCTGAGCACCTGCAACCTCCATTAATTTCAAAAGGAGTTGCAGGGGGCTCTGTACTTTTTAGGATTAAGCCCCTAGGGCCCTAGTGCTGTGAGATACAGAGCATGTCCTGAGAGGTCTCCTCTCTCTAAAGGAAAGTCCTATAATTACTTGATACATTTGTAAATAAAATTCTAAAAAGCTAACAGAAAATAGAACTTATCTGAACACAGCTGTGGCAGTCTCAGGCATTTAGAGGCTGCACAGCACTTCCTTTGTGGTGAATTAAGGGTCAGGTCCCATGTCAGCAGATGGGCATAATAGTGGCTTCCTGCTATTATTAGGCTACAATAATTTTCTGGTAGCATTTCCACCATTGTCCATGGGGATGATATGAGCACATCCTTAGCCGTTCCCCTCCTGTTCCTTCCAGGTCATGGGTTTCAAACACTACAGCGAGCGGGGTCCTGGAGTGAAGATGGTGTCCTGAAGGCAATTGACCACCCTCTCCCTCAACTCCCTCCTCCTGTGATGGGGGAAATCTGAATGGAACATCACCTCTGTGCTACTCATATTGTGAGTACAATTAGACCCTATGATAACATTTTAAATGATCTCTTCACCTGCTTCCACCCAAGGGCTCTGTCCCGCTGAATCTGCCACTCTCAGTCACTCAAGAAGCCACTGCTCTTACTGAGGCAGTCTTTAAGAACTTAGCAGAAATGACTGAGAAAAAAATGGATTCTGTAGAACACCTCATTACCAAACTCCATCTAGAAAACTGAGCCTTCATTTTAAAGTCCATCCTGTTCCTTCTTTACCACTTCCTTCTTCTACCCTGTGTCAGTGAAATCTCCTGAGCAGCACTGCAGCATAAACAAGAAAATGTTACGGGGCAGGTTTTAAAGAACACTTGTATTCTAACTTAAATCAGTATTTTGAATACAACTAAAAATGGAGGAACTCTGTAGTTTAAAAAGATGATCTGAGGGCATCCTAAAGGCTCCAAATCTAGAAGGTAATGAAACAGAATATAGATAGATAGATAGATAGATATTTAATCTCATGATCTTTTTGGCACCGGGCTCATGATTTTTGCATATTTGCAGTTGGCAATAATATGTTAGGAATAATTTTAAGGGTATGTGATGAAGCAGAGAAACAGCATGTAAGGAGTTAAAAAGAGCCTTTGGGCACAGCTAGCCCCTCCCCATTACACTTGCCAGGCCTGGAAGGGAGAGAAAAGGAGAGAACCTGGCTCAGTTTAGAGCTGACTGGCGAAGAGGCAGGAGCCAGATGCCCCCCTACCTGAGGAGAAGGGTCACCAGGGAACAAGCACCATCTGCTTGGCCAAAGGAGACCAAAGAAGAGGCCTAGGAGCACCCAGCCTAAGACAAAACTGGGTGCTGAAACATGGAGACTTTGTAGGGTTCTGACCCCGCCAAATTTATGGCTGCCCTGTCTGGAGGAACCTGGGACTGCAGCAGGACAACCCACAAAGTCCACAAGGGAGCATTATTAGAAACAAGCGACTTGGATTAGAGGGCCATGCCCCAAACTGATGGGACAGCAGAAGGAAGTAGCCCAGGGCAGTCTACTTAGATTCCCCGCTTGGAGGTTCCTTACTCAGGGGTTGACTTACACAGGGCCCTGGGCTGGGACCAATGGAGTGGGAGGACCTAAGTATCCCTAACTCCTCCCACCTTAAAGACTGAGGCACCGTGACCAAGTATGGGGTGGGAAATCAAGTGCTCCAATCACTAGGCTGCCCAGCCTTCCAAGCCCCGTTACACCTTGAAGTAAATCAGGCTGTGAAATAATGTGTAGAAGTCCTCAAAGGAGCCCACATTTGGTGGAATCAAGACAAATCGTTATTTTACAGATGGGGAGTAGTGGTAGAGGAAATCCTGTATTTGTGCAGGGAAATGGGCGAGAGCATGGGAGAGAAGCTCAAAAAAATCCCTTTAGGTAACTCTAAAATCTGTGAAACCTTTCGTCAAAAATATAACTGCAAGTTGGAGTGGGACATTAATCTGATTGGTAGCAGGCAAAAAGCCACTCATACATGCCAGTACTATGCACAACGTCTTGGAAATCAGTAAAGCTAATGGACTAGCTGAAACTACAAGTCTTAACTGGCTTCGAGAACCACTTCAAACACAAAGACCCAGGTTCTGATAGTATAGTAGAGACACTTCTCTGGTGAACTATTTCTTAACCTATAATGTACTTTGGACAATTCATGGGTTGCAGGAACAAAGTGAACTGATACAGCGGGAATATGAATGCTTAATCTCAAAGGCAGCTGTATTTTTTTAAGCACTTCATGATGTATTTGCCTGTATCAGGAGATTTTGCAGTTTTTAAATATTTAAACAGGGTGACAAAGTTCATTTCAACCTCAATGACAGTCAAACCCCATGACATCCCCCTTCAGTAATGCGAGCAGAATTTTCTTTTCAGAAATGTTCTGTCTCAAGGGATAAGAAAGTTTGATTCTAACTTTCTAAACTCGTAAAGTTTTTGCAATGGCTTTCATTTAGCTACTTAGTCACCCCACCCATTTTCTACTGCTAACTGTTTATTTTTAAAATCAAGGCATATATGTATTCGCCTACAAATTAATCAGCTATTTCCATGTTTAATGTATATACCTAAACAGAACTGCCAATAATTTTCTGACTTTGTGAGGCGACAGGGTGTTTAGTCTGAGCACAGGCCTAAATCACAGCGTGGCTTCAGTTGAGTCTTTCTATTTTCTGAGTACAGTTTATAATTTGCCATAGGGGAGTGTCTGTTCTTCAGTCAGAAGGAATGAGCAAGCACCTATGAAATGTGATCGAACTAGAAACGCCAATGTTTTCCTCACCTCTTGCAGCCTCTGGGAATTCACAGTTTGTGCTCAGGCCATTCTGCACTGAGCCATCTTGTGGCACGTGAAGAGAATGACAAGTAGACAAAAACCAGCACATGACAATGTATTTTTTATGCTTCTACACGCTTTTCATCCTTCTTAGTTCTCTCCTTTCCTTACATTTACCCCTTTCTGTGACATCCTTCCAGCTCATTTATGAAGAGATGAAATAATCAAAACTGTCTTTCTCTCCCCCCCTAGTCAGTAGTGACTGTCTTCTTTGTTGATGTCTTCAAACAAACTGATGATATCAATGGTGGTGAAACTTAATGTAAGCTTATGTAACTCAAACAAAGGGAAGCAGACTTGGGTACTGTAGCAGGAAGAGCTATTACTCAGATAGTGTAAGATAAAGTCACTCTGTACCTGACTACAGCCTAGTAGAGTATGGCTTTTTAGCTGAAGTCCTGGGAAGAGAGGCCGGGCAGACTTGTCACAAGAAGCACTGTCTTGCAATGCTGCTCCTTGTGCACAGGACTACTCTCCCTTTTATACTGACCCAACGCTGCAGAACATCTCAGAGGGATGGGAGCCTGATCTCACCTGATCTCACTTCCTCCCTATTTCATTTCCTTAGTCTCCTCCCAGGCAGTAGAAGTCCTTGTGCTTCTGAGAGTATAGCATCTGCTGTTTTTCCTGGACTGAGTATACTGCATAAGAGGGGTGGAAGCTATCATTTTTATAGTCAGATGGAGCCACTCACAGTGTGCCATGTTTTCCAGTGGGAGGTTTGCCTGAGTAGGTACTGACCAGAGGAAAAAGATATTTGTAAGTGAAAAATGTGATTTCATGCTCAGAAGTGTAAATGTATAAACAAGGCAATACATTTGGTATGTATGATTAATGCTTACAATATTGACAAATATTCATGGGCAAATACCCACTCTTTAGATTCAGATATGTTAAGTAAAGTCAAAGGGAGTTTTGTCTGAGAAAAGGCTGAAGGATTTGTGACTCTGGCTGCTTTATCCAAAAAGACAGGTAATTGTATGTAGGTCATGTAGTAGGAGGGTTAGGGAAGGGACATGAGCAAAAGAGTAGTGGCTGGAGCTCCTGTATATTTGTTTTTTAAGGCTGTTTCCAACAGGGCAACTCTGAAACCTTCTATTAAAGAAATACGGGAAAAGGAAACAGAAACCAACCTGTTCCCTCCAGAGCCAATGTCAACAGAATGTTCGCAGTCAGCTTGCAACCCTCTTTGTAAAACCTGAGAGCTTAAGGAAATGGGAAATTCACATAATTTGCACTTCCAAGTACCTAGTGGAACCTGTTTTTCCAGCCCTGCAGTATGAAGGATGGCTCCCTAAACAAACAAAACAAAAACAAAAATACAGCTCACTTCATCAGATGCATTCAGTGGAAAACACAGTGGGGAGATTTATCTACATAGAGAACATGAAACAATGGGTGTTACCATACACACTGTAAGGAGAGTGATCACTTAAGATGAGCTATTACCAGAAAGGGGGGGGGGGGGGAGAAAACCTTTTGTAATGATAATCAAGGTGGGCCATTTCCAGCAGTTGACAAGAAGTCTGAGGAACAGTTCGGGGGGGGGGGGGGGAAATAGTTTTACTTTGTGTAATGACCCATCCACTCCCAGTCTCTATTCAAGCCTAAGTTAATTGTATCCAGTTTGCAAATTAATTCCAATTCAGCAGTCTCTCGTTGGAGTCTGTTTTTGAAGTTTTTTTCTTGAAGAATAGCTTAGGTCTGTAATCGAGTGACCAGAGAGATTGAAGTGTTCTCTGACTGGTTTTTGAATGTTATAATTCTTGATGTCTGATTTGTGTCCATTTATTCTTTTACATAGAGACTGTCCAGTTTGACCAGTGTACATGGCAGAGGGGCATTGCTGACACATGATGGCATATATCCCATTGATAGATGTGCAGGTGAACGAGCCCCTGATAGTGTGGCTGATGTGATTAGGCCCTCTGATGTCCCCTGAATAGATATGTGGACACCGTTGGCAATGGGCTTTGTTGCAAGGATAGGTTCCTGGGTTAGTGGTTCTGTTGTGTGGTGTGTGATTGCTGGTGAGTATTTGCTTCAGGCTGGGGAGCTGTCTGTAAGCAAGGTCTGGCCTGTCTCCCAAGATCTATGAGATTGATGGGTCGTCCTTCAGGATAAGTTGTAGATCCTTGATGATGCGTTGGAGAGGTTTTAGTTGGAGGCTGAAAGTGATGGCTAGTGGCGTTCTGTTGTTTTCTTTGTTGGGCCTGTCCTGTAGTAGGTGAGTTCTAGGCACTCTTCTGGCTCTGTCAATCTGTCACCTTACTTTATCACTGGATTTTATTGTGGCTTTGTCAATCTGTCACCTAACTTTATCACTGGATTTTATTGTGACTGCTCCTTTTTCAGTCTTTCCAAACAGAACAAAAAGCCAGTAATATTTCATGTGCAAAAATGATGTCTAAATAGGTTTGTAATTAGGTAAAATGAGCTCACCCATTCCCAGTTGTTTTATATATAATATTTTCATAATCATGAGAAATACCTTGACAGAATCCCTTTAATTAAAACATTTAACAAACTGACAGCCTGTGATATCTGGCTTTACAAATTTGAATCTGAATTTACAAAGCACTGGATATGCAATGGTTAGATCAAATTCCAAAGTAAGTCTAAGTTGGTTTAATTCACACTTTCTTTCAGCCCTGAAGAAGTATGTTACACTGTCTTTGGCTCCCTTTTGATGTACTTAGAGACCTTTAGAGTTCCTTAATTATCCCAGGTTTCAGAGTAGCAGCCGTGTTAGTCTGTATTCGCAAAAAGAAAAGGAGGACTTGTGGCACCTTAGAGACTAATAATTAATTATCCCAGAATCACTTGGATTCAAAACCATTACTAATTTGTAATTTACATTCTTAACCCCTTGCATGTTCTCTAAATTTGGCCCGCTGTTTTAAAAATGTTCCAGTTTTGCCTTTGATAACATTACTGTGCTACTCATGGTATTCACTGTGGTTGGTATATGGATTACCTAGTGAATAATGAAAATACTGCAGTAATATTATTCAGTTACAGAGACAATTGACAATTTGTTTTTTATGGATGACCACTATGAATAAGCGCTGGTTGGTTTTGCAACTTTGTTTCTTGACATATTTCTGTAAAAATCTAGAAATATACATATAAAAATCAAATGGTAGAATTAGTCATACAGTTATTGCAGATTTAGTCTAGTTAAAGGCATTTTCATTTAATAAAAATTGTTATAGATGGAAAAAGAAAACTTGCAATAACAAAACTCTTTAAGTTGTTATGTCAATGGCCTCTAATGACAAATGATCTGAACTTCTTGGAAAAACTTTACTTAACTGTCATTAACGATGCAAATAAACCCAGAAGTGCAATCCTGCCAAAATTTATACCAGCCGCTGTTTATAAATGTGAAAAGAAAATTAGCACATCAAGAAAGGAAAAACACGTCTTTGGTGTCAACCTTTCTGTGAACTTCTCTGAAGCTGTAACAGTTCTTTTCCCCATATTTTGAAGAGGTGCAATGGACAACGTGGAAGGTACTATGTCTGGAATGAATGGTGCAGCTGTTTGGAGATGTAGCTGGGCTGGTTCAACTGAGTTCATTGATCGTGATACTTGAAATGAGTTATTCCTGGCGGTTCAGTTAGATTAATTCTTTGAAAAAGTCACTTTCAGAGATTGTGAGACAAGAACTGACAGTCATTCTGCGATAGCATGGAAGTTTATCATTTGCTCAGCAAAAACTTTATGTTCAGTTATATTTTTTAAATGTTCGTCACCTCATTACTTAAGAATCCTTTATCATTGCTGTGGGAATCCCCTTAGGTCTCTGGAACTGAAATAATATTATCTTGAAGTATTAGATTTCAATTATTGTTTTTAATATTTTGGTCGTGTCCAGAGAGACTCCTGTCAGAATCAGGACACCATTGTGTTAGGTACTGTACAAGTACATAATAAAAGACAATCCCTGACCCAAAGCACTCACAGTCTAGTTATTCTTATTAATACTATTTCACATAGTATGCTAATACCCTCACAGTGCGTACCCTGCCCTGAATTTTCAATCTCAGGGCCTGATATAAAGCCTATTGGAACCAATGGAAAGACTCCCATTGATTTCAAAGGGTTTTAGATCAAGCCCTAATTTCAGACATGATACAGTAAAGGGGAGAACAAAACAATCGGGTGGAGATGGCAAAAGTCAGATTATTTAATGTAATAACACAAATATTGTATATTAAACTTTAAAAATTGCATGATTTAAGATCAACAAAAATGCCTGTCCACACACGTGCTCTTGAGAATGATTTCAATCAATCATTTCAATTCCCCATTCTCTCCTTCTGACCCAACTTTTTGATTACCACTGCCAATAGAACACTCATGCTATATAGTCAGCTCACAAAGAAGCAAAAACTGCATACACAGCATGTATCAGAGAGCTCAGGAATTTGTTAATTTTATGCAGTGGAGAACTCGTATATTACTCTTCCTAAGGCTATTGGCTCTTGGGTTGGCGAGACAACTGTCAATTCCACATCCTCTGCTACTGATGCTGTACAACTTTGCTTGCACCTGTTTTTAACTTGTATAACAAGTTGTGCAAGCTTTGCATCCAGGAATTGGGAGGTTTTGCTTGCTTATGATGATTCCTTTTTGGGGTTGAGGCATGTTCCTTGCATTGCACCCACTCACATCCATTTCCCTACTTTCCCTTTTAATACTAAATGCCGGTAGTGAGTGCAGAGTCTAGCACAATGGAACGCCAAGCTGGTTGAGGGGCTACGTAATACATAAATGCAATATAAATGTTAAATAATAATAATACCAGTTTATGAAGATTACATAGGAAAAGCCTATTGATCATGTAGGCCTCGATTCTGGAGACACATGCCATAAATTAAGCATGTGCATAATTGTTTGCAGGATCAGATCCTCAAACTCAATTGCTTGAAAATCTACCTTCTAATGATGATGAATTAAGTATATATTTCTACCTTTTACCACTGAGAAAGAGAACATCTTATTTCTTATTTCCATCATCTTATTTCCAAGGCAGTTCTGCTCCAAGAGAAGCCAGCGTCTCAGCAGCAGTTCAAAAAATTATAAAATTTCACCTACATTTACCACCTAATTTAAAGACATGTAACAGTTTTCATGAAAATGTCAACAAGTTTGTTATCTCTTTAAGAGGGAATAGATTTCATGCCATACCTATAAGAAAATTAATTCCATCTTCGACTGCTTCTCAATTGAGGCAGTAAAAGGCTTAAAGTACACAGAGATCTCGAACCATAGATGAGAGTTTGTTCATGACATGGAATATAAAAATACCAGCTTCTCAGAAAGATACTGTGGTAACCAACTCTTCATGCCGATTTCACATTAAAAAAATACCCATTTTCAGCTGGTTTACAAGGATTCCATTTTATGACTCCCAATATCGTTATAATGGGTGTTGCTTGGCTAAATAATTCTTGTTCACAGTACTGAAAAAAAAATCATCCCTTAAATATTTGTGAAAGGCTAGCAGTGGTTAAACTGAAAACCTGGAAGTGAGGGTACTCTTAGCGTATGTCTTCACTGTAGAGTTAGCCCAGGTCTGAGCAGCCAGGTTAGCCGAGCCTTATCTGAGCAGTTATAGTGCAAAGCCGTACCTGAGTTACAGTGTCCTTGCTGGTGATGGGCTCCCCCCGTGTTGTCACTGGGACTTCTGGGAACATATCACATGATTCTTTATGCTTCTGTAAGCTGAGCTACTCTATGATTCTTTTCCAGTGAATTTTCAGAGAAGTTGTCTATCCTGTCCACACAGGAGGAATTGTGGGAAGACATTGGAGGACTATCAGCACTTCAGTGATTTAGCCTTTGTCTTTGTCATGGGATGTATCACTCACTGCCAGACTGGCACCTCCTCCTGATCACTCTGGTGATTATCTCGAGGCTAGCACCCCTTGTCCATGGCTTGCACACCATCACTGCATCTGCCTGTAGCCCCTCTCGCAGCCTCAGGAACCGCAGTGCCCTCTTTGTGACTCAGCCCTCTGGCTGTATCACCATCTGTGTTCCCCCCCTTCCATGGGTTAGTATCGCAGTCTAATAGTCCAGCCACTCCCCCAGTGGCAAGTGGGGGAGGGACCCAGGCCTGCCCACTGCTCTGGGTCCCAGACCAGGGACCCTGTAGATAGCAGCCATGTGCTGCATCCCCTCAAACTGCTCAGTATGTTTCCCTGGGCCACTTCCCTGTGGCCTCAGCACCTTCTTTACCCTTGCCCCAGCATGTCAGTCCTAATAGCAAGCCAACTCCCTCTTGCTCCTCTGGTCCCTGCTAGCAGCTGCTCTCTCCATGGAGCCACAGGACTCTGAGCCTGCTAGAGACCCCACTGTCCTGACTCTTTGAGCTCCCTGCAGCAACTGACCACCTCTGGCCCTGATTGGTTGCTCCCTGCCTCCACTCCCTAATCGGCTGCACCCAACGCAGCCACTCTAGGCTGCTTGGAGGACTCACTTCTGCTGCTCACACCCAGAATTAATCCCTTTTACAACTGTGTGGGGTCCTCTAAATCTTAGAATTTGGCCCTTACAGTTTAAAAAATGTAATTACAAGCAGTTGTTTAGTTTTATTGTTTTCAGGTCAGCTCTTTTAATGATGAGGCAGAAAAAATAATGATAAAAGATCTCCAAAAGCACAACAGTCTTATGCGGATTTTGAATTGCAGATATGTATGTTTAGTGTATAGATTAAATGAGCAGAACAAAATATTTTATTTGCATCAGATCACAAGGAGAATAGTGTTAAAAATGTTCATCTATCTCCATGTACAAGGTAAAACCTTCCTGCACTGACAGGAGATTGTATTTAATTGTATATTTTGCTCCGTAAGGGCTTGCCTATATGGTGCATTAGTCCACAGCAGAGGAGTGTAAATTCTAGTGCGCACTAGCATTTTGTGCACTGTTTGTGTGGACCCTGCTAGTTGACACTAAAAGTTCCCTAGTGCATGTTAATGTAGTTCTGTTTCAAACAGTACTACATTAATGCATCCTAGGGAACTTATAGTGTGCACCAGTATGGTCCGTACCAGAGAGTTTGTTCATGACATGCTAGTGTGCACTTGAATGTATACCCCTCTGGAGTAGACCGTGCACCATGTAGACAATCCCTAATTTACTTAGGGCCAAATCTGCAATCCCTACTGACAATGGGTAGCTCCTTACTCCATGAGGAGGCCCATTGAATTGGTTTAATTTTTTTATCAGGCACACAAAAGGATTATGTTGTTGCAGAAAAAATCAAGAAAGTGTGATAAAGTTACTTCAAAGTTACTCAGCTCACAAAGCTCCTCCTCCCTTCGGATTATGTGCATATGAATCCTGAATTTCACAAAAATCTCCATAGACCTTCATGATAAATTTACTAAACAAATCAAAAATTGCTCCTATACAGCTGCATAGACCTACGTTTGTCTTTCTATGTCACATGTCATTTCTGTTTCCTTTCACCTTCTGACTGTCCTAAAGCTTAAGTATCATCTTTCTGGAGCTTTTGTAGAATATTTTTTATCCTCCTCGTACAATGTCTTTGAAATAAATATGGCAAAAAGTGATTAATCATCTTATGAGACTCCAAACAATTAAACAGAATAGAACAGTGCATCCTGCTCCTTCAGATCACAGATTTTTAAAGCCATAGGGACCATTATAATCATCTAAAATAACCTCCCGCATAATATAGGCCATAGAATTTCACCCAGTCATTCCTGCATCAGGCGCATTTCTGCTTGAGCTAAAGCATGTCTGCTACTTCTGCACAGATCTACTATATCAGGGGTGGGCAAACTTTTTGGCCCTAGAGCCATATTGGGTACAGAAATTGTATGGAGGGCCAGGTAGGAAAGGTTGGGGGAGGCTATGCCTCCCCAAAGAGCGAGGCATGGTCTGGCCCCCACCCCCATTCCCGCCCTCTGGAACTCCCACCCCCATCCGACCCCCCCTGCTCCCCACCCCTGACTGCTCCCTGAGACTCCTGCATCCTAATCAAACACCCCTGCTCTCTGCCCCCTGACCATCCCCCTGGGACACCCATCCCCTATCCTCTGCTCCCCACCCCCTGGCCAACCCCGGGATTCCCGCCCCTATCCAATTTCCCCTGCTCCCTACCCCCTGACCTCCCCTCGGGGCCCCCCACCCTCTATCCAACCCTCCCTGCTCTCCTCACCCCACGTTACCTGTGGGGTGGGGGTAAGGGGGGCTCAGTCCTTTCCCTGTGCATTTCCCCAGCTCGTTTGGCTGCTCTCCCTGGTGGTCGGGCAGGGCTCGCTCCCTGTCTGGGCTTGGTTGCTGGGGACAGGGGCTAAGCATGCTCGAGGTAGAGGGGGACCCTGGTTTGCTCTGCCCCTGTCCCTGGCAGCAGGGCCCAGGCTCCTTGACCACTCCCCTGCAACTCCCTGTGCTCCTCACCTCCCCCCCCCAGAAATCCCCCTGACCACACCGCCCTTGAGCACCAGGTCTGGCTGTGCTATAGTTGTGCTGCCCAGCTGGAGCTGCAGCCATGCTGCCAAGGCGGTGGGGGAACTGTGACTGCGAGGGAGGAAGGGGAGCAGAAAGGGAAGGGCCAGGAGCTAGGCTCCGCCCCACTCACTGCGCTGTCGGGGACTTGGGCTGACTCCTCTGCAAGCCTGTCCTGACCCCACTCCCTGGCAGGAGCTTGGGGGCCAGAGGGAAGGGTCCTGAGGGCCGGATGTGGCCTGCAGACCGTAGTTTGTCCTGCTCTGTACTATATGGATATAGTAATCTTTAATTAGATACATGAAACTGTGGCTACAATGAGTAGAACCATCTGAAGATGATTCTAAATTCATGGAGAATAAGTGAATCAGATTTTGAGTGAAAACTAAAAACTGGCACCCTAAAATGACAACTATATTGGCAGGATACCTACAAAAAAAATGCAAGACTGCTTATTTAGAGAAAGAAAGAATGGCTTTAATAATGAGAAAACAGGCAAGATCAAATGTACATTTTTGAAAGATATATTTATCCTGCTAATACTGCTTGCTAAAGCTGTCTCGACGTAGTTAAACAGATCATTCAAAAACCACTAAATAATAGAAATGCAGAAGTTGTGCATCGTTTAAGAGAAACAAGCAACACTGGGAAGGAAGCAGATTACCTAGCGATAAATGCCTGTTTAAATGCTTTGTGGAGAGAACTGTCAAAGCCAGTTCTCTTGCGATTCAAAAAACAATAGATAGGTCTATTCCTTCAATGAAATATATTTGGGCAATGGCACTTTGGTTGCTGAAGTGCTTGCATAATATTCACTCTGTTGTAATTCTCTCACTTTCACAATAATGCATATTATGCTGTTTATGCTGAAAACAGTTTCTTAGAGAGATGTCTGAGAACGAAAAGGAGAATAGAAGCTGGTGGAATAAATCACCAGGAGTTTGCCCTTATCTGTGCCCTGACAGACAAGGTAGTCTCTGCAGGATTATTGGACTTTGACCTGTCTTGAAGACTGCAACTTTCTGCTTTTCACTGCAGCATTGCTTCCTGTGCAGGAGAATGCAATTGTGGAGCAGCTGTTTAAAAAACCTTTTCAATCTTTGCTGCTCAGAAACCTTGAGGGCAATTTTCTCATCTGCTTCTTCATATCACATTTTCTTTGTTTTGCCTGCTCTGCTCTGGTTGAAATACAGCCTTCACCAATGTCATTCCTGCTAAGTCTTTCTTTCATTGACTTAGGACTTGTCTGCACTGCAAAGCTTTGTATTTATATTTTTCTAAACTCTATATGGCAAATACCATAGCATTATGTCTTTCCACCTTTCTTAAACAACTTTACAAAAAGCTAAAAGGGTAAGAACCATTAGAAAGGAAAACTTCAATAAAGGTAAACTTTACATTAGGTTAAGTTTGCTCTTGTCTTGTTTTAAAATGTATGTAATAATGCTTAATTTTATGGCATCTACAGTTAATTTGCTATATATCCCTTTTTTGATCATTAGTATATAGTTTAGGAAAAAGTCAAAGGGACATGTAGATTTTTCCCTCACTCCCACTAAGATTAAATATGTATTATAATTATTATTAATTATTTATATTATTGTAGCACCTGGGAGCCCTAGTCATGGACCAGGACACCATTGTGTTAGGCTCTGTACAAACAGAAGAAAAGAGGCAGTCCCCAACCCAAAGGGCTTACGATCGAAGTGTAAGACAAGAGCCAATAGATGGACATAGACAGACTGACCAATGGAGGAGTACAAGGAAATGCTGAGATGATATTAATCAGCAGTGGTCTCCGCACACAAGCAGCTTAGCAGTTGTCAAGTTTTATGTAGATCTCAGAGCAAAGTTGAATTTTATAGAAAGTTTTGAAGGAGAAAAAATAGTTAGTTTCGCAGATGTTTACTGGAAGCTGCTCCCAAGCATGAGGGAAAGGATAGGAGAAATATGTACTGAACCTGGATGATTTAGTCGGGGTTGGTCCTGCTTAGAGCAGGGGGTTGGACTAGATGACCTCCTGAGGTCCCTTCCAACCCTAATCTTCTATGATTCTATGAACTTGTCAATATGGTAAGTAACCTGGCAGAGGAACCTTTAATAAAGTTCATTCTTCTTAATAAAATTATTCCTGTGTGAAATGCTTACCTAGCTCTATCAGCTTGTAATGGTCCCTCGCTCTCCCGCTCGGAGGGAGGCCACTCAGGCTGGCCAGGATCAGAGTCCACAGGACAGCAAAGAGCCCACAATAGGGTTGGACGATCAACAATTACAGTCAGGCTTTAGCTTGGCTTTGGGTGGCTCAAGCTGTCAGCCCCTCAAACAGAGTCTATCTGGGCTGGCTTTGGCCTGGGCAGAGCTCAGGCAGCCAGCAAACAGTCTTTCAGGGAGCTGGTTAGGAAGGCTCCTCTTCAGTGCTAGAGTTTCCCGGTGTGGGGTGGCAGAGGGACACGGACCCTCCCTACTCCACCGCGTCCCAGCCCAGGGCCCTGGCTGGGGCAGGATTGGCTGCCCCTGCATCGGCGGGGATCCTGCCGCAACACGCCAACTGAGCCACCCTTGGCTCTGCAGCCGGCTGCTCTGTGGCTGCCCCTGGGCCACTTCCTGCCTCCCTGGGGTTCAGTACCTGTGGCCTCCAGGCCTCGCCCGGCTCCTCAGGGTACACAATGGCAGGCACTCCGGGCCAGTCCTCATTGGCGTCTGGGGATTGGAAACAGCCAGGCATAGGTTCTTCTCGGGGACATGGCAGAACAGGCAGAGCGTCCTTCTCCTCCACAGGTTCTCCCCCAATTGTGCTGCAGAGTCTGCTTTTTATACTTCTGGCCACACCCCGGTACTTCTGGCAAGGGGGGCAGAGCGATCTAGGCTCCACCCTCCAAGGGGAGTGCAATGGTTCCTTGCTCTCCCGCTCGGAGGGAAGCCACTCAGCCTTACTACACAGTTCTTTAAAGAGAAAATTATTCTTGAGCATAGCTTCCGTATGTAATATCTTTTGAAGGAGTTATGAGTAAATTAATGCTGTCCCTTCAGCCCCTTCATCTGTTTTATTCAGTATTTTTCCAAACTCCGGAGCCAAGCCAATGCTACCAACTTCTTTAACTACTGAAAAGGAAGGAATTAAGGCTAATGAGTAGGAGAGAAGCAGAGGTATCATTTCTATTCAAGAAGTAAAATTTGAGGGTAATCCAGGAAATTAATGTGAACCTGAGCCCAGCAGCATGGAAGATGGTGGTTATCATTCCCCATGGATAGAGTAGAGAATGAAATAGGAAATTGGAGATTGGCCCCAGTCCTGCAAGATGATCTGTGTTGACAGACCCATCTGTTGATGTGGACCCCCCACTGACTGCAGTCTGACGGCCTGCCTCTATGGATCACGTTGCAGGCTCAGGGCCTCTGGTGGAGAGTTTCAGAGCTGTATTATTGAATTGACTTATTAGATATAACATTGGGGTACCTGAGCACAAGAGACCTACCCTGTTTCATAGATTCCAAGGCCAGAAGGAACAATTGTGGTCATCTAGTCTGACCTCCTGTATAACACATGCCACAGAACTGCCCCAAAATAATTCCTAGAGCAGATCTTGTAGTAAAACATCCAATCTTGATTTAAAATTGTCAGTGATGGAGAATCCAACATGATTCTCAGTCAATTGTTCCAATGATTAATTACCTTCACTGTCAAAAATTTACCTTATTTCCAATCTGAAGTTCCCTAGCTTCAGCTTTGATCCCTAGATCATATTATACCTTTCTCTGCCAGATTGAAACACCATTATTAAATATTTGTTCCCTATGTAATCCTTCTGCCAGGTGGAGTTGGCAGCAACAAGGGCTGGGTTCAATAGCAAGGGGTTCCTTTTAACAATACAAAACAGAAACAGCTGAAGTCCCAACCCAGTAATCTCAGAAAATTAAACACCACCCGTGTGTGCATCTAAGAGGAAATACTTCCCCTCTTGCAAGCACTGAGACTGTGTCCAGCAAAGAAAACTATTAGTAAAAAGGGGAAAGGAACCCCGCATTAATTTGGGTAAACATCACAACCATGATTCGAAAGCATATGACTATGAACTAAACACCCACCCCAAAGTATGTTGGGCAGCGTCCTTTGCCTCAGCCTCTCACCGTGCAATGTGAAAGCACAACAAACAAATGTTCCTTTAATGAGCCAGTGCTTTCTCTCTCACTGCACCCCACTCACAGCTGCTGTCCTGGGTCAGCGAAGACCCAGAGTTCAGAAGTGCATTCAAGTGAGTTCACCTCCCACTTGGGAAGGGGGGAAGGCGTCGAGCAATGTCTCAGCTACTGCCACCGCCGCTGCAACTGGCTCACGGTTGCTGCCGTTCACTCTGCGTCACTGCTGACTGCTACCACCATGGGCTGCTGCACCATTGTGCACACTGCCACCAGGGGCTGCTGTGCCATCCTTTGCTCTGCTGCCTCCTCACTTCTCTGGTGCCACCTGCCTCTGCGATGCCACATCTCGAGGTCCCACCACTTAACTCAGCTCTCAGTGATTTCAGCCATTAGTGGGGAGCCTTACTGCTAGTGCAGGCGGTGCAGCCTCTTTCACTGAAACGCTGTCTCACATCAGGTCTAAGGCTCAGCACATAGACCTGGCTCTAATGATCACTAAACAAAACAAGGGCTCTCCACTGAGTCTAATCAGCTCTGTCTTTAAACACTGGAGAGAGGGAGAATCAAATGGTGTCTAGGATTCCTTAGGCAGAGCCCACACCACCAGGTAGGAACAGCTGTCCCCATCCTCTCTCTCTTTCACTGGGAACTGGCATCCCCACCCCCTGCTTTAGCAAGTGAGGTTCAGCTGAGGGCAGGCTAAGTACAGTTCTGCTGCCTTTTACTCACACCATCAGAGTTACAACATTTCATTACTCCTGTGCTAAATAGATTTGTAACCCAACACCAGCCAAAATTGAGCCCTTTGGCAAAGCAGCCCCCTCTGCTGAATTCCTTGGCAGAGTAGGTGTGTTTATGCAAATACAGTCAGTTCCTTAAGTCTGTTCCCCCAGCTCATCCCTAGATGTCAGGGGGGGAGCTCATTCAGACCCTACTTACACCCATGTAGAAATTTATAGACTAATCAAGTCACCCCTTAACTTTTTCTTTGTTAAGATAAATATTTTGAGCTGTGTGAGCCAATCACCAGACGGCATGTTTTCTAAACCTTTAGTCATTTGTCAGGCTCTTCTCTGAACCCTCTCTTGAATGAACTCTCGCTGAAAAATGATAAAAGACAAAAACATGCTATTACTCATGAGCAAACACTTTTCACAAAACAATGACTCCATATCTGTCCTCTTGGTCCTGATCCTCAAAGGAACCCTGCATAACTCCTTCAAAAGATGAACCTGGGAACTTAAATTCATAACTTTGCTGGACACTACAAATCATGGACTCAATAGGGATTTTGGTTTTATGTCTTGTTACAACAATGTGTAACCCACTAACTCTCCTTTGTTCTATGACTGCACAGGTGTTAATGGCCTACTTCATTTTGTATGGTCCCTTGCAACTTATGTTAACTCCTAAATTTGACAATTGGTTCCTCCTTGTATTTATCTGTGACGCTCTGATCACTTTTCCCAGAGCTGAAGAACTCTGTGTAGCTTGGAAGCTTGTCTCTCTCTTCCACCAACAGAAGTTGGTCCAATAAAAGCTATTACCTCACTTGCCTTGTCTCTCTCATTTTGAGACATATCAGTTAGCTAATTTTCAATGCATTTAAGATGTGCTATGTTAATTTTATATCATTCTAGTTTTTAATCAAAATCTCAATCAAAATCTTCCTGGGCTGCCTAAGTTACACCAGGGGCCATTTCATCTCCAAACCAAGCTCAAAATACAGAGGCCACGATGGTGGCTTAAAGCCACATTTGCCTTCCTATGCCTGAGCCGTGCCTCCGTGTGCTGTGCCTCCCAGAGGTCCAGAAGTGAGTTGCACAAGCTTAGTTTGTTTTTTGGCAGAATGATAGAGAAAATAAAATACTTTTTAATAATGCTTATGAAAAGTCAGAAGAATAACACTGACTATATCTAAACAGCACTGACAATCACTGTGCAAAACTCCCTACGAAACATTGCCAACCAACTTCACTCCTAACTGACACACCTGCTTGCTAAGAGATGTTTTTTGTTTGCCAGAGGCTGACTATTGTACCAAATATCTGATATTGTGTTGTTTTGTATTCTGAACTAAAATACACTGTGGAGTGGAACAAAACTACCAAGTTCACTTCACTTTTAACTATAAATTGTGAGATTTAGAGCTATAGCTCCACAGGTGACAAGTTAACGCATTGACCCACTATTTTACCCCTTACTATTCTTAAAACATTTTAATAAAAAACTTGAAGCTATACACTCCTGTTCATGGAACCCTAGGCGAGATTTAAAGAATTATGTCACACAGCTTACTTTAGGAGAGTTCATAGTTGGAAAATGGTTTTCAAGCATTTTATTAATGAACAATTGTATGAACATACTGTAAACGTTAAAATACAACCAAAACAAAACAAAAATAGTAGAACAACCACTATTTGAAGATTTGATTGCCCACAAATTAAAATTACTATTCAATCTCTTAACAGTTTACGTTTTCATTTATGAAACAGACTTGTTATTAACTTTCAATCTTATTTACTGTTAAGTAATAAGTTAGTAAGTAGTAAGATGGAATACACTAAGCAGCAAAAATCACATCAAACTCATTTCCTGAGAACCTCAGGGTTACAGAATAATTTATTATTACTATATTACAGCATGATAGGTTTAAATTGGGCCCCTATTTCAAGGGACAAGGGGTGGTTAAAATAAGGCTACTTAAAATGACTGCAGTTTCTAATGTAAAAGTGACAAGGTGCTAGGCATATTCACAATTCATTCATTCTCGTTACAGTTTGCAATTCATCAGTGCATTACTCACATAAAACCACTGAGCACTGACTGCTGTTGCTGGTTAACTTTGTTATCACAGACAAGTTACAAGTCCTGACAAGAGTCTGATAACAGCATCTACTTATTATAAGCCATACAGAAGGAAAGAGTAGGAGGTTCAAAGTAAGCCATGATTTCTGGTGTAAGTCCCCATACTATCATTCAAAATTACTGTAAAAAAAAAAAAAGTGTGTGGTTGTTATTACAACATGAGGTGAGAAGTCATTGAGGTGCTTCTGAAAGTTTTGCCCTTGGAATATTTGCCCAAACTGGCCCTGCAGCATCGGGTTATAGCTAAATGTCTGTGTATCTGCGTTGCAGTGGCCTTGGTGCTGTGGTTGTTGGCTTTAGCTATGGTTAGGGCCCTGCCAAATTACGTAATGAAAAACACATTATGAACTGTGAAATCTGGTCTCCCCCCGTGAAATCTGGATAGTATAAAGTAAAAGCACACAGAAGACCAGATTTCACGGGGGGAGACCAGTGTTTCTCAAATTGGGGATTCTGACCCAACAGGGAGTTGTAAGGGGGTGGTCACAAGGTTACTTTAAGGGGGAGTCACAGTATTAACACCCTTACTTCTGTGCTGCCTTCTGAGGTGGGTGGCCAGAGAGCAGCGGCTGTTGGCCGGGTGCCCAGCTCTGAAGGCAGTGCCCCGCCAGCAACAGCACAGAAGTAAAGATGGCAACACCATACCATCATACCACTCTTACTTCTGCACTGCTGCCTGCAGAGCTGGGCGGCTGGAGCGTGGTGGCTGCTAACTGAGGGCCCAGCTCTGCAGGCAGCAGTGCAGAAGTAAAGGGTGGCAGCACCATACCACATCATCCTTACTTCTGCGCTGCTGCTGGCAGAGCTGGGCTCACGACCAGCAGCTGCTGCTCTGCAGTTGCCCAGCTCTGAGGGCAGCACCACCAGCAGCAACAGCGCAGAAGTAAGGGTAGCAGTACCGCAACCCCCCCCCACACAACTTTTCAGGTCAGGATCCCTACAATTAGAACACCATGAAATTTCAGATTTAAATAGCTGAAATCATGAAATTAACTATTTTTAAAATCTTATGACTGTGAAATTGACCAAAATGGACGGTGAATTTGGTAGGGCTCTAGCTATGGTGAACCTCAATCCTGCAAAAAAATTATACAAATTCTTAACTTTCCATGTGGGTAATGGGACTACTCATGTGTGTAAAGTTCAGCACGTGAGTAAATGTTTGCAGGACTGGATCCATTTCTTGTATGTTATCTGTAGCATTTGGACATCAACTTCACCAAATGCTATGGAGGGGAAAAATAGTAGCTAAACTCAAAGAGCTCCAGAAACCACCATGCCCACAACCAAAAAAATAAGCTAAAATCCTATACAAATATTGCCTCACTCAAATCAGATGGAGGAATCACTTGAGGTTCTCTTACCCCTTCCACCCCCAAATCATTTGACTCAGAAAAGAATGACTTACAAAAGTACCAACCCCTACAATATTAGAATTCTATAAGGTTTTAGGCATGTGATTTCACATCAAGTCAATAGGAACTGTTGGGTTAACATGTTTCAAAACAGGGTAGAAATGTTAAAAAAGAACCCATTTCTAATGCAATTACACTTACGAGGATGTGCCATTTCTTTAAGTATTTCCAGTGAAAATCATTATTTTGAGAAGTTAGAGTCAATTATAAATATCATGCAATTTTCCCCAAGAATAGAGGACTATTTCTTTCTTTAAGTTGTTGAAAATATTATTTTAAATCTGCTTTGACAAATCATCAATATAACCATTCGGAATCAGGCCATTTCCTCCACACTAATCTATTTTGACCCAAATTTGTTTTTGATTTGTATGATCACAGAACAGTATCCAAAAGTTATGTACTTTATTTCTTCATTTATAGGATTCAGTCCTACAGACCTTATGCAAGGGAACCTTCCATTGTATCAGTTCTGACAATTTTAAGATGGTAAAACTCTTCTTGTATTCCTTTACTACAATTTAGTTTACAAAAGAAAAAAAGCCTCACTTCTTGGCTGAGATCTTTTGCACCAAGATACAGTCACAACACATTTGTGTTTCTAGATTACAAATCCCTTAATAAGAGGTTGTGTAGTGGGAGCCCTGTAGAAGCAATGCTACTAATAATAATGTGCTCATCAGTTTCAGATGCTGACTTTGTAACTACAGTAAAACCTCAGAGTTATGAACACTAGAATTACAAACTGACCAGTCAACTACACACCTCATTTGGAACTGGAAGTACACAATCAGGCAGCAACAGAGACAAAAAAAGTGACCAAAAAAAAAAAAGCAAATATGGTACAGTACTGTGTTAAACATAAACTAAAAAATAAAGGGAAGCAGCATTTTTCTTCTGCATAGAAAAACTTTCAAAGCTGTTTAAGTCAACGTTCAGTTGTAAACTTATGAAAGAACCACCATAACGTTTTGTTCAGGGTGACAAACATTTCAGAGTTACGAACAACCTCTATACCCAAGGTGTTCCACTGTAGTACTTTTATGGGAAAACCAAATGCTTTCATTATTACATTTGATTTCTCTACCACCTTTCTAACTATTTGTAAACTCCACTTATTGTGGTTTATATACATGTGTAAACAGAAACTATTTCTTATGAATCATACGGGGATGACAGCACCTTGAGTCTTGCATAAAGTTACAGACTTTTGAGAAAACTAAACCTTAAGGGACTTTTTGCTGGGGCTGTAAGAGCAAAGTGACATTTAAATAGATCCGGTTTATACCTTATGTACAAAGGTGGCTTATTTTTATTCTCTGACACACCTCAGTATCAGAGGTGAAACATCAAGAGTAATTAGGAATAAAAGGAGTTGTGTACATTCCATCAAGCGAGATACACTTTTGTAAATAACCACCACCAGGCACTATACCGGGCCAATTCCATTTTCAGTTACATGGAACCACAGCAGCTTTATTGATTTACTCCAGATTCAAAACCTGTGTAACTGAGTGTAGACTTTGGGCCAGTAGATTTACATATACATTTTGGATGGGGAGAAAATTCAAAACTAGTCAGGCTTTATTAAAACAAAGGGGGTTAGTGAAGCTGAAGAACGGAGGTGGCTGTTTCTGTGTGGTCCAGTACAAGATGAGATATCACACTTGCCCATTCACATTCCAATGGTTCAGTCTGAAATCCTACTTTTAAAAAATGGTATGGCTGGGCTGTCCAAGTAACCTCAACCAATAAAGGCAGTCAGTTTGGACATGGACACAGGATTACTACTTTTGATTCTTGATAGCTTCTGTGAATGAAAATCAGATCTCTTCATAGCAGGATACCTCACTTGTGATCCCCTCAAGGGGCTATGATCACTCCAGGTGTATAATTCATAATCAATGCAACGGGGAACCCAGAGATGTCAGAGACTGACTCTGCAGCCTACATCTCTGAAAGTGTGTTAGAACAGGTTTCAGAGTAGCAGCCGTGTTAGTCTGTATTCGCAAAAAGAAAAGGAGTACTTGTGGCACCTTAGAGACTAACAAATTTATTTGAGCATAAGCTTTCATGAGCTACAGCGCATCCGATGAATTGAGCTGTAGCTCACAAAAGCTTATGCTCTAATAAATTTGTTAGTCTCTAAGGTGCCACAAGTACTCCTTTTCTTTTTGTGTTAGAACAGTGAATGTACTCTGAATAGTGACACAAAATTGCATCCAGAAACTGAGCCAGCATAGAATTGAAGGGGAGACAACACATGACAGTTAAAGCCATCAGGTTTCTGAGGACTTGAGTTGTGAAGCTGTCCAGTCATCTAGGGGAACAAAGTGACTGGCATCCCTTGGCCCATAGCAGAATATAAGTAACAAGCAACAACAAAAAAGGTTTTAATCTATGCTCACAGGCAATGTAGATTTGCAAAGACTGGAGGAGAGAGCATAAAGGGGAAAAAGTCAAGAAAGAAAATAATTTAGACAAGTTTTCACTTGTGCATTTTAAATTCCTCTTTTCATAATCACAATACCATGAAGATGAGCACAGCTACAACACGATAAAGTATGATAATGCAGGTATTACACTGGAGGGAGTGATCCAGTGGATAGAACATGTGACTGGAAGTCTGGAGTTCTGTGCTCATCAATGATTGACATAAGAACGGCCAAACTGGGTCAGACCGAAGGTCCATCTAGCTCAGTATCGTGTCTTCCGACAGTGGCCAATGCCAGTGCCCCAGAGGAAATGAATAGAACAGGTAATCATCAAGTGATCCATTCCCGGTCGCCCATTCCCAGCTTCTGGCAAACAGGGGCTAGGGACATCATCTCCACCCATCCTGGCTAATAGCCATTCATGGGCAGTGCCAGATTAAGGAATAAGATAACTATGCTACAGTTTAGGGCCTCACAATATGTGGGGCCTCTAAAAAAGAAAAAACTGACTCCATTTCAAATTTTTATCAAAATCAGTTGATAAATAAAGAAGACATGGGAAAAAGAAGATTCTCTCTAAATATAGACATTTTCATTCAAATATGACCAAAAAATACACATCTGGCTACAGAAATACCCTTACCCTTCACTAATTGCTAGGGCTGTCAAGCAATTAAAAATTAATCGTGATTAATCGCACGATTAAAAAAATTAATTGCGATTAATCATGTGATTAAAATTAATTGTGATTAATCTCACTGTTAAAGAATAATAGAATATCATTAATTTAAATATTTTTGGATGTTTTCTACATTTTCAAATGTATTTATTTCAGTTACCACAGAATACAAAGTGTACAGTGCTCACTTTATATTATTATTTTTATTACAAATATTAGCACAGTAAAAAAACAGAAGAAATAGTATTTTTCAATTCACCTCATACAAGTACTGTACTGCATTCTCTTTATCATGAAACTTGAACTTACAAATGTAGAATTATGTACCAAAAAAACTGCACTCAAAAATAAAACAATGTAAAACTTTAGAACCTACAAGTCCACTCAGTCCTACTTCTTGTTCAGTGAATCGCTCAGACAAACACGTTTGTTTACATTTGCAGGAGATAATACTGCTCACTTCTTGTTTACAACATTATCTGAAAGTGGCAACAGGTGTTTGTATGGCACTGTTGTAGCTGGCATTGCAAGATATTTACATGCCAGATGCGCTGTAGATTCATATGTCCTTTCATGCTTCAACCACCCTTCCAGAGGACATGCATCCATGCTGATGATGGGTTCTGCTTGATAACGATTCAAAGCAGTGCGGATGGACACATATTCATTTTCAACATATGAGTCAGATGCCACCAGCAGAAGGTTGATTTTCTTTTTTGGTGGTTCAGTTCTTTCATTTCCGCATCAGAGTGTTGCTCTTTTAAGACTTCTATAAGCATTCTCCACATCTCATCTCTCTCAGATTTTGGATGGCGCCTCAGATTCCTAAACCTTGGGCCGAGTGCTGTATCTATCTTTAGAAATCTCACATTGGTATCTTCTTTGCGTTTTGTCAAATCTGCAGTGAAAGTGTTCTTAAAACAAACAATGTGCTGGGGCATAACCTGAGTTTGCTATAACATGAAATATATGGCAGAAAATGGGTAAAACAAAGCAGGGGACATACAATTCTCCTCCAAGGAGTTCAGCCACAAATTTAATTAATGCATTTTTTAATGAGCATTATCAGCATGGAAGCATGTCCTCTGGAATGGTGGCCAAAGAATAAAGGGGCATATGAATGTTTAGCATATCTGGCATGTAAATATCTTGCAATGCTGGCTACAAAAGTGCCTTGCAAATGCCTGTTCTCAGTTTCAGGTGACACTGTAAATAAGAAGCGGACAGCATTATGTCCCGTAAATGTAAATAAACTTTTTTGTCTTAGTGGTTGGTTGGACAAGAAGTAGGACTGAGTGGACTTGTAGGTGCTAAAGTTTTACATTCTTTTGTTTTTTGAGTGCAGTTATATAACAAAATAAATCTATAAATGTAGGTTGCACTTTCACGATAAAGAGATTGCACTTCAGTACTTGTATTAGGTGAACTGAAAAATATTGTTTCTTTGTTTACAAATATTTGCACTGTAAAAATGATAATAAAAATAATATAAAGTGAGCACTGTACACTTCGTATTGTGTTGTAATTGAAATCAGTATATTTTAAAATTTAGAAAAACATCCAAAACATTTAATAAATTTCAATTGGTATTCTATTGTTTAACAGAATTGTTAAAACTGTGATTAATCTCAAATAATTTTTTTAAATCATGATTAATATTTTTTAGTTAATCGCATGAGTTAACTGCAATTAATCAACAGCCCTATTAATAGTTCATTATTGACAGGTAGGAGGTAAGAAAAAAATGATAATTGCACTTGTAAAATTAGTATTTCTATGAGTAAGCCTGCTATCAGTCTCCTAAGCGAGCATTTTGTTGGCCGGATGCTATCGATAAAATTCTGCCCGCGTGTTCATAACTTATTTTATTTAATCTCACTGCCAATAAAATCAGCAAAAATGTGAGGTCAGAGACAGCAATGTTGTGAAGCAATCCTGTCAAGCTCATATTCAGATGTTACTGTGGTCTTTCTTCTTTTGTTCTGCGCATATGTACAATTGTGTATTTTAGTGTGCACCACTTTCTGCTTCATGCGCTATCTGTGCTTCACATGATTGAGTCTTCAGGTGATTGTCTTATGGACTCGTGTCAAGTGGATGTTGAGGAGGACAAATTTGTGTTGGTTTCCCTCCATCAGTTTCAGGAACCCTCACAGTATATATCAGAGAGTGTTGAAGGGATACATAGAGGGTTTTGAGAGAAGTGAAGGAAGATATACATATTTATCAAAATATTCTGAGTACTGAGCAAGTTATTTCACACTATGTGCATATGTAATTTATAGGCTATTAAAGCCTATAATATTCATTATATTTACTTTAATATAGGCTAGTTTTTCTCACTTTCCTCAATGCCTGTCTAGCGATTACCAGTCTTTTTTCTGGTAAGTTCTTTCTTTCTCTTTTGCACATTTAGCTTGTTGTCACTCTGTGTGTCCGAGGTGTTTACTCAAGATTAATAAGTGGTCCTGCGGGAGACAGAGGATAGAGAAGTGAACACAAAGAGAGATGCCTGCTTAGAAAAAAAAGACCGAAAATTTCTGCTCGGTGGGTTTGGAGCATGCAAGATAATATTTTATTATAGATAGTATACTATGTAAAAATTCTTATATAGACTTATAAATCACATATCATATGTATAATACATTGTATTTTATAGTATGGCAAAAGAAAAATCCCAACAATTCAATGCTTCATTGTGAAAATTAAATTGGAATAAACATTTGTAAATATATTTTATATATAGTCTGGATAAACTTTGCATTTCTCTAACAAAATTGATCAAATTTTTTTTCCTTTATTCATATGAAAAGAAGGATAATTTTTCTTATTCATAGTGTTAAAAAAATTATATATATCCTCTCTTGTTTTTCTGTGAGAACACAGACAAAATAGCAAACTTTCAGAGAAATATCCTGATGAAATAACACAGGTTTTTGTCATTAATATATATATAATCATTAATAATATATAACAATTAATAAAAATATTTGATGTTGTATAAATATATAAATCTCAATATTAATAATATAAAATTATTTTTACTGGTTTCAATAAAAACTTTATTACTAATTTTAGTACCATTAGATAATTCAGCATAACCTTCTATAAAAACAAACCAAATTGTATTATTTACTGTATTTTTTATTTTGTATTTGTTATATTGTATCATTTACTTCTACTTTACTTACATATGAAATTAGTTCAAAAATTTGTCTATAATTAATTTCTGTCATGATGTAATCATGACAGAGAGGACTGCTGGAAATAAAGATTATTATTCTATTTTTACAATTTCGCCTTTGTATATATGCAAATATAAAGCTTTTCTGTTTATATATTCAATGTCCTTTCCGTGAAAATAATAAATTCATTTTTTATCATACGGGGCCTTACACTTGACATAGCTTAGGGCCTCAGAATGTCATAATCTGACCCTGTTCATGGACCTATCCTCCATGAATTTGTCTAGTTCTTATTGGAACCCTGTTATGGTTTTGGCTTTCACAACATCCTCTGGCAAAGAGTTCCACAGGTTGACTGTGTGTTGCGTGAAAAAATACTTCCTTTTTTTTGTTTTAAACTTGCTGCTTATTAATTTCATTTGGTGACCCCTAGTTCTTATGTTATGAAGAGTAAATAACACTTCCTTATTTACTTTCTCCACACCAGTCATGATTTTATAGACCTTTATCATATGCCCCTTAGTCGTCCCTTTTTCAGGCTGAAGATTCCCAGTCTTAATTAAACTCTTCTCCCAGAGCTGGTCCATACTTCTAATCCATGACCAGCTGGTAAAACCAGTTAAAGCAAATACTAGATAAAAGATATAACTGTTTAAAAATATAGGTCTTTTAGAAGTATACATTTGCTGTGCCGTAGGTTATGAATTACAAGGTTTCTTCTGTAGTTATTAAATAATTGTATAATTGTCATATAATTGCTCATTACCCACCCCAGAAAGGATCAGGTCAGCAGAGGGGATATTATGGGTCTGTTCCTGCACCTCATATATAACTGTTTTGCCATACATATACGTTATTTCTCCTGACTGAAAGTAATTGAGAGCAATAGGAATACCAAGGGAAAGGTATGCTGAGCTAACTGAAAACCAACAAGAACTGGAAAAAGAAAAGGAGGACTTGTGGCACCTTAAAGATTAACAAATTTATTTGAGCATAAGCTTTTGTGAGCTACAGCTCACTTCATCAGAGGAATTCAGTGGAAAATACAGCGGGGAGATTTATATACACAGAGAACATGAAACAATGGGTGTTACCATACACACTGTAAGGAGAGTGATCAGGTAAGGTGAGCTATTACCAGCAGGAGAGTGGGGGGCGGAAACGTTTTGTAGTGATAATCAAGGTGGGCCATTTCCAGCAGTTGACAAGAACATCTGTGGAACAGTGGGGTGGGGGGTGGGGGAATAAACATGGGGAAATAGTTTTACTTTGTGTAATGACCCATCAACTCCAAGTCTTTATTCAAGCCTAAGTTAATTGTATCCAGTTTGCAAATTAATTCCAATTCAGCAGTCTCTCGTTGGAGTCTGTTTCTGAAGCTTTTTTGTTGAAGAATTGCCACTTTTAGGTCTGTAATCGAGTGACCAAAGAGAATGAAGTGTTCTCCGACTGGTTTTTGAATGTTATAATTCTTGACGTCTGATTTGTGTCCATTTATTCTTTTACGTAGCGACTGTCCAGTTTGGCCAACCCCTCAGACAAAGACAAACTCCTACAAGATCTCTAGCAAGCGTTCTTACAACTACAGTACACACCTGCTGAAGTGAAGAAACAGATTGACAGAGCCAGAAGAGTACCCAGAAGTCACCTAAACAGGACAAGCCCAACAAAGAAAATAACAGAACGCCACAAGCCATCACCTTCAGCCCCCAACTAAAACCTCTCCAATGCATCATCAAGGATCTACAACCTATCCTGAAGGACGATCCATCACTCTCAGAGATCTTGGGAGACAGGCCAGTCCTTGCTTACAGACAGCCCCCCAGTCTGAAGCAAATACTCACCAGCAACCCACACCACACAACAGAACCACTAACCCAGGAACCTATCCTTGCAACAAAGCCCGTTGCCAACTCTGTCCACATATCTATTCAGGGGACACCATCATACGGCCTAATCACATCAGCCACACTATTAGAGGCTCATTCACCTGCGCATCTACCAATGTGATATATGCCATCATGTGCCAGCAATGCCCCTCTGCCATGTACATTGGTCAAACTGGACAGTCTCTACGTAAAAGAATAAATGGACACAAATCAGACGTCAAGAATTATAACCTTCAAAAACCAGTTGGAGAACACTTCAATCTCTCTGGTCACTCGATCACAGACCTAAGAGTGGCTATACTTCAACAAAAAAGCTTCAAAAACAGACTCCAACGAGAGACTGCTGAATTGGAATTAATTTGCAAACTGGATACAATTAACTTAGGCTTGAATAGAGACTGGGAATGGATGAGTCATTACATCAAGTAAAACTATTTCCCCATGTTATTTCTCCCCCCCATCCCATGCCCCACTGTTCCTCAGTTGTTCTTGTTAACTGCTGGAAATAGCCTACCTTGCTTGTCACCATGAAAGGTTTTCCTCCTCCCCTCCCCACTGCTGGTGATGGCTCATCTTAAGTGATCACTCTCCTTACAGTGTGTATGATAAAACCCATTGTTTCATGTTCTCTGTGTGTGTATATCAATCTCCTCTCTGTGTTTTCCACCAAATGCATCCGATGAAGTGAGCTGTAGCTCACGAAATCTTATGCTCAAATAAATTTGCTAGTCTCTAAGGAGCCACAAGTACTCCTTTTCTTTTTGCGAATACAGACTAACACGGCTGCTACTCTGAAACCTACACAAAGTAAAACTATTTCCCCATGTTTATTTCTCCCCCCCACCACACACTGTTCCTCAGATGTTCTTGTCAACTGCTGGAAATGGCCCACCTTGATTATCACTACAAAACTTTTCCGCCCCCCGCTCTCCTGCTGGTAATAGCTCACCTTACCTGATCACTCTCCTTACAGTGTGTATGGTAACACCCATTGTTTCATTCCTCTGTGTATATAAATCTCCCCACTGTATTTTCCACTGAATGCATCTGATGAAATGAGCTGTAGTTCACAAAAGCTTATGCTCAAATAAATGTGTTAGTCTCTAAGGTGCCATAAGTCCTCCTTTTCTTTTTGCGGATACAGACTAACATGGCTGCTACTCTGAAACAAGAACTGGGAAACTCAGCAGAAACAATTCCCCAAACCCTGTTTTTGTGAGCTTTCCCAAAGCAAAGCAGATGCCTAGAAGTCAGAGTGTAAGTACCAGGCTCCCACGGTGCTGTCAGACCTGGATTTCTGGCCAGGCAGAAGAGGAGAGATGACCCCATGCCACTGCCTCTGTTGGGAGTTCCCCTGGCACTGCTTTTCCAAATGAAGGTATGGGCTGTGCCCCTGCCCCAGGTTGTGCTGTGCCTAGGGACCTGGTTGCCTTACTCTAGCCTTGGTCCTGCTTGGTTTCCACAGCAGACTCAACACTGGCACAAAGATTACACTTTTTACAGGGATGCAGTGTATGCTCTCATCCAAGCACTGGCCAATGCAGTGAGGATCCTAGCCCCTGCAGTCCTCATGTTCTCTCCCCCATTTAACAATCTGGACCTTCATTCCCCCAACTCCCCTGCCCTTTAACACTTTTAAAAGAAACCTGGTTGCAAATATTGTTTCAGACACACAATATGTCTTTTGTACAGATAGTGGTTAATTTGCAGTGGAGGCACTTGTGCATTATGAGAACCTTAACTTGTTTAAGAGTAGCAGCCGTGTTAGTCTGTATTCGCAAAAAGAAAAGGAGTACTTGTGGCACCTTAGAGACTAACAAATTTATTAGAGCATAAGCTTTCGTGAGCTACAGCTCACTTCATCGGATGCATTTGGTGGAAAAAACAGAGGAGAGATTTATATACACACACACAGAGAACATGAAACAATGGGTTTATCATACACACTGTAAGGAGAGTGATCACTTAAGATAAGCCATCACCAACAGCAGGGGGGGAAAGGAGGAAAACCTTTCATGGTGACAAGCAGGTAGGCTAATTCCAGCAGTTAACAAGAATATCAGAGGAACAGTGGGGGGTGGGGTGGGAGGGAGAAATACCAGGGGGAAATAGTTTTACTTTGTGTAATGACTCATCCATTTCCAGTCTCTATTCAAGCCTAAGTTAATTGTATCCAGTTTGCAAATTAATTCCAATTCAGCAGTCTCTCGTTGGAGTCTGTTTTTGAAGCTTTTTTGTTGAAGGATAGCCACTCTTAGGTCCTTCAAGATAGGTTGTAGATCCTTGATGATGCGTTGGAGAGGTTTTAGTTGGGATAGATCTCTATCATGCATTCCTACAACTACAATACCCACCTGCTGAAGTGAAGAAACAGATTGACAGAGCCAGAAGAGTACCCAGAAGTCACCTACTACAGGACAGGCCCAACAAAGAAAATAACAGAACGCCACTAGCCATCACCTTCAGCCCCCAACTAAAACCTCTCCAACGCATCATCAAGGATCTACAACCTATCCTGAAGGACGACCCATCACTCTCACAGATCTTGGGAGACAGACCAGTCCTTGCTTGCAGACAGCCCCCCAATCTGAAGCAAATACTCACCAGCAACCACACACCACACAACAGAACCACTAAACCAGGAACCTATCCTTGCAACAAAGCCCGTTGCCAACTCTGTCCACATATCTATTCAGGGGATACCATCATAGGGCCTAATCACATCAGCCACACTATCAGAGGCTCGTTCACCTGCGCATCTACCAATGTGATATATGCCATCATGTGCCAGCAATGTACATCCCCTCTGCCGTGTACATTGGCCAAACTGGACAGTCTCTACGTAAAAGAATGAATGGACACAAATCAGACGTCAAAAATTATAACATTCAAAAACCAGTTGGAGAACACTTCAATCTCTCTGGTGACTCGATCACAGACCTAAGAGTGGCTATCCTTCAACAAAAAAGCTTCAAAAACAGACTCCAACGAGAGACTGCTGAATTGGAATTAATTTGCAAACTGGATACAATTAACTTAGGCTTGAATAGAGACTGGGAATGGATGAGTCATTACACAAAGTAAAACTATTTCCCCATGGTATTTCTCCCTCCCACCCCACCCCCCACTGTTCCTCTGATATTCTTGTTAACTGCTGGAATTAGCCTACCTGCTTGTCACCATGAAAGGTTTTCCTCCTTTCCCCCCCTGCTGTTGGTGATGGCTTATCTTAAGTGATCACTCTCCTTACAGTGTGTATGATAAACCCATTGTTTCATGTTCTCTGTGTGTGTGTATATAAATCTCTCCTCTGTTTTTTCCACCAAATGCATCCGATGAAGTGAGCTGTAGCTCACGAAAGCTTATGCTCTAATAAATTTGTTAGTCTCTAAGGTGCCACAAGTACTCCTTTTCTTTTAACTTGTTTAATTTAGCTGACCCCATTGGGAATCAGTTTTATGTGAAAATAAATGGCAAGATAGAGGGGAAACTGCAAATGCTGCTATTGAATTTGTGTATACCAGCATTTTGGGGGATTTTCGAACATTCTATATTATCTTTTATATATTTATCAACTCCATCTGTTGTTTAAACCACACCCCATAAAATGCCAAATAGCAACAGCATTTACCAGGGAAACAGTACAAGGCATAATACTTCAATGAATTCGTAAAGCTGAGCATGAAAAAACATTCAAATTGCAAAAGATAAGGCTCTAAATAGTCCTTTTCATTTCTTTTTAAATGCAGCCTCAACATTTTAATTAGTATCATTTACTGTGAATACAGTTTAGATTTGTTTTAACTTGTTCAAAACTTTCAAAAAAAGATAAACCCAGATTCTTATTTCTTTGGTATTATTCTATTCCACTGCAAATTGAGATATGTAACACCAAAATAGCTATTGAAGAAATGAGATTTGCTTTTAATCTGCTAAAATTAAAAAAAAAAAGATGCCATGTGTAGACTTTTCTAAGCTCCTCATATTCATTACCAAAAAAAAAAGGAAAAGTTAATTTGGCAACAGAAGTCAATGATCAGCAAACAATGAACACAGTCTTGAATGGTTAACAAGAAACAAAACTCTGGAAGGGCCAATCCTAACTCAAAAAAATTCCTCTTGACTTTGACTTCAGTGGCAGTTTTCAGCCTACATATGCACCTACATAAGTACTAAATGTGCATGCCCAGTATAGGGATCTTTATTCTAAGGATATTTCAAAGTATGAGTTGAATGAACTAGATTGGGAACAGACTTGTTTTCATGTCATAGCATCACGCTTCAATCAAACTAATGTTGCTGCCTGGATGTGAGTCTGTGAGAGTGATGACAGTATTGTCTTTTCCTCCGCTGTATGCAGACACAAGGAAATGTATGGAAAGAAAGAAAGAAACCACACCTAGCACTGCTCAGGTTATTTAGCTCTCCCTCTGCTTACGCTGGCCCCGGCCAGCTATCTTACAGCACTTTTTCAGGAGGAGAATCACAGTCCCGTGCCTTGGGCCAGAGGCTCAGATCTTTTCCTTCTCTCCTGATTCTACCTTCTTTATGGTCACAAGGCAGTCAGTTTCCATCTCTGTGGGGCACCCAACAAGAGTCACACTCCTGCTGTTTATCTAAAAACAAACAAAAGTAACATTTAGGGAGAACACAATGAGCATGCGATAAAATCCAAACAGAGCTAGACTAAAGCATAATGAAGTGTGTAGTGAGGTGGGCTCGAAGCTTACTTAGTCAGGGACTGCTCTAACTATAGGCAAACTAAGCAGCTGCCTGAGGTGGCAGTTTGGCCAGGCCAAACTTGAGTGGTGCTGCAGCCTGGAGCTTGTGCCCTCCCCACTTCTGTCACAACCATAAACCCTCAGAAGGCTCTCCACGCCTCCCTCCCCCAGAAAGTCTGATATATTCCCCTTGATTGAGAACCTCTTATGTAGTGGGCAGGAGGAGGGCACCACTCTGAAGTTTTGCCTAGGGCAGTGTTGTATCAACCAGGTAAGCTACTAACAAGCTTCAACAGGACTTTATTTTCAAAGTGGAAACCCCTTTACCAAGCTGCTGCTGCACCCTCTGTAGCTTTCTCCCAGCCTCTCAACTCCTCGCCCCTCCTTCCTGTTTGTGTCCTTTCAGATTCCCAACAGCCAGTGCTCCCAATTCTAATAATTACAAGCAACATCTAAACACCACATTCCCTCCTCTCTTAAGAAACTTTCCCAATTAAAATAAACATTATTGTTCTAACCACAGGAACAAATATGAAACAAGACACTATACTGTTGGCAGAAATATTACACTGAAAACACTGCAGATACTACATAACAGTCTCTAGTCCAGACATCTGGGTCTGACAAGCCATCTCT
Organism: Dermochelys coriacea; assembly: GCF_009764565.3. Lineage (NCBI taxonomy): Eukaryota > Metazoa > Chordata > Testudines > Dermochelyidae > Dermochelys > Dermochelys coriacea. The sequence continues at coordinate 203,775,417 of NC_050069.1, forward strand.
CAAGCCCTGGTTCCAGTGCAATGTCTTGTTGTATTGTGTATTGTGTATTGTTGTATGGTGAAGTCATCCAATGCAGACTGGGTGTTGGCATAATCTCCTCTTGGTGCATAGGCAGGTAAGATAAGAAACATTCCATACCCACCCATCAGAAAGTCAATAGGTGTAAGGTCCCTTCTTCTTTATGATTTTAAGAGGATCTGTGAATTTATGGTCCCCTTTGCATAAAATTCCAGGTTTTCGTGTTCTAACAAAGGAACCACACTCAAACTTTGGTTCCTCAGCACCCCGCCGCCTGTCTGTGAAAGCCTTAGACTTTGCTTGGTTCTGTTCAACTGTTTTTCTCACATCATCCTCATTTGGGGCATCAGGTCATGCCTTTAACAATCCAGCAATGTTCAGTTTAGTATTCATCTGTTTCCCATGCAGTAACTCTGCGGGCGATCTTTGCATTATGGCATGTCGTGTAGCCCGGTACGCTTGCAAGAAATCAGTAGTGAAGGGTATCCACAATTTGAAAACTCTCTTTCAAACTTCTGTTAAACCGTTAGATTTCCCCATTGGCTTGAGGGTAATATAGGGATGACCTTCTGTGTAAAATGTTCCTCTGTGTTAGAAAAGATTCAAACTCCAGGGAAGTAAATTGACTACCATTATCTGAAACCAGTTCTTTGGGGTTACCTTCCCTGCTAAAAACTGAAGAGATGAACTTAATTACTGTAGCAGAAGAGATTTTCAATGTAAACGCTACCTCAGGCCACTTACTGAAACAGTCTATTAAAGTGATGGCATAACGGCAGTCAATTGGAGCAGTATCAAAGGGTCCTACAATGTCAATCACCTTTTTTTCCCATGCAGATTCAGGAAGAGGAACAGGCTGTAATGGAGGGGTACATATCACTGCTGTCTTATCATGCATTTGGCAAGTGACACAGGATTTTATGAGTGCTTCAGTTTGAGAGTCTATCCCTGGCCACCAATACAGATTCCGTAGTCATTGTTTGGTTCGGACAATTCCTCGTGTGCCAGGTGTATGAGTTTTGACTGTAATTCTTCCGGCACAAGGAGCCAGTGTATACCTCATAGCACACAGCCATCAAACAAGGTAAGTTCATCCCAAACTCTAAAATAAGGCAGAAAAACTGGGTCAAGGTTTTTAGGGTGACTGAGCCATCTCTTTGTCAGAAATTCCTGTAGTTTTTGTTGAATTTGACATGCTGAACAAGCAGCTTGAAATTAATTTTCTTGTAACTGCAGTGAGAGTGCTTGTAATAAGCGCAACCACTACATCCTCATCCTCCGGTGGACCATCTGGTGAAGGCAAAGGCAGGCGAGAAAGGCAATCAGCGACCACATTTTGGTTTCCAGGCTTATATTCCAGTTCCTAATTGAAAGAGACTAGTCTTGCAGACCATCGAGCAATACGGTATCCTGCTTTTCCCAGTCCTTTCGTGGTGAGCAACGTCATCAAAGGGCTGTGGTCTGTGCGCAACTTGAACATGCGGCACCACAGGTAAGTTCTCCATTTTTCACTAGCCCAGATACAAGCAAGTGCTTCTTTTTCAACTGTAGAATATTTTCTCTCAGCACTACTTAGTGTCCTTGAAGCAAATGCAACAGTCCTCTCTGTGTTGTTCTCATGCAGTTGTGTGAGAACAGCCCCAAGTCCATAATCACAAGCATCAGTAGTTACAATTGTGGGTAATGCAGGACTGAATAGTGCAAGTACTGGACTATGTACAATCAAGTCTTTCACTGTTTCAAAACTAGCTTGTGCACCCATTGTCCACACTAAGGTTGAATTTCTCCATAGTAATTCCCATAATGGTTCAATGACAGAAGCATAATTAGGAATTAATTTTGCATACCAGGAGGTAAGACCCAAGAAGGAACGTAAGGTTTGCAAATCTATTGAAGGAGGAGCATTTGAAATTGCCAGGATATGATCTGGATCAGGTTTTAGTCCAGCCTGTTAAATTGTATGCCCCAAAAAGGAGAGTTCAGTTTGTCTAAATTTGCATTTGGACCTATTGAGCTGGAGGCCTGCTGTGCTGATGCAGTTTAGTACAGATTGCAGATTATTGTCATGCTCCTCCGAAGTATTTCCAAACATGATAATATCATCCAGATAGCACTGAACTCCATGTTGATTCTTCAGAATCAATGACATCATTTTTTGAAAGGCACTTCGGGCAGATGCGAGACCATATGGAACATGATTAAAACGAAATAGTCCCTCATGTATAATAAATGCTGTAAGGTCTCTGCTATCTTCAGGCAACATAACCTGGTGGTATGCGCTCTTCAAATCAAGGGTAGAAAACATCTTTGCTCCACAGAGTTCTGCAAATACTTCTTCTATGTGAGGAAAAGGATGCTGTCAATCACAATAGCTTTATTTGGCTCCCTTAAGTCCACACAAAGGCGAATGCCTCCACCCTTCTTCTTCATCACGACTATAGGTGAAACTTATTCCAAGGAGTCAATCTCTTCAATAATGTCCTTTTGAACAAGTTTTCTAAGTTCCTCTGAAACAGCTTCCCTGACTGAAAATGGTAAGCACCGTAACTTCTGTCGTACAGGCATCACGTTATTCCGCATTTTAACTTTGTGCAGAAACCCATAAGCACAGCCGAGTTTCTCCTCAACTTGGTGTTGGGTCCCAGCTGAAACTGGTGTATGTACTGCAAGAGTGCTTTGCTGAGGAAGATCAATTCATCCATTAACTACTGTGACGGGGCCAGGCCAGATGGCTATGGAAAAGTAGTGGGAGATAGATATATTGGCTCCAGGCTAAACAAATCCCTGGTACCAGGATAAGTGAAATGAATCATAGAATCATAGAATCATAGAATATCAGGGTTGGAAGGGACCCCAGAAGGTCATCTAGTCCAACCCCCTGCTCAAAGCAGGACCAAGTCCCAGTTAAATCATCCCAGCTAGGGCTTTGTCAAGCCTGACCTTAAAAACCTCTAAGGAAGGAGATTCTACCACCTCCCTAGGTAACGCATTCCAGTGTTTCACCACCCTCTTAGTAAAAAGTTTTTCCTAATATCCAATCTAAACCTCCCCCATTGCAACTTGAGACCATTACTCCTCGTTCTGTCATCTGCTACCATTGAGAACAGTCTAGAGCCATCCTCTTTGAAACCCCCTTTCAGGTAGTTGAAAGCAGCTATCAAATCCCCCCTCATTCTTCTCTTCTGCAGACTAAACAATCCCAGCTCCCTCAGCCTCTCCTCATAAGTCATGTGCTCTAGACCCCTAATCATTTTCGTTGCCCTTCGTTGTACTCTTTCCAATTTATCCACATCCTTCCTGTAGTGTGGGGCCCAAAACTGGACACAGTACTCCAGATGAGGCCTCACCAGTGTCGAATAGAGGGGAACGATCACGTCCCTCGATCTGCTCGCTATGCCCCTACTTATACAACCCAAAATGCCATTGGCCTTCTTGGCAACAAGGGCACACTGCTGACTCATATCCAGCTTCTCGTCCACTGTCACCCCTAGGTCCTTTTCCGCAGAACTGCTGCCGAGCCATTCGGTCCCTAGTCTGTAGCGGTGCATTGGATTCTTCCATCCTAAGTGCAGGACCCTGCATTTATCCTTATTGAACCTCATTAGATTTCTTTTGGCCCAATCCTCCAATTTGTCTAGGTCCTTCTGTATCCTATCCCTCCCCTCCAGCGTATCTACCACTCCTCCCAGTTTAGTATCATCCGCAAATTTGCTGAGAGTGCAATCCACACCATCCTCCAGATCATTTATGAAGATATTGAACAAAACGGGCCCCAGGACCGACCCCTGGGGCACTCCACTTGACACCGGCTGCCAACTAGACATGGAGCCATTGATCACTACCCGTTGAGCCCGACAATCTAGCCAGCTTTCTACCCACCTTATAGTGCATTCATCCAGCCCATACTTCCTTAACTAAATGACAGCTGCTCCAGGTCAATTAAGACACCTGGGACCAATTAAGAACTTTCCAGAAGGCAGGGAGAATGCTAGGTTGATTGGGACACCTGAAGCCAATCTGGGGCTGGCTGAAACTAGTTAAAAGCCTCCCAGTTAGTCAGGTGGATGTGAATGTCAAGAGCTGTGGGAAGAAGTTGTGCTGTTGGAGAGACTGAGTAGTACACACCATATTAGGCACAAGGAAAGAGACCCTGAGATAAGGGTGAAGTGGAGCTTGAGGAAGTGAGGGCTGCTGTGGGGGAAGTAGCCCAGGGAATTGTACATGTCATGTTTCTAAAAGGTCAGCTACCATAGCTGATACTATTAGGGTCCCTGGGCTGGAGCCCGGAGTAGAGGGTGAGCCCAGGCTTCCCTGCCCATTGCCGCCTGATTAATCACTGAGACTGGGAGACAGAGACTGTGCAAGGAAGGATAACTTCTCCTCACCTCCCTCGCTGGCTTATGAAGAAAATGGCTCAGTAGACTGTGACCCTTGTCTCTAGAGAGAGAAGGGGTATGTGGAGGGTCACAGTGAGCCTCTGGAGGCTAGCGAAATCTGCCAGGAAACAGGACCCACGGAGGCAAGGACAGAGCTGTCACACTACCCTGAGATTTAAAGCAGCCAATAAATCTCTGCCAAGGATAGGAGTTCCTTTGTAGATAATGTAGAACTGCAGTTACACAGCAATCACCAAAAGTAACTATTACTGGTAGGCAGCCATGTACTGGTGTATGGTTTTTCAAATAGCACACCAAGTGAAGTTTGGGTTCAGTAAGAGGTACATCTTTAAAGTAATGCAGATAGATGGAATCAGGTAGCATAGATACTGCTGAGCCAGTGTCCAACATTAGCTGAATAGAGTGTGGTTTGCCTGAGGGTATGGCGGAAATGTTTACATTGCAGTAGTGATTTTGTCCATGCTCAGCACAGTAACATCTGGTATTGTAACTACATGCACCTGTTGATTGAACTGGCTACTGTGACATACTTTAGCAAAATGTCTAATCTTTTTGCAATGATTGCACTGAGCTACTTTTGCTGGACATCCTGTGTAGCTTGCAAGGTGTTGTGGGGATCCACAGCGAAAGCATGCTTTTACTGTATTTTGAATTTGCTGATTTAGTAGTTTTTTAATTAGTTTTCCTCTTGCAGTTTTCAGAGTAGCAGCCGTCTTAGTCTGTATTTGCAAAAAGAAAAGGAGTACTTGTGGCACCTGTTAGTCTCTAAGGTGCCACAAGTACTCCTTTTCTTTTTGCGAATACAGACTAACACGGCTGCTACTCTGAAACCTGTCATTATGCAAGGCACTGAATTTAGCCATATAGAGTAGAAATCTATCAACTTCATGAAAAAACTCGTACAGATACAGACAGACATCATCTTCCTCTCCAAAAAAATTGTTAGTCTCTAAGGTACCACAAGTACTCCTTTCCTCTTGCAGTTGTGTGTCTGCAGTGGTAGTGAACTTTTCTGCAAAGGAGTCACAGCCTGGACTGTGCCTCCTGTATCCATGCTCATTATTCTGGCTTCAGCTGTAACTGACTCAATCTGAGTAGCAATGGTTATTGCTTTTTCTAGTGTAAGTTGTGGTTCTAGAAGTAAGCATTCTCTTACATGAAGCATGGTTGTTTTCTCAATGAGCTGGTCTCTAATCATCTCATCTGCCATATTTCCAAAGTCACAAATTACAATCAGACTCCTCAGGGAAGCAATATACTGCATTATAGTTTCCCCTGATTTCTGCTCACGCTGGCGAAATCTGTAGTGATTAGCTACTACAGGCAGCAAATTGTGTTGAGCACCTTCTGAGCTTAGTTATAGAGACTACTGATTAAGCAGGATGACAGGCCTGTCTCAGCCAGTTGCTGCCAGGTCTGTCTCTTAAGATGTTCCAACAGCTTCATACCCCCACCCTTCTTTAAAACAAAAGTCACAGGGGAGCATGAAAATCTTCAGAGCTAGTCCTGTAAATTCTACTTGCCTGAGTCAGACAATGGACACTGATGTAACTGGGATCAGAATCTGATTCTTGATATGTCTGAGCACACATTCTCCTTGGTGTGGTTTCTAGAAGTATATTCAGGAACACTGCACCCTAGTGACAAATCCAATTCTAGTCTCTTTGTGCTGCTCCAGCGGCTGCCCCAAAGGCCTGGCCCAAAACTTACTAACTCGGAGAGTTCTCCCATTGATTTCAATGGGATTTAGAGCAGGCTTCAGCTGAGCAATTGAGGACTCCCTGCTACCGTGTCCCCTTTCCCAGTTCCCCCAGCATAGGGGAGCCTACACATCAGGAGAGGGAGGCGACATAGCACTTCAGCAAACCCAGCCGGGGGGGAAGGCGTATTGAAGCTTGGGGAAATTTAGAGCAGCTTTAGAGATTAGAGGTGAAGACCAAAGATAACTTAACTGCCCCATGCCTTCTCATATCTTCAGCTACATAGAGCAGAGCTCTGGCCTGGCTCAGGACCTCGATCTAAGAACAGTTGCTCAGTTGAATACAGTTAGAAAAAATGAAGGTTAAGAGAAAATATGAATAAACCTTGTGTGCCAACATAACTGGTTGAAAGCACATCAGACAGCAAGATATTATGTTGATGATGGTCTATAGGGTCCCTCACCTCTAGGTCACTAGTTCAAGTTCTGCCCAGGTTAGTAGCTCTAAGTGACTGACAGTTGTTACCACCTAACTGTTCAATTCCAAGTAGACATCTACACTACAAAATTTCACTGCCACATACGCTGTTACTGGCAGTCTCAGAAAGAGGCTAAGCACTGAATGGACCCAGAGAATTATTCCCCTAATCTGAAATGAGGGGCAGCATTGGAAGCTTGCACTGCTGCTGTCAGGACTGTACCCATTTTTGTGGACAGAGGACTTCAGCATCCAGGACTGTCAAGCCAACACCTCCAATGAGAACACATGCAAACCAGACAAGCTGCAAGAACTAAGATGTATGTATGCTCCCATCTCAACAGAATTCCTATCAACTTTACTATTAGTTAGCTTACAGATTCACTGAGGGAAAATTATATCCCTAAGTATTTATTATGTCTTGGTAAATTTACTTACAAAACCTATTTCCTAGTGAAAATCTGTTATAACACTCTTGCTCCCAAATTTATTGTAGCTATTTATATTGTTGTTGTAAATCTTTCTAATGCCCGAAATGCTTGGCTCCCAAGAACGTTTTTGTAATGAGGGTGGGGCAGGCAAAACTTCTCCCTCCCTAATTCATTACTAAATTGTATTTGCAAGTTCAAATGCCAAGGCGATGAAATCATAATAGTATTTATTGGATTTTGTTTGATTATTTTGATAGTGTTGCAGAGAAGGTATCTATAAAATGGCATGAAAAGCAAAGCAACAGAATGGTTTTAGGGTTTTTCCTAAAATTATCTGCTTCACGCATCACTTTTACTGTACGGCTATCCTGAAAGATTTATGCTGTGTGTGTTGAGGGCCAGGTTTCAAACGTCTTCACAGAATTAAAAAATATATAACTTTAAAAAAATGTGTGTTGGACCTTTGTGCCTTTCAAAGAGGTCAAGTTCAAGACTTTATAAAAAGACTATTCCCAGAGAGACTGCATGGGAAAGCAGCAATGTTAATAGGCTTTCCCTTTACTTCCCCTTTGATTAAAAAACAAGGTTATGGGTGGTGAAAGCTGCAATAGTAGGAAGATCCTGATTGGACTAGCATACCTTAGCCTAGCAAAAAACAAACAAACAAAAAATCTTAGTTTCATAAGGAGTAAATCCAGCCTTTTTCTTCCCTGCTGTGAAGGACCTTGTTCAGCAGAACCAGTGAAGTTTGCTCTCCACAGGTGGAGGTGACAAATGCAGGAGTGACAGCCGGGTGAGGGAGGACATACATTGGGTGCACATTCACTTCTTTACTACACATTATGGAATATGTGGCCTAAAATGCATAATGCTACTTTCAATACAGTCTAAGCAGCAATTTCTTCTAAGTTACACCAGTATAAAATAGAACAAGTTCTATGGCCTGATTTTCATTCACTCAGGCCCCTTTACATCACTCTGGTCATGTAAAGTGGCCTTTGTATACATAAGAATAACAGCCATCAACTTCAGTAGAATTATCCCATATTTACATCAGCATGAATGAGAGCAGAATTTGGGTTCTGAGCTTCATCAGAAATATGTCTTGTGGATGTCTTCTGTGTATTTTTTTTTAAATTATATTCAAGAGAGGAATGTGTAAATTCAGATAAAACTATAATTTATGTCCCATGAGTCAGTTGCAGGTAACATAGGCCACATTTGGATTTAGAGCTGAGTAACTTTAGTTGTCCAAATGTTTAATGAAAATTGGCATTACTTGAAGATGTCTGAAGCCTCTTTCTGGCTTGCAAGCAAAAGGTTATTAAAGTAAGGCCATTCACTTGCCCTAGACTCTGCCCCCACCTCTCAGCATTGCTTTCCCAGTGGCATAACTAACTCATTGTCACAAGGATGTGAGACACTACATGGACATGCAAATGCCGATAAGTCATTAATTATATTTAAATTATTAAGACATTTATGCCTTGGGCCTACACAGAAGTTTGCCTACCAGTCCCTTGACACGTGGCTTCTTCTTGTGTCCTCTTTCTGAGAGACATTTCTCTGTGGTTAATGAATTATTGCAAGATATGTACGTACAAACCTGGAATCTTCTATGTAACATCAAGATCAAGATGCCAGGCCATTTGATCATGTCAAATTACATCTCCCCGGCTGCAACACCTTATTGGCCAGTGAAGATATTGAGGTGATCCTTGAGGCACAGTAAGGGCACACTGATCCCTGCAAAAACATCCTAACCATGCAGAAGGAAGTGTGCGGGGGGGGGGGGGGGCTCTCTTGCAGCAATAATGACACCCGAAGTTCTATCTTGTTCTCTTCCCTGGACTGGCCATCCAAAGAAGGAGGTGAAAGACTCTAACCATTGGCTAAGCCAAGCCTGAAGTCTACAACTGAGAGAGAAGAGACCAGACCCACTTGAAAAGCTTTAAGTCCATCCTATGATTGATAGAAATACTGGTAAAATATCAACTTAATTGTAAACTAAGAACAATTATATAACTTAAAGATTTAAAGTGAAGAAGGCATGAAGATCCTTCTCTAGAGTAATTTGAGGATGCTTAAATTGCTCCAACACCCATTTGTGCGTGTCTAACACTTTCCTAAAGTAGACACTAAATCCCTAAATCTATTATATAAAAAGTAAGGATGAGTGTCATCCTAAAGCTGAGCAAGACTGCCAGAAAGATGCAGCCATTGTGTTAAAGGGGTAAAATAGACGACAAACAAAAGGTGGGCAACTTCTGTGAACAGTGAAGTGTAATGGGAGAGAGTAGCTAAAGGAGAAAGTTACCACAAAGTTATTTTAAGATCAGTACTTCCTTAGAACCAAGACAAAGAATTAAACCTTAAACAGACCGTTAGCTAAATGGCTTAAATCAAACGGAAAGGCTTCTTCTTTTAACCTTTCTGAAAGACCTTAGAGAATTGTTTTTCTTAACTCATTCATTACCATTTGATTTAATTACTTATTGTAGTAATTGGTGACTAGATAAACTTAACTGTTGATTTTTGATTATATTTCAGTTATAACCTTGATTTTACTATTGCACTGTATTATTGTAAATTAGGTTAGGAAACCTATACATTAAATTAGCTAGTGACATTTTGCTTAAACTCGTATTTGTTCTGTAACTGCTTGCTTAATCTTTTAATAAAATGTATAAAAAAATAGACCAATGCAGTGTCTCTCTCAAAACTTCAACTAAGACAAAGTAACCTACATACAAGAGTGAAAAAAAAGTTAAATAATTAAAAATCATACCTGAGCCCAACCTATATTTTAATTACTTAAAACACCACCCCATTTTCCCTACACAATCAAGAAGCAAAGATTAGCAGATGCAATCAGAATGCATGTTGCAAGATTTCAGGGAAATCTCTGGACTATTAAGGGTTCAACCAGGATGAATCATTTGCATATGCAATCCAACTGGTTTATATTGTCTTAATCTGAGTATTGTCCTGTCTCATGCAATAAAATCTTTTAAGGCAATAAAGAACCACTTTTTTCATGTATGTAACAATATCACTCACACACACATGTGGTTTAGCAAAGAAATAAAATTACTGTTACAAAGTGTTGTGATATCTTTCTGCATAAAAAGAGAGGGATCTATAGATTTTCCATTATGATTTTAGTTCCATGCTCTGAGACCCTTGTACAATGGACCAAGTTTATAAATACCACCAGCAGATACTATCATTTTCCTACTATGTTAGTGATAAGATTGATTATATTGAAGATGGTAAGCCCTGGAGCACCTACAGGGGGGAACAAAAAAAGAGGGTGCTCAGCCACCAACCAATCACCTGTTTGGCGGGCCCCACCAATCAGCTTCTTCCCCTCTCCCCCAGAGCCTCCCACCTCCTCCGATCAGCTGTTTGGCAGCAGCTGCTGGGAGGGAGGGGGAGAGAAGAGGCAGAATGTGGGCAGGACGTGCTCAGAGGAGGGGCGGAGCAGGGTGGGAAAAGGTGGGGTGGGGGCAAACCCTTGGGGGAGGGGGAAGAGTGGGAGCAGGAAGAGGCAGAGTGGGGGGTGTGGAGCACCCCCAGAGAAAGCAGAAAAGGGTGCCTCTGGGCAGCCGAGTTTGCTAGTGGAGAGAGACAGGGAGGTACGGTTATATGTTGGTTTTTGTTTCCTTAACTTGCTGGTACTCTAGAAGGAAGAGCTCACCGTGGGAGGACAATGGCATGTCCGTAAAACCACTGCTAGCTCTTCCTCTGCCTGCACATGTGGACACCTCAGCCAGGTACGCATCCTAGTCATGGAGGATCTGCACTTGCTGAAAATGAGACCTGCATCTATCCCCACTGAGGAAAGCCAGGCAAGGGGGAACCACCAGGTGAGAGATCTGTGTTGATGGAGTGCCTCAGGAAACAGGTTAAGAGAGCTGCAGGAGGACATGATTCATCTGCAGAGAAGCTGGAGAATGAGCTGTGGGGGGTGTTGCAAACAGTTTGGAGGATAGAGCTAAAATTCCAAGTGATCTTGATAAATTTGAGAAATGGACTATAGACAACAAATGTTGAAATTCATCAAACACAAATGTAAGGTGCTACACTTAAGGAAGAAAAATAACATGCACCAATATAGAACAGGGGATAAATGCCTTGGCAGTAGCACTCCTGAGAAGGATCTGGGAGCTGTCTGGTGGATCACAACCTCAACACGAGTCAGCAATGGAATGCTGTTGCAGAAAAAGCAAATGTAATTTTAGGTTGCATTAACAGAGGAATAGCATGCAAGTCACAAGAGGTGATAGTACCACTCTATTTGGTGCTGGTTAGGCCTCAGCTGGAGTACTGTGTCCAATTTTGGTCACCAATGTATAGAAAGGATGTAGAATACTGGAAAGGCTCCAGAGGCAAGTGACAAAGATGATCAAAGAGATGGAATGCAAGCCATATGAGCAAAGGCTGAAAGAACTGGTTATGTTTAGTTTGGAAAAGATTAAGGGGGAGGGGACACAACAGTGGTCTTCAAATACTTGAATGGCTGCCATAAAGATAGAGCAAAGTTGTTCTCTTGCCATAGAAGGTAGGACAAGAGACAATGAGTTCAAAATACAGCAAAGCAGATTTATGTTAAATCTCAAGAAAAACTTCCTAACTGTAAAAACAGTAGGACAATGGAACAGACTGCCTAGGGATGTCTTTCACTGAAGGTTTTCAAAGGAGGCTGGATAGCCATCTGTCTTGGAAGGTTTAGACTCAATAAATCCTGCATCTTGACAGGGGGTTAGATTAGATGACTCTTGTGGTCCCTTCTAACCCTATGCTTCTATGACTTCGTCGACAGGACACTGCTCTGTTCCCTGAACTCCCTGGCAGCCAGGTCCATCTCCCTCCAAGGCTGGAGAGAGACTTACTTAGCTCCTGCCTAGCAGACCCTTTATAGGGCCAGCTACGGCCTGATTGGGGCATGGCCCCAGCTGTGGCTGCTTCCCCAATCAGCCTAGCCTATTGGCTCCCTGGGGCAGCCCTTTCCCAGGGCTATTTTAACCCCTTCAGGGCCGGAGCAGGCAACCACCCGGCTACAGAGACAACTTTTATTCCAGAAAGTGGAAGAAACCAGGGGGACAGTTATTTTAGACTTGATCCTGACCAACAGGGAGGAATTGGTACCGAATCCAAAGGTGGAAGGCAATTTGCGTGAAAGGGATCATGAAATGGTTCATGATTCTAAAAAAAGAAAGAAGTGAGAGCAGCAGAGTAAGGACAATGGACTTCAAAAAAGCAGGCCTTAAACTCAGAGAACAGGTATATAAAGTCCCACAAGGGAAAAAAAAATCTCAGGACAAAAGGAGTTCAGGAGCACCAGCAGTTTCTCAAGGAGACAATATTAAAGGCACAACTGCAAACTCTCCTGATGTGAAGGAAAGATAGGAAGAATAGTAGCAGGCCAATATGGCTTCATCAAGAGCTTTTTAATGACCTGAAAATAAAAAAGGAATCCTACAAAAAATTAGGAACATGAACAGATTGATAAGGAGGAGTACAAAAAACCAGCATAATCACATAGGAACAAAATCAGAAAGGCTAAGGCACAAAATCAGTTGCATTAGCAAGGAACATAAAAGGCAATAAGGAGACCTTCTTTAAATACATTAGGAGCAAGAGAAAGAAAAAGGAATATGTAGGTCCACTACTTAGCGGGGAAGGAGAGCTAACAACAGATGACATCAAGAAGGTTGAGGTGTTTAATGCCTATTTTGCTACAGTCTTCACTAAAAATGTTAATGATGACCAGATACTCAACACAATTAATATTAATAGCAAGTGGGAAGGAATGCAAGCCAAAACAAGGAAAGAACAGATTAAAGAATATTTAGATAAGTTAGACACATTCCAGTCAGCAGGACCTGATGAAATTCATTCTAGGGTATTGAAGAAGCTAGCTGAAGCAATCTTGAAATAATTAGTGATTATCTCTGAGAATTCCTGTAGGATGGGTGAAGTCCCAGAAGACTGGAGAAGGGAAAACATAGTAACTGTCTTTAAAAAGGAGAAAAAAGAGGTCCCAGAGAATTATAGACCAGTCAGCCTAACTTTTGATACCTGGAAAGATACAGGGACAAATTATTAAACAATCAATTTGTAAGCACAAATTGGAGGATAATAGGATTTTAAGGAATAACCAGCATGTATTTGTGAAGAACAAATCATGCCAAACCAACCTAACATCCTTCTTTGACAGGGTTACTGGCTTAGTGGATGGGAGCAAAGCAGTAGAAGTGATATATCTTGATTTTAGTAAGGATTTTAATATAGTGACATTCTCATAAGTGAACTAGGGAAATGTGGTCTTGATTAAATTACTATAAGGTGGGCGTACAACTGGCTGAAAGACTGTACTCAAACAGTAGCCAATGGTTTGCTGTAAATCTGGGAGGGCAAATCTGGTGAGCTCCTGTAGGAGTCAGTCCTGAGTTCAGTACTAGTCAATATTTTCATTAATGACTTTGATAATGAAGTGGAGAGAATGTTTATAAAATCTGCAGATGACACTAAGATGGAAGGGTTACAAACACTTTGGAGGACATGATTAGAATTCAAAATGACCTTGACAAATTGGAGAACTGGTCTGCATTCAACAAAATAAAATTTAATAAAGATAAGAGCAAAGGAGTTAATTTAGGAAGGAAAAATCCAATGCACAACTACAAAATGGGGAATTCTGGCTAGGTGGTAGTACTGCTCAAAAGGATCTGGGGGTTATAGTGGATCACAAATTGAATATAAATTAATTTGATACAGTTGCAAAACAGACGAATATCTTTCTGCACTGTATTAACAGGAATGTTGTTTGTAAGACATGGGAAATATTTGCCCCACTTTATTTAGCACTGATGAGGCCAGAACACTGTGTCCAGTTCTGGACTCCATACTTTAGGAAAGTTGTGGACAAGTTGTGGAGAGTCCAGAAGAAAGCAACAAAAATGATACACAGTTTAGAAAACCTGACCTATGAGAAAAGTTTAACATAAAACAAAACTGGGCATGTTTAGTCTTGAGAAAAGAAGACTGAGATCGGACCTGATAACAGTCTTCAAATACATTAAGGCAAGTTATAAAGAGGATAGTGATCAATTGTCCTCCATGTCCACTGAAGGTAAGACAGGAACAACTGTCTTAATCTGGAGCAAGGGAGATTTAGGTCAGAGATTAGGAAAAAACTTTCTAACTATAAGGATAGTTAAACTCTGGAATAAGCTTCCAAGGCAGGTTGTGGAATCCCCATTAGGTTTTTAAGAACACATTGGACAAACACCTCTCAGGGATGGTCTAGGTTTATTTGGTCCTGCTTCAGTACAGAGGACTGGACTTGATGACTTTTTGAGGTCCCTTCCAGGCCGCCATTTCTCTGATTATATGATTACCAGTGCAATGGTTTAATTACCTAGTTTTTAACATTTCTCCCATTGCCATATTCATATTTGCTACTTCATTTTTTATCAGATCCATTGGTGGTATTGGGTTAGTCTAGTCAGTGATTATGCTAACTTCTTTTGATAACCTCATACTTTGGAAAGCTAAAGGATATAAATATGTCAAGTCTAAAAACCATTCAACATCTGTTGGCTTTTGATACTATTGGCTGATAGTCCAAACTAAAGCTAAGGCATTCCGTGGGACTGTGGCTCATAGGGGTAGATAATGGAATGTGGAATATTTCACCAGTTCAAATAAGGCAAAAATCATTGGTGATTAATAGTTATTACCATCTGATGACTGTTCACAGGCAGACATGAAGTGAGTTGGTGGTCATAGTCCAATTACTACTGGACAAATATTCATATATAAATCCAGTACCACTTTTAGAAGCAACTGGGACTCTTGTTCAAGGTCTAGCCAAAGAAGCCAAGGGTTGAATGGGCATAGAGATTGAAAAGTCTAACCCCCTAGAGTTGGTTCTTCTATAGTAGGATTTAAGGTCTGTACAGGAAAGCTTGCCCTGCTGTTTTCTGTGCAGTACCTTTCACGGGGATAAATTGAAGACACCTGTCTTCTGTGATAGCAATCTGACTTTGAAAAAACCCTAGACTTAAAAGAAAATAAATATTTTTAAAAGAATGAAACTCTGTAGAAGATTTTAATTATTTTAGAAATGTATCTGACTCTCTGTGTTGTATTGTGAAAGCCCTACATGCCACTGCAGAACAGTACAAAGCAAATATATGTGTTGAGGAGCTGGGACTGCTGAATTCTGGTTCAGAAGTATGAAATAAACCTAGCTGTTTAGATCTACAGAACCAGTGAGTATCTGATCAAACTAAAAAATAAATTTGTAGATTTCAGGTTTCAGTTACATCATGGTTCACTGTATATGGTTTGCTTCTAATTATCTGATGACTTTGATGCAACTATTACAACAGCCAATCTCTTTCTAGAGAACTAATTCAACAACCTAGAATATGCAGAAATACTGACAACTGTGTTTACCTCACCAGAGGTGAGATTATATTAAAAATAAGTTCATAGCCAGTCAGCTTGTTTCTACTGAACTTCCAATGACTTTACACATACAGTAACAATGGCCAAAGCCGTGAACCACATGGCTGGAGAAACAATTATTGAACACTGTTTTTCTTAACTTTACCCTTCTAAAGCCTCATCATTACGTAGTTTAACACATGCCATGATCATTGCAAATGCACCTAAAAATATATTTTAATTTTTTGTAATAGTATTTTCCTGAGTAAGAGAATTTACTGCAACAAACAAATATTGCTTAACCTTACTTTTTTAAAGCAAATGAAACCCAATGTTGTAATTGTACCATTTTTAATGAATATAAAAGTCTGAATGGTACTGACACTGAAACGCGCAGATGAAGCCTCTGATTACTATAATCATGGCAGTGATTGTAAGACAGAAACTTGAGTTTTAAGTAAGCATTGCAAGAAATGCAATGGAACTTTGTACTCTTGTGCTACAATATTTCTCATCAGAAAAGATTATAGTCTGTGAAGTAGAACAAAGAGCCCAAAAGTTTACATAGATCGCCATTGCTTTAAAACTCATTACATTAAAAAATCTTAAAATCCTGAGAAATCTGAGCTTCAGATCTTCCCAGTTTGTCGGCAAATGAGGGATGTCACAGCTGCCATGAACAAGGCTTAGAAAGAGTCTGTTCTAAACCCTTATTTTCATTCCCTTTGTTTAGGGTAGTTGTCTTTAGAGAAACCAGAAAATCCAGAGTTCAGATTTCCCAGAATCATATGGAGTTGTTTGATTAAGCTACAGGTGCTAATTACGGACAAAATCTGTATTCCAATTCATAGCTGGGATAATCATCTAGTTTGCTGGTGAGAGTCCATGGGATTTAAAATGTTCCCTACTGCAGTATGCAAAGCAGTAGGGGAATGGCTACGCTAACCTCCTCTCCAACCCTGTCACTTGGGGTTGGGGATGGAAGTAAGATGAGTCCATAATAAACCAGCCCTACCCTTCCCCCAACTTGCTCTTTCTCTCACTGATATGGTGTAGAGAGCTGCTGCAAAGCACTGTAGTCACCCTCCACAGGATCTATGTATTCTTCAGTTCCTGCCCCTGTGCAGCAGAACTGACCAGATGCACTGTGTACAGGACAAATCTGTACCCATAGAGTGGGGTAGCTACATTTTAAAAGAACTGCTGTGTTTGGAATCTTACAAATTTTAAATTTCAGTAAAACCTTATCAACTTTGCAGTTATAGACTTATATATATCTATATAAGATATCTATATCTTTAACTTTATTTTTTATTGAATCAGAATTCTAGGCATGCTATCCACCTGAACCTAAATCAAGACGAGGGTCTTGCCTTGCTAGCTCATCACAATATAAAATGTCAGCAAATCAAGAATTTTCATTTTAAACATTTCACAGTTTGACCCATTCTCTGGTGCTGTTCTTGGGATACCCCAAATAAAATTAAACAATTGATGGCATAACACATATAGTCAAAATCAAGTCAATTGTTTTGATTTTCATAAATGAAAGAAACACAAAAATCACAGGGCATACTTGGGCAGTATACACTACTGCCTTTTGACTCTGAAGCGTTTTATAAAGTCACACTTAATTTTGTAAAGAACAGTTTAAATATTTATTTAAAAAATTGTCATTTTATTTATTTTTAGCAGGAAAACATGGGAGGTTCTTTGAAGAACCAATAAATAAAAAGCCTACAGGGAAGTCCCATTAGTTAAAAATCTCAAGTTGTTCCAGCAGTTCAAATTGTAATAAAATAAATAAATAAATGCACACGACACCCAAACAGTTACATTGGCCAGGTAAAATATGTTTATTCTTAACCAAGAGCACACAACTTCTCTCTCTCTCTCTCTCACACACACACACACACAAAAACACACACACACCCTACATTTTATGGGAAATCTGGAGTGATACTTCCTCACCCTTAAGTGATACCTACTGCATTAATGATCAGTTCAGAGAATTCAGGACTCATGGAGCCCAACTCTTGACACAGAAAGAAACCAGTTGGAAGGGTGGGTAGATGTCTCAAAAATGGCTTTGGAGAGCTTCATGTGAATGATATTGTTAAATTTCAGAAACTCTATAGAAAAACAGAGAACTGTTACTAGCAAGTATTAAATAAACTAATATGTAATTGTTATATGAATAAACAAATGTTGACTTTCAAGATTTATTGACAGATGTAAATATTGACTGAGGCATCTTTGTATTAATCAATCTCTCTCCCCTCATTTCATTAATTTAGGAATGTACCCATCATGTAGTCTTTGCATGCTGAACATTTAAAATGTATATACATAATTTGATTAATGTCAATATTGAAAGACTCATTTAATATTAATCATTACACTACACATGCCATACCATAATTATATGCTGTCAAGGTTCCTTCCCCACTCTGAACTCTAGGGTACAGATGTGGAGACCTGCATGAAAGACCCCCTAAGCTTATTTTTACCAGCTTAGGTTAAAACTTCCCCAAGGTACAAACTGTTTTACCTTTTGTCCTTGGACCTTATGTTGGACCTTATGCTGCCACCACCAAAGTGTCTAACAAAAATAACAGGGGAAGTGCCCACTTGGAAACGTCTTCTCCCCCCCACCAAAAAAAATCCCCCCGAGGACTACACCCCCTTTCCTGGGGAAGGCTTGATAAAAATCTTCACCAATTTCCATAGATGAACACAGACCCAAACCCTTGGATCTTAAGAACAATGAAAAAGCAATCAGATTCTTAAAAGAGAATTTTAATTAAAGAAAAAGTAAAAGAAAAACCTCTGTAAAATCAGGATGGTAAATACCTTACAGAGTAGTCAGATTCAAAACATAGAGAATCCCTCTAGGCAAAAGTTACAAAGTTACAAAAAGACACAAAAACAGGAATATACATTCCATTCAGCACAACTTATTTTATCAGCCATTTAAACAAGACTGAATCTAATGCATATCTAACTAGATTGCTTACTAACTCTTTACAGGAATACTGACCTGCATTCCTGCTCTGGTCCCGGCAAAAGCATCACACAGACAGGACCCTTTGTCCCCCTCCCCAGCTTTGAAAGTATCTTGTCTCCTCATTGGTCATTTTGGTCAGGTGCCAGCAAGGTTGTCTTAGCTTCCAACCCTTTACAGTTGAAAGGGTTTTTCCTCTGGCCAGGAGGGATTTAAAGATGTTTACCCTTCCCTTTATATTTATGAAACGCCCCCCAAATCACAGATAGGGTGAAACGCTGGCTGGGATTTCTTCCTGGAGCTCTAGGAGAAAACAGAGTTAATAAGACACATGCACCTCTAAATATACTACCAAGTATATAAAGACTAACAATATTTTTCACATCTCAAGGATGATTTTAACCAGTTGATTCTGGGAAACTTTCATGGGAGAATGCACCAGCCACTTTGTTAGAAGCTTCTGAGATGTGTTGGATGTCAAAATCAAAGTCTTGGAGAGCTAAACTCCACCGAATAAGTTTTTTGTTATTTCCCGTGGCGGTATGAAGCCATGGTAGCCCAGCATGGTCGGTTTGCAGGTGGAAACGCCGTCCCCAAACATATGGGCGTAGCTTTTCCAGAGCGTAGACAATGGCCTAACATTCTTTTTCATTGACTGACCAGTTGCTTTCCCTCTCAGACAGCTTCTTGCTAAGAAACACTACAGGTTGGAATTCTTGATCTGGTCCTTCCTGCATTAAAACTGCTCCCACACCATGCTCGGACACATCTATGGTTACTAGGAACGGTCTGTCAAAGTCTGAGGCCCTTAGCACAGGGTCAGACATGAGTGTCGCTTTAAACTGGTTAAAGGCCTTCTGACACTCTTCGGTCCACTGAACTGCGTTTGACTGTTTCTTTTTGGTTAGGTCTGTCAGTGGGGTGGCGATTTGGCTGTATTGCGGTACAAATTGCCTGTAATATTCGGCCAAGCCTAAGAAGGATTGGACCCGTTTCTTTGACTTTGGGACAGGCCGCTTTTGGATAGCATCCACTTTGGCCTGTAGGGGGTTGATAGTTCCTTGACCCACCTGGTTTCCAAGGTAAGTCACTCTGTTGAGGCCTATTTGACACTTCTTAGCCTTAACAGTTAGTCCTGCCTCCCTTATCGCTCGAAGACTTTTTGTAGATGTTTCAGGTGTTCTGCCCAGGAATCCAAAAATATGGCCACATTGTCAAGGTAGGCGACTGCATATTCTCCCAATCCCACTAGGAGACCATCTACAAGTCTTTGGAAGGTGGCGGGTGCATTCCGCAGCCCGAAAGGGAGTACATTAAATTCATACAGCCCGACATATGTGGTGAAGGCTGACCTTTCCTTGGCGGATTCATCTAGCAGTATCTGCCAGTACCCCTTGGTTAAGTCTAAGGTAGAGATGAACTTGGCCCGTCCCAGTTTATCTAATAGTTCATCTGTGCGTGGGTAGTTGGATAGTTGTCTGGGCGAGTTACAGCATTTAGCTTACAGTAGTCCATGCAAAAACGTATCTCCCCATCTGGTTTGGGAACTATAACCACTGGAGATGCCCGTGCACTGCCAGAGGGGCGGATTACTCCCATCTGTAGCATATCCTGGATCTCCTGTTCTTTAGCAGTTTTAGCTTGAGGAGACACCCAGTAAGATTGGACTTTAATTGGGTGAGCATTACCTGTGTCAATGGAGTGGTATGCCCGTTCAGTCAATCCTGGGGTGGTTGAGAACGTCGATGCGTAGCTAGTGCACAACTCCTTGATCTGCTGTCGCTGCATATGTCCAAGAGTCATGGACAGGTTCATCTCTTCCACGCCACCGACACTTTTCCCTTCGTAGTAGACACCTTCAGGCCACTCAGCGTCATCTTCTCCCTGGGCTGTAAACTGACAAACCTATAATTCTCTAGAATAAAAGGGCTTTAGAGAATTAATATAGTATATCTTAGGCTTTTGGTTGGAGGTGGGGAATGCTATATGATAATTAACAGCTCCCAGGCGCTCTTGGACCGTGAATGGCCCTTCCCACGACGTTCCATTTTATGGGCCTGGAGCGCCTTTAAGACCATGACCTGGTCCCCTACTTTGAAGGAACGCTCTCTGGCATGTTTATCATTTTTTTCTCTTTGAGCATCCTGAAAGTTTTCTTTAGCAAGGGCTAAAGAGGTTCAGAGGGTGTTTTGTAGGTTGGTTACAAAGTCCAGAATGTTAGTTCCTCGAGAAGGTGTAAACCCCTTCCATTACTGCTTCACCAACTGTAATGGCCCCTTAACCTCGCGGCCATATACAAGTTCAAATGATGAAAACCCTCAACTGGGATGTGGTACAGCTCTGTAGGCAAAGAGCAACTGCTGCAACACTAGGTCCCAATCATTGGAGTACTCATTTACGAATTTACGTATCATGGCCCCCAAAGTCCCATTAAATTTCTCCACCAGGCCATTTGTTTGATGATGGTAAGGGGTGGCAACCAAGTGATTCACCCCATGAGTTTCCCAAAGGCTTTCCATAGTTCCTACCAGGAAATTAGTTCCTGCATCTGTGAGGATGTGAGAGGGCCAACCTACCCTGGCAAAAATGTCTGCTACTGCCCCTCACACACTTTTAGCCCTGGTTTTGCTTTGCGCTACTGCTTCTGGCCATCGGGTGGCAAAATCCATGAAAGCCAGTATGTACTGCTTTCCTCTGGGTGTCTTTTTCAGAAAAGGACCCAGAATATCCATAGCTACTCACTGAAATGGAACTTCAATGATGGGGAGTGGCTGGAGAGGGGCTTTGACCTGGTCTGGGGGTTTTCCCACTCTTTGGCATACCTCACAAGACCGGACATAGGTAGAAACATCCTTGCCCGTTCCCTTCCAGTGGCATGACCTCCCCAAATCGTCTTTTGGTCCTGTTCACCCCAGCATGGCCACTAGGATGATCATGGGCCAAGCTCAAGAGCTTTACCCGGTACTTAGTTGGAACTACCAACTGTCTCTGAGGATGCCAGTCTTCCTGGTGTCCACCAGAAACAGTTTCCTTGTAGAAAGAGGACTTTTATACTACAAACCTGGACCGATTAGAGAGCTGAGAGGGGGTGGGTTGCTCCAGGCCACCATCCAAGCTCTCTGAAGGCTTTCACCTGCTTCTTGTTTGACCTGGAACTATTCCCTTGATGCTGGAGACACCAGTTCCTCACTGGATTGTGGACCTGGGCTTGGTCCCTCTGGAAGCGATGCAGGTGATGGGGCTGTTTCCGTTGATGGTGAACCACTCTCTGCTGGTGCATTATGTTGGGGTTCAGGCTCCGGCTGAGCCTCTTGTGTAGGGTTATCGGCTGCTGCCGGTTCCAGTTCTGTGGGGACCTCTGGTGTTGGGGTTGCAAGTACTGGATTCAGTGCTGGCAATGGGTCCAGTGCTGGTTGTTCCACTGGTTCTGGTTCTGGGACTGGATCCACTACTGCTGTTACAGATGTTGGCATGGGGTCCAGGTCCATCACCTCTGACCGGGTCCTGGTAGAAGTTTCGGGAACAGAGCTAGGCGTGACGGCTTGCTTAGCCTGGCTCCGGGTGACCATTCCCACCCTCTTGGCTAGCTTCACATGATTGGCCAAGTCTTCCCCCAACAGCATGGGGATGGGATAATCATCATAGACTGCAAAAGTCCACGTTCCTGACCAGCCCTTGTACTGGACAGGCAACTTGGCTGTAGGCAAATTGGAAGAGTTGAATTGTCACTTGGATCTCTGGGTCG
Source organism: Dermochelys coriacea (assembly GCF_009764565.3). NCBI lineage: Eukaryota > Metazoa > Chordata > Testudines > Dermochelyidae > Dermochelys > Dermochelys coriacea. The sequence goes on from NC_050069.1 coordinate 203,797,649, forward strand.
ATTAAATTGGGGTCCACTAAGTAAGCATGGATAGCCGACACTTGCGCTCCAGTGTTCCTCCACGTGGTGACCTTCTTCCCGCCCACTCTCACAGTTTCCCTCCGCTCCGAATCCAATGCATATCTAACTAGATTGCTTACTAACTCTTTACAGAAGTTCTGACCTATATTCCTGCTCTGGTCCTGGCAAAAGCATCACACAGACAGACAGGACCCTTTGTTCCCCCCCCTTCCAGCTTTGAAAGTATCTTGTCTCCTCATTGGTCATTTTGGTCAGGTGCCAGCAAGGTTACCTTACCTTAGCTTCTTAACCCTTTACAGGTGAAAGGATTTTTCCTCTGGCCAGGAGGAATTTAATCATGTTTACCCTTCCCTTTATATTTATGACATATGCCTAGCTCATGTTATGGGTCAATAAACTCAAGATGTGGTAGACTGGGAAGCAAGTTATGGAGTTAAGGGCCCCCACACTAAAAATGCCGATAATTAATGTATGCCATTATATGAAAAATGGTGTTAAATCCCCTATTATCACTTCACAATCTTGATGAGTAAAATGTTTATTTTGACATTGTGATTAATTTCTTCCCACTGCCTGACTGAAAATCTACAAAAAAGGTCTTGCAGACTACATTTTCTAGGCTCAGATATGTTTGCTTTAAACCTTCTAATGGGGAATGTACATCTTGCACCAGTTTCTTCTCTCTTCTAAAGCTCTATCTAGCAGAGTCCAGGAACAAAGGAAAGTAAATCTTTGTTGATGAAATTTCTGTTTACAGCTCAAGCTGTCTGTTTTTATTCTCCTCAATAAAGTGTCTTGTATTTCTGTATGCAGAGGTTTTATACTTTAAAAAAAAACCCTAAATAATGTAGGTTTGCATCCTTTTATTAACCACCATTTTTCTAATTTCATATGAATATTTTAGCTGCCATAATACAGTTAAAATAATGCCATCAATCAGTGATTTATGAGTCAATCGGAGGCAGTATGGTCCCCGGGGCAGTTGAGTCTTGGGTTTTAGGTACCAGTGATTAGGTGTGTGACCTCAAGTAACCCCTAATGAGGATTCTCTAGTCAACTCCCAGCACTGTTACAGTGTTTAAGATGTCACCACTTATTGGGTGGAGAGCCATTCATGTGCTCAGGACTTGGCATGTAAGTGAGAGAGAAGCTGATTTTCCAGTATTTCTTCTCCTCTTCCAAACACAGTTATGAAATTCTAGTGACACACCTTGTGCCTTCTAGTTACATATTCAGACTAGCATTATCTGTATGAGTTAAGCATCAGTTGAGAAATATATAAATATTTCAACAAAAAGTGGAAACGTGATTTATTTAATTTGTTTTAGTAGAATCATGTGATTTATTTAATTTACATAAATGTAAAACCTGTATTTATTCTACGTGACGTAAGTTTGTAAAGGGAACCCAGTCATTTGGTTTCTCCTCTACTGATTTAATCTGGCAGCCTATCTTAACAAAAGCAGCTAAGATAGATCAGACACCAAGAGGAGAGAGGGAAGGAAGATTACACAAACACATCAGCACAACTTCTTAACCCATAGCCTTCACAAAAGATTCAAACTGATAGACTGGGGAGGCAGTCAGGAAAAATGAACAGGAGTTCAAAGCTCTTTGTTTATGCATCTGCAGAAAGTGGATCTATCCTCTTTTTGATACAGCAGAAGAGTTAGGAGGCAGTCTATATGATGTGACTGTCTTTCTAAGAGAATCAAAAGCATCTTCTGTAGTGGAGATGTTGACCAGAAGAAGGTTATTGTTTAGGGCTGTTGAATGGACAAAGCTGATGTAGAGAATCAAGGAAAGGAAATGTGGTTTTCTCAGAAAAGAATGATTAGTGGAAACTCAGTCCATTTGGAAGAAGGATAATTGACCTTCTTACTGGAAAATGTTAGAGATCTCACTGAATGTCTTCCAGAAAGACAGGTTTCAGAGTAGCAGCCATGTTAGTCTGTATCCGCAAAAAGAACAGGAGTACTTGTGGCACCTTAGAGACTAACAAATTTATTTGAGCATATGCTTTCATGGGCTACAGCTCGCTTCATGGGATGCATACAGTGGAAATACAGTAGGACGAATTTATATACACAGAGAACATGAAACAATGGGTGTTACCATGCACACTATAACGAGAGTGATCAGTTAAGGTGAGCTATTACCAGCAGGAGAGGAAAAAAACCTTTTGTAGCGATAATCAAGATGGGCCATTTCCAGTGGTTGACAAGAACGTGTGAGGAACAATAGGGAGAAAAAATAAACATGGAGAAATAGTTTTACTTTGTGTAATGACACATTCACTCCCAGTCTTTATTCAAGCCTAAGTTAATTGTATCCAGTTTGCAAATTAATTCCAATTCAGCAGTCTCTCGTTGGCGTCTGGTTTTGCAGTTTTTTTGTTGTAATATTGCGACTTTTAGGTCTGTAATCGAGTGACCAGAGAGATTGAAGTGTTCTCTGATTGGTTTTTGAATGTTATAGTTCTTGACATCTGATTTGTGTCCATTTATTCTTTTACGTATAGACTGTCCGGTTTGGCCAATGTACATGGCAGAGAGGCATTGCTGGCACATGATGGCATATATCACATTGGTAGATGTGCAGGTGAACGAGCCTCTGATAGTGTGGCTGATGCGATTAGGCCCTATGATGGTGTCCCCTGAATAGATATATGGACACAGTTGGCAACAGGCTTTGTTGCAAGGATAGGTTATAGATCCTTGACGATGCGCTGGAGAGGTTTTAGTTGAGGCCTGAAGGTGACTGCTAGTGGCATTCTGTCACTTTCTTTGTTGGGCCTGTCCTGTAGTAAGTGACTACTGGGTACTCCACAGCCTATCCTGAAGGACAACCCATCACTCTCACAGATCTTGGGAGACCTTGCTTTCAGACAGCCCCCCAACCTGAAGCAAATACTCACGAGCAACCACAAACCACACAACAAACACACTAATCCAGGAACCTATCCTTGCAACAAAGCCCCTTGCCAACTGTGTCCTACTATATTTTCCACTGCATGCATCACATGAAGTGGGCTGTAGTCCACGAAAGCTTATGCTCAAATAAATTTGTTAGTCTCTAAGGTGCCACAAGTACTCCTGTTCTTTTTCCAGAAAGACATAATTCCAGCTGAGGTTAGTGTCCATCATCCCCACTTCAGAAGATAACAGGTCCAGTGTGATCACTCCAGGAGATTGCAGTATAGTAAGAAGACAACAGTGAAAGCTGTAATCTCATTCAGGAGGAGTCCCTGAATTCCCTTCTACTGATGTTCTAATAGGAAGAAAGAATGAAGAAATTCTAATATTTATTAGATCAGATAGACCTGTCAAAGAAGGTTATGCTAAAATAGATAATGGTCCTTTGAATTGTACCAGTAGGGTCAATTCCAGGAGTGGTTATGGTCTTACCACTTCATTAAGCTACCAAAACAGCTATGGGGGAGCCTTGGTATTGAATAATATTTTTGCATTATTTCAGCAGCCCTAAAACATGTCCAAAACAACAAGAGCAGCCATTTATTTTTAGATGCCAGAGAAAAAGCTCAAATATGTTATTTTCAGTTTTTGGTTTGCCGAGTTTAGATCATCACAGTGAAAACAAGGAATCAAAAAGTTTTAGATTTCTTGAGCAAGTATTTCACGCTATGGTCTTACTCACATGCTAGGAGCTGGGAAAAGAACCATATTTGTATTAGGCCCAAATTGCTTGGGAATGATTCAAAGAATTAATCAAATTCAGGATCAGCTTGTACATTACTGAAAGGTTTTGTCATTGAGAGATATTTGCTTAGCAATACTGTAGGGCAGCACTTGGACCCGAGTTACACTTCGTTGAACAGCTGTATTGCTGGGCACAATTTGGCCGCCTTTATCATCCAGCATGTATCTCGAGTATATTTAGAAATTAGTGAAATATTTCTTCTGCTTTTGATTGTCTCATTTCAGTTTCCTGACAGTGAAAAAATATTTTACTGCTCCCAAAGTCTACGTGGATGCTTATGACCAGATACTACTGTCAGATCAACACTAGTTTTATTTATATGGTCCTTTAAGCACCTAACAACAGCCTCTTCACTGAGGACCTGGTGGTTTCTCTTACACAAAAAGTCATCTCTGGATTAGTGTGTCCTCCAGATTTGTCATATCAGCACCCAAGAATGGGCGTGGTTTGACCAAAAATGGGTGCAGTTGGCAAAAACAGTGCTTTGCATTACACTGTCTGACACATTAAGATCTAGACAGCAGTATTTTTTGTTAAGTTAATGCCAACATTAGCTTGAATAATTTATATCCACAATTCCCTTCAGATGGATGGTCAATAGGAAGCTCTCTGAATATATATATTTTTACACATCTTTCAAACCTATATGAAAAAATCTAACACTCAGGGGTATCATATGGATTTGTGACACTCCCTGGAAGACTCTGAATCCATAAACTAATGAATGGATTACTATATGATTCATATGCCATTTTAATCCGTGACAGAGAATCTTATTTCAATACCATTCATGTTACTTAAAACAGAACTGCTCCCATTTCCCTCAAATCATCACTCTGACATTTCAAAAGATAAAAGGTAGCTCTCAACATTAATAAACTGAAAAATATATATATGAACACACATTTGCAGTGTCTTTTGAAACTCCAGATTTCAGGGATGAGCAAAATGAGTAGAACTTTCTGTTCGTTCTTGTATCGTAAGGGCAAGCAAACACAAGAATGGACACTGCTTATACATACTGTGAGAGGAAATTTCAGTTCGTCCGTGAAAAGAAAGTTATATTGTACACCTGCTTTTCAGGCATGCCATTTGTGCTCTGTCATACTGTAAGATAGCAGTGTGATGGCACAGTCTCGACAACACGGCACAGCCAAAAAGCATGTGATATGTTCTTGTTTCATTGACGTGAATGAAAGCTCTGTGAAACTCACTGCATAATGTTACAAAGCATAACATTCAAGTACGTTATAGTGGTAACTTGTATGTTTTTCAGTGTTCTGAAACATCCTAATCATTTGATGTTGAAAATATTGAAAGAGCACTAACCTATTGTATAGTTAAAGTCAGTACATGCCTCTTATGGCCTACAGGTTAGCAACATCATGCTAGTCATAATATTGTACTGCAATCAACAGCCATTATATTGTTGAAAATAATCCAACATGGAGTAATCTTTCATTGCATTTCAACCCTTTCTTTCAGAACTAAATCAAATGTACTTCGGGTTTTGTTTTTCCCATTTAGGTTCTCTCTTTTTGGGTAACAGGATCACTAGGGAACCTTTTCTGTATTTTGAACCCATGTTGAATAACCCCCCTCAAAAATATACAGTCTCACACAAAGGGCAGCCTGTTTGTTAACCACTGACTATGAGCTTCTGAAGTACTAATCTGCAAGCCCTTTTCACATCCACACATGACCAAACTGAACTTCGAGATCCATGTTCACCAAAGTGGAGGCTTTGGCAGCAATTCTGTTCCCTTTATAGCCCCATTTCTGTAGTTTTGTCGTCAAGCATTTTCTTGTTTCCACAGATAATTATCTTGTTACGGAATTTGGGGCCTGTTGCAAAAAATCAGATATCACGATATTTATTGAAAAGCTAGGTAATTATCATGTGTGGAATAAAATCCTTTTGTTTTTATGCAAATACCTCTATTTCTAAAACAACAAAAAAGATTATATACATATAATTCTAGAATTCTCTCTTAGAGCAATGTTTTCCATGAGGCATTTTTGGGTCTTTAGGAGGCAGTGTTGTCTAAATACAGGATTAGGAACCACTAACTCCTGTCTCTACATCTGATTCAATTTGTGGCCTCAGGCAAATCGCTTAATCTTTATTTTTCTTTTTAATTTTCCTACCTGTAAATTGGGGATAATATCACTTACTGAAATACTTCACTGGGGAGTCGAGGATTAATTATTTATCATTACTTTGAAGAAGTGAAATACTGTATTATTATTAATAACCACTGACCACTGAGTCAAAAGTGGTTGATGTATGCAAAGAGGATATTTATTTGACAAAAGGAAATGTGCCACACACTGAATATGAGGAGCTCATCCAGTAGGCAGCTCCAAGAAGTGTTTGAATGGGCATGTGTGAAGTGCTCTTTGCTTTGATGCTCATTAGATTTCCCTGTAATTCCTAAAGATCAGAAAATCAACTGCCACTCCAAGAAATTGTTAACAGGTCAAAAACTGTTCGGGTAGCATAGTCACAGGTGGAGAAGTTTGAATTTTTCTAACAAAACTAGATATTATTCTCAGATGGGAAGGCCAGAACTGGTCAGAGACTTCAGCATTTGATACTCTTGGGAAAGGGAAGGACATTACTTCAAGGTTGAGATAGTAGGGCAAATTCATCCCAGTTGCAACTCCACTGAAGTCAAATGAAGTTATGCCAGGGATGAATTTGCCCCGCTATGTCTTGTATGAATGTGAGTGTCTGGTAGTAACTACCTAAAAGAGTTCTCTCTGCTGGCAAGATCAGTGTTATTAATTATTATATTATTACTATAATGTAACCTTTGGGCTTCATGGATTCCCTGTGGATTAATGATTATTCAAAAATGGTGTTACAAAGTGGCAGTTTTATGCCAATAAATACAATAGTATAGCACTGGCTTATTAAAGAAAGGTGTATCAGCTTAACAATGTCAAGAGCTCTTATTACAAAAACATATAAAGTTGTCTAGAGGAGTTTTGTTTATTTGTTCCAGGAGCTGAGAGATCAAATCTGCCACAGACTGAAAATACAGATTGTGACTGGATTGGCATTCAGAATCCCCAGTGTTCTCTCTTCACAAGCTCCTAGAGGAAAAGAAACAATCTGAGCTTTCAGGAAAAAATGAATTCATTGCCAGATTCACTTTCCAGGAACTTTACTTTCAAACTCTGCATCAGCTAAGGAAGGATTGGAGATCTAAAAAGTCTCTCCAAGCGGCAGTAACACTAATGAAGAAAAATCAGAAATATAATGATTTAAAGGCACTTTGTGCGACATAAAACATCGTATGAAAGGACCACACAATTAAGGGCAGCGTCTAAAAAAACACACACTGAGTAACTCCAACACGGCTAGTTGCAAACTGACAGCGTGCAGTTCACGGCATGAGCCTGACAAGTGGAATGCTTGCAAAAAACCAAACAAAAAAATCCAACACATCCCTGCGCCCCCTTATCTAAAGCAAATACGGGCTGCCTGCTGTCATGCTCAATACAGATCTCAGAGCCACTTCCCCATGCACACTCTTTGCATTAACTTCATCTGCGCCAGCTTGTTCTCTCCCCACCCCAAGGTCTCAGCGGCCCATCTGGAAAGAGAGAGGGAGCCCTGTGCCTTTAACTCTTCTCCGGCCCCGCTCGACGATCTGACCCTTAAAATATTGATCACCTTTGTTAGATCCCTTTCGGAAACTGGCCTGCTCGCTCATCCTTTCACTCGCTTGAAGCGGGCAGCAGCTGACAGCCAAGCATGTGGGGTATAAATATTGAAAGAAACGAGCCGGAGGGAGGGAGAAAGTGGAGGTGGGAGGGAGGAAAGAGCGGGGGAGGTTCAAGAGTTGCGTGCGGGGGAGGGGGGGGGGTTATCAGCCCGGTGCTCCTGCGAGGGGCGCTGCTCTCCGGGAGGGGAGGGGAGGAAAGATAATAGCATTAAAAACCACCACCAGCAGCAGCAGCCCAACAACAACAGTGATTAGCTCCTACCCATCGCACCAGGGCTGGGAGGGGATTGTGTGTCTCTCACCTGACTTCCTCCTCCACCGCGAGCCGGGGGGGGGGGGGTGACACGAGACACGCGCGCACACAAACCACTCTCACCAACAGCCCCAAAAACAAGGGCAAGCAGAAGGGGGGGGGGGAGAGCGAGCGCCAGACGCACACCCGGCTCCCGCGGCGGCGGCGGCGGCGGCTCCCGCTCTACGCCGGCGCTCAGCCTCCCCCCTCCCCAGCCCCGCTCTGCTGCTGCTGCTGCTGCTGCTGCCGCCGCGCACCCGGGGAAAGCAGCAGCTGCCGCGGCGGCGGCGGCGGCTCGGCTCCGGCACAGGCGCGCAGCAGCGTCCGCCAGGGGGAGAGAGGCGGCGAGACACGGCGCACGGGTGCAGCCGAGCCACCCCCGGCCGAGGCTCGCCCGCTGAAGCCGGCGCCCGGCGTCCTTCCCCGCCCAAGGGCTCCGCCACAGAGAGGGAGCCGGGCACACGCTGGCCCCGCGTTGGTACCTTGCTGCCCTGCCGTCCGCCCGGGCTCCTCCTGCGCAGCCTGCTTCCCCCCCCCCCCTCCGCCTCCTCCGCGTCTCCTTCCTCCAGGCGCCCGCTCCCGATGGGTGAACAGACAACTTGAACTTCAGCGCGATTAACTTCGCCGCCGCCGCCGCCGCCTGGGAAGCTGAAGGTGTCGCCCGCTGCGCTCTCGTGAGTGAGTCGGTCTCTTTTTCCTCCCCCCCCCCCCCGCAGTCTCTAGCGCGCCCCGGTTCTTGTATCAATAATCACAGCGTGGGGTTGGAAAAGGGGAGGCCAGGAGCGCGCCGAGCAGCGCCGGCGCTCCACGCACCTGCCGCCTTGGCAGGGCTGCCTGCCATGGACCCGGGGGGGGGTTGTCCCGCCTGGGCTCCGGCTGCTGCTGCTGCTGAACCCCTGCCGAGGGGCAGAGCCGGAGCCGCTGGCCCCTGCGGCAGCCACTTGAAAAAGGCAAGTTCCCGGAAAGTTTGGGAAACTTCTCCCCCTCCCCGGCGTGCTCAGCACGGGAGGGTGCCGGTGTAACACCGGCCAGCCGCCTTGGCGACAGGTTGCCTGGATTGGGAGCGCTGGACAAGATGCGTTTGTTAAACGTGTTTGGGCTGGAGGGGAGGAGGGGGGGGGGGGGGGTACTTGGCCGACGTGTTTAACCCGAAACGCAAAGTTGCTGAGGCTCGTCTTGCGAGGCTGCATGGGGTGGGGGGAAGAGAAACGCGAAGGAGATCAACTTTGGCAGTGATCTCGGAGAGGGAAACGTTTCTCGCAGCACGCCCCGTGGCAGCTGGCGTGCCTGTGACCTTAGGGGTGAGGAGGCACTGTAAGCACAGGTACGCTATCTCCTCTCCGCGGGAGGTCCCTCCCCTGGCGTTTTCCACTTTTGAACTGGCTGGGTCCTTGAAGCAGCAGCGAAGGATCCAAAAGGCAACGCACAATATTTATTTCCAAGCAGCGATCCAAACGTGCACTTGGAAAATCCTCATACGTTGATAGTTATAAGTACATTAACCAAAGCGTCCCACCAAGATAGAGCCACTGTTTAAAAGACCCCCCGAGCCGCCTTTCAAACGTCATTTTCCAAGATGTACGAGGGGCATTTAGTTCAAAGGAAAATAATTCAAATACAAACGTATGCCTGGGATGTTTTTTTTTTTTTTAAAAAGATAAACAGAAAATCATAATTTTGTCGAAATCTTTTATTAGTTCCAGTGAGAAGAACTACGGACAGACACCTGCAAGTTTCCAAGTTTTGCTCTGCCAGTCCCAGAAATTTAAAGTGCTTGTGTTACTGAGGGAGAAACCCTTAGAGCATTGAAAACTTTGCTAAAATATTTTACACCAGTTTTTTACCCAAAATGGGTCAAAAAAATCACCAACAAACACCAACAATCAGTTTTATACAGTCAAACCTAGTGTTATTTTCCTATGAAAATAATTCATAATTTCAGATTCAAGAACTCTTAAGGTTAAGGCATATGATCTAGTAACAGATGTTAATTGGGGATATGATTTAGCAGTAGTCCTTTATTTCTACTTTATATCATCTTGGTATAGTACATTGGTATATCATTTGGTATATATCTGTCTGATCCAGTCTGCTGGCAAACATTAGCATTCAAGCTTACATTTTTGACAAATGTGCAGACAGGAATAGCATGAATAAGCATCTTAAATATTAACAACCTAAGCATCTGTTGTGAAACAAATTTAATATATTTACTCTGTTTTTCTCACATTGTTAGAAAAGGTTACAAATAGTGTAAAATTGCAACGTTAGTTAATACAAGAATTGGATAGTTCCCTATCTCCAAGTGTTTAAAGCAGTCATCAGATGTAAAGACATTAACTCTGGTGCATTATTTAAAAAAGAAAGTTGAAACTGTGTACTGTGTAAAGGCTTGAATACAGTACAGTATCTATAATTTGTATCATAAACACTTGCAGTGTGTATATTATTTATACACTTTATATATACACTCATTTCCTGTTTCAGATTTTATTAATATCTCACTTATCAAGTGGAAATAATATTTTATACACAAAAATATGTAATCATGTGTAGTAAAAAGTGAACATAAAAAGACAGCATATGTATGCATACATGTTTGTATATATACATGTAAATGGATAGCCCACATACATTATAAAGCTCTATAACAAAAATAAAATCATTGTCTACAGTTGTACCCACTCTTCAGTACAAACAGCTAATGAAAAAGAAACAACTGACTCCCAGGAATTCATCTTTCCCCTGGAAAAAACAGTAATCTAAGAAAAACAAGAACATAGAGGGAAGTCTCCAAAAAGCCTGTATAGTTTTTTTTTTTTTTTTTTCTGGAATCAGTGCATTCCTCCTTTTCCCTACAAGTGCAAATGTGTAATAAATAATAGTTCTTTGTATGCAAAATGAGTTTACTGGGACAAAAATATTTAAGTGGAATGCTTTTTGTTCATGCATTTTTTTAAAAGTTAGTTCTTTGTTCTTGAATCATTAAATAGCAAAGTAACTACCAAAAGAGTTCCTCCTTCTCTTCTCCTGTTCTTTCAACAAGACTTACCTAAGGATAAGAAAAGGAGTACTTGTGGCACCTTAGAGACTAACAAATTTACTTAGATACTGCTTATTTCTGAGAAAGAAATATAAAGCAGGTAAAATCAGCCTGTGATTCATTAATGGTACATGTTGATATGCAGAATAGGAAGAAAGAGAGAATCTCCCAATTTAGCCAAAGCTTGTAGTAATCATTTTTATTTTAACAGGTTATGGTTTGCAATGTAGGCCCATAAGGTCAGCTGATAAACACCTGTCCCTTATTATAGAGATCCTTTGGTTACAAATAGTACTAAACTAAATACAGTGTACTGTCTTCAAAGTTCCCAATAGTAATTCTCTAATATAAAATCCCAAAGGGATGTAGGCAGGTGTGCCCTTTCAAATCACAGAACTGTCTCTCTTTCATGTAGTCAAGTCATGGATAACTACAACTTACATTACATTAATGTTTTTGGTTGGAGAAGGGATTAAATGCATATGACTTCAATTTTTGCAGTCTTCAATTAAAGTTCTGCATTCTTTTTAAAAAAAATCTAATTTGATTTAAATTAGAGGAAAATTTTATTACAGTCAAGGAATACATTTGTTGAAATACAGCTGTTTGCCAGATTTTTTTTAACTGAATACCATAAAATTAATTTGAAATCCTTGTTATGTTTTCTAGTTGTATTGGGGGAGGGAGACAAATTAATAACATTTAGTAATCTGTTTAACAGATTGATAAAAATATTAACATTTTGCATCTAGACTACAGAGAAATTGTTATTCAAGATAACACAATATTCCGGACTACTTAAATCTCTCTATTAAAAATGGGAGAAATGTGATTTTTAAAAAAAAATATATATATTTCAGTCATGTTTCTAGGGAGTATTCTATTTTAGCATAGATACTACTGCAGAGTTTTATAACCCTTTTATGCATACGTGCCATTACTTTCTCTAGATATATTTATTAAGTATCTAGTAAACCCACAAACTTTCCTTTTAGAAAAGTTATAAACATAAGTGGAACATTTTAGTTCTCTTTAATTTATGTTAATGGGTGTAGAGTGTATATACAATCTCCTTAGAAATCATTGCTTTTCCAAAGAGGAAACTTTGATTTTTTCAGTCAGGGAATACAAGGAGAAAAAAAACTGAAAGTATAGACAGTTCCATATATCATTTTAATTTTTTTTGTTATACTAGGATGATGATGATATGAAGTTGTCATTTAGAGCGGGATGATAAAATTACAGGAAAGCGTTTTTTACTTTTTTAATTATTCCAATTTAGGGCTCCTAAAATGAATGTTTTTGGTAAAGTTGTTTGCATAGCATTTTTCATAGTATTTTGACAAAAAGTGAGCTGTAGCTCACGAAAGCTTATGCTCAAATAAATTTATTAGTCTCTAAGGTGCCACAAGTACTCCTTTTCTTTTTGCGGATACAGACTAAGACGGCTGCTACTCTGAAACCTGATTTAATGGGAACACTACTAATCATTTAGTATGAGAGAACATATTTTTCTGGTTAAATGGAAGTTCTGTTTTTGCCATTATGGGCATCAGGCTTTAGTAATCAGCTCCTCTTGTGGAGTGAACACTTTCTACTTAAAGCTATCATGCACCTACTGTTTATTTACGCTGCATTAAACTGACAGCACAGCAATCAGAGGGAAAATATTACTTACTTTCCAGAAGTAAATACCAGTTTATAGGTTAGTGCATGTATTTATATTCCTGTTGCCACTAAATAATGGTTCTGTCTCCATTTTAATATCTACCTGCGATGTTATCCATAGCAGCTGACTCTTCCTTGTTTGAAAAAGAAAAGTTTTGTTATCATTCCACACCACAAAGAACTTTAAAGAAAGATGATTTCATATTGCTTTCTGTGGCATGCAGAAGCCCGTTTTAAAGACACAGTATTCAGTTTTGTCTAGCGTTCTTGGGTTGTGTTTCAAACAGTGAAAACATCATTCCTTAAGAATATATGCCTATCGAGCCACTTAGATTGTATATTCAGGCAACTGCAAATAAGGGCAGAAGCATTTTATTAATAACTGAAAACACAGATGTGTGTATGATGAAAAATGTTGTGCAGCTCTTTCACTATGCAATCTAATGCATTTTTAAACTTTAGTTGTTACAAAGTTGCTGTACGTTATTTAAAAAAATCAAAACAACCTATATTCCAGTTTCATTGTAAAATAAGAGCTTGTAGTACTTCTTCTTAAATTTTGCAACTTCTTAAAAAGTTTGTTTCCTACCTCAGAGAATCCCATTATCTTATTTTTAATCTTTGTTTCATTACTTGACTGCTAACCTGTAAATAACATTAGTAAAAACAGCTTACACTTTGAAGAGAATACCATTAAATTAACTATCGGGATGTTCTGCATCTAATCTTTGCCACTGAGGTCCCCTTTGTTCAAAATAAGTTATTAATTTAATATTAAATGTAGTAAATTTAAGGTATACGTCCTCTTCCATATGTATGGTACTAATAACTCTAATTCTCACCAACATTGTACCACATTTTGTAACTGTTACAACAAAAAGGATGCAAGTCATTTTTAAAAAGTAGGTGTTTACCAACAGTTACTGTCCTTTCATATCGGATAAAAGTAATACCCGTTTACGGTTGGCAAATGTTGACTTTTTAATGGTTGTACAAGCCCTCCATCAGGGTGTACAGATCTCCGTAACATTAGATGAAGTTCTGAACAAAGATTTAAGGATAGGTTATGGCCATATATAGCATATCAATCAGATAAGTTATACAAGTGATTCCCCTTAAAATTAGTCTAGTATGATAACATACCTCTCATTCTTAAGTGCTTTTCTGAATAGTAAATATCTCTCTTTAAACTTGCTGGACTTAATTCTCCTCTCACTCATGTTGATGAAAATCAGGAGTAACTCTGTTGAAAGCAATGGTGCTACATTTGTATATAACTGGTAAGAGATCACTATCAGGTCTAATGTATACGGTGTGAACAAAATATTAACACACATTGTTTAGTATTATAGAATGTATGGCAACTGTACCTTTTACTGTTTGTTTTAAAAATACTTTTTCTGAGATCAGTTATTCTGATACAGATTATCTGTCTACATATAAATATTCAGGGTGAGATATGATAGTGTAACATTTCTTTTTTATATTGGCCTATTTATACCCTTTCAGTTGTTTTGTAGCAACTCTGCTTTGATAACACTGGTTCATGAAATAAGCCCTCTTCATCTGTGTCAATGATTCTTTCATTAAATGCATAGGTGGATTAAGATTATGTGGACATAAACCACAAAAATTGTTCCTCTCAGACAGACAGCAGTATGTACCATACACCAGCTGAGATGGACTTTCCCCTTTGCTCATATTTTGACATGACCTGAGGCACTCAGGGAGGGCCTTTAAACCCAGAGTACATCTACTTCACTCAGGCGCTTGCTTTGGCAACAAGTAGCTGACTATCAATAATCACTTGTGTATTGTGTCACTGCAGCAGTGGGGACATATCTGATTATGGGGACCATATTTTAAGGAATACCCCTTAATCCTTTCCTGGTAGACAGAGTAGCAGAATGGATGTCAAGATTCCTGGGTTCTGTTCACATCTCTGCTACTGACTCAAAGCGTGTCCTTGGACAAATCACTTACAGTGCCTAGACAATGGGAGTTAGGTACTTAGGTGCTTTTGAAAATGCCACTATTAGGGCCTGATTTTCACGTGAACTGAGTGCTCACAACTTCAGCTGAAATCACTGGAAACTGCAGGTGCTCAGCATTTTTCCAAATAAGGTTCTTACTGCGTATCTGCCTTATTTTCCCTACCTGTCCGACAGGTGTTGTAAGGCTTACTTAGTTACTTTGTTTCTGTTTGCATAGCAGTCTGATATATTTGGATGAAAAACATTAGACTATATAAGTGCAAAGCAGTAATGTTGTTCTGGGACCCAAACTGAAAGATTTTATTTGCAATTTAGAGTATCTTTCATATGCCCATCAGTAACTAGTGTATGTTGAATTTGTCTGTTCTTGATGGCCAGATAAATGAAACCACTTACAATGAAAAATAAGTTTTGAACAGAATACATTTCAATATTTCAAATTCTATATATCTATATAGTATTACGTGCAGTACTAGTGTATGTATCTATACACACACACACACACACATATGCAGCAAATAGCAACAGCAAACAAAAACAAGTGAAATTTCAACTTGAGTTTAAAAGGTTTATAATTAAAATTTAAACCAATAGATTTTCATATGGGGAATAATAGTAGAAAGTTTATTTTAACTATGAATGTTTTTGTTCATAGGTGGGTTTTTCTTGATTGGTATAAAAGGTTCCAAGAACAATTAAAAATTATCTTAAAAGTTTTAAAATGACAGTTTTAGTTTAAGGATTCATTGCAATATAAATACTGTATGCTTATTGGCATTACTAGTGCACTAGACATTTAATTAAATTACAGTCTTTGAGACATGTTATCTGTATATTACATATCACATAAAGTGAATGATAGATACTCTTAAATGCAGGCTCTTGCTTGCCAACCTTCTTTTTAAGATTATAGATTCAGATCTTCAATCCAGAATTTTCAAGACTTCAACAACTCAACTTCACAAATTTTTCTGTAGGAATAGGTCATTTCATTTCTTTTTATGAAACTTTTTTATTTAAGTAATACTTAAAAATCATTTTTACCAAAATTATTATTTTCTTTCCCAGTCTTGTACATGGAAACAATTCATATATATCTTAGCCCATTCAAATCAAATATCCTTACAGGCATTTTTTTAGAACTTAAAAATATGTATATATTTTCATTGCATATTGAGTAGCCAGTGTATAAAAAATAATCTAATTCTAGTATGGTGGGTGGTTTTTTGTTTTTTTAACGTATATGACATGACATTTAGAATCTTCTTTTCCAGCATGAGCTCTTAAATACTATTATTGTCTGAAATACGTTCTATATAATAAATATTTGTGACCAGTGATTTGGACTGCCAGAAAATGACTATCGTAAGGAAAATAATATATTTACCTAGTGCCAGTTTTCCCCCTCTAGTGTGTGTCCAGGTTACACTGATTACTGTGATCCCAATAATGTAAGTGTTCCATACGCAGCACTCAGCATAGTTGCCAGTGGTTGTTTTGCACTGAGATTACTTACAGGATCAGGCATAATGGGAACTGCACATGTGTAACTGAGAGCAAAAGTGATAACAGATATGTTTTTTATGATTAAAACAAGACCAACGGTACAGCATTTTTCATGAATAGACCCAGCCCCGGCAGTATTGCTATTGAACCTAATTCAGTACTCTATGTAAGAAATTCTCCTATTGAAGTCATTCTGTCAATGACAAAGTCAATTTGGCTTACAGAAGACTGTAATCCTGACTATAATTACTGCAGAATACTGTAGTACTTTTTTAAAATAAAGGATGTGTTCATTTTATAACAATATTTTCATTTATTGGACTTGTGATTCTATTAAATGCTATATTTGGGTGATTTATCCTGTGAGAAACAGGCTTATTATTTGTGACTATTCTGAAAAATGCTTTCAGATACAACCTAATAAAGTTATACTAGCAGAGTTGATATTTTTAATATATTTGTTACATAGTTAAACAGCTATTTGTGTGACACACAGACATTCCTCAAGCAGCATTTTACTGTTTGACATATTGAATTTCCAAGCAGTATTTTATAGGTTCTGTCTCTTTAAAAATGCAGTCTCCTCTATTTGCCCTATTAATTGTTGATATGTTGCCATCCACGAGACAAAAATTAGAGCTGTAATTAAATAATCATGTGATGCTCCTTAGTGCCAGTGAGAGCAAACTCATTTTTCCAGGCCCTGATGGTCACTGATTATTGTATTACTACTGGCTTGCTTTATTTATTTATTTATTCAATGATTCTGTATTACTAGGTTACTTAACCACTGCACTTCTTTTCAAAATTAAAGAAAGTGGGGAACATTAAGTCAATTAATTGGCTAGCCATCCACAGGGACACAAGGTAGACGTACCTTTTCTGCTTTTGGTCACCCGATTGGTTCTTTTGGGAAAGCTACATGAGTAGTGTGGTTGTGTGCCATTTAATTTACACTGGTGTTTTGGCTGGGATGGATGCATATGGGGAATGCCAGGAGAATTACAAAAGGAACAGGGTATTAAAATTCAGAAATGATTAAAATTGAAATAAAAGGATGCTGCTGCTTTGCCAGTACTCTGGCAGTCATAATGACACACAGAGATTAGTTTCCACCTTCATCTTTTCCTTCTTTCTCATTTCCTCTTGTTTATTGTTGACACATTTTTCTTATGTCTCTGCTTCTCATCTTTCTGTATCTTCTCTTCCCCCTCTGCCCCCCCCCATTACATATTCCTACTTTTTCCTCTTTCCTTAAGCATGGAGAAGCTTTTAACCATACTGTAACAATAACATATTAGGTTATTAATATTTAATATTCACATGATTAAAATTCTCAAACACAGGTCAGCTATATTATTAACTGATACGTAATTTTTCATTTAAAAAAATCTTTATTCTGTCCTTACTGTTTTTCAAAAACTATTTACTTTAATGGAATGCTAGGCTAGGAAAAGAAGAACTTACCAGTCATGGATAATCAATTATGCATAGATTCAGATTTAACAGATGGAAACTGGTGAGTTAAAGTTTCTGTTGACTTCATGATTTTTTTTTGTTTGTTTTTGTGACAACTGTCTCTTATGTATAGTTAAACATCTAACATAGCATACTGCTTTTCATGCATCTTTGTATTTTTTCTTAGCATAAACTCATTTTTTCCTGTTCTTAACTTATTGTTCTTAATTTGTTTGACTGCAGGGGTTTCTGCACTGACTCTGGGGTTAAATTATCCTCTCATGAAACTAGCATTTTAAATAGTAATAAATTACACAATGTCATTTTAATCTTAAAATTGTGTGGCAACATGATATGTTAAATTGAATGAGCCAAATTCTGCCTTCAGCTATACCCATGGCCTTCAGTAAGGTGGCATTGGTTCAACAGGACAGAATCTGGCTGTGTTTGTGTATTTATATATACATATACATATATACACGCATATTGTTATGATTAAATAGGCATACACTTCAGAGGTGTTACATTTCTTTCACTCATTTGATAGTACAGCAGATTCTTTTTATTCCTTATTTTCAAAAGTCTAATGTGGACTGGAGGTAACATTCCTCTTGTGCATGGAAAGATTTACACACACCTAAATAAAACAGAAAAGACATAACCCTTTACTGCTCTCTGACAATGGCAACAAAATGGTAGCAATTGAAAGAATGGAAAAATATGGTGTGCTTTTCCCCTAAAAGCTATTTTTAACAAAAAATGATATAAAAGGAAACTTAAATTTTGGTGTTGAGTGACGATTGTTTTAAAGCACAATTTACTGATGGTAGTACATTGGTGTGTGCTTGTATATGAAGATCTGTATTTCAGAAACAAATATTCTATATTCTACACTTGTGCAATGTACTGGGTGACACAGAAGTCGTATTCCTCCCATATCCTAATAAATAGCTATGTAAAACAGGGGTAACTTGGTACTGAAGTTATTTCTCTGTGATTGCAGTAATTTACACCAATCTTATATTGTTTGAAAGGTTATGTCCAAATGAAAAAGCGTCTTTCCTTACCTGGTCCCACCCACATTTGAAACTGCACATCTCTCAGGTATGGCACAAGGAAATTCCACATCTATATACTTACAAAATTATAATGAACTGGAAGATAATACAAAAAGTACCTTCTGTATCTTTCTTGAGTAACATATTTCACAACTTCTAATGAAGGTGCTAATTATCTTTATAAGTGGGAAAAATCATGAAGATTTTAAAAAACTGAACAGAAAACAAATGCTATATATCACTGTGTACTATAGAAGGACTTGAACATTGACACTGAAAATAAATAAATAATAAAATGAATATTCATTTTATAACAATGATGCTTGATGGCAAAAGTTCATGCACACACAGCAGCTTACCCCACATAATTCTTCAAAGAACTGTAAAGATATCAACTAAAATATAAACTCATTTCCCCAAAAATATTATATTACTGTATTGTATTGTATTGTATTGTACTACACTTAGGGGGATATGTTTTATTCATATCTTTTCTTGTGCTGAGGCCTTAAGTACATATAAACTGTCCCATCTACTACCTGACTTCTAACCTAGGATCCTAAAAATTACCCATTTTTTGGTGGGATCCGATCTCTAATTACTCACTCAGATGAATTTCTGTTCAGGTAAGGTATTCATTACCTGAATTAATTACTCAACAAAGGCTATGCTATAATTGTTACCAGGAACTAGGAAGCACTAAATTGGTGAGGTAAAACATTAAAAGTATTCTAAAACCTTGTTTCTTTGATTATTGACCTAGTATTCTGATTCCATTATTATAGTTATTCTTTCGGGTTTTTATTCAACTAAGTCAAATATTCCAGTGTGTTCTGGAAGTTAACAGGGATAGAAAGAAACATTTTGAGGTTTTTTTGCTTTAGTGTTAAGTTGCTTGATTGCTTTTGTATCATGTTCCTGTGTGTTTCTACAAATGAAATGTATTATAGTGGCACTGGATATGCTAGAATACCCTTTATTTTAGCGCATCCATATTGCTAGATATGGTGTGTGGTCATTGTTTGCCAATGGAGCTTTGCAAAACTATTTCATTTTCTGTGAACTTTTTTCTTCAAATTTTGTTTTTGTGGGATCTTCTGAGCTCTGGATTGGAGCAAACTCCAAAATTCAAAGCAAATTCAGCACAACCCCCCAAGTTTCACTTTGTTTGCTCCAAAACCACATATTTTTGCCAGGTTTTTAGATCCAATCCAATATTGACCGTGTCCACATTTGGGTCAAAATTAGGTACACTGTTTCACTTAAGTTTTTTGAACCTTAGAAAAAGTGTGGCAGAACCTGGGCAGAGTTGTGAGTTAATGAAATTTGAAACCAGGACATTGCTTGTGGTTTTGGGTTTCATAATGAAAGTTTGACATAGTTCAAGTCATCAATCAGTTCTAACCATTTTCTTAAACCTAAACTCTTCCCTGTTTCCAGCCCACAAGAATTATCAGTAGATTTTTGAGGAAGTGAATTATTAGTACTGTAAGAGCTGGAAAAAGAATTATTGTTTTGTCCTGTTGATGAAGCAGGCTATTGCATACCAAATTTCTGCTGTTGGAACTCATCAGAGCAAGCATCAAAAGTCTTGCTAATAGTACTTGAATGGTCCTTGTGTAGTGATAACTGCAGTGGCAGGGGCTGTTTTGCATTGTAATATGCAGTTTTGCTTGGACTGTGTGAAAATCTCATTCCTACTCAAAAGTGTTGGATTAAACTTCTGTGTTGCTTGGAAGCCTCTTTCTTTATTAGCTCAATGTTTACTTAAGATCAAGAAAGAAATTTAGTAGTTTGTCTGAAAAAACAACACTTGACTGTGTTGCAAAATAGTTTGGAAATATCAGTTTAACTCTGACTTCAGTAAATAAAAAGATCTTAATTTTTTTGTTTGGCGTTAGTCGTTTACATCTGTAATATTAAGCTCTTCTATAATATTCAGTACAATGTTTTCAGCATCCCAACAAGCTCCAAAAATGAATACAGGTGCGGTTTGAACATGTCCCTAAAATAACACTGCTTATTAGCCAAGTCCTTTGACATAATTGTTTGCAATTCCAACCCTCCACCCCCATCCCTTGCCTACTAATTATCTAGTGTCTGGGAAAATCAGAATTTTAACAGAGAGCATCCCTCAATGTTAAGTATTTTTCCCACAGATGTATTTTGAAAATGCTACCTTAAACCAGAGCCTTTCAAACTGTGACCTGAGGGCTACTGGTGATCTGTGGAACACTTGTTTGTGAGGTAGAAGATCTGGCAGATCATATGATGTTGGCTTTTCTCTTTGCTTCCAGCTTCTAAATTGCATTAAAAGAATATATTAAATAATTTCTTATTACAAATTTCCATGTAAGCAATTACTATAGTTGCCACAGGGAAGTTATGAGTGTGAATTGGTGGGAAGGTGGTCTGTGCAATCATGAATGAGAGAAGAGATAATCTATGGGGCTGTCTTTTAAAATGTGGTTCACCCTTTGCAAACCCAGTGCCATAAAAACATTCATATATATATTAGTGTTTGTGAAAGTAGCTATACTGACTTAGGGAATTAACTCTATTTGTCTACACAACGGGTATAGATTGGGCAGCAGCAGGGTAAGCTTTCCCACATTGCTCCAACAAAGAGCCTCATCTCCTTGTGGGACCACTTTTAAGGTGTGTAGTTTCCATGTCCCCATTCAGTCCAAGATTTCTCTGCTTAAGACTGCCCATTAATACTAATTGTTGTGATGTGGACACCTGTCCATTAACATTGCAACCAACTTGGATTTGCATTGGCAACCTAAAGGTGAAAGACACTATATTATCATTATCAATCTCTTTAGCCATTCAATCCCCACTCTTAATAATACCAAAATGTAATATTTTTGTTGTACTTGTGCCATAATTTTCTCCCAGTAATTTGCCTCGATGTGACTTGTGGCAGATAGAGGTAAACCTAAATGACCAGCCAGGTCACATCAACTAAAGTATGTGTTTTCCCCAATCATACAATTATCACAATCAAAACAGAAACATACCTATCTAATGCATATTTGGAAAGGGATGTGATGGTATGACTAAAAAGAGCTTGTTTTAGCCCTAAACTGCATTTGCATAATCTTATCCATTTTATCAAAAGAACATCTCTTCAATGAAATATATTGCAGAAAACATTTGCAGGAATAAACACGAGCCTCCTTAGATATGTAGTCGATAGGGAGATGTCTGCCTGTATGTGATTTTCTACACTGTAAGCTAACTGAGACATCCAAATGTAAAATACAGCACTGTGGGACATTATGTAGATACCTGATATTTTCTAGGGGATTCTGAGTCCATAAACTAATGAGTGCATCATATGTAGTTTTACCTCCGACAGATATGATAAGGATAATTTACTTCAATTAATAAGCAATTACATTAGTCTGTATCAAACTGTAGTTAAATATTCATTTTATTTAACTTTCAGACCATCATGTGAAAGAACACATAAAAATGAGATGGGACAGCAGCGCTTTGTGGTATGCTTCTCAGTGAAACGAAACCCATAGCGCTCTTACTTTTTGACAGACACACTGCCCAGACTGGGACGGATTTTGATCAAAATGCAAGCTTAGTATACACTTTTCACTTCATTGAGAGAGATGTCACCAAATGCTGCAACTCTAACTCCAAAATGTTGCCATATGTATTGACCACACTATGATACGTAATTTGTGCTTGTGGCAGTCAGGTTAGGTAAGCTGTCTGGACTGTACTTTCAGATAGTGAGTGATCATTTCTAATATGTAATTCAGCGTTACATCCAGTGGAGAAGTAACTAGAAAGTCCATACGGCATTAAACCGCCAGACATAGGCACATATTAAAGGTATAAAATACGCATAGATTTGACTGTTGCCCAGCTCTGCACAGGGGCACAAGGGGCAGTGTGAAGGGAAGTACAAAGACCTTCCCACCCCATGCTCCCTTTACCTCTGAGCAGCATTAAGTACAAGCTTCTGCAAGAGGGGAGCCACTGCTAGCTTCCTGAAAGCCAGGATTTAGTATTCTCACTTCCCACACTGAGCAGCAGAACTGACCAAGCATGGAAGAGTGCACACTTCACCTTTTGAAACAGAGGAGCTGCCATTCTGATGTAACACTTTGGGAACCAGCCAGAATTTCCCTACAGATGCCTGCTGCAGTGCAGCCTCTCTGCACCACCTCCAACACAAGCCATTACTTGAGTCACACTAGTAGCCTCATAGTTGTCAGAAATGCAAATGTGGAAAATCCAGCCACAGCCAGATCTGGACAAAAATCTGATGAAACTAAATGTGCAGTCTCTAGTGCCAGTTTTGTGATGCTTCCAGGTCTTTCCCTGTTTGTTTTAAACGCCAACCATCCTACCAACTTCACAGTTTTGACCCACAATGTCCAGAGATATACAAACTTACTCTGAACAAGAGAAGATCAGAATAGAGTCTTTAGCACTGTGGCAATGCTTCACCCTAAAGGCATTCATTCTGTAACCCAGGTACTGACAGAGGCACTGACTGATCTAGTGAGAGTCACCTCATCCCAGAGTTCAAAAACTGGATACAAACTTTCTTTGTGTCCATACACAGTTTTCAGAAGACACATTCTAATTCAAAATATTTATTTCTGATTACTATAATGAAGCAGCTTTAATATAAGTATTTGGCTTCACTTGACATACAACTAATTTGAAAAGTGCAGTTATCAGATATTTAAACTAATGACTGCATACATTCCAGGGTATTTACATAGCTTCTGTTTCTTTATCTATACATCTCTTTCCTTTTAATAAATAAAAAAAAACATCTTCCACCGGGACATTATAATATTAAAAAGTTGGTATACTTGAGCATCTATTGGCATAATGGTCAGTCTACAATTACACACTTTTACAAAATGTTAGCATTTTTTGCCTTTCACTACAAAAATCTGATATCAGTATCATAAACCAGTCAAATGAAATTTCAACCGAGTTTGCTATTATTGATGAGAAGTTTAATTATTCTGATATGCAAATATAGGAATAACTGTCTCAATTTTTGCTTTCCATTCTAAGCAAAGTTTTACACTAGTCAATGTTCAGAGCCTGCAATAAGTACATTAACAGGGGTAGGTGATATTCAGTAATGAAATTTATTAGTGTGGTGTGGCTTTATAGGGTATATGGACATATATGCAATTTCAGAGCAGTTATTTTTCATAACCATTTATCTCAAGCCCAAGACGCATATGCATGATCATATAATCAACAGAGTATTTGTCAGAGTTTGGTAAGTGTCCATAACAATATCATTTAGGCCTCTGTGCTCAAATATTATCAGATTTTTATCTCTCCAATCTTTTAATTTACTCTTGGTGCTTTAGGATGAATCATTTTTTTTTGTTTTTTAACTTGAGCATTTTAAATTCTTTTTCACATATGTATTGTAATAGTGAGGCAAATGTAAAACACAGATTTTAATTTTGTCTTAATATTATCTGGTGATCAATTTTCAAGGTGTTATAGCCATAATCCTTGTTGCAAGGATTTTTAATAGCTGTTTGTTAAACTGCACCTCTCTTTCCCTAAGTGCTGCACTTTCCTTATTCTTGATCATACTGCAAGCAACAGGTACATGTGATGTCGCTTGAAGTTCTCATTTTTCAGCATCTTCCTCTTTTCTTTAGTCTACTCCAGTGGTCAGTCTTTTTTCATCTCCTAAACTTTAGTGCCTCAAAGGCTATTTTGAAAAGGTGAGAACTAATCCAGTGTAGACGTTCTCCACTATTTCCACAAAGTTTAGGTTCAACTATTTAAATCAGATTTTTAAAGTGTTAGAATGTTTTGGGTAAAGATTTCATCTTTGAATGATTAAATAAAATGCAAACGATCTGGTGGGAAAAGATCAGTTTCTAAATAAACAACCTTAAAGATAGTTATCCCTTGATCATCTATTATAGAAAGTGTCATCTACATTTTCTCTTTTTTTCTTTGTAAAGCATGATTCTTGTTGTTTTCCTTTTTTTTCCAGTATGCACTCAGTAATAATTTTAATAACCTTATGAAACGCATACAATGTTTACAACTGTGTTTCACAAGTATTCCACTTTCACATCTTTGAATATTATATAATACATTCATTTTCAAGCATTGCATTTCTCTGCTTCTGTGATTATAATCTATTTTTGTGCATTGCTGAATGATAAATATTTTATGCATTTCACCCTATTATCATTTTCTTTTCCCTTCATGCCCTGTATGTTGCTTGCACTTATTTCGGTAGATGTCAGCTTGCCTACTTTTGATGCTCTGCTTCTGTTATAGTAATGTATATGTTTACGTTCACAGCATTTATCGATTTGTATTTTCTTTGTTCAGAAATTATATTATTGTAGTTTGCATTTTATATGTTATAATTATTCGCTCCCTGTTGCCTACTTTAAAAAGTAAACTTAGAAAAGTTATTACAGCTTCTCTGCCCCTTTTTTAATACATTTTTTCCCCCAATTTGTTATCTGAAGTACTGTTTCTCCAATTCGGGTACATTATTTTCATGCATCAATTAAACTTTTTCTTCTGCTTCTAATATAGCTTTTCTTTCATTTACAGTATGTCTAAACTTGTGCACTTTATCAATATATGAGTTTAATTTTCCTGTTCTCTCATAGTTTGTGCAAACTTGTTGCTTTCAAGTCTATCAAGTCAGTATAGTCTTTCCCCCAATGAATCATGGGAAAAAGTTATCTATTTAGCTTTACATATACTCATTTATTTTGTGAATACTTTTACAGTTTCAGTAGTTTGCTATTCTTTGAATTTCACTGCGTGGGCTTTGGACCCTATTTTATAGACTGTAGATAGCTACAACTTATTGCATTGCTTTTTGATCAGGGTTATTATTTCAATGTAGTGTGATTTTATTATAATATCTATGATAGGGGGTTGTTTAATTATGTGTATTTCTTATTTTGTTACATATATCCATCACCATCATCCTTGCTGTAAAACTGTACAGTAGGTTATCATGCAAGTGACTGTGGTTCCATGTACAACTTGAATAGGTACTCTGTTTAGTCCCACCTCCTGTCTCTGTACTGTGGTCTTTTAAAGTGTGCCTTGTCCATCTCTTTCATCTGGCATAATATAAAAGTCTTTCTTTCCATTTGCATTGTTAGATGACTTGGTACGTGAGTTCTGTTTCTTCTGTGGTATGCTTCCAACTGCAACTACTTCTGGGAGGAGCATATTTCTTGTTGATTTTTCCAGGGGTTGGGAAAACCTTGAGTAAAGTGAAGCAGTATTAGAAGTCGCAGACAGAGCATTCCCATTTACTCTCCTGGTAACTTGAGTGCACTCATAACTATAGAGCCAGTAACTTTATTATTATTTACCATTTGTTCCATGGCTCTTGTTAGGAACAAAAGCTCTCTCAGTCGAGCTAGCAGGGAACTAAGGGTCCGCCCGCCTCTAAGGAGTCACCCAGGCTGGACTCTGTGTTGTCTCTGGTCTGTTATCTGCCGGCTCCTTGTGGGCACCATGCACCTGCTTTCCAGGCTGCAGCTCTCCACCCTGCCTCTTTACCGCCCCTCGGTCTGCTCAACGCTCCAGCCCCGCCGCACGCTTTCGCTGGCGGGGGCCCCTGGGGCTGTCCGGCTTGGCACCACCCCGTCCCCTCTCCCTGGGGTTCCCGTCCCTCGCCCCGGGTTGGCTACTTGGCACCAGGGCAGCGGAGGGGGCGGGGGGTGTTGGATTATTACGCACATCTTGGCAGGGTGCCTGGATATTGTTCAACCCCCCCCCCAGCTCCGCGTCCTTCCTGCGGCGTCGAGAAGGTGGTTCGCAGGCGCGGCCGCTCCGCTCTGCCTGCGCCGCGCGCGGCTCCTTCTTATTCTGGCTATTGTGTATAATCAATGCAGAGCCGCCTCACCCTCATCAAGCTGATTACAAATTCCTGCGCGCCTCTAGGCCGGAAATCGCACCCCTTCCCTCCCCCCCTTCCCCAACCCTCTCCCCCACTCACCTCCGTGGGTCTCTGGTTTCCAAACCCCCCCCCTCCCCCCCCACATCCCGCTTCTCGCTCCAGTTCCCATTTCCACCCCTGCTCGCTGTCGTCCTCCTCCGCTCGCCCTCCCTCTCTCCCTCCCTTCACTGCCGCCGCTGCCTCCTCCTCCTCCTCTGCCACTTTCTCTCTCTCTCTCTCTCCCAGGACGCGTCGGATGGTCCGGGGCTGCCGGGGAAGGGCTCCGGGCAGCAGCAGGGAGGCTGCGTCCCTCCTAGGCTCGGGCTGCAAAAAGCCGGCTGGCCTCGGTGGTGGTGGTGGTATTAAAATGAGGAGGAGGAAGAAGAAGCCGCCGCCGCCGCGGCGGCAGCAGCAGAAAGCGCTGGAGGAGAGGAGGCTCTGAGCAGGGGACGGCGGCGGCAGCAGCAGGAGGAGGAGGAGGAGGAGTGATGAGTCAACTAATAATTTAATGGGGACAGAAACACGGGGGGGGGGAGGAAAGCAAAGCGAAGCAGCTTCGTCCGGGGACAGACACACACACACACACACACACACACGTAACATCCAGCCACAGCCACCAAACCGGCCTAAATAAATAGCCAGCCAGCCGGCCCGGGGGAAACAAGCATCAAAGCCAGGATTTTTTGATTTTTTTTTTTTCTTTGCAACCTTTGTTTTTCCAATTTTTCCTTTGCCATTTGCAGTAACTCTCCGTGGAGTTGTCTGGGTTTTTTTTTTTTTTTAATCACTCTTTTTTGTTCATTTTTATTTTGAAGTAATCACACACACACACCCGTTGGTGGACTCGGTGGGAGTGAAATCTCTCTACTTTTGGTGGTGGTGGTGCTGTCTTGTTGTGTGTGCGTGTCCTTCCTCCTCCTCCTCTTTCTCTCACAACAGCCCCGGGTAAATGAGAAGAGACAGGTCCTCTCTCTCTATTTTGTTGTGCGTTTTCTTTTAACGGACCGGGAAGGCGAAATTAAAAGTGGCATTTTAGTGCCTTTTCCTGCTGTTTTCTCGACACTCCCCCCTACCCCCACTACAAATTCATACAGAAAGTTTGGGGGCTGTTAGTGGTTTGGGGGGAGAGGAGCAGATTGATTTTTGTGTGCGCACGGTTCTTCTGTATGCTTGTTGGAGAATAATAGTTGACAGCCTAGAAGTAGACTTCCTGCTCTGCACCCTGGATAGAAAAGCTTCCTCTCTTTCCACCCCCCCCCCACTTGCTCTTGTCCGCATTGATATTATTTTTGAAAGAATAGCTAGACTCAAGTCACCCCCTCCATTTAAATCTACTACTTTCGTTTTTCAAATTTATTTTTAGCATTACACTTACCTGTTCAATTTTGAGCTTAACTTCCTTCTTCCCTTTCCAAACCTTGAAAACTGCTTTCCTAAAAGATATTTAATATTTTTGTCCGTTGCCGGTTTTGCTAATGGCTACTCTGTTTCTCGCCATTTATTTTTGCCCCTCCCCTGCATAGAGGAAAATAACAAAACAAAACCAAAAAAAAAAAAAAAGGAAAATAATAGAATTTCAGGGGAAGTAGCCTTCAGGGCTGCTGGCTTTTGGAGGGGAGGGGAGTGTAGGTGGTTTTTGTTTTGTTTTGTTTGGGGGGGGGGTTGGTGTGTTTTGTTTTGTTTTAAGGACCCAGGCAACATCAGTCTTGAACTTCTTCCTCTTCAAAAGCTCGGGCTGGAAAGGAAACCTTCTTTTGTTTTTGTTGTTTATATGCTGTCAAGTTTTGAAGTGGTGAGTTTCGGGTCGGTTTTGCTAATTTCACTCAGAAAACTGCAGTGTTTCTGTTTCTG
Organism: Dermochelys coriacea; assembly: GCF_009764565.3. NCBI lineage: Eukaryota > Metazoa > Chordata > Testudines > Dermochelyidae > Dermochelys > Dermochelys coriacea. The sequence goes on from NC_050069.1 coordinate 203,825,939, forward strand.
GATAGTACTTTGCTTCTTTGTCTCTTTAAAAGGTCAGAGTGAAAGCTTGGCCTGGATTGTGACAGCCATATGGAATGGATAAGAGCAGCGCCTGTTTCAAATGTGATTATGGGGTTTTATTGGGGAGCGGGAAGAGGAGGGAAGATGAAAAGGGGAGGGGGCTAATTCATGAGGAGTTAAAGAAATGAAATAATTCTGACTTCCCCTTATTTCAGGAATAGGGACTATTGCAGTGAATTAATTCAGAAATTAGTTTCAAAACTGTACGTTGAAACTGCGACCTTGTATAATGTCTAGGTTGGAAACTTGTAGCTAGTGTAAAGGAGATCTAAATATGAAACCCGAATAAACTCTCTGCCTGCATCTGTAAAGATAATAGTTACTCCATAGTGCTGTCATTCTGGGCAGGCCATGCTGATTGTTGCTCATCGCTATTCCAAACTGAGGTTTCAGGGAACTTTAGCCTTGGGCATGGAGTTGAAATGAGTAAATTAGGTGTTTTATGTGCATGTAATTTTGCTTTGTAATGTAAAGCTTTTTACAAGATGACTAAGTGATTAAAGGATGCCTATGGGTGGGTATTCTAAGGCCAAATTAGAATGACCTATTTGGTGTTTTGGTAGCAATCAATACACTAAATTATGATCTATCATTTTTATTCATTGTATATGATGTACTATTCTATTCATGATGACTGGATACTTTTTTGTAGCAAGAATCTTGGAGTTGTAGTGTACTTTTTAAGTTGTGCCAGAACTGACAGGGATTTTCTTCGTTTTTTAAAAAAAAAAAAAAAAAAAAAAGCTTTAAGTGAATCCTCTTATTCTCAAGAATTTAGTTTCAGAATAGCAGCTTTATAATAAAGCAGCATTGTAAGGAAACATTGCTAGATGTCAATGATTTGAGTCTGCAGTTTTTGGTTAGACTGCATTTAATGTAATGATAAAGTAATCTTTATTTTTAAAAAAAAAGTGGTTAAAATAGTCACATTTATTGTTTAATGAGACTCGTAACCAAAAACAGATGGGACCACGATCAATGGTAAACCATCAGTTCTCAGCATGTCACCCTACAGCTTAAGGATAAATAACCATTATTTTCTAAACTTTACAGTTATTCAGTCGGCATTCTTTAGGTTGCTAGTAAACATCCAGATTAACGCAGATTCTTTTTCTTGGCTATGTAGGATGAAGCAGCTTGTGTTCAAACAGGATAAATTGTTTACAGAATTATCTTTGGAATATATGGTGTCTCCCAAGAAATCCAGACCTAAATAGCTTTTCAATGAAAATGTACAAAATGCGTTGAATTACTAGGTAACTGAAATAAAGAAGCAATTATCAGATTCATGCAAGTCTTTCTAAATATGACTCCCCTAGTGTTAGTGTTTGTACTCAGTAATGTAAATACTAGTTCATAAATGAATGTCTAGTCACCTGTTCTTTGTGATTATATTATATACATAATATAATTGACAGTGTGACCATACCTTTCTCAGTCAGAAAAAGGTGGTAGACCCTAATATAACTAGAATAGTAATTCAGAATAAAATCACTACCAGATAAGTATTTATTTTCCGTAACTGATTGTTTTATAGTTGATAAAATAGGTTTGTGTGTGTGTGTGTGTGTGTGTGTGTGTGTGTGTGTGTATATATATGTGTGTGTGTGTATGTGTATCTATCTATATATCTATATATAACTAAAATCACAAACTTACTCTGTATTTTAGTCTAGGGATTTTAATGATCCAATCAGTTAGCTGGAATATGTTTTAAAAAACAAGTTTTTAGAAATACAAACATGCTAAAATACCCACTTTCTTAATTTGGTATTGTTGAAATTACTTCTATTTTTTTTACTTCAGATACCTGTATCAACACAATTTTACGCTGGCAGGGGTGTCTGTGTTGGGAGGGTTTCTGAAGTTCCACAGGAATTATGGTTTTTCAACATGAGACCCTTGTGATATTTAGAGATGTTTCCACCTTCTTTTCATTTTTAACTTTTAAAAGATCCCATATTTGACCTAACATTTAAAACGTGATTACATCTTAAAATTTTCATCTGCATATTTTAAGTTTTCAAAAGTTGATAATTCGTAATGTAAAACAGCCTGGAAGAATGCAAAAACAAACAAACAAAATCCCACCTGATCAGAAATTATAAGGCAATTGAGGTTGTTCATATTTCTAGGAAAAAGATCTAAATGCACAATATTTCATGTTGCTAATAAATCTGTTGTATGTTTACCTAAAGTTTCATTGTTGTAGTTGCATTTATTAACTAGCAGAGAGAAAGCACTTTCGTGGTGGTGTTTAAATAAAAGCATTCATGATTTACAACAAACACTTGGGAGGTTTGTATCAATGGATAGATTGGAGTATGTAACTTAGTAATCACCTTCACCTATTTAATTCTCATTCTTAAGAATTCAAGATAGAATATGACTACCTAGGCTGCACATCATTGTTTGTGTTCTGTAGGTGGCATTTTTTTCATCAAAGCATTCAATTTTTGGAGAATGGGAACATTTTCTGAGGATAAATGTATTACTTTTTTTAAGTCATCTTCTCTTATTTTAAAATAGTCATTTACTTCTTAATTGTGAGTTTACAATACATATGTATCTCTGTACATATGTTAACTATCTACATATACATACGCATACTTGTACTATATATATACATATTTTTAAATCATGGCAGGTGATCTTTAGAGGCGGGACTGAGTATGGATCATTTGAACGAGGCAACTCAGGGGAAAGAACATTCAGAAATGTCTAACAATGTAAGCGATCCGAAGGGTCCACCAGCCAAAATTGCGCGCTTGGAACAGAATGGGAGCCCATTAGGAAGAGGAAGACTTGGAAGTACAGGAACTAAAATGCAAGGAGTACCTTTAAAACACTCTGGACACCTGATGAAAACAAATATTAGAAAAGGTAACACTTTTTTAATAATTCTGCATCAGAGAAATATTAATTATATTAATATATGCATTCCCATTTAGATGAGGAAACATACTTTTCACAGACTTCATTTATATTTCAGTGCTGAATCACCAGTCTAAAAATATTTTATTCCCAGTTCTGATGTAAATCACATTTGGGAAATGTATGCTTCATGTTTGGGTGGAGCATCTTGCTTTCCAGGGTGGAGTCTTATTTTTGTTAAGGTAAAGACTTTCTTAATTTTAGTTGTCTTCATTAGACCAGTTTCTTCACTGAAAGACAGTTAATGTAATAAACTAACTCTCTGGTTAGTTTGTTTTGCGAAGCAGCAGTGAAATATGTAAAAGGATGCACAAAATCCTAAAAACCTAATTCTTGCCTTTGCTCTTAGTGATAATCCAAGCTTGGAAAAGTCAACAGGATTTCATTAACAGTTGCAAGTAGTTTGAAGAAGAAAGTTTGGTTGGTTTGTTGGTTTGTTTTTTTAATTTTTAGGTATCACACTGGAAAAGTCCATTTATGATGTCAATCTTTACAGTTTATTTTCTTAAGTACAATTCATTATTGAACAATGAACATCTTGGGTATCATATTTTTCAGTGGTTGGTTTGCTGTAATTAGGCATTCTCACAAGGAAAAGGCACATTTAGAATCATTGTGTGTGTGTGTGTGTGTGTGTGTGGCTTTTGTTTGAATTAAAATGCTTCAAAATTCACCAAACTATATTAATTTTGTATATCAAAATATATCTTTTTTGTCTGTATACTACAGACTTGCTAATTTAAATCAAAACATGCTGTATGTGTTTGGCATTTGTTTTAAAATGACCTCTTTTTTTCTCAGTATAATTGCTATATGTTTATAATTCAGATTTTTCTTGCATTTGCTAAGCAAAGTGTAAAATGCAGCCAAGACCATTAAACACGTAAAGTTAGAAGGCAGTGGAATTTCATTGTGTCTGATGCATAACATTTATCATACAATCATTTATTTTTTCCTCGGTTTGGCGAAAACAAAGAATATATTGATCCTGAAATGAACAGACACAGCAGTCCGTATTGTTAGATCTTATCTATTAAAAATGGAAAAAACAGCACTTCAGCAAATTCTTTGGCCTCTGCTCATGATTACCCTATTTATTGATTGTTTGCCAAGAATGTATGCATCTTAAGAAAGCCAGGGTAAGAGCATTAAAAATATAATTTATTATGGCTTTTCAAACAGAGTGCATTAATATTGTACTGTGAAGCACTGGGGCTATATAAAAAGGACTTTCTGACGCCTGCAAACATAAGTTCCATAAATTCCTAAATAGGAGATTTCAGCTGTCTCTGGTATTATGTGATATTTGCACAGCAAACTTTAATGCCAGGACAGTTTTAGACAAGGATTCTACAGACTTCACTGCTCCTTAGGGCAGACGTGCTGTTTACACAGACTCATAAACCTTCAGCAAAAGCTCTAACACTGCCTTCAGGTCTAAATCATGTTGTATTTTTAGCACTGACCAGTGCTCTCCCCTCTAATACTAGAAGGTTATAAAGTTGCTGCACTTGAATTTCTTGCCAAATACTAGCAAGAGTGATCAGCCAGCTAAGATTGTACTCTTCTGCATAATGTTTTTCAATTAGCAGAAGGACACAAGTGACAGTCGCTAGAAAGTATAGCAGCTTGATTTGTATTCAGATACCTGTGTCACACTACCAGGATACACCTTTGATATCTACAGCTTGCATCAAAATCTGGTCAAGAGGTCCTACTGTTTTGTTTCAAGTAGCACATTTTTAGGAATGCTGTAACTTATGGGACATTTGTACATAAAATGAAATATCGGTGCATGTGTGTTTATAGTCTAATTTTTGTAGCCTACTGGAGGTAGGAGGAGACGGGGAAATTAACAAACCAAATGCAGTATTTCACTCCCGCCTTTGTTGTTTTTGAAACAGAGTTATGTATTTCATATGAAAATAAAGCTTGATATAGATTTTGCCTTCAGATATTTAACAGTGAAACTTTGTATCAGGTCAAACTTGAACTGTGAGAGCTGGGGAAAACCCACTCCCAAGTGAAGTTTGTGTGGGGTTTTTCTGTTTTTGGAAATCTTTCCAAAGCGCAATTAAAACCAGTGAAGAAATTGCCAGTTTACATATGCTATTTTTTGCTCTGGTCTTCCTGACTTGTCTTATTCTGTGATTTAAAAACAAGAACAACAGAACCCCTTCCCCCCCGCCCCCAACTACATAAATATTGGCAAGCATTTGCTCTTGTCTTTCATGCTGAGCCTATTGGGCAAACTGGACTGAGTTTGTGAGCTTTTTCCAAATGAGCCTCAAGGGATTTGTTTCCCAGAGACTGACTCTCTGGTGAACAGCTTATTGCAGAGGTGTGTGTGTGTGTGTGTGTGTGTGTGTGTGTGTAAAATACCTTTTAAACATACTATCTTTTGTTATAGACAGGAGTACAAATGAACAAAGGGGCTTTAAAGCATATATCAGCAATAAATTATTTTTTTCAATTATAGTATCTTTTCTGCACCTTTGCAGGTTAGAAAGCCAGCTGACATGGGCCAGCCATGGTTGTTTAATTGCAGTGTAGACATACCCTATAAGTCTAGAGGGCAGTGCTCACAGAGGCATTAACATTGCAGGACTAATTGGAGATCCTGGGTGCCCTGTTAAAGTAACCCTTGTCATCATTTATACTAAAAATGATACTCCTCTGGCAATCTGCCACAAGCCAGTTCTTCTGCATCTGCTTTTTAACCCTTTTGCTTCCTGTCATTAAGGAGCCTGATTCTGCACGTCTCAAGTCAATGGGAGTTTTGCTATTGACTTCACTAAGAACAGGATTGAGGCTGCAGTTCCAAGGTCTTTTTGTAGTACCCTGCTATTTTGTATAAAATAAATACAGTTTTAAAGAAATCCACAATTCTGACTTCCAGAAGAATGCTTCTTCCCAGCAGTAAGTGTTGCTGGGCTTTCTGTTAATCTTCTGGTCATGGTCTAGTAGATTGCACTGAATTAAGCAAAAAGTGTGGGGAAACATTTTGTCTTCAAATTCCTCCCCCCCCCCCAAAAAAATTAGTAACAAAAACAAGAAAATGACTTTTGGACATACAAATCATATCTACAGTAAGATTAGACATATATGGTGTGAAGTAGCAAAATACATATGCCAAAAAATGTGTCAACTGCAGGTAAATTTGAAACTGGATTAAAATTATTATTACTATTTCTTAAAGATACAAGTCTTGGAATTGCAGTTTAGTAGTGGTCTGGTTACATCCAGAAAATGAATGCAGCATCAGTTAGCAGTAAGTTTTGCTTTGTTTCTTTGTACAGTTTATTAGCATGGAGGTTTAACAAAAGACCAAAGGTGAAATTTTTAAATCAAAGATAATTGAATATTTTTGGCACAATTAGGAAAGTTTTAACGTTAATGAACAAAATTATGTAGATGCCATTAAAATGGCTTACTCTGAAGACATCTGCAGTATGTATTTAGGTTCTCACGCTGCATGCTACTCACAACAAATCAGACAGGACAGAGACACCAACTTATTTCTCTCCTGTCAGCCTTATTATTTATTTCTGCAGGCAGGTAATTCTCTGTTCTGTAGCAGATGAAGGAGTAGTAGGGATATATTTGCATTCATATTTTTTATGGAAATATTTATTATAATAACTCTTTTTGGGTGGGGAGGGAGTGATGTTTTTCACAAATACAGAATACCCCTAGATATTCATCTGCCAATTTATAGAGCTTTTAGTCATGTAACGCTGTAGATTTCTTCCTTATCCCTACAATAACACCAGTTAATACTGTATATTTTACTTTTTTTAATAGGAACTATGCTTCCAGTTTTTTGTGTAGTGGAACATTATGAAAATTCCATTGAGTATGACTGTAAGGAGGAGCATGCAGAATTTGTGTTGGTAAGGAAGGACATGCTATTCAACCAACTGATTGAAATGGCATTGCTATCACTTGGATATTCTCATAGCTCTGCTGCCCAAGCAAAAGGTAAATATGATTGCTAAACTGTACTGTTTGTTTTATGTGGGAAAATGTAGAACATTTTTCAGGAATGCAGTGCAATTGTTGTTTCTTTTAAATTTTTGCTTAATGTATTTTTATTTAGTTAACATATGCTTTGCTCATGGAATGTTGAGGTAGATTATAATTTAAAAAAAATGACTTCAACTGAATCATTAGTATGCTTATTGACCTTAATAATCTGCTCCACTGAGAATCCACAAGGAAGTGTAAAGCATATTTGAGCAGATGGACTGTTGAGAGTCAACTTGCGTTTATGACTAAATATCTAGCTCTGTTTCTTTTATTCTGTTACTGATGGGTTTTGTGGATTGTGAAGTATTTTTAGTACTGAGGTCTTGCATTATAAAATCCTATATAATGTGTATGATTGTCTTATTGAACTCTGAGAAATTTAAGAGTATATTCGGAAGGTATTTTTAATCATTTACTGTAATGCATTTACATAATTTCATAGCATGGAGAGCTAACTTGAAGGGTTTTTTTTATGCTGGTATTTAAATAAATGAGCATGGAATCCAGGACGGTGGCACTGCTTAAAATCACAGGTATTTTTCAAAGCCTTGTAAGGTACATTTATTAAATAATTTCTCTGTCTGGCACAGGGCTAATCCAGGTTGGGAAGTGGAATCCAGTTCCACTCTCCTATGTGACAGATGCCCCTGATGCTACAGTAGCAGACATGCTGCAAGATGTGTATCATGTGGTCACACTGAAAATCCAGTTACACAGGTGAGTCACACATACCAGTCATAGGACATGGACTGCTATTTGTCCACTGTTAGGGTTAATAATGTAGCTTGTATTTGATTCCCACTGTGCTGTGTGCTCAAAGTACAAAAGCTTATCTACATTCCTTTTTGATTATTATAATTTTAAGCTACAACATGCTGTTGTAGAAAACTTTCCTGTGTATAGCTCTGATACATAGATTTTTCTCTGTATATCTCATTAAAAGTATATTGCATTTTAGTCAATTAAATGATGCATTACAAGAAGGCATTTTACATAAAGTTTACTTAAGAGAAAAATATTTTTGCATATCATGAACAGTACCATCTGTGTGCATTTTGTAAAAGAATGACTTGCTCACACTTATTGTTGCTGTCTAGGTTCTTAAATTTCACAGTAACAAAAAAAGGAAAAAATGGTTGGTTAATATATTAATGCTTTTCATGATCAGTTGTGAGAAAACATTACACCTTAAATTGTTTTACCAAGCGCATCAGAGCGGGAAGGTAGAAGTAACATGAAAAAATAGTCGCCACATGCAGCTGATGTATAATTCATGCATCAATACAGCAGATGTGTTGTATAAAGTAATTAACTAATCGGAACAATCAGGAGACCGAGAGCAATCTCCAGATGCATCTGCTTGATGCGCAAAATGAAATCTGTCTGTCTTAAAGAAATGTTCTGTAGCAGGATGCAATCTTGTAATAATCCCTTTTCTAATCTGTCTCAAATAGTTGTCCTAAACTAGAAGACTTGCCTCCTGAACAGTGGTCTCACACAACAGTAAGAAATGCTCTCAAGGACTTACTGAAGGATATGAACCAGAGTTCATTGGCCAAGGAATGTCCCCTTTCACAGGTACTCAGCATCACATGTAATATATAATGAAGCACTATAGGTGACACTGATGTGAGATTAGAGATTTCTATAGACTGTAGCAAGTAGTATCTGAAGTGAATCTGCCAAAAATACACATTCATTTCACCAATTTGTGATCTTTTTAAATATGCTTGATTCATTTCAGATATAGTCTTACGGTATTTGCCCTTGGGGAAAATGTGAAAGGCTGTTTACACTGCACTAGGTGCACTAGAATTGTCTCATACCAAACTGGATTTTTACTGGTTTTTGTCTTCAGTCTTTGAACTGATTTGATGTAACTACTTTTTTCAGGCACGTGTTGAAGTTATTAAAAGGCTCTTTACTTACTGCTGTCAAAAGTACTACTGAAATTGAATGCTTGTTGCATAACCTACACTAGTTTTAAATGCTAATTCATAAAACTAGACAGTCTATTTACCGTACTGTATGAGTGGAGGGGGAAAAAAAGAATAAAGCTCCTTAGATGATGTGTTGTCATTACAAACAACCAAAAGAAAATCAAGTCATTTATTAGAACTAATCAAAATACATCTAACAAGGATGAAATCTTATTACTCATTGCTAAACACTGAACTGCTGCTTTACATTGTTCTTTTGTCATTGATTTAAATTGTCTTGAAGGAGAATTTATTTTTCTTTACTGTATTGTGCCCAGTGATGATGAGGTAGGAACAACGGATTTATTTCTCCCTTTAAATTTTTCAAATGTATTGTGCTGTGCTGCAGTTGACTTCAGACAGAAATTCTGTTCATAAATCAGTGATACTGGTCATGGTGGGGGAGAAAGGAAGTCAGATATTTTTAAAGTATTTTACTTCCCTTTCTCAGAATACTGGAGTCTTTTTCAGAAGCAGGGCCCTTAGTTTATTTAGACAAGATATTATATATCTGCTAGATATACATATTAGCTAAGACTGTTTTCCCATCACTATTTTTCCTGTGGTTAGATTGTCTTCAATGATATGGTTCTGATACAGAAATTTTCAGAGTGGACATAATCAAAATTATCTTCACTGGTGCAAACCCATTCTAGTAATATGTTTGCAAAGCTGTCTTGTACATACCTACTGTACAAGCATGCGCGTTCTTGCACTGCTGGCTCATGGAGACTGCAGATAATTTAGGATTCGCTCCACTTTGGTTCACCCAGCTTTATTTTTATTTGATACCGATAGAAAGCAAGTAAATTATCTGGAGACAATATTTAATTTACATTTTGGCATATTGTCTTGTTGCAACTTGTCCACATATGTGCATATGATGCAACAATATAATGTAGAGTAAGCAGACTTAGAAAGGAATATCTTTAGATTCAACATTAACATTTGGTGGAAAACTGTATATAATACTTCCTTCAACTAAATAATGTAGCAAATTCAGTGTCCCTGAGTAACAGCGATTTAAAGGGATAATGCCATGTATAAACAAATCATATTTAAAATATAAGTCCACAACAATAACAGTTGGAATTATTAAAACAAAGGATTGCAAAACTTTAACTTTCCTTATGATCTTTTAGTGTTTGCATTTCTTTCAGCTTGGGGAAAGATGTCTGCTTTTACGTTTTTTTTTTTGTTTTATAGCAGATTTTATTTTATTACCTCCTTGCTCAAGCCCAGTGCTGCAATGTTTGGGTTGCAAGATTGAAAACAATCCATTTTTGATTCCATTATAAAGTTTAAAAATATGAATGTATAATCTTGGAAAAAAAAATCAGCTTTAATGGAGTTTGGATCAGCCCTTTAAATTCCGTGTGCATCTTTCCATTTTTTTGAGCAAGTTTGGATCATGGTACCTAAAAACTTTGACCTTCCCATCTCTCCTTAAATTATCAAAAAATGGTTTAAACGTTCAGACAGATATAATTAATTGTATATTAGTCTCATGTGGGAGACACTGGTTTATGAGCAATATTGGGACATTAACTGTGTTTCTTAAATTAATTGGGAGTGCTCCGAAACAGATGCCTTTGCAGTCTAGAGATGAGAAATAAGAGTGCGTTAAAAAGCTTAGAGACATCCTCTCTCCTGGGATCAACTAGATACAGACACCTAACTATAACTTATTAACACAATCATCTAGTTTATGAAAAACAGAAAAATAACCAAAGGATAGTCAGATTTTTGTCTGTCAAACTATCCTTACCTATACCCTTTTTGCATCGGTATGGAAGTGTTTTTCATACAGTATGTAAAATGGTTTTGTGTATGTGCAGCATTGCCAATGTATCGTTTGAGAGCGGAAAGCTACAAAGAGTGATGTCCCTAACTAAAACTTCTTTACTTCAGTTGATCTTGAGTGTTTGCATATAATTTCATTCAGAATACTAACAGTTCTCTGCTGCAAAAACAAACCAACTATATTTTGTAGAAAATGCTGATGTAGTTATGGACTGTTGATGATCTGTAAGCAAATGTAAACTGTATTTGTGATGCAGTTTGACCCCAAGTTATTAGGCTCTATTTCTGACTCTTTTCCTCCTCTCTCTTACTATCTTTCTATTTTGCCATTGATTTTCTTCATCATTTGCTATAATTGGTGTCTTCTGGCATCTAGGTATAACTTGTTGCCTTCTTGTTTCTTCATACCTTCCTCCTGCATTTCTATAGCAAAATGCCATTGTAACACTGCTGTTTTAGTGAAAAGGGTGGAATGCACATCTCTTCCAAGGTTACTGTAATTGTCCTGTTTTTGAGAATGTTGTGACTTACTCCTGTTTTTCCCCAGTTCCCGTAGGCCAAGTTTCACTTACTATGCTGGCCTTGATTTGTAAGGAATTTTCATTGACATAAATCATGTCCTGTGGGTGGATTGGAGCTAGTATGTGAGCCTAAATTACCATTCAATTAAAAACGTAAGAGTTCAGAGATTGTTCTCAAATTCTGGCCTCAAGCAGGCAAGTGAAAAGAACAGCTACTAATTTCAGGTGGTGAATTGGAAGCCACTGGATATTTGCATGCTGTTCCCTAGGTTAGTGAATGTCATTACCATAGACTACCCAGAGTTGTTGTAGCTGTGTTGATCCCAAGATGCTAAGAAGGCAAGGTGGGTGAGGTAATTTTTTTTTTTTTTTATTGGACCAGCTTTTGTTGGTGAGACAGACAAGCTTGAAGAAGAGCTCTGTGTAAGCTTGAAAGGTAGTCTTTCACCAACAGAGGCTGGTCCAATTAAAGATGTTAGCTCAGTCACCTCATCTCTCTAATTACCACAGACTAGCAGACTATGTAGATGCTATGCAAGAAACTTTTCATGTTTGACTTACCAGGCTTTCATAATTTTTTTTACTTGCCACCCCTGTTTTTCTTTCTCATATAAGGTGATATATTAGAGTGGCAGCATGGGCTAGTGGCCTGAGTCTAGGGCTGGGAAACAAGAACTCCTGAGCGTTCTCAATAGTTTTGCAGCTCTCTTTGTGTTGTTAGGAATTTGGGCATGTCACTTACATTTAGTTTAGTTTCCCTTTTGTGTGATGGGGATAACTAACTAATTTCCTACCCAATAGAGGTGTTTATAGTGATTAGTATTTGAACATGACTTTGAAAATGTTTCTGTGCAAATGCACCCCTCCATAGCAGCAATGGCTATGTGACAAAGGACATTTGTCATGCACCCCGATCACCTCACCTGAGCCCTGCCAACTAATCAGTTTCCTCTAGGACTACTACTAGCATTTTAAACCTCTGCAATGATTCAAACAGTCACCAACAGTTGCCCTTTTGAATTATGTTGTTCTATCAATCTGCTATAGAAATAGTTGGGGAAAAAAGAGAGTGCTTCTGTTTTCTCCAAACATGGAATTGTCTTCTCTATTTCCCAGACCTTCAGATTACACTGGTCTACAGATCAAGATAGGCAATATCCAGTCCTGGTATCCGTGTTAGATTTAAGGCCTGATATTTCACAGCCTTTCAGGGTTTTAATAAAGGAGCTTTATATCATTAGAAAAAGGGGATTACCAGTTTTGCAGTGAACAAGTTGCACTTGCTTCTAGCTCTAGAAGCATCTGGGATCTCTTCATGTGTCATGATATTTTTATGCATAGTAATATTATTTGGGATGTGTATTGTTTATAAACCCTTATCAGTGGGGTTTTTTTGTTTTTTTTTGGGGGGGGGGGTTCCTACAGAAGCCGTTCTAGTTTCTCTCCTGGAACTGAAACTGACTTCCTTTTTTAGGTGCAAGGAAACAAAAACAAACAAAGTAAAAAACAAAGGCACACAAATTCGGAAGCATTTCCAAAGTTGTATATTGTAAAATATGTGGCATATGCAGAATGGTACAAAGGGTTTTAATAGCTTCACTACTGGGATTAATGCAGTTGTCCCAAATGCATTTTCATCAAACCTTTCTACTATATCACTGTCCTGTATTGTGCCTATACATATTGTATATACTTTACACAAACATAATATGTGTATATAAACACACATTTCCCTTTTGTTCAAATATCGGGCCCAGAACCTGCAGACTGTTCCATGTGGGCAGACCCCTGTGTCCATGCAGGGTTAGCGGGGCTTGGCATAGGTGCCAAGCTCTGCTTACCCAGATCATTTTGAAGGATCTGGGACTGCAATGACTAGGAAATGCGTTAAATAGTCTTTTCTTAGATTAGCAAATGCCCCACATCTTGCTCACTTCAGAATTCTGATTTTCACGAACCAGCAGTGTATTATTGTGCTGCCTCCATGTTATTCTCAACCCAAATATATATAGTATGGCAAAATGTTTACAGTTTGTTACTTTTGGGGAGAAAGGATTGCACTGAGTTCTAATCAGAACTTAGAAGTTCTCTGGTCAACTTTCTTCTCTTGTGGTTTTCTGGATGACTTCACCGTCCATCTCAATGCCTGACAATTTCAGGTTGTGGCTAGCTGATCCTCTCCCTTTTATCTCCAGCCTTCAGAGGGATATCCAATAAGCCTGCCTCCAGATTCACCCAGGGATCTTATCTCTCTCATGCCCTGCAGCAGACCAGGCAAGAGGGGGCAGAGCTGCAGGTTCCTATCCCCCTCTCCATTGAAGGGGCTGGAGCAGTGGAATCCAGCTGCTGTCAAGGCTGGGGTGTGGAGGAAGAAAGGAAGCAACTTCTTTTCTTCCTTCCCTTAGGAAGACCAAGAGAGCTAAGCAGCTCTTCCTTAAGAGTTCTTTTACTCAAATACCTGGCAGCAGAACGTTGCCCAACAATATTCAGCTACCAAATTATTGTGTAGCTACAAAGATATTACGTTCAGTAGGAACGGGAATTGAGTATCTTAAACTGGTAGACGTTCTGTCCGTCTTGGTAAACAGTAGTCCATATTAAGGTCCCTTTTGTATTAAACTAAAAGTGAACACAGAACTTTATTTTTTTTTTCCAGTTGAAAAACTTCGTAAATAATTAACCACTATATTCTGGACCACTGAACAATTGTGAAGTTTTGCTTTTGACTTCAATGGGACCAGGATTTCGGTTTACCATAATGCGTGTTTGCGTACATTAAAATTCTTTTTAATAATGAACTAAAAGGTGGGTTCCCCCTCTTTTAATTTTACCTGCCTAGATCTGAGCTTGGGTCTTCAGATTTCTGTTTCTTTTGCAACAGGTAATGGTATCACTAATATCTAAAGCAGAACAGGGAGCCGCATTCTTTACATTGCTCTAGATTTTTTTTAAAGATGCCCTCCCTTATTGCAGGGGAAAAACAGAACCTTGAGGGCTGGACACAGGTTTTGGCAGGTTAGTGAAGGAAAAACTGACTTTTAGAACAATTTAAGTGTATTTATATATGTTGACTTGGTATCTGTGTTTTGGTTTTTTTGTTAAAAAATTTTAAAGTGTTTATTTCATTTTACCTTGAAAGTTAACGTTGCTAAATGTTTGGGTTGTTTTTTTTTAATTGATATAACCTTTTCTGTCATCTATATCGGTGGTTTTCAAACCTTTTTTCTGGGGATCTAGTTGAAGGAAATTGTTTGTTTGCCTGCGACCCAATGGAGCTGGGGGCTGAGGGTTTGGGGTGTGTGGGGGCGGAGGGCTGGGCTGTGGGGTTCAGGATGTGGAAGGGGGCTCTGGGCTGGGGCAGGGGGTTGGGATGCGGGGTTTGGGGTGCAGCGAATGAGGGGTCTGGACTGGGGGTGAAGGCTCTGGGGTGCTGGAAGGGGTTCTAGGTTTGGGGGGGCTCAGGGCTGGGGCAGGGGATTGGAGTGCGGCCTTTCCTCCGGCAGCTTCTGGTCAGCACCACAGGCACCACCCCCTCCAGCTCCCATTGGCCGGTTTCCAGCCAGCGTAAGTGCAGAGCCAGTGCTTGGGGCAGGGGCAGCACGCGGACCCCCGTGGTCCCCCTGCCTAGTAACCGGTCCTGCTGCTGGCCACTTCCAGGGTGCAGCATGGTGTCAGAACAGGTAGGCCCTAGCCTGCCTTAGCTGGGCAGCACCGCCAACGGGACTTCTAACGTCCCGGTCGGCGGTGCTGACCAGAGCAAGGCAACCCACTACCTTACATGCCGCTACCCAGTACTGGGTCGTGACCCACGGTTTGAAAAACACTAATCTATATGGCTCAGGTATTTTTAATGGGATACAGAGCCTTTTGCTTCAAGGACAGTAATGCCTGAAAGTTAGAAGAGCAGCTCTGTGTAGCTCAAAAGCTTGTCTCTTTCACCAATAGAAATTGGTCCAATAAAAGCTATTATCTCACCTGCCTTGTCTCTAATATCCTGGGACCAACACAGCTACAACAACACTGCAAATACCAACGCACCAGCATACAGTATCTTAGGTGAAATGAGTACTGCTCTTAGTCTAGTTCTTAGTGGACAGGTGTCAGAGTGACAGAAGCCATCATCATGAATGGCACTCCTGTGACAACCTTTGCAGAGAGGCAAGGGCCTGGCAGAGATGCTGACCATCCCTAATTTTTCATAGTCCCCCTGATTTTTACATAATCTAGGCTTAAATCTCCTAATTTTCCAAGCACGCATGCGCGCACACACTTGTATAAAATGTATGCGTCACTCACAACCATTTGGGTCCAAATAACACAGCAAATAATGCCATGGGGGGGAGAGTGAGAGAGACAGTGTGTTCATCACCATCCCTGCAGCACGTGCACAGACAGCACAGTGATGGTCTGAGAGGAGGCAAGCTGTGACAAATTTGAATGGGTTGGGGCACTGCTGAATTAACTGCCTAAATCACAGGCTGCGTGTTGCACTGTAGCTGCCCCGCGTACACCCTGCTGATCTACGTTAATGTGCTGGAGATACTTAGAGCAAGCCAGGAGGATCCACTTGGGACTATTAAAACACCAACACATAGCATCCTGTTTAGGCAATGAATCCAGCATCGTAAGCCCTACTGCCAATCACTCCAGCTTGCCTCGTATCAGACTCTCACTTTGAAGTCTGCGGGGAAGGCGGTGTCAGTTGAGTGGATGCAACAGAATGATCATCCTGGGAAGGAGGTCCAGGCCTGGAACTGGCCAAGGTAATTGAGGACTGTAAGCAGTATAAGAGGGCACTTCCCTGGGGACAGTCCTCTCCTTCTCCCTGTTTGGGGGTGGGAGTCAGTGGTGCAATGAGGGATGGGGGCCTGAGGACGCAGGCTTCTCTGTCCCTTGGCTAAAGATGAGAAAGATGGCGAGAGGTACTGTTCGGTATGGTTAGAGGAGAGGTACCTCGAAGGGAGGGAGAGGTCCCAGTTTCTGGGTTCAGGGCGAGAAGTCCAAGCAACCTCCCTAATGTTTTTTTGATAAACATCATGAAAAGCCTCAGACCAAGGTTGGTATCTCTGGACTGGACGGGGATGGAGGCTGAACTTTCCTCAAGGTGACTCTTACAAGTAATTAGTTAAGAATATCCATGATATGGCTTGAAGCTTTTCTTGCTATTCCCTATGCTGCTATACCTTTTCTGTGGGTACTTTTAAATAATCTTCAGTCTCTGGTACTTTCCATCTGGCATCTTCTATGAGCATTGGCACGCCGGGGGGGGGGCACAACCATTCACTAAGAAATGCCAGAAAATTCCAGTGTTAAGGCTAACTTCATCCTTAACTTTTGCTGCTGTGGTGCCTCTTTCACAACTTAAGTAGAGGACAAAGAGTCTCCTCTCTAATTAAAATTTCTCAGGGTTTTTCTACCCCCCCCCAGTTTAAATCAGACTCTCAACATTGTTTAGATATTATTTTTGAAGATTTAAAACATGTATAGATGTTTCTGTACATAATAAAACAATTTCCTGACCTGAAAATTTAAGAGAAGGAAAATAGAATTACTGTGAAGAGGTAGAAAGATATTTATACCTGAAACATTATAACTAAGGCTCAAAATATCCTCTCCAGGAGGGAAATTCATGAACTGGGCTAGAAGAATCCGTTTCTTTTCCTGAGTTTACTCACTGACTGATTGGGGATGGCATGTGTCCCTTACCAAATCAATATAGGCTCTGACCTAAGAGGGCCCTGTTAGTACAGCAATGAAGGGACCTACTGTCATGGGGCCCCCACGTGCATCTGCTTCCAGCGCGGGCTAAGGATTCCTATCTTGGAAGGATGTTTTTGTGCAAACTAATGCATGATACTTTGTGCAACCGACTCTCAGAAGATAAATG
Source organism: Dermochelys coriacea (assembly GCF_009764565.3). Lineage (NCBI taxonomy): Eukaryota > Metazoa > Chordata > Testudines > Dermochelyidae > Dermochelys > Dermochelys coriacea. The sequence goes on from NC_050069.1 coordinate 203,843,152, forward strand.
CTGAGATTCTAGGCAGCTGCCTTTTATTCACCTCTGGCCCCAACACTGCAGAGCCCTAAACTCAGAGGAGGAGGTTCTGTGGATTGCAGGCAGATGATGATGTTTCTGTGCTTCTCCTTCCCATTCTCCATGTACTGGCCAATTCTGGTCTGTACTTGTGTGGTTTTCAGTCTGTACTCACGTGAAGCGTGTCTGCATAATATGGCCTTGAAGTTTTAGGGAAGTGGCAGGAGTAAAACAAGGAACACGGTGCTAATTTCAGAAAAAAGATGCCTTGTATACATTATAAAACTGAACTCTGTTTTATTTCACTTTCCACTGCAATGATGATCTTGACAGAAGCCGTATACAATAACTAGTGTTTAAAGTGTCCTTTATATATATATATATATATATATATATATATATATATATATATATATATATATAATATTTTAGTGCCAGTAAATAATATACTGCTCAGGAATTGCATGTTTATTATAAATGCTTTATTTCATTTCTTAATGCACCACTTAAGACATTTTATGTCTATAGATGTGTCTGAGTGTGAACCCTGATTTTCTTTAACGTACGCTAAAGGGTTATTCCCCAGCTACTCCCAAGTTTTCTTTTAAAACAAGATTTGCAAATAAGACATAAAAGAAAAATTGTATTGGAAACTGGTTGATTGTAGAGTACTATAAGAGTATAAACAACATAAGAGATCCTTTAACATAACATAAGAGAGCCTTTAGTCGCTTTGCTCTCTGGCTTTGGAACTCATTGCCAATTGAAGTAAGGAACGCTGACAGTTGGGACTTTTAAATCTAGACTTAAAAGTTATTTGTGTCTGTTTAGCATTCTTAAAATGATTCTATTAGGAATTGTATGTGCTTCAGTTTTAATTTAACTCGTAATGATTGTAAAGCACCCTGGGATGCTCTCATGAAGGGCGCTACAAATCCAAGATTGTATTGTATTGTGTTGTAATGTATTGTATTACTACATGGCGCTGGAGTTGGACCACGGACAATTCATATAGAAAGCATTTGAATACTTAGCTAAAGATAAGGAGTGGGGGTTGGGACTCTCTTCTTGCTTGTTTTCCCTCCTTTTCTATGTCAGTTATTTTGTTAAACTAAATTAACGTGGCAGTTATTCCCTAAGAAATGCCAGCATAATTTACTGTGAAGGTGCTCAAAATGTAAACCAGATGATAAACTAAAAATAAAAAATGTCCACATTAAGATTTAATTGCACTTCCCTTTCTATATTGTGTTCTTATATAAAACGCATTACTAACAGTATTTTTTATCACTTCCTACCCTTTTAACTGAATTTTGTTAACAATGAAGAAATATATGGTTTCTGATTCATTTAAGTTACTTATGTATATGTCTCAATTTTTTTTTTATATAAAAACATTCTAGCACTGATTAGAGCCAAGCAGTGTGACTTGCTCGTTCTCTTTGCCTGTGCAGGTCAATTACACCTGCCACACTAATGCCTTTCTGGTCCTCATGTTGCTTTTCCTCAGGATGTTGCCAGTGGCAAAGAATTTTTCCAAATTATGTGGTAAACTTGTGTATTGTGAAGTGTCAGTTTAGGAATTAAAATGAAGTTAATTTCTGTCCATTAAAGAGCTCTTATCTGGACAGCCAACCTAAGTCCTCTTTAAAAGGCAAGTGGACAGATGAATCTGACTCATCAGATGTTTCTTTTCTCTTGCTGCACTAACAGTGTCCATTCTGCCCTGACTTCAAGTAGACATGGTTGTTTTTTCTCAGTTTGTGACACATTTTTCTGATTTTTCCCCCCTAAGAAATGCTACCAGCATATAGAAGAAAGGTGCTCTGTATTAACTGCATCCTCTGCTCTTTATGCAGACTTCTGTGATGGTGGTCTAAGTTGTGACAGTCTTGTTTTGAAGAAAAGGAATTGGACTCACAATAATCTTTTACACCTGACAGGAATGAAAGCACAGTGAGACCCACTTCTTGAGTGGCTACACAGAGAGATGAGCACTTCTGGCTTTGACAGACCAAATACTTCGTTCCTTGTCAGATTGACCTCAACTCTGACTTGAATGCTCACTGAGGATTATTTGAGAGGATGAGCGGGAATTTTTTTAAAGGTTCTGAAACCTACAAGCAAACTCTTACAAAGCTTCATTTAAAAAAAAAGTGATGTATAGTTTCCTCTTCACTTCCCACCTTGTCCCCTCAAAATAAATGCTAGGGGAAGGGTGAGGTCTCTGTCTGCTTCCTTGGATGACTTCTCAATGGAAAAATAAGTGTCAAATTCCTTTGATGCCTTGCAGCATTTATCGGAGGACAGGTTTTTCAGTCCTGAGCACAGTAAGTAAACCTCAAACACGTGGCAGCAGCCTGAGACCTGCCTCTCTCCAAATCTTGGAATAAATAAGCTAAAGAAATGTATCTTCCCCAAGGGTGAGAAGACATAAAAGGCTCTCCTCATATATGAGAGTCTAGAGAATACTTAATTCTGACAAGTTCCCTAACTCTAAACATAATATATCCAGAGTCTCAAAACATTACAAGCTTGAGAAGAGTTATTTCTCAGAGTGGAGTAGTGTGCTTTTGTGTGATCTTGATATGACCTAGTTTGCTAAAAAGGATCCATCTCTTTAAAATATTTTGTGGCTCTGAAGGAGATTATCAATAGAAAAAATGGACTCAATGATAAGAAAGGACAGTGAGACTTCTGCTAAGACCCTCACTACTAACATCTGTTCTGGGGCGAGGAGGAATAAATCAATCAATCTCTCTCTCTCAACCTGGCTAGTGCTTGCTATGGAAAAGTATGTCTAGTTAGGATATACTTTTAAAATACTATATCCCTCTCCCAAAACTGTGTGTTCCCATGTATCCAAATATCCTCTAAAAGTAGATGGGCCAAACATGGCTTTGTTCTCAGGTACGTTTTCTGAATGTATTGTAGTGAATTCAAATGTCTTTTTCCAGTACCAGGAACTCCAGAAGTTTTCTGGGGTATATTCCCCATTCTTTGTTCAACAAAAACAAAAGGAGCCACGTGTGATGAAACCCATACCATCAGTTAATGGTATACAAGGAATTAAAAATGTAGATTTTCTTCAGGAAGTAATTGTTGCAGCAGAGCCAAGGGATTTCTTTAAATCAACAGATCATCAATATGCATATCACTATGACAAGCAGTTATCAAAAATCAATGAGATTTGTCTTTAATGTTTACAAAACCGGACAGGATATTGGATCTTTCCAATGTAGCTGGACTTGTTTTTGAAAACTCTCATTGTTAAGGCTAGCATCATGGGGAGTGACCACGTGCAACTTGCTCTACTAGAGAACTGCTTAATGAAATCTTCATTTTATTCATCAAAATCAGTTAGCACTTGATAATGAGCTTTAAACATTTTAGTCTCAGATTCTTTGAAAACTTCAAAAAGGGCTTGATTCCTCTTGTTCAGACCTAGTGCACTTTAGAGTCCACTTTTTGGCAGAAAGGCAGAGTCATTCATCCCATTCTTCCTTAATAGAGCTAAATATACTTGATGAATGGGCATTGTCTGATTTAGGGTCACTATGGATAAACTGAACACTAACTTCTTATGTGGTGCTGTGGAAAAAAGCCTAATATGATTATTGTATGCAGTGCTGTTGTAGCCATGTTGGTTCCAGGACAGTACAGTCAAGGTGAGTGAGGTAGTGTCTTTTATTGGACCTACTTCTGTTGGTGAGAGCAACAAACTTTCAAGCTCGCCCAGAGAAGAGACTTGAAGAAGAGCTCCGGGTAACATTGGAAGCTTGTCCTTCTCACCAGCCTAAGATATTACCTGACACACTTTATCTGTCTGTCATGATCAATAATCAGGTTTATTGTGGGTAGTGACAAAAAAAAATCCAGCCACGAGTGGGGCCCCTATTTTGCTAGGCGCTGTACCAACACAGAATAGCAGATGATCCCTGCCTTCCCAGAGCTTACACTCTAAATTGACAAGACAGACACACAGGGTGGAGAACAGGAAGAGTGTAAGCCACAAGCAGAATCAGCTGTGTGATGGTGGTAAGTGGCATGTTCCACCTTTTTTTCCCTAGGTGGGTTTAGTTAAGAGCGGCTAAGCTAAATGGAAAGAAAGTTGAAAGGAGAGGGGACATGGAAGGGAAGGGTGGGCAGGCGATAGGGCAGTGGGGAAGAGAGTCTGAGGGGAAGATGAGTGAAATTGAGATGGAGACTGAGAGAGGGAGAGTTGGGGGAAATAGCCCATCAGGGCAGGGAAAAGAAAGTTCTGTAGAAACTTCTCTGGATGTCCAAAGGTCCCTGCTTCTGCAGCTGCTTCTACAACTGTTCCTATGGGCTGGAGTCTCTGGCTGGTTCCTCCCCACAGATTTTCTGCAAGGCCATGTGACTGGGAGAAGCAACCAGCTGGGTCTGAGTGCCCCCAGAATATGGGGGAGGGTCTCCCCCTCACAGTTCTGGATCCAAAAAGGTGCTGAAGGGAAAGGGGGTCCCATTTTATACACACACCCAGTGCAGTAGTCCCTGCTTTGACTGCTTGGATGTATCAACAAGCAAGTTACTTACAGGAGTAAGGAGGTAAAGTTACCTTTCATACGATACCAGTTAGACCGCTACTGGAATATTGTGTCTACTTCTGGTGTGCATACTTTTAAAAGGATGTGAAAAATTGGAAATAGTTGAGAGAAGAGCTGCAAAATGGATTGGTGGTCTGGTAAACATTTCTTGGATGAGGTCCTTTAATCTCTTATTGCATCTATTTTAGATTTTTGAAGAGAAAGTTGAGAGGTGACTTAGTCTCTGTAACTTCACAGGGAGAAGATAGGATACTAGAAGGCTTTTTTTTTTCCTAGCCATCAAAGACATAACCATATCCAGTGGCTGAAAGTTGAAGTCAGCAAAGTTCAAACTGGGAAAGCAGACAGATTTTTAACAGTAAGGCTAGTTAACCAGTGGATCAGATTATTAAGAGATGCTGTACATTTTCCATGTCTTGAAGTCTTAATATTAAAATTGGAGGTCTTTCTGAAAGTTAGAAAGAAATATGCTGTAGTTTAACCACAAGTTGCTGGGATAGATTCAGAAATCGCTGAGTGAAATTCTATGAACAGCTTTATGTTGGAAGCCAGATTAGATGATCATAATGGCCCCTTCTGGCTTTTAAAAATCTATTCTATTTACATAGAGTAGATCAAAGAAAGATTTGATCCTGACCACCAAAATGTATTTTGCAAGACCATCATTAATGATACTGAGTCTGACTTCTTGTCTGGACATTGTGCCTTAGGGCTCAGCTTCATGCCAAACAACTGATGCTTTGCCTAGCAGAACAGTGGAACCAGAGAAGAGACTTGCTGAAAAAGCATGTCATAATCCCTAGCAGGAAATATCCCTAATTTGGTGGACAATATTGTGCAACTTTCAGGAGACCCTTTACTGGAACCAAATTGGAGATTACCACAGCAGTGGTCAGGGCTCGTGTGTTCTCAACATCTGTAGAAGGAGAAGTAAATCTTTCTGAGAAAGGAATATATAGTTTGGCTACCAAAGCGGTCTTTAATTAACTAATAGCAAAAGGACTCTCCTTTCTGACAATCATTTGTACCAATAAAACCTTAGCCATGTCATACCTGGAGGGAAAAAAAAACGATGGAACCAGGAATTTGAAATGTCTACTTAGGGAGTCAGAGGTAACCTACTCTCCTAAAATAGAACTGTCACAAGTAAATGCAGTTCATCTAGAAGAGGATAGGAATGGAAAAGAGAATTGGATAAGGCAAAGACTAACGATAAGGAATGCTCAGTTTTTTCAGTGTCTTAACAGAACAGTCTTTGGAGACACCTGATATCAGAGTCTGGAATCCCATGTCTTCTGCTTGTACAAGTGTGTGCTAGCTCTAGCAATAGATATATTCTCAGTACCCTTCACCTGCAGTTTTGTTTGTTCCCTTCTTTTCCTCTTATTCCTGAGAGCACCATGTAGGCAAACAGCAAATTTAATCTTAATTGCTTAACCAAGTTGCCTTTGAGAACCAAGGTTGTTGATCTGAATGGATAGTAGCTCAAGCACCTTTCCCTATCCATATCCTCCCTTTTTTTTTTTTTTTTTTTTTGTGGGTTGCCCTGCTGGAAGCCAGCCCAGAGACTCAAAAGTTTAAGTTACAGTCACTGGAAGGTGCACGCTGAAGTCAAGTATTCAGATGAAGTAATGTAGACTCTACTTCTAAAAACACAAGGCCATTTTCATTCAGTGAGATAAAGCTAGGAACCTGTTTTCTATTGCCACTATTTGTCATTTTCAGACTTTATCCAAGTTGATTTCAGGAAGGGTCTAGTCATCAGCACACTTAAATCTCAAGCCTTTGCTGCTGGAAGCCTTTCTACAGACTTTAGGTAGTGGACAGTAATTTCAAGATTGACTCCTGATCTTTTGGTGTCTCCATTTATGGGTGCTCAACTTGAGACATTTTAAAAGGAAAGGGGTGAATTTCAAAGGATGGGTGCTCACCACTTTTTGAAAATCAGCTTTCTTTAAGGGGCTCAAGTTAGGCACCCAAAAACTAAGACATCAAAAATCATGAAAACAGTTGTGAATGTCCTTTGGATTTCTGCCATTTCCAGTTTCCCCATTTCTTGTGAATTAGCATTTCCTACCTACCCTTTTATTTTGTAATGATTTATTTTATTGTTGAGCCTTTAGACTGTGGATATGAGACTGGTATCTTGGAAAGCAAACTTTTTTTTTCTGCTTTATTTATATCCATCAGGAGAGTGGGAGATTGATTCTCTGTCATGTAAATTTCCAATCTTCACATTACAAGATGACAGAGCAATGCAAGAATCTATAGTTCATTCTTATTTTTCATTCTACACTTCAGATTCTTTTTTTTACCAAAATAAGAGGTTGTGGCAGTCCTCATTATAATGGAGGCAATTTTCAGTTCTCTCTGTACCGAGACAAAGCCTTTAGAGGCAGTGGGAAAGGGGAGGAGCTAGTCTAAATTAAATTACTTATATGATGTAGAAGGTATACGGAGGGCAAGGGTGATATTTTAGTTTTTGGAAAGCCTCATTTTAATCATTTTTAGGACTGTCTTTATGTAATTTTAATTTATATGACCAGCACTTGCTTTACAGATCATCATAGTTCTTATGACCTTGGCAACAGTACAGGGTCAAATCTTCATCCATATGCACTGACAAAGGCACAGACAGTCTTGTCACCATCAGGAATGTATTTCTGTCCATCTAATTTTTTTCTTCAACATATTTATAGTGGGCATGACAAAGCAAATTCCTATGTCACTCATATTTCAAGGTAATAAAGTGTCTTAAAGGGGTGTGTGTGTGTTAACATTTTAACATTCCATGTCCTAAAAACAACTCGTGGTGTCTAGATATTTTGCATTTGTAATTCTGGTTTTAGTTCAAGTGTCAGAGAATTATCTGTATTCGCAAAAAGAAAAGGAGTACTTGTGGCATCTTAGAGACTAACAAATTTATTAGAGCATAAGCTTTCGTGAGCTACAGCTCACTTCATCGGATGCATCCGATGAAGTGAGTTGTAGCTCACGAAAGCTTATGCTCTAATAAATTTGTTAGTCTCTAAGGTGCCACAAGTACTCCTTTTCTTTTTGCGAATACAGACTAACACAGCTGCTACTCTGAAACCTATCTGTATGTCAGTATATCAGGCACCAGATTGCATCTTCCAAGTGCGTGGAATGGCATAATCTCAAATGATGTGTAAACTCTTCGGGCCATGGACTGTCTCTGACTATGTATTTACTTGATTGGGGCCTATATGCACAACTGTAGTTTTAATTAAATAATATTTAAACAGGAGCTTAAAGTAATTTCTGAGATCTCAGTCTGCACTCAGTCTATGTTGTTTGAGATTTCTACCACTATTATTTTATTGATCCGAGCAGCTTCCTTACTGTCCTCCACTGTTGGTGGCTTTTGTTTATGATAAAGTTCCTTTGGGTAAAGTGTATATTCTACATTGAGATATGCACGGTTCGTCCTCTAATTCCTGCCCTCCCCCCCCATCTAGAGCTGTACTCTGTTCTTAAATTCAGCACCATTTAAACTTTTATCTAGGAACTGAAACAGAGATTCACGGTTTGGATATTTGTTAGGGAGATTATAGTGGTGGTAGCAAAGTATCCTGCCTTGCCAAATATCTAGGTATCTAAAGTGATGAGTTTATGGAAGTGAAAATAGATAGAACTCTAAAAGTTTGGTTTAAAAAAAATTGGAGGCCAGCCTTTGACAGATTGTTCTGTAAATGTTCGTTTTATTGAGAATTATAAAAAAGGTGCTTAAAGCTTCTGTGCCATTAATATAATACATTAAAAGGTTACTGTCAAGATTAGTGTTTCAATTCTGAAAATTGACTGTAGGGGTTTATGGGCAGCTCTGTTCATATTCTGCTTGGAAGATAAGACATCTTACTTTCCACTTGACACAATCATTACATTGTTATAAGGCTTTATATTAAGAGCTTGATAAATGGCAAAACATAAATAAAACTCTGTTGAAAAGGGAGAGAATTATACGTGCTCCATTTATGCTAAACCAAATTTAACAGATGCAGATTACATGCAAGACAAGGTTGTGAAAATAGCCAGTGTCAAAACAGTGCAGACTTGAAGTTTAGTGTTCAGTCTGCAGTGTCTGCTATCGCTACAGTACTCTATTTCAAAAGCATACATTCCTTCCTACAGAAAAAATGCAGATTCCTTAGTTGAAATTAATTAGCATTCAGAAACCAGATAGCATGTTTTTGGGTATTCATGGGATCTGTTTGAAAAAATGTTTTTAACTTGTAGAAATGTGTTGCAACACACAGATGGGAAGAAAAAGAAAAAAAATCTCTTTAGCAAGCACTGTGTGTAAAAGGAATATTACATTTTGCACGCTCCTGATTACCCTATATAAACAGTTTTTGACATCTGTCTTTATAGTTTGCGAGGAGAGGAAGACTTTGTTAAAAGAACCATTTTTATACAGCAGTCACCATTTCAGTCTTGCTTTACCTGTATTATGAAAGCAGATGGTCTGCATGTCTTTTGAATATTTATAACTATCAAAAACAATCTCTTGCTATTCACCCTTAGGCTTATGAGGTGTCAGGACTGTTCTGGTTGGGAAAAAATCATCTTGGGTGTTTACAGAAAGAGGATTACATTAAGCTGAAATGACTACATTTTCCAGTTTAATATTTGTCCATCAGCTGTTTAATCGTATTTAGATAATTGTGTAAATAACTTGTTACAGCCCTTGCCCCCTCCACTGATAGAGCTTGAAAGCTTTAAAAACCAATGAACCAGTTTCATAAATGCTTCTCTCCACCCAGCCCCCCCCCTTCCGTTAAACAATCAGAAAGGCCTAAATAAGTTTTGATTATGATACCACTTTGATGGGGAAATTTCATACCAAAAAATCCTTAGTATCTAGCTCAGAGTCCTGTAAGGGAACTGTTGTCTCTGGTACCCTCTACTAAGTCTGTTAGCATGCATTTGTTCTGTGCAAATACTGCATCCCAAATACCCTTTGATGAGGTTTTCTTCTGTGCTTCAGTCTTGTTATGTAAGAGTAATTTTAAGGTTATTATTGGGGAAGTTTTGGGACTGTGGGGCTTAAGTGTTTTTGACTGGGAGCTGAGCAATCACTGATAACAGATTTTGCTGTGGTTGGTTGATTTGGCAGGAAAGCATGAACAGTTTTGGTTTGGATGATTGAATTAACCTGATTAACGTTGTTTTTGTTGTTTTGCAAAAAGGACAATAATACATTTTTAGTCATAACTGACCAGTTTTTTACCTGGTTAGTGAGCAGCCTTATAGGAAACAGTGACGGAATACTTCACAGAAAGTACCTACAGTGGCAGCTGAAATGACCAGAGAGAATCAAACATAAAATTCCTTCTCTTGCCTAGTGAAACGCATCATATATTGGCTTCCAAAATCATAATGTAAAAGGTGGCTGACACTGGCTGCTTTTTTTTTTTTAAAGCAATGGACATATAAAAAACGACTTACTTTCTAGAGAGTGCTTGAAACTTCTTGGAGAGCACCTCATGCCTATTTATCATATCTATGATACTTAACCTTTTGAGGGGATGAGATTCAGTTTTAAAAACTACGTTCTAAGGAAACCTAAGCTGAACTTGAGAACCAATTCTAGCTCTATTCCACCACAATTACGGTAGACCTAATTGTAAACAATGTATCTGTCTGAAAAAGAAAACTCCGGCTGCAACAGATGGTATCCTTCCAGAGTAGTGGGGCTTGGCGGGGGAGGGATAGCTCAGTGATTTGAGCTTTGGCCTGCTAAAGCCAGGGTAGTAAGTTCAATCCTTGAGAGGGCCATTTAGGGATATGGGGCAAAAATTGGGGATTGGTCCTGCTTTGAGCAGGGGGTTGGACTAGATGACCTCCTGAGGTCCCTTCCGAACCTGATATTCTATGATTCTGTGAAGGTGGCACCATTTCAGATCGGCTCTTCATCAGACTCTCAAAACAGAACTGCCACGTACTTGTAGGATGTGTGTGTGGTGTACCTGTGTGTGTGACACTTTGGATCCTAAAGCAACTTGGTCCAAAGGATAAGGTTGTGGGAGGTTCTCTAAGATTTTGAGATCTATGGCCAACTTATACAGTTTATCAATTTTCTTTCACAGAAAGTGTGAAAGCTGTGGCCAGATCATGGGTGAGTACTGTGATGCATTTGAATATGTCTGAGATTCTTTCAGGCTGCACGTTGTGCTAGCTCATCTTCCATGTTCTTGGGAAGCATCTACAGCTATAGGCTGTACATAGGATATATCTGGATAAGGAATTTAAATGGTCCAGTCATGGACCATGAGACAATCAAGTTTAACGCTTGCGGACTGTTTGATCATGGAGGAATACGAGGCACCAACAAAGCGTTTGAGGGCTTTTTGCATGTAGTGTAGCCTGTGGTTGAGAGAGAGAAACCTCCGTATGCCTAAGATCAAGATTCTGGTTCCCTCAAGAATGTTGGGAATATCCTCCAAGTCGGAGAAAGACACCATGAGCTTCTGAAAACAATGGTACAGGCCGATTAAGAATGAAAATAGTGAAGAAAAGATCTGGTGAAGGTACTTGGTGGATTAACAAGATATGAACATTTTACTAGACTTGTAAAACTGTTGCCTTAAGTGAATTAGCAAATGAACCACAGTAGTTTGCATATTTGTGTGAAATGTTCTTGAAGAGCCCACTGTTAGAGGGACTTTCAGACTGGGAATACTTCAGATACAACTACATTGTTCGTGTCTTTCACTGTTTCCCTTGCCAATCTTGCTAATTCTTAGATTGTGGGGTGAAATTGTGGTCCCACTGAAGTCAATGGGAGTTTTACCATTAACTTCAAAGGGACTAGAATTTTACCCATGTTGTTTACACAACTCAGTCTATCAGTTCTTTCTGTTTGGTCCTACCATGAGGTCACACTGCTGAACTGATGATATCCTATTTCTTTGGTAACATCCTGTGATGTCATAAACACAGGATTATAACTTCATTGTGAGATGAAGTTGAATGACATGTAAGTGGAGATGAGGATAGCAAGTCTTAGGCAGACATCTTTAACAGCAGGAGGCACACTGAAAGTATTATTAAATTTATTGTATCATAGCAAAAGAGAGATGAAACGAGATCAGAGATGAGCCAGATTTTCAAAAATTAAAACCTAAATTTCACCTGTAAAATATGCACGTGTACACAACAATAGTTAATTGTGTGGACAAAGTGGGCAGTGCAGTTGCCGATTTTGCATGTACAGAGGCAGGTTTTACATGCACAATAACCAGTTAATTTATTCATATGTATTGCAGATGCGACTCATGATTTTTTTTTATGTTGTCATGTGCAGCAGCTGTCCCCATGGGGAGTGGTCAGATCTGTAAGGGAACCTAAAACCACAATTTTAGTAGTATCAGACATCAATGATATTGACATTGTGCTGGAAATAGAAATTGGATTCAGTTAAGGTTAGTTTTAGATGATTCAGGCTGTAGATAATGATTTGTCAAGATTTCCTTATACTGTTTGTTAGATTTCTAGTTCACTTGAAAAACACTGGGTTAATGTAAAGGAATAGTAAGCACTTAAAGACTATATATTTTTGGTGGTTTATGGAAAAAACGTGAAGATGGCTATAAAGTAGTAATTGTCTGATACATTCGTTACAGGACTTCTATAGTAGGGTTTCCATATTTTGCCTTATTAACATGTCAGCATAACTGTTTTGGGATCTAAGAAATTCACATATTACTGGACAGCATGTTATAAAATGAATGCTTATAATGGACTCCAGTAGAATCAATAATCAAGATAACAGTGTGTGTTAGATCAGGAATAGTTTGTAATAGACAGACTTAGAGGAATATTTACTGCCTTTGTCCCCAAACTGGCTTTGCTAGTGGTTATTACAATTCATATAACAAAGGCCCCATGCTGTACGTTGATTTCACCATAGCACAAATATAATGAAATGTTATATGCAGGCTAGCAAAGGAAACTTAATAATCAGGGCTTTGTCTTCTTGAGAGTCGTGTTCTAAATATGCTGGACAATTCCTTTAGTTATGCTAGTAGTAGATATTTTCCGCATTAAATACTATTGAAATTCATCAGTCTATTGGAATTGCACTCACCGATTTTTTTTTTTGATCACATGTCTTATCACAAAAATATATTGTCTATCTTGGAGTGTAATTTTTAACTTGCAATAGTGCATCAGTATGCAAAACAATCTTGATTGATTTGTGAGACAGCACTTGATTGAGAGGTTTTTATAAATTATTTGGTTAAAATTTGGCACCTCTTTCTATCTATCCAACTTCTTTCTAAAGATATCCTTAAGTTTAATAATTGTAAAATGTCTGGGAATTCTTTAGTGTATTTTATGATTAATCTGCAGTCCTACAATTAAGCACTTAATGGCACAGTACCTAGAGTTGAAGCTGACAATGAGAGTGTTTCTCAAAGTTGTTCCTTATGAACAGTTTGTTTGGTTAAGAAGAGTGCATCCACTCTTGTGCAGCATTGCCTTAAACCACTCTTCTGCAGCCCAGAAGACCTCATTCTGGATTAAATTTCCCCCCATGATTCTCTGGGTTCTGGGCCGCACACAGGTGACATGAAGGGAATGGGCATATCCATAGCAGTGTTGTGTGGACCTAGGATGGGTCAATTTCAATTGAAAGCAGTAGAAGTACTAATAAATGACACTTTCTGAGTTTTTAGGATTTTAATTTTTAATCTGTTGAAACCATACCTCATCTCTAGTGGTCTAAGATTCTTAGAGTTGATAACTTTAGTATTTTCTCAGTGGATTTCTTTTTTGTTCTAATTTACAATGTATTTGTTATATATGATTTTAAGCTTGATTAATGGATTTAAAGAAACTAAAGCTCTGAGCAACAGGATTAAAAATGCAGTATGGTGTTCAGACTCTAAAAATATTATGGTTTCAACAATTGAAATAATTTCTCTTTCTCAATTTGTGCTGCTGTGTGTTACAGATGATTTTCCCCCCCCCCTTTTCATGCAGAGTATGATTTCTTCCATTGTGAACAGCACTTACTATGCAAATGTCTCAGCAGCAAAATGTCAGGAATTTGGAAGGTGGTATAAACATTTCAAGAAGGCAAAAGATATGATGGGTAAGCAAAAAAGTTGTGGTAGTGTTGGCTATATACCATTACACATGTGTCAAGGTCTGTCTTAGTCCTATAAGAAGCTAGAGCTCTTCAAGATGAATGTAGTATGCTTTTTTTTTAATGAGGGTGCGGGGAGTATGTATATAATGAGAGAATTAATTTCAATAAATATTTGTTATTAAACCAGCCAAACTGACTTGGCTTGTCTGACATGCAGGAAATTGGAATAAGATATAAAGTTGTCATTTTGTAAATCTGAAACTTACCACGGCTTAGAATAATTTATTTATTTTCATTTTTTAAAAAGCTTTATGTAGAACTGTGGAAGATTGTGAATTTGTGGATTTTTTTTTTCTAAAATAGTAAAGTTATATTTTAAAGAAACAGTCTGTAGTTACTGTAACAAATTCTAGTCTGGTCTCCATCACTCTCCTCCTACAAGAAACTTATGAATTACATCTTGCTGTAACTTCTGGGGACGCAACTTCAGTCCATTATGACAAGGGCCTTGTTGTAGCTATTGGGACAAGTTTTTGCTGACTACAGTAAGGCTATAGTGTATATGTATATTATAGGATTATAATAAATTAGTTGGTGAAGTATATTAATTCTTTAATGTGTTTATAAATGTCCTTCACGGTTTGTTTTTTAGATCAATTAATATAAATGTGGGCATTTTACATCAGCTTCTACATAATAATTTTCAAACGGTTTTTGGAATGAAGAAAATGGAGTCTAATTTGGTTTGAATTTTGAGTATGTTCTGGCCTTTAGTATTTAAAGCAAAACCATTCATCTACCAAAACGGGTTCCTTGCCTTTTTATAGCTTCAGGCAGTAATGAAGACAATGCATCACTTTTGTGGTAATTGCTTGAATTACTGTTCCAAGTGAATGGCACACTTGGGTTGATCTCTGCTTTCAGTTAGTGAAAACAGAAGGTTGCTTTCCTTAAACTTGTTTGTCACTTCTGTGTAATGTTAACTTCAGCAATGTCAGATTTTTCTGTAAGTTTAGAGCCTAAAACTGTATTGCCCCTCTGAGGTCTGTGTTAAGGCTTGATCCAAAGCCCACTGAGATCTGTGGAAGACTTACACTGATGCCAATGGGCCTGATCCTTGTGCCAATTTCCCCACTGCACAGAAGGGGGTTTAGCCATCTCCACAGAGTATGCAAGCCAGGGGTAATGGGAATACAGCCATGAAGTCCACACTACATCTCCTCAAAAATCCTAGTAGCTGGTGAAACTAGAGAGGGGCTCCATGATGACAGTAAGCTGTGGGTCCTCTCCAGAGTTTGGAGGCATGGGGCTTCTTTGTAGAAGAACCCCTGTCTTTCCTGCGCGCTTGACAGGACAGTGTGAAGGGAATCTGTGTGAGGGAATCCATGGACAGATTTCTTTCTACAGACTCCCCTCTGGCAGGAGGGTGATCTGCTGAATAATTAATGAGGAATATTAATTACTGTGAAAATCTTATGTTTTTCTCCCTTCTCATAAACTGGGATTTGTTCTTTACACTATTTTTTTGCCCTTTTAGAAATATTGCCAGTAAATGAAACAAATTTTGAACAAAGATCTATTCCAAATAAATCTGGTTTAAAGGAGCCCTGTCAGACCAAAGGTGGCCAAAAGTTTGATGCGGGCAAGGGGCCTCTTAATAAAATCTAAAGGAGTTTTAATATAACCTGGACTGTTCCAGTGCTACGTATGCACTCTGCCAGCTGTAAGGGAGTCTAAATTGTCTACAGAGGCACTGGAAGTTAGAATAAAAGGTGTGATTAGTTCAGAGGGAGTGTCTGGGGAAGGTGCCAGTAAAAAAAAAAAAAAAGTTTAGCTGTGCTTCAAGCACTGAAACAATGATACATGGGAGGCTATAAGATAAAGCAGCCTGTCCTCCTTCCCTACCCCAGTCTCTCTCACATCCAGATCCTTGAGCATGGCTGAAGAGTAGCTCAGGAATGAGAAAGGTAAAGGTGGCCTTTGTCCACTCCTGATGCTGCATGCCAGTACAGTCCAACAGCATAATTTAACATAAATTATTCTGGTTTCTAACAGGCCATAGGATTGATACAGCAATGAGGAATTAACAGGGTACAGGGATGTCTAGATTGTTTGTCCTTCTTCATCCCATCTGGGAACTGTAGCTATAGTAGGGAAAATTCTGCAGGAGTTAAAGTTCATGGGTGCAACACAAGCAACCAGTGGGTCCATATGCCAGAGTGAGGCTGCTTCCCAGTAACAGCCACTACTAGGCTTTGCATGTCTGCACCGAGAGTTGTGCGCACACCTGCATATGGAGGAGCCACCCTGAATTCCTTTAGAGGTGGGTAGCACTGCTCACCATTCCCTCTTCTGTACTTCATCTCTTCCCTTTATCTAGTTTTTGCTTCCTGATTTTTTGGGCCCTTGGTTATTGACAATGTGTTAGACCAGGAGTGGGGAACCTTTTCTTCTATCACGGGCTGTTGACCCACAGAAAAAATCAATCGCAGGCCACGCACAAGTAAAAAGCAACTTAATTTACAGGTTTCAGAGTTGCATCTGATGGAGTGAGCTGTAGCTCACAAAAGCTTATGCTCAAATAAATTTGTTAGTCTCTAAGGTGCCACAAGTACTCCTTTTCTTTTTAATGTACAGGGTTATTTTAGAGAAATGTAAAATGTTCAACTCATCTGTTCCCGGCGGGGTGGGGCGAGCCGGCGCTTCCCACCCTGCAGGGGGCGGGGCGAGCTGGATGAAATTAAGCAACTGGCCACATCCAACCTGCAGGCCAGGGTAGGTTCCCCACCCTTTCTTTAGACCCATATGACAGTGCATCCTCACTGCAAACATGGTTTTTGTTGTTGTTGTTTGTTTGTTTTTTAATTTGGTGGCTTTTACGTTCCCCTTGTCTATACCTTCAGGAAAGGATCCTCCTTTGCCATACTTAGACCAGATGAGACAAGGTTTTACTGAACCTCCACTAATTCATTCTAGACACTGTCTGTGTGTTCCATGCATGTGTGTTCGTTTTTCTTTTTAATTCACTGCACCATCCTTTGAAAGCCAGAAATGTAAGGTTACACAGGAATAGTGTTGCTATTAAACTTCTTATGAGACTTACAATACAGTAAGCCAGAACCTAAATTAAGAGGCCTTCTTCTAAAGAGAGTTTTATTATAGCAAGTCTTCTGAAGAGCATCAAGTATACTATTTTCAGTTAATTTATACTGGTATTTTGTCTAACTTAATGTTTCTTTTCCACTCTAGTTGAAATGGATAGTCTTTCTGAACTATCCCAACAAGGTGCCAACCATGTCAACTTCGGTCAGCAACCAGTCCCAGGGAACACAGCTGAACAGCCTCCATCCCCTGTTCAGCTTTCTCATAGCAGTCAGCCATCTGTTCGGACCCCACTCCCAAACCTGCACCCTGGACTTGTATCAACTCCTATTAGCCCTCAGTTGGTAAATCAGCAGCTGGTAATGGCCCAGTTGCTGAACCAGCAGTATGCAGTGAACAGACTTCTAGCCCAGCAGTCCTTAAACCAACAGTACTTGAACCACCCTCCTCCCGTCAGTAGATCCATGAACAAGCCGTTGGAGCAGCAGGTGTCAACCAACACAGAGGTGTCTTCCGAAATCTACCAGTGGGTGCGTGATGAATTGAAACGAGCAGGAATTTCACAGGCAGTATTTGCACGTGTGGCTTTTAACAGAACTCAGGTCAGACTTGTTTGTTTGTTTGTTTTAATGCAAAATTCTGTTCTTTTCAGTATTTGCCATCATTTCCATCTCTCACCTTGTTCATTTCCTCCCCACTTTCCTCCTATGAAAGAGCCATCAGTACTGCATGTGCTAGTACATCTGTGTCTAAGTTGATGTGGTAGATAAACGTTAAGTTATCCACAGTGTGTGGAAATTCTCACCATTCTTAAACAGCTTTTATTTTTCCTCTCTTGTTCTAGCTGCTATTCTTGGATGTGTAGTAATTTCCAAAAAGGAGAGAAACCTCACAGCTCTACCCAGAGCCAAGCTCAAAGCCACTCACCGAATCCCTTTCTATGTTGTAAAGATGCAGCTGTGTAATTAATGCTGTCTCTGTTTCGCATCATGCATATGTGTATGCTGAAAAAACTAACTGCAACACACTGCAGACTGTGCTGCTCCATATCCCAAATGTATTCTCAAACTCTGTTTTATCATTAGCTATACTTAGCCTCCACAGCACCCAACTGGCTGTTACTATTTTCTTTTCCTGATCAGATTTGTTCTGAGACTACTACCAAATTTTTAAACACACCTCGACTAAAAGATATAGAATTTTTTATTCTATATCAATTTGGCTTTTAATTTTTAGATCTCCTACTTTTTCCATGTGTCTACTTTTAAAATTAAATTTCATATTAAAACATTAATTTTTCTGAGTACCAGTGTTCAGACCAAAGTGTATACTGCAGCTGTCAAATGCAGTAAAAACTTTAGCTCTAGCAAAGCTGATGCAACATTAATGTGTTAGCTTTTTACACTTGATTTAGAAGCTAATGCTGCTATAACTTCTTCTACAGGATTTTAACTTAATGCCATGCCACATGAAATTTAATGAAGACGCACTATGAAAGAAATGACAATATATCTAATAAGCATAAAAAAACAAATTTTAATTTTTCCAGGGTAAAATATTATTCTTAAGAAAAAAAACTGGCTTGGAATTTTGAAAATTTAAAACTTAGTGGGAAGGTATCTGACCAGTGTGTAATTTAACAATTATGTTCTGAGTAAAGTACATTTCTTGAAACTTTTTTGATTTAACTTTCCTTGTATAATTTAAGAAAGAAAAAGAAAGTACACTTTAAATTCACTAATATATTAGGTTTATATCAATGCACCATTTCCCACCATTATAAATTAGGAAAAGGAACTCCTTTAGCTGAGATAAAATATAGTTTGTGTTGTATGTTGTGATTTCTGTATAAGGTTGTAGTTTTTCTGAAACATGAATCCTTAGATCCTTAGCAGTAGTTGAGGTTTTTAGGATTGGGTCTTTTACACATTATTTCAGTGGGACTAGTGTATCTGAGTAGGATCAGGCTATATGTCAGTTGAGGTATGTGAATAAATATGCATGTATGGGTTTTGGTTGTGCTTTTACTTAACACGCTTGCAGTATTTAACATTTCTGATTATTGGCACTATTTCCGATTGAAATAAATAGCTTCAAGTTATGATGGCCTGGGGCTGCCATCTTGCCTACAAGTAAATCTGAGCAAATAATTCAGAGAATAATTTATTTAGTAGTTTTTGCATCTTTCTGTTTGAATTGTGCATGAGCAGCTTGAGACCTCCACCCCTCAAAAATAGTTTATTTGTGTTTCCAAAATTTGCTAGCTAATTTTTGCACACAATTTTTAGTCTGTAGATTGTATACAAATGCATTCTTAGTATTTGATATTTGAAATTCAAATTGGAATTGGTTAATTTTGATTGAACACCTAGCTCATATAGTACAGTATATTTTTATTTTGTGATTGGATTTGCGTAATCTTAGAATTAGGTTTTCAGTGCAAATACTCACACAAATTAGGAATTTGTTTAAAATTTACTGTTTCCAGGAATATTGTTGCCAATAAACTCCATTAGGATATACTCAAAAAATGGTCCAAAATGGGAGAAAACACCAACAAAGTGAACTTGTTTTAAAAAATCAAATGAGAAGAGGTGGAATCTTCCCCCCCCCTCACCCCCCAAAAAATTCATCTAGCTTTGCTTGAGTGAACAAACAGTAATTGCCCTTGGAATCTTACAAATTGCCTTAGCTAATTAATTAAATACTTGCCGTTATGTTACCTGTGTATTTACAATATTGCGTGGTATTGGATATAGAAAAGGTAGGGAACAAGATAGAAATAATGCAGATGCTGAGGGAACCTTAGACCCAAATCTTGCAGAGAGATACGCAAGCCTTACCTTGTGCCCCTGCAAAGCTCAATTGAAGTTAATGGTTCTTCACACATACACACAGTTTGCAAGATTGGGGCCTTAGCTTGTTATCTTAGGTAAAAAAGACAAGTTTAAGGGTTGCTGCTGCATTTAAGGTCTACATTGTATATATAAACCCGTATTTTATAGATAAGCATATTTATTTTTAATCGGTGTGTTCAGAATATATCTCCTTTAACCAGACTTAGGGGAAGAACTTTGATGCATTACATCTTTCAGAGGTTATTTCTGAATACAGTGTATGTACATGTAATAGTTATTTTTATTTTTCAATAGTGCAAAGTGAAAATGTTTGTTTAAATCCGGCTACTAAATTCTGAGTTAAAAACTAACCCAGGCTTAACTGTGACATGTTTAAAAACTGTCATAGGTATATTTTGAGCCTTTCTCTGAAACAGTGCAGGGACCATATTATGCCATCAGTTTTTAAGTAGAAGACTTCACCAAAATCAGTTAGGAGTTCTGTGTAAAAACTGATGGTCTGATATGGCCCCAGATGAGAGAAGAAACTTGATTTTCAGTATAGAAGTTAAAGGAAATGACACATACACTGAGAGTAATGTAGCATAACAGTCTGGTGTTCAAGATGGGCTTCAGTTTTGGTTAAACATGCTGATGTAGGTGTTAGCACTTCTTATCTTACAGACTTTAATTCTGTCAGTATTACATTGTGATACTGGGTATAAATATGCTTTAGGAAAGAAGAAATTCCTAATTACTTGAATGGTTGGTCAACACTTGGCTCCATTTTTCTGGGGATTTTTCTTTCAGGAAAAAATTCTTCTTAGATTAGAACTGCTTGTGCTAGGTCCCAGTCCATAGGAGAGAGGAATTTGGTAAAATTACATCTGCTAGGTTTTTTTAAACTATCTATCTGAACATTATTTTTAAAATATAGTGTTGCGGTTTTTTGACATACAGAAATTGACAAGATGCTTTTAATTTTCTTTTGGATAATCAACTTTTTCAAACTTCAGTATTGGTACATATGTAGTTCTCAGTTAGGAATACATGTTTGGCCAAGTGTAAAAAGAGAATAGCTGAGAAAGCTATAACGGAGTGAAAATTGGCATACTTTGCATATGTAGTTCATCATTTGCCTTTCTGATTTAAAGTAGTGTAGGAGAGTGGAACCCCCAGTTTGTTGCTGAACGTTCCCAATTGTCCTCTAAGGTGGGCTTCAGTGCACAGTGAGCCTAAGGTTCTAGTGATTTTGCTGCTAGGAACCCCTGTGAAGGGAATGTGAAAAGAAGCGGTTGCCATTCTAGCCCAGTGGCTGAGAGAGACGTAGATTACATCCCCTTGGCCCCTCTTTGTGATGCCCCATGCTAAGTTCATTTAGCCAAAATTTGTGTGAATTTCACCCCAAATGTGGCTATCCAGATATATGCACATGGATAGCCACACTAAAATAAACCAAGCTGTGTTTCAGTTATGAGCTGTAAATGAATGAATAGATTGTATTCAGACTTTTTTTCATCTAAATTCAATGCATCATGCTGATAACACACATCTGTATAGTGAGAATATCCCACTGAAATACATAGGCAGAGTCCAGTCCCTCACTGGGCACAGATGAGGAGGGTGAGATGAAGAGGAGCCAGCCAGTTGTGGTTCCCTGAACCTTGCAAGGGTAGAGTACTTTAGAGACGTCTCGGATCTATAACAGTCAAGGGGCTGCATACTTGCTAGAGGTTGCTGGAGTGCAGTGCACTTTGGCCATACCCTTTATGTTGGGGGGGCAAGGAGAAGGAATGGCATAGGGTAGCTGCACAGATGTTACACCATGTGTATATGGATGGGAGGCTGTCTGCCCTGCTTTTTCCTTTTGAAAAGTGTATCCACCCAGAGCCAATCACATGTAGTTGATGTGAAGAGTAGTGCACAATCATTTCAATAGTCTTATTTAAAATATACTGTAGAAAATGCAGATTTGCAGTGCTATACACACACAAGTTGATCAAGTCAAAGGTTAGGTTCCCATAAACAAGCCTGACACATTTCGCTTTAAGGTATAGGTTGAACCATGTATATAGTACAGCAATCAGTACTATATACATTTCAAGCAAGAAGCTATTAGTCATGCTTATGGTTCAAACCATAACTTTAGATTGCCTTTTTGTTTGTTTACACTTTACCATAACATAAACTCTGGTTTTGTTGTACCAAGGTGACGGCAAAGCACATTGTTCTCACCTACAAAAGCTCTTTGCCTAAAGAGAGCCTTGGTTTGCTGCTTTTGCTATGTCTGAATGTAGATTGTCACTTTCTGTTCAGAAAAAGAAAATATTTTTTGATTTCTGAACATATCTGAATGTTTTTGATGGATACCGTCTCTTACTCCCCTCCATTCAATCCATGTATATTTTGTTTAAAATATCACTTTTATTGTGCCATTCATTCCTTTTTAGTTTTTAAATGATAGAGTACAACCAAAAATATGTGAAAGTTTATGGATATTTAAGACTATGCACCTACTAATTCTGGGCAATTACTGTTTTTAAAGGAAAAACATTTAGGTGCAGTAAAGTGCAGATTGTCATTTTAAAAGAAAATCTGAAGTTTACACCAATCACCTTGCTAGGCTTTTTTTCCTTTTTTCCTTTTGGCTTTGGTACACTTTATTTTCCAGTAAAATGAAGAATGAAGATGGATTATTCAAAATTGATAACAGTAATGGACCATCATGTAATGTTTTATTGAATTTGAGTTCTGTAAATTATATGGTGGAGGAAAATTTGCCTGCTTAAGTATAACCGAAATTGCCACTATGTTCGTATAATTCTTCATAGTGTAATTTAAGAAAAAGCGCACTATCCATATCACTATTGAGTAAAAGGTAAAAAAGGTGCTATTACACTATCATGATAGCTCTCCTCTTGCTACTAAGCGACATAGATAAATGTGTCTGCTTATAACTTACTTGGCAGGAATCCAAACTTGTGGGTGGAGCTTGCAAATAATCTTCCACCTGGACATGTGATTTAAGCACCATGTAATGGAAACAGATAGCACTCAAGGATGTTCTGCATATTTTGGGGAGGTTTCAACAAATCACATTTTTCTTCTGGGAGCTTTGAAGTTCCATAAGGCTGATAAAATCTATTTGAATCAGTGATTACGTTCAAAGAGGAGACGAACTGGGGGCCAGACAGGCAATGTTTTTGTTCATATTGGCAGACACTTTCATTTATCTCCCATTTTAAAGAATTCATAATTAGCTTTGAAAGCACTGATAATATTTATTGAACATTTTTGTGCAATTACTAATGAATTATACTTGTGATGACTTGTAAACTTCTTTTTAAAATGAGGCTTGGTGGTGTCTTAAGAAAATTCATTTCCACTGGAGGGGGAAATGGGACTTTCAGGCTGACAGATTGAAGCTGAACATGCAAAACTGCATTTATACTTCAGGCTGCATGAAGACTAATGTCAGGAGAGCACACTACAAATTGTATCTTGGCAAATCACTGTAAATCTGGTTATAAGTGGATGGTAAATCTGTCAGTGTCCGACAGGGTGCTAGGTTTGATGTACAGTATGCTCATTGGGCTTTACCTGTTTATATTTTGTCATACAATTTTTAGCTGAATTTTAGTGCTTAGAAAAGTGAAGGACTAGCAGTACCAGCTAAAGCAATGTATTGCAGGCAGGTACTGCTATAGTACTTCCCAATTCGGTTAATGTACCTTGTGTAGTCACCTGTATTCCAGTATGTACTGGAACTTTCGGCTCAATTCATTAGAACCCTCCCACTCATGTCAACTCAGTGTTTTCATAGTTTATGGTAAAGGCCAGGTATACACTTAAAACTTTTGTGAATATAATAATGTTGATTTTGGGGTGTTGTTTTTTCTAACCAACAAAAGCCCTAGAGTTTACACCAGCTTATAGGTCTGAGTGGTAGCCATGTTGGTCTGTATCGGCAAAAAAAAAAACTAGGAGTACTTGTGGCACCTTACAGACTAACAAATTTATCTAAGGTGCCACAAGTACTCCTCGTTTTTTTACCAGCTTATAGTTTATTTTGTTCAGGGAACTGGTATAAGTTATACTAACAAAATCATTCTTTTTTTGCCATTAAGTTGTCTGCATTGGGAGAGTTTGCTGATTTATAGCTAGACCGAGAAACCTTTCCTATTATAGACCAAGTCTAAGACTTGCTATTTTGTCATCCATATCTCGTCATAAGTTCATCTTCTCCAGTCAAATGACCCCTTGTTGATAATGGTTGTCAGCAGTGGCTCTCTCTTCTGGCCCCCCGGTTAATTAACTGGTGTTATAAATGCGTTGCTTTTTATCCTGTGTGTACTCCTTTCAGCACTGCTACAAAAAAGCACATCTCAAACACGCTTTCTATAACTGTGCTGAAAATGGCTTTGTCTACTCTACAAATAGCAGTTAAACCTTTCTGAACAGTTGCTGGAAAATTAGAGGGACCCATTGCTAACTAATATTTTTAGCACTGGGTCATTTTTTCTAGCATCCAGAGATCTAGTAAATAAGTATGATTGTTGAAAATTATTGCCGAAAGTAAGTGTATTTTGACTCCAACCATTTTTAAAAAATACTAATTTCCAACCCTCCCCATAAGACCTCTGCCTGTAACTCGGCTATTTTATACTGGTTCACTTCTTGAGTAGAAACTACAAAATTATGCACTGGCTCATCACCACTTGCAAGAAAGCCCACAGGAGAAGTGGGGTAGGGATGAAGAAAATTCCATGAGGTTTGTCCTCCAAATTATTCCTTGGGGTTGGGGCTCTAAGTGTAGTTTGCATTTGCCTCTTTCCCTATCCCAGATAATTGGGGGTTTGGCTACCAGTTCCTGTGAATAATGGAGGATGCAACCAAGAGTCAGACAACTATAGAGGCGCACAGACATTCTCTGCACCAGACTGTTTCTACACACTCTCTGCCTATCCCAAACTGCATTTTGTCAGTGTAATTGCCTTCGTGTTCCATTTAGTATTGATTATGATTATTCCTTCAGGTATTTGGGGGACGGGGCGAGCGAATGCTGACGTAATAAATATGGGCCTTAATCAATGAAGTAGTGCTTTAGGAGTGTTATCTGTTAATCCACTCAGATTAGTTTTCAAATATCACTTATTTTCAAAGTGTTGCTTGAGTTTCTAGAAATGGCTTTCCATTAGTACAGATTGAACTGATGCTTCAGTGCAGTCTTTGTCTACCTGGCAAGAGAACTACACAGTCTAGTGCTGCTGTACTATGTGGATTTCATTTATTCTTAACTTCTTGCAATTGTCTGACTGTGAAAGATTTCATGGTGAGTTAAGCCAGTAAAAGGAAGGAGACCAATTAGGCAGATTCAGTTTATGTTGTATGTAAAGCAGATGCTTAATAA
Organism: Dermochelys coriacea; assembly: GCF_009764565.3. NCBI lineage: Eukaryota > Metazoa > Chordata > Testudines > Dermochelyidae > Dermochelys > Dermochelys coriacea. The sequence continues at coordinate 203,868,193 of NC_050069.1, forward strand.
AATTAAGAATACAATTGAGGCTCTCTTCTCCACTACCTACATTGTCATTAATATATTCCTATGCAGTGTGAATGTTTTTGACTGTTCATGTTCTAAACATAGTGGAGAAGAAAAAGGAATGATTCGCAAAGGATTTGCAGAGCATGTTTTACAAAAGATTGCACAACCTAACTTTTCAGCATTCTTTTTTGCTACAGGGCTTGCTCTCAGAAATCCTCCGAAAGGAAGAGGACCCCAAGACCGCCTCACAGTCTTTACTGGTAAACCTTCGGGCTATGCAGAACTTCTTGCAGCTGCCAGAAGCCGAACGAGATCGAATTTACCAGGACGAAAGGGAAAGGAGCTTGAATGCAGCCTCTGCTATGGGCCCAGCACCTCTAATAAGCACACCGCCTAGCCGTCCTCCACAGGTAAACTACTTTCTCAGTCTTTCAGATCTGCTTGTTGTGCCACCTTAATGTCCCCCTGACAACTTCTATTTTTAAAAAAGTAAAAAGCTTCTCAATATAATTATGTTAAAATCCTAGTCAAATCATTAACTTCAGTGCACACCACAAATTAAATTTAGGAAAAATACAATACTCTATTATTTGTTAAATCTTTACTTATCACAGCAGAAATAGTATATTTTCCTCTAACTTTAAAATAATGTAGTGTTACTCTTTGGCTATGAATATATTACTAACTTTTGTGGTACCAGTTATGAATCATGGATTTGATTTGGTCCATTTAGACTCTGACTCATAGACTTTAAGGTGAGAAGGGACCATTATGATCATCTAGTCTGACCTCCTGCACCACAGAATCTCACCTATCCACTCCTGTAACAAATCCCTGACCTATGTCTGAGCTATTGAAGTCCTCAACTTGTGGTTTAACTTGTGGTGCAGAGAATCCTCCAGCAAGTGACCCGTGCCCCACGCTGCAGTGGAAGGCGAAAACCCCCAGGGCCTCTGCCAATCTGCCCTGGAGGAAAATTCCTTCCCGACCCCAAATATGGTGATCAGCTAAACCCTGAGCATATAGGCAAGACTCACCAGCCAGACACCCAGGAAAGAATTCTCTGTAGTAACTCAGATCCCGCCCTATCTAGCGTCCCATCACATGCCATAGAGCATATTTACTGCTAATAGTCAAAGATCAATTAATTGCCAAAATTAGGCTATCCCATCATACCATCCCCTCCAGAAACTTATCAAGCTTAGTCTTGAAGCCAGATATGTCTTTTGCCCCCACTGCTCCCCTTGGCAGGCTATTCCAGAACTTCACTCCTCTATGGTTAGAAACCTTAGTCTAATTTCAAGTCTAAACTTCCTGATGGCCAGTTTTCTTGTGTCCACATTGGTGCTGAGCTTAAATAATTCCTCTCCCTCTCCTATATTTATCCCTCTGATATATTTATAGAGAGCAATCATATCTCCCCTCAGCCTTCTTTAGATTAGGCTAAATAAGCCAAGCTCTTTGAGTTTCCTTTCATAAGACAGGTTTTCCATTCCTTGGATCATCCTAGTAGCCTTTCTCTGTACCTGTTCCAGTTTGAATTCATCCTTCTTAAATATGGGAGACGAGAACTGCACACACTATTCCAAATGAGGTCTCACCAGTGCCTTGTATAACTGTACTAACACCACCTTATCTCTACTGGAAATACCTCTCCTGATGCATCCCAAAACCGCATTAGCTTTTTTCACGGCCATATCACATTGGCCGCTCATAGTCATCCTGTGATCAACCAGTACTCCAAGGTCCTTCTCCTCCTCTGTTACTTCCAAGTTCTGTGTCCCCAATTTATAACAAAAATTCTTGTTGTTAATCCCTAAATGCATGACCTTGCACTTTTCACTATTAAATTTCATCCTATTACTATTACTCCAGTTTACAAGGTCACCCAGATCTTCCTGTATGATATCCCGGTCCCTTTCTGTATTGGCAGTATCTCCCAGCTTTGTGTCATCCGCTAACTTTATTAGCATATTCTCACTTTTTGTGCCAAGGTCAGTAATAAAAAGATTAAAGAATTAAATAAAACCAATCCCTGAGGAACTCCGCTAGTAACCTCCTTTCAGTATGACGTGTTGTATTCTCCCCTTTAACCAGTTCCTTATCCACCTTTCAATTTTCATATATTTCCCCATCTTTTCCAATTTAGCTAATAATTCCCCATGTGGAACCGTATCAAATTCCTTATTGAAATCAAGGTAAATTAGATCCACTGCATTTTCTTGGTTTAAAAAATCTGTTACCGTCTCAAAGGAGGAGATCAGGTTGGTTTGGCACGATCTACCTTTTGTAAAATGATGTTGTAGTTTGTTCCTATTACCATTGACCTCAATGTCCTTAACTACTTTCTCCTTCAAAATTTTTTCCAAGACCTTGTATACTACAGATGTCAAACCAACAGGCCTGTAGTTACCCAGATATTATTTTTAAGAAAGGGGGGGAAAAATGTGAACTATGTTAAGCTGTTAGAGTTTGGCTTCTTCCTCAGATGTGGTAATATCAACCTTCATATCCTCATTCCCATTTGTCATCCTACCATTATCCCTAAGCTCCTCATAAGCCTCATTAAAGACTGAGGCAAAGTATTTTAGATATTGGGCCATACCTAAATTATCCTTAACTTCCACTCCATCGTCAGTGTTTATCGGTCCCACTTCTTTCTTTGTTTTCTTCTTCTTTTATATGACCGTAGAACCTTTTAGTATTGGTTTTCATTCCCTTTGCAAGGTTCAACTCTTCATGACTTTTGGCCTTTCTCACTTTATCCCTACATGTTCTGATCTCAATAAGGTAGCTTTCCTTGCTGATCCCTCCCATCTTCCACTCCTTGTAGGCTTTCTGCTTTTTCTTAATCACCTCTCTGAGATGTTTGGTCTACATCCTGCCTGTGAGGTTTTTTCCCCTTTCTTGGGATGCAGGCTTTTGATAGGTTCTGCAACGTTGACTTGAAGTAATTCCAAGCCTCCTCCACCTTTAGATCCACAAGTTCTTCAGTCCAATCCACTACCCTAACTAATTTCCTTAATGTTTTAAAGTTAGCCCTTTTGAAATCAAAAACCCTAGTCACAGATCTGTTTTTGTTTATCATTCCATTTAGTTTAAACTGAATTAGCTCATGATCGCTCGAACCAAGGTTGTCCCTTACAACCATTTCTTCTATGAGGTCCTCACTACTCACCAAAATTAAATCTAAAATGGCATCCCCTCTTGTTGGTTCAGCAATTACTTGGTGAAGGAATCCATCAGCTATCGCATCCAGGAAAATCTGAGCCCTATTATTATTACTAGCACTTGTCCTCCAGTCTATATCTGGGAAGTTAAAGTCTCCCATGATCACGCAGTTCCCATTAGTATTTACTTCACTGAAAACATTAAAGAGGTCTCTGTCCTTACCCAAATCAGATCCCGGCAGTCTATAGCACACCCCAAGCACTATCCCAGGCAGGCTCTAGTAGCTTTCTTCCCCAATGTGAATTTTGCCCAGACAGACTCTCTTATCCATTCCATCACTTATTTCTTTACAGTCTACCTCATCATTGATTATACAATGCTACTCTACCATCTTTGCCTTTATTTCTGTCTTTCCTAAACAGCACATACCCTTCAATACCTGTACTTCAGTCATGACTACTGTTCCACCATGTTTCTGTTATCCCTATAATATTTGGTTTCACTTCCTGCACCAATAGCTCAAGTTCCTCCATTTTGTTACCTAGGCTTCTCGCATTAGTGTACAAATATCTTAATTTTTGCTGATTGGCTTCTCTCACATTCTTTACCAGATTAGGCACAGACATTCTACTGCCAGTATCACCTATTAGACTGATATGTACACTACCCTTCCTCCTTATGTCCATTCTACTATCCACAGCTGTATCCTTTCTTTCTTGGTTTTCTTCCCTCTCAATGTTAAAATCTGGCGTGGAGATTATCTGGTCATCTTCCCCAGATTCCTAGTTTAAAGCTCTCTTGATCAGTTGTGCCAGCCTCCATCCTAGAAGTCTATTTCCCTCCCTACTCAGGTGAAATCCATCCCGAGAAGAACAGTCCTCTGTCCATGAATGCTTCCCAGTGGCCATACATCCCAAAGTCCTCCTTATAGCACCACTGCCTGAGCCATCTGTTAATCATCATAATCTTGTCACACCTTTCTTGCCCTTCTCTAGGACCAGAATCCCACTGAAGATCACCTGAGCCTCGATTTCCTTTAGCGTCTTCCCCAGCCTGGCATAGTGTCCCTTGATACGTTCCAGCAAGAATCTAGCCATATCATTTGTTCCCACGTGAAGGATAATCAATGGATTCTTTCCTGCTCCCGTTAGGATACTCTTTAGCTTCAGGTCCATATCCTGTATCTTAGCACCCGGGAGACAGCACACCCTTCTGTTCTCTCGATCCGCTCTGGTTACAGGCCTGTCTATCCTTCTCAGTAAGGAGTCCCCAATCACTTAGACCTGGTGATGGTGCAATTCTCCGGTCTATCCCCTGTTCCCTCTGGCTGCAAGTCCTCTTGATTCCTACTGTCCCTTGCAATCTTCTTCAACCCATCCCATAGCCTCCTGGGGCTCATATTTGGTGATGTTCTCTCCGTTGACTCTTTCCCCTCTTCTTAGAGGACTAGCTGCTCTTCTCTTCTTCCTTGCCCTCTCACCTTCAGTGAACCTTCTTCATTTTCCAACTCTGAAAACCTGTTCCTGAGCTCTGTTTCTCCTTCACTAGCTCATCTTTTCCTCTGCCTAGTTCTCTTGGTCACATGCCTCCACTGTCCACTTTTCTCCCCCAGCAGTATCCCCTCAGAGTTATTTGGCCCTGCTTCCATCTGCAAATCTGAACTTTTCCCTTCAGCCTCCTCATGTCTTTGCTCCATCACCTGCTTGAACACCCTTCTAAACTCAACCAGAGTTTCCACCTGCATCTCCAATCCTTGGATCTTTTCTTCTATCAGGCGGCACTTCATGCAGACGAAACTCTTTTCAGGTACCCCCTCCAGTATCATGTACGTGCCGCAGCTTCCACATCCAGTCATCTTCACTGTGTCTTCCACTGCTTGGGTCACTACCACTGCTGCCTCTGTATCTGTCATTGCCTTCTCACTTAAGTTCTCCTCCTCCAACAGAACTCCCACTCAAACTCCCCTGTTTACAGCTCTGTTTGCTGGCTCCTGTGCTGCTGCAGCTGTCTATTTCTTTTGTAACTATTGGTCTGCATTAAATGTAACCACTTAAATAGGTACTATAACGATTTAGGGTCCACTCCTGGTCTTACTGACTTCAGTGGGAGCAGGAGCAGACCCATGGCTCCTGTGCTACCACTGAGCAGGTAGTGTTGCCTCATTAAGAACCTGCTTAGATGTCCTTAACACAGAGATCGGTTCAAGTAGCTGAAAAATGGGGGGAAATTTCCTTAAAACATTCCTGAAACTTTCTCTTCACATCAACATTTTTACATTTTTCCAGTTTTCTAATGATTTGTACCATTGTTAACCTTTATGTCCACATGGAGTCCCTTCAGTGACTCCCAGGTAGACATAAGGGTCTTTCCCCCGTGGATCTTTTTGAAGGATTGGGGCTCTAGGGCAACATCCGTAAGTCTTTACTCAACCCTCAGTCAAGTAAAACTGCTATTCATTTCGCTAAAATCCAGTGGGACCACTTGCTCAAATAAGTACTCCTCATGTGAGGGTCTGTCAGACTAGTCAATAGAGACCTAATTTTGAATTCTCAGTAACTGTCAAACGGAATCGATGGTAGTTTTGGGGAGTACAGGATTGGGCCATAGGAATGTGCTGGTTTCTCTTCAAAAGAAAAACTGTCTTTGTATTGAAAGATTATTAAGAAATATTGCATCTCTGCTGAAAGGTTTTGTGTTGCTCTGGCTCAAAGTTGTACCACTGCTAGAATAGCCACACACAAAAAAATGTGCACTATTGTAAAAGTATCTGTGGGAAACGTATGCTGTATACATAAACCAAAATAATTGTATTGAATTGGGCTTTGGGTCCTGAGAATTCTGTTTGAGTAGATGACTATTGAAGGGTAACAATACTGATCAGGATCATACACACACTGATTGCTATGTGCTGTACACATTTTGAATATAATACACTTAATGAATATTTTTGTAAGAACTTTAGCTAATGAATACTAAAAATGCTGATTAATAACATATTATTTGTAGAAAAGGATGGAGCGGAGGTAGCTTCTGATCTGCTGTAATGCATTGCATGAAAAAGGGAAATTTCTGTACCAGAACAGACTGTGCAAATGATCTATTTATGAAGTTTAGTCTGTGAAGGCCCCTATAGATACCATTAAAGATAAAGGATGAGGGTCACTATTTATATAGTAATGTTTTAGTGGAAGAATAGTTAAATACAGCTAACTGTTAAAATAACATCTGAGTTTGATTTAATAGTCCTGCCTGCCCCCAGAAACCAATTAATTAACAGTTAAGAAGGAAGAGCCTGCCTTAACTTATCCCCTTATACCACACTGTCTCCAGTGGTCTTGACCATTTGGTGATCTAAGAAATCGGGTTAACTGCAATACTGACAGGCAGAATGTTAAGTCAAAGAAAGGGTCAGCCTTAACTCTGAATTTTGCTTTCTGATTTAAACTCACATAAGCAACCTAATGCATTCTAAAGCAGTTATTTTGCATTTTTTATCTTTCAAAAAGTTAAGATATATGGTTATGTGAAGACACCACATACTATTAATGGCCAAGTTATTCTTATAACCATATTTAGTATCTCTGCTTAGTAAGTTATTGAGTATACTAGCATGTTATGTGCATCATTGATTCCCATAGGGAAAAAAAATCATTTAAAAACAGCCAGTTCAAAGTAGAAGTAGCACACAGTTTAAAAAAAATAAAAATAAATGTAAGGCTGCTCCCCCAGATTAATATTTTGTGTCCTGTAAAACTGATCAGAAGACGGTTTGTTTGTTTCCTAAATGCAGTATTTTTGTTTGTTGTACACAAAATATGCTAGGATTTTACCTGAGATGCACACGTGGTCTAGTGATCAAGACAGAAATGTCTGAGTTATGATTCTGGCTCCTACTGACTCTCTCTTGGGTAACTTTCTTTCTCTGCCTCAGTTTGCCCATCTGTAAGTATACATAGCCATATGGGGATGTCCTGAATCCTAACTTCAAAAATGAAAAGTCCTAAATAATCAGTACATATATTTCCTCTTTGTTAGTTACACTGGAAAATAGTATAAATCCTATAAAGTGTAGGGGGAAATGATTCATAGTAGTATAAATGCTTGAATTATGATGCCTCTATTAGATGGATCATAGCAGAGGCCTCAATATTTATCATCAGAAGAATTTTTGTCCAGTTTTTATTTCACTAAATAAAACCCACTGAAATTAGTAACATCCTACCTATTGCATATTTATAAGAAGTTGTAGTCTAGCAAAACAAAATTCACTATACAATGAGAAAATTAATATTTTGCTCATTCAGCAATGGACATCTTGGATTATTGTTTAAAGACAAAACAGACCATTTAGCATGACTTGCACAACAGCAAACATATTTTGATACTAAATTTTAAGACCAGTAAGATTTGAAACAATTAAGATATGAAACCATGAGATTGGGATCTAATATGCCACACAGGAAGGTTTATTTTGCAATTGAAAGTTTATCTGTTTGGGACGGATGTGAAAATAAACATCCTGAAAAGGATCTCTTGTATTGCCAACTGGCAGGCAGACAGTAGAGCAGACTTAACCATTAGTGGCCAGCCTCATTGGGTGTGTGAATCGTGCATAAAATTGCATGCAAAAATCCAGTCGGGACCCTGATGTTCTAATGGTAATGCGGCAGCTCACCAAGTTCAAACCCTGATCCCTGAGCTAGGAAGAGCTGTGCTGAGTTTCTCACTCAGACAGCGTGCTCACTAGTTACTACTGAGCTAATGTATCTGGATTGTTTCCACCTCTTCCTTGAAAACCTGTAAGGCGCTCTTCTGCCCCTTACCCCTGCTCTTCCTCCTCCAATAAATAAATCTCCCACTACTCAACATCGGACGCTTGCAGATTACCTGGGGCTTAAGCTACAGATGCTATCTGCCATGTAGGCTGACTGAACCAAAGGAGGCAAACCACATGTATGAGCTTGCACCGGAGAGTTGTTCAACTTGCCCCACATCCTGGGGTGGAAGCTTGTGCTCATACAGGTGGTGATATTAATTAATATTCTCCTATAACAGTGTCACTTAGTAAGCCCCACTGAGAGTGCAACCCCATTGGGTAAAGTGCTGAAACTTGCAGCACTCGGGGGGGGGGGGTGTTTTTTCACACTCCTGAGCAAGAAAGTTGCAATGCTGTAAAGAAGCAGTGGAAGAAACAACCTTGCACCATCTCAGATGTGGGGGATCGGCATTTCTAATCCAAGCCTAAGGGATAAGCATCTAATAAGAAATAAGTTGCCATGGGGGCATGGAAGGGCGACAACAAATAGCCATTGTTAATTATTTTCAGTAGATATACTTCATTCACTGCTGATTTGCTGAGGAGGAACTCTCCATCCTGATCAGTGTCATGGTGTGTAGGGGCATGTTCCTTCCTTAAACTGGAGCTTCTTGAGTGGCTGCCTCATTCCTGTTCCCTAGTGCCTGTAAAAGAATGATCTCTAGGATTCAGGACCTTTTTGTTACCTCTTACAGGCTGGCTTCCAAACGGGAACCAGCCTGCAAGAGTGGGAGCATGATAATTTCAGGCCAGAATCTCTATAAGTTTCTACCCCAGCTGACTGTGATGTGTCTACATGCTTGCCTGTTCTGAACTGCAGGTTTTCCTTTGCAGAATGTTTGTTTGAGCCACCCTGCAGTCATTAGGGAGTGGGTACTTCCCTCTCAAAACTGAATAATCTCTGTCGCTGCAGGGAGCCCAAAAAACCTCCAGTCAATCAGGTGGGATCCTTTTTGGCCGGACACTGCCCTCCCATCAGCATGTGTGAAACAGAGTGTGTACAGATCAAGGACAAAGTATAATCTACAAGGCCAGCATTTTCAAAAACGCCCACAGAATTTGTGACTCCATGTTTTGGGTGCTTAACGTGAGAAACCTTTGTATTTAATTCCCCCTCTTCTCTTCCTCCCCCCCCACCCCTGAAGTAATGAGCACTCCCAGGTCCTATGGATTTCAGCTGAAGTTACGATTCCTTCATACTTGTGAAAATCAGGCCAAAAGCTGTCTCAATTTTGAGCACCAAAAATCTAAGGCCGCTCTTGTTTGTAGTATTGTTGTAGCTGTTTTGGTCTCGGGATATACGAGAGAGACAGTTGATGAGGTGTTTTGTTTTTTTTTTTGTTTTTGTTTTTTTTTTTATTGGAAAAACTTCTTTTGTTAAAAGAGGCAAGCTTTCCAGATTCACAGAGTTCATGTCTGGAGAAGGAAAACTGTGTTCAAACTAAATACAAGGTGGGACAGATTAAGCATAAGGGGTTCACATGTTGTAGGAGACCATTTAAAAAGAAGTGGGCCGTTAACACCTCTGCAGTGGTAAAACAATGGAGAGTTAGCAGGCAGAAGGGTGTGTTACAAGTTGTTGCAATGGGCCATAAAACCAGTGTCTCTGTTAAATCCATGAAAAGAAAAGGAGTACTTGTGGCACCTTAGAGACTAACAAATTTATTAGAGCATAAGCTTTCGTGAGCTACAGCTCACCCCTCTGTTTTTTCCACCAAATGCATCCGACGAAGTGAGCTGTAGCTCACGAAAGCTTATGCTCTAATAAATTTGTTAGTCTCTAAGGTGCCACAAATACTCCTTTTCTTTTTGCGAATACAGACTATCACGGCTGCTACTCTGAAACTTGTTAAATCCATGGTGTTTAGTGTCCAACTGAGTTGTGAATTTAAGTTCCCAGGCTTGCATCAAATGCCCCAATAACAACTATGGGATAGTTTACACTGGCAACTGCGACAGCACTTTAACGTGCTTTGTGTGGTCACAGCACAGCGCTGGAAGAGAGCTCTCTCAGCGCTTTAAAAAGACTACCTCCATGAAGGGCATAGCTCCCAGCGCTGGGAGCAGAGCTCCCAGCGTTGGGGCATTGTTTACACTAGCACTTTACAACGCTGCAACTTGCTGCACTTCGGGGGTGTTTTGTCACCCCCCCCCCCGAGGTGAGAAAGTTGCAGCGCTGTTAATTGCCAGTGTAGACAAGCCCTATGGGGTGAACCCAGACAATCACTATGCTCTTTAATGAACGCGCACAAAAAAGACTAAAACGCTCTGTGACCGGTTAACGAACACTTTTCACAAAGTGATCAGTCAATCTCTGACCTCTCACAGAACTTGTCCTCAAAGAAAACCTGCAGGGCCTTCAAAAGACCAGCCTAAGAACTTAAATTCACAACTCTACTGCACACTAAAAATCATGGACTTAACAGGGACACTGGGTTTATGGTCCATTACAGCAACTTGTGACACACTCTGCTGCCTACTAGCCATCTATTGTTTTACGCTTAATCTGTCCCACCATGTACTTACCTTGAACACTCTGGTTTCCTTCTCCAGACCCAAAGAGCAGCTCTGTGAGACTCTAAAGCTTGTCTCTTCCACCAGCAGAAGTTGGTCCAATAAAAGATATTACCTCACCCACCTTGTCTCTCTGAGCCCACTCTTTAAACTTGAAAGGCTGAAAAGGACACAGGTTTTCTGGTTGTTAGAGAAAGCTGGACCTGCATTTCAGGAGGCACGGGATACTTTCTACTTCCATTAATTTCAGTGCATCCTGTGGGTGCTAAGCATGCCAGAAAAAAATCAGGCCACGTTTAACGATTGGTGAAACTTACACTTTTTGGCCCATCTTTAAATAAAAAATGGTCTGATTTACATTTTTGATAATCTTTGTGCCAAGTTTCATTTTTCTTAAAATCAAAATGAACAAAATATTAAATGAAACCCTCTACCCCAACGAAAACCACCATGGAAGAGAATTAATGGAAACCCGGACACTTAACTAGGACTCTGCTTCTAGGCGCCACTATAATAATGATGTAGTAAACCTTGTCCTGATAAAAGCAGTTCTGAAAGCAACTGCATTTATTATACCTCCTGTGCTATTTCCAGAGCAGACCTGAAAAGTAGTTTGTTTTGCCTGGAATGAACTACTTCATGAATTTTAATGTACGATGTAATATTAAAAGCTAAACCAGGATTAAAGAAGGGTTTTTTCCCTAAGCTAAAACAGTACTTCTGAGAATGTGTTTATAGAAGATTTTTGTTTCAATTTTTGCCTAAGAGGGGGGGAGAAAAGACTTCATAATTTGTGAAAACCTGTTCAGAGTGGTTACTCCATCAACACCTTGTGCTTTGTTTGGGAAAAGTGAATGATTCCACAACTTCTCATGACTGTAATCAATCTCATGTGATGAGATATCTATCTGGGCAGACTAGTTGGGAAGGATGAAGTTTTTTTCCAAATATTTTTGAAATGATTAATGTGGGGGGAGAAGAAGAATAGTCTTATGATATTAAACATTGTAGTAAAATATTTTTCACCCTCAAGTGTAAGCATAATTTGGTTACCATTTTAAAATGATTAGCTGATATTTAGTGACATTCAATTGATCTTGGTTTTGTTTGTTTTTTTTTAAGTGGAAGTTGTGGTTAGTTTATAAAAGCTTATTCCAAAGGAGATCCTCTTCCCCCTTCCCCAACACGTCACATTTTCTCCCCCAGAATGAAAATGTTTGTGCCTTGAGTTCAGGTCCAACTCCAACACAAAAGCTTATCTCAAAAAAGAGATGAATCTAATGAAACCTTTCTCTTCTGAATAGATTTATAGAATGTCACACTTCAGGATTAGACTAGAAGGTTGCTATATACATTATGAAATAATTTTTCTATATGAATATCTTCCAAAAGTTAATTGGCAGTGTTACTTGGTATTCGTCAGACCAGTGGTCTATCTAATCCAGCCATAGTCTACATCTGATGTTTCAAGAGAAATTGTTAGGGAGACAGGGGAACATTTTTTGCACTTGACCCATTATGCAAGTTTGGAGGTGTGAGGGTTGTTGGGGGATAAAATTTCCCTCCAGCCCCAAAGATCGATCATTTTATACCCAGAAGTATCGTGTTTGCTTTCTCCTGACATTAATGTGGGCTCATATAATATTTTACTTATCTGTCAACGAATCAAGTGCTGAATAATAGAGAATAAAGTCCACTGGAGTCAACGGAAGTCTTTCCGTTGACTTCAGTGGGCTTTGGATCAGGCCCATAGTCAGTATTGTGCTGGACCAACATAAAGTCTATCTGTTAGCATTAGGGTTTTCAGTAGCTCCTGTCACTGTAGTATTGAGCATTTACCCTTACTAATTCATGTATCCATCTACATCCTATATTTCCCTCAGATTTTGCTGGGGGTTCTTTTGTGGCAGTACGCTCCTCTGATTTGAGTAGTGTCTGCGGTAATATCCTAAAGCACCAATGCACTATGTAGCCACCTTTAGAGTGGCAGCCAGCCAGCACGCTGCAGAACAGCGGAAATTGTGACCAAGGCCACAGAGGCAAACTGGTCCTCATACAAAACCATGCCATGGAAGCGTTAATGTCCATGCAGAGTAGGCAGGGTCTTATTTATTTTGTTCCACAACCGCTCCCATGAATTTTTGCATGCCTCAGAAGTATGATGACAACCTTGATAAGATTTGAACTGATGGTCCCAGGGAATCCCAGTATTTCAGTGTAGATGCTTAGACTACAAAGCCGTCCACTTTTAGCTTTCTTGTCTCAAAATTCAGTCTGATTTTTGCATGAGTTTGACAGCTACTTACAATAATGCATTTAACATGATCACAGTAGTAGATAGCCTTTCAGTACATTTCAAAATTATAAAGGTTAGAGAGTCCATAGTGTGCACATAACTTTACTGCATGCTACTCAGAATATACCTATACTCTTTCTGCCCAGTTCGAGTTCAGTGGGAATGTCTCCCAGGGAGAACAAGGTATGGGTTTTCTCATGCTGCAGTATGAGGCATAAATGTTAATGCTACTGCTTACGCTGCCCATTGCATCTCAAGTGTTTCTTAGCAGTTATTAGCACAGCCTGATCAGCAGTTGCCTTAAAGTCACTAGGTGAAAATCATCACTGTACGTGAGGTCAGCACAAGCTTTGTGTCCCACTTAGCATCTCAGTCTGTCACCCTGTAGGTGCAAGTTAAATTCTAGTGATAAAAATGTGCACAATATATGTAAAGGGGTGGGGGATGGTTGCATTTTTAGCATATTTTCTTTTTTTCAGTTGTGCATCCATACTAATATCAGACACTCATGCCTCACAGTAGAAGGCAAATACAACCACATTCATGCTTTTCTGTTATGAAGGCTCATGATGTTTAGCAATGGCATCTCTAGTTGCAGCTTGTGTGCATACTTGCACTGCTGCTGAGAAGCCTCATAGGCGTATCCTCAGTGGAGCTGATGTGCACTCTTAATTTATGGACCATATTTGAACATACTAGGACTATTCTGGAGGGTGTATAGTATGGATTACCCACAAAATTGGTCTTTTTTGTTCAGAGGGCAAGGGGTTAACTAAACTGCATTCCCCCTCTTATCCCAACCCTTTGACTCATACTTTTGGGGCTCTGCAGTTGTTTAGAGCTCATGCAAAGTGGGGTTAGAGCTATAGTTATTCATCATCCCATCATCTCCTCCCTTCACATCCTTGGGGAATTTAAAGCCCAAGATAATGTAGACTCTGGTCCTGACCCTGCAAGTTGATTCATCTGAGCAGACCCCTTGTGGCTATGTGGACCTTCAGTGGGATTTTGTGGGGTCTAAAGGTCCACCTTGCCTGCATGTATCACCTGGCAGGTTCAGGGCCTCAATTGAATTGGGTCGGGAAGGAATTTTCCTCCAGGGCAGATTGGAGAGGCCCTGGAGGTTTTTCGCCTTCCTCTGTAGCATGGGGCATGGTTGACTTGAGGGAGGCTTCTCTGCTCCTTGAAGTCTTTAAACTATGATTTGAGGACTTCAATAGCTCAGACATAGGTGAGGTTTTTCATAGGAGTGGGTGGGTGAGATTCTGTGGCCTGCACTGTGCAGGAGGTCGGACTAGATGATCAGAATGGTCCCTTCTGACCTTAGTATCTATCTATGAATCTATGAATGCTCGTGACCCCATTATGCTATGGCCACCAACTGGGAGAAAAGCATTACCATCATACCTCCTCAGGGAACTATGCTGTCCTGAGGCCAGATTTTCCCCCACATTTCTCCGAACATCTGCAGGTTAGAAGTGCCATCCCCATCGCCTGTTCTGCAGAGGTATGGTGCACACTGTGCTGTATCCTTGATGGGGTATGGTATGGTGTGAAAAACAGTTTAGGTGTACATAAGTAAAGTACAACTAACTAGACATTATGGTAGTTAGAGAAGGCCCTCCCTATCCCCATTTCATGGATGAGCAGAGAATTTCAATGTGCAGCATTGTAAACTGATTTTTCATAGAAGATACAAAAATAAACATAACATACAAAGATTAAATCTAAAGTGACAACTGTATTACATTTGTATGATGCAACTGACTGTACTGTCACCAATCAATATATATCTGTCTGCATTTTGATTTCATTGGTGATCCTTTTACACTGCAGTTATAATTTTTAATTGTTTAGAGGTGGGGGAAAGACTCATTTCAGGATTTGAAAGTCTCTGTGAGGCTATTTCCAACCAACTTATTTGATTATGTAATTTGTAGTGGTCAGCTACACTGACTAAAATACTGACTATTTTATTTTGGGTACATTCACCTGTAACAGTGTGCAAGATTTTCTTAATGCCCATTTTCCTGAACCATGGATAATTCATAATATTAAACTACTGAAAGGTTGAAAAGAAAGAATCATGAAAGGAAATCTGAGTAGGACTGAATAAAAGCATACAAGGGAGGAAGACACTACTTGAGGAGAAAAGTCACTCATTCATAATGGAAAAATGACAATCTCATAAAATATTTTCTAGGTAAAAACAGCTACTGTTGCAACGGAGAGGAATGGAAAACCAGAAAATAATACCATGAACATTAATGCTTCCATATATGATGAGATTCAGCAGGAAATGAAGAGAGCTAAAGTGTCTCAAGCATTATTTGCAAAGGTTGCAGCAACCAAAAGCCAGGTAGGGACTCACCAGTTATCAACAAATTACATTTTATATATGATTTTTGCTGTCTTTGTGATTGGTTTTTTATATTAATTAAATTATTTGTTGGGTTAGCATCATGTAGTAATACAGCTACTTACTTTAGGACTCAGCAATAAATGTAACTAAAGGATACCTTTTGTTTGCCAGAATTGAAAAAAAGCAGACTAAGACGTTGCCCCTAACAGTAAGATAGGTTTGTTGTCTGCCCAAAGGTTAGATCCTGGAGAGCCAAGATTGTCAACTTCTTAAATTCATAGTGACTGTGAATGAGTAAATGCTCTAGGCTCTATGCTGCTGCAGTGTTGATCAGGTGACTAGTTTTGGCAATAACAGGTGTTATAACTAGAGAGTTTGATGTTTTGATTTTGTGGGGGTGGTTAGTGCAGCTATTGGATCAGCTAGAGAAGTGTCAGAAGTGCCCTTTGAGGAAATAGGGACACAATGGAGCTGTATGGATGTAGATACATTTGTTCTGCTTGTTTAGCAAAACAATAGGGTGACCATATTTCCCAAAGAGAAAACAGGACACCGAATGTGGCTGGCCCGAGCTGCTTGCCTGAGCCTCTCTCTCTCTCTCTCTGCATAGGGCTGATCCGCACCACTGACCTGAGCCTAGCCTCCCTTCCCCATGCGGGGCTGGTGTCGCTGCTCCCCTGAGCCCTGCCTACCCACCCCTGCACGGGGCTGGCAACTCCACTTGCACGCGCCCCCTCCCCCCCATCTTTTTCCACACCCCACTTTTTTGACAAAAGTGTGCATTTGTCCTGTTTGCTCTTGCCAACTTTTGCAGAAAAGTTGGGATGGCCGGAACAAGGCTTAAAAAAGAGACTGTCCCGACCAAAATGGGACAGATGGTCAACGTAGAGCTTCAGAAGTCCACAATTCCAAACCAAAAGGCAAATTATTTTATGAAATATTATTTACAAATTTAAAAGAAATAAGGGTAACATATCTAGCCATGTAAATTTAATCTTGGATAGACATAAATTATAACCTTGATGAAACATAGTACTTGCACACACACAAAAATGTGTTCAATTTTAACCCTCCGCTATTAGGTGTTTCTATAACAAGTTCTTAAAAATTGAATAAAATATCAAGTTTAGTGCAGGGGAGCTATGTTACTTTTATGCAAGGGAAGGAAAACCAGTGAATAAGATACTCTTGTCAGTATGTTTGTCTCAGATGATTGCTGCATGATGATTCTAAGTAACATATGTTAAGAAAGCTCATCAGTGTGCTCAAAAGCAAGACTCAAGTGAGAATGTGCTCAAGTCTCAAGTAGAGTGCAGGGCGGTCAGACGTAAAATGGGAAAGAAGACGACCATATTAACACCAACACTGGAATAAACGTTGACAGAAGAAATAGAGGCTCCACTGGTTGCCAATTTATTTAAGTCTGCTAAATTATTAAGTATTCTCTAACTGCCCAAAACTGCTTCTGAGAGAAAGTTGCTGTCTTTCGGTGCCCATTAAGCTGCTAATTAAAATGTGATCAGGTTTATGAATGTTTGTGGACCTTCAGTGTTGTAGTATGCATTTTTTTTTCCTTTTAGAATTTTTAAACTTTTACTTTGGAAATATTTGCCTTTTGGGTTTGTTCCATTTCATTGTAGAGAATGGATGTTCTTTAAGTTTTATATGCTGTAAAGAATTACTTCAAGGGATATTTTGGAAATGTTATATCAAAATGATTAAACTCAAGCTGTGGACTGTTAAAAAATAGATAGATAGACAGATAGAGCGAGCTTTAT
Source organism: Dermochelys coriacea (assembly GCF_009764565.3). Taxonomy (NCBI): domain Eukaryota; kingdom Metazoa; phylum Chordata; order Testudines; family Dermochelyidae; genus Dermochelys; species Dermochelys coriacea. The sequence goes on from NC_050069.1 coordinate 203,885,130, forward strand.
AGGCCACATGCCTGCCTACCCTTCAAATCGCAGTCAAAGTGATAATTTCTACAATAATATGTTTCTTTTATTGTGGGATTCTAAACATCAAGTGCTGTTTAAACATTAAATGGAATTGTTTATGTTAGCACTGTACTCAGTATGTCATACATCAGGCCACTATAATCTCCCATGGAATGTAAAATTCTGTCATGAATCATGGCTGGTATATCGGAAATAACTGTAATTTTTGATTGGAAATTATAGGGCTCTTGAAACATTTCTAATTATGACAGAATGTTACAACAGCTTCAAACCTGTGTGCTGCTTCAGATGTCTTTATTTACATGTCAAAACTGTGTGTTAAAGAGAAATGTCCATTTTGTTCACCTCTCTACCTTCTTTGGCATTATAAGCAGAATTGTGGTGTGATTCTCATATACAAGCCTGTGTGATTTTTTTGTTTGTTTTTGTCTGTTTTTACCTTTTCACATTTACATGTATTTTTGCTTAAATCTGTATATTCCAAACTACTCAGGAAGGATAGTCCTTCCAATGTTTGCTTTAAAAATGCACAGATGGCCAGAGGAAATAACAGTAGATACCAAAAAAGACAGTATTATTTTGTTTGCATTACTTTAAAATTGAGACTTGTACAAAATATACCAGAGATAGTGGCCCTGAACTTCTTCCCCTTCCACTGTGGAGGTTGCTTCTTTTTCTTGGGGGTTACTTCCCACCTGTTTCAGACTGCATAAAGTTAATTTAGATATACAACAGCCTCTCAAGATAATTCCTTCCAGCGACAGAGTCACAGGCTCTATCCAGCTGGACTGCCAATATGGTAAAACATTGGATCATGGCAATATCCAGAGATGCACTGAGGAAGCTTGAAAGGTGGGTCTTCCATAGTTGGTTGACTGTTAGTCATCCTGTTACACGTAACTCCATTAAAATGTGTTATCAAGCCTACAGCTTCTAAGCTTATAGTTGTATTATGAAGCTTGACCACTATGCAAAGGAGAGGTTTCAGAGTAGCAGCCGTGTTAGTCTGTATTCGCAAAAAGAAAAGGAGTACCCGTGGCACCTTAGAGACTAAAAAATTTATTAGAGCATAAGCTTTCGTAAGCTACAGCTCACTTCATCGGATGCATTTGGTGGAAAAAGCAGAGGAGAGATTTATACACACACACACACAAACATGAAACATGTTCATGTTGTTTCATGTTCTCTGTGTGTGTGTGTGTGTGTGTGTGTGTGTGTGTGTATATATATATATATAAATCTCTCCTCTGCTTTTTCCACCAAATGCATCCGATGAAGTGAGCTGTAGCTCACGAAAGCTTATGCTCTAATAAATTTGTTAGTCTCTAAGGTGCCATGGATACTCCTTTTCTTTATGCAAAGGACAGGGACTTATTGAGACCGAAATCCTCCCTCATCTCTAAGCAAAAAGTGACTGGTGGTATTGGTGAGGAGCTCCATTGCTCCAGCATCACCAAGAATATTTGGGTTCCATTCTTTTCTTTAGAGCTAGGGTAGGATACCACTTGACCATCACTCTCCAGTGGACTGGATTGGGCAAGAACACTTTCTCCTTCTCCCATCCTACTTGCAAATTACGTATTTGTTTAGTTGGGGGGTGTTAAATGGCCAAAGGTCAGAACTTGTTCTTTTCTCTGACCTCTTGATGCTGTACGCAAGCTGGAGTAATTTCACTGTGTAAGATAGGGACGCTCAGTACAGGTGGTGAGGATCTCATTTACATGACCTCTCCTCCAAGCAGTTCCACAAAAAGGTAAGGACAATTCTTTAGTGGAGGGACCTTTGTAACAAGCTAATCTTTCTCCTCATGAGCTTAGGTTGTTGAGTAGCAGGTATCCACAAGGCTGTGGGACTTGCATGGCCTAGAAGACTGTAGATATATTTCTGCTGAATAGAGCACTGGAGAACAAAGTGCCTATTAAAGGAGAAACTAAGGAAGTCTGTATTTAGGCAGGGTTAAAGTAAAAACTGAATATCTAGTCTATTGTATTAGAGAATCTGGAAATATAGGACCGTACATGGGCCTGCCAGTTTACAAAACAGATGAAGATTGAATCCCAGTTCAGCAGAATTTTACAATATAAACTAAGTCAAGAAAGTAAGGGAGCGGGGGAGAGATTAGGGTGATAATAGTAATATCGTTGCTGTTGCTTAGAGGAGTGATATTCATTTCTTAACATTGATTATTTGGTGGGTTTTTTTTGACTGTCCATAAGCCTCCTGGAGGAAATGGGTCTATATGGCTTGTAAGATTAAATGATCAGACATTTGGGAGGGAGGTAGAGATGGGTGTCCTTTCCCCCCCCCCCCCCTTATTTTTGAGATTTTACTTCAATATCTTCTGTTTATCTTAGAATTTTCTCTAGCACCCATCAATGCATTATCTAAACAGTGAATATTAGATTTAAAAATGTACACTATTTATTTAGAAAAAAACTTAGTGCATTTATACTGAGGATCTAAATGATTTAGAATTTTGTAACTCTGTCATAGCAACTTTCCTGTATTTCTTTGAATTGTAACCAACTGAAAAAAGCACATCAAAGTTAAAAACTGTTAATTTTTTATATTGTTTGGACTGGCTAATAAACTTTAAGTAGACTACCCAATAATAAAATCTGATCTAAAAGCAGAGCTTTAGAAAACACTATGCAAATATAAGAAACATTTTGAACACGTGATATATGCCTATTTGTGTTCTTTTTGCGAGGTTAACCAAGGTGTGTGTTTGCTAAAATTTAAACAAACCAGCTCCAAAATAGGTCAGAACAAAACACAAAATAAACCCCTGCATATATATTTTCACTCTACATAGTACTTTTCCAATTTAATCATTTTGAGATTTTATTAAAATTGTAATATGATAATCTGATTCAAATAATTATGAAAGCACAATTTTTAATTTCATTGTTTCAAAAAATGTTGATTTGGGTAATAATAATTTGGGTAAGGTAACATGGTTCAGTAACTGTTCGTTGGTTACAATGTTTTCATATGGGAACCAGAGATGAATTTTTTTTCTTATGATGGCAGATGTTGAAATCTAATTTTATTCCACACAGACCCCCTTGAAAACTCTGAGACTTAAGCTGTATGTCAAGCAAAGAGACATTAGTAGCCCTCCATAATGTTTGTTGTATTTTGAGGTGTTACATGGGCTTGTCTGAAAAGGTGTAACCTGCACATGTTGAAGTCAAATGGCGAGGAAAACAGTCTGGTGAAAATCAGCTCACGTTCAGAGGGGATTTTTGCATTCAGCAAACACACTATGAAAACCTGAGTAACATGAGTACTGTATTTTGAGTATTGCTTTGTTACTGTAAATGCCTAATATATCATAATTTAATGCTGTTAGTCTGCCTAGTTCTTCCTAAATCTGATGCCTTACTACTGGAAGAATAAATATAAATGGGGAGATAATGTTCTGTGGCTCAATCCTGCAGGGTTCTGGGCATTCCTTTTGAGAAGCTCCCACTGAATAATACCTTGCTCTTGAAATTGGTGGGAGTTGAGCTCTAATTTCAGAGATTTAATTTTGGAATGGAAGTAAGAGTACTGTACTTCTAAAAATCAGATATAGTCGGATATCATTTTGACCCATTTCTTTTGCAGTATGTTATACTGTGTTGCCTAATTTCCTGTCCGTCTATGTTTGTCATTCTAGTTGGTTAGGCAGTTAGCCTCTTTGAAATGGACAGGTTTGCATGCATAAGCGTTGAGGTGAATCAGTGGTTAGGGACACACTATAAATTCTATTCTTGCCTGCTAATGTGATTATTTTGTACTGTGGCATTTCTTCAGAAGTGTCCAACTTTTCCCTTTGACAGCTCAGAGCTCCCTCTGTTTTTAACCTATGCATATCAAAGAACATGGTATAAGGTAAAAATAGAATTAGACACCGAATTTTAGGTTTTGACACATGGATTTGGAAAGAGTTAATTTGAGAAGAGAATGCTAAACAATGGCACTAAAATTTCTTTTGGCATGCAAATACCATGCTTTTCCTGACATAAATATTTTCAGAATAGGCCATTAGAGTTCAGGTATATATAAAACCTTGCTTTTACTGGAAATTTTAATGTTGTTGTAAACCTAGTGATTTATAGTGAAACACCGATGTTTATCTCACTTTTTTTAACCAGCAGTTTTATAAATGCTATATGTTTGATCTGTTCTCTTTCCCACACAAAATCTAAGCTATATTCTCAAATAAAGTCGTTTTTAAACAGTTTCCCTCATTGAACAAGTATTATATATTGTAGATCTGGCAAGGGAATGCCATTACCACATATGTAATGATCTATTTAAATACTTTCTAATAGGAAGGTAACCTTTTATTATCTGGAGACATCCTTGTTATAGTATGGGAGCAAGGGGAGGAGGGGGCTCTTTGAGTATATATTAAGAGACACCGTCCCTTCACCATTCACATTCTGCCCAGCTAAACCTTGGTCTCCGATTTGGGCAGACAATGAGTCTCCAGAGTGGGATTTGATCTTTTAATCATCATATCCCATCTATCTGGAATTTATTCTCTTCTTTGTCTCCTTCAGAGTGACTGCCATTTCCTGTTTTTAAATCTTGGCTTAAGAACTTTTTTTCTTCTTAAGCTTACAATGGATTCTCGATGGTGCGTAGGGATATTGCATATACAAGATGCTAGATAAAAATAAAATGTACTGTTACATCTTTCTTCATTTCAAGTTTCCATTCAAATCTTTGCTTCTATAGGTAGAAAATGTTAGCAATATAAACACCTCATATAATGGGTCTCCTTTTTTGGACTGCCCTAGTGTAGTTTCTCTGACGGTTTCCATGAGCAGCAGGAGTCAGGACAGGATCAAGTATCAACAGGAATGGAGGGGGAAAGTGCAAACTGGGAAAGAGTGATTGGCTTCTGTCTGGGATCAAGAATTGCTCCATAACACCGTGTGTCATTCAGTGAAACTGTGAAACTTGGCAGATAATGCCAATTTGTTTTTCACAAAATATCACATTGCAAGTCGTAGAGTTCTTTCTAAAAGAGGTCATGGAGAGTGAAATTTCTATGTTTGACAGCAGAAGCAAAAGATAGTACTAAACGTCCCCAAGACTTTACCTCTGCCCATATTCTCTAACTTTCACTATCTTTCTTCTTAGAAGTAAGAGTAAGCACTTCAGGAAATGACTGGTCTTTTAAAAAAAAAAAAACATTTCTGGAGAGACTGTAGGCAATAGCAAAATGGGGCAATAATTTGACTGTCTTTTAAACTGGGGTTTTGGTTCTGTTCCTGGCTGTAGCACAGGATGTTTGGGACCTTGGGCAAGTCATTTGCTGTTTCAGTGCTTCGATTCCCATCTATAAAATGGGGATAATATTCCTCGCATCACAGGGATATTGCGAGGATAAACTCCTTAATGTTTGAGGTGCTCTGATACTGTGGTGCTGGTTGCCCTAGAAAAGCTTTATAAATAAAATGAACCAAACAACACTGACTTTTTTATGTCAAAGAAAATGTATAAAGTGAGAATGGAAAGCATTTCAATACTAGATTAACCACCCCATAGCTCTTTATGGACCACTCAATACCTTCAACAAATAAAGAAGATGAAAAGACTCTGCCCTTATCTATGCACAGGCTAAAACTGTTTTCTGAACTTGTACACGTGGCTTACAGCTGATTCATGTTAACGACACAAACCTGTCCAGTGTGGATGAGGCAATAAGTATTTTAAATAGTGTTATAAAATAGCTATCCCACTGAATATCCTAATACATTAGCCTGAACCAATTTTAAGTATCTACACCTGTTTCAGAAAACATTATGTACAAGATCTAAGAAGAGCTTCTCTAGAGGAATGGGTTGCACACCTGTCATACATTATTCCTGAGTTAATCTTTAACACCTTCATAGCCAAGTCCTGCAAGAGATCCATAGAGATCTGTGGGAGTTGAAGGCACTCCACACCTGACAGGATAAAACCCTCCATTAGCCTTTTGCAGACTGCCATGAAAATAGCAGCAGCAAAGCACAATGGCTAGTTGAATGACTCTGTACTGGGGGGGGAGGGAATCCTTGTCTGAAAATCAGGTCTGAAAAAGGTCTGTGGATGTATACAGAGAAATTGTCATGTGTGGACAACATTTTGCAGAATCTAAAGTCCTATCCAAAAATTGAGCAGTGTTTCCTGACACTGAAATGTTCATCATAGTTATTGCAATTGAAGAAACCAAAGTATAAGATGAAATATAGTTTAGCACAGTCCATAATTTTATTGTTCTAATTTTTAGTAATTGATTTTATTTGACTACAGACATCAGGTCAATTGACAGTATTTTAACCATCTCAGTAGGGTTTCATGATAAAGGGAAAAAAAGTCTTAATTATTATAACTTCACAGTTTTGGAATCTTTATGTGTAATATTTCTGTGTAATTTCTTTTTTATAAGCATGTTTTAGACATGCATTGTGTACACGCTGTTCCACAACCCATCAGGCTTCACTGTTGCCTCACTACCTCTGATTCAGTAAATCAGATCATAGGCAGCATGCTGTCATATAATAAGGTGTCTGATCCTTATTACCAGTTTGTTGATGCACAGACTCCTTCAAATTGACCATTGCAACACATGGTTTCCCCTGAAACTAGCTGTGATAATTAGCGTGGCTCTAATGAGACAGAATGTCACTGATCTTGTGCTGAACTGTCGAGTATCGACGCTACGGATGGGAACTGTCAAAGCCTGCCATCTGTGACAGAGCTTGGCATATTCCATTTGCAAGACAGAGCATGCTCAATAGAGTGTTTTTAAATGATCCATTTCTTGTTCAGGGCTCTATGTTCTGTTAAAATGGAAGACCTATTTTTTAAAACTTTTTTGCTATGCTAAGCCTATTATGACATCAAGATGTTACCAATTTTGAAACCAATGTAATTTATTTTTTATCAAGCTCTGTTTATTTGTTTTTCGTGGTTCCTCCCCCTTCCAATTATTGAACCTAGTCATTTTAAAACCATCAGTGAAGATGCCTTTTATCCAGTTTTAAACAGTGAAGATGTTTGTGGAAATTAGCCCATATGAAGCAGGATCATGCGCTAGTTGTATGGAAGAATTGAAATGGTCAAGACAGTAGGATTTCTAGACTCCAGAGAACAGTACAGCATTTTGCAGGACTGAAAGTCCAGCACCGCTTATCATTCTAAAATATGCTTTGTTGCTTTTTATTTCCTCCTCCTTTGGCAGACCACACAGGGCTTGTTCTGAAGAACATTTTCACTAATCTGATCAGGCAGCCAAATACGCCGGGAAAACTGCTTTAATGATCCCACTAATTACCTCAAGTCAATATGAACTGTATTATTAGACTGAGGGAAAATATTCCATTAGGTCTCCCCCTTGGGAGTTTCTCCGCTTTGTGATGTCACTGAAGCCTTCGCCCTCTCGCTTGTAATTAATTTTATTTACACACGCAGGCACGCACAAGGTCACACCTGCACAACCGGAGCTGGCCAGGGAGCTAGTGGCACTCAGGCTTAATCAGATCTGTCATAATTACCATTCTGCATGTTTCTGACACACGCTGTGAAATATTTCAATTTAACTGCCGCTACCAGCACAACCAGATGTAGTGTGAGTGTGGCTGCATTGGAAATATTATTCCTCAGGATAAACTCTCTCCTCCTCCTTTTTCCTCCCACCCCTCTCCCTTTTACAGCTAATGTGGCACAGAAGCTGATGTATCCTGTAAATCTTGAATGCAGCGCTAGATTGATAACAGCAGATTAGACAGTTTAACCACAAACAGCTTGTTCATTTTTTACAAATGAAAGCCACATGTGGTGTAACTAAAATTTCAGGCCTCTTTGTTGTTGTTTGTTGTTGTTTCCTTCCCTCTTCTCCCCCCCCCCCTTTTTTTAAGGTGTGATTTTCACTGTAAAGAAGGCGAAATCAAAGTCCATATAGGAAAATAGAGGCATTTTGTCTAATTTTTCAAGACTGTTTTACTGAAGGTCATTTGCTCAGGACTTTTATTGGAAATCCTTCTTGCTTACACAAAAAAATGAAACAAGAATATGCTTGCACTGCTTTTCATCTCTCGTTCTTTTTCTTACTTTTTATCTCTGCTCACTTTTTTTTTTTAAACAATTTCCTACTAACGTGCTGTTTTAAAAATGATGTGCTAGGAAATTTCTAGTTTTGATTTTGAGGTGGACTAAAAATAGAGCTGGTCAGAAAACATAATTTTGATAAAAATAAAATTCTAATTTTTATCCAAAAATGCAAAAAATTAAAATATTGTTCATTGGCAACTGGGAACTTAATATTTTTTTGGCCAAAAACTGCTCAAATGGAAAAAAACTCAAATATTTTCAAGGAAATCAAAAACTGCCTGCAGAAATTTTTTTGTCGATAACCCAATTTTCCAGTCAATTTTTTTGACATAAAGTTTCATCATTGTTAGATTAGTTTTAAACTGTCTACTTATAACTAGATCACTTTGTTGGCATTTTTTTTCCATTTAGGATTCCTGTTATGTAATTTTGAGAAGTTTTTATTTATAAGGGTCGAAACAATTCTTGTAACAAGAAAAATTATGTAATGGACCGGAGTGGAATTGAGTAGGCTCGTTGGGTAGTTGTGACTGGTAGATGTATGGGCATGTTCTCCTAAGATGAGCAGTATTATACACAATACCATTTGCATGAAGTCTATTCTCATTTAGACACTGCTTCTATGGTAGGTGAACATTTTTTCTGAATTAAAAGTTCATTTATCCTATATCCTTTGTCGGTCATTTTAGTGGTGGAGTGGTTATTTTGGTAGTTTGGGAGCTGTGGTACGAATAGTAAAATATTCAAAATGAGCTAAATTGGTAGGTGGAGGAGGAGAACTTCTTGGAGGCACAATGAGCCAGAATCTTAGGGCCAGCCAAGGTGCACATAACACAGGGCACTGCATGCATGGCAAGTCCTTCTGTGCTGAGTTAGAACAGCTGGAGGGCTGCTCTAATGTATATAGGCTGTTCATGGCAGCAGGAGGGCTGAAACTATAGCTAGGAATCAGTGGGTATCTCAGCAATGTCCCCTTTCTTCAAACATGCTCCCCATCTTGATAGCAAGAAAGGGCAGTGACAAAGGAGCTTGTATGCTGGCTCTATGTCACTGGAAGATCTCTTAGCTGTGGAATGATCCTCATAGGGCTGGATCTATCATCTCTATGACTAGAATACCCTAAGGAGGGTGATGTAGAATGGCTGCACCAATGAAGAATCTGGCCCAGTAGATCCATCTGAAGAGCCCCAAAGAAGAACTATTGTAGGTTCTGGCCCTATAGCTAATTCAGAATTCAGTTGGTGGTGGGGTAAACGGGAGGGTAAGAGAGGATTCAGCTGAGAAGAGATAAAAAATTCAATTTCTTTCCTGGTTAAGGTTTATACAAAAGGTCCAGAGATCCTCCTCTCATTCTCAGAAAACCATATGACAAATTAATGCAATCTGGAAGTCTGTTAATGCCAAAAAATGAGGGTGACACCCTTTCCCCCTCCTTTTTCAGTTGTTTTATTTTTAATTTTTTCCTATTTAGGTAAAGTGTTTTGGCTCCTACACTTCCAGATGCGTAAATCAGCTCTTCCCGAGGCAGCACCTGCTGTCTGACAAAAGGTGCTGTTTCTGGCAGGAGAGATTTTCTTCCTCTTTTTCTGCAACCTCACCTTCTGTTTTGTTTCCCTGTTGTCATCCTTGACTAATTCCCCTGGTTATGTCTGTCCTTTTATCCCTCCCTTACCTCTTCACATTACTATGTCCCCTGTTTCTCTTCCACACACATCCTTGCCACCAACTCTTTCTTTCTCTCTCTCTGCTGCCGTTGCCACCTCTATGCATGAGCCTGCCTGTAAAATAGTCATCCTAGCCAAGGTGCATACACACAATCCTTTTGTACAAGCATCCTCTGTTCTAGCTGGCACTCACACAATCTTCCCCCATTTCAGCAGGGTAGAAGCTCTCCTCCTAAAATGCCTCCGATTGGCATTCTGCTTACTATTCTGCTAGACACACATGCATAGGGCAGTTGAGAGAGAACAGCCCTAGTCAGAGACACTACCGATTTTATAATCGGACAGGTTGGTGCTGCATCCATATCAGAGGTGAGAAGCAAGACGGAGCAATCTGCCACTTCCCTTCAGAAAGAGTATCTGTGTTCTGGATCACTCCGTTTCATTACCTCCCTTTTCACCATGCATCAATGATTTTTGGCCTTCATGTAGTAGACATGGAAAAAAAAAGGTTAATAAGCAGACAGTATATTATTGTAACAGAAAAAGGTAAAAAACAGAAAAAGCCTTCATGAGCTAGTATTAATGGTACAATGAGGTCAGATGCAAATATAGTTAAAGATTCTGCAAAGAAGTTAAGGCATTAGTGATCCTAATCAATAATGCCTGGAAATGGGCTAGACTAAGTACTAGATTAACTGAGCATTTGTCCAACTCTTGTTGTTTTCTATACCGTTTGAGAGGAAAATAGTGATCAAGGAGAATTTTATTTCTGAGACTGAGACATTTGATTGTACAAATGTATTAATACAAAGAAGGAATTTCTGTGAAAGTGATAATATGTTTGCTTGGCCTTTATATGGCAGTTAGAGAAGCAATTTAATAGAGGACTGACAGATCCAAATTAAAGCGAACAGAGGTTGGAGAGTATAGATCTGTATTTTCTGTCCTTTATAAGTTGTATAGCTAAAAGCTGTTAGCACTGAAAAGAATATTGTAGGATTCTTAGTCATAATGAGAAAGGAGACAAAATTTTGTTGATCTGAATTCAATTGAATTAAATTAAATAGATTTTCATATTGCATATTTTTGCTATCCTCCAAATTTAACTTGCCCATAGTTCAGAATTTGGATATAGCATATCCAAACTGTTCCAGTAGATAGACTAATACAAGTGACACAGCAGGTGTAGGGGGAATCCCAGTTCACAAATATTTATCCAAATTGATATTCAGTGATCAACTCATCTTTATTCTATATAGTATAATGTTCTGTCACTTCTCAGGTTACATCAGGGTGCTATTTGAGAGGCAAATTAAAAATCAATGGGACCTTAAATGGTCCTCAGTAGAATTCTCTAAAGCTTTAGGCTCCAATTCAGCAAGGTATTTAAACATCAGTAACTTCAGTGTCATTATTCACATGCTTAGAGTTAGGCAAATGCTTGAGTACCTTACTGAATCAAGATATTAATGTGTCTGGTATGTAATGGGGAATTTTGTAGATACAGGAATTTCCTCCAACTATATTAAACACAAAAACAAACAGGCTGTGAAAGGCTCAAATGTAACTTCATTTTTGGTTCACCTTTAATTAATGATTTGCTACCCTGATTTAATATGAGAAGGGAGTTGGCCTAAGAAAAGAGATTCACCTAGTTCGGCTTCAAGTGGCACCTAGTTGCTACTGATTTTAAGATTTATTACCAGACATCACTGGAACTATTTGCTTTTGCATGAAACTCCAAATAAATGCCATTGGGTGGAAATAAATATAAGGAACGAAATTTGCCTGGCTTAGTACTTCCAGACGAGTGACTCAGTGGAGGAAATCTTAGAGGAAGATGCATTTGTGAAGACATCCAGAAGTGATGGTGTGAGCTGGTAGGCAGTTTCATTAGCTAGGGAAGGGAAATAAAGATCCAAGCATTAGTCTTTTTAAGGGCCTTTCCTCCAGGCTTTTATTAGAGTTCACAAAACAGAAGCAAAGTACTTGAAAACACTGGGGGACAGTTCCCATAGGCTTTCCCTGCCTTGGCCAGTCAGGAGGAAGGAGAACAGACTGTTCCCCTTATTTCACTTTTGACCCAGCTTACCACTCTCCCAGGCACCATGTGATAAGCAGGGGCCTTTTCCTTGTCATATGTGGGATATGGTCTCATCACTGTCGCCTTCTCGTCTGTTTGGAGCTTCACCATCTCCTAAGATGTTCATTTTAAAGAGGTTCTAAGTGGCCTTGAGACAGCTGGCATGGCTAAGTTCTCTGACCTTGGCTGTAGTAAAAGGTCTGCATCAGCAGAACCTGGAGGAGAAGTTGGAGAAACATTTTCTTACTTGCAGCTTTTACCCTCATCATCTTAACTGTGGTGTTGTCATATTTTAATAGCATTAAGTGCCATTTATTCAGAAACTGAAAACCACTGAATATACCCTGTTCCAAAAGGGAATATAGAAGGAATTTGTTCAGGAATATTTAAATATCTAATTTAAATATGCATATATGGAGCTATTAAAAAATTGAGACTTGGGTCAAAAATATGGCAAATGGTGAAAGGAAATATGTTTTGGGATATGCACTTTTTGTGGGGTGATGTAACTTACTGGAAAATTACCTCAGTCAATCTGAACGTTGTAGTTTTTTAAAATGTTTTTGAAAATTGTAGGGATCTGGACTCATTCTTCGATTTTTAATTCATTTTTCTATGAGAAAAGAATGAATTTCTAGAAAGAAGGATTATGAACCTTTTTTTGTTTTAGGGCTTTTTGTGCATGTTTTTTCCTTTTTTAAGAAGAACGTTTGAGTTATTTTGAAAGCGGCTCTTCTGTCCCCAAGGTCTGTTTACCAAAGGTCTTTCCAAAGAAGCAAATGTTCAACCTCTATAAGTAACTTAATAATAAACATTTGCTGTTAGCTTGTAAGTTGTTAGTGGTAAAAAGGTTTGAAAAAAATCGCCAGACCCCTTCTGTTAAAGACTCCTGCTTAACTCAACTGTAGGTATAGCAGCCAAAGAAAAATTCATTGCACATTTAAAAAATAAATATAGGGGCCACTAAGCATATTGGTAGTTTTTTTTCAGTTATATGGAGGGAAGCCATGCTATTGCAGTGAAATCAGGCCCATTTACATGTAACTTCTCTTCAGTATGTGTAAAGGATGTGGGGTTGTATTTTCCAGTCACCCTCTGTGAAACCCAGTGACCCATTTTATAGCCCTACAGTGTAAAGGGTAATGTACCAGACTAAAACTGACTTTATTAACTAATTGGCAGTTGTTTTTTCTTGTTTTGATATTTAAACAGATTTTTGTTTAGTGTAGTTTGTGCTTACAGTGCCGTTTGTATTGTATGTGTGGAAGAAAGAATGATGAAAAAAAAGGAGAATAAAGCATCACCTACTTTTTTAACAATCCATTATTATTTTTCCTTTTTTTCTTTGTCTTTTTACATATGAATATAGTGGCATTTTATATAAGATTTGCAAAAGAATGCTTATTATATTTTTGATTAGGGCTTGTGCCTATCATTGCTATTTGTATTGAAGTGAAGAAAAATATAGTTGGAAAAGAAAAGTGGCTGAGAGATAGGGAACTAAGTTTGGGGGCAGCTCTTAATTTAGATTACTTTTATAGCTGAGTACAAAACGAGTTGAATAATTACATTTTTAGTTATGGGAGAAAAAATTCTGTGCCTAAGTGCATGTGTACATGCAGGGTACATATCTGATACAGTTTTAGGCCTTGATCCTGCTCCATGAGGCTGGATCCTTGCCCCCGGTATCGCTCACCCTGATTTCATCGTGGATTCAAGTAAGCACAGGGGTCTGCCTGCACAAAGTAGCTTGCAGGATCAGGACAATAGCCAGCTAGCTAATTATATGCAGTTTGTTTCTTTTCTTTCTCACCTGCTAGCTGTAAATGAATTTTCTACTTTAATATTCCATTTCCTTATTTTGTTAAAAATTATACATTTTTATTTTAAAAAAATGCAAATATGAATTGCAGGTGGTGGCATTTTTGTAAGTTTCTGGTGGACCGGTGTTAAAGATGCACACGTGGGATTGGAGGGGAAATTTTTATTTTGAAGTATGCCAGGAAAAAGTGTACACAGAATACCATTATGTACCACTATTAGCTGGGTTTTTTCACATCAAAGGAAGGGTGCAGTAACAGATTAGAACTGCAAGATGATGTGACTGGTTAATGGATTAAATATGATACCTCGGGAAACAGGAACATCAATTTCTTCATCCTTCCCTAGCTGAAAAAAAATGAATCCCTTATCTTTGAAGTTTACCTCTCTTCCGACAAGACCTATAAGTTCTTTTATACTAATTCCCATCTGTTGTACTGACAGCTACAGATTTATTTATTTAATCACAGCTGATCACATCCAGGCTCACCCTTTTTGCTGATCCTCTGGCAACAAAAGCCAATATAATAAATAAAGAAACCAACCTTTTTGGCAGAACTATCAGGAGTGATCCTTTTAGGATTTTTTTTTTAAACATGAAAACTCTGGGTTGGTGCAACTGAAGAGTTAATAATGAATAAGTAACCAATCCGTGTTCTAGTGATTCCGTTAAACTGTAAAATAAGTGCATAGATGCCATTAACACTTCCATACGAGCAGTTTCAAATTTCCTGATTTAGGGTTGGGGAAATCCCAGTAGCTGATGCAAAGGAATCGGTCAGTTTATGTAACAAAGAAACAGCGTTAGTCCTCTTTTTTGGACTGGAGAAAATCGAAAGAGCAGAGAAGAAATCCTCAGGTTGTCTCTATTAACATTGTATTTGTAAGATGATCTTGTGGTGACACCTCTCATCCCTGCTATATTGAAGGCCTACCCTCAAGAGGAAGTGTGAAGTTCTTGTTCAGCTAGATCAATAGAGGTCATATAATATACTGAAGAGCAATCTCTATTTACTGAATGACAGAACAGCAATACTGTTGGGTCAGAAATGAATAAATTGTGAATTTTGCAGACACCCACAAACCAATTTCATAAACTTTGAAAAAAAGAAAATAATAATAAACTCATTAAAAAGGCTCTAACTGGCAAAAACACGTTGGTGCAGTATTAGGAAACTTTGGTCATGAAAGCTGTTTGCCTATTTCCATTTTCCAAAAAATCAAGTAGCCCATTGCCCTTCATGTAATAGACCTTAGTTTCTCTAGAAAGCATTTTATGCCTATTCATCTATTCTTATAAGAGCTAAAAAATAAATCTAATTCAAGTTCACACAGAACTTTGACAGCCTTTACAATGCATCCCCCTGTAAAGGGGACCAGGACAATATTATATGCTCCCTAAAAGGATTCTCATCTCCTGTCCACACATACTATTAAAAGTGACCCAGAAATATAGTATAGTAGGGAGGATGTGGTTGTAGTGGGTTCATAAGGCAAACACAGACAGTCAACAAGATCATATATATGCTTTATTACATTAAACAAACTTTGTAAATCATGCTGAACAGCAGGTGAAATGTATTTTGTTTCGACAAAGGCCTAAAACATGAGGTATGACTTATCATTTTCCTAACAGGCTGGCATTGCAAAAAAAAATTTTTTGGTACAGTTCTAATTGAAAAATTCAGTGCTGGAACAAATGCTGCAACGGTATGTAGAACAGGAAAGAAGGGAGTGACTGTACAGACAGTAATATATAGTATGAGAGAATAGATAACTAAAATATAGTAGTTCAAATTTGGATAACTCATATACTGAAGATCCTAGAAATTTCAAACTTTGTTTTTTAGATCTCATTGAGACATTTAAACAGAAAGCCAAGTTGGAAGAAAACTTGTTTTAATCAGTTTTTTAAAATTATGAACCCTTCGTGTTACTGGTTATGTACTTGTGCAGCCACATATTCCTGTTTTTCAGAGCATTTCTGGAATCTGACCACACTCCCCAACTGAGGTACTTTGGTTACATTACGCTTCCTTAAGTGCTATACTAGTTTAGGCTTGTCCATGAGTTTCCAGGACTTGGTCCCGCCCCTTCCGCCCTCACAGCAGATTTTTCTGCCTCTTGCACTTTGTCTATCTTCTAAAGCTGAATGTGGGTCACAGCAAACAAAATCCATTTTTGCTACGCTTTTTCTCTGGGAGCCAAAGTTTCAGGGGCTTTATTTCTCAAACAGGGACTACTTGCCAGGCTCCTCTCCTAGTTCCCCAATTATCGGAGCAGGCCAAATCGAGCAAACCAAAGTCAAGATGTGCTGTGTCTATGAGGAGACCTTCTAAGGAGACACAGGAGGGGAGCTCTGTCATGATGGCTTCCAGCTCGTGGACTTTCACTTTGCCGAGGGAAGAGGTTTGCCGTGATTACAGGTTATTGTGGCTTCTCTATCCCCCGACACTAGCTAGGACTCTTCCAGAGATACCTCCACAACGGAAGGTCTGTTTTCCTCTGCTCTCAAGACTGCAAATATTAACATCTTCACCAAGTAGGAGTCTCCAAGGCTGGTCCAAAAGTCCGCCTTTCCTTTAGTACAATTCACCTCTATAAATAGAAATCCCAGTTTGCCATCCCAGTTTCTTGAATTTCATCTGCACTTCCTCTCAACTTAGTTTGGAGAGTAAAAAGCACACAGATGGACCCTGTCTGCCCCCAGCTCCTTGTCTAAGCCCCCCAAAATGCAAAAAGGTGACCTCTCTTCTGATGGGGACACCTACCATCCCCCAAAGGGCAAAAGTAAAAATCCCTCCAAATTCTCCTTCCGCAAGCTCTAGCTCAGTCCTTTGCAGAAGAGAAACTGTCAGCTTTGGATAACAATAACCCTTTCTGAGAACCCTCAAAAACGTGTCTGAAACTAGAGAGAAGAAGGTGATGGCCAGAAACATGATGCATCTGTAAAAGAATGAGCAGGATAAATACAAAATATCTCCCATCCAAAACTAAAACAATTTTCCACTCCTCCGTCAAAGAAACATTAAGGAGGAGTGGAAACCAGGGTGAATACAAGTCAATAGTAAAGAAAACATCCCTACTGTGTTAGTGATGGGTAGATTGGCAATGAAAGCCAGGGCAGTTAACTCAATGGCCAGGCTTAAACAGGCTTGGTCAGCAGTTAGTTATTCAAATTAAATCCTCTGCACCTGAAATTCTTAGATGGAATCTTGTGTGGAAGGAAGCTCGATAAAGTGATATCTGACAACACAGACAAGACAAGCATGTGTTCCTTACTCCAGCATAGCCAACTAGCCATCTCAAGAGAAGGAGCTCTTTCCCAGTCCTGCTCACTACAAAGTTGCCAGAGAAAGGTAACTCTTATTTGAGGAGTAAAACCTAGATCTGAACACCAGAGAAAAGCCTAGGTAAGGGACGACTGGGTCTGACTTCTCCTTCCACTCAAACCATCAATAGGACTACAGCCAGGCCTGCCTCTGTCTGAAAATAGGCTTTCAGATGTTAGGAAATTCCAAAAGTAGATTCATGCATTTTAGGGCCATAAGGGAACATGTGTGATCATCTAGTGTGACCTCCTGAATAAACCCATAGGATTTCACCCAGTAACAAGTAAAATTTAAATGATCTCAGCCCAAAAATGAATTTGTGATGAACCTTAAGTTTTGACTACTACTTGTTCTTTAGTAAAAATAGAATATCATATTTCTCAAATACAAAATTAATGCAAACTGAAATGTTTTTATATAACTTTCCCTCAAGTTTATAGTTCCATTTTACTATGTTTATTAACGTTGGAGAAATATATTTAATAGTTGGCACGTTTTTGCTTCAAAGTACTGTATGTAAAATTTGGCTATTCAGAACTCTGAATTTCTAGGTTCTGTTGAACACTGAGAAATCATAGTTGAAGGGTTTAATGCATTTTTCTAATCAATGTACAGAGGAAATTTATCTTTATTAATTTAAATGTTGGGGATTCTCTCATTACATTATGGAAGAATCTTCTCTAGCAAAGATTATTCTTAAGAATTTTGTAACATTTAAAGGTTAATATGTTAGGTAAAGAACAATATCTTAAGACAAACATTTTTATTACAGGACATGAAGGGATAGTTCTGATTAAATTACATGATTATTTGAATGGGAAAGAAGACAAAGTGCATCATTTCTTGCCCTCAACTTTAATGTCTTTAATCAAATAATGACCTTCTGGAAATAGTTAATTTTAAGCATTTGGAAAGATCAATACCACTTTGCCACCAAAAAATGGCCCAGATGATGAAATTTGATGTATTTAAAGTACCATTTCACCCTTTTAACATAGTAAATAATTTAAAATGCTTTCAGTACTCCTTTGCCACCATTATGTATCTCATTGTTCAAAGTATTATGACTTTTTTCCAAAAGGAACCTTCCTGCACAATGAAGAGCTCACAAGTTAAAGCCTGAGGAAAACATACATTCACTGTGATAGTGCTTTCCACCCTGTATTTCTTCCTTCCTATACATGGGTTCTGCCTTCTTAGCTCCAAAAGTAACGGAAGTATCAGTGGCAATGAACAAAGCCATTTTAACAAAGATAAGATTTCTAAAGCAAGTTGAATGATTTTGAAGGGAGAAAGTCAGTTTTAGAAGTTTAGTTCATCAGTTTGCATCTATTGTTCTGTCTTTAAGCCTTTGTGTTAAAGTTGAAGGATTTTGGTGGCTCAGACGATTAAGAGCCCATTTTACCCAGTTTATAGAACATTGATATGAAATTACACTTGAGTGCCTTCAGCTTTGTAAATGAAAAAAAATTGCCCTCTATTAGCATGTTTGTGGGCAGATTAAAAATGGTCTTCATTAGCATAAGTAAGATTTACAGATTCTTTTAAAAGTAGAAAATTATTTGTTGAATGATAAATTGCTAGCTTTATAGTTATTGCTGAAAATGTGCTCATTCAAAATGCCTACTCTAGTTTAGTCTACAATACTGAATTTTTTGAGTTTAGAAGTACTGTTTAATGGATAATGTACTTAATCTTTGTTCATACTGGATGCAGAAATGTAATTCATGCTTTCCACTAAAATGTTTTGTATCAAATACCTCCCTATTTAGGCTGATTTCTTCTAATACCATATATTTTATAGTATATACCCCAGAGATTGCAACAAAATATTCCTGCATGTAATATATGAAAGAACCTTCTTCATATCTTAGCATACATGATATAAAATGTTTTGCCATTTAGAGTTCAAGTTAGAGCTAATCTTTTTTTAAATATATATTTGATTCCTTGCTAGTTAATACAGTAAGAAGTATTTGTCATTTTATTCCTTTTACCATTAACAGATTTACCAAACAAAGAAGTTTAGTTGCTCTTTACTGAATTCCTTTCCTTCTAGACTGGTTATGTTTGGCACAGTCAAAAATAAGGTGAGCCTCCTAGCACTGCCACAGATCTGGAGGGAATTGCATAGCAAATGTTGATTGGTTGCAGAAAGGCAATCCTTCTTGATTTTAATAAGAATTGGTGCTTACCCATCCATGTTTAATTGACTTGTGTCAACTTCTTCAAAAAAGAAAGTGCTAAGGAAACCAGAAATTGTCTTGCTAGGAAGTGGGAGGTGAAAGTAAGGGTGAGGATCAGGATTTGTATTTAAATCAGATACAATTAAAATTTTCAGAAAAATATATCACTGGGCTATTGAGATTAGAACTTCTGAATTTTTCTTTAAAATAAGCATACAATGGTGTATGTTGTGGACTATAACATTTGTCATTATCTTTTTGTGTTTGTTTTCCTTTTTTCCTGTAATAGTTTGTCAGTTTCTCTGCTTTCTAATGTCTTATGTTTCTTTAATGAAATCCTAACAAAAAGTCAGTCAGAAGACTTATTTTTTTAATAATATTTAGGTTTAGCATCTTTAATTTTTTGCTTACTGTAGCAAGACCTTTGCAGATGGTTCTTGGTTACTCTAAAGTGCGTGTAACAGTATTTCCTTTGTGGCAGATGGATTTAAGACTTAGTTCTCAATAAATGTAGGTTTACAATACATAACTTTACAGGATTTGTGTTGTATACAACAGGTTTGAACATATTATCTCAGAATTCATCTGCATGGCATTTTCAGCTTATCCAGGGCCCATGTTAGTATTTTAAGTAATAGGGAGAGCATAGTGATTGATAGTAGCTAAAGGCGTGATTTTGAATAGAAACAAAGATTTTAGAACAGAAGGTGTTACATTAAACTTTGTCAGGTTGAAAGTAGTAACATCCTGAATGTTCTACAGATGTATTTATATGTAGCTAAATGTTCATATTTTGTCTTATACCTTCTTTATATTCAGTGTAATATTGCCTGGCAAACATACTATGTTTAAAGTTTAGGTTGTTCCCAAGGACGTTTTAGTTTTTTAGGCTTGCTGTTTTTGAATTGGCCTAATTTTTTAAAGGCTGCTTCTTCACTGTGCTTTTTATGCACTAAAGAACAGTTGTGATCTGATTTGAGTGGCAAGTCTTTTGCCTATTATCTTATAGTCCTATAATTTTGAGAAGCTAAAAAACATGAGAACTGTGAATCAAATTCTGCCCTCAGTTATACTGGTGTAAATTAAGAAATAACCTGATTAAAGTCAGTAAAATTACTCCAGATTTATACTATCATAGAAGGGCAGACTTTGGTCCTGTTGGGTTCATTTCTAAATTTAAAAGCTACATTAACTACATGTTCATGTTTTGCTCCAAGTAAAAACAGATTCAAAACAAAACATATCATGGTTTTGAAAGTCCTTCCAATTGTATTTCTAAATATTATAAAATCATTTCTCACATCCTCTCTGTGTGTTGCATTTTGTGATTGAGGCATTTATCTGGTACAGAACACTGAACCTGGAGATATATAAAATATTAATGACTTTTTAGTCTAAAAGAACTGATGTTGGAACAGTGATTTTGGTCCCCTGTGGAAATTGGATCCTACAAACTTCTGTTGGTGCCCATTCACCCCCTGCATCATTTAAACCTTAATAAAATCAGGCTTTATAAAAGTATTCAGAAATACATAGTAGAGATCAGTGCAGTAAATTTTTTTTTACCCTTGTAATTTTAGAAGAAACAAATTGGATATTTCCATATTGCCACATAGATGTTGCAACAAAATGTCTATCTGCTCCTTTTAAAATACATGAAGAACAAAATGGAAAAATAGACACTTTTGGTAGAATAGCAGTCTATGGATGCAGGTTGAAATGTTTTGTAAGAAACATGTGATTTCAGTCTCTTAAAATCACTGCATTTCCTTGGAAAGCTAAGGAGACATGCTTCAACTTACAATTCATCAAATGATTTTTAGATAAGGAATTAGAAGTATTAGTTCAGGGCAAAGGTTAATAGCAAACTACCGGAAATGTTATGTTAGTCATGGGCAATTAATAAAAATAAGGATCAATCTAGTATGTATAGAAACACTGAAGTGACAATATGAGGAAAAATATTTTATGTGAATCAAAGCTCTCTTTCTGAAATATTTGTTAAACCAGCATAATTGTGATGAATCTTTCCTAAAGAACATCTGTGGTCCCCATATGCCCAAGTTCTAATGGACACTGTCAGGCTAAAAAACAAATGACCTTGCTTTTGTTACTTATACCTTAGATAACTGCAGTTTGTTTATTTTTCTTTTTTGCTTCCTATGATATAAATAGACTTGTCAGTTTCATTTTCCATTTCAGGATCACTAGCACAGTGCCACACATTTTGGGTGGGAAGCATAGCAGGCTGCAAATATTTGAAAGACCATTTTCACTGTTTTTAATTAAATTTCACAGTATTTTTTATTAATATTGGGTTTTGAAATTTTTTAAACAAAAACCTACATTATCCATCAATTTAACTGATGCTGTATAATTAAAAAAATGCAGAATACTGTCCCTCTGCCTATGAAATACACAGAAGACTGGAAGGAGCAGCATCATGCTGAGTGCATGTGTGGTCCATGCACTAACTTACCGTCATACAGCTTGATGCCTTAAGGCAGGCAGGAGAAATGTACAGCTAGGTGCACTTTGCGGCTGCTTTAAAAAGGAAATGTGTTCAACTCCATCTAGCATGTGGTGGACATCATGGCATATGTGCTAAGGAGCTGGCTACATTTCCTAATCGGATTCCTAGACTAGACCTCTTAGCCTATGTTACATGGGACACCACAGTAGCCATTCTCTCTCACTAGCACACTTTTGAGCAATAGGTTGGATTTCTATCCGATTTTTTTCCACAAAAGTTTTCTAATATATTATCTTCTCTATCCAGAGTACCTGTTCACCACAAATCTGGATTTGGCCCTATTTAAGTTTTCGGTTTCTCAACTGTGCTACCACCATATTTATTTAAGCATTTCTTTTTCATTATTTCCATATGTTTTCCTCCATATCCATTGTTTAATCTGCCACCTGTGACCAAGACCATATATTTTAAATTTTCAGCCCTCCAAATAACACAGGATGAATTAAATTACTTCTACTGTTCTCTTCTTTAATGGTTTTTTAAAAACTACACTTTGAAATTAGCTTCTGGGCAAAGTATGTATGGCATCAAGAACATCTAAATTTCCGTTTGTTAGTGTATCTACAGAAAATATAGTAAACTGGATAAACCATGAGTATGTGAAGAAGGGGTCTAAAGGCTTCTGAATGTATTTGTTGGTCCAGTAAAATATCACATTATCTTACTTACAGCATTAAGAAATAAAATTTTATAGAGCTAGTTTAAAAAAAAGTCCTTGAGCTAAAAAAAGAATTGTGAATGTTGTATACACCAGACCTTCGCTAGAACACTGGATTTGGGATCCATATGCGGTACCGCGTTAAAATGAATTCCAATTAAAGTAATTAAATTTGGGATCCATGGCCGCGACCGCGTTATATGCGAATTTGCACTATATAGACGCGCATTCTAGCGAGGGTCCGGTGTACTTGTAATGTTTTGTCTTTAATTGTTTTCACATTTTGCAAAGAAATGCAGAGTTTCTGCACACTATATTAGCCTGTTTGTGTCTGTATTTAATGTTTGAAAGGAATAGCGCAAAGTACAAATAGAAAGTACCCCAGATTTAATTTTAAGGTACCATCAGAAACCAGTTGCTAAATGTTCAAGATAAAACTGTATGTCTGTTTTTGAAGCAAATTAGCAATTGCTACATTTCTCATGGGACAGTCTGTTGACATACATTTAGTCTGTTTGCCTAGAACATGTCTGAGTTGGAGTGGGTGCATTCTTAGATAATTTGCTATAATCTGAAAATGGTGTAATGGGCATGTTCCTGTACATATCTATGAACATATCCCCTTTTAAGTCCACAATATCAAACATAAACTTGTGAATCTGATTTTAAAGTCTGTTTTAAAGGGAAAGGGTCTGAAATAGATAACTTTATCATATGGGGTAAGTTCACCTGCAAAGCCACCTCTGTACGTAGCAATGAGGAAGAAAATGTAACTTCTCAATGTCTACTCAAAGGATTCTTTTCTTTTAAAAGAACATTATGGAACTCCTTTATCATAACAATTTACATGAGGCAGAACTACAGACGAGATATTTTTGAAGTATTTTTACTCTGCGTAAGAAAAATTATCATACTAGAATTCGGGGGGGGCAGGGGAGGAAGAAATAAGAAGCAGCAGTCAGAAGACATCATCTACTAGCTACTAAAATACATTCTTAATACTCTGAGATGGATATTGGCTTACATAAAAGAAAATAAACAGAAGAAAGAACATACTGGAGTTAGATGAAACAGAACACGAACTATATATTTGGAGTATGTTAGGGATACTGCCTTGATCAATTTGTTTGTTTGTTAATATATAGCAAGTATGTGAAACTACTGAAAACATGTTATGCAAAAAATTCCTATTTTGTGATTGTAAAATAACATAAGACTCTTGACACATTTAGTATTTACTTTAGATTTCAGGAGAGGACTCCAGAATTTAAAATGAAAGTAATTTCTGACAAAGAAAAGTGGCAGGTAGGGAAATGAGGCAATGTTGAAGTACAAATTCAGCCCTTGCTGGTCCCTGTAAAACCCCATTCACTCCAAAGGAAGTGTAAATGAGAGCAGAATCTATCCCTTATTAAATGATGCTTTGATGTTATCTTCAAGGGGTGGCTTTGTGAACTGTTACGTTGGAAGGAAGATCCCTCACCAGAAAACAGGACTCTATGGGAGAATCTTTCAATGATCCGAAGGTTCCTCAGTCTTCCTCAGCCTGAACGAGATGCCATTTATGAACAAGAAAGCAATGCAGTTCATCACCATGGTGACAGACCTTCCCACATTATCCATGTTCCAGCAGAGCAGATTCAGGTTAGTTTACCTTGGCCAATCCAATATAGCACTAAGTAAATAAAGCTTTAAAGGCAGCAAAGGAAATTAGTGTTTCTTTTCTTCCTGCCAGACTAAACAGAGGTTTCTCAGTAAAAGATAATAGTGCACTGCTATCTTCCTTCACAATTAAAAGGAGAGTGTGAACATATACAAACTTACTTACTTAGACCTGATGGGTCAAATGTATCTGATTGGAGGAGGAATAATTGATTACTTACCTTGGACATCAATAGCTAGTTTCACGTAGTTTCGTTAGAGGTCAGGATTAGAAAGATGGCATTACTCTCTGTTCAGTTGTGATACTTACATAACCTACAAAGTGGAAGGAACTGATATTTTTAAGTGGTGTCTTTTAAAATCCAAGTACCGTAGACTCAAATACTCAACAGCAATGGTTCACTTCAAGCAGAAATGGAGGGAGGGGGACCAGACCTAATTCCTCATCCCATTTACTCCCAGTTGAAACTTGGGATGAGTCAATGTTTGTTTGTTTTTCCTTTAGAGCCCCTCTCCTACCACCCTTGTGAGAGGAGAGCATAGAGGCGCTTTCTTACCAGGCCTGCTGACCACTGGACCTTGGTTGGGTGCTGCTCCTCAGGTGAGCTGGCACGAGTTAAATGGGTCAGGGAGGGGGTTTCAGGACCCACTCCCAGATAACAGAGAAACAGCTTATCTATATACTTAGAAAAGATACGCTCATTGAACTAGCCATGGTAGGCCTCAATATTCACCTGGGGAAGTAGTTTTCCCTCTGCTCCTCACATGAACCAGATAGGCTATCACACAAAACGTAGTAGAATAGTTCCATTATGTGTCTGTTTAACAAAAACGAATTAAATAGCTTCATCAGTTCAAAGATCTGAGGTCGGCCTTTAACTGCTGCCCCAAAGAAATTACCCATAGCATTCAGAGTTCCCAACCTCCACTGAGGCTTAGTGGATCACTTGTATTACCAATATGGAAAAATATTTACAAATCTACAAAGAATGGAGTTATCCAGCAGCCAGAAACAACATGAGTGTGTATTAAAGATAAAACAAACTGAACAAGACAATCCCTTAGGATATTGAGTACTAAAATAATTGTGAAAGCCTGGAAATTTATTGTTTGATTTAGCAAAAAAAAGAGAAATATCTGTATTAAGTAGTAAAGCAGCATTTGTTTGAAAATGTACATTGTTTTTAATAACATTACTTCTTAGGGGAATAAAAGGAAAAGCTTATGCACAGTATAAATATTATAATATTACGCTGCTTTTTCAGAGTGGCTTGCTTTGTTGATAAAAATTATGTCCATCTTCCAAATGTTACTCACATGAGTAGTTGCATTATACTATATCAATCTGACTACTTGTGTGAATAAGGGTTGCAAGATTGGGTATTTTGTATTTGTATTTACAATATGGTAAGGAATTTTTTATATACTGTAATTGTTTGTAGATGCATCAATTGTGTAATTAATATATGTGCTAACTCTGAAATGCCCTAATCCTGCAAAGGCCCTGATCCTGCAAAGGCTTAAACACATGCATAAAGTTAAGCACTTTGAGTAGGGGCATACGTCTATTTGGGACTTAAGTCAAGAATGGGACTACTTGCAGTGCATAAAGATAAGTATGTGCATAAATATTAGCAGGACTGGGGCCATAATTATAGTATCTGTATCCAGTGATGAGCTGCCAAAATCAACTGGTTCCTTATAAAAAAAATTCTGATTTAAGGGATGTGCCACAGTATGTATTTTTGTACCACTAGGGTTACCATATGTCAGTATTTTCCTGGGAGGAATTTTTAAAATTTAAAAATTTCTCCCAGACAGCGATTTAAGAACCAAAAAGCCGGACATGTCCAGGAAAATACGGGTGTATGTTAACCCTACCTAAAGTTCTTTTTTAAAACTAGAAATGAGCTCCGTTTCACATGTGTGGGTCCCCGCCACTCCATGGGGGTGTGCTAGGGTGACCAGATGTCCTGATTTTGTGGGGTTTTTTTCTTATATAGGCTCCTATTACCCCCCCCGTCCTGATTTTTCACACTTGCTGTCTGGTCACCCCAGAGTATGCACATGTGTGGGTCCCAGCTGCTCCCTGCCCTCCTCATAGAAGCAGTTGTGCAGGTTTCTGCCCTGGGAACTGCAGGGCACCAGTGGACGTGGGACCAGCTGCAGACGGGCATGGGCCAGGGCTAGCTGGAGGCAGGGGGTATAGAGCTGACTGGAGACAGGAGGGTGCGGGGCTGGCTGGAGGTAGGGGCTGGCTGCAGGCAGGGCATGGGGGTGTGGGGCTGGCTGGCTTCGGGCAGGGCTGCAGGGGGGTTCGGCATGGGTTGGCTGGAGACGGGGGGCGAGGGGCTGGCTAGCTTTGGGCAGGGGGGTGTGGCAGGGGTTGGCTGGAGATGTCAGGGGGTGTGGCAGGGTGGGTGCATGCGGCAGGGCCTGGCGGTGGGCAGGGCAGGGGGTGCGTGTGGCAGGGGCTGGCTGCGGGCAGGGGGTGCAGGGGTGGCTGGAGACGGGGGTTGGCTGGATACAGGGCAGCAGGGGCTGGCTGCGGGCAGGGTGGTGGGTGCTCACGGGGAGAGAGGCTCAGAGCAGCCTGAGCAGCCGGACTCAGCCCAGGCCCAGCAGAGCAGCCGGGGACCCACCAGGCAGCAGCGGGAGCCCCAGGGCCAGTGGTCAGGGGAGCAGCAGCAGCAACAGGGCTTGTATACAGGGCCAGGCGGCAGCCCACATGGTTCCCTCAGCGCAGCGCCCCCGGTGGCCGGAGGAGGAATTATGTCACTTCTCGGCTGGAGCCCATCAAAGCCTCAGCGCCCCCTGCAGGGAAGCGGATTAACAACTGGTTCTAAAACAGCTTCAAAATTTAACAACGGTTTGTGAGAGCTGGCTCCAGCTCACCATTGTTTCTAAATTTACCATTATATAAGAACAATTAAAATATTCTATTAGAGAAAATGTAGATCTGTCTAGTGTTCATTTTTTAAAACAATAAGTATTACTTGTTACTTCATCTAAATTGCACCATATGACAAGAAATTTGCTGATCCAAAATATTTTATTAAACAATTCTTTTTGTGCTGTAAAGGAACATAATTCTCAACTAAAGCAGCAGCTAACAGATTCACTTTTGATTTAAACATGATCTTATAATGTGCTGTGCTCCAGCCGGTGATAAGAAAAACATTTCTGTCCCTAAGGCTCAGTGCATCACCTTTTTAAAATGTCTTTGAATTCTTTGCTTCCAGATCTTCATTTTAAACTCTTGTTAATTATTTACATCATGATTTGCTTTGTCATCTTCCTCTGTGATATGCATCCTGGGTCACTTTATTGCTTGACATTTTGGAATGCTGGATGTTCAGTTCTAGTAATAATAATGCAACTTATTTAGCATTTTGTATCTTAGCACTGTATAAATATTAACTTAATTGAGGTAAGTATGTGTTTATTCCCAGTTTGTATGTTGAGATATTGGAACACAGGCAGGTTAAGAGACCTTCCCAGGGTCACACAAAAAGGTACTGTCAGGGTAATGATTAGAAATGAGGAGTTCCAAGCTCCTGAATATTTTTTTTTATTTTTTTGTCCTTGTCTAGACGAGGATTTTAAAATGCTATGTCAGAATAAGATAGAATATATTAGTTTACACATTTTCAAGCCTAGTGTAGACTCGAACATGTTAAATCCTAGTCCCACCTCTAGGCTTTAACTCTGCCAGTTTAACACACATGCAAGTTAGCGTGCCTCGTCTGCACTTAACTCTTAAAATGTTAGTTCGAAACATGTTACCTAACATGTCCTACCACCATATCGTCAAATCGTAATCTAGACAAGACCTGAGTGTTTTACCAATATTCCTCCCCTTCTCCTGCCACCCGTTCACAGAGAGGGGAACTAATTTGCATTTTAATTCTGACTCATTGGGTAGTAGTAAGTCTTTTTTTTCAAATCTCCAGAGCCTTTATTTTTAACTTGACAAATTATATTTCGATATCTGGATTTTGGGGGTAGGATAAAAATAGCAGCAAAAATACATTTACCAAATGATTTACTTTGTCTTCCAGCAACAGCAGCAGCAACAGCAGCCAGGTCCCAGACTACCACCAAGGCAACCAACAGTGGCATCACCAGCTGAATCTGAGGATGAAAATCGTCAGAAACCCCGACCACGAACAAAGATTTCTGTTGAAGCCCTGGGAATCCTACAGAGCTTCATACAAGATGTAGGCCTATATCCAGACGAAGAAGCAATCCAGACTCTCTCGGCTCAGCTTGACCTACCCAAGTACACCATCATCAAGTTCTTTCAGAACCAGCGATATTATCTCAAGCACCATGGGAAGCTGAAGGACAATTCCGGGTTGGAGGTGGATGTTGCAGAATACAAGGAGGAAGAGTTGCTTAAGGATTTAGAAGATAGCATCCAAGACAAAAATGCAAACACACTTTTTTCAGTGAAATTAGAAGAAGAATTATCAGTAGAAGGGAACACAGAGATTAATGCTGAATTGAAAGACTGATCTAAAAAGTATTATTTTCATTCAACAGTGCCACTGGTATTTAATAATGAAACGAAAATTCCATCTTGCATTGTGTCAGAAACCTCTCTTATTCATTGTTTGGTCAATGAATCTTCCAAAACTTGCACAAAAGTTGGGGGGAAAAAAAAGAATAATGCAGACTGCACTAGATGTTTTACTCTGTTTTACAAACTGCTTTGCAGCTACAGATGAAGCGTTGAGGATTGTTTGATATTAATTTGTGTTCACTGGCTACACTGTGGTGTACCCAATAAGCATGATACCAGTGATTTTGATTCCGGAGCCTTCAGACAAGCATTACAACTTTTGTGATTTGATTTTTTTTTAATTATTACTGTAACACTCCACACTTGGTCTTTGGAAACTCACGTTTATTTAAAAAAAAGAAAAGAGTTTGTTACTCTTAATCTATTGTATGTTACAAAAGAACTATAGACTGTGGAATGCAGTTTAAAGATAACATATGCCAACAAATGCCTTGTATTATATGGCACTGCCGTAATTCAGATTTGTTTTTGTTTTGGAAATAAAGGTCACTGTATTTTTTTTCTATTCTCATTGTTATATGATTTTAAAAAAATGAAAAAATGTGAAACACAATTTAGTCCTCATTATTTATTTGTAGATCCTGCAGCGTCATGTTGTAATTAATTTTTTGGGAAGTTTCCGTTAAATGTAATATTGCTTCTCTTGTTATCATACTGATTTTTTTTCTATTTATAAATGTATTTTGATGGGCAGTAAAACAAAGTGTCTTAAAAGTTTTAAATAGAGAAAATGTGCTTTACACAGTTGCCTATAAAAAGTGCTCTATGTTATTCAAGCAATTCATACTATAAGCTTCACTCTTATTGTTGTATGCAATTTTTACTATCATGCAAATAAGCTTAGGTAAATAAAACTAATAGATCACCTTAGAAACTTATGCAATTAATGTGAAAATAATTGATGTTTGCAATGTGTCTTCCTTTGGTTTACAATCAATTTTAAAGCTATAGCTGTATAAATTTTCTGTATAAAGGTGTATTTCTTTTTTATGAGTTTATTGCTATGAAAACACCAGTTATTTTGTTACAGCTGGCTGTTTTTATAAGTGTATCACAATTTTCTTCATGCAGAAATGTTCTGACTAGGAGTGGTTATTGACTGTAACTACACAATTAAAATTGTTTGTATGGTATGATATGGCAGGGTTTGTCTGCTTATGTGTATATCCTAAAGAAATATCTCTGTTCTAAGTGCATGTTGTATCTTCTTGCCGCCACTTAGAAGATGTTTTCAATTGTTAAAATCACAAACACTTTTTTTAAGATGACCTTGTTAAAATTGGAATTTGGATAACATACTTCAAAAAGAAACAGTCTGACTGTGAAAATCATAACCTGTCTTTTCTTGGTTAAAAACTTGCCTGCCCAGCAGAGATAGCAGGATATTATTGAGTCAAGAGGCTATCAGACAAAAACATATGTACAATTCCTGGCAGTAATGCACGTATAATGGATGCAGCTGGTTTTATTTTATAGTACTTGAATTATGCTAACACTGTTCCTTACACTAAGGTATAAACATTAAATAGTCACAAAATAAATAGGAAAAGTGGCCTTTGTGTACAACAATCCCTTACTAGGCAAAAGCAGTTTTAATGATCATTAATAAGGTGGTTGTTAGAGCCGTAATAACTAATAGCCATTGAATTCATGCCTAGGCTTGTACGATCTGTACTGGGGAGGCGAAATCAAATGCTACAGTTGAAGAACAATACTACATATTGTTCATTAGCCTAACAAAACAAAAAGTCCAAAAACCCCAGTGAGTTCCATTTTTAACATGAGTTTGCAAACTCAATGTAATCATTCTAGAATAACTAAAACTTGGGAAATCTTCCCCATTATAATTTGCCAAGCTACAACTGGCAGTCAGTCATTTGTGTCTGTGAAAATTTCCCCCATAACAATATTAGATTCTTTAAGGAGAGACAGGGTAGATAGCAAAACAGGGTTTTTTTGCTCTGCATGCTTAAAATGAGTCAGACACAAGAATGTGTGCATTCCTGGTCTCCTGGTGCTCTCTTTAGGGTCCTGATTCTGCTATCACTGAGGGGAGTGGCTGCCATAATAGCAACTGGCAGCCAGCAATCAGTCTAGCTGCATTCGTGCAGACCGAGGAAGCCACTGTTTGCACCAGTGGAGCTCCCCCAGGTTTCAAGGAGGGGCAAGCTTTACTGGTTCAAATCCCTAGTGTGGATAGGGCCTTTCACTGGTGTAAATCAGGAATAACTAGCTAAATCAATGGACTTGACTTAGTCTGAGGAGAATCAGGTCCTGAGCATATTAGTGTGAAGGGTGACATCAGCTGCCTTCGTCGGCCTGTGAAGTGTACCAGTGATGGCTGCATAATTTAAAATGTTGTGGTGTGATTGGGATGGGAGGGGCAGTTGTTTATGGAACATATATCCTGGCACTCTATAAATTACTATGTACGTATTTCTAATGCCCTGGTTTAGGCAGCAGATACCACACCTCATAATACCATAAGAGCAAATACCATCAAGTTTATAAACTGCTTTTCCCTCCTATTGCGAATAAATTCTCCTTTTGGGTTTTCTGTATGCTGCTTTTGTAAGTGCTTGTTCACAACTGCACTGCCTTTTCCCCATTACCTTGGTCCTCTTCTTCCCCCCCCCCCCCCCCCAGCCCAGCTGATGTATCTTTCAAATAACTGAGCTGCTTTAAGGTCAAAGTACTATTAAGAAACTGAATTGGGAGCGCCAAAACAGTCCCAGTTGGGCTTTGGAACTAAAGTTGATCTTTAAAGCTTAGCAATGATACAACTATGGCTCGGATGTTGTATCATTAAAATGTACTAAGAAAAATGTTTATTGTGACTAACATTTAAGCTGTAAAGAAGACCAAATGCCTGCAAAACACAGTAGGCAGGAGAGAAGGGAGATTGATAAGACTAAGAGCTTTAGCTACAAAAGCTGAGCATTGACTTAAACAAAAAAAAAACGCAATAAAAAGGAGGACAGAAAATGGAATATTATTACTGCCTTTTCCCCCACTTTTCCCTATGCTACATGGTAGGATTTACATGTTTGTGATATAGTCCCAGGTATGCATTCCCTTGGACTTGCTATATGGCTGTGATGTAACAAAAAAGGCTCCAAATAATATGGCTTTGGTCAATCAGTGTTCACAGTCACATATACTGAAGGCTCATTACCAAGTTAAGGCCTCCCTCCTTTCTTATCATATGAGATTTTTAAAGTTGTGTTTTGAAGAGCTGCTCTTTTAAGTTTTGAGAGAAGATGCAGGAAATAATTAAAAACAAAAGGGGTTTTCAGTAAGGTTCTCTGCTGAATTTTTGTTGAACTAGGAGGGCATGACAAAGGGAAAGGAAAGCTCCCAACTCATGGAGAGCCTGATTTAGATAGTGAAATTCTGAGTTAATGCCAAGATTGTGCACTGGGCAAGTATCAAACACTGCTACCAATCTTCCTTTCTTCTATGAAATTCCCACACTTAACAGCGGTCACTGTAAATCAGGTGCCAAGAAAGTCCTACCTCTATCATCAAGTGTTGAAGGTTATTTAGCATATACAACACACCCTAGTATATCCAAGTATTGCAGAGACTTTACGCTGCATCATTTTACTTAATATTATGCTATGTCTCACATGCCCATAGTGGAAGGGTCATTGGACTAGACACACTAACGGCTTTTCTAAACAGGGATTTTATATCAGGGTAGCTTCAGGTTGTTCATCTTAAAGTAACTTGCATGAACCCCAACCTTTTTTTAAAGCCAGTTATTTGGTGTCTTAGGTCACAGACAGTAATCTTCCTTGGAACAGGAACTTTGCAGGGAGTTTGTTCACTTTAGAGTTTGTGTGAACCTATTCCTCATTACTCCGCTGCAGGCAACTACACTACAACTATCCCATACTGCACTATTTCACATCTGTATCAGCCTGTCTATACTTGTGTGGTCTCAGCTGCTCCAGGGCGCTCTTGTCACATTTCTGATAAAGTGTTGGCAGTCAATCAATCATAGCCATGAGTTCACACACCTGGAATCACATAGCCATTAGAGTAGATAGGCGTACTTTGCTTCTGCATGGACCCGGACTTGACTGCCCTCTTTGGAGAACTGCACATCCAATCTCATCTCAAGAAGAGTCATAGCAATGCAGACATCTACAAAACCCTGTCGGAGCAAATGAAGATGAGGATCCCTCCCTGAGCCATGCCTGTGCAGAGTCAAAGCAAAGGAGGTCTGGCAGAAATACCTGAAGACATGGGAGGAGAACAGAACCTCCACTAATGATCCCAGTACTGGCCCATACTATGAGGAACTGGACTGCATTTTTGCAAGTGACAGTTTTCCAGCGAGCCCCCTTGACTCTCATGGAAAGCGAACTTGGCCCACATACCATGGGGACTACACAAAAGGAGGTTTTTCTGGGCAGCCAAGAACCGTATGACCCACCCGATTCAGAGATTATACAAGAACCCTATGCGGACAGCCATACTGAAACTGCAGTGGAGGTTAGTGCTACAGCAGCCAGCCTGAAAATACCGCAGAGCTGTATCAGGATTATGTTCTGTATTAAATACAACTGTATGGGGGGAGGGGGGGTTAAATCACTTGTTTCTAGGTATCCACTGTCTGCTGCCATGTTGAGTGGAGCTAGGATCTTCTCTGCCTGCTCAGCTTTTAACCCCCTTCCTTGTCCTCTGGCATGCTCAAAGTGCTGTTTGTACCATCGATGTAAGGCTATGAAGTTTTCTTTCCCTGCAGTATCAAATCCCACAACCATCAGCCACGGTTGCCACCTCCAAACCATCTTTCCAGAGCTTGTTCTTCCTCTTCCCCAGGGATCTTCCCCCACTTTGCTCAAGACGTCAGCACTAGGGAGTTTAACGCTCAAACATGTTGCATGGCCGGCATGTTTACTGTAGTGGCTGATCTAGAAAAAGTGATTTGGACTACACAATGCATAATGAGGAAAGTACTTTAATCCAATGTAACAAAGTGGTGTAGATGTACTTCAGTTCGCTACAGTTAATTCACTGCACTTAGAGCAAACAAACTAATCTGATGTAGCATCCGTATGTAGACAAGCGCACAGGCTGCTGTCGCATTCCTAGAGCTCTGCTGTGGAGTGTGCAACCACTGCTACAGCCTGCTCTAGGACCTGGGGCTCAGAAATGGGGCCTATGCTTGCCCTGCTCCTTCCCCATTTCTTTTGGATCGGCTGGTACCAGCTTTGCACAGTCTTTGATTGCATGAATGCAGATTGTTCCAGGCCCTTTCAGTAGTTCAAGCTGGGGAGGAAACTGTCTCTTCCACCATCTCCCACACTATATATCTGACCAAGTCTAGTTACATCATCACATTATAACAGAATGATTTGAGCTCTAACTCTGTGTTTTCTTGCTCTTGTGAATATGAGTCTATCACTGCCTCCTGCTTAAAACTCACCCAGCTGGCACTCCTCCCTCCCAGACTCCCAGGACAGCCTCAGAAAGGTAAAAGAGGTAAGGTTGAAACCCAATAACCAGTTACAGCTCCCTGATTCTTTGCCCCAACCCCGGCATGAGTTTGTGCAACCTCATGTAAGGACTGCTGTAAGTTGCACCAGCTGGCAGTTGTGAAAATGGAGCAGAACAGGATACAAAAATATCTCCTTAAGTATTGATTGCAGGCCCTTGACCTGTTGAAATAATATGTTTGGCCCTCAGGCTAAAAAGGTTGGCTACTACTAATGTACAGCGTTTCTTAGACTAGCGTAATCCTGTGAGATGCTGTACAGCATCACTGAGAAGAATTTGACCAACCACTGCTCCTGACATGTTCCATATACAGTAATTATTTGGTTACAAAGCATAGAGAGACTGTATCTACAGCTAGATGGTACATCTGTGAGGGGAAAGGACATTTTTAGAACACAAGTACACTCAGTACGGTACAAAGTAAGATGTAGGACAACTCCAACACCCAACAAGTCTTCTTTCCACACACACAAAGAGGTTTTGGGACAGAGAATCCTGCATTCCTACAGGCAGGTTCAGCAGAACTTCAGTTCCTACAACTCTTCACTGCAAATGCTCCTAGTCAAACCAAAATGTAGGAATACCTTTCAAAACTGCCCTCCTAACCCTGCTAGAGAGCCTGCTCCCACCTACAACTGGCTGAATTTTTTCATCAAAGAATAGCTTTTGGGCTGAAATGAAAACTTTTGTTTTTGTTAAAATTTTCCTTTTTTTTGGCCCACAAAACCCAAACAAACTAAATTTGGGGAGGAGGGGGTAGTCCCTTCCCTTTCCTGTTGACAACTAACATTAAGTTAGTTAATGAAAAACAAATTCAAACAATGATTTTTTTTTTTCTTGAAAATTGTCAGAGAAACAGACCAGTTCTAGAGCTGCCACATTTTTCTCTCTTCCTCTTAAAATGGGCCCTGGACAGTCCCTGTGTCATAACTTTAACATTAGTTGAATGTAGTCTTTTAAATGATTAAATGAGTACATACAGACTATTGGATAAGAAATAATAGGCTACTGCAGTTTATTGTAGATATTTCTAGGGTGCCCTGCACTGCAGAAGCTAGTGCTATTCCATATCTCTCCTTTGGAAGAATTGCAATCTATCTACAATTTAATAAATATGTCCCTTGTACTAACTATAAATCCATGTGTGGTTTACCTGAAAGAGAGAGCTGTTACTGTTCAATGCGTAAATAAGTATTTTTTGCATTCTGTTTTGGAAACTATTTTAATTACATACCTGCATTTTTTTCTGAAAGCAACAAAAAATATTGACAAAATGATTCATTTCTAAGAATGGCAACAGAACTGTGCACCTGCTCTGAGTCCTGGCATGCCATATTTCATCTCAAAGCAAACTTTCAGCTGTTATAAAACCTTTAAAGAAAACACTGGTGCAAATGTGCTGCTGTAATCCAAATAATTAGTACTTATACTGACAAGGATTAAGATTCAGCTACATCTCTCCACCTTTTTCAAGATGGATGCATGTTCCATATGCACTGTGCCACCACCTCTAATCTCCCAACACAGGAGTTGTGTCTAGGGAAAAGGGGAGCAGCCAGGACACTACCGCATTCAGCTGATCCTTAGCAGCTGGAATAGCCCCACTAAGGGTCATGGGCAGCCCATGAAAAATTCGAGCAACCTTCACACTGTTCTAGCTCGGGCCGGGGACTGGCCTAGTCCTTAACTGGCCCTGGGATCAAGGCTGTGCAAAAATGCCTTGAGGCCACTTTGCCCCAATCCCTCTGGTTCTGCACCAAGCACAGCCCACTGCACCAGTAAATCTGGTGCATTATATTGTATGGCTCTGAAGTCATAGCCATCTTGTGGCATAGCCATGGCATTTGATTTTTTTCATTACTGGTAATAGGTTGTTTACAATATGCAGTACATATACATATATATCCACTACACACAAAGCCCTGAATTGGTTGGCTAGTTGAAGCACCTGCTCTTTCCTCTGCAGACCACTGTAGCAGTTGCTGTTTATTTGCATACTCTTGCTCTCTGCCACTGTCATTGAACTCCTAGCACTAGACAGCAGGGAATTCCCAATGGTGAGGTCCCTCAGTCTGGAATTTGCCCCTTCTTGTGATCTGCCAGAGCCTCACTTGGGTGATTTGTTAGGCTGCAATGCAAGAAATAAATGGGCTCATCTGTTTTTCCCCCCAGGCACTTGAAAGTGTGCGGAATTGTAACTGTAGAGTGGGAAATTGTTTGAGGAAGGGGAGGACTGTGGTAGGTTATCTTAAATTGCTGCCCTCACTATGTACACTTAAAATTACCTCAAGGACACTACAGTACATGGATGAGCACCTTTACAAGGAAAACACACGTGCCACATGGTTGCTGTTATACATAAACTTTATGTCTTTGTACCACTGCATGTGTATACATGCACAAAAATTGAAATATACAATAATAAAACAGCAAAAACGCAATAGAAATAACACATACAAATGGAAAGGAATTCATTGGAATTGGAAGGATAGCAGAAAAAGAAACAGAATGAAGTAAGGAGGAGGGGAAAAAACAAAGTAAAATATAAATAAATAAGAACAGCAACACTAGGTCAAACCAATGATCCATCTCATTGAGTATCCTGTCTACTGATAGTGTGGCCGATGCCAGATGCTTTAAAGGGAATGAACAAAAAATCAATTATTGCGTGAGACATCCCCTGTTGTCCAGTCACAGTTTCTGGCAGTTGGAGGCTTAGGGTCACCCAGAGCATGGGGTTGCATCCCTGACCATCTTGGCTAATAGCCATTGATGGACCTATCCCCCATGAACTTACCTAATTCTTTTTTTAACCCAATTATATTTTTGGCCTTTACAACATTCCTTGGCAACAAATTCCAAGGTTGACTGAGCGTTGTGTGAAGAAGTACTTCCTTTTGTTTGTTTTAAATCTGATGCCTATTCATTTCATTGGGTGACCCCTGGCTTTTATGTTAGGGGAAGGGGTAAACAATGCTTCCTGGTTCATTTTCTCCACACTATTCATGATTTTATAGCCCTCTCTCATATCCCCCACAGTCCTCTCTTTTCTAAGATGAACAGTCTCAGTCTATTTAATCTCTCCTAGTATAGAAGCTGTTCCATACCCCTAATCATTTTTGTTGCCCTTCTCTGTACTTTTTCCAATTTTAATATTACTGTTTCCAATTCTAATATATTGTTTTTGAGATGGGGTGATAATACCTGTGTGCACTATTCAAGGTTTGAGCTTACGATGGGTTTATATAATGGCATTATGATACAAAATAAATGGATATCTGGAATCTATAATAGTCCTATATAACTGTGGGCCTTAATATATCTTTCTTCCTTGTGTAATTTATTTTTTTAATTCCAAAATTCCACCCATGTCTCATTAAGGTTTGCCCGCTCATTATTCAGCTGGTATATCAGCTTCTAAGTAGAAGCGGTTTCCGGCCTTTTAAAAATTTGGGCCCATAGTTATGATACTTATCTCATCAATGCACATGAGTGGGAGAAAAATGTGTGAAGCTGACTGGTTGGCAACAGTTTGTTTTAAGTTTTGTAATATGCATCCAAACAGCATGCGGAGGAGCACAATGAAAAAAACACACTCTACCAATATTGCATTATTTTATGTCTTAAGACACCTTGAATTCAAGAAAAATGCATGCTTTTTTTAAGCCTTTGGGTTGCAACTCTCAGTCTCATGTTGTAAACAAAGTCAGAAAGCCAAAAATAGTTTCTTCTATTTCCCACAAACTAGTCAACGAGTAATAATGTTTTTGCAATAATGAGAAAATTATTGACCAGTGGCAACACCCTCTTTCTGATAAACTGGAGAAATTTTAATAGTCTTGGCAAAATTGTTTTTGCTCTAATTACTACATCCATCTGCTCCATAAGATTGATTATACTGTTAAAATGTTTGTTTTCTTGTCTCCAGCAAGGGTGGGCTGGTTCTTGGCATGGAACTAGTCCTGCCTCATCTTTACACGGAGATGGCTATGCAGCTGAAATCAAATGAAACCCCAGCTTAGTTCAAAGGAAGCCAAACCTAAGTTCTTTATAGGAGTTAATAAAACAGATAGTGACTGGCACTTGGATGGACTGTACAATGGACAGTACGATGGATAACTATTGTCCCAGGCCAGATCAAAACAACTTCCTATTTTATGCCCAGACTTCAGTCGATGGTCCCAATCCAGCACAAAATATTGGGGGCCAGAAAAGCCACGACTGCCCTGGAAGCCTACAGATGCTGACACTTCAACAGTGTGACTGATTCAACCAGAGAGAAACCTAGCCTGCTGCCAAAGCTATGACCCCACTAATTCTTTGGCACTGAGTTGCAGGAGTGTCCGGGAAGTGGAGAGCTTCCCATCGGTTAGCTCTCTGCCTCCTCAACGCCACCAGAAGCTGCAGAGACCAATTTTCTGTACCTTGGGCTTCATATTGGCTCCAAATATTAAGTTTACATATTATCCATGGCAGGTGATAAAATGGGGTTTGCACAAAGTAGTCATGATTACAGCGGTTTAGAAAACCAACTTTTTCTAATGAGAAATTTTGAAAAAAAGAAAAAAAAACCCTTCATTTTCAATTTTGTTGTTGGGAAAATTTTGTTTTCCATGCGCTTCGGAATGGGGGAAATTGTTTTCAACTTTTGGTTTCAAAATTTCCTGCTGAAAAACTTATTTTTTTAATTGGAACTGACATTTTTCTACCAAAAAAATTCAATTTAAAAACTTAAAACATATTTTTTTCAGCCGAAATTTTTTCAACACTAAAAATTGGACCAGCCCCAGTCATTATTATTTAGTATTTGTTTGTGGCAGCTCCCATTATATGCCGAGAACTTGCACATGTTCAAAAAGGGATGGATCTTCCCTCAAGAACTCAGAGTCTAAGGACAGACAGAAAGATAAATGGTGTTTAGGGGAAAGAGGGGAACAGACAGAGATAACTTAAGAAGTTTAATTAGATTCACTGCTGGAAGCATGGGAGAAATGGGTCTTTAAGGATGACTTCACCTGTGGAATAGATTAGTAACCATCCTTTCTACCATTACATGTTATTATGCCATGTCCATCACATTTATTTTTGCTGGTTTTTTCTCCTAATTGTATTTATATAAATTTCATATACACCTGTATTCAATTCTATGGTCCTTGACTCTGCTCCAGCCTATTTATGCCACATGAAAGTGGAGTAGAGTAGAGTGTGGTAAAGGATCCCTAAAAGCCCAGTGTCCATCAAGGGGGAGGGTGGGATTTTCTAGTGCAAGCATTGCAGACAGAGCTTTAAATCTCTTGAAAGCCCCTTGAAAAGCCCTGGCATAGGGGACTTGCCAGGGTTGGGGCCACAGCACACAGTGCTGAAGAGGTTCTGTGCAGTGCTGCTCCCCATAGGCAGCTTGGAGAGGCTGCCATAACTTAGGTCACCAGAGATATCTAAGGGTATGTCTACACTGCAATGTAAACCCAGGCTCAGGCTCAAGCCCCAAACCTATTTCTGTTTAAACAAAAAGCTGTCTGATTTGGACCAGTAAATCCTCAGGATCCAGGCTCTAAGGCCCATCTGGGGGGTGAGGTGGGCGGGGGAGAGTCAGACCCTGAGTCCCACTGGGACTCAGGGCCAAAATACATCATGTTGCAATATGGATGCAGCTTGGGCCTGGGTCCTGAGAGTCCACCAATGCTCTCTCACAGACCCATGGCCTAGTGATTCTATCCTTTCGATCCCAAGAGTGGCAAATCAACTCCCAGGAAATGGAATCAACCGCCCTGAGTCAAGTACTGCTGCTCTACCTTTAACCCTTCCATTTTATTCTGACCACTGTCCTGCACACAGACCAAATTGTCTCCTGCTTTAGCCCCATGGGCACTGACAAAAAGAAGTCCTTTGGCAACCATGCAGATATTTGATTACTGGAGCAGTCAGATTCTGGCAAATCTCTGGTGCAAGGCGAATAAGATGTTTGACATTAGTAAAAGAACTAGAAATAACATGTAAAAAGAACTAGTGGACAAGCGGGCAGCATTAGGGAAGAGCACAGGGAGTGGATTAAGCAGCTCAAGAGCGACCATCGGAATGCCCTGGATGGGAACTCCTTGTCATCCCATCTCTTTTACACAGCATTTGACTGGGTGCTGGGCACTGTGCCAAGCACTGAGGCTCTAGTGGTTCATGATAGCCTGGTCAGTCAGGATGGTGACTGTCTAACCCCAGAATCTAGTACAGCACCAGAGGGGAGCCGATAGGCACCGGATCAGGCTGCCAAAATGACTCTGGTGCTCACACCTGTCCCAGAGAAAATTTTGCCACAGGAGCAGCTGCAGCACATCCTGGATGACCCCACCCTGAAGGAGCAGCCCACCACAGAACCAGCAGCAGACACAGAAGCAGAAATACTTGGAAACTGATTAAATGTTTGGCTCCATGTGTGTTGTTAATAATACATGAATGGGAGGAATTTTTGGCTTATGACTCAATGCAATGTTTATTACAAGCTGGGGGGGAGGAGGGGAAGGGGGAGGAAAGGATTCAGGCTATGCAGTTCTTTGCAAGTCTATATTATGGAGTGTGTTTGTGTGTAGTCCTTAGGTAGATGTAGGCAGTTCAGTCTGTTTTGTAAGCCATAGGGAGGGAGTAATCCATGTGGATGTTAATGCAACATCCTTTTGATTCCCCCTTGCATTTTGACCCAATTCCAGGTGCTGATAGCGCCAGATAAGTAATCACATTTCAGAGAAGGGCATATTTTTAAGGCCTCACTCTGTAGATCATCCGCCCACTCCACCAGTAGGTGTGTTGCTTAGTCATCATAAGCTTGAAAACCTCTTGCCCTACACAGCTGGCTTGCCATGGCTAGCTTGGACTAGAAGGTCCCTTTGCCATGCAGGAACCTCCGGGATTGATGTGACCTCCAGAATGTGGAATGTCTGAAAAGATTGAGAAACCACAGGCCATAAAGAGCAGCACAGAACCACCATCCCTTGTCTATGGAAAAAGGATTCCTGGCCAGTAGAAAGGCACAGAGAGGTTTTTTTAGAGCCCCCGGAGAGAATTACAGCATATGAGGAGAGACTTGCATTGCAATTTCTGGAGCAGGAATGTTGCTTGTAGGAGGAAGGTAGAGTGCAGCAGAAGGAC
Organism: Dermochelys coriacea; assembly: GCF_009764565.3. NCBI lineage: Eukaryota > Metazoa > Chordata > Testudines > Dermochelyidae > Dermochelys > Dermochelys coriacea. Next base: position 203,926,417 of record NC_050069.1, read on the forward strand.
CTGTTTGAGAGGCAGCTTGCACTAATGGCAACAAGAGTTCAGACTGCTGCACCACATACTGAGTCCCATGCACTGCAGGCCAGAAACGCATTAGACAATAGCACAGGTAGGTGGTCCATGCAATGGAACCGAATACTAGTTCAACAGGTTAAATGTACCCCCTGCAGTCTTCCAACTCCCTGCAGTGGCACCAAGTCTAAGATAAATGCACTAGAAAGGGCACAGAAACAGGGATGCAGGTGACATGAAAACATAGGGAATTTGTTTGCACTGATTTCACGGTTTAACGTTTGGTGGGAATAGGGCCAGTAGACTCCCAATCAGTGGAAAACCCTGGCATCATGAACTTTTCCAATGCAACCCACATTGGCATCCATAAATGGGCCTCTGTGGTCCACAAGCACTGGCATAACTATGGAGTAGTGACCTTGCCATTTATAAACTCTTGTGCTTCTGGAGGAGGGCAAACTACAGGCACACAAGTCCCATCAATGCTCCAGCACAGTTTGGAAACCTCATTCTCTCGAAACCAGCAGTCTTTTCAGGGCTGTTGTTTATCCCCACCATATTTGGATAAAATCACTCCTGATTGTCTCAGGAACCTCTGCTGCCACAGTCACAACAGTCGACCTTCCAACACCAAAATGGTTAGCAATGGACCTGTAAGCTGTCAGGACTAGCCAGCTTCAAGATGGTTTTAACAACCTGCTTCTGGGCTGGCATGGCCAACCTCATCTGTGTGTTGTGACACGGGTGGGCCAGGGAAAGCTGCTCACAAAGCTCCAGAAATCTAGCTTTCTTCATGTGAAAGTTCCTTAACCACAGCTGCTCATCCCAGGTTTGCATGAAGTTGTGGTCCCACCAATCTGTTCTTGTGGCCCTGCTCCAGAAGCACTAGGCTAGATGGGGACATTAGCAACTATACAAATATTCAGAGTAGCATCAGCCTGCCATGTCTGCATTGTCCTCCTCTTCCTCCGCCTCTGAGAGGTGCCTTCAGTAGATCCGAAAATGCCTCAAAAACATTCAGTAGTATCTCATGGATGCTCTGCCCATTTCCTGAAATAAGTGTGAAAGCCCAAGCAGGACAAGTTCTTCAAAAAGGTGCCTTATCCATGTTCCTCACTCCATCCGGCAGCAGCATGCAGCCCCAAACATGGCTCAGCTGGCAAACTGAGACAACTTCTTGTAAAGTGCTGATGGAGAGTCAAGTTTTCTCACAGTGCACCATCAACAAAGGGCTAGAACTGCTAGAGCTGGCGAGGGTACTAAGAAGCTTGTGACTCAGGTCTGCATAGTGCACTGTGGACGTGTGAGCACAGGTCTGAGGCACAGGTCCAGAAATTCTAAACCTAATGTCATTATTCAGTGTGCATGCTCAAACCCAGGCTTACAAACACTGAGTCTGTGGACTCAAGTCCCGTGTACCCTGAATTTACATTGCAGTGCAGACACCCTATGCTACACCAGGGGCTGTTCCAGTCCCTGGAGCAGTCCAGAATCAGGAGGGCCCAAAGGTAGTACCAAGTCCCCTTCATCCAAGCTCCAGTTCCTGCCTCCATCCATCCTCTCTTCCTGCCCCTCACACATCCTTTCCATTCTGAGACCAGACAGCACAGTTTTATGCCACTCCTCTGTGCCCCACAGTCCTCTACTCTCAGGATAAGTTCCTCCAAGTTTTTTGCTCCTGTCAGAAACTCTCATACCTGCTCCTAGACACCTGCCCTTCTACATCCATTCAGTCACCTACCACTCCCAAGCAATGCCCTCAACATCCCCACCCCAAATGTTACACTTTGAAAGTTTCTTCCATTTTGGGATAGATGACTAATTGTAGGGGAATTTCCAGTTGGAGCCACTGGCTTGTTTTCATACTGGTAGAAATCTTTCAGAAAACACGGTATATTTTAAGTGTCAGAACTGACCAAATGAGAGAGGGAAAGAGAGAGAAAAAGAGAGAAGTCTTAAAAACCCAGAGATTGTTACCCTGTATTGGAACAGGATTGTCAGTCAACAACCAAATCCTCTAGTGAGCTGCAGAAGAAAAACAACCTGCCATTAAGCCTCCTGAAGTCAGTGGTTCAATCCCATTGGCTCTCCACTCACTCCCAGCTCAAGCATCTTCTGGAACAGGAGGAGTTTTCATGTGATGATAGGCAAGGCTGGTGATGAACCCACCAATATGTTTGGCAGGCAATCTGTACACCTATTTGAAGTCAAGTCTGATGGAAACACGTGCACTCAGTTAGCTAAAGCCATAAATCAGATTTGTGCATGTAACACTGGCATATGCTCAAACTCTGGTTGAAAAATGAAGGGCATCTTGCTTCAGTAACACTGGCACAAGGCACAGCTCTCAGGCTGTCCAACGACTGCAGGATAAGAGACGTGTTCTGGAAAGAAAAGTGTTTGTTGCCAGAAGTGACGACAACACTGTTTGACCCAGAAATAAAAGACAAGATGAAAGAAATACAATCATTCTAATTAGCATCAGATTTAGGCTCATAACCAGGATTTTAAGAGCAGGTTGGGAAATCTTTGTAATGAGCCTTTGGGCTCCCTACAATGGTTCATATTAGCTGCTTCAGAGGTGCAGTTTTCTAATTGTTATAAGTTTGTTAATTCTATTCCAAATTTCTCCAAAAGCACTAAGCATTGAGTGATCAGGGCATGATACCAACTCAGACTTTCATTGACTTCAATGGGCTTTCCAGTAGGGCTTACATTTATAGCAACTTTGAAGTGACTTTTAAAAAGTCAACTTTCAGCTGGTTTTAAAAACACATGAAAAAATTGGTCACTGGTTTAAAACGAAACAAAAACAAAACAAAAACCACCCCTTACTCACAGTCAAACATCCCCAAATGGTCCACTAGCCCCCAAATGGTTTCAAATCCATGAGAAATATTGACATAAAGGATCATTTTAAAAGCTCTGATCTTCAACAGAGAACTGAAAGATAGCAAAGTTATAAGAAAAATAAAAGCACCTGGGAAAAGGGTGCTTACAGAGGTTAGATCCTGGGTTAGATCCTCAGCCATTGGTAAGTCCAGCAGCACAATGTGGACTTAAAGCTGCTTTAAGGCAGCAGATGCGAGCTCCATTGTTGAGAACATCGAGAACAATGCAGAGGGCCTACCACAAGGGGTTGAATGGCTCTCTTATGACCCCCCTCCTTATCTTGAGTCCAGGAACTGAGTAACTGAATCAGGCCCAACACTGTTTCTAGCTGTCTGCAGACATCAGTGCATTGCTTTACATTGGATTACCATTTTTAATAGGCTCTTTACAAAAAGAAAGGCTGGAATTATGTGATTTTTAAAAACAAAAGCTTTGGTTACGGCGCACAGTCCTGTGTGAATGGGGCAGATTCTGCAGTGAGCTCTGCAATGACTGAATCACAGAACATGTAAAGGAACAGGCTTATTATAAATGGAAGTGCCTTCTCAACCTGATAGTATTGCTGCTGTGCCCTCTTTAAGTAATAACTGCCGATGAAGAGCTTTTAATGCATTGATAAAAGCAAAAGGCTGGCATCACGGCCAGCTGTAATGAAGCTTATTATTCTACAGCTAATCTGCCCACAATATTAGAGTTTTATTACAGAGCACATGTACTATAAGACAGTGTTATGAACACAAGCCCTAAATGGAAAAAGTCACAGGAAGAATGTTGATAAGATGCAATGGCGTTAAGAAAGGGTCTCCAGGATTAATAGAAATAAGATTAAATCTATAACAGCAAGATGGCCCCTTCCCTGAAGAGTTTCCTAGCTGAGTAAAAGTATAATTACCAGTTGGAATTTAACCAGGAAGCCATGGCTAAGTTATGGTCATGAAAACGCTTGTGGTCAGGACCGTTATTTTACATCTTCTTCAAGTGACAGCATCTCCATCCACCTTCAGCATTTCAGGGTGGGCTGAGATTGGAGCTTGCAGGAGCGGTTTAGTCTCTAGGAACAGTCTACTCCCGCCTTGCTCATTTCCCTCTATTCTTCCCCTTCCTTACCCTCTCATGACAGGGTCCAGGCACAGTTGTGCTCCACAAGTTCTCCTGAGTACCCCAAGGACACAAGGCACCCCAACAGTGATACCAGTCAGCTCTGTGTTTTTGGGGAACCAGGGCAGAGTATCTAGCCTGTCTGGTTTTGGTTCAAGAAGAGACGGGTGGTGAGGGGGGTATCTTTCATGAGTCGATCAGAGAAAAGGCTTCCAGAGAGCAATGAAGGCAGGATGGGAGACACACCTAGAACCCTCCTGACAAGGGTGACAAGATTAAGACATCTCTATTAGCATACAGAATGGAAAACAGACACAACTCCCCTCGCCTCATCTGCATGAAAGATGGGACAGGGAGACATCTCAATTTGCATACAGAATGGAGAACAGAGAACTGCACTGAACTCTGGGATCAGAAAAGCAGAGAGGCACTGCACCATGGGAATCTCTGCTCCAGATGTTAATGAACCTATGCCTGCACACACCCAGCTCAGCAATTATCAGACCAATTCGAGTAATACATTTTTGATTGATATTCAAAATACTGAAGCAGCCTAGTTGCATTGTGAGTTCCCTGGAAGAGAACACCACCCATAGCCACGAGTGATCAGCTCCTATTGTCTAGCCTAAAGAAAACCCTTGAGTCATCAGTTTAGCCATAAACAAATCTAGTGTTCTCCCTTAAACCATTGTATTTTCTCTACAAAAAATCCCTACTCACCCTCCAGTCAGTGTTCTAATGCTTAGATCCAAACTATGCATCAGTTCCACTGGGACTCCATCTTCTCCTGACTGATCGTGCTGGGCCTATGCCTGTCTCCTGCCCTCAGGACCCTGAACTACCACCATCATCTGGGAACCCCGACCAGTTCAAGCCTCATGGAGTGGGTGAGATCCCCTTCTTTCTCTCTCTCTCTGTTTTCCTTTCTATCTCAGGTATTAACCTTTAATAATGTATGTTGGTTTAGCTCTTCTTGTGTAGTTATGTGTATGTTATGTTGGTTTAGCTCTCCTTGTGTTGTTATCACTATTATTCAATAAATAACTTTTATGGTTAAACTGGTTGCTTCTCTCTCTCTCTGAACTTTACTCTTTTGTGTTTTTAGCTTCCCCCATTTACTCTGCAGCAACACTTCTTTTACCTAAGCTAAAGATTCCTGTAGTGCCCAAAAATACTGTGGGGTTTGCTCATCAAGTAAGTTACTACCAGTACAATTGTGATGTGAAGGTGGGATAAGGACGTGTTAAACCTGTGGCATATGGGGGGGGCAGCTGAAAGTGCTGCTCAGCCCAGCCTATTGAGGCCAGGGGCACATAAGGGTGACAGCTTGAAAGTGCTGCTTAACCCAGCCCATTGAGTACAGGGACATATAAGGGGATCAGCTTAAGAGTGGTGAGTGACCCAGTCCACTCAGACTTGCTCTGTTAGTGTGTGTTTATCTAGTTCTAAGGCTGGAGGAACCAAGCCCTAGGGAACCTACATACTGCAGGATAGCTCCATTGGGAGGGAACTTGCAGATAGAAGGAGTAGAACTCCATATGAACACACAACTGACATAAGCAGTACATTAATAGAATTACAGGACCTCCCCCCCCAAAGAGTAACTCTAATAAATGAGCATACCCCAAAGTAATGGGAACATCTGATAATAAATGGGGCATCATTTCAGAAAAATTCAGGGGGAGGGGCAAAGTTGTTTGAGCATCCCCACTTCCACCTCCCTCCTGGGGGCCATGGCTGCTCCGATGGGGGTAAGCAGGACAATCCCAGCCCAGAGGAGGGTAGAGAGGTGGCAGGCCAGTGTTCTCCCAGGGAATAAAGAAGGCCAGCAGGAGTGTCTTACCAATGGCCAGCCTGGGGCAGGGATTGGGACCCTGCTCACTCTGCACTCAGCTCCAGGCCAACGCCACTGCTTCCTGTCTGCCACTGTGGAGCGGGGACCAGCACTGACAATGCAGCAGTTAGGAGCCCCAGACCAGCTTGCCCCACAGTAGCCCCTCCAGGTCTGAAGACATTGCAGCACCAGCAGGCAAGGAGGCGTAAAGTCAGGGGATGGTAACTGTCTCCCACTTCTCCATAGCAAATGATGCCCCTGTGCCCCACAGTGAGCAAGACATCTATGGCTGCAGGAGATAAAGTTTGGGTGAAATGTACTTGATAGACAGGTCCATCCTACACTTGGCCAGAGGTGGATCCAGTTGCAGGATGAGGGCATAGTCTGTAACGTGCCTTGGGAGCCTTCTGTGGATATTGAGTGTTGTGATGGGGCAAGGCCAGATGGCTATGGAAAAGTAGTGGGAGATAGATATATTAGCTCCAGGCTAAACAAATCCCTGGTACCAGGATAAGTGAAATGCCATCTGCTCCAGGTCAATTAAGACCCCTGGGGCCAATTAAGAACTTTCCAGAAGGTAGGGAGAAGGCTAGGTTGATTGGGACACCTGAAGCCAATCAGAGCCTGACTGAAACTAGTTAAAAGTCTCCCAGTTAGTCAGGTGGGTGTGCATGTCAGGAGCTGTGGGAGGAAGTTGCGCAGTTGGAGAGGCTGAGTAGTACACACCATATCAGGCACAAGGAAGGAGGCCCTGAGGTAAGGGTGAAGTGGAGCTTGAGGAAGTGAGCGCTGCTGTGGGGGAAGTAGCCCAGGGAATTGTACATGTCATGTTTCTAAAAGGTCAGCTACCATAGCTGATATTATTAGGGTCCCTGGGCTGGAGCCCGGAGTAGAAGGTGGGCCCAGGCTCCCCCTGCCTTTTGCCCCCTGATTAATCACTGAGACTGGGAGATAACAGAGACCATGCAAAGAAGGATAACTTCTCCTCACCTCCCTCGGTGGCTTATGATGAAAATGGCTCAGTAGACTGTGACCCTTGTCTCTAGAGAGAGAAGGGTTACGTGCAGGGTCACAGTGAGCCTCTGAGGCTAGTGAAATCCGCCAGGAAACGTGGGACCCACAGTGGCAAGGACAGAGCTTTGTCACAGTGTATATTTTGCCTTCCTAAAAATCTTTTGTCATTTCAGCAGGGTCAGACTGTCTTCATGTTCTATTGAGTAGTGTTGCTTTGCTCTATGTACAGGCTGTCAACTACCAGCACCAGCTGTGGCTGCACCAAACTCTGTGTGGCCGGGAGCTCACGTAGACATGGTGTAGACTTAAAGAACAAAACCTGCTTGCTCTCCCACTGCAGCCCCACACCATTTCCCAGTACATGTCTATAGAATCAAACATTCAGGCCCTGGGGCATTGGTTCAGGATGAACTCAGAAAGGAAAGTGCCACCTACAGAATCACCATCACCACAACTTCCTGCTGAGGCATCAGTCATTAGGTCTCCTTGAAAGAGAAAGAGGACAGGAGGCTGTACAGACTGCTGTAATTTACATGACAGCATAACTGCACAAAATCTATAGTATACAGAATGCAGAGCATTCACTCCCATATTTTTCAAATGTATTTTTGAAGGATAAGTATGTCAGGAATTGGATGGGGGGAAATGTCATGAACTTTTTTTGTTGTTAGAAGATTTCACAAGTATTTCTATTTATTTCCATGCTTCTGAGAGGTGACAGCATTCAGTCAATCACTGGCAGTTCCAAGGTAGGCCAGAGCTCTGCAAAGAGATTGCTGTAGGACATGTTATGGTTTTGTATGTAACTAGTGTAGTTCAGAGAGGTTATTTATCCTAATTTACAGAAACCCATAATTCTTTTACAAACTCACTGTCTGTGAAAGAGAATTACAAAAGTGTGAGCTTCTCTCCTGTATTCCGTCTGGCCAAGAAATTGATCTTCCAGTACCACAGAGAAAAAGAACAAAAACAAGAAAACATAAAAATCCAGAGCCCTCCTTTTCTTTCAACCATAATGCAAGCTACTCAGCTGCAGAGAGAGTCCATTTCCCTTCCCTATTCACTAAAATATTGCTGTTATAAACCTTAACATTTTACATTTACATTTCATAGCAGCAGTGCCCAGCACATATTAAACTCAGTTTATAACTGCAGTTCACCATTGGTTTGTAAGAGTACTAATTGCCTCAGGTATTAGTGTCAAATTTATAGTGGCTGACAGACAAATGGCTGCAAACTTTGAAGATGGAGCCTTGGCTAGCCCTAGAGGACAGTGTGGAATTTGAAAATGGCTGCCAGACCACCTGGTGACCCAGAGGGCACATGGGCTTGCAACTGGAAGGTACATAGCCCAGCAGAGTCCTGAGGTCCTTTGGAGCAGTAGCCCTTTCCCTTCTATTCAGGCAGCTGCAGTTGGCTCAAATCATGGAGAACTCCACCTGGAATCAGAAGGAAACCAAAAGGTACCCGTCAGCTCTAACCACTCAACATTCATAAGCAAGTACTTTTGAAATTTAATGACTGGGACTTTTCAGCTTGGAAAAGAAACAACTATGGGGGGATATGATAGAGGTCTATAAAATCATGACTGCTGTGGAGAAAGTGAATAAGGAAATGTTATTTATTCCTTCTCAAAACACAAGAACTAGGGATCACCAAATGAAATTAATAGGCAGCAGGTTTAAAACAAACAACAGGAAGTATTTCTTCAAACAACTCACGGTCAACCTGTGGAACTCTTTGCCAGAGTTTGAAGGCCAAGACTATAACAGGGTTCAAAAAAGAACTAGATAAGTTCATGAAGGACAGGTCCACCAATGGCTATTAGCCAGAATGGGCAGGGATGCAAAACCATGCTCTGATGTTTCCCTAGCTTCTGTTTGCCAGAAACTGGGAATGGGCGATAGTTGATGGATCACTTGATGATTACCTATTCTGTTCATTCCCTCTGAAGCCCTTGGCATTGGCCACTGTTGGAAGATAGGACACTGGGCTAGATGGACCACGGATCTGACCCAGTATGGCTGATCTTATGTTCTTAAAATCCAAGGATTACTTAACTTGACCCTCACTTTTTTCAAAGGGGACATTTGGGGCTAGTGTTGTACTTTAAAAACTCTATGCTCCAGAACATGCTGATGTGCTTTGGAAGCATAAGCTGCCAAATACAGTAGGTACATTGCATGCCAAGAAGCTGCAGGAGAAAATGTATATGATTGCAATGTCTCCTGATCCCACACTGGGATAGGGGGCTCCACAACGTCTCCAGTTCAGGACACTGCCTATAATGGTACAGTCAGACTGAAAGGGAAAGCTGTTATTCAGCAGGCCCCTGTGATTACTCCCTGACACATTTCCTTCTCACCACTTAGTTGCTGTACAAAAATCAGTCTCTAACTGGGTAAAGCAGAATTGCCAAGACACCCTGAGGAAGGCTGCCTTCAGAATGATTTGGGCTCAGAAAGAAGCAGGAAATACAGAAATCACACAAGAATGTCCTAGAGAGATTTCTACTTACGTTATGGATGTTTCAAGAGATTTAGGTAGTTTAACTAAATCTAGCCTGAATGTCATGAAATGTTTCCTAACGGTGAGATCTATTTGACTATGGAAGAGGCTCCCAAGGAAATCTCCATTACTGAAATAATTGAAAACTGGACTTCATGAAGGCATTAAACGACATACAATAGAGAACAGAGTGATACAGAAATTGCCATACTGTATCAGACTACTGGTCTACTCCATTAGCCCATCTCCAGTAGCGGCCAGGACTAGAGTAAGATAGTCTGAAGTCTAAGGTAGTAAAACCTCTGTAGTTACAGTTGGCCCAATACTATTCATCACATTAATTTGACTACATTTGCTGTTACTTATCAATTGTTCAACAAGTCATTTTTTCTGGTATTCCATCATCTCTAATCATAGAACATTTTGCAAAAAGAAAAGGAGTACTTGTGGCACCTTAGAGACTAACAAATTTATTAGAGCATAAGCTTTCGTGAGCTACAGCTCACTTCATCGGATGCATAGAACATTTTGTTCACAATGATGCTTAGATATTTCTTCCTTATTGGCTACAACCCAGCAATATGTAGGAATAGTTTAAACTATTCCTTCCAGTGCACATCACCTTGAACTTACTTATGATAAATTCAGTCATATTCACTTCCTTCCATATTGAAAATTGGCTATTTCTACATTTTGTTTTCTATCACTTAAGTGGTTTCTAATTCATGACAGAACTTTGTCTTTCTACCCATGACTAGCTAATAGTTTCCTTAACAACTTCTTATGAGGCTATTAACAATTTGGCATTTGCAGAAGATTGGATAAAAAGATCTAAATAGGTCTTTTCTATCATCAGTGTCTCTCTCTTTGATCCTCGTGTGTGAAGATCAGCATTTTCAAACATGGTATCTAAATGTTAGGCACCTAAATTCATAGCTATGCACCTAAATAAAGTTAGATCTGATTTTCAAATAACCTTCCAGTGGGAGTTTAGATTGAGAGAGAGGACTGAATAAGCACTGCAGAATTTCCCCAAGAGACTGCTCACGAAAGCTTATGCTCAAATAAATTTGTTAGTCTCTAAAGTGCCACAAGTCCTCCTTTTCTTTTTGCGGATACAGACTAACACGGCTGCTACCTGAAACCTGTTTTAAGGAGGGCTTTATTAGAGAACTCTGCAAAAGTTGTGCAGGTAGCAGATCTTTCTTTGGTCTATGTAAATGCTTTGACATCAGCCTTGGAGACTATTTTTCTGACAAACTTAGCACTGTTGGGAATATTACTTATCCTGTTACTATGTATGCATTATGGATGGCTTGTTGTCAAACATGCAAAACAACAATAAAAATTTAAGTAAAAACAAAAAAAGTTGTAGCATTTCCTTTAAGCTTTGTTTAACTGCCTAATTAGTGGAAAAACCAGGTAGTTGAAACATCTCTAAATAAAGAGAAGCTGTCTTAGGGTATGCAATGTAACTCAAATGCAAAGCGACTGTGCACCCATTCACAGGTTACTCTCATCACACACAACCTTAAAACAGGACTACATATATAGCCAACAACAACATTTCAACTTTGACCTGTGTAAATCAATGTTGCGCTGAATATTCCATTGATTTCAGAGGAATGACACTTACACGGGAGGGTCAAGTCCTCTGGTTGTGTGTATGTCTAAAGGAAGCATAAGGGGAAAAACTAAAGAGACCCAGATTCTACAGAGATAATGTGAGGTGTGCACATAGCAGAAAACAAGCCTATAGTAACAAACAGCTATGTTACTGCTTAACAACCAGAAAAATTCTCTCAGGAATTTCATTTAAAAAAAAAAAAGTAACAATGACATTTTAAAATACAAGCCTAATAGAATTTAACTGCATAAACATATATTCCAATAGTTATTTATCTGCATGAACTGAGGCCCAAATTTAGAGAGTTGGTATCCATCTAAACTGGAGTAACTTACACCTTCTTCTGGCTTTTCATCATGTCTGTTTGTCTAGCTAGGTACATTTGAGGCCCTGTCACCATACTATCCGAGTGCCTCACAAGCATAAATACATTAAGTGTTTTGATGTTTGCTCAGTGTTACACCAACGCTGACTCCCTCTAGATTTACTTATTTACTGAGACTCAAGTCCACTGTCTCCTGCTTACCAACTTAAAAAGTCCTTATTCATCAATGCTGAATTTGGTCTAATTTGCTTTAACTCACAACATGAGGCCAGAAAAGAGAAGTTTAGCAAGAAAAGCAACTAACAGAAGTGTGTAAGAAGGTGTCAGTTGAAGCAGATAACCCCCTGTTTTCACCTCCTTTGGAGTACCTTACATATCAGCTCTCACACTGTCAGACCTATTTTCACCCATTTACTAAGGGGTTCAAATTGAGTGTAAGAGAGCCTAACTTTCATGAAGTCTAACTTGCATCATCTTACACCTGATTTTGACACTGACTATCCTATGGAATTAGATGGTCTCATGGCAGTACATGTTCTCCAACTCTTGAAATAAATGCATCCGATGAAGTGAGCTGTAGCTCAAGAAAGCTTATGCTCTAATAAATTTGTTAGTCTCTAAGGTGCCACTAATACTCCTCTTCTTTTTGTGAATACAGACTAATACGGCTGCTATTCTGAAACCTATCTTGAAATAAAGATGCTTCAAGACATCACTGTTGTGAATATCAGTAATGGAGGAACAATGAAGCTCAAACATTGATTGCACTACTTACTAATGAATTCCATCATAAAAATATATGGTAGATATGCACAAAGGAGTTGTTTTCTAAGGGAGGCATAATATGTGATATTTAACAGTTAAAACTTTTTAAATCTTAAATGTGTAACCAGAACAGTGAGCATTACAGTTTTAAGCGTCTGATGAAGGTGCAACTGTAGCAACTGCTGCTTCAGCTCGAGCACATGAGATGATGCACCTTTAGCACAAAATGCAGATCTTCTTGGTAACAGTTGCTATGTGAAATGTTGTGAGATAGAAATTACTGTCATAATTAATAATAGGTAAAGGTTTTACTTTTGATGTGCTAAATTCCATGTTGTTTGATGAGACTTAGTGACTGTATTTATTATTGTAACTTTCTATGTTGTCCTATTATTTTTCTTGATATTTAGGATCGGAGTTGGGTAAGTGTTTCTATTGTATTTAGTCAGTGCTGTTCATAATTTTTTTCTATTTTAAATCTAGCAAAAACATTTCCTTCCGAATGAGATTAATACATTCATTTTTAAGTTAAAGGGGAATTACAAATATGATTAAAAACAGGCCAACATTTTCAAAACTGGGTGTCTAAAGTTAGGCATCTGTGTCCTTACACAGGCATCTAAATAAGTTACTTTATTTCCAGATCTTCCGTGCACCCAGCTGTCCCATGGACTGCAAGGAAAGGGGAAATTAGACCATGTATTTAGGTGCATTAGGCATCATTTTAAAAATCCCTGGCCTATATTTACTTCTTTTATTTAAGTTTATTCTTCACTGAAATTGTTATAGTTGAGCACTATCATTTGCTTTTAAACACGGTATCTCACATAAGGAAAAAATATTGAGTACAGGCTGGATAGAACATCGAAGCTACAATAGAAATGGCTATTGTATAAGCATATATTGTACAGAGTTTCTATACTACATTAGACACTTACCACCAGACCTTTTGAAATCTTCAATATAATTATACTTTGTAATATGTTTGGCATATCGTTAGCTGTAAGGCTATAAGACCTTGTACTCATGGGCCTGTTTTTGCATCTCTCCTGGGACCAATCCTACACCCATGGAAGTAAATGGGAATTTTGCCGCTGACTAATCTAATTGGCCCCTTATTCCTGCAGATAGAATATAGATGAATTTATAAAGAAGAAATAGTTGTCAAAGAGCCTTGACTGACTGCGTAATCTGCAGACAGGACATTTCTATGCTTGTGAACTAAATAAATTAATAAAAAATGCAATGGAAAGGTCAAGGCAGTACAAGACATGAACACAAACAAGCCACTGAACAAGATGGTCATATTGTTGTAGTAACAAATTGTTGTATTTCTCAATCTCAAATTCGTCTGTTGCAACATACCTGAAATTTCTGCTAGTCAAAAATGGTGTCACCCAAATTAAAAACACTTTTAAGGTTAAACTGTAAGTGTAGGGAAAAAAACAGAATATATGTATTAATAATAAGCAGTTTTGGGTTACCTGTGTTATTTATTTTCCCACAGTAGATAGTTTATCACAGATACTCATTAGTGAGACTGCTGTCATAAGTAATATGATAAATAACTCCCACTACGGTTTTGACTTGGGCTGCTGTACTCATGTCTAGGTCTTAGGCACACAAACATTAGAATATGTCTGTAAAGTGGCAGCTTCAAAGTTATATCTTTGACTCCAGTGCAGGTCCACTGAGACACTTAACTCTTGTATTAGCTTCTTGACAGTGGTGGCAGCCTCTTGGATGGGAGCAGCCTAACTTTTCTGAGAAACAACATATGGTGCTTAGAATCTAGTGATTGCCAGCTTTTCTTATAATTAGCAGTGATCCCTGAACATCTGTAGTGACTAGTTATTCTATATTGGTGAGCTATTGTTTTACATCAGAGTGAAGAGTACCATTTTCTTGGAACATGCTTCCTTCAAGTATGTATTAACAACTTGATTTAGAGTTGCTAGCTACAGAACCCAGTGGGTCCTTTAGAGACAGAAATCTTATTACAGCTTTTGAAAAAGCTTCCTGTGACTGGAGAAAGACAACCGCATAAAAATCCATCCTTGGACAATTGCGAGAAGTCGTAAAGTATGATGGTACTCTCAATAGACAAGTACATGCTTCAGACTTAGCATCTTTCCTAAAACCAAATTAAGAGTATGATATTACAAGACTTATAAGAGTACGTACTGTACAAGTACAGCAACTTTCTAATAAATGCACTTTAGAATACCATAGCTAGAATTGGTCCAAAAATATGTAGAAGCATTTGTGAAATTTTCTTGAAGTTCTGGGACAATCTTCTTATTGAAATTTTGAATTTTTAGATTGACAACTTTATAAGCTGATTTTTATTGCAAATAAATCATCATCATCATCATCATATTTACTTTTTGACCAGCTTGAACTTAGGTTATTAGAATGAAAGAGACACAGAAAGAGTAGTCCTTACTCAAATGAGCAATCTTACTGAAGCTACATGGACTACTCCGGTGATTAAGGATTATTCATAGAAATAAGGTTTTGTAGAATTGAGCCTTTGAGAGGTCTAGATAGCAAAATTACACAAAACAATGAATGGAGCCTATTTGGAAGGGAAATGACTCCGGTGATTAAGGATTATTCATAGAAATAAGGTTTTGTAGAATTGAGCGTTTGAGAGGTCTAGATAGCAAAATTACACAAAACAATGAATGGAGCCTATTTGGAAGGCGGGGGCAGGGAGTTGACAAAGAATGGACAAACTCCAGGAATAACTATTATATCTAGAATAGCAAGTCAAATAATAAATTAACGAAGAAATCATTTTCTGGCTGAAGGAGGATAGGAGGCATCCTATTCAACCAATCCCAGAAGAAGCAGAATAAAAGAAAGCACTATATCATGAGTGCTGGAAATTCAGCAAGAAAGAATTCTGTTTTTCTATTGCCTATATTTCTAGCACTCCTGGAAAGTGCTAGAGGATACCTCATTCACGCCAAGGGAACTAATAATTGTTTATTTTGTTGAGATTACTGTAAATTTCAAGTTTCAGAGTAGCAGCCGTGTTAGTCTGTATTCACAAAAAGAAAAGGAGTACTTGTGGCACCTTAGAGACTAACAAATTTATTAGAGCATAAACTTTCGTGAGCTACAGCTCCCTTCATCGGATGCATCCGATGAAGGGAGCTGTAGCTCACGAAAGCTTATGCTCTAATAAATTTGTTAGTCTCTAAGGTGCCACAAGTACTCCTTTTTGTAAATTTCAAGAAATGTTATCTAGATCCCCACTAAACAATGGAAGACTGATGTAATCTGTTGTCTTCTTTGAAAGTAAGCTGTAGGCCTATAACTACCTGAAACTCAGAGAGGTAGATCTAGGCTGAAATTGCTGAACAAACAAAAACATTTAATTATGCAACAAAGCAATTATCCTCAGGTTAACCATATCAATTCATAGGCAGCACTAAGTTATATGCTCAGAGAACCTCAGAGTTATGAACACCAGAGTTACAAACCACACACCTCATTTGGAGCCAGAAATACACAATCAGGCAGCAGCAGAGATCAAAAACAACAACAACAAAATGCAAATACAATACAGTACTGTGTTAAATGTAAACTACTAAAAAAAAAAATAAAGGGAACGTTTTAAAAAAAGATTTGACGAAGTAAGGAAACTGTTTCTGTGCTTGTTTCATTTAAATTAAGATGGTTAAAAACAGCATTTTTCTTCTGCATAGTAAAGTTTCATAGCTGTATTAAGTCAACATTCAGCTGTAAACTTTTGAAAGAACAACCATAAGGTTTTATTCAGAGTTATGAACATTTCAGAGTTACAAACAACTTCCATTCCAGAGGTGTTCATAACTCTGAGGTTCTACTGGAGTTAAATTGGAAAATGAAACAAAAATTTGAGAGGCGCAACTTGTAATGGAATGCTAAATTGTATTACACTGTTCAGCCATTAGGTGGCACTGTGTGTAAGATGCCTTATTTAAACAAAGGTTAGTCAATCTGGCAAAACACTAAAGTATCTTATGATGAACACATCTGGTGTTCATAAGCAAGCACTGTGAGCAGTCCATATCTGGAATAGAAGAACATGACATGGTGTCAGGAGTAAAACTAAGAACAGACACAGAAGGAAACCGGCAACAACTGTTGCAGTTTCTCATCGACATGCCACTCTTCAATGCTCCAGAGAACATCAGCTTTGGCAAACCTTCATAGTGGACATCCTGGAAGGAGTATTTTCCATGAACTCAAATTGCAAACAAACTCCACAAAGAAACTGGAAATATACAGGTATCGTCTCTAATTTATGCTATCGTGAAGCAGGCAGAGCATCTCTCCAATCCTGTGACTTTACTGAAGACAATCACAAAGATGACTATGAAACGGTTCTGGTTATATTTGATGCCTACTTTATACCTCAGAGAAATGTGGTTTATGAAAGAGCATGTTCTCACCAGATAATTAAAAAAAAAAGATGGGGGGAGAATGTTGAATTTTTTATAAAAGTTCTGCATATATTAGCTGAAAATTATGATTTGGGGAATGCAAAACACGAAAATATCAGAGACAGGCTAGTTATTGGTCTAACACTGGGGTGGGTGTTTAAAATGGCTACTGCAAACAAGAAGAAAAGTAGATGTGGAGTGTCATGTTTTTAATGAAAAATGGACAAATGATTATTTTTTGTGGAGGTGAAATGTAAGCCCATTTGCCTGATTTGTGGAGGAGCAATTTCTGTCATGAAAAAAAAAATCAAACCTAGAAAGACACTACAACATGAAGCATATCAAATATAAAGAATTTGAAGGACAGCTGCATGTGGACATAATTAAAGCACTTAAAAAGAATCTGAATGCTCAGCAAGCAATTTTCACAAGACCAAGAAAGGAGATGGACAGTGCTAGGTAAGCCCATTGTGTGGTGGGTGAACTTATCGCAAAAAAACTTCGGCCTCATTCAGAAGGAGAGTTTGTAAAGGAGTGCATCCTTGTGACTGCAGCTTTATTGGCTCCAGAGAAATTTAAATTATCTGAGTGTGTGAACTTATCTCGCAGAACAGTGTCAAATCTAATTAATGATAAGACTGAGGATATTGAAATGTCTCAAAGATTCTGTGGCTGATTTTGAGTTCTATTCTGGCTATTGATGAGACAAGACATAATGAGTACAGCCCAGCTGGCTATATTTCTGCATGGAATCACACCGGATTTTGAGATTTGAGAAGACTTGCTTTTAGTATCAATGCATGACATCATGAAAGGTGAAGATATTTTTGAGAAGGTTATGTCGGCAGTAAACAGACTTCTTTTATCATTTGAAAAATTGAGTGGTCCTACTACTGATGATGCTCCAGCTGTGGTTGGATCTCAGATGGGATTAGTTGCCCTAATCAAGAAAGAAATGGATCATCTCATCCTTGATCCAACTAAGTTGATTGTGTGTCATTGCATCATTCATCAAGAGAATCTGTGACACTGAACAATGTAATGTCAATAGCAATATCAAGCATTAACTTCATGAAAAGTAGAGGATTAAACAGCCTCCAGTTTAAAAAGCTATTGAAAGACTTTAAATCAGAGTATGGTGATTTAGTTTATTATTGTGAAGTGCGATGGCTGAGCTGAGGGAGTATGCTGATGCGGTTTTATGAATTGCGGGATGAAGTGAAACTTTTCATGGAGATGAAAGGAAAACTGGTGGCTGAGCTGAGTGATCCCAAGTGGCTGTATGATCTGGTATTCATGGTCGACATTACTCAATACTTGTCTGACCTAAATGTCAAATTGCAAGAGTCTAACCAGCTTCTTACTTCTCTTCCTTCAAACATAAAATCATTCAAAGCTAAGTTAAAGCTGTGGCAAATGCATCTGGAAAAGGGCAACATGGCACGTTTTCCAACCCTTCAGGGAGAAAAACCTGCATTGACAGTAGAGTATGCCAGGGAGTGCGCAAATTTACTTCAGAAATTTTGTGAGCAATTTCAAGACCTAAAAGTGAAAGGACTGGAATTAAACATTTTTGCCACACCGTTCAATGTTGAAGTAGTCGATGTACCTGAAAACTTTCAACAGGATGTCATAGAACTGCAAAGCAACAGTGAATTTATGGCTAAATACAACAACCTGCCTCTGCTGGAATTTTACAGACTCTCTGTAGGTGCCGTTGAATTTCCAAACTTGAGGAGATGCGCTGAAAATAGTATCGCTATTTGGTACTACATACTGTTGTGAGCAGTTCTTTTCAAAGCTTTCTCTTGCGAAGAGCTGCCTGCACGCCAGATGTGAATTTGGAAAACCAGTTGCAAGTAGCAACATCTTCAGTGCCAGCAGCTATAACAAGACTCACCAAGGAAAAGCAACCTCAGCTGTCACACTAAAAAAGCAGATGAGTTAAACGTTTTATAGTTCTCGCTCTTAAAAAAAAAAAACCCTAAATCAAATTGCTTTTTACTTACGTGTGGCCCGCGATTGATTTTTTTTCTGTGGGTCAATCGCTGGTGATCAGTGCCGGGTTTACAATGGCTCCAGTGGCTCCATGGAGCCGGGCCCATGCTCAGAGGGGCCTCGGCCTGCCCCGTTTGCACTGCGCCCTGAGACCCCCTGGCTCCCCCTGCTCACCACTTGCTCCTCTCGGCCTGCCTGCTGGCTGGCCGAGAGATCCTCTTTGCCCCCTGGTCCCACCCCCTGCTCCTCTCAGTCTCCTGGCCAGACCCCAGTGCACCTCTGGCTCTGGGCAGTCTCTGCTTCACACTACCTGTGAGGCCCCACCTGTCTCCCTGGAGCTGAGCTGCTTGGGACGGGTGCAGAAGCCTGGCCAGTCTCAGCCAGGTGCGTGGGGGGGGGAAACAGTGTGGAGGGCTTGGCTGGGCCCCTCCAGGGAAGTGCGTCTTGAGGGACCCAGGCTGGAGCAGGCCCTGGCCTAGCTGATCGTGCCACTCCCGAGGGGCCGGAGTGATTCCCGGCCCAAGGACCAGCCCTGGCTGCGCTGCCAGCTCAGCCTTGTAGACACAGTCGCCTCTCAGCAGGGCCAGTGAGTGCAGCCAGGAGGCAAGGCTTGGGGGGAGTGGGTCTGTGGGAAGTATGGTGGGGAGGGTGCTGGGCTGTGAAGGGACTGGAAGGATGTGTGTGTGTTAGGGCACTAGGGAGTGGGGGTTCTGTGGGGGGTGCTGGACAATTGTGGTGGGGCTGTGGGCAGGGGTGTGCAGGGCGCTGTGCATTTGTGGGTAGGTCTGGGGGAGGTGCTGGGCATAGTGGGTCCGGGGGGGCCTCTGGCCATAGGGAGTCCGGGGGTGTTGGGCAGGGGGGCTGTGTGATGTGGCATGGGCCTGTCCCCAAGAGGAAGAGGCACGCTGGCAGCACAGGGCTGGGCAGGCCACTGTGCGTCTGGCAACTGCCAGTTTGTAAATAGTGCCCCCACATTGGGCGGAGCAGGGCCGCCTCTTTCATGCCATGCCCCATTGCCTCTGGCTGGCCCCTCGCCATGCTCCATTGCCTCCATGGGGACCACAAATATGTTTGGCGCCGGCCCACAAAAGGTTAATTCCCCCCTGCCGGTGATAGAAAAAAGGTTTCTCACCCTGGTCTAACAGATAAAAACCTTTCCCAGAAGCTACAATTGAAGAAAGATTTAACCTTAACCACAGCTATACAGATACCAAAGTAGCCAGAATTAGTCAAACAGAACAAAAGGCAGGAGCAACTTGAAAAACCTGAAACTAGCTTAGAAGCTATAAACAGACACTTGAGTATTAAAAGTCATCATAAAACCCCTGAGGCAAGGAGAGAACTCCCAGACTAAGACAGACAAATTCCAGCCTACATTTACAAGGTGTGGAAAAAGTTATACTCCAAGATATGATGCATGTCCAGCTAGAGGCACACGGTGTAATATATGCATGAAACATGGACATTTTGCAACTGTTTGCCGCACCAAAGCGGTCAGGAAGCTGACTCATATTACAGACAATCAAGAGCCATTGTTTCTCAGATCCGTCATTTGTGATGACATAGAGCCTGCTTGGAGGGTGAAACTGAATATTCACGGCAAGACTATATTGATTTTAAAATTGACTCAGGAGCTGACATCACAGTAGTCTCGGAAGAGACCTACAATCACCTTCAAACCCTCCCAGACATAGGGGGCTTGGAGTCACCTGACACA
The DNA here is from genome assembly GCF_009764565.3 of Dermochelys coriacea. Taxonomy (NCBI): domain Eukaryota; kingdom Metazoa; phylum Chordata; order Testudines; family Dermochelyidae; genus Dermochelys; species Dermochelys coriacea. The sequence continues at coordinate 203,946,640 of NC_050069.1, forward strand.
GCTCTGTCTATCCCTGGAGGTATTCTGAACTGCATGGACCAATTCAGCACAGAAAAAACTTACGAAGACAAAAGCTAGAGAGACAAGCTTTATTGGACCAACTTCTGTTGGTGAGAGAGACAAGCTTTAGAGCTATACAGAGCTCTTCTTCATGTCTGGGAAATGTACTCAGAGTATCACAGCTAAATATAAGGTGGAACAGATAATTTAGCTTAAATAGTTAGCACATATTGTAAGGGACCATTCAAGGTGAAGTTATGCATTCAGAGTGCATGTGATCATGGCCACAGACCAACAGCTCTCTCAGCCACAGTCTGGCAGCTATGACAGGCCTTGTGAGAAAGGTAGAAAAACTTGGAGGATTTGATGATATTGGTCTGTTGAAAGGAGATCAAGTACAAGTCAACTCAAGAGACAATGTTGAACCATACAGCGTACAAAACACCCCTACGAAAGAGATCTTGGAAGAGACTAGCTGCAGATTTATGTACATTCAGAGGACATTAGCTCATCATTGTGGATTATTTTTCTAGGTATATAGAAACAAAATATTTGAAAGACATAACGTTACTTATCAAGAAACAGAAGTACAGTTTTGCTCATTTTGGTATTCCAGAACAACTGGTGAAGAACGGACCATAATGCACTGCAATAGAATTAAGTCATTCTGAACAAAATATGGGTTTGATCATATTACTAGCAGCTCACGTTACTCAGAAGTGGAGAGACTAAGAGAGCTGTACATATAGCCAAGAAAACCCTGCAGCAGGAAGATCAATTCCTTGCGTTTCTGAGTTACAGATCAAACTAATAGTGGCTACAGGCTATTGTGGCAGCGTGTGATGTAGTGCATGAACCCTGCAAAGCAACAAGAGGATTAAAATCGTTCCAGGTGTGAGGAGTGGAAACTTTTTCCTCCCCAAAAAAGTTATTCCTGCTGCCAGGAATGGAGGCAATTTCCTTTAGATGAGGAAGGAGTCGGGCTGTATAAAGTGGGAATCTGCTGGAACTTGGTTAAGATAACCTGGAAATAAGAGGGAAGATGCAAATGTTTACTTTCTCTGCTTTATAGTGGCTTGCTATCCTTGGCTCTGACACAAAGAGTATGTCAAGGAGAGAAGATGATAGCTTTGCCAACCTGAGAAGAGGGAAACCTGGGTAATTAATTCTTATTTCTATTGTGAAGATCTTTTGATTTATAATTGGATAAAAGGTCAAAAGACATTTAAAACCTGTACTTTTTCAGGCTGCATTTTCATAAACTGTCACAAAGTTGGCCAATTTATTGCTGTGACAGTGGCTATTTAAGAGCTCCCACAACTACTATCACAATTGAGTTCAAGATGGTGATGTACTCACTTACTGCAATTCTAGAATTTAATTTCAACTTCCTTAAACTCTACCTGTTCAAAATTAAGATCCATGACAAAAATGATATTCAAACCCATCTCTATTTAACTGAAACCCATTACTGGTGCAGTACTTTATACTGGCAATCTTGGCTATTACTCACATGGCAGCCACAATCAACTATACCACCAAGAATGCCACACTATCCAAACTGATTGACGTATACAACTGTATCTGTCCTTGTATCATTCATATTGCTCAGTTATCCCATTAAGTTAGTCCCATTAAGGGGCAGTGCAGAGCTGCACTCCCAGGGAAAACTCGGGGGGGAGTGATTTAGTTTTGGGGGCAGAATTTCTCCTAGAGCTTTTCTGTGTGTAGGTGAAACATGCCTACTCTAGATAGCGTCATATACTTCATGGCCCTCCCTTTTAGGTGGCAGAAGCCTTTGATACCATAGATTATGGGGCACCTGTGAACCCTAGCAGGGATCTGACTTTGCGAGGGCCCATCTGGTGGGTAGTTGCTCCTGTATTCTCATGCAGGGTACCAAGATAGATCTGTTTTTTCAACCCTCTCCTTCAATGTGTCAAACTTCTGGGAGAGTTAGTGAGGGGACATAGGGTTTGATTCACCCAGCTCTACACCCCTGTTACTGGTGATCCAGCTGTTTCAGTGGACTGAATATCCCAGAGACTTTGAGGTCCAGCTTGCTAAGGTTTAACAGAGACAAGATGATAACATTGGTGAGTTGGGAAAAGACAGCCAGAGAAGTTGGTAGAACATAGAGATTCATATATTCCATGGCCAGAAAGGACTGTTGTATCATCTGGTCTGACCTCCTGTCTAACACAGGCCACAGAATTCCCCAACATAATTCCTAGCACAGATCTTTTAGAAAAATATCCAGTCTTGATTTAAAAATTGTCAGTGATGGAGAATCCATCATGACTCTTGGTAAATTGTTCCAAAAAATTAATTACCATCACTGTCAAAAGTGTACATCTTATTTCTGGTCTAAAAGTATATCTTAACTGCTAATGGGGGTAGTGTGATGGCCAGTGATAACACAGGCACTAACATGGGCATTTCGTTGTAGCCTAAATTGCTCCTGCTAGGAGCAGATGCTAACAGCACTCTTCAGTCTACACTTTATGAAATGAGCAGATGCTGTAGAGTGATTAGAGAGTTCCTGGTCCTCCACAGATACCAGAAAGTACCAGGAGGTGTGTCATCAGTGACTCTAAAGATCTTAATTAGCAGGGGAACTCGTAGTTAGGGAGTTTTCTAGTTTCATAGAATCACAGAACTGGAAGGGACCTTGAAAGGTCATCTAGTACAGTCTCTTGCACTCAAAGCAGGACTAAGTATTATCTAGACTATCCCTGACAGGTGTTTGTCCAACCTGCTCTTAAAAATCCCCAATGATGGAGATTCCACAACCTCCCTAGGCAATTTATTCCAGTGCTTAACCACCCTGACAGTTAGGAAGTTTTTCCTAATGTTTAACCTAAACCGCCCTTGCTGCAATTTAAGACCATTGCTTCTTGTCCTATCCTCATAGGTTAAGAAGAACAATTTTTCTCCCTCTTCCTTGTAACAACCTTTTATGTACCTGAAAACTGTTATGTATCCTCTCAGTCTTCTCTTCTCCAGACTAAACAAACCCAATTTTTTTTCAATCTTCCCTCATAGGTCATGTTTTCTAGACCTTTAACCATTTTTGTTGCTCTTCTGTGGACTTTCTCCAATTTGTCCTCGTTCCATCAAGGTAGCATTTCCCTACTTTGTTTAGGAGAAGGTCATGCAAGACAGTATCATAAGCCTTACTAAAGTCAAGATATACCACATCTACTGCTTCCCCCATATCCACAAGGCTTGTTACCCTATCAAAGAAAGCTATCTGGTTGGTTTGACACAATTTGTTCTTGACAAATCCATGCTGTTATTTATCACCTTATTTTCTTCTAGGTGTTTGCAAATCGATTGCTTAATTATTTGCTCCATTATCTTTCCAGGTACAGAAGTTAAGCTGACTGGTCTGTAATTCCCCAGGTTGTCCTTATTTCCCTTTTTATAGATGGGCACTATATTTGCCCTTTTCCAGTCTTCCGGAATGTCTCCATCTTCCATGACTTTTCAAAGATAATTGCTAATGGCTCAAATATCTCCTCAGGCAGCTCCTTAAATATTCTAGGATGCATTTCCTCAGGCTTTGGTGATTTGAAGACATTTAACTTGTTTAAGTAATTTTTGACTTGTTCTTTCCCTATTTTAGACTCTGATCCTACCTCATTTTCACTGGCATTCACTGTGTTAGACATCCAGTTGCCACCAACCTTCTTGGTGAAAACTGAAACAAAAGTTATTAAGCACATCTGCCATTTCCACATTTTCTCTTATTGTCTTTCCCTCCTCATTGAATAATGGGCCTACTCTGTCCTTAGTCTTCCTCTTGCTTCTAAAGTATCTGTAGAATGTTTTCTTGTTTCCTTTTATGTTCATAGCTAGGTTGATCTCTTTTTGTGCCTTGGCTTTTATAATTTTATCCCTACATACTTGTGTTATTTGTTTATGGTCATCCTTTGTAATTTGACCGAGTGTCCACTTTTTTGTAGGACTGAGTTTTGGATCATTGAAGATCTCCTGGTTAAGTCAGGGTGGTTTCTTGCCATACTTCCTATCTTTCCTACTCAGTGGGATACTTTGCTCTTGTGCCCTTAATAATGTCTCTTTGAAAAACTGCCAACTGTCTTCAATGGTTATTCCCCTTAGACTTGCTTCCCATGGGATTTTACCTACAAACTCCCTGAGTTTGCTAAAATTGTTGCTTAAAGCATGGATCTTTGTGTTTATGTCCCCACACTACCAACCCTGCCACAGTTATCTGAACCTTTGCTACCTCAAAATTACACGGCTGCAATATGTTCTACATGAAAAATGCCTCTCCATGTCCCCCTTGGGAAAGGGCAACTTGGTACGGAACCTTCTTATGGGCTGTCACTACATGCTACAACTTAGCCCTATGTTTTTAATTAGTTTATACTTCAGTTCTGTTCCTGAAACATCAAGCATTCACCATGAGTATTGAGCTACATATGGTGCAAAATATACATTAGTCCACTGGCAGCCATTACATGACAGTGTAAGTAAAATGAAATAACAGGTAGATGTATTTTTTCTTGTTAATTACAAACTTAATTTTCTATTAAAATGCATGAGATGACAAAATCTCAACAAACTCTTTAAAGCTATTACTAGAGGATAAAGTATTCTACCAAAGTATTAATATTAACATCATTAAAAGTGTTTTATCCAGTGTGCCTTTATCTCCAGATTGCAAACAATTGCAGCCTGAAGGAGAGATATGCCCTTGTGTATTGTGGTATGAAAACCAACAGCAGTTTTAGAGCCACAAAAAGTCTTCTTGTGGCTTCAGAAATAGAAAAAAAATCTTGGAACCACAATTATAAGAAGTAATACAGTGAATGAATCTATGTTTCATCACCTTGGGCTCTGAAAAGAAAATATATGAGAATTATATTGATAAGAGAAAGAGTTGAGATATTCAAATGCATTTAATGTTGTTTTAATTGATTAAATTAAATCGGGAGCATTTGAAAATATATAAAGGAGTTGTTTTTGCATAAATATTCAGAATATATCTGCTTCAGAAGACTAGTTGCTGCTTTGTACACTTGTGTGATAGAGTCCAAAGACTTTCCATAAACCTGATAATTTCTCAGATAGTCCTAAAAATCCAGAATATAAATAATTCTATGTTTTTATTGCTTCCATGAGTTGGCTCAGACTTTTCATCTTTCTTTTGACAGGCTCCTTTGGGACATCACATAACTTCGCCTTCTTCTTTCACCTTTCTGACAGCATGGTCCGGTAGATAGGGCAGTAGATCGCTCACTGGATTTCTTTCTCCATTTTCTTCCCTCCGTGGCATGCTACTTTGTTTTCAAGAATACTTGTGTTCATTTATTTTAATCAGTTTTAAGGGGGATAGAGGAGAAAGGTCAGTCAAATTTGGGCCTACATTATTATTATTTCCAATCTTGACAGTGTCCCTTTAAATGTTTCTGCATTTCTTCATCATAAACACAGAAAAATCCCCTTCGCCACATAGACTCATAGAATATTAGGGTTGGAAGGGACCTCAGGAGGTCATCTAGTCCAACCCCCCTGCTCAAAGAAGGACCAGCACCAACTAAATAATCCCAGTCAAGGCTTTGTCAAGCCAGGCCTTAAAAACCTCTAAGGATGGAGATTCCACCACCTCCCTAGGTAACCCATTCCAGTGCTTCACCGCCCTTCTAGTGAAATAGTGTTTCCTAATATCCAACCTACACCTCCCCCACTGCAACTTGAGACCATTGCTTCTTGTTCAGTCATCTGCCACCACTGAGAACAGCCGAGCTCCATCCTCTTTGGAAACCCCCCCTTAAGGTACTTGAAGGCTGCTATCAAATCCCCCCTCGCTCACCCTCAACATTGCTCTGAGTTGAGGAAAATGTAAGAATATTGTACTGTAGATTTCTGTCTCCCAGCTGCATTGAGTGATGAGAATCTCTCTTCCCTGTATGTTCATAAGGGGTAATTTCTTCTAGAGTGTCTCCATAAAAAACTCCTTACGGGGGGATACAATTAATCTTGAGCACAGTAAGCATTAGCCAACATGGTAAAAAGAACACTGGGAAAAAATCTTGTCCCTAAACTGTGGAAGTCTAAATAATGACAGTAATAGTGTAATCTCTCACACACAAAGTTGTAGCTGACAAAAATAGTCATGCAAAGCTGGGTGTACAGTCACAGCTGAAAACTCCAGGTTATTTAATAATTCTCAGATAAATAATACTGAATATCTTGCCTTTAAGTGCTTCATTTGTTTTAAAGAAATACTTCTTAAAGAAGTATTCCCTATGTCAGCCCATGAAGAGCACTTTATAAAAGGGTATTAATTATATCCTGAAAGTTACAAGTGTCACTGAGTAACAGAACTGCTGTATAAAACACCAATATACCATCTTACTGAACTACTAATTTAGGCTAGTCCTGATCCTGAATTTCCAGATGAGAACTGGAATTATTTACCAATTATTTATCTGAGCATAAATATTTAGAGACAGGCTTTGCTAACAAATCTTGCCTCTAGGAGCCAGGCCCATAACAATATTCTTGGCTCTAGATTTCCTCAGATAAATCACGTCTCTAACTTCACACCTTCCTTATTTCAATTTTGTACAATATCCCAGCTTGTTTATTTATGTGCCACTACTTCTAAGATTCTATACATGATGGCTGTTATTAGATCTAATTCAGGCTACATCATGGCCCTTAAATGTAATCATACAGTATGTTTTCAGACAAGGAGTGGTGGTGTTCTCAAAAGATTGGTGGTTAGAAATACTAACATTTTCCAGTTGAGAAAAATACTTTAAAAAAAAATCATTCAATCTGTTTTCTTCCCCCTGCTCTCAGCCATTTTCTCCTAATCTGGGCCTTAGTTGTATCCCCCCAGATATCTCTGCAGATCTCCTCTGCCCAGCGGGGTGGCCAAAGTCAACCTACTTCCATGGCATTGCTCCCTTGCGCCCCTTCCTGGGACCCCCCAAGAGTGTTGTCTGTAGGGCACTTTGGGCAAGCAGGGAGGTTCTAGGCAGATGGCAGGGGGTGGTGGGACAGAGAATGGCAGGCCTCAGGATGGAGAGGGCAGGTTGTGGGTGGGAACCAGAGGTTACTTCTACCCTACAGCTGGGAATGAGTCTCCCAGCCCAAATAGATAGACTCACGCTCGCAGGGATTGAGCTAGTGCACTAAAAATAGCAGTGTGGACACAGCAGCTCAGGCTGCAGCATGGGCTCTCAAGCCCACCTGACCCACTAGGTTTGAGAGCCTGAGCCGCAACGTCCACACTGCTATTTATAATGCGTTAGTGCAAGTATGTCTACTCAGGCTGAGGCTTACTTCCAGCTACAGCTCAGACATACCCAAAGAGGCCACATCATGCCATAGCAGCCCTGTGCGATTAACCTTTCAAGAGGGATCCTTGGGGCAGCCCTGGATTTGTTCCTGTCAGGGAGCTGAGGAGCCTCTGGAGGCAGCGGCAGCCTATAGAATGAGTTAGGTTAAGAATTATGTTGACTTGAGATTTTGGTCAAGTCAGGCTAAAGATAGAGGGGTATGGGCAATTGAGTTTGTTAGTATGAGTAAAAGTTAGAGCGAAGTGGGAGACAGTAAGATGGGCAAACTGAAGCTAGCAAAAAGACATGACCCGGGGCTATGCTGCAGCTAGGTTCTGGTTAGAACTGGCTTTAGTAGGGTTTGTAATGAGTGTTTTTGAGAACGGTGAATGTTTTATTAAAACGCCATCTGTACTGATAACATCTGCAGCAATGTCCTTCCCAGGCTAATTAAAAGAATGTGTTATGTAAAGAGCCAGTTAATAGGTGGCAGAAATGCAAATATGGTGTTGGGTAGGTTTAATGTTAATTAGTATGATAGTGGATTATAAAAGGAGTAGCCTTGTTAAATTGGGGAGATCTCCATTAACACCAAATGGGTACGGGGGTTACAGGGTTATAAGGGTATACTTCATTTTGTTGTTAGTGGACTGATCACTCATTGATACCCCATTGGATCTTTGAATGTGAGTATAATTGTAGGAACTGTGTAACTGGTAATTGTATGCCTCTTTAACTAATCATTTTTCTTTTGAATAACAGTTAGATCCATCCTTTGGAGTGTCATCCAGGGTCCTCCACTAAATTAAATTGTCTGTGACCAACCTAGAAGCTTGAAACTAAAACTAAAACTGAAAACTAAATTTAGCTCATTACATTTGTAGCTTTAACTATTTAATATTAGGTGGGAACATTTAAAAAAATCAAGGTGGCCGTGTGGGGGACAGTTGCCACCTGGAGACCTTGGGGGGCAGCAGAGTTGGGGGTGGAACTTTGGCTCATTCTGTAGAGGGCGGGCAAAGTGGTGGTGAGTCACATGAGATTAGTGAAACAAATTATAGCAATTCACTTAATCTAAGGAACAAAAACATTATGTATCAATTAAATCCATCTTAGATGTGGCATTAAAAGCACAAGTTTCCTTTTTGTTAAACTGTACAGGGTAACACGTCAAGGTGTTGTGCTGGTTTTAGCTAGAGCTTTGTGAAACTCGAGCATTTTGCCTCCCAGGAGTTCATGGAAATATTTACCTCTTACAATCTGCACTCAGACAAATCCAGACACTCACACAGAAATAAACAACAAGAATAATTAATTAATTACATGATACATTGCACTTTTCATCCATAGACACCAAAGTATATTACAAAGGTTTGTAAGAATTCCAATCCCAATTTTGCAGATGGGGTAATAGAAAATTAAGGTCTAAATTTTCAGTTATGGGGTTTTTAATGTTTTGGGTGCTCTGCTTTAGATGTGCATGGCTTAATGTAGCAAGAAAACTGGCATCAGAGAATATCCCTCTGATACATGTGCAGATCTCCCCTGCACCATATGGTGGCAGAGGTCAACCATCTCCACAGGACTGCTTCCTTGACCCCTTCCCTCAGGCAAGAGAAGCCACATTTGAAAATTTCGACTAAGTGGTTTGTCTGAGGCTACACAGTGAATCAATGGCAAAGTCAAAGAAAAAATCCTGAAGCTTGAGTCTCTGTTCCTGCTGAGATACACATGGTGCCTCTCCATTTTCTGCCTTGCTCCCAGAACATTGTGAAAAGGGGCTGTTGCAGCAGCTGAGTATAACCAGAATGCAGCAATGCTCCAGCAAATGAGTTGTATAGAGTCATTAGAGTTTTGTGTCATTTGGGGAAACTGCACAAGGGGCATTTCATAGTAGCTAGATCTGATGGGTTTAGTGCCTCTTTATGCATCTGAAGTAGCATAAAAGAGCTGGATCCCAAACAATCGGGCCCTATACCACTTGACTTCAATCTCTGTGCTCAGTCCATTAGGTCCCAGATGTTCCTTGTAGTTTTTATTGTGTTTCATGGTCACAAATGTTATATAGTTTTGATCTGAAAACAGGCAGATCAAAAGGCACCAAAATGGACAAAAGCTTTTTCTGACCGATTTGCATACTGTAGCGATCCTTTAACCACTGATCTATCAGAATTTTGAGTTGTAACAAACCACAAAGCCAGACATCTTTTGCATATGTTTTGGGGCTATACTGGCATTTCATACAGCTCTAGCTTTAGCCTCATGATTCCTGCTGACTTTAATCCTTTGAAAACATGCCCCGTAGAAGAGTTTACCAGTTTTTTCAACTCTAAATACGGAGGGAAAAAAAGCAGCAGCAGGAACAGCACAACCACAGCTGAGTTCTCTATAGATGGTAAATAAATCATGGGAACAACAAGCCCCAATTTCACATTAATTGTTTGGAAATCTTTACAACATCAAACATTTTGATAAAAATCTGGAAAAAAAATGAGTATCGCTCTTTTGTTGTTTTTGTTGTTGTTTTGCTTTAAAATGATTTGTTCTAAATACAGCTTAACATGTAGATGACTGGTTTGAGATGAGAGCATCTCTCCAAGCTGAAAAAAGCAATAACGACTTGCACAGAGATGTCAGCAGAGAGACCATTTTACAATGGAGGCACCTGGGAGAACACTCAGCATTAGACCAGTCCGGGTGAGTCTACCTATGATAGGATGGCAAACTTGCTGCTGTGGGATCAACGGGAACAGTAGCACTTTAACAAAACAGTTTGGTGGTATTTATTGAATTGGAACATTCACAATGTCTAAGGTCTTTTATTTTATTTTTTATGATTAAGTTTACAAAAATTAACTTCATTTTAGCTTGATAGCCCTAGATGCTGGAAGTAGGGGTGCTACTGCACCCCCTGGCTTGAAATGGCTTCCATTATATACAGGATTTACAGTTTGGTTCAATGACTTAGCACCCCCACTATGCAGATTGTTCCAGCGCCCCTGTTGCTAGCAGAAGAATCATTGAAGTTAAGATAGAAAAGATCTAGCTCTGTCCTGTTAGACTATTCAGCCTTTTCTTTTGCCAATGCAGAATTGTTCCTTACAGTACTTTGTCCAATTTCATTGTGTGTGTCCCAAAAAAATGGTGTTTACAGTTGGACCGTCTCCCCGTTTAATACAGCTTACTCTCCAGAGGCTTTCCTGGTTTTCATCTCTTAATTGCTAAATCATATTCCAGGGTATCTACCATCCTGAGTAATTCCTCTTCAACTCCAGGGTTCCAACCATTCAAATATTTGTTGGTTTTGTCCCTCACCTCATAGTAGATTTTTAGCCAAATAAACTATATACATATTGTGGTGTATTGAGGACTGTTTTGGAATTGCAAGCTATCACTTAAGCATAGAGCAATGGGAGGGGAGGGGAGAGATATGTGGGAGGGGGAGGTTTCCTGGTCCTGCTTGCAGGATAGAGGATTCTGTAGAGAAGCCTACAATCAAAGAATCAAAGTCAGTTTGCAGCCAGCCAGCCTAGAGTAAGGTGTGGTGAGTTGTACCTGTTTCCAGTAACAGGCTGTTTTTTTTTTCTCTCTCTCTCTCCCTCTGTTTTGGGGGATCTTGGATACCATTGTTCTAAATACTAGGAAATAAGTAGTACTACATTGCAACCTTCCAACAAGAGTATTTAATGTTATCTAATTCCTGTGTGTGTATACCACCAATGGAACTTATATAGCTTCAACTCTTGTTCTTTCCTCATACACTAAGTCAAACCCTTCAGTCTCCTGATCACTTCTCTGATCTCCCTTCAGTTTGGCAGCATCTTTCTGTGAATGTGGTGCTCAGAAAAGAGGAACTCTAGTTTCTGAAGAGCTATAACCTCTGTGCTCCGTGATATAATGTCTCTGCATAATAGCCCAGTATTGCACTGACCCTTATTTGCTGACATATTTGCAGTTTAAAACACATCTAATATGCTGCCCATTGCAGTGCATCTTTCTTCCAGTATTACTGCTTCCCATTGAATATCAGTGTTTTGGATTATTACCCGCACCCCAAACTGAATTTCATTATGCTATGGCTGGACTTGATAAGGTTCCTTTTAGCCCTGCACTTCTATGAGTCTCTTTTGCCAATGATTCTAGTTTCTTTATGTCCCTTTGTACCATTTCTGTCCTCATGGACATTTGCAATCCCCCCCAATTTAGTATCATCTGACTATGAATTTTATTAGCTTGTCATTGATTCCCTCTTCCAGATCATTAGTGAAAAGTGATAAATAAGATCATGCCTACTACCGGTCTCTGGACACTTCCCACACCGCTTAACCCATTTCCATTGCTCTGTGTTTATGGCACTTTAGGCAGTGTTCTTTCAAAAGAAAATTTAATTTACTTGAAGAATAAGATTTCTTCAGACATTGAATCTGAACTCCCAGGCACCTTATATAGTTTCTCCACTTGTGCAAAGTAAGTGTGAAACTTACAATTCAGAAAAATAACCCAAAAGAAAACACATTCAATTGGTAAAGTTTCACATCACCTTTGTTATTTTCTAGTATGTGTTTTTCTATTCCAAAAAAAGTACAGGCTTACCCATTAGGACATTCTCCAAACCCACTTCTTCCCTGAAAGAATTATGTCACAGCAATTTTTACTCCAGCAGAAGATTGGAAACAACTGCCTCTCTACTCAGTAATTTGTACTGAATGCATTAGTCAGAAGGAGCAATTAAGGAACATGAGATAGTTCCTCCTCCTCAAAGAGCATAGGATAGAATTAATTCCTGGTACAGCTCCATTAATTTCAATTAATTTACTATTGACAATAAATTGCAGGTAGATTTTCAGCTAAAAACAGGATAATTGAAGTACTCCAAAGTTTACTTATAAAGCCCTAAGGCTACCACCACCAACACACCATACCTTATTCTTAACCACAGCTCTATCTATGTTAGTGTAGCACCTTCCAGGGAAGAGCTTTATAGCCTATTATCTCCCATAATGCTTTGCAACACAGGAAAGCAAAAATTGATCGATGTAATTATCCTTTAAAAATTTATATTTGACCCTTTAAATAGTCCTTATTTTAACTTTTCCCTGTACATTCTTGCTAGCAGGAGATGGTAATAAAAAAAGAGATTAATAACATTTCATTGCACTGCTGAGTCACCAGTCTCCTCCCACTCCTTCCACTGAGCATGCTCCAGCTGGAGGTTCTTAAAAGCAGACTCACCAGCTCTCCTGATTATGAAACACACACACTTGTAGATATTCTCTTTTTTCCCCTCAATGCAAATGGTGGCTTTTTATGTATATTTCCCCCTAGGAATAGAAAGTATTTTTTCTGTAAGGGATTGTAGAAGCAATGTTTGTACTCTTTACATGGAGAATTCAAGTTCTGGACAGAATTTAAGTTCCCCAAATAGTCTTCTTCCAATATATGGTGTAGAAAGATGAAAAGGAGTTATAGTTTCAGGTCACTTAACAAAAAGAAGAGGCAAACCCTGAAAGAGATACAGAGAGAATCTTCTCACTCCTTCCTGAAAGTGTTTTTAGAGAAGTCAAGCAACTTAAATCATTTATTAGCGCTCATTAGCTTGTCAGTTATTAGTGCAAGGCACCATAGCTCTAATAGAGCTTTTCAGTTTGACTCTAGGAAATGAGTTTATAAGTGTGTTGGACTTAGACTGCACTTGAAATCTTTATGAGATAATATTAAAGTTTCACTGATATTAAAATATCCACCATCTGGGCCACTCTCTAGTAATAGTGAAATGTCTGTTTTTCAGAGGAATTGGTGCCATTTTAATCTGTTGTGGGATAGAACACCTGTTCCACATACCACGTCACAAAGGGGTAATGTACATTCCCACCATTGCCACACAGTGCAACCAGAAAAAATGAAACTGAGGCTTCACATTATCCTGGTGATTTAATAGTGCTCATAATCCCTTCATCATCACACCTCATTTCCAATCTGCTAGTAAATCCCAAAGCCAACACATTAGGCTATGTGATAGCTACAGCTACCCCAAAAAGCACCTCCAAAATAATAAGGGGTATTTAGAAAAAAAATCTCTCCTGTTGAGAAAAATGCATTTCTCCTTCATTCTTAGTCTGCTTGCAAAATCAGTCTGTGACATGAGCCAACTGTATGTTGGCTGCCAGTTACATACAATAATGTATGGCCCCAAAGTGAATGGAAGACTGTAATTCACTTGAGGGACTCAGCTGATGTCATAAAGGGCTTGAGCAGTTTATGAACAGCACCAGAGACTTCAGAGTGAATTACAGCCTTGCATTCACTCCTAGGACATCTGTTGTTGTTCAATATAGAGTGTACTTTTTTGTAAATTAAAAAAAAAAAACCTACTCCTTCACCAAGTCATCAGTTTCCACAAATCTTTTTTGTTCTTCCGCTCAAATCAAATTGATACATGAGGAAACTGAAGTTTTCTGTGGTATTATCTTGCCAAAGTGGCCATTAGCATTTTAATTTTCCCTTTCAGAGCTGTCATTTAAAGGGTATTGTTGCTTTTGTGACATTAGTGAAAAGATGTTTTCACTTTCACTCCTATCCATGAAGGGCAATTACAGGTTCATGTTCAGACACTGGCTAGAGATGGGCAAATTCTGCTCTCAGCTCCACTGGTGTAAATCTCCACTAACTACACACTGAAGTCCCTGCCATTTAAGGTTTATACCCTATAATCTATTCTCTTGTATTTTTTTCCAGTCTAAATTTAAAAGTGCCAGGAGATGGATCTTTCACTATTTTCAATGGGAGACACAACCGGAGCAAATCGAGAGTAATCTGATGTATTCTATGCTCCCTGCCTATGCAACTGAATAAAATCTCCTGTTTTACGCGTAAATTAAATGTAAATTATGACAGAATTTGGCCCAGGAATACAAGTTAGCACATATGATATTAAAGAGGCACTTGCAGAAAACTTTAAAAAACACTCAATTTAGAAACATTTCTGCCCATATGTCATGTTTTCCATGGGTTTCTTCCCTCCTTGTATTTTATTACTAAGGACATTTGCCTGAAAACAGACTATTTGTTACTTAGCAAGTTCATTTGCTCCTGCTGCTTATTCCTCACTTGAAGTCACTCCTGTGAGTGTGGCATCATAATTAGTTGATCTGGAGATGATTATGATGTCACAGAGGACTGTATGTTATATGGCTTCAAGTGAGGAATAAGCAGCAGGAGCAGATGATCTCTCAAGCGATAAAGACCATGTCTTTATGAAAATGTCCCTAGTAATGAAAAGACTGAAATTATGTATCATAACAGCAGAATAGTTGTTCAGCTAGAATACGTCAACACTTTCCACATTATAACAATGATCTTTTATACCCCATTATTGTCAGATGCATAAAATACTTTTAAAATCAACTCTGGAAATGCTTGTCCTCCAGTTATTATGTTATGAAGAGGATAATTTTAATTAATCAATAGACCAGATGTGACACATAAAAATGGCATTTTTTCCTTTTAGTGACTAATAAGCCCCTTCTCCAAATCAAAACCATCCTGACACATGAAGGTATTTCTTTTACATTAGGGTTCAATTCTTAAATGGCTTTGACACACAAAATGAACCATGATGTTGTCCGTACTCCCAGCCAACCAACGAGCCTGCAGTAATGAGGGTTGCAGCACTATGGAAGAAGCATGGAATCCGTGTGCACACAGGACATGAGTCCACCATGCTTCTCTGCAGTCCGCCCAAAATACTGACACCAAGATCATCTTCCTTACCTACTCCCTCTTACCATAGCAGCCCTCTCTTTGAAGCTCTCTTCTGGCTTCTTGTCATGACCTTTGAGGTTGCTCACTATTTAGTTCTAGTCTACATCTCCCCTACCTCTCACTTTGCTCCACCAACACTGCCCACATCACCTTTCCCTTCGTATCCTCTCCCATTCTAGCCCTCTATCCATTATAGACAGGAATTAGAGGCTAGGAAAGAGTGGATGGTGACTTGTCTATAAAGGCAAAGCTTAGAATGCGTGTACAAGAGGGAGAACTCTGGAAGGTCTAGGAGGCAGGAGGAGGAGCCTTGGCTTCCTCTATTCCTTTAGTTCTGACCAATCATTTTTTCATTGGTTTCAGAGTAGCAACCGTGTTAGTCTGTATCCCCAAAATGAACAGGAGGACTTGTGCCACCTTATGCTCAAATCCATTTGTTAGTCTCTAAGGTGCCACAAGGACTCCTGCTCATTTTTTTATTGTTATCCTCCAAAATCCCCTCAAACTTCTTAATCATCAGGTGAGAATGATTATACATATCACCTCCAGAGCATTTCAGTCCTTTCAGATATCAAAGCTAATGAATTAAGTATTCCTAAAAGAGAAGGCTTTCATTTATTGTTTGAAATGTTCAGGGTTGCCCTGTTTCTTGGATTGGTTAACGTAACTTAATCTAGCAGCAGAAAAAAAAATCTGCTTGGCGCCACAAAACGCAAGAGAATGCTTTTTTTCCCATCCTGACTACAAAGCTCACTGTTTAATTTACAAATATTTGTGGGTTTGGCTAAGGTGAGCACTATTTTGTTATTTTAGCAAAAAACTTAAAATCATTTGGGGTATGCTGAGAAAATATTCCCTGCCTTTACACATACGATGACATGCTAAATGTTTAAGAGAAACCACTGTGCTACTGAGAGGCTCTTGCAAGTAGATGCTTGCAAAGAAAATATAAGTGACATTTTCAATGGTTATTTACTGGTATGTTGAAAAATACAGCTTGCAAGAACCTGTCTGCTGGGCAAACGCTCTTACTCGCTCTCTGTTTTTAATAAAATTCTTTTTGACCTCTCTGATTTTACTTGTGAAGATTCTGCCCTAGTAGATTTCAGGGAGTAAAGAGTTTTCTGGGGACTAGGTATAAGGATTCTTGGCTCTGCTAGTGACTGACTGTCCATGTGATCCTGGGCATGTCTCAGTTAAATATCTCTAAAGTGGGTATAACAGTTTTTGCCTGACTCACAGGTATGTTGTGAGGTTCAAGTTCTAAAGTACTACTAGACCTTTCCAGGAAAGCCTTTCACCCCCATCTCATCGCTTTGAAGTAATACAGAGTTGTAAGTAGGGAGGAATCAGGAATAAAGGATGAAATGATGACCTTTAAAAGCAAATGGATGAACATTTAATAGGCAGCAGGTTTAAAACTAACAGAAGAAAGCATTTCTTCACACAATGGACAGTCAACCCATGGAACTCCTTGCCAGAGGAGGTTGTGAAGGGCAAGGCTATAACAAAATTCCAAAAAGAACTAGATAAGTTCATGGAGGGTATGTCCATCAATGGCTTTTAGCCAGGATGGACAGGGATGCAAAACCAACATCCCTCTTGTTCTTTTCTCTCTCTCTTCCTTGATCAATCAACTCTGCTAGATATGACATGTATACATTGATAGGTTCCCAGAACAGCCCATGAAACTATCCTTTACTTTGAACACTCTTGGTTCTATCACATCCTCCCTAGGTCATACAGGCCATCAAATGTGTGACTTAAAATAACAGTAATAATAATTTGAAACTGGTAATTGCAATGTTAGATTTAGATTTACCCTGAAGTCAATGGTATTGTAGGATGATCTAAGCACTGGCTTCCAATCCAATTTAGTTAGCTACCAGATTAAAATTATTTTTCTTTCAGCAATTACCACGGTAATCCCAGAAAGTGTGTATTATGTGAAAATAGCACTGAATCTCAAGAACGGTTCACAGGCAGGGTTTTGTAGGCTACTTTGGAGGGCCTGCTGTTTGCTTTTGTTGGCAAGCATGATCTCTATGTTTATTTTATTCCTTCCTTACTTCACTTCAAATTTTGTTCTCTGCATGTATGAGGGATTACAAGCAAGAGACATTAACGTTTCTGTTTAGCTACAAGACAAATACAAACATAGGGCCTCATCCAAAGCCCATTGCCGTCAATGGAAAGGTGACTCACACCTTTATAAATATGGCGATTTTTATGTAAGTGCTTAAATATGGGTTTTACTGTCCAACATTAAATACCCATGTCTGAGAATTTTGAATGTATTCTTTATTAGAAAGAAAAGGGTATTTACTGCCCCTATTTTTCCTTTTCTCCTGAAGCCTTTTTAAGCAGAAACTTTGTTTGACTGAACTTGTGTATTAAACTGATATGTAGCCAAAGGTTATCCCCACAGATCTGGCCTGAGACCAGTTTTCCCTTCAAGGATTTATGAAGTCATTCTTTCAATGATTCTAAGCAGTATGTAAGCTAATTCTCTGACCCAATAATCCTGCTGTGGTGTGTGTCGCTTATCATTTGTTTATTTTTGGTGTATATAAAGAATGCAAAACAGATATCAGTATCTCATTTGCCAGCAAGAGAAGAGACACAGCCATAGAGTAAAGAGATCTGACAAACAGCGAGGGAAGATAATGAACTAGGAACAACACACACTGTACAACACAGAGATAGCCTTTGCTTGATGCATGGGAGACTTTAGCATGTGCCTCACCAGAGGATTAATGGGAGGTAAACAAAGGAAAAGCTCCTGCATAACACATAAGCACACCCTGTACAGGGCATGTATGGAGGGTGAATCTATAAAGAGTGAATGCATAGTATGCTAAGTAAACAAACAATCAGCTGAATACATGTAAATTAGATGATTTGAGTATAGGAGACAGGAACCTAATAAGTCAAATAATTCCAGCTTCCAGAAGGATTTGCATACAGCTTAAGGAGGAACTGTCTGCAGGTGTAGTTCAGCTACTTGGGAGCATGTCTGGGATAGTGCTCTTTATGGATTGAAAGAGCAAATAAACAGAATCCCAAACAAAACACTTCACAAAATTTTAAAAATGCAATTGTCTGGATGTGATTTGTCTTGTCTTGTCTTGACTTCTAGTAGGCTGGACTTTTCCATACTAAGTGCCTCTCTTTCTACCTTTAATATTGGGAGTCCGTAATTGTACATTGCAGTAACATTAGCACTGGAGAGAAAAAAGAATATGGACCAGGACTCAAGAGATCTGAGTGTAGTTCCTAGCTCTGCTACCAATTTCCCGTGTGATCTTGGGTAAGTCACTTAATCGCTAGTCTGTACCTCAGTTCCCCACTTGTAAAATGGTACTTCCTAAGTCCCTAAGTTCCTATTATTCCTAAATTCCTATTATCCCTAAGGGGATAATACTTCCTATCTCCACCCTTTGCCTGTTTTGTCTATTTAGACTGTAAGTTCTTCAGAGCAGGGACTCTCCTAATATTTGTATGTATAGCACCTGCCACAAATGGGGTTCTCTTATAAGTTGGGGCCTCCAAGCAATACTGTTATACAAATAAAGACCTGTGGATTTGCTGGGAAGTGCTCTTTTTTTGCATTACACTTGATTTTTCAGAAGCTATGGTGTCAAAGACATAGACTTTTCTTCAATAGCCATTACTATACTTACTGGAGGGCACAGAGACATGAAGGGAACCTTAAGCTGAGAAGATGTTAACAGAATGTGTAAGTGGAGACTAGTGCTTCTATCTCCATCTGTTTCTTTGGTCTCAGCAAGAACAAATGTCTTTGCAGCTCACACAGCATAGTAATGCCTTCTGAGCTCCGTGGACAGGCATTTTTCACTTCCTTATTTCAGTTACAAGTTACCACCAGCAAAACCTTGTTGCTGCCATTTTTAAATATATTTTCTGTATCTCACCAAGATCTCATTGCTTCAGCCCACTGCCTACAGCCTGCCGCCATGGTCACTGGACTGAAACAAAGTCTCAGACATACCGAAAACTGTCAAGCGAGAAAATATGCAAAACAAAACAAAACAACAGCCGTTAATTACGAAGTAGTAGAACTAGAGAGGTGTGCATCCCAATTTTGGTCTTTTAATCTCCCAGCTCATTTTGGGGAGTGGGTGCTCTCTAGACAACTACCATACTAAAGGTAGACTCTCCAAATGGGTGAGGTATTTTTATGCCTGGAAAATGGTGCTTCTTAATCCTTGGCCCCCGTTCTATCTGTTTGTACTGCTGGGGTAGCAACAAAGCATCCAGGTGGCAGTGGTAAAGGCAGCTGAGGATTTCCTCTGACACTAGGGAATCCTTAGGTGGTTGAAAGCTGGTATAAATGGTTAAATGTCCCCAGCCCTGCACCTCCTGTCACATAACGGGTGTAGCAGGATTGCCGAGAGGGTATGCTGTCATGGTGCTCAGCTGGGAGCAGTGACTAGTTGCAGCTTGCATAACTTACAAAAGCCCTAAGGCTGCTCTAAGTCACCCTTGAGGTCGTTTCAGGTGTAAACTTGGCACAACTGAGGACTAAGCTTTTGATGTCAAAGTATCAGCAAATCATTACTATGCAAATCTATGAAGTAATGTGACTAAGTAATCCTACTGGAAATAAGGACATCCAGGATGTGAGTGGACATCCAGTTTATAATCAGGCAAGGCAGGCTAAGAATAGTTTGTAACTTACCATCCGATTTCTGCACAGTCCTTTGATCTGAGTTTCCACTTTAGGATGAATATGTGCAGCCCACCTCTCTTGTTAACACCTGTGCAATGTTCAATAAAACAATCCCACAAGCCCTGTTTTGTATCTCCAACGTGCAGTCTGTTACATTTCCTGTCGATGATGTAGCACATCACTCATTTAGAGGGGCATGTGAAGTGTTCATGAATGACAAATTAAGATTTAGTTCAAACATCACTGATGGGGTCTTGGTGCATTTGCCAGGCTTATATATCTGTTTCTTGGGAATGTACCTTATAAAGTTGAATTTGTGGGTTGTTTATTCAATGAAGAAAGTGATCCATTATGTTTTTGTCACTGTATTAGACAGGAATGGAAGGTAGGGAAATAATTGCTGTAAATAGCTCTTCTTTCCAATTTTCAAAAGACTGAAAGTTGCAGTACAGCAAATGGAATAATCTGTTCAGTATCTCAAGCTGCAGCACAAAAAATGGTTCAATACATCTAATATTTTTTTTTCACATTTTCCTCCTAGGATCTCAACTAAATGTAAAAATTATATGGCTGGTGAAATCTGTTAAAAGTGAAATAAGACACAAACCTAGGATTAAATAAAATCTTACTGGGAGGGGAGTTTAAAAGTTTTGTTTACATTTTACCCATTCTTTCATAAATAAATCCTGTTCTTATCAGATTTTTATCCCTATTATATAGATCAAATAGGTTTGGATAATTTGCCTATGGTTTGAATAAGCACCCAATTCTTTTAAGTTTTGCCCATCACTAGTGAGAATCATGCATAGAGAAAGCATTTCAACAAGCATGCTTGTGGACAACTCTATGCACGCATGGTAGTGTATGAAATTATACGACTTGGTTCACGACACTGTATTTTGGGTACAACTACATATGGCATTTGTTTACAATCAGTCATTTTACCAGAACTGCAATAATATACTCTCAGCTAGAGAGAACAGGATTGGGTCCAGAACAAATATTTTACATTTTCAATCACAGAAGTTACAATCTTTGTAACATCTTAATGTCTAGCCTGATAGCCAAAATTCTCAGTCTTTAACCTCATCAAGGCCAGATGGGACAGGAGCAGAGGTGAGTGTGATAAGTTTGCCTTAGTTCTGTGTGAACAAGTGGGCTGAGTCCTCCAGCATGAAGAGATGGTCACTTCCCATGTTTAACCATAATTGGAACAAGAATTTCCTCTGCCAGTAAAAAAGCCTTTGAGCATCACACAGACATAAGAATGGCAACACTGGGTCAGACCAAAGGTCCATCCAGCCCAGTATCCTGTCTACTGACAGTGGCCAATGCCAAGTGCCCCGGAGTGAACCTAACAGGTAATGACTAAGTTATCTCTCTCCTGCCATCCATCTCCACCCTCTGACAAACAGAGGCTAGGGACACCATTCCTTAATCATCCTGGCTAATAGCCATTAATGGACTTAACCTCCATGAATTTATCAATTCTTTGTCTTTCCTAAGCTTGTCTGAGACATCCAACGTGGGGAAGGAGTGAATAAATACTATTTTACAGTCCCCAAGTCCATCGAAGACTTACCACTCTGTTACAGAAGGTTTGTGCATGCACAGCTATTTTACATGGACATTATCAAGGACTTAGAAGTTGTTATTTACAAAGGGTTTTCCTGGCAGAAAAAAAGACATAAAATAGCTGTCTTGATATATCCATGCATCCAAATAATAGCAAATTCCTAAGGTTATACTGAACATTGTTGTATCAGTAGAGGGCAATGTAATTTAGACTACAGCGCTCTACCATGGTGATGAGATTGGAGAACTTATCTCTCAAGGTCTCTAGGAATAAAAAAGCTCATTTACATAGATGACACAGGATTGAAGCAGCATCAGGAATGTTCCTAATTCTGCATAATTTGCTTGTCAAAATCCTTGGGCTTTGTGGTAAACCCCAAAAAATCTATTTTCTTTCATCTCCCCGTATGGATATCTTGGGATTCATAGTAGACACCATAGCTCTAACACTAAATATTCATTACCTAAAGGGGACTGCTTAAAAGTTTGTGTCAGAAGGTTTGTGTCAGGAGGTGATGTCCCTCTAGTACCTGGAGGAACGTGGCAAGGTTGTATGGAGTCTCTGGTATCTTAGAATCATAGAATATCAGGGTTAGAAGTGACCTCAGGAGATCATCTAGTCCAACCCCCTGCTCAAAGAAGGACCAATCCCCAAATAAATCATCCCACCCTTTGTCAAGCCTGACCTTAAAAACCTCTAAGGAAGGAGATTCCACCACCTCCCTAGGTAATCCATTTCTGTGCCTCCTAATGAAATTTTTTTCCTAATATCCAACCTAAACCTCCCCCTCTGAAACTTGAGATCATTATTCCGTGTTCTGTCCTTGTTGAACCTCATCAGATTTCTTTTGGCCCAATCCTCTAATTTGTCTAAGTCCTTCTGTATCGTATCCCTACCCTCCAAGGTCTCTACCACTCCTCCCAGTTTAGTGTCATCTGCAAACTTGCTGAGGGTGCAATCCACGCCATCCTCCAGATCATTAATGAAGATATGGAATAAAACCG
This sequence comes from Dermochelys coriacea, assembly GCF_009764565.3. NCBI lineage: Eukaryota > Metazoa > Chordata > Testudines > Dermochelyidae > Dermochelys > Dermochelys coriacea. Next base: position 203,968,993 of record NC_050069.1, read on the forward strand.
GTCCCAGGACCAACCCTTTGGGCACTCCGCTTGATACTGGCTGCCAACTAGGCATGGAACCATTGATCATTAACCCGGATCCTCCTTCTTCCCTTCTTTAAAGATGGGCACTACATTAGCCTTTTTCCAGTCATCCGGGACCTCACCTGATCACCATAAGTTTTCAAAGATAATGGCCAATGGCTCTGCAATCATATCCACCAACTTTTAGCACCCTGGGATACAGTGCATCTGGCCCCATGGACTTGTGCTCATCCAGCTTTTCTAAATAGTTCTGAACCATTTCTTTCTCCACAGAGGGCTGGTCACCTCCTCCCCATATTGTGCTTCCCAGTGCTGTAGTCTGAGAGCTGACCTTGTTCGTGAAGACAGAGGCAAAAAAAGCATTGTGTACATTAGCTTTTTCCACATCTTCTGTCACTACGTTGCCTCCCTCATTCAGTAAGGGGCCCACACTTTCCTTGACCTTCTTCTTGTTGCTAACATACCTGTATAAACCCTTCTTGTTACTCTTAACATCCCTTGTTAGCTGCAACTCAAGTGTGATTTGGCCTTCCTGAAGCTTCACTTGTTCCTCCTTTACTCCTTCCTTTTCCTATGTCCTTCTCTGATGCAGGCACATCAAGAGGTGCTTACAAGATATCAGAGTAAAATTGCTTCCATTTGGGCAGCAAATAGAGCTGGTTGAAAATTTTCTGATGGAATGTTTTCCCACTGGAAAATGTCATTTCTCCTAAACTGAAACTTCCCACCGGAACATGTCAATTTTAGTGAATCCCAGCCTAGTGAACCAAAGAAAAATATCCTCCATTCCTCATGTTCTTGCTCATAAGTTATGTATCTATCACAAAGTCCACACATATGCTAGTTTATACTAAGCTATTGGAACTTTCTCCCATGCTGGGGATTTTAGACATACTATGACAAATTCAGACCAATTGTATTTCACAAAAGCCTTAACATTTGTTTAAAGAAAAGGAGTACTTGTGGCACCTTAGAGACTAACAAATTTATTTGAGCATAAGCTTTCGTGAGCTACAGCTCACTTCATCGGATGCATTCAGTGAAAAATACAGTGGGGAGATTTATATACACAGAGAACATGAAACAATGGGTTTTACCATACACACTGTAAGGAGAGTGATCACTTCAGATGAGCTATTACCAGCAGGAGAGCGGGGGCGGGAGGAGAAAACTTTTTGTAGTGATAATCAAGGTGGGCCATTTCTAGCAGTTGACAAGAACATCTGAGGAACACTGGGGGGGTGGTGGTTTAGTTAGTTTATCTGATTCAGAATCATTTATGGAGGACAGGGCCTCACACTGATGGCTGCTAGAAGTAGAAGTGAATAAATGTTATGAAGGAAATTTGTGTCATTATTCCCAACAAATAAACAGAATTGCCTGTTCCTAGAGTCAAAAGAAATGTGTTTTAATAGGTCAGAACTTTGAGCTACAGATTCTCCAATACCACTTACAAGCATGCAGACACAAGTGATGATCCATTACAATGTACTTACTTCTGGAAAAATTAAGGCTAACTTTAGCTTATATCTATAATATGATAATATAATATATATAATATAATATGATAAGAGTTGTGTGAAGCTCAAATGTCTTTCCTGCTATGGGGAGAATGCTTCATATCCCACTAAATTATTCTACTATCCCTCCTTGCAACTATTAGAAGTGATTTTTTAAGATATTTGGAGACTATAGTTTATGTGTAAGGCAGACAGATTGCATTTGTAACATTTAACACATAATAACAATAATAAAACAAACTGACGTGTGTTTTCTATGTAAACAGTTTCCTCTGAAGATAGAGCCAGTGAAATGTTTTGAGAACTTGGACATTTATAGCTGTATTTATAATCTCTTTTGGATCATTTTTGCATGAAGTCACATGTTTGTGTATTTTAAATTCTCTGGAGAAATAAAAATGTTTAAACATAAAATAATGATGTGATAGGCATTTTATGAGGGCTTATTCAACATGTGCGCATGTGCATGCTATACTGCAGTGATTCTTAAGAGAGCGTGTGGGAGTTTTGTAAACATCTGAGATCCAAAAAGGATTTTGGTGTTAAAATGATTAGAAATAGAGACAAAAAGGGAGTGAACCTTACAACATGTAGGGAAAGTAGCTCATACTTTCCCAAGCAAAATGGGATTCTTTATAGTATTTGCTGTGATGTTTTAAAATAATGGAAGATGCCTTCACCATGTAGAGAAAAGATATACCTACACTCAAAAGTATGCATACACATCATATAGATCATTGAATTCATACCATCTATATACACATACTGTATATGTACCTGTTTTATTATTATTAAAACTGAGTGGATAATATGCAACAGATAATGTATTTGATTCACTCTCTTTTTCTGCTCCTGGTACATCTGTGAACAGATTGTTTCCTGGAATTTACTCAACATTCAATAACACTTGATATTTTTTTTACTCAGTGGTGTGATCACAAACAGGCCAGTATGAGTATTTGATACACGACGTTCAGAACTCTAGCTCTGTCTATCAGCTGTGATTGGTCACGTGAGTCACATGTTATTGTTCCTGTTACCAGGGTGGATGAAAATAACTCTTATAGTAAGGAATTAAAGGGGAACTAAATCTCTAAGGGATGAGCAGCAGATTAGCGGTTGGCCTTACCCAATGCATCATTAAGCCACAGAAAAATGTTCTGGCCTAGAGTAAAGATTATATTTAATTTTGTCTCCTCATATTCACACAAAGTAATTGCAGGTTCCTGCTCAGCCCTAGCTGTGAAGGGGACAGGTATGCTGTTGTCTGGCTCATGTAATTGCTTCTGGTGCCAGGGCTCTTGAAAAGTGTTTGGGAACCCTGTCCTTCGGCAGTGCCCCATATAAAACATCCTAAATGCCATTACTGGTCATCAGTACTCACTGACAAAAAATAGCTGCTGCAGCAGAGGATGGAGAAATGGGGCTGTCAAAAGATATATTTAGGCAAAGACCAACACAAGAGGCCAGTCCCAACACTGGCCTAAGCATAGCCTGCTCCTCACCTTCTGGAACTTGTGCCATCTACAAATACTCAAGTACGGGAGCTTAAACTTCTCAGTTTGAGAGCATTCATGTATCTCAGTGCCTCGAAAGGGAGAGCAAAAGTGGCTCATGCACAGACAAAAGACATTTAGTTTTAAGTTTGAGTATTTGCACAAAATGTTTTGCAGTGCTCACCCAGCTTTCCCTTTCAGTATTTCATATTTACATCGCACTATTGGTCAGGCTGGTTATTTATAAAAAGAAAAGAAGCCACAAAGAGTTTACAATCACTGGGAAATTCCTCCCATGACAGCTTCAGATTTGTCACCAATGATTACATTAAGAAGCTTTACAAAATGGTACCAAATACCCAGATGTCTTCTTTAGTAGAAAATTGGTAGTTCTTTAAGGGCCTCGTGCAATTCCCATTACACTCAATGATCTGACATCAGTGGTCACTGGATCAACCCCTAATGTTATAAAATAGGTTTCCCTATTTAACAGTCATACCTGAGATTTGAAATGGTGAAAAGGAGAGGCTTTTCCGTAATCAGAATTGAAGGTTTTTTCAACTGCTATATGTCCTTATGTCAGCATGTCTTTCTTCTGAGGAATTCAAAGTGCTTTGCAAACATTAAATAGTTAAAAGAAAAGGAGTACTTGTGGCACCTTAGAGACTAACAAATTTATTAGAGCATAAGCTTTTGTGAGCTACAGCTCAGGTAAGTTACTTGTGTTTTCTCCTATAACTATGCTTTCATGCTGGCTCATGGCAACAAGAGTCAGACTTCTCTCTTTCGTATATTGAATCCCAGATAGAGCCAGGCAATGGGGAAAAAGAGCACAAAGGACAAGAAATGCTAGTATGTGGCATGCTGTGGCCTGATAAAATTTCTTGTAAGGGAAGATGCACTTTGATCCAAACTTGCAGATGGAGGAATATTATCACTATAATAGTTCTTCAGGAGGTGAAGTGGTTTAGGCAGTGATCCCTGGGGAATGAAAGTGAAAGCAGGAGGGAGAAGTGTAGCATATAAAGCTCACGTAAATAAAGCATTGACCTTTACTTCTGACACTCCTTTTCAAATTCGACTTGCTCTCTTAAGTGAAACTGGAGAAAGGTTGGTGAAGGGTTTACACTTCTGGGACCAGTGTAAGCCCATCGAACGTCCCATGGGAAATAATTGGAAAGGTCATACATAGTTGCTGACTTTCTTTTAGTGCTGCAAAGGCACCCCAAAAACTTTATTTGAATTAACAGTCCTGAAGATTGAAAACCTCCATTTCCTGTGGATGCTACCTCTCATTATGTTCTCAGCTCAGCTCCAGAGCATCCAAAAGAGTAGGAAATTACATATTAAACATGACTTGTCAAAGTCATGGCTTTTGGCAGTAGCAGCTAAATAATCTTCTGCTTGTTACTTTCTTCAATCTGTCAGTCCACCCATGCAAGGTCTGCTGTTGCACACTGCTGCTTTCTTTCTCTCTGAAATTTCTTTACTGCTTCTGCACACGCCATTATGGAGTCCCCAAAGCATACTGGGAAAATCAACACAGTCCAATAGAGTTTCTTAGCATAGTAGATAAGCATGTTGTGGAACCCAGTCAACCAAAGGTAGTTATGAGGTCCATGCCGAGAGGATCAACATAAGTTATGGGGATCACATAGTTCATGACAGATTAAATATTTGAAGGCTCACCTCGTATGGCTAGAAGTAGCTTTTGTATGCTGCTGTACATAGTAATAACCTTTCCCCCAAACCTTATTGTTTCCTCCTCTTTCACTTCATATGTTATCCTTTATATTTTTTGTCCTTCCTTCCTATCTTTCTACTATCTTTCCTTTTCACTCTCTTTCTTTCAATTTCTGTTCCTGTATCTTGCTTCTCCTCCTCTTCTTCTATCCATCCTGGACCAAGCATCTGCCAGAATGCACTAAACATTTCAGGACAGAATGTCCTATAGGCTAAGGTAAAAAGCGCTGCTTTGTGCTTGTTCTAACTAACAATATCTGTTCATGCCACATCAGGTTGAGATTAAAGTGAGGATCACCTACTGTAAGGCATGTAAAATATCTCAGGATCACAAGCCTGAATCCCCACCCTCATCACTGAGCAGAGGATGAACAAACCATTTATTTTGACCAGCATATATCTACTTTAGTGTAGCATAAATAAATCGACGATGAGCAAAGGTTGTTTTCAGGTTGCTGGACAGAAAGAACTGATCGGTAGTAATATGATTGTTTTCTGTAGAAAGTGGGTAAGGTATAGAGTGCTGCCATTGAGACCAGGGCAGCATTAGTCACTGTCCGATGAAGTGTAGAATTAGTCACTACAGAATTAGTCACTACAGAATTAGTCACTGTAGCTCACGAAAGCTTATGCTCAAATAAATTTGTTAGTCTGTAAGTTGCCACAAGTACTCCTTTTCTTTATTCTCAGAGAGTTCTACTCATTGCGATGATGCTTTATAAATCTTTGTTGTGTCTTTGGTGCAACAGAGTCACCCAAATCCACTTACATTTCAGATAACACATTAACATAAATAGCCAGGTAGGAAACAGGAAACCCAAACATTTCCTTTTTTTTTCTAATGTAGATTACTATGTGAGAAACGATGCATTTTCTTCCATGTTTGCTACAGTTTTTTTCTTCAAGGAACAACACGCATGAGGGAAAGGAGCAGGTATATAAGATATTAATGTATTTATAGCCTAGCAATTGGGAGTTTAACATCCCTATGGATAAGATGTATTCAGTAGCATTACAAGTATTTAAAATATTTAAAAGAAATAAACAGTCTTGTATATATTAAGGGATTTTTACGTTTATTATGAATGCCTCTCAAATTATGTACTTCATCCTAAATTAAAGCCATTTACTGTATCATACAGGATCATAGCTCATGCTTATCATTCTACATTTTGGGCATGATCCTCACCAGGTGCAAATCAGCATAGCTTCATTGACTTTAATGGAGCTACATCAGTTTACACCAGCTGAGGTTCTGGCCCTTTGTTCTCAGACATGGGCATGATTATTTCCTCCATTTTCTGTGCCCATCAGATCTGCACTAGAAACTGATGACGAAAAAGCATAGGGAAAAATAACTTCTCATGTCTGGACTAAGTTATTTTTAGTCATGTCAGCATAATGCAAGTGGAAGAATGATATCTGAAGTCAGTTACAATCTGCAGCAGCTACTAATTCTGTAACAATCCAACCATGAGTTCCAATTCAGAATTCAAAGTGATCTTGGTTGCACTTTGGCTGGTATGTTCTTTCTTCTCTTCCTGAGCATTCCTTAGCCATATTTTAAACTTCATGGCATTATGAGTACATCTCTCCATAAAAAATGAGTGTTAGTCAATGTGTCAATGACCTTAATCAATGGTGAGTTTCTGATGTCCATATATTTGGAGATTAGGTTAATATTCCCAAATTCATTTTCATTTTTAAAGTAGGATTTGAACTCAAGTCCTCAAAGGTAAAAGTATTAAGCCACTGCACCATCTTCTTGCTCCCTACAACTCATAGCAATTGAAATATATGAAGAAACTGTAAAAGAATCTTTTTAAAAAAATAGCATGGGACTTAAAACGCAACCTATATAAACAGAGGGATTGTTTTCTGAAAGGAAACATTTGTCCTATATTACAACCTTTTAATTTACAAGGCACATGTACCAGGAAAGAACTATTTCATTGCATGGTGACTTAATAAGACATATTGAGAAATACCTCTATACATAACTGCCTGTAGAGTATGTGTGTGTGTGTATATGTGTGTGCATATGACAGGGAGAGTACGAAAGTATCTGTACGATTAGACTTATGCACAAAAGTAATTACCATGTTGCCTGCACTCTGGGTTTGGAGGATAAAAATAATCATGTAACTCTCTATAATAAGAAAAATGAGTAAGGTGATTACTATGTAAATACCATGTCACTACATGGTAATTATTGTGGGCCAGATTCTGCCACTCTCACTCATTTTCAGTAATGCCTTATTTAGTGAATTGACCCATTGACTACATGGGGAGTTTTGTATTCAGCATGAATAAGGGTGGCAGAATCTGCCCTTGTGTAATTAAATGGTCAACAAGCAATTACTGCGTAAGTATTGCATAACAGAACCCTATAAAAATCTCTAACAAGAACAACAAATATATTTAAATATTTCATTAGTCGATTCAACCTGCACTACCTCTATTATCATTAGAAGGACACTTTACTGTACCTCAATCTCCTTTTCCCTGTCTCTCCCCCCCTATCCCCAATCCAATTTTTTTATCTGTTCGTTTGAATCAAAGAACAAAATGATGACAACAATGGAAGAGAAGCATCAGAACAATAATATGCCTCTCTTCAGCTACCTATCCTCATAGATGCCCACCCAGTTGCAATAGTCTGATAGCAAAAGCTGTAGGTACACTGGAAGGAGGAACAATATTTTAGTAGATAGGGAATTGGACTGGGACTCAAAAGACCTGCGTTCAGATCTTAGCTACATACTTCTTGCAGCTACATATGTTTTGTGTGACCTATAGCAAGTTACTTAATATACTCAGTGTGTTAGTTTCCCATCTGTAAAATGGAGATACTACTTTGCTATCTCACAGGAGTGTTGTAAGGATAAAATCTATTAATGATTGCGAGGGGCTCAGATACAACAGTAATGAGGACAATATAAGTAGATAAATATTTTTTTCATCATATTGAGCCTCCTGCTGGCTTTGTTCTTTTTCCACTAAGCATAAATAAAATATCTAATAATTATAATACTTTGCACTTGGATTCGTTCCTCTAAGGATCTCAAAGCACTATGCAAGCATTAATGATTTAAGAGTCTGCCCCTGTTGCTAATGAAATAAATGAATGAATTTAGTGGAAGCATGATCAAGCCACAAACATCACAACATGCCAGGGAGTTAGGTAAGTATTATTGTACCCACTTTACAGATAAATAAATAGTCACAGAAAGTATGTGCTATTTTACAGTGAACAAGTGAATAGAAGCCAAATTCCTGTTGGTCTAAGAGAACAGAATACTGCTAAAGTCACAGTTGGAGCTTGATCCTGCTGACATAGAAGTAAATGGCATTGCACTCACTCATGCCAGTGATGAGTTTGAGCCTCTGTCTCCTGCTTTATGGACCAGGCCATGTGACAATGGTTAACGGAGCCGATAAAATGAAAATGAACAATCAAGAGGTCATAGAACACCCCCCCCCCCCCCCAACAATAACAAAGATATTATAGTGTACCTAAAAGGTGTTTCTGTTTTCTGAAGCACTCTGCCACAAGACCACAGTCAGACTCATTACAGATGTAACTCACCAGCATCTAATTGGTATTCCAATATCTTTCAGCTGTGACCTAGAAAGAAAGAGTGGAGCATAAGAAAGTGATACAAAGAAATTCTTATGGTCCTTGAGTTGTGGGCAAATGCCTGTCCCTATACTGTACATACATAAACAGCTCTTTCTCAGCTGCGATTTAATGTTGCTATACCTTCAATTGCAATTACATTGAATCACATTGCAAAAAATCTTTGTAATGCCAATCTCATCTTTCCACCTCATTGACAGCTCTGGAGATGCATCTGAAATTCATAGTAGCCTCATAGCCTATGGCAAGAGAAATCCATGCTGCTAAAATTTTATTTTAGAGTTCAAGCTGGTTTCCCTCAGACTAGGACTCTCTGTTTTTAATCTTTTGCTGCCTAGCACATTGTATCAAAATAACCAGCCAATACTGTTAAACTGTCAGGGGTCTGCTGCCTCTGAATTTTATCAGGAGAAATAAATACTGTAACATACACATAACAAATAATACATCTAGACAGGATTTTTAACATTAATAGAATTAAGATCGGGGAAAAAATAGGTATAAACTTTGACTTGGCGCTGCTGTTCCCTTTTACAGAAAGAAAAGGCTGGAGGAGAATATTCAGGCTGATTTAGTGGCTCAGCTGATAGGGACTCCAGGCTGGATCCCAAATTTGAACACCATTCAAAGGGAGAGATATTTAAAAATCCCAGAAAAAGAGATATTTCCAAATTAATGGCATTGCCCAAATGCCTTGGCTCCTTGCACCCCACCAGGAAGGTTTATTATTTTCTGGTAAAATGTTGCTTGAATGGGGAGTGGTAGTCAGTGATGCGTCAGAGCTGCTCTTTGAAGACATTAAAAAGCTGAATGCACAACAAAGAACAGATGTTCCAGCATGCTTTATTTATGCACCCATCAGCAATCTTCCAATGACCACAAAACACAGGCTTTTTTTTTTACTCTTCACAATATTATTTTCTGATCAACTCACGCTATATTTTTTTCTATAGCTGAAGTCCTCAGTGTGTGTGTGTGTGTGTGTGTGTTTGTGCGCTTGTGCTTGAAAGTCTGGTTCCATCAAAAGCAGGCTTCTATTGAACTGTAGAACAGGTGTAGATTCTGCAATTAGATCACATTTTAGAGAAAGAGAGACACTGAGGGTAGTAATGGCGGTGAATTCTTCACAGTCAAATGCAGCACCAGAGCGACCAGTAACAATGAAGAATAATAGGTATTAGTATTAGGGTGATTATTTTTAGTCTATGGAACCATTTGATTGAATACTGCCATAAGGCATGGTTAACGTGTACACAGCACACGCCAGCTGTAGAGCAAACTTGTTTTACTGGCACTTATCTGAAATTCTCATCTCTCCCACCCTCGCTGCTCACAATTGGAATGAAAGCAGCGATTAGGAAGTGAGTTGTAATGCAGATTAAATGTTGTGATGTACCAAGATTCTGGTAGGTTATTAAAACTCACTTGCATTTGTTGTGTTAAAGGTATAGCATTGGCAGATTTTTCAGCTAGTCTACATCTTTTAAAGATAAAACTAAAAGACATTTCAAAAATCCATTTGTAACCAGGAGTCTATTCAATAGTAAGCTGCCACATTTATGAGCTTGCCACATGTGTTTTACACCTGCATGCTGTAAATATATATTAAGTATGAAACAACTTATGGTACTATTATTGATGGGGCTGATTTAAACTGGTGTAAGGCCTCTGAGCTACCAACACACAATGGGCGAAATCTTCAGCTGATGTAAGCTGGCATCACTCCATTGAAGTCAAGGGAGCTATATCAATTACCAGCTGAGGCTCTGGAACAAAGCGTATCAAAGGGAGAAGGACAGCCTTCACTTGGAATTTCCCTGCATTTGTTGGTATAACTCAGAGGCCTAGCTTTATTTTCGTACAATGTTTGGGACTTACATAGATGCTGAGAAGTTTTAAACACAGAGAGAACCCTTGGCTCATCTTTTCTCTTCCAGTTGTCCCCATGCTGCATTCCAGAAGACATGGCTCATTGGAATATTGGACAGTGGCAAAATTCCTATCTCTTTTGATGGATCTTGAAACAGGTATTGTATTCTCCTTTCAGGCTCAGAATTTTTTCAGATTTATCACTCTCCCTCGTGCTCCTTCCCTTCTTTGTTAGTTAGTTGAGGACCCTCATCGTCAAGAACAGTTTTCCCCGATGTCGCTCATATCCAGACTCTGTCATTCTGCCATCTTCAGTTATTGTTAGTAATAGCAGTGGTAGTAGTAGAAGCAGTAGTATTTTACAGTGTCTAAAAGTGCTAGAACCCTCACAATAGAGATGAATTGTGTAATCTTATTTTTGTAGATTAAGCAAACTAATTCTAAATCTTACTCAAGGCCTTAGCATGCACTCTGTAAATATCAGTCACCTTTCAATTCCTTTGTTTTGTTAACTATAATATATTTTAAAATTGATTAAAAAGGAATTATTTTTTCAAAATTCCTTTTATATTGGATCCATCATTTTTTAATTTACATTTGATTCAATGGGGTAAAAGCAGCATTACCACTTTTTTCCTTGACAAAGTGTCAGTTTCTTTGCAGACATTGCAATATCAACATTTTTGCTCTGATTCTGTATTGCAATCTTACTGTGCACTGACACAGTTCCATTTATTCATCTGATTGAATACGGCCACAAGGCACAGATAACGTATGATAACAGTGCACAGTGTGCATTACCTAGTGTTCTTATTCCACAAAGATGCTAGCAAATTTTGGCAAAGGATGGCAAAAAAACACCTCCAAAGGGCACATCCTGTGATTGTAAACCTTAGTATGCATTATGCGAATCACAAGAACAGCAACAGGACTCCATACTATACCCATGCACACACTGAGCAGTGATATACAATGTTACCAAAATCATTTCTGAAAGTAACATTGCATGATTTGTAGCTTCTTTTCAAACATAAACAGTTCAGATATTTCATTTACTGTTATTCTTACTTTTTGCATTTCTGTCAAGGCTAATTGTTTGAAAGACATAAGGATAAACTCGCTACTTTTTGTGCCATTCCATTTCTCAAAAATAAACCAAACTAATTTCATTTGCTTTAAAACTGCATCTTGAGTGAAAAGTTGCATGCCAGTTTTTAGCCCACTGAACAAAAGAATTGCTGAGTTACAACAGCCTATTCAAATATGATTTAGACTGGAAATGCAGATGCCTGCTAATTTGTCTTTATCATTTACCAGTCCATATAGAGTTGCCCATATCTTTGTGATACGACAGCCAGAACTGAAGATGTCACATGGGGGGACATGTGACCATAAGGGCCATCCACTTATGCACGCTCTCTAGAATAATATCTTTCATTGCTGTAATTAACACTAACAAGAACAGTCAAATTTTAAAAAAACACATGGAGAGCAACCTGCATATTAAAGTACAAGCCAAAACGAAGGAAAATAAATTGAAAACACATTCCCGTATGTTCTTTAACACAAAGAGGGAAAGTCAGATTCATACGTAGGTTTTCTATGAAAAATTAGCTGGTAGAAAAACAATGTCATTTCCTCAGGTGAGACGCTCATCCCAATATTCTCACTTAAAGGAGGTGGCCACGAGTGAGAAACATTATCAAGAGAGAGATGAGGGGAATGACAAACATATCCTAATGCATTCAGAGGAATGTTTGTCAACCAAAAATCCAGGGTCATTCTTCTACCACCGACTGAAGGACTTGCTTGTCAAAAGCTGCATCAGAGGAAGAAATTAAGTCAAGCTTATAAAGCTTTTGAAAGTGTGCATGTTTGACCATGTAGTGGATAGCTAAATATTGTGTGTCTTTCAGGAATGCCTGTGCCCTGTATGTTATTGAGTGATTTCTGATGCCCTCAGGAGGGACAGGCCTCTGGTTTTGTGTGCTTCCCTAGAAAAGACCCTGTTCCACTTGGCTATTGATGACATAGACATGAGGGTGGAAGCTTATGGACCTTGAATTCAGTCTCGAAAGTTGCTATCCTGCTGAGGTAAATCTTCATTGTCCATCTTGTACCACTGAACTCTTTTGGGTGCTTTAGCTTAGAGAACAATGATGGCAGAACTATATCCTGTGACCTGTTCTAGGAAGGAGCCGTATGAAGTAATGATGGTTACATTGTTCTTAGGCAACATATCACATTTCCTCTCCAAGAGCAGGGCCTCTAATACAGATATCCTTTTGCAGCCATAATGATTCTTATGATGGCTCCCATTATATTTCTATTCATAAAAGAAGATGGATGTGTCCTTAAGTGGTTTGGGTGGAGTAGCTGGGAGAGTTGAAGTAATTGATTGATGCCATGTGAGGTACTTTATGAGTTGTCTACCTTAACGAAGCACATCATAGGCCAAATCTTGAGATATGCTGACGTCCTGCAAATGCTGTGAAAGTCAGCAGGAATCCTGGGCACTCAGCATCTCACAGGATAAGAACCTATGTTAGGAGAGGACAACATATAGTTTTCCTGGGTATCCAATACACACATTTGGGCAATGATCTATCCATAAAACTCTCTATTGTGAAGAGAACTGAACACACGTGTCAATTCAGTTTAGCTTTGAGGAAACCCTTGGTTATACCTTTATGCCAGTGTCCAAACTTTCACCACGTTGCAAAATTAGCTCAATTGATTGGAATTTTCTTTTTGTAACAATAGAACATTTTGGATCACAGATTCAGGGTATGTCTTGCATGCTGTCTTCTACCTTTCATCAGCCGTGTGGTCCATGAAGGGCAGCTGAGCTATAATATGGAGCCAGACTTTGGTGCAGGTGATCCACTAAGGAATGTGAAAGGAAGTAAAGGATCTGCCAAAAGTGCCACTATGAATGGAAACCACAACCTTCTTGCCCACCATAATGAGACTAAAATGCCACTACATTTTCTCTTTAGATTTTTAGAAGAATTCTAGGAGGAAAGGAGAGTAGGCCCTACCATTACTGAAATAAGGCATATATGGTTACAATCCAGCATTGGCTTTTCCTGCATAGGTGTCATGACATTTTTCATTGATGGGAACTGATCTCTGCGTGATAAGTCTCATTGTTTTATTAGTGCCTAGAAAATTAATGCCTTCAAGCTCCTGAATGAATTGACCTCTGGCTGAACCAGTCTGCTGTCTCTGAGAGTCCCTCCTTCATTTATTTAGGACCAGATGCTACCATTCTTATTCATGAAAAACAGTACTTTGCACTTCATGTTGTTTCATCAGAAGACACAGCTCAATGTGAAAAACTGGGCCTTAAAACTAAAAGGCCTAGTTACTCACACTGAGATATTTTGGTGTCTAAGAAATTACTTTTTCAGTTTAAAACGAATCTGAGTGGTTGTGGCAATGGAAAGATTTGTAGTTAAGTTAATAGTGCCCCAAACTGTGGTAGGCGCTTCAAAGATGACAAAGAGATATACTCCCTAGTTTGTAATTTAAATATTATGTATGATACAAGTGATTATTTCCAGCATTAGTGAGGGGATGGATGGATGAAGAACAGGATTACAGCAATACAGTTACATGAGAATTCAGTTTGTAAAACAGAGCCTGATTCTTCCATTCTTATTCAGGCAAATCATTTGCCCATTGGAATTACTGACGGAAATGAATATTTTTAAAAGAACAACAATAATGGGCAATGGGTGAAAACACTGTGGAACTAAACTGATGGTGTCATATGTACTGTGAGAAAAATATGTTGTGAAACTAAATAAAAGAGTTCACCTGTTTGGAGTTAGATGCTTAATATACTTAACATTAGTATGAGATGGAGCAGCCAGGAAATACCTGGTAAACAGAAGATATCAACCACCTGGTACCTATAATTATATTTGTTTCACACTAATGATAAAAAATGTTAAAATGATCTATATTATTTATGCTTATGATACATCATATGTTAAAACAACATGTTATACCCAGACACTTTCATCACCATGTCGTTTGAGAGGGAAGTTTTATCATCACCATCTATAGCTTTCACAGCATGTATTATTACCACAATGTTCTTATAATAGCTACCTCATGAATTGCCATAACCAATTTTCTTGGCTATTAAAGTGGTATTTCAGCCCCATCACCAACTCCCCACCACCAAACACCTAGACAACATCTTCCTAGCTAATGTTCTGTACAGTGTGAAATAATGACCAACCAGGATTGCAGAAAAAAACTGAATTGATAAACCCATTATGAGCAAGTAACAGAGGGATCGACTATATGCATGTAGTCATTTAATATTCTTGCTTGATGTTTGCTTTCTGTCCAGGAATACCAAAAGTAAAATAAATATAAATATTTTGTAGTCTAGAAGAAATCCTATGTGGTGTTATGCAAGAGATCCATGTCTGACCCAAATTCAATTCCTTCAGACCAGAAAAGTTAAACATAACTGTTCTTAGACAGCAGAATGCTTGGGCCCTAAGGAAGGGAGATTCCTGAATCAGTCTGTAGTGAGCCCTCTGACTGTTTACAGAATATCCTTAATGGACTCTGGAAGGATCCTAATTTAACCTTTCTCTGCTGGAGAGACTACCGTTGAGCTCCTGAAGCTCCTGGAGGGTAAGTAAAAACTAAAATATGGGGATATTTCTTGAGGCCTCTAGAGGGGCTCTGATACAATAATACATTGTATAATGTGGATTAGGGTGATGTGTAAATTGGCCTCTCCTATCTGGGGTTGATACAAATTCTATGAAGCCAACGAATAGTCAAAGGACACTCACAACCTTGGAGTTGTTGAAAGCACTCATTCTCTATTTCCATCTTCAGGATGGGGCACATTTCATGTCAGTTGATGCTGTTATTATTCAATTCCCAGGCACAATTCTCTGTCACTAACAAGATGAAATACGAGGTCATCCACATCAAGTTCCAAATTTTATTTATTCAAGAACAGTTAGGTTTTATGATTTATGTGTCTTAATGGCTGCCAGAAACTTTTCCAGAAGAAAAACGATTGGCAAGCTCTAAGGAAATGTATCCTTTTACAGGCAATTTGGTTTTGAAGGGAAAGTTCCAAATTATTAATATGATAATTCCCTATGTCTAGAAATAGTTCAAAGTCAAAATATATGCTACTTTGATATATACACAACTTGAGATACTGACAGGTAGGCAAGTAACGTGCAATGTTGTGTTAAACAAAAAACAGAAAAACACAGGGCACCCAAAACGATGTCCCCCAAAAGTCTATGGTTTCCTCAGGTCTTATTCAGCCCTAGCATAGAGGTAGAAAGAAACATATTAAGAAGAAAAAAGATGTAGCAGTGTGAGGAAAATTAAAAAGCTGTGGACTTTCTCTGCCTAATGAGTCTCTCTCTCTCTCTTTCTCGACTCCTAACCCCTCTACTAAAGCAACTGGCAGGTGCAGTATTATTCTGCAGATGGACCAGGAGTGGCACACATACAATGATATAAGTCTGGCACACATGTGTTTCTGCTTTACATTAGATGTCAGCTAACCCACCGGTAGCCAGAGTTGAGGGGACATCCCCAACAGTTGTTGTACATGGAGAGGAACCAGTCTTCTGGCAGAACAGTATTAACCCTTCTCCAAAACAGAGCCTGTATCTGAGCCAGAGCAATCATTCTCACTTTCTCCTGCTCCAGGACTGTCACTCTTTGTTTCTCTTCCCTTCATTGTCATAGAAGTAGAGATTGTTTTGGATGGGATTGAGTAAGAACAAGTGGTTCTGTAACACTTGTGAGCTCCACACTTACACACATGCATCATGTTCTTCCATTCTTCTTGTTTCTTCTCGTGGGTTATTTTATGTTGACCAGTGGAAGAGGAGGAAAGGAGAGGGAGGCTCTTCCTATTGTTCAAAATCACTCTTCCTATTGTTCACAGTCAAAATCATTGATCACTATTTTTGATGAGGAAGCTACTTTTGTTCAATAATGGACCCATTTTCCATTAGAAAAGGCCCCGTTTTGCTCATAAACTGGCCTAGGGGGCCAGATTTACTATGGAAGTTAGGTGCCTAGAGATGCAGATAGATGCCCAGTGGGATTTATAAAGCCACTTGAATGAGTTAGCTGCTTAACACCCATTGATTTAAAATGGGAATTAGGCACCTAATCTGTTTAGGCATGTTTGTTAATCCCATGAGGCATTTATCTGCATCTTTAAGTGCCTAAATTCCTTTGTAAATCTCATCCAGATTCACTAGACAATGGGTCCATTTGTTTGCTTGAATGTACCTATTATGGGAGAAAAAACCTTTGCAAAAAATGTACCCATTTTTGAGATAAATGAAGAAGATAGAGAAATCTTGGACCAGATTCTTGATCCCACTGTGGAGGTGCAAAGGGAACACAAAGTCAACTTAATCCTCTACCTAGGAATTCTCCAGTGCAAGGGAATCCCTAGATAGTTTACAGCAGAGGTTCTCAAACTGTGGTCCATGGACCACCAGTGGTCTGCGAGCTCCATTCAAGTGGTCTGCAGATAGTTCCCTCTAAAGTTCATGCCTGGGTGGCCGCACATGAGAGAATGAAGGGCCACCCTCCTAAATAGTGGAGCCATGCTGGTGTGGCTCCACTAATTAGGTGCCTGGACCCTGGAGAAGACACACATGTGAGATGAGATGGTATCATTGGGGGGAATTAAGGGGTAGGCAGGATGGGGCAGTGGGGTGAGAAGATGGGGTGGGAGGAATTTGGGACATGCAGGGCCGCAGCGGCCAGAGAAAGAGGTGACTTTCCCCAGCTCATGGGCTGCGGCTGCTAGGGAGAGATGGCCCTCCTTCCCAGCCCCAGCTCTGTGGCTGCTGTGGCAGAGGAGAGAGGGAGAGACCCCTCTCCTTTCCAGCCCCAGCTTGGGGGCTGCTGCGGCGGGAGAGAGAGGGAGACACCCCCCTTCTTCCCAGCCCCAGCTTGGTGGCTGCTGCAGCGGGGAAGAGAGGGCACATCCATCGCATTAGAAAGACAAGATTTCTGATATTAAAATATAAATGGTGTGCTTTTATTTGTAGAACAAAAAAAGTTTATTATTAAGGTTTTTTTAATATAGTGCTTTTATCCAAAGCGCTTTACAATAGTTAGCTAATGGTACAAACAACATTTGGAAAGATCGTTAAGTGGTCCGCCGAGACCCTCAGCAATTTTCAAGTGATCCATGAAAAAAAAAGTTTGATAACCACTGGTATAGAGCTTGTGGACCAAGTCTGTGCCCCTCCCACACCTCAGAGCCTCCTCCACCACCTCAGTGGATGTGTCCAGGAGGAAGGGGAGGTGGATGGAGTGCCTGTGCATGCCAGCTGTTTCCTACTGTCAGAACCCTGGAATTGAGGGCCGCTGGAAGTAAATTGGAGCATATTTCAGTAATGCATGGTTTTTTGACAATTTTAAGGGAAAAGCAAGATCTGTAGATAGGTTTAGTGTTTAAGGACATGTCCCATTGGTCCAAGATCTCTGCTGCCTCGAAAGAAAGAGAGGTTTAGCCTGAAAAGCCAACCACACAATCCAAAAAAGGAAATGATACAAAAAGTTTTAACATCATCATAATAAAGAAAACAAGGACAAAATTGGGTTCCTTTAAATACCTGACATTTATCACACCATGGGATTTACCTTTACTGCAGTATTTAAAGGGTTCCCTACTCTGAGACTGGTGAATACTGCAAAATAGCACAGTAAATTTAACTACTGTGAGCAGTAAATGTCATGATTTTAATGGTGTCTACTGCATGCTAGTTAGTTATACAGCTATCCACATGTGTTAATATATAGGGCCAGATTCTCACTTCAAATATGCCAGCATAAATCAGGAGTAAATGATCAATTGATCATTTAGAGCAATTAGTGTGAAACCTACAAGTCATCAG
Organism: Dermochelys coriacea; assembly: GCF_009764565.3. Taxonomy (NCBI): domain Eukaryota; kingdom Metazoa; phylum Chordata; order Testudines; family Dermochelyidae; genus Dermochelys; species Dermochelys coriacea. The sequence continues at coordinate 203,987,213 of NC_050069.1, forward strand.
AATAAGGCCCTACTCCTCCAAACATGGGGAAAGTTTAGGATCATAATATTGGGCTAAATCTTGAAGTCTTCACTCAGTTCTTATTTAAGGAAAACTCTCCTTGGAATCAATGGACTGAATAGGGACCTCATGATTTGGCCCATTGTTCTGATGATGGATATGCTGAACAAGTCTCTACAGTTAAGGCTGACCTGAATTTTGCACTTACATCTATAGTAGGTTCCGAAGAAGCTTCTCATCCATTAGGACAGAGCTGATGTTGTCTCTCATATAGTCCGATTCAAAACGAAATACCAGCTGGGGCATCACTAAGAGATTAAGCAACAATTGAATTTCTGTTGTAGCTGGAGATTTTTTTTCTTTCCTTTCAGTTCTTAGCATTGTAGCCTAGAATCTGGTGGGTTTTTTGTGCTTTAAGGAGACTTCTTCACTCCCCTTCCTTGATTATGTCTATAGAAAGCCAGGGAGGGAAGAGTGACAGCAACACTTGTATCAGCTGACGTAACCATGGCACAAAAGGGTGGGGATTAGTGGTGCAAGGAGCAGGCTTTTTCCCTCCTTCCAATCCCCTCCATGATCTCCGTTAGCTTTTAAGGCACTTTAATTAGCCAGTGAAAGATGTTTCCCTAAACAAACTGAAAGGAGGGAGTCACTTCAAAACAAATCACTGGAGTAACATGAAGAGCCTATTTTTGTCTGCGTAATTCATAAAAGCAACCTGACTGGTAGGATTCTGGAGGCAAAGAAATGTCTATTTAATCAAAAGGCCTCTCGGGATCAAAACTCCTCTATAGCTAGTTCAACCTACTAGACCATTGCAGATGACCAAAGCAAATACTAAGCATGGATACTGTAGCAAACTGCCTAAGCCTGCCTGCTGGCCTCCAGAGATCTTCCATCAGAAGAATAGCATGGGCAGTGATAATAGTTTCTTCAAACCACCAACCTGCCACTGTCCTAAACCTCCTGGGTTGCAGACGTGAGGCACTGCAGAGACCTACAAGGGTTAAACCTTACTGAAGGAAGTGCTTTTGAAAACGATTCTGAAGTTTCTCAAATTCTAGTAAATATGAGGGAAAGCGCCACTGACAAATGAATGTTGTGCTTTTTCCTCAGAATTGCAATTTTTCTTCTGTGAGTGTAAGAAATGGAAGCTAGGTGGTTATACAATTTTGATATTTGATTTTGAGTATGAGTTTGAGTTTTGGACAAAAATTTTCCAGGGATACCCTGTGATTCCATTACATCAGAGAGGGGCACTCCAAACCCTTCCATTTTCAGACTATCTCATTCTAAGTACCCATAATTTTATTACACATAATAATTGTAGTTGCATAGACTAAGATAATGGTAATTATATCTCATTGCTTCACAGTTTTACCTGCTGAGGAAGGGCTTTTTTCCCAACATTTTAAACAGACTAGTTGCATTATGGGGTTATTCACCTTTCTCAGGCACATTAGATATTGGTCACTTCTAGAAGCAAGATACCAGATTTAATGGATTGAAGGTCTGATCCATTATCACACATCTTATAATTATACAGTACCATAAGTCTTTACTGTAATTAATCAGTGAGAGATTAGTATATATTCCCAGTTGGAAGATACTATGTCGGAGAAATAAGTTTAGTTGGGTGATGTTCTTAATTAGCTATTAACTCATTATTCAAAATGTTTGTGCCTTTGGACACAACCACCACATATGACAAAATCCTATTTGTATGTAGTCCTTGCAACACAATGGGGAATAATTCCAGGCATTTACATATGGTGTCTCCAGAGTCTTATATACATATGATGGAGGATTTTGTTCTAGGCTTCTTTTAGTGAGCTAGCAGGGACACATACATGTAGGGAACCCAAATCCTGTTCCACTATGCAGCCTGAGTAAATGTGTTGAGCCTTGGGGATGCACATAAGAGTAAAAGAGAAGCCCCTCTCCCAACCTGCTGCTTCAGAACATCAGCAGGTCCCCATCCACATCTTGTACTCCAGCATAAAGGCTCTGCGATTTTAGTGACTCTGTGCACAGCAGCAGATCCACAAGCCCTGGCCTGCACTCAAAAACCCACTTTGCACAGCAGCACAGGGAATCTCCATGAAGCCTGACTCCTTACCGAGTAGAGTGCACTCCTCCTCTGTAGACTCCTGAAATCCTGTCCACCTAGTGGTAATGCATCAGTTTTTCTGGGTCTGGGAGTTTCCACACCAGCAGAGGAGTGGGTACAGAATCAGCCCCAGTTTGTGCATAAGTACTAGGGTTGCCAACTTTCTAATTGCACGAAACCAAATACCCCTACCCTGAGGCCCTGCTGTGACGTTGCACTCCATATGTTTTATGGAAATATGCTAATAAGTGTGAATATGATGTAACTGGAATATGCTTTATGCAAAAGGTATCTTGTAAGGTATCATTACAAAGCTTATAATCTACTGAGTGTGTTCATCCTATCTGTATAAATGTATCATTCTTGTATCTGAAGCTGGAAATATAAAATATTACTCAAAAGTCCTATTGTAATTATGCAAGGTGTGGGCCATTAATGGTGGCTTGGCCGCTTGGTGGCTCCCCTTACCTAGGACAGTTGATTGTAAATGGCTCTGTTTACTTGTAAACATTCCTGTATATGTGTGTGCCATCCAGTGAGTAATGAAGTCTCACAGGACATGGGACCATATCACCTGGTACTGGAATCCATCTTAAACCTGATGCTTTTCCATTTAGAAGGAAGGGTGGGAACCCAGAGTGAGACAAAGGATTCCTGCCTTGTGCCAAAGATATAAAAGGGAGTGGAACAGAACAAAGGGGCTGCAGTCATAAGAAATCCCTTTGTTTCCACCTGAGCTGCAACTAACAAGAACTGTGCCAGGGGAAAGGATTGGTCCCATACTAAGAAGGAGTCTACTAAGAAGGAGTCCATCACTTTCACTGGACTGGGGCAAGGGGTTGAGGGCTTCAGCTGGGGGTGCGGGCTCTGGGGTGCGGCCAGAAATGGGTTCGGGGTGCAGGAGGGGAGTCTGGGCTGGGGCAGGGAGTTGAGGTGCGGGAGTGGGTGAGGGCTCCCACTGGGGGTGTGGGCTCTTGGGTGGGGCCAGGGATTAAAAGTTTGGGTGCAGGATGGGGTTCACAGCTGGGGCAGAGGTGTGGGAGGCGGTGTGGGATGCTGGCTACAGAAGGGGCTCAGGGCTAGGGCAGTGCATAGAGCTTCCCTGATCAGCCCTCTGCTAGGGGCCACAGGGACATGCCAATCATTTCCAAGAGCTGCGTGGAGCCAGGGCAGGCAGGGAACCTGTGTTAGTGCTGGAGTCGCCAGGATCCCTTTTCGAAAACTGGATGCCTGGCAACCCTAATAAGTACAGGGAATGACAAGCACTGACTTTTGTTTTTGCCAGTGGGTGCTCCTCGCAGCCCCCTGCCCCCCGTGTGAGTGGCAGGTAGGGCCTTGGTGGGGAAGAGGCCAAGCTGGGGGAGGGTGCGGAGCGTGGGCAGGGGTTTAGGGGGAAGAGGCTGTGCAGAGGCTGGGCCTTGAGGCAGAGCAGCAGGTGGGTCCTTGGGGCGGAGTGTGGGGCGGGGCCACAGTCCAGGTACTGGGGTAATCCACAAAAGAGTAATCCAACCCTGTGGGTGTTGAGCATCCCCTATTTTTATTTTTATTTTTTTTATGAGTCCTTGAGCCCCGGAGCACCCACGGAGTTGGTGCCTATTCAGAGAACCATTTTCCTTTACACAATGATGATTGCCCACTTCGTAATACAGGTGAATTTGTCTTTAATGATTCCTTACATTTGTATGGTTTCAGAGTAGCAGCCGCGTTAGTCTGTATTCGCAAAAAGAAAAGGAGGACTTGTGGCACCTTAGAGACTAACAAATTTATTTGAGCATAAGCTTTCGTGAGCTACAGCTCACTTCATCAGATGCATTCAGTGGAAAATACAGTGGGGAGATTTATATTCATAGAGAACATGAAACAATGGGTGTTACCATACACACTGTAACGAGAGTGATCACTTAAGGTAAGCTATTACCAACAGGAGAGCGGGGGGGAGGGGAATCTTTTGTAGTGATAATCAAGGTGGGCCATTTCCAGCAGTTTACAAGAACGTCTGATGAACAGTGGGGGCTAGAGGGGGGGAATAAACATGGGGAAATAGTTTACTTTGTGTAATGACCCATCCACTCCATCTTGATTATCACTACAAAAGGTTTTCTCACTTGCTCTCCTGCTGGTAATAGCTCACCTTAAGTGATCGCTCCCATTACAGTGTGTATGGTAACACCCATTGTTTCATTTTCTCTATGTATATAAATCTCCGCACTGAATGCATCCGATGAAGTGAGCTGTAGCTCACGAAAGCTTATGCTCAAATAAATTTGTTAGTCTCTAAGGTGCCACAAGTACTCCTTTTCTTCTTACATTTGTATGTGTCTCTGACTGTCTACCTTATTGATTAGCAACTTCAAGAGTGTATCTTTTCCATATCAACTTTCACTGGACTTTATGTGTTAGCAGAACACCAGTGTGACGGAGCTGCATGTATGTGGAAAACAAATATCCTTTCCTTTAAGTCAGTACCTCTTGTACATTTCGTGAATTTCAGGTTTCAGAGTAGCAGCCGTGTTAGTCTGTATTCGCAAAAAGAAAAGGAGTACCGGTGGCACCTTAGAGACTAACAAATTTATTAGAGCATAAGCTTTCGTGAGCTACAGCTCACTTCATCGGATGCATTTGGTGGAAAAAACAGAGGAGAGATTTATATACACACACACAGAGAACATGAAACAATGGGTTTATCATACACACTGTAAGGAGAGTGATCACTTAAGATAAGCCATCACCAGCAGCAGGGGGGGGGGGAAAGGAGGAAAACCTTTCATGGTGACAAGCAAGGTAGGCTAATTCCAGCAGTTAACAAGAATATCAGAGGAACAGTGGGGGGTGGGGTGGGAGGGAGAAATACCAGGGGGAAATAGTTTTACTTTGTGTAATGACTCATCCATTCCCAGTCCTTGCTTACAGACAGCCCCCCAATCTGAAGCAAATACTCACCAGCAACCACACACCACACAACAGAACCACTAACCCAGGAACCTATCCTTGCAACAAAGCCCGTTGCCAACTCTGTCCACATATCTATTCAGGGGATACCATCATAGGGCCTAATCACATCAGCCACACTATCAGAGGCTCGTTCACCTGCGCATCTACCAATGTGATATATGCCATCATGTGCCAGCAATGCCCCTCTGCCATGTACATTGGCCAAACTGGACAGTCTCTACGTAAAAGAATGAATAGACATAAATCAGACGTCAAGAATTATAACATTCAAAAACCAGTTGGAGAACACTTCAATCTCTCTGGTCACTCGATCACAGATCTTAGAGTGGCTATACTTCAACAAAAAAGCTTCAAAAACAGACTCCAACGAGAGACTGCTGAATTGGAATTAATTTGCAAACTGGATACAATTAACTTAGGCTTGAATAGAGACTGGAAATGGATGAGTCATTACACAAAGTAAAACTATTTCCCCCTGGTATTTCTCCCTCCCACCCCACCCCCCACTGTTCCTCTGATATTCTTGTTAACTGCTGGAATTAGCCTACCTGCTTGTCACCATGAAAGGTTTTCCTCCTTCCCCCCCCCCCCCCCCCCCCCCCCCCCCCGCTGCTGGTGATGGCTTATCTTAAGTGATCACTCTCCTTACAGTGTGTATGATAAACCCATTGTTTCATGTTCTCTGTGTGTGTGTATATAAATCTCTCCTCTGTTTTTTCCACCAAATGCATCCGATGAAGTGAGCTGTAGCTCACGAAAGCTTATGCTCTAATAAATTTGTTAGTCTCTAAGGTGCCACCGGTACTCCTTTTCTTATTTCGTGAATTGTAATCTTTGGAAAAAAACAAGACATTAGAGCTTTGTCAGCTTTATGAGAACTCTGATGATATTTTGTGCACATATACACCCATACACATTCATTTTGTGTAACTTATTAGGGTGTTCGGAGAAGAGGATCCCATCATTCTTTCTTTTCTTTTTATTCTGGTCATCAGGACTGTATATTTGAGGGTGTGAGTAAAGGATATGTGCCACAAGCTAACAGACAACTGGGACAGGACAGTTAGGAATACTTTGTGTCAAATCAATACCATTCAGTATATGGTATGCTTGCCATATTTATAGAGAGTCCACTTTACTCCATGCATGAATTTGGGTATGTTATTTTGACTTTGTCCTTTGCCCACATGAGCAAGACCTAACTTATTTTCAGTCACAGTTAAAGGCTGGATTTTCAGTTGATGTAAATCAGCATAGCTACATTAAAGTCAGTGGGATGGTGATGATTTACAACAGCTGAGGATTTGGTCTCTTGTTAAGTTATCTCTTGGGATTCCTGTTGGGATTCCATATCCTGTCTGGATATGTTTATAACATGTTGCCTGGCCGTTCTAAAAAATATATTAAGCAGCAAGAGAAACTGGGAGCAATGGGAAGGTGCCTGTGATAGACAGTCTGATGTTAACCTGTCAGTAATTTGATATAGAGAAGGATTAATGATAAGAGTGAATTAAGATTTATATGAACCCTGCTTTAAATTCAGAGGCAAGCCAAACATTAGTTGGATTCAGGTTAATATCTCCAGCCAAGAAAATTAGCATGCATTAGGCTGGAAGAAAAGGCAATGAGTGGTTGGACTAGTTGGTGTTTATTTGGGAAAAAAAGATGTGAAAATAGGCCAGGAGAACTATTGTGTGTGTATATACCTTCAAAAATACTTTGTTGTACAGGAAAAACAGGAACCAAAACTATTTATCCACAGCAATGAATGGAATCATGAACATATAAGAGACACAAAAAAAGGAGTAGTCCAAAGAGACTGTTGTCTCCTTGTCAGAGGGTACAGGTGAGTAAACAATAGAGCTGGTCAAAAAAATTCTGTTTAAACTTTTTTTCATTGCTTTTTAACAAACTAGAAATATTCTATTTTCTTCAAAAAATATTTTCATTGAAAAACTGAAACCCCATTTTTTCCCTATTTTTTAATTAACCCCTCCACCCAAAATTCTAAATTTGTTCACTTTCATTCAAATTTTTCACAGGGGGAAAGAAACCATTCTGGATCAGCTCTAGTGAATACCTTTCTGGGTAAGGTCATAGGCAATGGCGAAAGATCAAAGTAACCTGATCAAGGAGCGGATAGGTTGACGTAAGATACCTGAGATCAGAAACTGTGTCACTAACACACTGCTTGCTAAAAGGGTCAGAGAAGAGATAAGACGCACACTTTAGAAATGTAAGATATTGCATATTGTCCTGCATTGACACAAAGGGGACCTAGTGAGATGAATTTTTGCAGTGTTTCAAGCTATGTAAATTAGGCAAACCATCTTGTTTTGTTCAATCAGCTTTTTTCTCTCTACTCTTAATAAATCTTTCTTTCCTACAATCCCTGTGATTTTAGACTTTTGCTTGGAGGTTTTACACACACCATCCCCAAACTGTGAAACTCCCTTAAATCTCTCAGATGATATAGAGGAAGAAGAGGGTCTGGCGCCTACAGAACTCAATATTCTCATTCCCAAAGGCATGGAATAAAGAGTTTTATGAGGTGTGTGGCTCTAAAGACCTTTGATCTAATGATACATGGGAAACCCCTAGGGACTATGGAGTAGAACTGAGTTTAAGGATAGAAGCTCACAGACCCTCTGGGAGGTACATACTAGAAATGGCCCAAAGGAATAAATAGAATCAGAATCCTCATTAACCTGGGGAAGTAACTGTGGATCTGAACCTACCTCTGCCAGATACAGCCAAACCAGAATGCCAGATCCAAGACATATATTTTGAGGCTTGGACTCATCTATAGTGCATAGATAGCATATATCTAGCTTAAAAACTGGTTTTTAAATCTCATGATGCCCATGATTCTGAATGCATGTCTGCACTCAGCACCATCAAACATCTTTCCAGCGTCCAGAAGGACACTCAGCAGGTAACCCCACTGTCCAGTCATCCCCATCATTGTCCTTGACATCTCAGCAGTTATTTCATCCTCCTTCCCAATTTGCTCCTTTCTCTCCCCATGTTTTCATGTTTTGGATCTGATTTTCCTCAGACTTACCCCAGCTCTACAACACTGCAGCTCCATTGACGTCACTGGAGTTCATTCTGATTTAAGCGTGATGAAAGAATCAGGTCCACTGAAGCCAACGAAAGCCTCCCATTGACTCCAATGGGCTTTGGATCAGGCCTTTCATCTCCTTCTCCTGCTCTTGGCTTTGGGCCTCCCATGGTGGTGCCTCTGTTCTTGGTGCAGTCTCTCCTTTCCTGTGGACCAAAGCAACCTCTGTCTCCTCTGTCATTCTCTCCTTTCAAGAATCCTTCCTTCTTTAATCTCCTCACAAAGCATCTCTCTTCTCAGACCCTTTCCTGAGGTCTCATGTGTCTTGTATGTCTTGGGCTGTAAGCTCATTGGGGGTAGGAAATATGCTTTACTTTGTAAGTGCTATAGAAAAGATGCTTAATAATAATATTTCCCAGACCAAGGTCTTTCCTGGATGAATCACATTTGACCTTTATTGAGAATTTTATGAATGTTTTTTTCACCACCTCTTCTAGGCAAGACAAAAAACATTAATTACTCAGATCAAAACAAAATCTGGGAAAGTGACTCATAACCCAGAAGAAATCCAGGAATATCTTGCTTTTTACTGAAAAAAAAAACCTATAGAAAACTAAATGCCCCTCTTGATACACCCAGGTGATTATCACGATCTTAAAGTTACCCAAACTAGATCGTACTTCAGCTCACACTCCCAGGCTGTAATGAAGAAATGAAAGATGTCAATAAAACATGCATGAGTGAGAAGGCAGGAAAGCCAGACAGCTTGAGTTTTACAAATGAAAGATAAATAATATCACCTCAGTGCTAAATAAAAGGAATTAATCAAAACAGAGAATGCAGACTACTTCTACCCATGCAAAGCCAATAATACACCCAATAGAGGGCTGCCTGCTTTAACAATCTATCTTGCAACCACATAATTTGTAAATAAATATTGCTTGTCTTATTTTAAAGGCAATTTTTATAGCACCCTAGCCATGAATTTCCTGAATGCATCCTTGATGTATCTTCACTCCAATGTTTGGAACAATATCTTTCTTGTGTATTTGGTCTTTAGTGTTAGAAAACATTTGTAACTGTGAAAAAATGCTATTATGGCTACAGTAACTTAAACGTTTGGGGTGAGTGACTTCTAGAATTGCTCATGAGCCATCATTCAGAAATGAGGTAAAAATGTGGGAAAGATACAAAAAAGATACAAACAATGAAGTAAAGATACAACTTGGACTTGTTTTATCATATTGCTTCTTACACCCTCTGCACCTAAAAATTAGATTGACCTAGCTACATCACTCAGGGCTGTGAAAAATTTCATCCCTATGCAATGTAGTTAGGTCAACCTAACCCTCATTGTAGATGCAGTTCAGTCAACACAAGAATTTTTCTATCAACCTTAGCTACTGCCTCTCAGAGAGGAAGATTACCTACATCGATGGAAAAAAACCTTGTGTTGATGTAGGAAGCATTTATACTTATACTTATACCCTGTAGCTGTGCCACTGAGTTCAGACATGGTCTTAGGTTTTGTCTTCATTGCAACAATAAGCTCAAGTTATTCCCCTGGAGCTAGCCTACTAGAGTGATAGTGATCACACTGCAAAACAACACAACACCAAGTGATACAATTAGCAGCACAGAGTGATTAGTTTAGTGTCTGAAGAGTTCTTCTAAGCCTGGTCTACACAACAGAAGTAGGTCGACACAAGGCAGCTTACATTGACCTAACTCCGTACACGTCTACACTAAAATGTTGCTTCGACTGATGTAACTCTTCCACTTAGGTTGATGTAGTTAGGTTGATGCAGTGTCAGTATAGACACTGCATTGTTTACATCAACTTTCAGAAGTCATCCCACAATGCCCCACCCTGACAGTTAAATTGGTTCAAGCGCTCCAGTTGAGGATTCACACCGCCAACGCAAGCAGTGCAGTGTGGACATGCAAAAGTGATTTAATGGCTGTGGTGGCTATACGTTGACTAGCTTCAACACAACCCCCCCCCACACACACACACACCAAGCAGGCCAACTAGCTCAAGCTTTAAAGCATCACTTAACTTGAGCTAGAGATTTGTGTGTGTGGACAGGAATCAGATTAGGTACCAAATTCAAGTTATAATTCAAGCTAACAATGCAATGAAGACAAACCCATTGTACAATCCCACCGTGGGTAATTTACCTCAAAGTAAATTACATAGATTTAGCTATGTTTAATTTATACCACACCTTAAGTCATCATGGACTTTGGCCACATACATGTATATTTTGTCATCACAATAATCATAAAAGTCTCAGTCAAAGCTGATTGAAAAGGGGGGTGAGGGCTGGGTAGCTCAGGAGATTGAGAAGGAATCAGAAATCATCTCTCTGGGTCACAGATTCAAATATCACTCAGGATGGCAGTAACCAGAAATCATTGCCATCTGACAGCCAACCATTCAAAAGTTTATGCAAAATGACTTAGTGGATGAAGTCAAGTTCTCTTAGGTGTCTCCATCAATTAAACCACTACCATGATTGGTAGCATTGTTGGTAGGGAGGCATCAAGTTGATGGTCATGGCAAATGAGCTATCCTTTCATCTAGCGCACAAAAAATATGCCTAGATGCATAAAATACTGCCAGATACTGTGACTGTGGGCTCTTTATAAATGCCACAGCTAAACAGATAAATCGTTCTTAATATGTACATAGTCTCTCTCTATGCTCTGCATTCAGTGCTAACTGTTATCATTAAAATGTTTACTTCTCCTGTGCATTGTCAAATTGTACCAATTTTCATAACTAAATCTTTGTCCCCTGTATAAATTTCTCACTCTTGCAAATGTGACAAAAAAATTGTTTGAATTTGTTTCAAACCTTGCTCTGACCTCTAGAGGTGATCCATCCTGGGAGGGGCTGAGGCCATGGACAGTTTGGGGGTTTTAAACTCTGCAACCCAAGCCATAATTTTCCAGGGGGTAAATGGAAGACTTTTCTTTCCAGAGCTAGTAGTTTTCAAAGCATGAAAACTGCCTTAAAAATGTTTAAAAACTGATTTTGGTGGAGTTTGCAAGTTTGTTTAAATATTGAATAAGGAGGATTGATCCTATTGCTGTAGAACTAAGTTTAAGCTTTAAAAGTTCTGATCCTGAAACCGACTTCATGGAGGCATACCGCTATGCTGCTATGGACCTCACCAAACTCAGCAGCACTCCATATACCACATGCCCCTCCCCCCAGACAGGTAGGAGCAGGATCTGAGCCAAACTTATTCAACAAAGTACATGTTTATTGATGAGGAGACCAACCTAGCATTCTCAGAAACAGGGAGTCTTCAGGAGAGATTTAGAGAAGGAGAGAATGAGTGAGTGAGCACTTGGTGAACAAGAAGTGGGAGGCTATTTCCCATGTTGGACTAATCAGCTGCATTTTCACAAATAAGACGTGGGATAGCTTTGGGGGTAAATGCAGTGAGAAAATTACAATAAGAATCCACATTTTAAATGACAAATTTTCAAGTGGAAATTTCAAAGCTTCAGCTGCAAATGCTCTGTTTTGTTTTTGTTTTGTTATTCGAACTCTAAGCACCCCTGAAAATATGCAAAAACTTTCTATCTATATTGTAGGGTAGCTTTTCTCAGTAAGGACATGATTTTCAAAAAAGTGAATAGTAACTGCACATATAAAAATGCATACACAATGATGTGCCCAATTTGCTTGTGCATATGCCATTCTTAGCTGTGCATTTTGTCTTTTTTCAAGCCAAAATGGCCAGTTAAGCATCTAACTGGTCATCTGTGCATACATATACCTGATTTATGTGTGTAATTGCATTAGCTGTACACAAATTAGGCCCTGAGTACAAGATAATTAGTCTTCTTTGAAGGGTTTTAAATGATAAAAATTTCACTTGATATAGCATACAAATGTGTCAAACTCATGTTCCAATTAAATATTAGAATGCTGTTCCATTGCCTTTCAGTATAAAAAAATTAAGAAAGATTAAGTTTTTTTAAAAAAATGATCCTACATTCATATGATATTGCAAACAGATCAAAGAATTTTTCCTTTAAAGTGATTTTAGAAGCTATTCTGAGATGTATATCTGCTGTTTATGGATCACAACTAACTTTATCGTTATGTATAAACTGTACTTTTGAGTGCTGTAAGAGGTATCCCCTATCTCACAATAAAAATATTATGGAACATTATATTTCCATATAGTAATGGCACTCTTATTTTACTGGTAGGAAAGGTATTGTACTAATTTAATTGACTAACATAAAAGTCTCACAAGCAAGATCAATATTTTATTTTCTCAACAATTTTTGTCAATGAAGGTTTAATTTCATATGCATAGAGGATGTTTGTGTATCTCACAGTTGTCATCAAGGGTGTGGCCTCCTTTGATGGGGACAGTCTTGTGACTAAAACACAAGCCTGGAAGCCAGGATGTATAAATTCTGCCACAGACTTGCTTTGTGAGCTGGGGTAAATCATTTAAACTCTCTCAGTCTTAGTTTCAACATGTGCAATGAGGAAATAGTAAAATAAGATTTGCCTATTTCTCAGGGGTGATGTTAAGCTCAATTCAGTAACATTTTTAAACCGTTTTGATTACATAAAATCGAAGGCACTATAGACAAAGTACTGTTATCTAGAGAATATGAGCCCTAGTCTAATCTTTGTTGGAGTGATGTAAATCTGGAGTAATTCTACTGGCTTTTACACACACACACACACACAGATTCATAAAACTAGAGATATGCCAAATACTATTGTTCTGAAAACAATAGAATTAGAATTGTGTGAATGTTCATTTATAAACTCACAACTTGGGCCAAGTTCTTGAAAGGGATTGCCAAGGTTCACCAACCTTTCCCTGAACCTAAATCTGAGGGATATGTTGAGCGAATCTGGATTACTTTATGATTTAGGATGGAAAGCATCTGAAACTTGATGGTCAGAACTGATTTTGATTTGAGCCTCTGGGTTTGTTCAAATCCAAAACTCGAAGAAAACTCAGAGATTTTGAATGAAAATCTGGAGAATTTCACTCAGCTCTGATTAGACTATAAACTATCATTGAATAGACTTATTTACTATTCTATTAAACTCTGTAGCTTCCACATGTAAAATAAAATAGGATGTCATTGCTACCTCTGGCCTTTTCTGTGACAGTTTCATAAACCAGTAGTGTGGTACCTACTGCAGAAGTAAATATCAAGCTTTAGATAAAGATTTTGCAGTATGTTTATTTATCATGGACAAGAGGCTGAATTTTTGTTTTATTAAAAGTATTTTTTTTAAAATGACTCAGTGCTGCAAGTTCAGAATGTCCCTATAGTGATGTAGTGTGTTGAAAACTATTAAAATTACAAGCTATCACTTTAAGTTTGGAAGAGGTTTCCTGGTCCTGTTTTCAGGCTAGCAGGCTCTGTAGGGAAGTTTGTGATCTGGGTCTTCAGCAGTTAGCCTGCAAAAGAACAAGTCTGAAGCGAGGTGGGTCGAGTTTTGCCTCTCTGCCTTTGAGGCATCTCTGCCTTCGATAACAGTCTGCTCTTTCTCTCGCTCTGTCTGTAATTGGTTGTTGTGTATTAGATTTCTGGATTCGAAGCAATAAAGTTGTTTTATATTGCAACCTTTTCAGGAAGAGTATAATTTTTTCCCCCAACTCTCTGTGTGCATGTAATGGAGGAGATGGAAGAGAGGAAGGAATTAGACTGGGGAACAGATTGTGAGCTCTTTGGGGAAAGGATTGTTTCTACAGTGCCTTAGCTCAATGGGTCTCTGACCCTAATTGAAAACTTTAGGCCCTACCTCAGAACAAATAAATAAATAATAGTAGCAAATATTATTTGCTGAGAAAATATTTATAAAATCACATTAATATTTGTATATAAAAAGTAAGATTTGTCTATCATTCCTTTGATGTTAGGACACTTTTGGTACTTTGAGGGTGTTCATATGAGGAGAGGATATGCAAAGATGGTTTAAGAATTCCACCTTTTCTGCTTTGTGGTATATAAAGAGAAGGTAGAGTAGAGAAGAGTCCTGGTTTTTAATACATCTGAGGGGAGTATTTTTAAAAGTTGATTCCTGGAGAGAAAATAAGTTTCTGTGCATTAGGAAGTAAAAGAATGTGGTGTGAGCAGAAGAAGAAACTTTAGCCTTCTGCACTCCATTCATCATTGCATTGTAATTTCTAACTGTTGCAGATTGCTCCTGAGTAACATGGAACCAGATTTATTCTGCATAAAGCGAAGATGGACTTTCCCCATACTAAACACAAACCTTTAGAATCTGGTGCCTGCTTATATATTCAGTGGCAATTTTTTCTAAGTGAAATATCTTAATGGCAATGACTAACCTAGGCAGCTGCTAAGATGTTTTGGGACCCCCCCTATACAGACCTGGATTAATATTTAACTACTTTGGATGACTATGTATCAAATAGTAAAGTCTGTGTGTGTTACTTTTCCCCCCAACTGACAGCATATCCCCTTCTATTTCTTTCTTTTATAGGGCCCAACTGTGATCTTCCTGCTCACTGCTGCTTGTGAGTGTAAGTTACTATTCAGTATGAATAAGTCCTTCACAGTCTGGCCCTTGGAAAACAGAAATCTTTAAGAGCATCCTCATAATTGCATGTTCCTTTCACTAGGTTTGATAAATAGCATATGTGGTGAGGTGGGAAAGGTGTTCATATTTTCCAACTGAAGTATTGCCTGGTGAAGTATCAGCTTGGGTTACATAACTCATATATAACCAGAATTTTTGTTGCTGGTGAGAGAATACTTGGTTCACCTAGGCTATTCCCCTGTCTCACACAGCTGTATTGGCCTGTTATTTTATCATGTAACAGAACTTGGGATGACGATGCATTCCTTGCAAAATAACCTTTCTAAAAATAAATCATGGAAGGGGGCAAAGTAATGGCAGTTTTTAAACTGTTAAAATCTCCTAAAAATATACAAAGCATTTATTACAGTGGTGGGTTGCTTTTGAGGTCACTGGCTTCCTCCTGTTGGGACATGCTCAGATCTCAGGAATCAGGCTCATGTTCCTGAGAGGAAGGATGGCTTCGGGGCTGGATACTGGCCTGGGTCTCATCAGATTAAGGTTCAGTTCTATCAAATTTCTGTATGACCTTGGGCCAGTCTGGTTTTGCCTCTGGTCCCCATCTGTAAAATGGAAATAATAACCCTTTGTGATGGGGTGTATCAGCCCCGCGACACCCTTCCTTCTCCTACCCGTTGTCTGTCTGATATATTTAGCTTGTCAGCTCTCTGGGACACAGATTGTCTCCTGCTATGTTTAGCAAATTGGGGTCCCGATCTTTGACTGAGGCATTGAGGCGTTACTGTAATGCAGATATAAATTATCACCATTTATAACCCTGTTCTCCGGTAGTGGTGACATTAGCGCAGAGCTGGTGATCCTG
Source organism: Dermochelys coriacea (assembly GCF_009764565.3). Taxonomy (NCBI): domain Eukaryota; kingdom Metazoa; phylum Chordata; order Testudines; family Dermochelyidae; genus Dermochelys; species Dermochelys coriacea. The sequence continues at coordinate 204,002,766 of NC_050069.1, forward strand.
CACAGGTTATAGGAGATACTTATCATGTCTGTGCAGTAAGATGCCCAAAAAGGGTATTAGGATTGCGTGCGACCTGTGAGGTTAGTTTTATGAGTCTTCAGACCAAATCACATTGCAGTATTGTTATATGTTGTTACCTTTTTTTGTCCATGAGACAATATGGGAACATTACAGCGGTACAGAGGCAGCATTATCAAATGGTAATGTAGTGTTTGGGTGCAATGTCACAGATACACTGTGATTTCAGCTGCCAATATCCCCCCATTCTCTTAATCTCTTTCTGTAGGGAGGGTGGGGGGAGCAGAGAGGGAGAGCAACATTGCAAAACTACCTATAGAGAAGTAATGTACTGACATTGCACAACACACCACATCATCCTCACACCTTCACTCACAAGCAAACATATCAATACATGGCATTCCAAGTTCCGCTGCACGGACAGACACACACCTCTCCGCCCATCATAGCCAGACTTTCCTCCAACAGCTTTCTAATTCACAGTTGGCTTATCTTCCATCACCTCTCCCAATTCTCCTTTGAGTCTAGTTTATCTGGCGTATACTATCCTCTAATGCATCATTCTATTCACATTAGACTGGAAAAATATAGGAACATTACTGACTAAAATGAAAATGTTTAAAACAAGAAAAACAGTGTGTGTTTTGTGCTTTCAATGTCCCTTTCTCTATGCCTCTATTCCGTTATCTTTCTCACCTTGACCTCAGTCGGACTAGTCACATGAGTAGCTGCTCACCAGGATGGGTGTGAGTTGCACAAACTGGCCTGAAACTCTGCCTCAGTTTTCTAATCTGTAAAATGAGGATAATAATAATAATTCTTATTCACCTATCTCTTGAGAAGTTTTTAGTTAACATATGTTAAGTGGTCTGAGGATGACCAGTACTAAGATAAGTGTTGGTATGGTAGTAGTGTACTACTACCATACTGTCAGGAACTTGGCGGCCACTAGGCTTGGTTGCCTAGCAACCCAATGAACTCTGGTAGGCCCAATAAGCCCTTATTAAGTGACTATGCACTTTGCCTAATCAGATGAGCCAACTGATCACCATGTAAGCCTTGAAGCAACAGCATCACAGTGGCTACTCAATGCATTCCATGCCTGAAGCAGCACCTGACTGCTTCCTGTCCAGCCGTTGCTCCACCCCTTTCCTGCTCCACTGCAGCCCAAGTCCTTGCCAACCTCTGTACTCCTGATACCTAACTCTTGGCTCTGACCGCTGGCTTGTCTCCTGACCATGTCTCTGGTTCTCCCCTCTGATTCTGCTCTGACCACTAGTTTCACACTGCCTACACCTTGGTGTGTGACACATACTCCTATGGAAATGACTCTGTATCCTTTCACTGTTAGAAAGACCATTCCAAATGGCAGCAGGGAATTCTCATGTAGATGAGTCAACTTTAATTGTCATAAACTGTACCAAGAGCTATGCTGGAATATTTTGGCAAATCACTGAGGACAGATTGCGGAAGGCTCTTATGATTGGCCTCATAGGTCACTAGGTATTGTTTATGTTGCCTGATTGGATTATAGGCAGGTTTCTGAAATATTTCTGTGCATATTTGAGCTTAAAATTCACTTTTGACAACTATTAGTGCCTGTAAAATGTGATCACATAAATGTTCATGGAAAGTGAAGATAAGCAGGGAATGCAAGTATGGCCAAAGCAAATTTGTTTAAAAATGTGAACATTTATTCACAAAACATTTCTGCAGTATTTGTCTAGGTGTAAATTATATGTGTAGTTTATGATAGCAAATTATTTCCTTCTTCAGGTGTCCAATCAAAGTTACACCAAGACCTTGTTTCCCAATTCTCAGAATGCAGCATAGAGAGCAATATAATAAGGCCCCATTGACAAAAATATTCCTTGATTGCAAGGACCTTTGATATCCTGAAAATGAATTTTCACTACACTAGAGGTGCACTTCAGCTCACTCTGCCAGGTGTTTGCATTACAGTGATAATTTACGGCACTTTGCCTGCTGCTGAATCTTGCCCCAAAATGGAAACACCAGTGTCTAAATATCCAGACCAACCAGAAGAAGTTGAACAAATAGTAGCACAGACTACCATTATAATAACCAATGCAGAATGCCATGCCTGCATGCAGCGTCACACCAAGCATGTAGCAGCTTTAAACCAGTAAAAGTTTCTAATCTGGCCAATAAAAAAGCTCAGCTCTTCTCTTACAGGTTCATATCTTTCTATTATTAGCAGGCATGTCTATTATGTTAAAACTAAAATACACATACACCGCTGCATCCCACCCTCCTCCTCACTTCCTGCTACCCACACACATACACAACCACACGTATTACTAAGGGCATATCTTCACTGTAGAGTTAATCCAGGCTATTTCTCAGGTGTTACCTCTAACCCAGCTCCCATCCACACACAAAAGCCCCTATGCACGGTTTTGTGATGCTTTCAACCCAAACTAGCTGGCCCGTCCTGGCTATAGACTAAAGGTTGAGTTTTTCACTCAGGCTGGTAACCTGCTCACTTTGCAGTGAGAACACAGTATAAATCACTCAAGTTCTGATAGTCCTCCAGTGCCTTCCCAGGATGCCCCCCATGCGCACAGAAACACAGACAAGTTCTCCCATAATCCATTAGGTCAGAATCATAGAGTGGCTCAGCTTACTGCAGCACAAAAGAACCATGAGATAAGCCTTCAGAAATCCTAGTGCCTCACCCCAGTAAGTGCAATGCCAGTGAATAGTCAATGACTCAAGTAGTCATTGCCGTGTGGCCACTCTCAGTAGACCTAGGCTAATCCAAGTGCTCAGACCTGAGTGCTTATTACCAGAGTTAATTTTGCACTGAAGATACACCCTAAAGCAACCAATATTTGAAGTCAATTAGCACAGACAAAAACTGATTTCATATGTCTTGCCCCTTCCTTTTCAACCTAGCTAATTGTTTTCCAGGCACCTCCTTTTTTAATGGGAAGATCCGAGGGGCAGTAGTCTTAACAACTAAAATAAGGGAGCAAAGCTCCATCAGTGTCACTGAACTTGTTACACCATCACCATATTGATTGGATTGCTCTTACTTGAGGTCACCTGGGTGAGCAGCTCATAGTTCAGGATAGAAAGCCAGAGAAAGAAAATGATGAATACTGCCTAATAAGAGACTTACTGTAAATAGTAATTCATTTAAGGGAGAGTTGGTTTTCCCCTCCTAACGTTCTCAAGTCTTGAGCAATTGAAAAAACTCACACCTGATATCAAGGGTGATGTAGTTTTATGTAGAGTTCCTCTTCTCAGCAATAATAATCCTTTGCCGAAACTTTTTCAAAAGTGACTAGCAAAATCAGAACGCTGAGCACCCACTCTCTGAAAATCAGACCCCTTTAAGTAGTCTCAAATTGGGCAGCCAAAAATTGAGGCACTCAAAATCATTTAGTCACTTCTGAAAACATTGGCCTTTGCTGTTAGGTACCTATATTGACTGCCTACATATACTATGGTTGGGTTGGGTTGTTTTTTTTTTAATCACAGCAATAGTGAAACAATTGATCTGTCTCGGGTATATTTAAAGGGCCTGATTGTGTGCTAACACACACTTTATACTGGCGTAACTCCATTGACTTCAGTGGAGTTATTCAATACTTAAACCAGCTTGAGAGGTGAATCAAGGCTGGATCTTGGTATAGTGTAAATCAGCTCAGCTCCAAGATTTGATTGTCAGGCTCAATGTTTCTGTTTCTACAGGAAGTAGAAAGCCTAGAAAAGTGAATAGTCCTATAAGTATGGGTATCTATGAGTTCTTACACGTAGAAATCAAAAATTGAAAATACGGAGGGTCTGGTAAACAGAAAATGGCCAGCATGCTGCTGTTGCCACCATAATATCTACTCTTCCCTTTCAGACATTGCTCTGCTTTTCGAGTGCAGACCTGGCTTAGAACAGCCTGACTGCAGCAGTGTCCGCTTTGCTTTCCTAAAAGAACTTGCAAGTCTAGTATGGTAATTTGTCAGCTGCAAGCTGGAAGTTTTATTCATAGTTTGCTAGAAGCCACATTAAATAGCCAAACAGAGATCAGCTCTGCAGTATATTATATTCTTATTCCAAGCCTGGGCAGATGTGTGATTCCTTGCTTTAATGGCCATGCTTCCAAAGATACTCATATTCTAAGACCTATCTGGAGTGCTGTTGATGCTTTAGTTTGCCCACACTACACAGGTATCCTATGTAGGGTGCTATGTTAGGAAGTCACCTTAGTACAGCCTTCACAGAGAGATCTCATCAGAAAAAACCTGTAATATATACTTTATATAGCCAAAAGAAAAGGAGTACTTGTGGCACCTTAGAGACTAACAAATTTATTAGAGCATAAGCTTTCGTGAGCTACAGCTCACTTCATCGGATGCATCCGATGAAGTGAGCTGTAGCTCACGAAAGCTTATGCTCTAATAAATTTGTTAGTCTCTAAGGTGCCACAAGTACTCCTTTTCTTTTTGCGAATACAGACTAACACGGCTGCTACTCTGAAACCTTTATATAGCCAAGTTCTCCAAACCATTAGACATATATACCCTTCTTATTTCCATTGACTTCAAGGTTCTATGGCTTTTTATCAGTGCAGCTGCCGAGATTATTGTGAAAGTAATTCTGCTGTCAATGTGTATAGACAGAGCTTTGCAAGAAACAACACACAAAAATAAGATGTATTTTGTCTTTCCCGACCAGCCGCTGTGCTAACACTATATGATTTGTGATTATGTAGTGATAAGCAATCCACACTCGATATGCCATCTTATTAGACAGTGTTAAATTATTACAGTTTGTTTTGCTGAGTTTAAATAATCCCCGGCAGAAATACTTGCTGAACCCAGAATGCTGAAATAAAAAATAAATAAGGACTGGATTGTGGCAATTAGCCCTGGACTGCCCTGTATGGTGCTGCTCTGGGTGCATAGGGAGGGTATGCATTTTACAACATCCACTAGACTAGTGTCCATTAGTATCACAGGCTATTTCCTTCACCATGCTGGTCTGTTCCAAGGGGCAATGCAGAGAATTGTGGGATCATCACTCCACTTCCACCCTGCCTTTTCAGCTTCCTTTGTCCGGTGTGCAGTCCCTGTGCTCATCAGAGTGCAGAGAACATAGGACTGCTTTTCTTTTTTAAATCTCTTTCCTCACTCAACTACCTTATGTTTTTCTAGCAGCCAAGCACCAGTTGAAATGGCCACCACCACTGCTAGGAAAGTCCAACAGAAAAGGAACAAATGATGGAGTAACAGACTAAGTTGTAGTGAGGTGAGCAAAATCCTTGCTTGCACTAATTCACAGCTCTGCGCTAGAGACAGAACTTGGCCCGTTAGCAGAAACACCCACCAAATGTGCTCATCCCACAATCTTAAGCCACCCTTATCACCAATCCCCACAATTTCAGATGCCCAGCTTCTGTGAGGCAGCTATGTATTATCAGCAGAAAGAAAGAAGCTATGTTCAAATTGCAAATGTGAAATAACATAAAATAAATTGAATTGAATCTAAAAATAAACACAGCGACTATGAAACTGATTGCATAATTCCATTTCATTCT